>NC_133329.1:161726425-162936425 GCF_042186555.1 Aquarana catesbeiana
AACCTCCTGCTGTTGCAAAACTACAAGTCCCATCATGCCTCTGCCTCTGGGTGTCATACTTGTGGCTGTCAGAGTCTTGCTATGCCTCATGGGATTTGTAGTTCTGCAACAGCTGGAGGTCCGCTAATTGCATATCCATGGTATAGGGATTCACAGGATACCCAGCAAGGGCTCCTTGCTGCAAAGGCCAGTTAGAAGTTGGGGTGTTTGCCAATTCTTTTTACAGTTTATCGATTGGTGTGGGCATGCACGGTATACCTTCAGCTGCCAATGTGCCCTTGATGGGTGTCTTGTGCATCCCTATACCTTGTATGTTTTTAGGATTGCAGGGTAGTAAATAATTTCATGCTGAAGTTCTCACATCATGTGATTTGTCATGAAAAGTCGTGTTTTATACTGACGACCAAATTGGCCTGGGTCCAATTCACAGAGTGAATTTTGAAAATCAGTTATGGCCAATTTCTAGGCACAGGGTTGTCAAACAAGGGACATAAGGAGCTGGGAAATGCCATGGGGACATGTACTAAAGCAAATAAAAAATAAGAAAAATACCATCTCCCAAATAACGTCACTGGCCAGTTATGGACATGCCCAAATTTGGTCTATCACGTCATTGACTAAATATTATGACCTTCTTTAGTTATTGACATCAACTGGGAGATCCTGCCCCTTAGTTTACTTTAGCAGGGACCCGGAGATGTCATTTGGCTAGGTTTTTTCTGTGAGTGGGTCAGCGGGCTGCAGGCATCATGACTGATGTGTAACTGCATCACTGGATGATGTAATTGATGGTGGATTTAAAGTGTAGGTTTTTTTTCTTTTTCAAAGGACTTGTCAAAAACAGTGCGTGTGCGTTTTCTTACTGTATACAGTAACTTTTTCTTGTGAATGAGTAGATGTACTATGTACCCTATGATCTGTGCTCCCCTTATTGGTAAAAAGGTTGTCCAGATTCTGATAATCCCCCAACCCATTGAACCCCACAACCACATGGCCAGAATTGTGGGGAAAAAGCCCTTGTCCTCATCGAAAGAATAAAATAAACAGGTTGCATGCCAAACACTGAGTGATTCCACAACCCCCCCTCCCCCAGAACAAAACGTTTTATATATATATATATATATATATATATATATATATATATATATATATATATATATATATATATATATATATATATATATATATATATATAAATAAAAAGAGAGAGAGAGAGAGAGAGAGTAAGAACTAGCATCAAGTGTAGAATTTTAAAGGACACTACCACTCACTGCTTCTTTTTAAGGGCTTTGTTTGCCCATGTTAATTTAAAGAAGGTTTAGCAAACAACCATGGCTTGGCCCCCAAAGCAGTGTCTGGAGGGGAATCACACAAAGTGGAGTGGTTGTCTTCCATGGCAACATCACTAACTACCAACTCCACTGGCACATGATCCTCTTCCAGCCACTGTCCCGACACACCATCATTACATAATTTCACCTTTGGGTCGATGACCCCAACCACATCACATATACTTGAGCCCTCTGGCACTTCTGCCAAGACTTCTTTCCTGTCCAACAGTACTCCAGAGTGCCTCTCATACATAACCCCTGTATGAAGCAATCCAGCACACTGTGGGACAACTTTCCACATTAACAACGATTGCATTAAATGCTTCCAACATTGGCAATCTCTGCACAGTACAGCCTGCAATATCCAGCTCCATTTAGGCGTATCCCATGGTACAAGTTCTTCAAACGCAGGAGGGGACGGCAAGATATATACCAGCTGTACACTCCAACATTCTAATATTTCTCTCAGCATATCTGTCATTAAAAGGCACCGTGATTCTATACCTAAGACCTTCCTAATAGGATCAGAAGAAAACCAGCAATTTTCTTCAGGTAGCTTTAGCTGCACACTGTGCAGAGGACACAGTACACTAACTGTAAATACAATAGCTGCCTGCCTGTGGTACTAATAGGATCAGAAGAACACCAGCAATTTTCTTCAGGTAGCTTTAGGTGCACACTGTGCAGAGGACACAGTACACTAACTGTATATACTGTAGCTGCCTGCCTGTGGTACTAATAGGATCAGAAGAACACCACCAATTTTCTTCAGGTAGCTTTAGGTGCACACTGTGCAGAGGACACAGTACACTAACTGTAAATACTGCAGCTGCCTGCCTGTGGTATTAATAGGATCAGAACAACAGCAATTGTCTTCAGGTAGCTTTAGGTGCACACTGTGCAGAGGACACAGTACACTAACTGTATATACTGTAGCTGCCTGCCTCTGGTACTAATAGGATCAGAAGAACACCACCGATTTTCTTCAGGTAGCTTTAGGTGCACACTGTGCAGAGGACACAGTACACTAACTGTAAATACTATAGCTGCCTGCCTGTGGTTCTAATAGGATCAGAAGAACACCAGCAATTTTCTTCCGGTAGCTTTAGGTGCACACTGTGCAGAGGACACAGTACACTAACTGTATATACTGTAGCTGCCTGCCTGTGGTACTAATAGGATCAGAAGAACACCACCAATTTTCTTCAGGTAGCTTTAGGTGCACACTGTGCAGAGGACACAGTACACTAACTGTAAATACTGCAGCTGCCTGCCTGTGGTATTAATAGGATCAGAACAACAGCAATTGTCTTCAGGTAGCTTTAGGTGCACACTGTGCAGAGGACACAGTACACTAACTGTAAATACTGCAGCTGCCTGCCTGTGGTACTAATAGGATCAGAAGAACACCAGCAATTTTCTTCAGGTAGCTTTAGGTGCACACTGTGCAGAGGACACAGTACACTAACTGTAAATACTGTAGCTGCCTGCCTGTGGTACTAATAGGATCAGAAGAACACCACCAATTTTCTTCAGGTAGCTTTAGGTGCACACTGTGCAGAGGACACAGTGCACTAACTGTAAATACTGCAGCTGCTTGCCTGTGGTATTAATAGGATCAGAACAACAGCAATTGTCTTCAGGTAGCTTTAGGTGCACACTGTGCAGAGGACACAGTACACTAACTGTAAATACTGAAGCTGCCTGCCTGTGGTATTAATAGGATCAGAAGAACACCACCAATTTTCTTCAGGTAGCTTTAGGTGCACACTGTGCAGAGGACACAGTACACTAACTGTAAATACTGTAGCTGCCTGCCTGTGGTACTAATAGGATCAGAAGAACACCACCAATTTTCTTCAGGTAGCTTTAGGTGCACACTGTGAAGAGGACACAGTACATTAACTGTAAATACTGTAGCTGCCTGCCTGCAGTACTAATAGGATCAGAAGAACACCACCAATTTTCTTCAGGAAGCTTTAGGTGCACACTGTGCAGAGGACACAGTACAGTAACTGTAAATACTGCAGCTGTCTGCCTGTGGTATTAAAGTGGAGGTCCACCACAAAAAAAATTGCACCAAAAAATCCCTAAAAAATTGGAGGAAAAATGTTTTTTTTTTTAACTCACCTGAAGTGGCTGTTGATAGGCAATCCTCCTAATCTGCCTCTTCCTACGCCGCAGTGATGTTCTGTTTTCTCCTCCCCGCTTTGTCTTCTAGGAAATGGGGCGTGGTGTGTTATGGGAACTGTGTGTGTCCCACAACACATCGCGTCCCATTCACAAAGCACTGCGCGACTCGCGCATGCGCAGTAGGAAACGGGCAGTGAAGCCGTAAGGTTCCACTGATTGTTTCCCTTAGTTGGGATGGTGGCACCGGGACCCGAGAGCCGAGGGACGGGTCGGCCTCGGGCGGCCGACATCACGGGCACCCAGGATAGGTAAGTGTGCTTATTTAAAGTCAGCAGCTACAGTGTTTGTAGCTGCTGACTTTTACATTTTTTTTCCCGGCCGGAACTCCAATTTAATAGGTTCAGAACAACAGCAATTGTCTTCAGGTAGCTTTAGGTGCACACTGTACAGAGGACACAGTACACTAACTGTAAATACTGTAGCTGCCTGCCTGTGGTACTAATAGGATCAGAAGAACACCACCGATTTTCTTCAGGTAGCTTTAGCTGCACACTGTGCAGAGGACACAATACACTAACTGTAAATACTGTAGCTGCCTGCCTGTGGTATTAGTGGTATTAATAGGATCAGAACAACAGCAATTGTCTTCAGGTAGCTTTAGGTGCACACTGTGCAGAGGACACAATACACTAACTGTAAATACTGCAGCTGCCTGTCTGTGGTATTAATAGGATCAGAACAACAGCAATTGTCTTCAGGTAGCTTTAGGTGCACACTGTACAGAGGACACAGTACACTAACTGAAAATACTGTAGCTGCCTCCCTGTGGTATTAATAGGATCAGAAGAACACCACCAATTTTCTTCAGGTAGCTTTAGGTGCACACTGTGCAGAGGACACAGTACACTAACTGTAAATACTGTAGCTGCCTGCCTGTGGCACTAATAGGATCAGAAGAACACCACCAATTTTCTTCAGGTAGCTTTAGGTGCACACTGTGCAGAGGACACAGTACATTAACTGTAAATACTGTAGCTGCCTGCCTGCAGTACTAATAGGATCAGAAGAACACCACCAATTTTCTTCAGGAAGCTTTAGGTGCACACTATGAAGAGGACACAGTAAACTAACTGTAAATACTGCAGCTGTCTGCCTGTGGTATTAAAGTGGAGGTCCACTGCAAAAAAAAAATTGCACCAAAAAATCCCTAAAAAATTGGAGGAAAAAAAAAAGTTTTTAACTTACCTGAAATGGCTGTTGATAGGCAGTCCTCCTAATCTGCCTCTTCCTACGCCGCGGTGATGTTCTGTTTTCTCCTTCCCGCTTTGTCTTCTGGGGAATGGGGCGTGGTGTGTTATGGGAACTGTGTGTGTCCCAGAACACATCGCGTCCCATTCACAAAGCACTGCGCGACTCGTGCATGCGCAGTAGGAAAAGGGCAGTGAAGCCGTAAGGCTCCACTGCCTGTTTCCCTTAGTTAGGATGGTGGCGCCGGGACCCGAGAGCCGAGGGACGGGTCGGCCTCAGGCGGCCGACATCGCGGGCACCCAGGACAGGTAAGTGTGCTTATTTAAAGAGTCAGCAGCTACAGTGCACACTGTGCAGAGGACACAGTACACTAACTGTAAATACTGTAGCTGCCTGCCTGTGGTATTAATAGGATCAGAACAACAGCAATTGTCTTCAGGTAGCTTTAGGTGCACACTGTGCAGAGGACACAATACACTAACTGTAAATACTGTAGCTGCCTGCCTGTGGTACTAATAGGATCAGAAGAACACCACCAATTTTCTTCAGGTAGTTTTAGGTGCACACTTTGCAGAGGACACAGTACACTAACTGTAAATACTGTAGCTACCTGCCTGTGGTACTATTAGGATCAGAAGAACATCACCGATTTTCTGCAGATAGCTTTAGGTGCACACTGTGCAGAGGACACAATACACTAACTGTAAATACTGTAGCTGCCTGCCTGTGGTACTAATAGGATCAGAAGAACACCACAATTTTTTTTCAGGTAGCTTTAGGTGCACACTGTGCAGAGAACACAGTACACTAACTGTAAATACTGCAGCTGCCTGCCTGTGGTATTAGTGACATTAATAGGATCAGAACAACAGCAATTGTCTTCAGGTAGCTTTAGGTGCACACTGTGCAGAGGACACAGTACACTAACTGTAAATACTGTAGCTGCCTGCCTGTGGTACTAATAGGATCAGGAGAACACCACCAATTTTCTTTAGGTAGCTTTAGGTGCACACTTTGCAGAGGACACAGTACACTAACTGTAAATACTGTAGCTGCCTGCCTGTGGTACTAATAGGATCAGAAGAACACCAGCAATTTTCTTCAGGTAGCTTTAGGTGCACACTGTGCAGAGGACACAATACACTAACTGTAAATACTGTAGCTGCCTGCCTGTGGTACTAATAGGATCAGAAGAACACCACCAATTTTCTTCAGGTAGTTTTAGGTGCACACTTTGCAGAGGACACAGTACACTAACTGTAAATACTGTAGCTGCCTGCCTGTGGTACTATTAGGATCAGAAGAACACCACCGATTTTCTGCAGATAGCTTTAGGTGCACACTGTGCAGAGCATACAATACACTAACTGTAAATACTGTAGCTGCCTGCCTGTGGTACTAATAGGATCAGAAGAACACCACAATTTTTTTTCAGGTAGCTTTAGGTGCACACTGTGCAGAGGACACAGTACACTAACTGTAAATACTGCAGCTGCCTGCCTGTGGTATTAGTGACATTAATAGGATCAGAACAACAGCAATTGTCTTCAGGTAGCTTTAGGTGCACACTGTGCAGAGGACACAGTACACTAACTGTAAATACTGTAGCTGCCTGCCTGTGGTACTAATAGGATCAGGAGAACACCACCGATTTTCTTCAGTTAGCTTTAGGTGCACACTGTGCAGAGGACACAGTACACTAACTGTAAGTACTGCAGCTGCCTGCCTGTGGTGCTAATAGGATCAGAAGAACACCACCAATTTTCTTCAGGTAGCTTTAGGTGCACACTTTGCAGAGGATACAGTACACTACCTGTAAATACTGCAGCTGCCTGCCTGTGGTATTAATAGGATCAGAACAACAGCAATTGTCTTCAGGTAGCTTTAGGTGCACACTGTGCAGAGGACACAGTACACTAACTGTAAATACTGTAGCTGCTTGCCTGTGGTACTAATAGGATCAGAAGAACACCACCGATTTTCTTCAGGTAGCTTTAGGTGCACACTGTGCAGAGGACACAATACACTAACTGTAAATACTGTAGCTGCCTGCCTGTGGTACTAATAGGATCAGAAGAACACCACCAATTTTCTTCAGGTAGTTTTAGGTGCACACTTTGCAGAGAACACAGTACACTAACTGTAAATACTGTAGCTGCCTGCCTGTGGTACTATTAGGATCAGAAGAACACCACCGATTTTCTGCAGATAGCTTTAGGTGCACACTGTGCAGAGGACACAATACACTAACTGTAAATACTGTAGCTGCCTGCCTGTGGTACTAATAGGATCAGAAGAACACCACAATTTTTTTTCAGGTAGCTTTAGGTGCACACTGTTCAGAGGACACAGTACACTAACTGTAAATACTGCAGCTGCCTGCCTGTGGTATTAGTGACATTAATAGGATCAGAACAACAGCAATTGTCTTCAGGTAGCTTTAGGTGCACACTGTGCAGAGGACACAGTACACTAACTGTAAATACTGTAGATGCCTGCCTGTAGTACTAATAGGATCAGGAGAACACCACCGATTTTCTTCAGTTAGCTTTAGGTGCACACTGTGCAGAGGACACAGTACACTAACTGTAAGTACTGCAGCTGCCTGCCTGTGGTACTAATAGGATCAGAAGAACACCACCAATTTTCTTCAGGTAGCTTTAGGTGCACACTTTGCAGAGGATACAGTACACTACCTGTAAATACTGTAGCTGCCTGCCTGTGGTACTAATAGGATCAGGAGAACACCACCGATTTTCTTCAGTTAGCTTTAGGTGCACACTGTGCAGAGGACACAGTACACTAACTGTAAGTACTGCAGCTGCCTGCCTGTGGTACTAATAGGATCAGAAGAACACCACCAATTTTCTTCAGGTAGCTTTAGGTGCACACTGTGCAGAGGACACAGTACACTAACTGTAAATACTGCAGCTGTCTGCCTGTGGTATTAAAGTGGAGGTCCACCACAAAAAAAATTGCACCAAAAAATCCCTAAAAGATTGGAGGAAAAAATTTTTTTTTTTAACTCACCTGAAATGGCTGTTGATAGGCAGTCCTCCTAATCTGCCTCTTCCTACGCCGCGGTGATGTTCTGTTTTCTCCTCCCCTTCAGGTAGCTTTAGGTGCACGCTGTGCAGAGGACACAGTACACTAACTGTAAATACTGTAGCTGTCTGCCTGTGGTACTAATAGGATCAGAAGAACACCACACATTTTCTTCAGGTAGCTTCAGGTGCACACTGTGCAGAGGACACAGTACACTAACTGTAAATACTGTAGCTGCTTGCCTGTGGTATTAATAGGATCAGGACAACAGCAATTGTTAGTGCTTTAGGTGCACACAACAGCAATTGTTGGAGCTTTAGGTGCACACTGTGCAGAGGACATAGTACACTAACTGTAGATACTGCAGCTGCCTGCCTGTGGTACTAATAGGATCGGAAGAACACCACCAATTTTCTTCAGGTAGTTTTAGGTGCACACTGTGCAGAGGACACAGTACACTAACTATAAATACTGCAGCTGCCTGCCTGAGGTACTAATAGGATCAGAAGAGCACCACCAATTTTCTTCAGGTAGCTTTAGGTGCACACTGTGCAGAGGACACAGTACACTAATGCCCCGTACACACGGTCGGATTTTCCGACGGAAAATGTGCGATCGGAGCGTGTTGTCGGAAATTCCGACCGTGTGTAGGCTGCATGGTACATTTTTCATCGGATTTTCCGACACACAAAATTTGAGAGCAGGCTATAAAATTTTCCGACAACAAAATCCGATCGCGTCAATTCCGACCGTGTGTGGACAATTCCGACGCACAAAGTGCCACACATGTTCAGAAGAAATTCTGAGACGGAACAACTTGGTCTGGTAAAATTAGCGTTTGGAATGGATAGAGCACTTTCGTCACGCTGCAATGTAAAAAATGGTTTAACACAGCGCACTCTCTTCTTCTTTATAATGTGAGAAGAATGAAGTAGTTTTGCTGCTCATATTTACACAGAGTTCTCACAAACTTCTTTCTTTATTATTTATTGTGATTTCCTCAATATATTTTGATTTGTCACATCTGACCAAATTTGTTTTTTGTTGTTTTTTTTTGTTTTGTAATTTTTTCAAGGCTGATTTTTTTTTTTGTATTTTTTTCAAGGCTGATGTTTTTTTTTTTTTTTTTAATTGGTTTTACTCCATAATATTTTTGTGTGTGTTTTGTGTGTCAAGTTACCACAACACCATTATTATCTTGTATTATTTAATCTCAAGGAGGTTGCTTGGTGTTGGTGTCCCTTGTTAATTTCACATTGCATTTTTGAAATGTACCAGGAGGACCTGGAGGAGGAGGAGTAGGACCTGGAGGAGGAGGAGAAGGAGAACTATGTGTGAGGTCACAAATGTGGGTAGCACATGTTATTTGGCCCCTCAACCCCTTATTGAGAGCTTCCAAAATTAAGAACTCACACAGGAGTCGTTGGCCCTCCTCCATCTGCATCATTTTGCAGGCAGTTATACCAGCAAAGTCCTCCTCCACAGTGTGGGGGGTTCTCAGGGCCTCTGTAGCCTTCCAAAAGAGGCCTATGACAGCCTCCTCCAGGTTACTCCTCTTCCTGACACTTTTTCTTTGAAGGTGTAGGGGAGGGACCTGGGTATCAGGCAGCCTGGTTGGCCCGGCCACCTCCTGGCTGAACTTCCCTGTGTATGAAAAAGGGACATGGTTTTAGTTTTTGCTTCATCAATCACAATCATAAATTAGCAATCCAAACTAACATTTATTTAACACCATTAATTGGACAACCAGCAATATTTAGAAGAATGCTATACCTGGCTTAATCTGGGCTCCTCCACATGTTGCTGCCTGGAAGGCCCAGGTTGGGCGTCAGAAGCCAGCTGGGGGTGAAGGAAGCATGGAAGGAAGAGTGGAGAGTGCTGGCCTGTGTTCAGTCTGATCTGCCAGAAAATGCAGCCTGTCATAGTACCACAGCCTGGGGACATAAATGTCATCTGCTGCTCCTGATCTCTGGGAATCCTTGACCTTCTTGTGCTCCCTTAGATAAGTGCTCCTCAGGCCACCAATTAGGATCTTCAAATAGGTGATGTCTGCCATGGGGATCACCGTCTTGACAAATTCCAACAAATTATCCAGCGCTGCCTTCCTCTTTGTTTGTTTCTTATAATCAGGGTGGTTTATCTGCCATAGACAGGGCAGCTCCCTGAACATATCAATGAAGATTGGCATAAAGTCCTTTTCTTTCAAGATATCCATTTTTACTGCAAGACACAACACAAGACAAACCCTAATGTCAGCCTAAAGTCTTCTAAACTTGTGCAAATACAGGCCTCAATCTAGAAGCAGTATAGGCCCAATGTTAAATCTTATCTTCGCAATCACGATCGGTGCCTCCGTTACTCCTTCCTCCGCTCACAGATCGTACGTAGCGTGTTACACTTTATAGACACTGCGCATGTGTGAAACTCCCCTTGACCGCCCCTGACGTTCTTTCTAGTCTATTCCCCGCCCCTTCTCATTCAGCGCAGTGGGGGAAGAGCACATGGCGGAGACACAGCAGGTGTCAGATAATTACACCAACGAGGAGGAGGAAAGCCGGAGTCTGAAGGAGACGATTTAAGGCCTCAAATATGTCCTTTGTGGAGATGGTGGAGATGGTCAACATCCTGAAGAGGGCCGACTATGACGGGATGTATGGACCTTACCCCAACACCAAAGTCAGAAAGGTCAAGATCATGGCAAAAGTGGTCAAGAGTCTGCACCGGAATTTCGGGGTACGAAGATCGAAAGATCAGCTCAGGAAGCGGTCAAACCTCAAATTAAGAGAGCACGAGCAGTACAGAAAGATCCGGAGAGTGCTGCAAAAAAGTAAGTAGTTGTGCTGTGTTCCTATTCTTTATGTTTATTCGTGCTGCTACATGTGCTTTTCTTAACTGTTATCCAGTTTAAAATGGCAACTTTCATGTTCATGGGCACATTATTAGTTCGTATAAAACATTGTTTGTTCGGCCTAGAAAACACCATTGTTTTGGCCATATGCATTTGCCCACATTTTTTTGGCCTACTTGTCTGCAAATAATTTGGTTGTGTAGATGGGTTTGTAACTAGAATGAAATGCAAACTAGATTCTGTGTAAGGAGAAGACACTCAGTAGCTGTTTACACATCTGGACGCTGGAGCTCTAGTGTGGGACAAGAACACTCTTTTTATTAGGGGGCCCACACAGGTGCTCCAGTGTATACTATAGGGGTGTCTCCATCTGTGAAGCTTGTACAAAACAGGTAAAGTATTGAAGCTTGACAAAGGACACTAAACATTCTACATCTTGGAACTCGGAGGACACCCCTCATCCGAGGAGACCACAGACCCTCCACCTCTGGAAGAAGGGGAAATCCACCCAAGCCAAGCAGAGCAGGAGGAGGAAGACGTGGTGGAAATTGGCACCACAACAGGTGAGTGTCTGCGACCACAGGCTTAGGTAAGAGATGGATGCCGGCATATTTATAATACATGGTGTGTTTTTATTTCTATCTTTTTAGGTGATCGTGATGTTGTGGATCCAGTGCATTTCACCTCGGAAAATGCACAGATCCTGATCGGGGAGATCATGGGGTATAATAGGGACTTGGCAAACATCCAGAAAAGCATCAATGATGTTCAAAAAAAAATGAAGAACATCATTGATGTTTTAGGGAGAGTTTAAAACCCCTCAAAATCCTCAAAATCCCTAATTTTTTTGCACTTTTTGTGACTTAAAAATTTTTACCATTTTTTGACATATTTGCGAAAAGCCAAATTTTGAAGAGGCACACAGTGTGTCAACATGTGCTATCTGCCATCACGGGAGATCAATGGACGCATTTTGGGGGTGCAACCCCTTCCTCAATAATAAAGTAGCTGTGAGGAAGGGGTTGCACCCACAAAACACATCCCTTGATCCCCCATGATGGCAGCTAGCACATGTTGACATTCGGCAATTGGTGTGCATCTTCAAAATTTGGCTTTTCTAGGGGTGACTTCACCCCATCTGAACGCAATATCAAACACAGTTTGTAAATACTCATGTCTGATATTGCCTTCAAGTTCTACCAAATGTGAACTTTGTAAGTTCAAGATTTGTGTCTTTCTTGTTTGTTTTAAACATGCCTATTTTATCTTAAATGAACATTTCTACTTTTTTGTGACCCCAAAAATTTATATACAACAAACATGTTGGTTTGTTTTAAAAACCTTTTCTAAATGCACATGTGATTGTGCTGGTATTAAAAAGATTGTTAATCAAGAAAGTGTGGATTATTGTGTCAACGCTCCAAAACTTTTGGTGTTTTCAGTGGCAATAGGGGTTATTTCCTAAGGGAAAATCCACTTTGCACTACAAGTGCAGTTTTAACTGCACTTGTAGTGCAAAGTGTCTTTGCTTTTAGTAAATAACACCCAACAATGCTTTGTAATGTTACACAATCACGCCATTTTCAGGACTCACCACATTTCTGTCAAGGTCAGCTAAAAGAAATACAAGCAGTAAATGTCACCAAAGATTTTAGTAGTTAAATTCTTTTTTTTATTTGAATAAGGTTTCAGACATTGTCTGGCATATTGATAGCCCCCCCCCACCCGCAAAGTATTCAAGGTATCTTAGACGGACATCATGGGCACTCAGGGGGGGCAAGCCAGGACGGCCACATTCAAGCGCCATCAGGGTTGGTTCATTTTGAATTCCAGCCTCAGGCCCAATTGAGCCAGCATAGTTGGCAGAATGTTGCCGTAAAAAGTTGTGTAGAACACAGCACGCCAGGATGATATGATTCAGTTTGTACTCCGCCATGTGTATGGGTGTAAGAAATAGGCAGAACCGGCTGGCCATGATTCCAAATGTGTTCTCCACCACTCTTCTGGCTCTGGCCAGCCGGTAATTAAAAACCCTCTGGTCTGGGGTGAGGGTCCTCATCGGGAATGGCCGCATAAGATGGTCCCCCAGCGCAAACGCTTCATCTGAAACGAAGATGAATGGGAGTCCTTCCACATTGTCTTCTGGAGGTGGCAAGTCCAAGCTGCCATTCTGGAGATGCCTGTAGAACTCCGTCTTGGCGATAACTCCACCATCTGACATCCGGCCATTCTTCCCCACGTCCACATACAGGAACTCATAAGTAGCCGGCACCAGCGCCAACATCACAATACTATTGAACCCCTTATAGTTGTAATAGTATGACCCCGAGTTGGGTGGTGGGACGATGTGGACGTGTTTCCCATGAATTGCCCCTCCGCAGTTAGGAAAGTCCCACCGCTGGGCAAAGTGGGAGGCCACAGTCTGCCATTCCTGTGGCGTGAAAGGAAACTGTGGAGTCAAACAAGAAAAAAAAAATGAAAATAAAACTGCATTTGCGCTAGGAAAATAAACAATACAAAAATAAACATTTATATAAAGTGCATAACTATCAAAAAAAATATATGAATAATTATATAAAGTGCATAGCTATCAAAAAAATTTTTACCCAGAAATCTATTGTAATCCGTGCAATATTAATATTGTGATACAACAAATAAAGTGCAACATGCGAAAAAATATTGAAAATACAGGTGTAAACTCCGGCTAGAGAGTATCCACTCCTTCACCAAATTGATCTATCAAACCATAAACGTTCATCAAAATTATATCGTAAGTGCACAGATTCAGTGTTCATCAAAAAGTGCTTCTCCTCATGCTCATCAAAACCAGTGCAGAACTCATAACATGCTTCAGTGCTTTTCCAGTGTTCCACAAAAGCCTATGCGCTCACCTCAGAGCGTGTGACACAGTACCTAAACTATGCCCAAACAAGCTTGGGAGCCACTCCTGGGCTCTAACGATATGCAGGTGATGAAATCCAACTCGCTCAATCAGTAGCATCCCAGGCATGGATAAAAGAGAAAAGCTCCAAAGTGTGATATTGTAAAGACTTTTATTAAAAGTAAATAATCCCTTCATAGGGGTACTCACATGATGTAGGTGCATGAGTGCACCATCCTAATCAGGGCTCTGTATGTGAGAACCAGATCGCTGGTACGGCGTGCGGTGCGGTGTATCTGCCTCGCTCGCTATCCTTGCTGACAGCTCCGTCCTGGCCCCTCCCCAGCCAACAAACGGTGAAATACGGGGTCCGTCATCTGGAGAAAGTTCTGAAATCATCAGGATTATTCTCACGGATCTCACGGAGCAAAAGCATGTGACAGAACTGGTCACGCTGAAGCAACCAATTCTTGGTCCATGAACTCCTCCCCACCCTGTTCATGGACTGG
Source organism: Aquarana catesbeiana (assembly GCF_042186555.1). Classification (NCBI taxonomy): domain Eukaryota; kingdom Metazoa; phylum Chordata; class Amphibia; order Anura; family Ranidae; genus Aquarana; species Aquarana catesbeiana. The sequence continues at coordinate 161,740,421 of NC_133329.1, forward strand.
ACTTGTGTCAAGGTAAGGACCCCAACACCAAGCCCCCGCACAGCACGAACTCTACAAGGAGTACGTATACGCAACATGGCTAGAAAACGGTCGGCTGCTCAGAACGAAGTAACAGAACGCACTGAAGAACAGCAAGGCCTGTGAAGAGCGACCTGAAAAATAGTAACGAACGAACAAGAACACAATGACAAGAGTCACACGTCACTTGCTGCACGCACTGAAGAGCAGATACAAACCCACAAGCACAAACTGAACAGCAGAAAACGATCTGAAAACCACGAATCTGATAAAAAGCGCAAATCGTCTCTCACCAAACTTTTACTAACACGAGATTAGCAAAAGGAGCCCAAAGGGTGCCGCGCTCGGTTCAAAACTGCCCTTTTCTAGTCTCGTCGTACATGGTGTATGTCACCGCGTTCTTGGCGATTGGAAATTCCGACAACTTTGTGCGACCATGTGTATGCAAGACAAGTTTGAGCCAACATCCGTCTGAAAAAATCCTAGGATTTTGTTGTCGGAATGTCCGATCAATGTCCGATCATGTGTACAGGGCATGACAGTTCACTTTAAAACAAGAGGTTTAGTTGCACACATTTGCAAACGTATGTGTATGCTGCAGTGGCCATGTCAAGGCACCCCATTATAGTTTCCTCCTTTTTCCCTTTCCCGTTTTCCCTCTTCCCTTTCCCTTTCTCCCTTCCTACCCTTCTTCCCCCCCCCTCCCCCCTCCCCCTCTTCTTTTCTACTTTCTTGCTTTCTTCCTTTCCTTTTTCCCTCCATCTCTTTCTCCCCCTCCTCCCTGTTTTCCTGCTCTTTTTCCCTTTCCACCACTCTCATTTCTTACCTCATGCACTTAGGTGGTTCCTTCTTTTCAAGAACCCCTTGTGTATAATTATTTACACAGTTTATTTTATTTCCATAATAGTATTTCCTAAGTGCCCCCCTTGCTCACCCCTGGGGGAACGCCAGTTGTGGGCGTCTCATAGTGTCGTTCTAGCCCTTTGTGGGCCAAGGGTGGTGAGTGCAATATTAATCAATAATCATTTTCTCCAATGTTAACAATGTATACGTTTTTTCACGTAAATATGTAGTGATTACTTGTTGTATTGTTGTAATGTTGATTTTTTGTCATTTTGTAGAAAATGTACTAGACGCCTCCGGAAGAAGCGGCTTGACCGCGAAACTGTAGAGGTCACGTCCACAAGTACTAAATAACTTGCCTTCATCTACCTGTGCGGGCATTAATATAAATTCTGGGTCAACATTGCTGTAAACAGTTTCTTGTTATTATGTTTTTGTTTATTCACAATTGTGTCCTTGTATGGACCTTTTTAATGTCTTAATCTTTAATAAACTAAAAGATTTTATATATTCTGGTCTATATCCTTTTGGTACCGCAATAGTCCTAATACCCTCAGAAAAAGGCAGGACCGGATTGGAGAGGTCCTAATTTTTTCCCCTTCCTTTTTCAACCAATATTGCTTTATACAGATTAAGGATGATGGTACCTATTAATGATTAAACACCCTTATAATTTAACCTGGTGGCATACTTTTGACTATTAGTTAGGATGGTGGCTGAGGGACGGTTCGGCCTCGGGCGGCCGACATCGCGGGCACCCAGGACAGGTAAGTGTGCTTATTTAAAGTCAGCAGCTACAGTGTTTGTAGCTGCTGACTTTTACATTTTTTTTTCCCGGCCGGAACTTCCCTTTAATAGGATCAGAACAATGCAGCTGAATGGCCTAAAAAATGTAGGCCGAAGCATAGGGGCATCCGCCCACAAAAGTTAGGAGCAAATCGCTCCTCCACCCCTGCTGCCCCCATGCTTCGGCATATATGCTCTTTTTTTAACTGTGGTGGTGAAATCACCTCCGACAGTGATGGAGTCACGGCTTTATGTATCGTGGGAGCAAACGCTGTTGCTGTCAAGATAAATAAATCCTCACTGCAACTGAATGGCGTATCTGCTAAGCAAATGTTGGTTAAATGAGGCTACTGCTTTACCCTCCCCCACCCCTCAAATGTCTCCAAATGTCATGTGTGGTCTTCTACTAAATTAGAACCCCCTCCACCCCTTCAAATGTCTCCAAATGTCAGGTGTGGTCTTCTACTAAATTAGAACCCCCCCACATACAAATGGATCAATAATACATTTTAAAAATGTTAGACTGCTGTTGTTCAAGAATGTTTTTGTGTAATCTGCTAGCAAAGTTATGTTTCAAAGTACTTATATATATTTTTCTTCTTGTTTGACTCCACAGTTTCCTTCCAACCCACAGGAATGGCAGACTGTGGCCTCCCAGTTCGCTGACCATTGGGACTTTCCCAACTGTGTCGGAGCGATTGATGGGAAGCATGTCTGCATTGTGCCACCGCCCCATTTGGGATCTTACTACTTTAACTATAAGGGGTTTAATAATGTAGTATTGATGGCGGTGGTCTCGGCACAATTGGATTTTATGTTCGTGGACGTGGGGAAGAACGGCCGGATGTCGGACGGAGGAGTCTTCGCACAGACCGAGTTGTGCCAGCGTCTCCAGACTGGTGACCTGGGATTGTCACCTGATGACGAGAACGTTGATGGACTCCCCTCAGTTTTCATCGCAGATGAAGCGTTTGCTTTTGCGAGCACTTGATGAGGCCATTCCCCCAAAGGTTCCTCACCCCTGAGAGGAGGGTATTTAATTACCGGCTGGATAGAGCAAGAAGGGTTGTGGAGAATGCCTTCGGGATTCTGGCCAGCTGGTTCCATTTGTTACTCTCGGCCATAAATCTGGCGGACTATAAAATCAATCATGTCATAATGGCTTGCTGCATTCTCCATAATTTTTTAAGAAGACATTCTTCAACATATATAACCTCTGTTGGCCCTGAGGCCGGACTTAGTGCCGAATCTCCACTCACAGGCCTAGATACTGGCCATACTGGCTTGGCCCCCCAAACCGTCCGTCAAGTGTGGGACAGATATGTCAATTATTTTAATGGTCGGGGGGCCATTGCAATGCCAGAACATCTTTAAACTTTTGCATTTCCCTTTAGTCAATAAGGCCCTTTGTCACTGTAAACACCCAAAAAATTAAGAAACTGGTATTGATAAATAATAAGCCACACACATTGTAGTAGTAAAAACATTTTACTCTGCGCACATTGAAAGGTGCATTTTTTTAAACGTGTTTATTTATTTATTTATTTTTTAATCATTTTTTTTTTCGTTTTTTAACAATATTTTTTTTTTTGGGGTTATTTTAGGCATATTTATACAAAAATATTTGTTTTGACAAATTTTTGCTTGAAGACAGGGTTTTTTCACACATAATAAAAAACAATACAGGATCTTACAAAGTTCAACATGTCAAAAACTGTGCTAGTTATGTCACCCATGTAAAAGCAAAATTTAGCAGATGCACACAAATTGCGAGTCCAAATGGTTATAGTCAACATGTCCTATCTCCCATCATGGGGGAGCAATGGACGTGTTTTGTGTGTGCAATCCCTTTTTTCCTCTCACAAACTAACATTATTATGAGGAAGGGGTTGCAAACACAAAACAAGTACATTGAGATCCCCTGATGGCAGATAGCACATGATGACACACTGTGTGCATCTGCTAAATTTTGCTATTACTATTTCACAACTTTAAAAAATAAAAATTCTAAAATTTTACAATGAAATGAAGAACATGATTGATGTTTTTAGGCAAAAAGTGATTAGACTCTGCCCAAAACATCAATCGTGTTCTTCATTTCCTGTTGCATGCTGTCCAGCCGATTTCTCATGCTGTCAATTTGTTCTCGCATTCGATCAATTTGGCCATTCCACACCATTATCTGCCCAATCAGTTTTTGTGCACTGTCTGTGCTAAATGGCTCCGCCACTTAGCCTTCCACAACCAGAACATCACCTAAAATTTGTGGAGAAAAATGTATTTAGAAATATGCACGCCTAAATAGATTACCTTAAGCTGGGGTGTCAGTCACTCACTTGGTGGGGTGCAAATCTCGCACACTTCCTCCACCTCTCCTTCCTCTAGATCGTCAGGTGGGCGTGGTCTTGGGCTGGGGCTTGGGGTAATTCCTGCTTCAGGCTGGTGACCTGGGGGGGTCCTGGGATCCTCGGACTGTTGTCTGAGTCTTTTCTCCCCTATGAGAATGAAACAAAAGGTATATTTAAAACACAGTCCAGAAATAATAATATGAAACCTGCTTTGAAGTGGTGGACAATTGTCTATTTGTTACACAAATATTTTTGAAGACAGGATTCAAATTCACTTTGAACAAAACTGCAAAAAACTTCACATTTTGATGCAAGTTTCACAGATGGAGACACCTCAAGTATCCCCTGGAGCCCCTGTGTGGATTACCCTCAAAAATGTTCTCTGGTGTCACACATTTCACTAGTGCTCGTGAGTCCAGATGTGGAAACAGCTGCTGTGTCCTGTCCTTGCATTACACTGAATCATTTTTAATCATTTTTTAATAAGAATTCTAGTTTCAAACACATCTACACAACATCCAAAAATTATTTTAATACGACAAATTATCCAGACCTAAATGTATGTACAACCCTGTACCATCGTATTTCTTGCAAAACAAACGCCATTTTATTATTATCATATGTAGAGAACAGAAACCTGTGGGAGGTCAAGCACCCATTGTATTTCATTAAACATGCAAGGAAGGATACACTGGGGAGACTTCTGGAATTTGTCAAGACTCGAGTCCCCCAGGCAGACATTAAGTTAGTGGAAAATAAAATTGGGATCTTGCGTAATATGTACAGGCAGGAACACAAGAAGATTCAGGATTCCCTCAAGTCAGGAGCAGCAGCAGACAAGGTTTATGTCCCCAAGTTGAGGTACTACCCAAAACTGAGATTTCTGGATGACCAGACAGAAGCAAGACAATCACTTTCCACCCTTACCTTCACCCTTTCCTCCAGCCTTCCCTCTACCCTTCCCTCCATGTCCACCCTTCCCTCCACCCTTCCCTCCACCTCCACCCTTCCCTCCACCTCCACCCTTCCCTCCACCCTTCCCTCCACCCCAGCTGAGGCATCCCAGGAAGAACCGGGCCCTTTCATCCTTGATGAAGTGGATGCGCCCAGCTTCAGCCAGGTATACTTTTTTTGTGAATTTTGGATTGTGTAAATATTAATGATGTAAACTATAAAATGTTTTAATTGCTTAAAAATCAATGATTTAATCACAATTATTATTATATATACATATCAATAGACAGTAGTGGCCAAAAATGTACTTCAAAGATTGGTGAACAGCTAGAATAAAGGTGGGGTCAAAATGATAGCCTTTTATAGTTGGTTAGAATCATATTTGCAAGTCATGAGCTGAAAATTGTGTGTGATTGAGGAAGCAAAAATTACAACTATGTCCCTTTTTTTATACACAGGATGAGCTCAGCCAGGAGGAAGCCGTGCCCAGTGGTATAGAGGAGGAGGCCTTGCCCAGTGGGAGAGCGGAGGAGGCCATGCCCAGTGGCAGGCAGGAGGTGGCTGGGCCCAGTAGATGCCTCACCGAATGGGAAGCTCTGCTGATTTTATCATCCAATCATGTGCAAGATAAAATGATTTATTTTTTGTTTCCTTGCATGTGCCCCTCGGATCCACAGCGACTGCACTTCCAAGTGCTCTTTCAGTGCAATATCAAGTGCACTTTGCACTTGTAGTGCTAAATGAATTTGCCTTTTGAAAATAACCCCCCTATGTCAAATTAACAAGGGACACCCGCCTCATTAAGGTTCATTAACAATACAAAATAATAAGGTTATTGTGGTAATTTGAAACTCCATAAAAAATTAAACACTTAAATCAATAGATTTTTGAGAATTTATCACAAATTGTAAAATAAATATTGATGAAATATAAAAGTACAAAAGAGGAGTCAAATAAATAATGTTCTACATTATTTCTGGAGATCTGGCTTTTAAAAACTATAATATTAGTCATGACATGAGGATAAATAATGAAGAAAATAATTTGTGAGAACTCTGTGTGAATATAAGCAGCAAAACAACTTCATTCTTCTCGCATTATAAAGAAAAAAAGAATGCGCTGTATTAAAAGATCACAGAAGAGGAATGTGCTAGCATCAATACGAAGGCTAGTTTTACCAGACCGAATGCTTCCGTCTTGTACTTGCGTAGCATGCGTCAGTTTTGGTCCGTCGGACTAGCACACAGATGAACGGTTTGTACACCTGTGACACTAATATGGCGGGGTGATCAAGGGGTTTAACCTTATTAGGGTGGGGTAGGGGGGTACCCTAGACCTAAAGGGCCTACCACTAACTGCCCTACCACTTATAACAGTCACAAATGACACCAATGCAGTAATCAGTACATTTAATATTTTGATGCATCAATAAGCTGTAGCTAGACATCACTTATACTGATATCTATTCTGGTATTCTGTGCATTGTCAGAGGGAAAATGCAAAGGTGCAGAGAAGGATGACATAAAAATGTATTTATAAGAATCAGTTATATTGAAGTGCCTTTAAAGATGTGTTCATGGCCTACTGCTTCAGGCCAATGAACTTTGGTGCACCCTTACAGAGTGTAGGAAAATAGAAAGCTTACTTTTCACATGTGTCCTGGCCACTTATAGCCTTTGTATTACACGCTCTGTGTTCTACACCCATGCAAACAACTTCTCAAAGTAAAAAAACAGCATATCCTGGTAAGTAAATATCAAATAAATATAAAGTAAATTTTTACTGTATCTATTAAATCCAGCAAAGCAATGTTTTCCTGTGTAGCCATGGCTGGTGGCCTTTTTCAAGCTGGCCCCCAGGTTTCAAACCACATAAGAACCGAGCCTTTTCTGGTACTTTTTCTAGTAAAAATCTGTATTTCTTGCTTGAAAATGACTTAGAACCCATATATACAGTGGGGACGGAAAGTATTCAGACCCCCTTAAATTTTTCATTAATTGTTATATTGCAGCCATTTGCTAAAATCATTTAAGTTCATTTTTTTTCCTCATTAATGTACACACAGCACCCCATATTGACAGAAAAACAGAATTGTTGACATATTTGCAGATTTATTAAAAAAGAAAAACTGAAATATCACATGGTCACATGGTATTCACATGGTATTCAGACCCTTTGCTGTGACACTCATATATTTAACTGAGGTGCTGTCCATTTCTTCTGATCATCCTTGAGATGATTCTACACCTTCATTTGAGTCCAGCTGTGTTTGATTATACTGATTGGACTTGATAAGGAAAGCCACACACCTGTCTATATAAGACCTTACAGCTCACAGTGCATGTCAGAGCAAATGAGAATCATGAGGTCAAAGGAACTGCATGAAGAGCTCAGAGACAGAATTGTGGCAAGGCACAGATCTGGCCAAGGTTACAAAAAAATTTCTGCTGCACTTAAGGTTCCTAAGAGCGCAGTGGCCAAACTGAGCTATCGGGGGAGAAGAGCCTTGGTGAGAGAGGTAAAGAAGAACCCAAAGATCACTGTGGCTGAGCTCCAGAGATGCAGTCGGGAGATGGGAGAAAGTTGTAAAAAGTCAACCATCACTGCAGCCCCCAGTCGGGGCTGTATGGCAGAGTGGCCCGAAGGAAGCCTGTCCTCAGTGCAAGACACATGAAAGCCTGCATGGAGTTTGCTAAAGAACACCTGAAGGACTCCAAGATGGTGAGAAATAAGATTCTTTGGTCTGATGAGACCAAGATAGAACTTTTTGGCCTTAATTCTAAGCGGTATGTGTGGAGAAAACCAGGCACTGCTCATCACCTGTCCAATACAGTCCCAACAGTGAAGCATGGTGGTGGCAGCATCATGCTGTGGGGGTGTTTTTCAGCTGCAGGGACAGGACGACTGGTTGCAATCGAGGGAAAGATGAATGCGGCCAAGTACAGGGGTATCCTGGATGAAAACTTTCTCCAGAGTGCTCAGGACCTCAGACTGGGCTGAGGGTTTACCTTCCAACAAGACAATGACCCTAAGCACACAGCTAAAATAACGAAGGAGTGGCTTCACAACAACTCCATGACTGTTCTTGAATGGCCCAGGCAGAGCCCTGACTTAAACCCAATTGAGCATCTCTGGAGAGACCTAAAAATGGCTGTTCACCAACCTTTACCATCCAACCTGACAGAACTGGAGAGGATCTGCAAGGAGGAATGGCAGAGGATCCCCAAATCCAGGTGTGAAAAACTTGTTGCATCTTTCCCAAAAAGACTCATGGCTGTATTAGATCAAAAGGATGCTTCTACTAAATACTGAGCAAAGGGGCTGAATACTTAGGACCATTTGATATTTCAGTTTTTCTTTTTTAACAAATCTGCAAAAATGTCAAAATTCTGTGTTTTTCTGTCAATATGGGGTGCTGTGTGTACATTAATGAGGAAAAAAATGAACACAAATGATTTAGCAAATGGCTGCAATATAACAGAGAGAAAAATTTAAGGGGGTCTGAATACTTTCCGTCCCCACTGTATATAGATATCTATCTATATATATCTATATATCTATATCTATATCTATATCTATATCTATATCTATATCTATATCTATATCTATCTCTATCTATCTATCTATCTATCTATCTATCTATCTATCTATCTATCTATCTATCTATCTATCTATCTATCTATCTATCTATATATGTATAGATATATATATGTGTTTTTAGCAGAGACCCTAGAGAATAACATTTTCTGTGTCACACAGTATTTCCGCAGCACTTTTTCAAACACAATTTTTTTTAAATACATTTAATGAATCTCATTGCAAAAAAAAAATATATATAACCCTTTTTTTGGTAACATATAAAAGATGATGTTACACCAAGTAAACAGCTAACATGTTATGCTTTAAACTTGGGAATGGCAACAAACTACGATACATAAAAATCTCCATAGGCGACGCTTTAAATTTTTTTACAGGTTACCAGTTTAGAGTTACAGAGGAGGTCTAGGGCTAGAACCATTGCTCTTGCTATAACATTCACGGCGATACCTCACGCGTGGTGCGAACACCGTTTACATATGTGTGCACAACTTTTTTTATTTATTAATTTATTTTTTGTTTTACACTGTCCCTCTAATTTCTTTTTTTTTTGGATCACTTTTATTCCTATCACAAGGAAAGTAAACATCCCTTGTGATAGAAATAAGGAAATAAGAGATGACAGGTCCTCTTTATGAAGAGATCTGGAGTTTATAAGACCCTAAATATCTCCTCTACGTTTAAAAGCATCAGATTAAAAAAAAAAAATGGATCTTATGCTTTAAAAAAAAAATAGCTTACTTCCGCCCTAGACCGGAAGCGACGTCATGTTGTTACTCCGGTGCTCCCAGACCACTGAGGTGGGGAAAGATGTTCTGGTCTCTCCTCCCCTATGTGACCAGCCACACGAACCACTGGATTGTTTCAAGGCTCGCTTTCAAGCCTGAAAAAACACTGGCTGCTTCTAAAAGCAATCCAGTGGCTAATCAGCCGCTTAAACCACTTTTATGAGAAAGAGAATCACCTGCTGAAAGAAAAATACAAGAGTTATGGCTGATAGAGATGGGCTGAACACCCCCTGGTTCAGTTCAGTTCAGTCCCAGACCCGAACAACAAAATTCATTGAAGTCCATGGGACCCAAAACGGCAAAATCAAAAGTCTCCATTTTGAAGGATTATATGCAAGTTATTGGCCATAAAAAGAAGATGGGGCCCGGCTACTGCCCTGGGGGACATGTATCAATGCAAAAATACTTTTAAAAAATATAATTTTTAAAGGAGCAGCGATTTTTGTGATGCTTAAAGTGAAACAATAAAAATGAAAAATTCCTTTAAATATAGTGCCTGGGGAGGGGGGGGGGGTCCCCTTAGTCTGCCTGTAAAGTGGCACATCTGTACCGTCTATAGAACCTGCTGCAGCAAAACTGATATTTATAAAGGAAACAAAATGACATTTAAATTGATTTTCCCTGCAAGCTTTATTTGTTTTGTAAACAATGGCTTTGGGGGCCAGTCTGTATGATGAGACCACATTTTAGTGCACGTGGAAAAATATTATAGATTTTTTGGATAAATTATGGTATCTCTTTGGCAAACTTTGGATGGAAATTACAACGTTTTGCACCACAGTGAGCAAGCCTTATGTTAAGAAGCCAAATTATAGCACACTCAGGCCAAGATTAAACTTTTTTTTTAGATAAAGTCTGGTGTCTCTTTCGCAGACTTTGGGTAGAAGTAACAGGAGCAGAAAAATTGGGCTTTGAGTGTTGGTGGTACCTTCATACCGTAACCCTATAAAGGTGTGGAAAAATTGGTCCTAGGGTGCTATTGTGCCCATGAAACCTATACCAAAATTGTACTTCAAGATAAAATCCACGCTCAAAAAGCTGGGCAGCCTAGACAGTCTTGCAGAGACTCAAGATCCCAAAAACACTTAACCTGCAACATCAACATCAGGGGCTTGATAGCTGCTGCTAATCCAGGACTGATTCAGTTTGACAAATGCCAGCCAGTCAACAGAGTCTGTGGACAGATGCACTCTTATCTGTCACAAAACCTCCAGCAGCACTAAATGTCTGTTCAGAAAGCAATTGCATACTGGACAAGTTCTGGCCAGTGGTCTATTCTCATGACCCAGAAACCCAGAGGACCATCTACTGGAAAGTTCTCATGTCTGTTTTCGCCCCTAGATAATCTCCCACCATATGATGCAGACGCTGCCAATGGGATGTGGAAGCTGACAGCCCTGGGTTCTGAGGACTAATGCATCACTGAGGCGGCCCCCTTCTCCATTGCTTCTCCTTTGACCAACAGAAGCCTCAAAACTAGCTTTTCCGTGAGACTGTAACCTACCTGAGTCTGGAATGACGTTACATAAATTCCTCTTTAAGGTGTCCTCAAGATATTTCATCCTGTGCTCCCTCTGAGAGGGCAGAATGAGTTCCTGAGACTTTCCCCTTGTAAAGGTGGTCAAGGAGGGTTACCAACCAATAATGATCCTTATCTTGGATGCCACAAATTCTTGGGTCCTTTTGCAGGCTTTGAAGAATAAGGGAGCCCATGCTCTGCAAGTTTGCAGAGGCATGAGAAGCAGGGTCACTGAGGATTATAGTATCTGGAACTGCCTCCTCCCGTACTCCCATGGTTTCTGATGACTGAAAACCATCTCTTACGGTTTGACGTATGTCTTTCGCTGAAACTGACGGAATCCTCCTTCTCCCTCTCCTCTTGTGTGTTCTGTGGCGTCGCAAGAATGGTGTCTGCATAAAGTGTACCTTGACAAGAAAGGAAGTCCTCCTCTTCTTCTCGCTGCTCTTCCTCGAATGCGCTGTCCATAATGTCACACAGAGTGTGCTCCAGCAGGAACACAAGAGGGATTATGTCACTGATGCAAGCATTGTAACAGGTTACCATCCTTGTTGCCTCCTTAGTACAGTGTATGCATCCTTTATCAGCAGCCACTGGCATGGGGGAAAAAAGCTGAGGTGTCCTGAGCCTGTCCGTGTTCCATACTCACCAAGGTACTTATTGACGGCCCTCTGCCGCATGTGCAGCTGCTGCAGCATTGTTGAGTTCCACCTGGTGGACATGTCACAAATCAGGTGGTTTACGAACAGGTGGAATTCCCACTGAATTTCAGCCAACCGAGCACTGGCTGTGTATGACCGCCTGAAATGGCTACAGACTCTTTTGGCCTGCTTTAGAAAATCTTAAAAACGTGTGTGTCTATTTAAGAAATGCTGTACCACCAAATTGAGGACATGTGCCAGGCATGGCACATGTGTCAACTTTCCCTGTCTAAAGGTGGACAGGAGGTTTGTGCCATTATCGCACACCACCATTCCTGGCTCAAGCTTCCATGGTCTGAACCACCTCTGAGCCTGCCCCTGCAGAGCTGAAAGAATCTCTTCTCCGGTGTAGTTCTTGTTCTCTAGACAGACCAGCTGAAGCAATGCATGGCATCTTTTAGGCTGACTCATTGAATGGCCCCTTGAATGCTTAGGGGTTACTGGTGGTTCATAGAACAATCCAGCAGAGGAGGGCATGGAGAAGGGGGTGAAGGAGGGGGTGGAGCTGACAGATCTGGCATCATCACCACCAGTTGTATGGCAACATGGCGGCAAAACATGCTGCAGCATTGAGCCCTGTTCTGCATCCTTCCTAGTTGCAAGCAGAGTTGCCCAGTGTGATGTGAATGAAATATATCCTCCCTGACCATGCTTGCTGGACCACGTGTCAGCAATAATGTTGACTTTGTGGCTTACTGCCTTGCCCAATAATGCCAAAACATTGCCTTCCACTTGATGGTACAGAGCTGGAATGGCCTTACGTGCAAAGAAATAGCGGCTGGGAACCTGCCGTTGTAGTACAGCACATTCTGCAAATTCATAGAAGGGGCAGAATCCACCAGACCAAAAGGCAGGAGTTGTAAAGCCAGCAATTTGGACAAGCTTGAATTTAGCCCCTGGGTATGTGGGTGGCAGGGAGTGAATTTTTTTTCCGATGCAGCAGAGGCAGAGAAATTTGCCTGCTATACTCTACAGCTGGTGATGTGCTGCTGTCAGATGTGTTGCAAGGACCTATGACACCCTTTGCTATACCATTACCCCTGTAAGTGGAGGCTGCTGAGAGGTCATGAGATATAGCTGGGGTAGACATGAAAGGTGAGGAGCGAGGAGGAGAATAATTGTGTCCCTTGTGTATGGCCTTCAGGTGCTCTTGAGTGATGGGAGGTTAACTGCCTTGTCAAGCATATGGTACCCAAATGGCTGGTATTTTTGCCACGCTTGATCTGCAGAGATTGCAAATTGCAACAGTGCGATCAGCTGCACATGTGCTAAAAAAAAGGCCCACACAGCTGAGCTGTGGGAAATGGGCCAGGACATAACAGACCCGCAATCTGAAGGAATAGGGTGGCTGCTCTCTTCTCTTCCATGATGGCTGCCTCTGGAAGACATCCTGCCTCGTTGGGGTTGTTTCTGCCCCTCACTTTGCCAAGCTGGCAATATGCTGTGGCTGGGGGAACATGACTGCCAATTTGTGGTTTATCAGTGTTCTCCCTTCTCTGTAGGATCATGTTACTCCCTTCCTCTTCCTCAGAAACAACATCACAATCAAGTGATCCACAATCTGATAGAATAGGGTGGCTGCTCTCTTCTCTTCCATGATGGATGCCTCTGGAGGTCATCCTGCCTCATTGGGGTTGTTTCTTCCCCTCACTTTTCTCCTCTGCTCTATCCGGCACACAAGTCACGTCAGTGACCTCATCATCATCATCCCCTCTATCCTCATCATCACCGGTACCAAGTTGGCAATACACTGCGGCTGGGGGAACATGACTGCCAATTTGTGTGTCAATTTAGTGTTCTCCTTTCTCTGTAGGCTCATGTTACTCCCTTCCTCTACCTCAGATCCAACATCACAATCAGGTAATGTCAGTGCATCCTCAAGAAGCAAGTAACTGATGCTGTATTCAAATAATTTAACTGACTCCTCCATACATGATGCTGGGGCTATGGCAGAAGTAGCTGTGGACCAGGAGGCAGAATAAGCCACTCTGGCAGCTGCGATGGACTGCGCACTAGTGTCAGCTTGGGTCATAGAGGATGAGGAGGATGAGGATGGTTTAATAAGCCAGCCCACTGCCTCCTCTACATGCTGTGGCTGGATAGCACGGGCGACATCACTAAACAGAGACAAAGGTGCCCTGCCTAAGGACGAACCATGTCCACCTTTGCTGTGAACACAGATACTGTTGGCCCCCTCATAGTTGCATGGGAACATCTGCCTCTCCCTGTTGGCCTCCCAGACATGATGGGGGGGAATGGGGAGATGTGTGGATGCACTTTTTTGAATGAAAAGTGGTGTTTGATTTTGCACTTTAAATTGAGGACAGATGCTGACAGAAACTAAAAAACTATAAAATAAATAATAAAAATTAAAAAAGGGGGAACACCAGTGTCGCAGTCAGAAAAACTGCGGGTGACAATTTAAAAAAAAGGGGGCAGGCAAGAGATAAAAAAAAGACAAAATAAAAACACGCAGGACCAAAAAAAGAAAAGAAAAGGGATTTACAGCACTGTATACAGTAACAGCACTAAACGTTATGTAGTGCTGTGTTAAACACTGTACTATACTAACACATTACACTATATTGACACTATACTAACATTACGCTAATGGGGCATACACACGGACAAACTTTTTGACCGGACTGGTCTGACGGACGCCGACGGACCAAATCCGGCGGACAATCCAATCGTGTGTGGGCTTCATCGGACCTTCAGCGGACTTTTTCAGTCGCAAATCTGACGGACTTTAGATTTTCAACATGCTTTAAATCTTTACGTCGTAACTACACTAGACCCAGAAATCCACTCGTCTGTATGCTAGTCCGACGGACAAAAACAGACACTAGGGCAGCTATTGGCTACTGGCTATCAACTTCCTTATTTCAGTCCAGTGTATGTCATCACATACGAATCTATCGGACCAGTCCGGTCGAAAAGTCCGCCTGTGTGTACGCGGCATAACACTCTACAAATGTTAAATGTTATGTAAAGCTGTGCTAAACACTGCACTACACTTATGCCGTGTACACACGGGCGGACTTTTCGGCATCAAAGGTCCAACGGTCTTCCCGACGGACTTTCGACGGACTTTTGACGGACTTCCGACAGACTTTCGAACGAACTGACTTGCCTACACACGATCACACCAAAGTCCGACGGATTCGTACGTGATGAAGTACAACCAGACTAAAATAAGGAAGATGATAGCCAGTAGCAAATAGCTGCCCTAGTGACGGTTTTCGTGCGTCGGACTAGCGTACAGATGAGTGGATTTTTCGACCGGAATCGAGTCCGTCGGAAAGATTTGAAACATGTTTCAAATCTAAAGTCTGTCTGATTTTCACCCAAAAAAGTCCGCTGCAGGTCCGATGAAGCCCACACATGGTCGGATTGTCCGACGGATTCGTCCCGTTGGACCAGTCCGGTCGAAAAGTCCACCCGCGTGTACACGGCATAACACATTACACTGACACACTATACTCGCACACTGTACTAACACTCAGAGTCACAATTAGTGAATACACTCAGCAAACTGAGCCCTGCTCTATCTATCTCTACTCCAACACACTGCAAAAGATTTCTATGGGAAGTTACCTCTTATAGTGTGGGGTGAGACTATGAACACTGAGCCGTGGTTGGTGAAAGTCATCATCACTTTGACCAGTGTTCAGGGCCGGATTTCCCACAAGGCCACCGAGGCCAGGCCTGGGGGGGCAGTGGTGCAGGGGACTTCCCGGATTGCCTGGGATTCAGGGCCGATCCTGGGCGGAGTGCAGTGCAACCGGGCGCCACAGAGGTGGGGGCGCTGAAGCGCCAGAATGCTCCCCTCCTTCTCCTCTCCTTGTCCGTAGGCGGCTCTCTCCACCACCACCACTGTTTTTCCTGCAGAAGCCCATCCCCCCCTCCCTCCTCCTGTCAGAGGAGGAGAGTGAAACAGCCTGAGATCGAAGCGGCTGTCTCTGTGTGCAGAGAGACCAGCGGCGCAGTGACGTCACGGGGGGGCGGCCCATGTCCGACATGTTCCAGTTCTCCTCCTCCTGTGTGTAACTCCTGCCTGCTGCCCAAGCCTGACACACTCTGTTCTCCACCCAGGCAACGCGGCTGCACACTGTCCTCTCCTCTCCAGCAGCCGCCCAGGTGTTTTTAATTAGCCTAATGGAGGGAGGTGGTTTGTTCTGGGGGGGTCTAAACTAATGTAGGGGGGTGGTTTGTTCTGGGGGGTCTAAACTAATGTGGGGGGTGGTTTGTTCTGGGGGGTCTGTACTAATGTGGGGGGGTGGTTTGGCCTGGGGGGGTCTGTACTAATGTAGGGGGGTGGTTTGTTCTGGGGAGTCTGTACTAATTGAGGGGGGGTGATTTGTCTTGGGGGGTCTGTACTAATGGAGGGGGGATGGTTTGTCCTGGGGGGTCTGTACTAATGTAGGGGGGTGGTTTGTTCTGGGGGGTCTGTACTAATGGAGGGGGATGGTTTGTTCTGGGGGTCTGTACTAATGTAGGGGAGGTGGTTTGTCCTGGGGGTCTGTACTAATGGAGGGGGGTGGTTTGTTCTGGGGGGTCTGTACTAATTGAGGGGGTGGTTTGTTCTGGGGGCCGTGTGTACTAATGTAGGGGGATGTTTTTTCAGGGGGGTCTGTACTAATGGAGGGGGGTGGTTTGTTCTGGGGGGGTCTGTACTAATGGAGGAGGGGTGGTTCTGTACTAATGGAGGGGGGGTGGTTTGTCCTGAGGGGGGTCTATACTGATAGAGGGCAGTGTTTTGTCCTAGGGGGTCTATACTGATGGGGGTCTGTACTGAGAGAGGGGTTTATACTTAGTGGGGGGTCTGCACTGACAAAGGGGGTCTACACTTAGTGGAGGGGGGTCTGTACTGAGGGGCGACTATAGTTGGTGGAGGGGGTGACACCATGTTTTACTGCACTGGGTAACACCAACCTTAGTGATGCCACTGCAGCCGCGGGCTCTTATTTACCCCCTCTCTCTCCTCCTTGCTTGTGCTGCTGTACTAGTGAGCGGTGCACTATGTTTCTTCCTCTGCCTTCATATCAGCCAGAGAAGAAAAAAAAAAGAGCAAAAAAGAGGATTGTGGGACATGTAGTCCTGAGGACTGGCAGCCCCACTGTAACACGGAAACTGCAGCCTACACAACATGCTCAGTTGAATGGGAGAGAGAGAGAGCCAGGAGCCAGGGAAAGCTTTCAGGGAAATGCACCCAGGACTCCAGAGGGAGAGGACAGTGCTGAGGGAACACCATCAGAGAGAGAACCCCGCTGCCCTGCGCCACCAGAGGGAAAGCCACACAGCCTAGCACCATCCCTGGTGGAGAAAGGAATGGAGTTATTGCCAGAATACAGATCTGGGCTCTACCCAGCGGAGTCGCCACGGGCAATTCAGCGTGAGCTGACTCCTGATCAGAGGAACCGTTGTTGCTGTATCACTGGGTCAGGTGAGAGGGCCGATTGGCCATTATCTACTAACGTCCATAGGAACTGCAGTCTCTGACCATCTCTTGTAACATGTCTGCAGTCTCTGACCATCTCTTGTATCATGTCTGCATTCTCTGACCATCTCTTGTATTATGTCTGCAGTCTCTGACCATCTCCTGTATTATATCTCCAGTCTCTGACCGTCTCCTGTAGTATGTCTGCAGTCTCTGACCATCTCCTGTAATATGTCTGCATTCTCTGACCATCTCCTGTAATATGTCCGCATTCTCTGACCATCTCCTGTAATATGTCCGCATTCTCTGACCATTTCCTGTACTATGTCTGCAGTCTCTGACCATCTCTTGTAACATGTCTGCAGTCTCTGACCATCTCTTGTATTATGTCTGCCGTCTTTGACCATCTCCTGCAGTATGTCTGCAGTCTCTGACCATCTCCTGTAACATGTCTGCAGTCTCTGACCATCTCTTGTAACATATCTGCAGTCTCTGACCATCTCTTATATCATATCTCCAGTCTCTGACCATCTCCTGTATTATATCTCCAGTCTCTGACCATCTCCTGTAAGATGTCAGCATTCTCTGACCATCTCCTGTACTATGTCTGTAGTCTCTGACCATCTCCTGTACTATGTCTGTAGTCTCTGACCATCTCTTGTAACATGTCTGCAGTCTCTGACCATCTCTTGTATCATGTCTGCAGTCTCTGACCATCTCTTGTTTAATGTCTGCAGTCTCTGACTATCTCCTGTACTATGTCTGCAGTCTCTGACCATCTCCTGTACCATGTTTGCAGTCTCTGACCATCTCCTGTACTATGTCTGCAGTCTCTGACCATCTCCTGTACCATAAACAGTGATATAGTGTCCTTCGCGCTACCTATAATGGATATTAAAGTGTAGAAGGGTAGTGTTGGATAATTGCAGCAAAATCTAAGTGTTCACAACAACACAATGTGGTAATAATAAAGAGAGAAGTGATTTTGCGCAATACTCTGGTGTTAGAGAAAAAATTCTCTGAATGGTGTGCATACAGTGCACTATAAGAAAATAATCTATAAATGAAGTTATGGTGAACTATGTGATATGTGAATAATCACTAAAAGAACATAGTAGTATCACATGAATAATAAATACTTGAAATCATCACATAATAAAAATGTAAAAACTAAATGTGCACAAAAGGGTCCACTGATACCATTTGTGATAATAAAACAACAGTGAAAAAATAAATATAAAATAAATAAATAATAACAATATGAAATCCAAGTGAATGAAAATAAAGTGAACTATAATTAATAGTGTAGTCCATATAACAAAATCAATAAATAATAAAAAGTCTCTTTTGTGAAGGATCGTGAATAATTGAAGATCATCTACTGGGTGACTGGCTGGTAATGTGATACAGTTAAAAAGCCCATAAAGATTCCATATAGTGACTTCTGAGTGTGGTCTCACAGAACTCTCACCTTCAAGCTGGTAAATATTAGCATCTAGGATTAAGGATATGTTGATATAATTGCTGATAGATTCTGTCAGTGAAGCCCGTTGTGGATTTCTCCTATAAGTTCCTCCGTCTATGTCTCCTGTAAAGGCTCCGATATTGCTACCACAGTGGTGGGGGAGAACAGGGGGAAAAAAAGAGAGGCCTCCACTAGTGTAATAAGTATAAACAGTAGGGGGATATTTATTGGGTGTCTAAAATTAGACTTTTACATTGTGACAGAAATGAAAGGCAAAGTGGATAAAATGACAGTCTGGCGTTCTCAGCGCCCTCTCACTTATCTTCCTGATATGCGTATCGCTCCGGCCACTCCCTACGCATTACGACACAGTCACGTGTCCCATCTACTATGTCTGCAGTCTCTGATCATCTCCTGTACTATGTCTGCAGTCTCTGACCATCTCTTGTATCATGTCTGCAGTCTCTGGCCATCTCTTGTATCATGTCTGCAGTCTCTGACCATCTCTTGTAACATGTCTGCAGTCTCTGACCATCTTCTGTATTATGTCTGCAGTCTCTGACAATCTCTTGTACTATGATTGCAGTCTCTGACTGTCTCTTGTATCATGTCTACAGTCTCTGACCATCTCCTGTACTATGTCTGGGGGCTCTTTCTAACAGACTCTCTAACAGAAGCCCTCTCTGTGTGCATCAGAGAGACTCCCCCCCTCCAGGTCTCATTAGTGTACGCTCTTCCTGTATTTTCTTTATTGTTTAAAGATCATGGGAGGATCCTAGGGTAACGAATAGGGGAGCAACTCTGTGTTTGAGTCATTGCCATAGAAACATTTGTAAAGGGGAGGAGTTGGTAAGATGACCACGCCCACATGGGGGCGCCAGAAATATTTCTGCATCCAGGTGTCTGTGACCCTAGGCGTTGGCTGACACGTGGGCAGTGCACCCTATGGCTGAACAGAGCACCTCCGACTCTGAGACGAGTCCACCCACCTCCTCTCCCCTTCTCCACCTCTGGCCAGCAGCAGAGAGAGAGAGAGAGAACAGCCAGGCACACCAGAGTGACGAGTCACCAAAATCCAGCCTGTGCCCACTGCCCAGTCAGTGCCAGTAAGTCCTGGGGCCGCCGACGACTACTCCCGAGTCCCGCATCCACTACAGGGGAGCATATTGCCAGCACACTGACTTCTCCAGTCCAGTTCTCCTCCCGAGCCTCCTCCCGCCCACAAGGGCCGCGAGTTTTGAGCTGCCATTGCGCCAGACAAACTTCCAGGACCAGGTTAGTGTTTGTTCATGTGGCAGCAAATATCATTCGTGACAGTGATACAGCAACTTGCTGGAAAATTCTTGTTTAGTCACTATTCAATTATTAACCATTTAAGCCCCGGACCATTTTGCTGGCCAAAAACCAGAGCACATTTTGCGATTCGGCACTGCGTCACTTTAACTGACAATTGCGCAGTCGTGCGACGTGGCTCACAAAATTGACGTCCTTTTTTTCCCACAAATAGAGCTTTCTTTTTGCTATAATAAATATCCCCAAAAAATATATATAAAAAAACAATTTTTTTCCTCAGTTTAGGCCGATACGTATTCTTCTACATATTTTTGGTAAAAAAAAATCGCAATAAGCGTTTATTGATTGGTTTGCGCAAAAGTTATAGTGTCTACAAAATATTGATAAAGGTGAAGCTTCAATTTCAGAGCTCTACAAAACATTCAAAGCAGAAAAATTGCAGGTTATTTACCCTAATATTGATATAGCAATGCGCATTTATCTTTGCACTCTGGTTACTGTTCAGCAGAACGATCTTTTTCATGTCTGAAATGAGTAGAGAACTATTTTGGGTCAAGAAAGACTGAACAGTTTAGCTTTACTTGCCATTGAGTCAGAACTTTTAAATACTTTGTCCTACGAAGATATTATCGATGAGTTTGCCAAAAGAAAAGTTAGAACTAAAAAATTGTAGGGCGTTTCTTACTGCTATAATCTTTAAAAGGCATTTTCTGCATTACAGAGTATTTTCAGTGTGTACAATTAAAGCCAGTTATTGTCAGTGTTCACGTGTGTGGAGATATGTTTTTAATCGATCTATTTTAGCAGTCATCGATAAAGGACGAGAATGGTGGTGTGTGTGTGTGGGGGGGGCGGCGGCATTGAAGGACCCGACCTTGGCGCGGCAAAGGGAGAAAATCCGGGTCTGCCAGTGTTGTGGAAATTTTATTATGTGTTTTATAGATTGTCATCTGTCTCCCTGTGTCTGATTTAACCAAGGAGCACTCCAGCAGAGCGCACTTGGGTTGAATCGGGACCAGCGGTAAAACCGTAAGTATGAAAACCTTCTCATGGGTTTGGAGACGTGTTCTCTTTGTGTGTGGCTATTTGTCGGTTTGTATCAAGTGCAATGCGCTGGGCTTCTTGCCTTCAATTGTCTATGCACTTTAGAGAAACGAAGTCCGCATAACGAGAGAAACATATTACATCTCTGTTGTGGCTACACTATCCCTTTTTGGATACATATCTGCTTTAATAAGAGGACATTGATATGTGCCTTGTTAATATACTCGTACCGTATATTGACAACAGGAGTAGCAATGTCCCTGCAGATCTTCTCAAACCTGTAAGAACAAGTAGAATGATCTTACTAGATACTGATTATTCTGAGCAGTATTGAATGGGATCCATGCTGACCAAGATGGTGGATGTGCATGCATGTGGCTGGGCGGAGGGCAGTGTACATGCCTCAAGTGGATGAGACATTTGCACTTCTCCCTCCCACCACTGTGGATGCCCTCCCCTTTAGTGTTGTCATTTCCTGTGTGGTCATTTCCTGTGATGTCATTTTGCATGGAGGAAGTGATGGGCTGTAGGGGCCATGACTTCCTGTTTGTCATTTCCTTTGTTGTCCATGAATAAAAACCAAGTGACTGTGCTCGGGAGAGGCAGTCGAGCGATGGAGCTAAGAACGTGAGGATGGTGACTATGTCTGTTTACTTGGGGAAATGTGGGAGACACGGGTTTAATAAGATGCATTATACCAAGAGGCTGAAAGGGTGCTTATTAGCGCAAGAGACATGGATTACGCATAGTGGAATTTTCACGACTGCAGTGGCTAAGAGTGCTGTATAAACCTCAGCTACATAAAGTATACATCGCTGTGTTCCAGCAGTGCTATGAGAGCTTCCCATCCTGCTCCTGGAACGAACATAATCAAGTCTGGCTGAGCACTGCTCAGCCTTTCATTGAAAGCTTTGTATTTTTATGAATGAAGACAAAGCTTCCTTTGATTGGCTAAGGCAGAGAAGCATTACAATTCAATTACTGACTCAGCCAATCAGGGGAAATAGTAGTAGTAGTAGTAGTAGTAATGGAAGTAATAGCCACAACAGATCTAAAAGCTATAGGAAAGCGTACTCTAATGCTAAAGCTCTCAACTTCATACAAATTTGCCAGAAGCACCAGAAGCACAAGAGTTTAACCACTTCAGCCCCGGAAGATTACGGTACTGCGTTGCTTTAACTGACAATTTAGCGGTCATGCGACGTTGTACCCAAATAAAATTGATGTCCTTTTTTTCCCACAAATAGAGCTTTCTTTTGGTGGTATTTGATCATCGCTGTGGTTTTTATTTTTTGCACTATAAACAAAAAAAGAGCAACAGTTTTGAAAAAAACACAATATTTTGTACTTTTTGCTGTAATGAATATCCCCATTTTTTTTTAAAAAAGCAAATTTTTTCTCAGTTTAGGCCGATATATATTCTTCTACATATTTTTGGTAATAAAAATCGCAATAAGTGTATATTGATTGGTTTGCGCAAAAGTTATAGCGTCTACAAAATAGGGGAAAGATTTATGGCATTTTTATTATATTTATTTTTTACTAGTAATGGCGGTGATCTGCGTTTTTCAGCAGGACTGCGACATTGCAGCGGACAGTTCGGACACTTTTGACACATTTTTGGGACCATTGGCATTTATACAATGATCAGTGCTATACAAATGCACTGATTACTGTGTAAATGTCACTGGCAGGGAAGGGGTTAACACTAGGGGGCGATCAAGGGGTTAAATGTGTTACCTAGGGAGTGATTTTAACTGTGGGGGGATGTAACTGCCTGGATGAGGAGAGCGATTCGTTGTTCATACTTAGTATGAACAACAGATCGCTCTCCTCACCCCTGACAGCACAGAGATCTGTCTGTTTACATTGACAGATCTCCGTTCTGTCTCTGTGGAACGATCACGGGGCACGCGCATTGGCTCCAGCGTGGCGCAGCGCACGCGACTCCTAGTGGTCAAAAGGCGAGCCGACGTATAGCTACGACAGCTCGCCCTGGGGAGCCAACCTGCCACAGTATAACTTTGGCGGCTGGTCGGGAAGGGGTTAATAGTATAGTTTGTAACAGTGGTGGCCCGTCCATTAAGGGCGCATGGGTGCCGCCCCCTCTCTCCAGCCACCCCCTCTATGACTAATAGATAGATTCATGCATAGCATGAATCTACCCGTGGCCGCCGCTGCCACCCCCTATTCAGGCGTCCAGCCCCTTTTCTGATGCTGGGTGCCTGAATTACAGTGGCGGGGGTGTTTTTTGAAGCACCTGATTAGAGCCATAGGCTCTATTAGGCTTCAAAATAGGGTGGGCTCGGAGTACAGAACATTGCTGGGCACAAGTGGCGGCATTTGATGGGCACAAGTGGCTGCATATGACGGGCACAAGTGGCTGCATTTGACGGTCACAAGTGGCTGCATTTGATGGGCACGAGTGGCTGCATTTGATGGGCACGAGTGGCTGCATTTGATGGGCACGAGTGGCTGCATTTGATGGGCACGAGTGGCTGCATATGAGGGGCACAAGTGGCTGCGTATGACGGGCACAAGTGGCTGCATGTGATGGGCACAAGTGGCTGGCAGGCTGAATATAATGGGCACAAGTGGCTGCATATGATGGGCACAGTGGCTGTATTTGATGGGGCACAAGTGGCTGCATATGATAGGCACAGTGGCTGCATATGATGGGCACAATGGCTGCAATTGATGGCACAGTGGCTGCATTTGAAGGCACAATGGCTGCATTTGATGGGCACAGTGATGCTGCAATTGATGTTTTTTTTTCAGTATTTTTCAGTTTGTTTGTGCCCCCCCAAAAAATTTGAGTACCAGCCGCCATTGGTTTGTAACTTTCTTGTATTATAAGTTTAAGAAGAAACGCAAAAGAGAGTGCACAAAAACACCTCAAAACCACAAGCTCATATTCTCTAAACCCCCCTACCATCCTTGTATCCCAAAACAATCAAAATATAGCCTTTTGGGTATAGTAGATATTGAAAATTATCAGGACAGTGCTCAAACACTTGCATGGGCAGCAAATAGAAAGAGCTCTGCAGTGTGGGCCATTTTTAACATATCTGATACCAACAACACTGCTGTGACAAAAAATACCAGCCATTTTGGCATTACATGAATGAGGAAACACATGACTGCACCACAGAGTTTAATGGGAGAAGCACCTCATTGATACCATTGAGCAGCAAATGGTACAAACTTCTCCTACTCAAAGGGGCATAGCAACCACTTTCTTTTCTAGTGCTGCTAATGTGTCTTTTTCTTCCTCTTCAAGGGCACATTTCAGCCACTTTCTTTAAAGTGCTGT
This sequence comes from Aquarana catesbeiana, assembly GCF_042186555.1. NCBI lineage: Eukaryota > Metazoa > Chordata > Amphibia > Anura > Ranidae > Aquarana > Aquarana catesbeiana. Next base: position 161,764,530 of record NC_133329.1, read on the forward strand.
TAATGTACCTTTCTCCTCCTACTCCTCCTGCTTAAGGGTGTATAACAGCCATTTATTTATTTTTTGCCTGCCTTTCTTCAAATGTTCCTATGATGGAAAAGTATGGATGAGTCATGCTGACAGGAGGAGTCAGGTGGAATATGGAGTGCTGAGGGGACTGCCAGTGGCCCTTGAGGAGAACTGCTGCCAGGGGGACTCTACCGCGGGTCAGCACTTGGGCTGGCTTAGGAGAATCCTGACAACAGAAGAAGTTTGGAGGGAGTCTTTCCTGAGAGGCAGCAGAAGCAAGGAGGACAATGTAAGGACTACACCATGATCAGAGACTTACAAGGGGGGAGACTTCTACGTGTAGCAGGTCTCTCTGGAAGATAGAGGTGTGCTTAAATTCATACCCACTACGTAATTATTCAGAGGGCAGCGCCGGATTCAATCTCATTTTACTTATCTACATATCTATCTGTAGCACTACCCCCATAGGGGTTGCAGATGACTGGATTCCCCACTCGTGGCTGGCCAGACAACAAGTATTATCCACACTTTCTCCAGACACAGTCACAGGAACAGTCTTTGAACTTGTTTTTTTTTTTTTGTATTTTATAAGGGGTAATAACTTGGATGGGGAATAAGAATTATAGGATGCCCAAATTGATAGTGACAAAACTGGGACAACTTCCTCCCTGTGTACAACTCTGATTTGTCTCCTCTTTTTCTCTATGTACAACTCAGATTGTAAAGCCCCTTAAGGACTGGGAACTCTCAGTCCCATTGAAAAGTAGCACAACAATCTTATAGGTTGTATGCAGGATTAACTCCAACTCCACCGTAGACACTGATCCCAGTTCTACTGTTTGCAGGCACTACCAGCCCACCTGGCTGCTTCTTCACCAGTCCTGCCGGCTTTCTCTCTACCAGCCAGCCTGACTGTTTCAGAGATCTCCCAGAGCAAGGTTAAAGAGGATTTAAGCACACCTATATGCAAGGATGAGACCAGCAGCGAACTGCGAGCGTGCGTCCCACCTTGCTCACACGTCATACCCGGAAGTGTACGCTGGAACGCAAGGTGGGACGCATGCTCGCAGTTCGCTGCTGGTCTCATCCTTGCATATAGCGGTGCTTGTCTTATTATTACCTATTTTGTGGCTTGTATCTTTGGACTTTTTCGGCTTATGTGCAATAAACAATCTTGACATACTTCACAAAGGAAGCCCCCTTGTGTTTCTCTTTTCTCTGGATTCTTGGAGAGTTTAACAGATTAAGGTAGTATACCGTTGGAGTAGCATGGTCACATTAGAGCACATATTTTCCCTGGAACAGCCGTAAGGATCGCATATAGCAGAGGAACGGAAGCACAACTGAAGTGAACATCATCCGCCCTGAGGCACCCACCCTGCCGCTTGGTACCCCTGCAGGGGTGATTATTTCTGGTGAGTGGGGTAGCACTGGGGGGCAAGCACTTCAAGTCACCAAGTGAATGAAACGCACAGAAGTCACTGTGGTGTGCCCTCAAGCGTGAAATAAACAGCATTTACTTTTGAATTCTGCTTTTCTATCTGGTTAAAAACACTATTTTTTTGTATGGACTATATATATATATATATATATATATATATATATATATATATATAAAAACTTTTTTACAAGTTAAATTAACATCTGCTACAAACAAAAGTAACTGGAATTTATCGTTTATGCATGATATATATTTTTAATCACTGTATTTAATGCACAGGAAGTGGTTTAATTGAATTTTATAGTAGGTTGTCACACAGAAGGACACCTCACGTTTTTACAAGCGTCATTCTGTCCCAATAATTTTGAATATTGGGGCCAATCACAACTCTACTTAATTATATGTAAGGGGTAGCACGGATATCACACTGACATTACTACGCACATATAATTTATCACCATTGTATTATTATTATTCATTACTCTTTCGGGCGCCATTTTGTCCCAAAATTTTTGAACTCTGGGGTCATTTTATCACTTTCTCACAATCAACTGCACCGTTCACCATATTACTATTTTTTCACTCATTTGCCATATAATTTACTTTCAGTTAACACATTTATCCCACTGGGGGAACATACTTTATTTTATTTTATTTATTAGTTTCTAAAATACTGGTGCTTTTGAATATTTTCGGTTATTTCCGAATATATGATAGCTATTGATGGAGTTTTCATACATCGTAGCCATCTGGATTTAGTTTGTATTTTATGACATTCATACCAACTACGTAATTATTCAGAGGGCAGCGCCGGATTCAATTTCATTTTACTTATTTATTTATGTAATTAGACTCCTAGGGGTACTAATTAGGGATAGGCAGCAGCTCTCACACTGTCCTAAGCGCGAATCTATCTATTTATAGATAGATATGTAGCACCCTCCTAGTTAGGTGCTAGGATAAGTTAGATTTAGTGCTGGCTCACTGCATCCAGTGGAGCTGGGTGTGCTTTTTTAGGTAAATTTTGCTTGCCTGACTTTAACCAACGTGGCTGTATTTGGTGTGTCAGGCAAATCTAGTTAAGATCACTGTGACCAGTGCAGCAGATTAATTAGGTCAATTCAGTGTTCTCAGCTGCTGCCAGCAGGGTGGCCTTCGGGGGGGTACAGCCCTTACACTTGTAAGAGGCCCCAGCGTCTGGACGGGCCTGGCCGACTGGCAGGGATGTGAGAAGGCAGGTGCGGGTGCAGAGGAGCTCCGTGGATGCTCCTGTATGTGTGTGAGTTGGCAGGCTGCTGCTCTGTCATGAGCTGACATCGGGCTCTTTGCTGCCACCTCTGGCCATTTCCTGCATGTGCACCCCTCTGCATGTGGAAACAAGAGTTGGGACTAGGACCACCTTACAAGTAACGAAGTAAGGGCAGTTGTGCAGGGGAGGGGGGGGAGCTGTGTGTGTGACTGTGTACATGCCTATGTTTGTACATTTCCGTGTGTGTATACATGCCTGTGAGTGTGTACATGTCTCTATGTGTATACATGCCTGTTTGTGTACATACTATGTGTGTACATGTCTTGTGTGTATATACATGCATGTCATATATACACATGTGAGTGGTGTAGGGAGCGTACAGGTGTGAGGGGGACTGAGAGCATACAAGTGTGAGGGGGCTGAGAGCATACAGGTGTGAGGGGGGCCTGAGAGTGTACAGTTGTGAGGGGAGGCTGAGAGCGTACAGGTGTGAGGGGCGCTGAGAGCGTACAGGTGTGAGGGGGGCTGAGAGCGTACAGGTGTGAGGGGGGGCTGAGAGCATACATGTGTGAGGGGGAGCTGAGAGCGTACAGGTGTGAGGGAGGGCTGAGAGCATACAGGTGTGAGGGGGGGCTGAGAGCGTACAAATGTGAGGGGGGCTGAGAGGGTACAGGTGTGAGAGGGACTGAGAGCATACATATGTGAGGGGGAGCTGAGAGCGTACAGGTGTGAGGGGGGGCTGAGAGCATACACAGGTGAGGGGGAGCTGAGAGCGTACAGGTGTGAGGGGGAGCTGAGAGCGTACAGGTGTGAGGGGGAGCTGAGAGCGTACAGGTGTGAGGGGGGCTGAGGCACTGAAGGATGGCTAGTGGGCAGATTTGGTGGGATGGCCAGTGGGCGGGACCCTGGGGAATGTTGGTGGTCAGGCTCGGGGGGGGGGCAGGCCTAAAGATGTATAAGGGGCCCCACAATTTCTGATGGCTGCCATGGCTGCCAGTCTGATAGCTCCTTCTGCTTCCAGAGAGCTGTGAGAATTCTCTGGAATGTAGCACCTTCCTAGGTAGGTGCCAGGATTAGATACTGTGCAGAGATGCCGACTACTACTTTCAAAGCTCTTGTTAAAGGCAGAGATGTGATGGAGTTACCACTGGGGCCAGGACCAGTAATGTACACTCAGAACACATTCTGTCAGACCAGTGAGACATGCATCTCAACCATCCAAGGCATCCGGTCAGCAAGGGATGGACAGCAGCCTAGTACCAGTGCAGCTGCCACAGAGAGAACTGAGGACAGCTGTCCTCTGAAGATCTAGTCTGGTATCACCAGAGTAAGGTGTCACTTGAAAGTTGGAGAGAAGCAACCAGCTGTCATTGGACCCTATGTGAGTACAGATGGTTCTGAGAGATCTTAGAGACTTTTGGACTGCTGCCAGCTCTCTGGTACTAGAGAGTCAGCTATGGGTCTGTTTAAAGGGGACACTGGCTGGTGTTCCGAAGAGCTTAGTCCACCAAGTTGTCTGCAAATGGGACTCTGCTCTTGTGATTCTAAAGGAAGGAGTTTGAAGTTACTACTACTGCTACTACTACTTCTACTACTTCTACTATGGGAGAAAAGAACAAAGAGAAGGAAGGGCCAACTAAGTGTTGTATCCCGGTTACAATTGTAATAACAATGGATACAAAAGGATAGAAGAGGTTAATCAGACACTTATCCGCAAAAAATTAACCTATCAGCATAGAAAAGCTAATAGGAAGTTTAGTTCCGTTTGGCAGGCATGACTGGACACCCTGGAATAGCTCAGCTCAGCTGATTATGAAAGTTTTTTCAAGTTTGATGTGTAGTGTTTTTGTTCATGTGTGTAGTTTTTAATTTCCCTTCTCTTTGGGAGTGGGCAAGGAGACATATCCCCAAACAAGTCATCATATACGAGTATGTAAAAACTGTTCTTATTGTGCAGGGTATTCAGGAATCTTTGTCTTCATGGGAAAGTATAACCTTCCATTGTGCATTGGTCCATTGGCTGTGGTTTCCTTTTCTTGAAAAGCAAGAGACACTTAAAATACTGCTGTTAGATTTTGTTTGTTCTTGTTTTAAGTTTATAATCTGGTACCAAGTTGTACTCCTATACCGGGTATGTGTTATACTATTCTTGTATTCCCAAGCATTGGAGAACTTTGATCTAGAGCAGGGGTCTCTAAACATTTTACTTCAAGGACCACATTCTATATTTTACACATATTTGCAGGGCCAGAAAAATCATTTATAAATAAATCCATAGTAGAAGAATAGAATAGAATTTGACTTACTGATGACAGTGGGGCTGGATGGTGCTCCTGCATCCTTTGCTGGCACCTAAACAATGGAGCATCATGCAACGGGGTTAAACTTCCAGTGTGCATGAAGCTTTACATCTGTGTCCCCATCATTTTCCCCATACATCTGTGTCCCCATCAGAGTCTCTCCATACAGTTGTGTCCCAATCACTCATCAGGGTATCCCTGCACATTTGTGTCCCCATCTCGGCCCACCCCAACCTACATATTTGTGTCCCCATCAGAGCCATTCCCTTCCCCTCCGCATATTTGTGTCCCCATCAGAGCCAGCACCCCCCCCCCCACATTTTTGTGTCCCCCATCAGGGCTATCAGCCCCCCTCCACCATGTTTGTGTCCCTATTAGAGCCATCAGCCCCCCCACCATGTTTGTGTCCCCATCAAAGCCATCAGCCCCCCCCCCACACATTTGTGTCTCCACCAGAGCCATTAGCCCCTCCACATGTTTTCGTCCCCACTAGAGCCATCACCTCCCCTTCCACATGTTTGTGTCCCCATCAGAGTCTTCACCCCCCACGTGTTTGTGTCTACATCAGAGCCATAAGCCCCTCCAGATGTTTGAGTCCCCATCAGAGCCATAAGCCCCCCACATGTTTGTGTCCCCATCAGAGCCATCACCCCCCACACACATTTGTGTCCCCATCAGAGCCATAAACCCTCCCCATATGTTTGTGTCCCCATCAAAGCCATCAGCCCCCCCCCCCACATTTGTGTCTCCATTAGAGCCATCAGCCCCCCCATGTTGGTGTCTCCATTAAAGCCATCAGCCCCCCCCCTCATTTTACATCAGAGCCATACCCCCCCAGATGTTTTTTGTTCCCATCAGAGCCATAAGCACCCCACATGTTTGTGTCCCCATCAGAGCCATCACCCCCACACACACGTTTGTGTCCCCATCAGAGCCATAGGGCCCCCAAATGATTGTGTCCCCATCAGAGCCATAAACCCCCCACATGTTTGTGTTCTCCATCAGAGCCATCAGGCCCCCCCCACATTTGTGTCTCCATCAGAGCAATCAGCCCCCTATGTTTGTGTCCCCATCAAAGCCATCAGACCCCCCCACATTCCTGTCCCCACCAGAGCCATCAGCACCTCCCACATGTTTGTGTCCCCACCAGGGCCATCAGCCCCTCCCCCACATGTTTGTGTCCCAATCAGAGTCATCACCCCCCACATGTTTGTGTCTACATCAGAGCCATAAGCTCCCCCCCAGATGTTTGTGTCCCCATCAGAGCCATCGCCCCCCCAACCACATGTTTGTGTCCCTATCAGAGCCATAGGCCCCCCACATGTTTGTGTCCCCATCAGAGCCTTCAGTCCCCCCCCATGTTTGTGTCCCCATCAAATCCATCAGCCCCCCCACATTTGTGTCCCCACCAGAGCCATCACCCCCCCATATTTGTGTCCCCCACCAGAGCCATCAGCCCCCCCATGTTTGTGTCCCCATCAGAGCCATCAGCCCCCCCACATGTTTGTGTCGCCATCAGGCTACCCCACATGTTTGTGTCCCCATTAGAGCCATTTAACCCACACATTTGTAACAACCTCAGCTCCCCCTTGCATGTGTACTTTACCAGCGTGTCTCAGACATTGCTTACACTGGCTGTGCAGACCTGCTGCACCTCTTGACTCCCACTGGTATTACACACTGGTTAACAGCGAGGCAGGAGGTGGGAACAGGTCTGCACTAAAGCACCTCATTGGCTCTTCAGATGCCCACAGTCCCAGCAGCCAACACAGTGTGATGCCGGGAGGGATTGCGGGACCTGCTCTGCATATTGTCACTGGTGAATATGCCATCAGCCCCCCCCACATGTATGTGTCCCCACCAGGGCCATCAGCCCCCCCACATGTTTGTGTCCCCATCAGAGTCATCACCCCCCACATGTTTGTGTCCCCATCAGAGCCATAAGTCCCCCCAGATGGTTGTGTCCCCATCAGAGCCATAAGCCCCTCACATGTTTGTGGGGGCTTACATGTTTGTGTCCCCATCAGAGCCATAGGCCGCCCAGATGATTGTGTCTTCATCAAAGCCATAAGCCCCCCCACATGTTGTGTCCCCATCAAAACCTTCAGTCCTCCCCCCCATGTTTGTGTCCCCATCAAAGCTATCAGCCCCCCACATATGTGTCTCCATCAGAGCCATCAGCCCCCCCCACATTTGTGTCCCCACCAGAGCCATCAGCCCCCCATGTTTGTGTCCCCACCAGAGCCATCAGCCCCCCCATGTTTGTGTCCCCATCCATGCCATCAGCCCCCCCACATGTTTGTGTCCCCATCAGAGCCATCAGGCCCCCCCCACATGTTTGTGTCCCCATCACAGTCATCAGCCCCCTTACATGTTTGTACCACCATCAGAGCCCTCAGCCCCCCTCACATGTTTGTGTCACCATCAGAGCCATTAGCCCCCCACGTTTGTGTCCCCATGAGAGCCATTGAACCCACCCCCATGCATTTGTAACCACCTCAGTTCCCCCTTGCATGTGTATTTTACCAGCGTGTCTCAGATATTGCTTACACTGGCTGTGCAGACCTGCTGCACCTCCTGACTCCCGTTGGTATTACACATTGGTTAACAGCGAGGCAGGAGCTGGGAACAGGTCTGCACTAAAGCACTCATTGGCTCCTAGGATGCCCATGGTCCCAGCAGCCAACACAGTGAGACGCCAGGAGGTGTTGCGGGACCTGCGCTGCATATTGTCGTGGGTAAATATGCAGCACAGGTTTCACAACTATCAGGAGGACTGAGGACTCCAGCTGCGGGGCAGAAAAAAAGGCCTGGCGGGCCATACTTTGGAGACCCCTGATCTAGAGGGGTATGACTGTATGACTGTATAACTGTATTTTGGCTGCCCTTTGCTGTATGTGTAAACACATTATGTGTATGCTGTTCTTTGGCACAATAAACATGTTTTTCTGAAAAAAAAACAATGGATAAAAAAAACCTCTCAAAAGGTATAAGATAAAAAAAGCTCATCTGGTGCAGAGTATGTAAGTGTAGATTCCTCCTTAATCTGACTTGCAGGACCGCTGTGGGGTGTTCCAGCTGCTGGGAGAGGAAGATGACCTGCTCGGGAGCCCAAAGGAGCCCCTGAAAGGCACGCTAACCAGCATGGAATGCACACTGGAAGTGACATCACCAGAAGGATGGAGAACCAGATGAGAAGGCAAGGCTATGCGCTCGGAGCATTTTTCTCCTTCTACAGGCCATCTTCCTCTTCCAGCAGCTGGAGCACCCCACAGCGGTCCTGCAGATCGGATCAAGGAGGAATCTACATCTACATACTCTGCACCAGATGAGCTTTTTTATCTTCTACTTCTTGTGAGTGTTTTTTATCCATTGTTATTAAAAATTTGACTGGGATAAAAACACTTAACTGGCACTTCCTTCCCTTTGTTCTTTTCTCCCATTAAGTCACACAGAACCAGTCACAACTCTATACCGTTCAGAGACAACCCTCACCCCCATCATTGGTCTGATAGACAATCTGTTGTTGACTGGACTATATAATCTCGATGCACCAGATTATTTCCCTTTGCTATTACTACTACTACTACTTCAAAGCTAATGTCCACTGTTGCAAGCATGGATGCATTATTAAAGCTTTTCCAGAAAGAACACATAGTCCTCAAGCTGTACATAGTTCCTGTTTTTGGAGTATCCCACTTAATTACCGCAACCCTATCCAAGTTCTCCAAAAATAAAAACAACACCCCTAAACTGGCCATTGGAGAAATGTGTGGATGAGCTTGTGTTCCTGGCTGTAGGGCAAAGCTTGTGGGGAAGACCTGGACAGTATTCATGCAGCTCCTATGGGAGTTGTGCTACTCGAAATAGGTGTGGAGCTATGTAGATGGCAGTATGAATATTTATGAAGCCCTGGCCAATCTCAGGGAGCAGGACCCTGAAGGTATGTTCGGAGTCTATATAAATTTTCTGAGGCACTGGGCTTCTGGGTCTTTTCCTGCAGAGGATCAGTCCAGCCTGGAGGGCTACTGGCTTGGAGGCCCTGGATGCTGAAGCTGACTGAGGAGCTGTCTGCTGAAGATCTGGTCTGGTATCACTGGAGAAAGGTGTCCCTTGATGGGAGGCAACCAACTGTCCCTGTACATTTTGTGAGTACAGACTGCTGTGAGAGATCTTAGAGACTTTAGGGCTGATGCCACCCCTCTTGTGCTAGACAGTCAGCTGTGTGTTTGTTAAAGGGAACATTGTCTGATGTTCTGAAGAGCTTAGTCTATCTGGTTCTTTGTAAAGGGACTCTGCTCTTGTTGCACTGAAGGAAGAAGCTTGTGTGCTGTTAACTGCTTCTATTACAAAGCTAAGTCCACAGTTTGCTATATGCAAGGACTTCTGCTTCAGCTTTATAGACAGGAGTTTACCGTCCTCAACTTGTACATAGTTTCTGTTTTTGGTGTATTCCACTCAATTCCCTCAACCCTACCCAAGTTCTCCAAAAATAATTACCAACAAAAACAGCACCCCTAGACTGATTATTGAGGAAAACTGTAGCTGGGATTGTGAGCCTGGCTGCGGGGCAATCCACTTGGGTGAAACCTGGGCATACTTCCAGTGGCTCCTTTGGGAGTAAATAGATAGATAAAGATGCAGGTGCTCATCAATCAAGATGAACAATGCCCACTGATCCACTAAAAACAATGCAAACACAACTGATTCTGCTCGTACCGAATGACAGATCCTGACCTTCATTGTATTGTAAACAAAAGAGCACGGATGGTGGCTAATGTCATTGACCAAATATTTTGGTCATGGTCATATTTAGACAGTGATGTGATCGACCACCCCACCCCTTTGTTTACATTCAGCTGTCAGCCGTAATCCCCAGTTGAGAGCTGAATGGGCTGGTGTGGAACGCTGATTGTTCTGGCAATTAGCCAGGGTGGGAAGCTGTCACATTTATCAGCAGTAGTAACACTGCTGCTAAATGGCAAGAAAGAACACTAAACAGGGACTCCAGGGTAAAAAAAAAAAAAAAACTGGTGTATGTATGGGAAATGTAATAGCTGGATTCAAAGCATGTGCACACAGTCTTAGGCTAAAGGAAGTTCCTCATAAAACAATAATGTCCGAGAAAGATGCCAAGTTTATTGAGGTTATCAAATAAATCTTACATAGGGTCGAGCAGTAATCCCATGCAGTGATGAAAGGTTAGCAGGCTAAGAGCGCTGTATTGTGCCAATCTCCAGTCAAACATCCAACAAGGACAGGGAGATAGATGGTTTCCAGCCACGGTGGGGAAGCTCCAAGGGACTCTAATCAGGAAGTGATGTCATCAGAACCCGTAAATTCTCAGCCACTGCCCTGAAACATGTCCCCCTGGTAACCAGCTTAGTTAAATTACGATATACCAAAGGAGGAGTGGGTGAACTAGTAAAGAATGTTTCCTTGCAAAAGAAGAATGCATCCCTAGGATAAGGACTCAGACTACTCAACTGAGAAAATATTTATGTAGCGCAGAGGTTTGCTACCAAAGTTATCATGCTAAGTAATGCATTGTTTCTTAAGCAAGGGTTTGGATCCCTCTAGTGACTGCTAAAGCTTTATCAGGACCATTTCTTTAATTAAGAGTGCAAACAGTTATTCATTGTGGGATGTCTAGTTTAAGGAGGAAGTGATTCATGTGGTTAACTTAGTTTGGGAACTACTGGACCCACAATGCCAAGTCACAGACCCACCATGCCAAATCACAGAACTGCCTGCTGGGTAAACGTATGAAAGGACAGGTGTGGTCTGCTTTCAGCCTCTCCGGTTGCCATTCAACAACCAGCAGGGAGACCTGTGTGTGTGTGTGTGTGACCAAAAGACTGCGGCTTACACAGCGCAGATTGGGATCGCCAGCCTCTGAGGAACTTCAGAATACAGCCCAACCAGCTTAGCAAGTGGATCAGTGTGACAGTGTGACAGTATTTCTCTCAGGTGACAATGGTGACAGGTGACTTTATCCCTGCTGGTAATAGATTGCACTTACCAGATAGCATTACCCTCCAGGGGTATTAAGCGTTCACAGTTTTAGCCACTGTGTAGCTTTCTGGAGCCTGCTGGATGGTCTGCAAAGTCAGATGCTGGCTTTCCCCCAGGTTGTCACATGCAGGAGAGAGGAATGCCCATAGCGTGATATTGTTTAAAAAACTTTATTTGGAATAAAGTATATGGATATATACTCCCATGGAGTCAGAAAGTAACATGCATCAATGAAATAGAGTAAAAATGGAGACGGCGCTGTGTACAAACAATCGCCACTCTGACCGGAAGTCAGTTTATTTTATGTAACTGTATATCATTTAAAACAGTTTGATTATCTATTTTATTCATTCAACTTAATTTATTTATTCACTTCCGTACGTCTTTGCATCACTTCCGGTCAGAGCGGCGTTCACATGCTTGTGGTCTGGTCTGTGATGTAGAGCAGCGGTCATCAACCGCTTGTACGTCTTTGCATCACTTCCGGTCAGAGCGCCGATTGTTTGTACACAGCGCTGGTCGAATGTGCCTAACCTAACTCTATTAGTCCAAGATTATTCGACATAGAGAGAAAAGATTCCACATGAAGATTCGACGAAGCAGTCGCCGCGAGCGGACATTTATGGTCAAATGCTCCGCCATAGGCTATAGAAGAATTCTAATGTTAGTTGACTAGTAATAATAATTAATAAATATAATTATTACTAGTGTCATACAACATTAGAATTCTACTATATCTTGTAGGCGGAACATTTGACCGGAACTGTACGATTGCGGCGTCGTACAGTTTAGCTACTCCGTCGAATCTTCATAGAACATTCAACAGACACCATAAGCTTTCAATGACAGATTCGACCTTAATTATTTCAAATTTTTGGATGAATGCATTTTTTAACGAAACAAAATACGGTAAATAAAATTGAATTTTCGGGAGTAACAAAATTAATTTATTTTTCGGATGAAAACGAAATTCCGAAACAAAATATTTCAGTGTGCATATGTCTATGAATTATATATTATTTACATTTGCGTTCACATGCTTGTGATCAAACACACATGTTATTTTGCTAGCACTAAAGATTTTCAATCTTTGGCATCCTCCACTCCAGAGGGTGCAACACACTAGTTCACCTTTGCTTTACCTTTTATGTTTATGTTTTGATCTCTGACACAAAGAAATAAATGCACAAATCACTTTGTTTGCACAAGGAAATTCAACCTCTGATACCCTCCAGAGCATGTAACACACCAAATCTACCATGCTGTTTTTGTACCGTTATATTTGCACAATCTATTGTGTCATTAGGAGTATTTATTATCCATTTGCACACCATTTATCTGCATATTAATTATTTGTGACAGGCAGGGGGTGTAACACACTTGGGTCATTTTTTCTGATACCAAAGGTGTCCTGGGCTCTCGACATTTGGATTCCATAACACCTTTATAGGTAGGGTCAAACCATTTCGTATAAATTTCTGTTTTAGTTGCCAGATACAACAAAGGCAGAGGGTATAACACAATACCATTTTTCATTGTTTCACTCTTCTTCTCCTTCTGATTTTTTTTGGCTTGGAAAAATTTTTTCACTATCTTTTACTATAAATTTTCAGTTAGGCCTGGTGACAAGTCAAGGTTTTAATAAACTTTTATCATTTTATGGGTCCCAATTTCCAGACATTTCCTTCCACTACACTGCATTAAGAGAGGAATAGCGCCACATCTACACCTTTTTAATCCAATTTTGTGCTCCACTTAGGTGGCAGTAATATGTAGAGGCACCAATTCCCCTGTTTCTCTTTTTCTCTTTTACATATACATTTTTTTTTATCTCACATTTTTTCTCATATATTTTGATAACTGGGGTACCCACCTGTTTGATCTCATCATTAATATTACACACATTTGCTTGATAGATACCGTGGCGCAGGGTCACCTACAATTTCCCAGAGTTCTTTACAGCCATAGGGGACTTTGTGTTAAAATGCCAGAAGAGCAATCCAGTATGTGTGGAAGCTGGATATCGGAAGCTGAGGATTCTCTCTGGAAAATAGCCTGTGCCAAATGGAGAGGAAGCATTTGAGGTATGACTAGACCAGGCCATGCAGGCCCTGGAAGAGTGGGACCTGCCAGAGGCCCAAAAGAAGCAACGCATCTGTGAGAGTTTGCGAGGAGCTGCAGCTGAGGCCATCAGGAAATTGAGATTTAGTAACACAACCTGTACAGCTTATGATTACCTGGCCATGTTACAGAAGGAGTTCAGGCGGCCAGAGAAAGCAGCTGACCTGATCTATCAATTTGAACATACCCTTCAACGTCAAGGTGAAAGCCTGTCGGAATACATCAAATGGTTGGATAGGATGCTATACCAGATTGTGTTAAAAAAAGGGATGATGCCCTCCGCCATAGATCAGGCCAGAATACAACAAATCCTAAATCGGGCTCTACGCTCCGACCCAGTCTGGCTCCAGCTGAAGACCTCTGTGGGTGTTATGTCCCTGAAATACCCTGATCTCATTAAAGTAGTGAGAGAAGAAGAGGCCTTGGTTTGATGTCAAGCAAGCAGCTGTTCGTCCAGTCTCTACATCTTTAGTTGAAGTCAGGTCTGTGGGGTCAGGGGAGCAGAACTCTGAAGACACCCTGAAATCTCAGATGGCAGAAATAATGGAGATGATGACTTTATTGATAGTGAAAATCACCAAGACAACCCAAGAAGGTGTCACAGAGACAAGAGTACCACAGACTTCATCTACTACCTCGGGCCAGAGGTCAATGAGTAATGAAGTTTGCTTCAACTGAGGAGGGAACGGAAACTATTGACGAGTGTGCCCAAGCCCAGCAAAGCCTGAGGCACGGCGCCAAAAGCTGGCAGAAAACTACAGAGGGCCCTGGGGAAGGAGTCAACCGGGTGCCCCGTTACATTAGCTAGCTCCAGAAACCCCAACGATGCAAAGAGACCACAGCGGAAGTCCAAACCCTCACAGAGGACTCCCGCTGTTGCTTCTGAGTGACCCAGTGTCCCACTACCTTTAACCCAGACTAACCAGCATCAGAGAGTCAATGCACACCAGACTCCCAGAGCTCAACAGAGGATCAAGCCAGATCAGAACCTCCGCAAGAAAGGAGGACAAATACAAGCCACCAAACAGGCTAAGCCTGCCACTTCCCCTAAATTCCCTCCCAAGTTAGTGGGGCCTTCTCCCGATGTCCCCATCCAGGTGTAGGGAATCTACCCCAAGGCCCTCCTGGATACTGGGGCTCAAGTGACCCTCCTCTACAGAGACTTTTATGACAAGTTAGAAGAGTTAGAGATATGGGGTATTGGGACTCAGAACTTCCCCATGATGGCTATCTACCAGTCAAACTGACCTTTGACCCCTCTGTAGCTGGGAAGGCTGAGACTTTCAATACTTTGGCAGTGGTCTGTCCTCGTCCACCAGGGGCTAGTTAAAGTTCCCTCAACATTGGGACTAATACTGACCTTATCAGAAGACTGTTAACATCTCTTGTCAAAGAACAGAGAACTTCAACTACGGGCGTGCACCCCATGTTGAGACAAGCCTATCAGCGCCTAGTGCAAGAACAGAAGGCCCCAGCTGAAGGAGTAGGGAAGATCTGGCGCTTAGACCGGAGTGAGAAAGTGTTACAGCCCAGTAAGGTAGCTTGTTTAAGAGCATCCGTCAAGCTGAATTGAAAGCAACCAGGCCCTTTCATTGTCCTTGAAGCGGATGGTCAGAAAGAAGACATGGGGTTGGAGATAATTCCTGAAGTGGTCCCAACTAAGGCATTACAGAGAAGTCACAGGAAAATCTCGGTTAGTGTTCGCAACACAACAGCCTCACCTGTGAAGATGCCAGCTTGGATGTTGCTGGGGCAAGCAAACCCAGCCACCCCGGTCTCACTGTGTGATTTGGTGAGGGGAAAGAAAGATGAAATCCCTGTGGAGGAGTTCTATCCGAATAATACTCCTCTCTCAACTGCCTGGAAGGAAAGGGCCAAGACTCAGCTCCTATGATGGCGGACTGCATTCTCCAAGAAAAAGTTTGACTTGGGATGTGCAAAAAGTGCCCAACACTGGATCCGTCTGCAAGAGGATAAGCCATTCCGAGAAAGAGTCAGATGGATTCCTTTAGGGGACTTGGAGGACCTGCATGAACAGCTGGCAGAGTTGAAGAGAGCAGGTGTCATCCGAGAGTCTCGGAGTCCATACGCTTCCCCAATAGTGGTGTTGCGGAAGAAGAATGGGTCGCTGCAGTTGTGTATCGACTACAGAACGCTAAACCGAAGGACCATTCCTGATCAATATACCACCCCAAGGATAGAAGATGCCTTACAGAGCCAAATGCGAAATGGTTTAGTGTGCTAGATTTGAAGAGTGGGTACTACCAAATCCCCATGCATCCTGAAGATCGGGAGAAGACCGCTTTCATTACCCCAGTGGGATTCTTTGAATTTGATCGCATGCCTCAAGGCCTGTCTGGCACCCCGGCCACCTTCCAAAGGTTGATGGAGAAGACTGCGGGTGACATGAGCCTGATCGAGGTATTGGTGTAATTAGACAACATCATTGTGTTTGGCAAGACTTTGGAGGAGCATGAAGAGCGACTGGAAAAGGTCCTGAAGAGACTCCATGACGAAGGCTTGAAACTCTCCATGGAAAAATACCAGTTTTATCAACCTTTGGTCAGCTACCTTGGCCATATCGTGTCTGCCAAGGGAGTAGCCACTGACCCACAGAAACTGGAAGCCATCACCTCTTGGCCGAGACGCACTAATGTGACTGAGCTCAGGTCATTCCTGGGATTCTGCTCCTATTACCGGAGATTTGTTGAGGGATTTGCTAAAATAGCTCGCCCACTCAATAAGCTATTGAAAACTGAAGATGAAGGCGATGATCCAGATTCAGTTAAGCCTATAAGACCAGCTGAAGGGACCTGGAAGCCCAAAGAGTCCATTCAGGAACAGTGGACCGACCAATGTGAAGAGGCTTTTAGACAGATGAAGTGGGGCCTTACAACTGCTCCAGTCTTGGCCTATGCAGATCCAGCTAAGCCATATGAACTACATGTGGATGCCAGTCGAGATAGATAAGGCGGGGTGCTGTATCGAGAACATGATGGGCACTTATGGCCTGTTGCTTATGTGAGTCAGAGTTTGGCACCCGCTGAGAAGAACTACCCCACACATAAGCTTGAGTTCCTGGCTTTAAAGTGGGCAGTAGTGAATAAATTGAGGGATTATCTATATGGATCAGAGTTCGTAATTAAGACTGGCAATAATCCTTTAACATACCTACTCACTACCGCCAAGTTGGATGCCATGGGTAACAGATGGTTGGCTGCCCTATCAGGCTTTACCTTCAGCCTGAAATACTGGCCAGGGATTGGGAACAAGGATGCAGATGCTTTGTTGAGAAGACCTCACTCTTCCCGAGACTCCCCAGAAGAATGGACTCAGCTGACCCCTGAGGGGGTGAGAGCCCTTTGTCAAGGAGTGGAACAGCAGGTTAGAGGGGGAGCCAGGGCTGAGGAAGTTGGAATGTCAGCCGCTAGGGTGCCCAGATGCTATTGCAACATCACCCAAGTTGGGGATGAAGGTCTACTAAAGCTTTCCAAGAAGGACCTGCGAAGGGACCAGTTGGAAGATCCCCTTTGCAGCCTGGCATTAAAGGCCTTGGAAAACCAGCACCCTGACCTGCTCCTCACTAACTCTCTGAAGGAAGCCCGCCTGCTACACAAGGAGTGGGATCGGTTGCAGCTACAACAAGGGGTGGTCTACCAAAAGGGCCCCTCTGATGATCCCGAAGAAAAATGGCAGTTTTTATCCTACCAGAAAAGAATCGGGAGACAGTGTTAATTGCTACCAACTGGTGAGGGATAGATTCTATTGGCCCTGCATGTGGGCTGAAGTCGAGGGTTACTGCCACTCTTGCCTTCGATGTATTCAAAGGAAGACTTTGCCTCACTGAGCCTCCCCAATGGGCCACCTTCAGAGCCAGGGACCCCTAGAGCTGGTGTGCATTGACTTTTTGTGCTTGGAGTATGATCTGAGCGGGCAGGGAAATATCCTGGTGACAACCAACCATTTCACCCGTTATGCCCAGGCATTACCCACAAAGGATCAACAGGCATCCATGGTGGCCAAGATCTTAGTAGAGATGTTCTTTGTACATTATGGCCTGCCCCAGTGTATCCACTTCGACCAGGGGAGAGACTTTGAGAGCAGCCTCATTAAGAGACTTTTAGACTTGCTGGGTAGGGATGAGTAGGGATGAGGGTAGGGATGAGCTGAACACCCCCTGGTTCGGTTCGCAGCAGAACTTGCGAACAGACCAAAAATTTGTTCGAACACAGTTAAAGTCTATGGGACACGAACATGAATAATCAAAAGTGCTCATTTTAAAGGCTTATGTGCAAGTTATTGTCATAAAAAGTGTTTGGGGACCTGGGTCCTGCCCCAGGGGACATGTATCAATGCAAAAATAATTTTTAAAAACGGACGATTTTTCGGGAGCAGTGATTTTAATAATGCTTAAAGTGAAACAATAAAAGTGTAATATTCCTTTAAATTTTGTACCTGGGGATGTCTATAGTATGCTTGTAAAGGGGCGCATGTTTCCTGTGCTTAGAACAGTCTGACAGCAAAATGATATTTCAAAGGAAGAAAAGTCATTTAAAACTACTCGCGGCTAGTAATGAATTGTCGGTCCAACAATACATATAAAAGTTCATTGATAAAAACTGCATGGGATTTCCCCACAGGGGAACCCCGAACCAAAATAATAAAAAAAAAAATGCGTGGGGGTCCCCCCAAATTCCATACCAGGCCCTTCAGGTCTGGTGTGGTTATTAAGGGAAACCGCGTGCCAAAATTAAAAAAAAAAATGCTTCGGGGTCCGCCTCAAAATCCATACCAGACCCTCCAGGTCTGGTATGGATTTTAAGGGGAACCCCGTACCAAATTTTTTTATAAAAATGGCGTGGGGTCCCCCCAAAAATCCATACCAGACCCTTATCCGAGCACGCAACCTGGCAGGCCACAGGAAAAGAGGGGGGATGAGAGAATGCCCCCGTCCTGAACCGTACCAGGCCACATGCCCTCAACATTGGGAGGGTGCTTTGAGGTAGCCTCCGAAAGCACCTTGTCCCCATGTTATTGGGGAGAATGGCCTCATTCCCACAACCCTTGGCTGGTGGTTGTGGGGGTCTGCGGGTGGGGGGCTTATCGGAATCTGGAAGCCCCCTTTAACAAGGGGACCCCCAGATGCTGCCCCCCCCCGTGTGAAATGGTAAGGGGGTACAAAAGTAACCCTACCATTTCACAAAAAAAGTGTCAAAAAGGTTAAAAAACACAAGAGACAGTTTTTGACAAGTCCTTTATTAATTTCTTCTTCTTTCGGCTTCTTCTTCTTCCATCTTCTTTCTTCTGATGTTCTTTTGGTGTTCTTCTTCTTCCTCCATCTTCTTCTTCATCTTCTTCTTCTCCATCTGCTCCTTCTTTGTCCGCTCTTCTCGTCCTGCATCTTCCTCCAGGCTTCTTCTCCGCTCCGTCCACACTGCCTCAGTGGGAGTCTTCAGCCGTGTAACGCTTCACTTCTTCTGATGCTTCTTATATAATGGAGGGCGGGGCCACCCAGGGAATTCAAGAAGAAGAAGCGAAGAAGAAGCGAAGCGTCACATGGCTGAGGACTCCCACTGAGGCGGATCGTGCGGACGGAGCAGAGAAGAAGTCTGGAGGAAGATGCGGGACAAAGAATAAAGATAAAGGACTTATTACTTATACTCAAAAACCATCTCTTGTGTTTTTAAACCTTTTGGAAACTTTTTTTCTGAAATGGTAGGGGTAACATTTGTACCCCATTACCAATTCACACAGGGGGGGCAGGATCTGGGGGTCCCCTTGTTAAAGGGGGCTTCCAGATTCCAATAAGCCCCCCACCCACAGACCCCACAACCACTGGCCAAGGGTTGTGGGGATGAGGCCCTTTTCCCCATCAACATTGGACAAGGTGCTTTGGGGGTTGGGGGGGCTACCTCAAAGCACCCTCCCAATGTTGAGGGCATGTGGCCTGGTACGGTTCAGGGAGGGCACTCTTTTGTCCCCTCCTCTTTTCCTACGGCCTGCCAGGTTGCATGCTCGGATAAGGGTCTGGTATGGATTTTTGGGGGGACCCCACGCCATTTTTTTTTACATTTTGGCGCGGGGTTCCCCTTAATACCCATACCAGACCTGAAGGGCCTGGTATGGAATTTAGGGGGACCCCCACGCCATTTTTTTTTTCAAATTTTGGTTCGGGGTTCCCTTGTGAGTAAATCCCATGCCGATTTTATCAATGAACTTTTTTTTTATAATCAAAATTTTTTATTTTCCTTTTATACATACAACTTATCCGTTCATCATTATACAGCTTTATATTCAACTAAACCATAAATAAAAACTGTGCAATTATAATACATTCATTCCACGATCTAACATGTGTAACCCTCCACCCTAAATAGAGAAAAAAAAGAAGAAAGGAGAAGAAAGAAAAAAAAGAAAGGAGAAGAAAGAAGAAAAAAAAAGAGAAAGTTCCTCACTTCTCTCCCTCCTCACCCTTCATTGATGAACCAAAGTTCACTAATTACATCCTACTCTTCCTAAAAATTACCCTTCATCCTACCATATCCCCCTCGTCCCAAAAAAAAAATCCCCAAACCAGTGTAAGTGCCCTTTTCTCCACTCTGTTTCCCCCCAAAAAACAAGAATAAGGGGTTAATAATAACAACCTCCTCACTGACCCTTTGTGAAGAAAATAAATAAATATTTTTGAAAAGATTGTGTATGAGGCCTTCTTGGCCATATAATATAATAAGAAAAAAAAAAAAAGGGGGGCAGGAGGCGGAGCCTAGCAGAGCAGACATGCATTGTTAGAGTTCCACACCGCTGAGGAGAGAAGAGAAGGACAAAGCGGAGACCGCAGGCTCAAAAGGTATCCATTTAAACCTTTTTGCCCCAGGGAACAAACTGTGAAAGTTTGGGCAGGAAATGTGGTACTGGGAGGAAACCGTGGCAGAAATAAAAATCACCTCACAAAGAGCTCACAGGCACTCACTGCAGCTGAAGCAGCTCCAGTCACCTCACAAGATACAGCATCAGGGCACTCTCACAGACAGAAAATGTCACAGCAAGACTCTCCATTTGAGTCAGATACAGAACAAATCCTCTCACAAACTTCTCCACAAGCCTCCTCAGTATCCCCAGTAATATTATTACAATTTGAAAAGATGCTTCATAAGGCTTTAAAACAAACCTCAGACCAAATAACAAAAAGCCTAACCAAAGAAATAAGAGAGCTGGGAAACCGCACCGCAGCTTTAGAAATAAAAATGGATGAAATTGAAATTACAACCCAAGAAAATATAACAGAATTGGAACAATTAAAAAAAGAGAATATAAACAAACCAGGTGCATATTTGGCTCGGGCATTAAATTCAACTAACAAATCTTTCAAACCAATACGTTTGAAATTATCAAAAAATGTTTACACTTGTAATCCAGTTAAAATAGTCCAAAAATTTCACTCACATCTTGCAACTTTATACAAGACAAACAATGAATTTAATCCTACAGAGGCTGAATCCTTCTTCTCAAAAATAACCTTACCTGAGTTATCTCAAAATCAAAAAAGCAGTTTGGATGAGCCTATAACTATAGATGAAGTTGCTAACGCCATAAAAGACCTAAAACTTAACAAAAGACCAGGCCCAGACGGCTACTCGGCTTTATACTATAAAACATTCTCAGAAATACTCTCTCCCATTCTCACTGAAACTTTTAACAAACTTCTAGATGGACATTCTTTTCGGCAAGAAACACTAATGGCAATTGTTTGTATGATCCCAAAACCCCTTTCTGATGATACTTCCTGTGTGAATTATCGGCCTATCTCTCTGTTAAACCTCAATATTAAATTATTAGCAAAAATAATAGCAAAACGCCTCAATAGCATTATAGGAAAATTAATACATAGAGATCAAGTAGGCTTCATGCCAAATAGACAGGCAGGCGATAATATACGCAGGGCAGTGTTATTGGCACATATTGCTAAAAAACGGAAAATCCCTTTATGTTTTCTATCTCTCGATATTAAGAGGGCATTTGACACAGTATCCTGGCAATATATGCAATATTCATTACAAAAATGGGGTTTTGGACCCCACTTTTTAACATGGATCAAAGCATTATATAATAAACCCAAAGCCTATATAAAATATGCTGGATACAAATCTGAAGCCTTTAATATCGAAAGAGGTACCCGACAGGGTTGCTCATTATCTCCCTTATTATTTGCCTTTATACTCGAACCCATGGCCCAATACATCAGAACAAACCAAACTATAACTGGCATTGAAGTAGGAGGTATTACACACAAATTATGTATATTTGCAGACGATATATTACTTTTTCTATCATCACCACAGGTCTCTGGTCCTAACTTAATACCAGCTCTTGATGGGTTTGCAGCCCTATCCGGCCTTATGATTAATCCTAAGAAATGCCTAGTGCTTAATATTTCACTCACAAACATGGAATTGATCCCGGCTAGGGCTGCACTCCCATTCACATGGGCAGAAAAATCAATCCCATATCTTGGAATTCATTTAACAGCATCTCATTCTGACTTATTCTCAACCAATTATCCTCCTGTATTAAGACAGATCACAAATCTAATAAAACAATGGTCGCAACTTCCTTTATCCTGGATAGGGAAGATTAATGCAATCAAAATGACTATTCTACCCAAATTGCTTTATCTATTCAGAGTCCTCCCTATTCCAATTCCTTCCTATTTTTTGAGAATAGTACAAAAAAGAGCAACTTCGTTTATATGGGGCTCTTCTAAACCACGTATACCTATACACACACTACATCTTCCCAAAAATAAAGGAGGCCTGGGATACCCTAATTTTACTAACTACTACAGAGCAGCACATTTGGCCAGTCTGTCCAAATACCATGCAAAACAGGAAATCCCATTATGGGTATTTATAGAGGCTTCAGAAAATGACCCTCTATTAATATCAAATTTATTATGGCTTGATCCTAAAGACCGCTTTAAAATTCATAATCCCATAACTAAACACTTCTTATCTCTCTGGGATAAACTAAAAACCAAATATCAGTTACAATCTCCACACAATCCTCTCCTTTCTTTTATCAGAAATCCGGCCTTTTATCCGGCATGGATCTACCCAAATTCTTTTAAAGCTTGGACAACATCAGGCATTCAGACACTAAATGACTTCATAGCATCTAAATCATTCCTTTCATTCCCATCGCTTAGAGAAAAATATGATCTACCAAACTCTGAGATATTTAGATATCTCCAAATCAAAAATTTCTATACACCATTCCTAAAGGGGGATACACCATTATCCCAATTATCCATTTTTGAATCAATCTGTACAAAAGATCCATTTGCTAAAGGTACAATTTCATCACTTTATAATCAATTATATGGAGTAGCAAATCTTAATAGACCCTCTTACGTTCAGAGGTGGGAGGAGGACCTGGGACGAACTTTAGAAGACACGGACTGGTCTAACATATGGCTCACATCTAAGTCATCTTCACCCAACATCTTAGCACTGGAGACAAATTATAAAGTCCTAACTCGCTGGTACCTTGTACCCGCTAGAGTGGCAAAATATTCACCTAATACCTCAGCTCTTTGTTTTCGAGGATGCCCAGAAATAGGCACACATTTACACATATGGTGGACGTGCCCAGTAATCCAAACCTTCTGGAAGGAAGTCTTCGTGATTGCATCTAAAATATTTAAAAAAATAATACAACCAGATCCATATTTAACTTTACTTAATCTAAAACCGGAATGGTTAACACTCTCTCAATTCAAACTTATGATCCAACTAATAACGGCTGCAAAACAAACAGTGGCCAAGGCATGGAAATCTCCTACATTGGTACTAGCAGAAACAATTCACAGAATGAATAATACAATGTCCCATGCTAAGATGGTAGCCATCGATCAAAATCAAATTCCAAAATTTGAAAAACTTTGGCATCCTTGGATAAAACAACAGTTCCTGTCAAACTTCAATGACTCTGTCCTCTTGCCATGGTAACAGATTAAATGACTTACAGAGTCACCCATTCTAAGGATTCAAAGAGAACTAAAAAAAATAATAAATTGACTAGCGGGACAACCTTGTGGACCATACCTCTACCTTTCAACCCTTTTTCTTCTTTCTCTTTCCTTTTCTCCACCTTACGATTAAAGCTCATTATCAGAATTGATTTGACCTATATACACTCTACTTGTAAACAATATGTATAGTAGGTATAAATCATTTAAATACCTACAAAAGTAACTAAGGAAATGATATATATCTTTAATTTAGGCTTACGTGAACCCAATGTTTAATATTTGAAATTTCATGATATTTACCTATATAAACCCTACTGTAAAACAATGAGCTTACTTTATAGATCCTTGTAAACTTACTTTATGTATCTTTATAACATTGTATACTCAATAAACTTCTTTTGACAAGGAAAAAAAAAAAAAAAAGCCCCCAGTGAAAGTGAAGTGCCCTTATCAACCACACTAATCCCTTCAAAAAAACTAGATGGAGTAAGGGGTTAATAATAACCCCCTTCTCTTGTCCCTTGTGAGAAAGAAAAAAAAATGTTTTTTAAAAACCCCACAACCCGTGTAAGCGTCCTTATCTCCACTCTGTTTCCCCCAAAAAAACAAAAATAGGGGGTTAATAATAACCACCTCCTCACTGACCCTTTGTGAAAAAAAAAAAAAAAAACAAGTTAAAAAATTGTGTATGAGGCTTTCATGGCCATATAATATAATAAAGAAAAAAACCCCAAGTGAAGTGCCCTTTTCGACCACACTAATCCCTTCAAAAAAACTAAATGGAGTAAGGGGTTAGTGATAACCCCCTTCTCTTGTCCCTTGTGGGAAAAAAAAAAAAAGAAGAGTGTTTATCGAATGATTGTCAAGTTGTGTAAGAGGCCTTTATTGGCCATGCAGTTTTTATCAATGAACTGTTATGTGTATTGTCGGACCGACAATTCATTATGGCCGCAAGTTTTTTTAAATTACAGTACTTTTTTTCCTTTGAATTGTGATTTTGCTGTCAAACTGTTCTAAACATGGGAAACATGTGCCCCTTTACAAGCATACTATAGACACCACCCCCCCAGGTACGAAATTTAAAGGAATATTACACATTTATTGTTTCACTTTAAGCATGATTAAAATCACTGCTCCCGAAAAAACGCCCGTTTTTAAAACTTCTTTTTGCGTTGATACATGTCCCCTGGGGCAGGACCCAGGTCCCCAAACACTTTTTATGACAATACCTAAAATTAGCCCTTTTGATTTCTCCCATAGACTTTTAAAGGGTGTTCTGCGGCTTTCGAATTTGCCGCGAGCACCCCAAATTGTTCGCTGTTCAGCGAACTGGCGAACAGCCAGTGTTCAAGTCGAACATGAGTTTGACTCTAACTCGAAGCTCATCCCTATTTCTGGGCATCAAGAAATCTAGAACCACCCCATACCATACTCAAGGAGGTCCTCAACCAGAGAGATTCAACAGAACTCTTTTGAATATGCTCGGAACTCTAACATCAGAACAAAAGCAACACTGGAGAAAGCACTGCAAATGATGCCACAGGATACTCTCCCTATCGCTTCATGTTTGGGCGGGAGGCCCGTCTACCAGTAGATCTAGCCTTGGGCACATCTCCGGACCATACCTCAGCAACTTCCCACAGAGGGTATGTGGACCGACTGCAGAGATGAAGACTGCCTATGATAAGGCTCAAGCTGCTTCAGATGCCAAAGGACAGAAGAACAAAAGAAATTTCGACCTCAGGGTGTGAGTACAGGACTTATAACCAGGCGATAGAGTGCTGCTCAGGAATCTAGGTGTACCTGGGAAACACAAATTGGCTGATCGATGGAAGTCACAGCCCTATGTTATCTGCAAACAACTCCCAGGATTGCAGTGTACCAGATTTTTCCAGAAGGATGCACAGGCCCACTAAAGACTTGGCATCGCAATCATCTTTTTGCCTCTGTCGGAGGCAGTTCATGTACCACCGCAGCAAGATTCACTATCCACATCCACCACCCCCCAGAGATCCCTACCAGCGACTAGATCTCAGTCTGTGCCTCTTGCTGTAGACGATGAGGACAATTAAGATGAAGAGATGGGAATAGACTGGTTGTGGCCATCTCACACACCAGAGATTGCTACCATCCCTTTTCTGAATCCCATGGTGGCAGACAGTGGAGTTCTCCAACCAGAGGCCCACGAGTTTGTGCCTCAAGATAGATCTTCGGAAGATCTGGAAGACCCCCAATCTTCCTTGTTAGAAACAGACTCTGAGGACTGTTCTTCCTTTAATGAAGCTGAAATGCAAGAAACCGAAACACAGGAAGCTGGAGTAGATG
Source organism: Aquarana catesbeiana (assembly GCF_042186555.1). Taxonomy (NCBI): domain Eukaryota; kingdom Metazoa; phylum Chordata; class Amphibia; order Anura; family Ranidae; genus Aquarana; species Aquarana catesbeiana. The sequence goes on from NC_133329.1 coordinate 161,790,017, forward strand.
AGCAGGTGGAAGAAGGGGTTGTGGATGAAGATGATACCAGTTTGCCTGTTGCACCAGAACCTAAAGAACAGAGAGTGAAGAGACTTATTCAACCACCCAAGAGACTAACCTATGACATTCTGGGTGAATGCTCCTAGGAGATTTGTCTCACTTCAAAAAGGACTCCTGAAGTGTCAGTCCTTCCACCGCTGATTTGGTGGAGGACAACCCCATCTCACCCCCTGGCACATATATACAGGACACTTTGGTGTCAGTAGCAAGTGGACAGAACAGTCTCCCTTTTTGAGACAATTGGTGGGAGGCTCCTCTGTCAGTTCTATGTCATGGTATAAACAATTTGGGTTTGAACTCTTCTTATGATAATGCAACTTGTTTGTTGTCATGTGTGCATTAACCTATTTTTCCACTTGTATATAAAGCATGTAACAGTAGGGATGAGCCGAACACCCCCCCGGTTCGGTTCGCACCAGAACCTGCGAACGGACCGAAAATTTGCATGAACGTTAGAACCCCATTGATGTCTATGGGACTCGAACGTTCGAAATCAAAAGTGCTCATTTTAAAGGCTAATTTTCATGGTATTGTCCTAAAAAGGGTTTGGGGACCCGGGTACTGCCCCAGGGGACATGTATCAATGCAAAAAAAACTTTTAAAAACGGCTGTTTTTTTGGGAGCAGTGATTTTAATGATGTTTGAAGTAAAAAAAAAAAGGGAAATATTCCTTTAAATATCGTACCTGGGGGCTGTCTATAGTATGCCTGTAAAGTGGCGCGTATTTCCCGTGCTTAGAACAGTACCTGCACAAAATGACATTTTTAAAGGAAAAAAAGTCATTTAAAACTGCTTGCGGCTTTAATGTAATGTCAGGTCCTGGCAATATGGATGAAAATCAGTGAGACAAACGGCATGGGTACCCTCCAGTCCATTACCAGGCCCTTTGGGTCCTGTATTGATATTAAAGGGAACCCCACACCCAAATTAAAAAAAGGAAAGGCGTGGGGCCCTTCAGGCTCTATATACTCTGAACAGCAGTATACAGGCGGTGCAAACAAGACAGGGACTGTAGGTTTGTTGTTAAGTAGAATCTGTTTGTAATTTTGAACTGGTACATTTTTAAAGTGTAGCTCCAGCCAAAATATCTGTTTGTAAGCTTTTTGGAAAACATAGGGAAGGGTTATCACCCCTGTGACATTTGTTTTGCTGTCTGTGCTCCTCTTCAGAAGATTTCACCTCACTTTTTGTCCCAATGACAAATGACAAATGTTTTTTGAAAATTTGGGGTTTTTAGTGAAACAAGGATTGGTGATAAAGCATCAGTGGAAAGGAGAAAAGTTTTTCCCATATTAACTCTTACAGGAGAGAATTTCCCTTCCTATGGGGTAGATTTCATCTCACTTCCTGTTGTCTCCTTCCGTTTGCAAGTAGGAATCGTTTGTAAATTGGGTGTTTGAAAGTAGGGGCCTGCCCTATATACTCAGCAGAAATTTGGGCCTTAGGTGTTGTTGTGGCCTCAACACTGTAAGCCCTCACACAGGGCCCTACTGTGAAATATTAGATCAAGAATTGTAATTACATGCCCCTGTTGAACAGGGCCAGGAAAATACACTAACTTGTAGTTTTAGCTGAACACTGTGCAGAGCTCACAAAAAACGAACTTGTAGCTTATTTAGCTACCTGCGGTAGTGATAGGATCAGAAAAACACCACCAACCTTCTACATGTAGCTTTAGGTGAACACTGTGCAGAACTCGCAAAAAACTAACTTGTAGCTTATTTAGCTGCCTGCGGTAGTGGTAGGATCAAGAAAACACCACCAACCTTCTACAAGTAGCTTTAGGTGAACACTGTGCAGAGCTCGCAAAAAACTAACTTGTAGCTTATTTAGCTGCCTGCGGTAGTGATAGGATCAAGAAAACACCACCAACCTTCTACAGGTAGCTTTAGCTGAACACTGTGCAGAGCTCGCACTACACTAACTTGTAGTTTTAGCTGAACACTGTGCAGAGCTTGCAAAAAACTAACTTGTAGCTTATTGAGCTGCCTGCGGTAGTGATAGGATCAGGAAAACACCACCAACCTTCTACAGGTAGCTTTAGCTGAACACTGTGCAGAGCTCGCACTACACTAACTTGTAGCTTTAGCTGGACACTGTGCAGAGGTCACACTAAACTAACTTGTATCTTTAGCTGAACACTGTGAGGAGGACGCACTACACTAACTTGTAGCTTTAGCTGAACACTGTGCAGAGGTCGCACTACACTAACTTGTAGTTTTAGCTGAACACTGTTCAGAGGATGCACTACACTAACTTGTAGCTTTAGCTGAACACTGTGCAGAGGTTGCACTACACTAACTTGTAGTTTTAGCTGAACACTGTGCAGAGCTCACAAAAAACTAACTTGTAGCTTATTTAGCTACCTGCGGTAGTGATAGGATCAGGAAAACACCACCAAACCTTCTACAGGTAGCTTTAGGTGAACACTGTGCAGAGCTCGCAAAAAACTAACTTGTAGCTTACTTAGCTGCCTGCGGTAGTGATAGGATCAGGAAAACACCACCAACCTTCTACAGGTAGCTTTAGCTGAACACTGTGCAGAGCTCGCACTACACTAACTTGTAGTTTTAGCTGAACACTGTGCAGAGCTCGCAAAAAACTAATTTGTAGCTTATTGAGCTGCCTGCGGTAGTGATAGGATCAGGAAAACACCACCAACCTTCTACAGGTAGCTTTAGCTGAACACTGTGCAGAGCTCGCACTACACTAACTTGTAGCTTTAGCTGGACACTGTGCAGAGGTCACACTAAACTAACTTGTATCTTTAGCTGAACACTGTGAGGAGGACGCACTACACTAACTTGTAGCTTTAGCTGAACACTGTGCAGAGGTCGCACTACACTAACTTGTAGTTTTAGCTGAACACTGTTCAGAGGACGCACTACACTAACTTGTAGCTTTAGCTGAACACTGTGCAGAGGTTGCACTACACTAACTTGTAGTTTTAGCTGAACACTGTGCAGAGCTCACAAAAAACTAACTTGTAGCTTATTTAGCTACCTGCGGTAGTGATAGGATCAGGAAAACACCACCAAACCTTCTACAGGTAGCTTTAGGTGAACACTGTGCAGAGCTCGCAAAAAACTAACTTGTAGCTTATTTAGCTGCCTGCGGTAGTGATAGGATCAGGAAAACACCACCAACCTTCTACAGGTAGCTTTAGGTGAACACTGTGCAGAGCTCGCAAAAAAATAACTTGTAGCTTATTTAGCTGCCTGCGGTAGTGATAAGATCAGGAAAACACCACCAAAACCTTCTAGAGGTAGCTTTAGGTGAACACTGTGCAGAGCTTGCAAAAAACTAACTTGTAGCTTATTTAGCTGCCTGCGGTAGTGATAGGATCAGGAAAACACCACCAACCTTCTACAGGTAGCTTTAGCTGAACACTGTGCAGAGCTCGCACTACACTAACTTGTAGTTTTAGCTGAACACTGTGCAGAGCTCGCAAAAAACTAATTTGTAGCTTATTTAGCTGCCTGCGGAAGTGATAGGATCAGGTAAACACCACCATTCTTCTACAGGTAGCTTTAGGTGAACACTGTGCAGAGCTCGCAAAAAAATAACTTGTAGCTTATTTAGCTGCCTGCGGTAGTGATAGGATCAGAAAAACACCACCAACCTTCTACAGGTAGCTTTAGGTGAACACTGTGCAGAGCTCGCAAAAAAATAACTTGTAGCTTATTTAGCTGCCTGCGGTAGTGATAGGATCAGGAAAACACCATCAACCTTCTACGGGTAGCTTTAGCTGAACACTGTGCAGAGGTCGCACTACACTAACTTGTAGCTTTAGCTGAACACTGTGCAGAGGTCGCACTACACTAACTTGTAGCTTTAGCTGAACACTGTGAGGAGGACGCACTACCCTAACTTGTAGCTTTAGCTGAACACTGTGCAGAGGTCACACAAAACTAACTTGTAGCTTTAACTGAACACTGTGAGGAGGGCGCACTACACTAACTGTAAATAGTCTAGCTGCCTGGCTGTGGTACTAATAGGGTCAAAAGAACACCAGCAATTTTCTTCAGGTAGCTGTAAATACTGTAACAAGACAAGCCTGCCTGTCAGGAAGATAACAGGAACGGATCTAGCTAAACTGAATACAGTATGTATATATATACATATATATAAATATATATATATATATATATATATATATACAACACCTGGGATGCATATATATACACAATACACTGACTGATGATTGGCCAAGCATGCACTATAACCCGCATGCTTGGCCAATCATCAGGCAGCAATGCACTGTGATGCCGCAGTGAATTATGGGCCGTGATGCGCCACACGAATTTGGCGCGAACGGCCCATATCGTTCGCAATTCGGCGAATGATCGAACAGACGATGTTCGAGTCGGACATGGGTTCGACTCGAACACAATGCTCATCCCTACTGAACACTGTGAGGAGGATGCACTTCACTAACTTGTAGCTTTAGCTGAACACTGTGAGGAGGACGCTCTACACTAACCCGTAGCTTTAGCTGAACACTGTTCAGAGGACGCACTACACTAACTTGTAGCTTTAGCTGAACACTGTGCAGAGGTCGCACTACACTAACTTGTAGCTTTAGCTGAACACTGTTCAGAGGACGCACTACACTAACTTGTAGCTTTAGCTGAACACTGTGCAGAGGTTGCACTACACTAACTTGTAGTTTTAGCTGAACACTGTGCAGAGCTCACAAAAAACTAACTTGTAGCTTATTTAGCTACCTGCGGTAGTGATAGGATCAGGAAAACACCACCAAACCTTCTACAGGTAGCTTTAGGTGAACACTGTGCAGAGCTCGCAAAAAACTAACTTGTAGCTTACTTAGCTGCCTGCGGTAGTGATAGGATCAGGAAAACACCACCAACCTTCTACAGGTAGCTTTAGGTGAACACTGTGCAGAGCTCGCAAAAAAATAACTTGTAGCTTATTTAGCTGCCTGCGGTAGTGATAAGATCAGGAAAACACCACCAACCTTCTACAGGTAGCTTTAGGTGAACACTGTGCAGAGCTCGCAAAAAACTAACTTGTAGCTTATTTAGCTGCCTGCGGTAGTGATAGGATCAGGAAAACACCACCAACCTTCTACAGGTAGCTTTAGCTGAACACTGTGCAGAGCTCGCACTACACTAACTTGTAGTTTTAGCTGAACACTGTGCAGAGCTCGCAAAAAACTAATTTGTAGCTTATTGAGCTGCCTGCGGTAGTGATAGGATCAGGAAAACACCACCAACCTTCTACAGGTAGCTTTAGCTGAACACTGTGCAGAGCTCGCACTACACTAACTTGTAGCTTTAGCTGGACACTGTGCAGAGGTCACACTAAACTAACTTGTATCTTTAGCTGAACACTGTGAGGAGGACGCACTACACTAACTTGTAGCTTTAGCTGAACACTGTGCAGAGGTCGCACTACACTAACTTGTAGTTTTAGCTGAACACTGTTCAGAGGACGCACTACACTAACTTGTAGCTTTAGCTGAACACTGTGCAGAGGTTGCACTACACTAACTTGTAGTTTTAGCTGAACACTGTGCAGAGCTCACAAAAAACTAACTTGTAGCTTATTTAGCTACCTGCGGTAGTGATAGGATCAGGAAAACACCACCAAACCTTCTACAGGTAGCTTTAGGTGAACACTGTGCAGAGCTCGCAAAAAACTAACTTGTAGCTTATTTAGCTGCCTGCGGTAGTGATAGGATCAGGAAAACACCACCAACCTTCTACAGGTAGCTTTAGGTGAACACTGTGCAGAGCTCGCAAAAAAATAACTTGTAGCTTATTTAGCTGCCTGCGGTAGTGATAAGATCAGGAAAACACCACCAAAACCTTCTACAGGTAGCTTTAGGTGAACACTGTGCAGAGCTTGCAAAAAACTAACTTGTAGCTTATTTAGCTGCCTGCGGTAGTGATAGGATCAGGAAAACACCACCAACCTTCTACAGGTAGCTTTAGCTGAACACTGTGCAGAGCTCGCACTACACTAACTTGTAGTTTTAGCTGAACACTGTGCAGAGCTCGCAAAAAACTAATTTGTAGCTTATTTAGCTGCCTGCGGAAGTGATAGGATCAGGTAAACACCACCATTCTTCTACAGGTAGCTTTAGGTGAACACTGTGCAGAGCTCGCAAAAAAATAACTTGTAGCTTATTTAGCTGCCTGCGGTAGTGATAGGATCAGAAAAACACCACCAACCTTCTACAGGTAGCTTTAGGTGAACACTGTGCAGAGCTCGCAAAAAAATAACTTGTAGCTTATTTAGCTGCCTGCGGTAGTGATAGGATCAGGAAAACACCACCAACCTTCTACGGGTAGCTTTAGCTGAACACTGTGCAGAGGTCGCACTACACTAACTTGTAGCTTTAGCTGAACACTGTGCAGAGGTCGCACTACACTAACTTGTAGCTTTAGCTGAACACTGTGAGGAGGACGCACTACCCTAACTTGTAGCTTTAGCTGAACACTGTGCAGAGGTCACACAAAACTAACTTGTAGCTTTAACTGAACACTGTGAGGAGGGCGAACTACACTAACTGTAAATAGTCTAGCTGCCTGGCTGTGGTACTAATAGGGTCAAAAGAACACCAGCAATTTTCTTCAGGTAGCTGTAAATACTGTAACAAGACAAGCCTGCCTGTCAGGAAGATAACAGGAACGGATCTAGCTAAACTGAATACAGTATGTATATATATACATATATATAAATATATATATATATATATATATATATATATATATATATATATATATATATATATATATATATATATATATATATATACAACACCTGGGATGCATATATATACACAATACACTGACTGATGATTGGCCAAGCATGCACTATAACCCGCATGCTTGGCCAATCATCAGGCAGCAATGCACTGTGATGCCGCAGTGAATTATGGGCCGTGATGCGCCACACGAATTTGGCGCGAACGGCCCATATCGTTCGCAATTCGGCGAATGATCGAACAGACGATGTTCGAGTCGGACATGGGTTCGACTCGAACACAATGCTCATCCCTACTGAACACTGTGAGGAGGATGCACTTCACTAACTTGTAGCTTTAGCTGAACACTGTGAGGAGGACGCTCTACACTAACCCGTAGCTTTAGCTGAACACTGTTCAGAGGACGCACTACACTAACTTGTAGCTTTAGCTGAACACTGTGCAGAGGTCGCACTACACTAACTTGTAGCTTTAGCTGAACACTGTTCAGAGGACGCACTACACTAACTTGTAGCTTTAGCTGAACACTGTGCAGAGGTCACACTAAACTAACTTGTAGCTTTAGCTGAACACTGTGAGGAGGATGCATTACACTAACTTGTAGCTTTAGCTGCACACTGTGCAGAGGTTGCACTATACTAACTTCTATTTTTAGCTGAACACTGTGAGGAGGACGCACTACACTAACTTATAGCTTTAGCTGAACACTGTGCAGAGCTCACAAAAAACTAACTTGTAGCTTATTTAGCTACCTGCGGTAGTGATAGGATCAGGAAAACACCACCAAGCTTCTACAGGTAGCTTTAGGTGAACACTGTGCAGAGCTTGCAAAAAACGAACTTGTAGCTTATTTAGCTGCCTGCGGTAATGATAGGATCAGGAAAACACCACCAACCTTCTACAGGTAGCTTTAGCTGAACACTGTGCAGAGCTCGCACTACACTAATTTGTAGTTTTAGCTGAACACTGTGCAGAGCTCGCAAAAAACTAACTTGTAGCTTATTTAGCTGCCTGCGGTAGTGATAGGATCAGGAAAACACCACCAACTTTCTACAGGTAGCTTTAGCTGAACACGGTGCAGAGGTCGCACTACACTAACTTGTAGTTTTAGCTGAACACTGTGCAGAGGTCACACTACACTAACTTGTAGCTTTAGCTTAACACTGTGCAGAGGTTACACTACACTAACTTGTAGCTTTAGTTGAACACTGTGAGGAGGACACACTACACTAACTTGTAGCTTTAGCTGAACACTGTGCAGAGGTCACATTAAACTAACTTGTAGCTTTAGCTGAACGCTATTCAGAGGACGCACTACACTAACTTGTAGCTTTAGCTGAACACTGTGAGGAGGCCGCTCTACACTAACTTGTAGCTTTAGCTTAACACTGTGCAGAGGTCACACAACACTAACTTGTAGCTTTAGCTGAACACTGTGAGGAGGACACACTACCCTAACTTGTAGCTTTAGCTGAACACTGTGCAGAGGTCACACTAAACTAACTTTTAGCTTTAGCTGAACACTGTGAGAAGGACGCACTACACTAACTGTAAATAGTCTAGCTGCCTGACTGTGGTACTAATAGGATCAAAAGAACACCAGCAATTTTCTTCAGGTAGCTGTAAATACTGTAACAAGACAGGCCTGCCTGTCAGTAGGAAGATAACAGGAATGGATCTAGCTAAACTGAATACAGTATATATATATACACAACACCTGGGATGCATATATATTCACAATACACTGTAAGTGCAGCTAACTCACTGACTGTCCTGCCTAATCTAGCTAACTCAAATGAAATGACACTGTCTCTCTCTCTCTAAGCACTCCGGAACACACTACACAGGGCCGCTGTGCAGGCGGCCTTATATAGTGTGGGGCGTGTTCTAAACCCCCTGAGTCATAATTGGCCAAAGCCACCCTGGCTTTGGCCAATTGCAGCTCTCTCTACTGACGGCGCTGTGATTCGCCAAGCATGCGGGTCATAGTGCATGCTTGGCCAATCATCAGCCAGCAATGCACTGCGATGCCGCAGTGAATTATGGGCCATGACGCGCCACACGAAGTTGGCGCGAACGGCCCATATCGTTCGCAATTCGGCAAACGATCGAACAGACGATGTTCGAGTCGGACATGGGTTCGACTCGAATACAAAGCTCATCCCTACTGAACAATGTGGGGAGTACGCACTACACTAACTTGGAACTTTAGCTGAACACTGTGCAGAGGTCACACTAAACTAACTTGTAGCTTTAGCTGAACACTGTTCAGAGGACGCACTACACTAAATTGTAGCTTTAGCTGAACGCTATTCAGAGGACGCACTACACTAACTTGTAGCTTTAGCTGAACACTGTGAGGAGGCCGCTCTACACTAACCCATAGCTTTAGCTGAACACTGTTCAGAGGACGCACTACACTAACTTGTAGCTTTAGCTGAACACTGTGCAGAGGTCGCACTACACTAACTTGTAGCTTTAGCTGAACACTGTGCAGAGGTCGCACTACACTAACTTGTAGCTTTAGCTGAACACTGTTCAGAGGACGCACTACACTAACTTATAGCTTTAGCTGAACATTGTGCAGAGATCACACTAAACTAACTTGTAGCTTTAGCTAAACACTGTGCAGAGGTTGCACTATACTAACTTGTAGTTTTAGCTGAACACTGGGAGGAGGATGCACTACACTAACTTGTAGCTTTAGCTGAACACTGTGCAGAGGTCGCACTACACTAACTTGTAGTTTTAGCTGAACACTGTTCAGAGGACGCACTCCACTAACTTGTAGCTTTAGCTGAACACTGTGCAGAGGTTGCACTACACTAACTGTAGTTTTAGCTGAACACTGTTCAGAGGACCCACTACACTAACTTGTAGCCTTAGCTGAACACTGTGCAGAGATCGCACTACACTAACTTGTAGTTTTAGCTGAACACTGTTCAGAGGACACACTACACTAACTTGTAGCTTTAGCTGAACACTGTGCAGAGGTCACACTACACTAACTTGTAGCTTTAGCTGAACACTGTGCAGAAGTCGCACTACACTAACTTGTAGTTTTAGCTGAACACTGTTCAGAGGACGCACTACACAAACTTGTAGCTTTAGCTTAACACTGTGCAGAGGTCACACTACACTAACTTGTAGTTTTAGCTGAACAACAGCTTATTTAGCTACCTGCGGTAGTGATAGGATCAGGGAAACACCACCAACCTTTTACAGGTAGCTTTAGGTGAACACTGTGCAGAGCTCGCAAAAAAATAACTTTTAGCTTATTTAGCTGCCTGCGGTAGTGATAGGATCAGGAAAAAACCACCAACCTTCTACAGGTAGCTTTAGGAGAACACTGTGCCGAGCTTGCAAAAAACTAACTTGTAGCTTATTTAGCTGCCTGCGGTAGTGATAGGATCAGGAAAACACCACCACCCTTCTACAGGTAGCTTTAGGTGAGAGCTTCCAAAAAACTAACTTGTAGCTTATTTAGCTGCCTGCGGTAGTGATAGGATCAGGAAAACACCACCAACCTTCTACAGGTAGCTTTAGCTGAACACTGTGCAGAGCTCACAAAAAACGAACTTGTAGCTTATTTAGCTGCCTGCGGTAGTGATAGGATCAGGAAAACACCACCAACCTTCTACAGGTAGCTTTAGCTGAACACTGTGCAGATATTGCAAAAAAATAACTTGTAGCTTATTTAGCTGCCTGAGGTAGTGATAGGATCAAGAAAACACCACCAACCTTCTACAGGTAGCTTTAGCTGAACACTGTGCAGAGCTCTCAAAAAAATAACTTGTAGTTTTAGCTGAACACTGTGAGGAGGACGCACTACACTAACTTGTAGGTTTAGCTGAACCCTGTGCAGAGGTCGCACTACACTAACTTGTAATTTTAGCTGAACACTGTTCAGAGGACGCACTACACTAACTTGTAGCTTTAGCTGAACACTGTGAGGAGGACGCACTACCCTAACTTGTAGCTTTAGCTGAACACTGTGCAGAGGTCACATTAAACTAACTTGTATCTTTAGCTGAACACTGTGAGGAGGACGCACTACACTAACTTGTAGCTTTAGCTGAACAGTGTGCAGAGGTCGCACTACACTAACTTGTAGTTTTAGCTGAACACTGTTCAGAGGATGCACTACACTAACTTGTAGCTTTAGCTGAATACTGTGCAGAGGTCACATTACACTAACTTGTAGCTTTTGCTGAACACTGTGAGGAGGACGCACTGCCCTAACTTGTAGCTTTAGCTGAACACTGTGCAGAGGTCACACTAAACTAACTTGTAGCTTTAGCAGAACACTGTGAGGAGGATGCACTACACTAACTTGTAATTTTAGCTGAGCACTGTGCAGAGGTCAAACTAAACTAACTTGTAGCTTTAACTGAACACTGTGAGGAGGACGCACTACACTAACCGTAAATAGTCTAGCTGCCTGGCTGTGGTACTAATAGGATCAAAAGAACACCAGCAATTTTCTTCAGGTAGCTGTAAATACTGTAACAAGACAAGCCTGCCTATCAGTAGGAAGATAACAGGAACGGATCTAGCTAAACTGAATACAGTATATATATACACAACACCCGGGATGCATATATACACAGTACACTGTAAGTGCAGCTAACTCACTGGCTGTCCTGCCTAATCTAGCTAACTCAAATGAAATGACACTGTCTCTCTCTCTAAGCACGCCGGAACACACTACACAGGGCCGCCGTGCAGGCGGCCTTATATAGTGTGGGGCGTGTTCTAAACCCCCTGAGCCATAATTGGCCAAATCAACGCTGGCTTTGGCCAATTACAGCTCTCTCTACTGACTGCTGTGATTGGCCAAGCATGCGGGTCATAGTGCATGCTTGGCCAATCATCAGCCAGCAATGCACTGCGATGCCGCAGTGAATTATGGGCCATGACGCGCCACACGAAGTTGGCGCGAACGGCCTATATCGTTCGCAATTCGGCAAATGATCGAACAGACGATGTTTGAGTCGGACATGGGTTCGACTCGAACACAATGCTCATCCCTACTGAACACTATGAGGATTACGCACTACACTAACTTGTAGCTTTAGCTGAACACTGTTCAGAGGACGCACTACACTAACTTGTAGCTTTAACTGAACACTGTGCAGAGGTCGCACTACACTAACTTGTAGCTTTAGCTGAACACAGTGCAGAGGTCGCACTACACTAACTTGTAGTTTTAGCTAGACACTGTGCAGAGCTTGCAAAAAACTAACTTGTAGCTTATTTAGCTGCCTGCGGTAGTGATAGGATCAGGAAAACACCACCAACCTTTTACAGGTAGCTTTAGGTGAACACTGTGCAGAGCTCGCAAAAAAATAACTTTTAGCTTATTTAGCTGCCTGCGGTAGTGATAGGATCAGGAAAAAACCACCAACCTTCTACAGGTAGCTTTAGGAGAACACTGTGCCGAGCTCGCAAAAAACTAACTTGTAGCTTATTTAGCTGCCTGCGGTAGTGATAGGATCAGGAAAACACCACCACCCTTCTACAGGTAGCTTTAGGTGAGAGCTTCCAAAAAACTAACTTGTAGCTTATTTAGCTGCCTGCGGTAGTGATAGGATCAGGAAAACACCACCAACCTTCTACAGGTAGCTTTAGCTGAACACTGTGCAGAGCTCACAAAAAACGAACTTGTAGCTTATTTAGCTGTCTGCGGTAGTGATAGGATCAGGAAAACACCACCAACCTTCTACAGGTAGCTTTAGCTGAACACTGTGCAGATATTGCAAAAAAATAACTTGTAGCTTATTTAGCTGCCTGAGGTAGTGATAGGATCAAGAAAACACCACCAACCTTCTACAGGTAGCTTTAGCTGAACACTGTGCAGAGCTCTCAAAAAAATAACTTGTAGTTTTAGCTGAACACTGTGAGGAGGACGCACTACACTAACTTGTAGGTTTAGCTGAACCCTGTGCAGAGGTCGCACTACACTAACTTGTAATTTTAGCTGAACACTGTTCAGAGGACGCACTACACTAACTTGTAGCTTTAGCTGAACACTGTGAGGAGGACGCACTACCCTAACTTGTAGCTTTAGCTGAACACTGTGCAGAGGTCACATTAAACTAACTTGTATCTTTAGCTGAACACTGTGAGGAGGACGCACTACACTAACTTGTAGCTTTAGCTGAACAGTGTGCAGAGGTCGCACTACACTAACTTGTAGTTTTAGCTGAACACTGTTCAGAGGATGCACTACACTAACTTGTAGCTTTAGCTGAATACTGTGCAGAGGTCACACTACACTAACTTGTAGCTTTTGCTGAACACTGTGAGGAGGACGCACTGCCCTAACTTGTAGCTTTAGCTGAACACTGTGCAGAGGTCACACTAAACTAACTTGTAGCTTTAGCAGAACACTGTGAGGAGGATGCACTACACTAACTTGTAGTTTTAGCTGAGCACTGTGCAGAGGTCAAACTAAACTAACTTGTAGCTTTAACTGAACACTGTGAGGAGGACGCACTACACTAACCGTAAATAGTCTAGCTGCCTGGCTGTGGTACTAATAGGATCAAAAGAACACCAGCAATTTTCTTCAGGTAGCTGTAAATACTGTAACAAGACAAGCCTGCCTATCAGTAGGAAGATAACAGGAACGGATCTAGCTAAACTGAATACAGTATATATATACACAACACCCGGGATGCATATATACACAATACACTGTAAGTGCAGCTAACTCACTGACTGTCCTGCCTAATCTAGCTAACTCAAATGAAATGACACTGTCTCTCTCTCTAAGCACGCCGGAACACACTACACAGGGCCGCCGTGCAGGCGGCCTTATATAGTGTGGGGCGTGTTCTAAACCCCCTGAGCCATAATTGGCCAAAGCCACGCTGGCTTTGGCCAATTACAGCTCTCTCTACTGAAGGCGCTGTGATTGGCCAAGCATGTCATAGTGCATGCTTGGCCAATCATCAGCCAGCAATGCACTGTGATGCCACAGTGAATTATGGGCTGTGACGCACCACACGAATTTGGCGCGAACGGCCCATATCGTTCGCAATTCGGCAGGCGATCGAACAGACGATGTTCGAGTCGGACATGGGTTCGACTTGAACACAATGCTCATCCCTACTGAACACTGTGAGGAGTACGCACTACACTAACTTGTAGCTTTAGCTGAACACTGTGCAGAGGTCACACTAAACTAACTTGTAGCTTTAGCTGAACACTGTTCAGAGGATGCACTACACTAACTTGTAGCTTTAGTTTAACACTGTGAGGAAGACACTCTACACCAACCCGTAGCTTTAGCTGAACACTGTGCAGAGGTCACACTAAACTAACTTGTAGCTTTAGCTGAACACTGTGAGGAGGACGCACTACACTAAGTTGTAGCTTTAGCTGAACACTGTGCAGAGGTTGCACTATACTAACTTGTAGTTTTAGCTGAACACTGTGAGGAGGACGCACTACACTAACGTGTAGCTTTAGCTGAACACTGTGCAGAGGTCACACTACACTAACTTGTAGTTTTAGCTGAACACTGTGCAGAGGTCACACTAAACTAACTTGTAGCTTTAGCTGAACACTGTGAGGAGGACGCACTACACTAACTGTAAAAAGTCTAGCTGCCTGACTGTGGTACTAATAGGATCAAAAGAACACCAGCAATTTTCTTCAGGTAGCTGTAATTACTGTAACAAGACAAGCCTGCCTGTCAGCAGGAAGATAAAAGGAACGGATCTAGCTAAACTGAATACAGTGTGTGTGTATATGTGTATATATATATATATATATATATATATATATAACACCTGGGATGCATATATACACAATACACTGTAAGTGCAGCTAACTCACTGACTGTCCTGCCTAATCTAGCTAACTCAAATGAAATGACACTGTCTCTCTCTCTAAGCACGCCGAAACACACTACACAGGGCCGCCGTGCAGGCGGCCTTATATAGTGTGGGGCGTGTTCTAAACCCCCTGAGCCATAATTGGCCAAAGCCACGCTGGCTTTGGCCAATTACAGCTCTCTCTACTGAAGGCGCTGTGATTGGCCAAGCATGTCATAGTGCATGCTTGGCCAATCATCAGCCAGCAATGCACTGTGATGCCACAGTGAATTATGGGCTGTGACGCACCACACGAATTTGGCGCGAACGGCCCATATCGTTCGCAATTCGGCAGGCGATCGAACAGACGATGTTCGAGTCGGACATGGGTTCGACTTGAACACAATGCTCATCCCTACTGAACACTGTGAGGAGTACGCACTACACTAACTTGTAGCTTTAGCTGAACACTGTGCAGAGGTCACACTAAACTAACTTGTAGCTTTAGCTGAACACTGTTCAGAGGATGCACTACACTAACTTGTAGCTTTAGTTTAACACTGTGAGGAAGACACTCTACACCAACCCGTAGCTTTAGCTGAACACTGTGCAGAGGTCACACTAAACTAACTTGTAGCTTTAGCTGAACACTGTGAGGAGGACGCACTACACTAAGTTGTAGCTTTAGCTGAACACTGTGCAGAGGTTGCACTATACTAACTTGTAGTTTTAGCTGAACACTGTGAGGAGGACGCACTACACTAACGTGTAGCTTTAGCTGAACACTGTGCAGAGGTCACACTACACTAACTTGTAGTTTTAGCTGAACACTGTGCAGAGGTCACACTAAACTAACTTGTAGCTTTAGCTGAACACTGTGAGGAGGACGCACTACACTAACTGTAAAAAGTCTAGCTGCCTGACTGTGGTACTAATAGGATCAAAAGAACACCAGCAATTTTCTTCAGGTAGCTGTAATTACTGTAACAAGACAAGCCTGCCTGTCAGCAGGAAGATAAAAGGAACGGATCTAGCTAAACTGAATACAGTGTGTGTGTATATGTGTATATATATATATATATATATATATATATATAACACCTGGGATGCATATATACACAATACACTGTAAGTGCAGCTAACTCACTGACTGTCCTGCCTAATCTAGCTAACTCAAATGAAATGACACTGTCTCTCTCTCTAAGCACGCCGAAACACACTACACAGGGCCGCGTGCAGGGGGCTTTATATAGTGTGGGGCGTTTTCTAAACCCCCTGAGCCATAATTGGCCAAAGCCACCCTGGCTTTGGCCAATTACAGCTCTCTCTACTGACGGCGCTGTGATTGGCCAAGCATGCGGGTCATAGTGCATGCTTGGCCAATCATCAGCCAGCAATGCACTGCGATACCGCAGTGAGTTATGGGCCGTGACGTGCCACACGAATTTGGCGCGAACGGCCCATATCGTTCGCAATTCGGTGAACGATCGAACAGACGATGTTCGAGTTGGACATGGGTTCGACTCGAACACGAAGCTCATTCCTACTGAACACTGTGAGGAGGACGCACTACACTAACTTGTAGCTTTAGCTGAACACTGTGCAGAGGTCACACTAAACTAACTTGTGGCTTTAGCTGAACACTGTTCAGAGGATGCACTACACTAACTTGTAGCTTTAGCTGAACACTGTGAGGAGGACGCACTATACTAACTTGTAGCTTTAGCTGAACATTGTGCAGAGGTCACACTAAACTAACTTGTAGCTTTAGCTGAACACTGTTCAGAGGATGCACTACACTAACTTGTAGCTTTAGCTGAACACTGTGAGGAGGACACTCTACACTAACCCATAGCTTTAGCTGAACACTGTTCAGAGGACGCACTACACTAACTTGTAGTTTTAGCTGAACACTGTGCAGAGATCGCACTACACTAACTTGTAGCTTTAGCTGAACACTGTGCACTACACTAACTTGTAGCTTTAGCTGAACACTGTTCAGAGGATGCGCTACACTAACTTGTAGTTTTAGCTGAACACTGTGAGGAGGACGCACTACACTAACTGTACATCTTCTAGCTGCCTGACTGTGGTACTAATAGGATCAAAAGAACCTCAGCAATTTACTTCAGGTAGCTGTAAATACTGTAAAAACACAAGCCTGCCTGTCAGTAGGAAGATAACAGGAATGGATCTAGTTAAACTGAATACAGTGTAATATATATATATATATATATATATATATAGTGGCTTGCGAAAGTATTCGGCCTCCTTGAACTTTTCAACCTTTTGCCACATTTCAGGCTTCAAACATAAAGATATAACATTTTTATTTTTTGTGAAGAATCACCAACAAGTGGGACACAATTGTGAAGTGGAACGAAATCTTTTGGATTTTGAAACTTTTTTAACTAATAAAAAAATTAAAAAAAAGCTAAATTATTCGCCCCCCTTGCATTAATACTTTGTAGAGCCACCTTTTGCTGCGATTACAGCTGCAAGTCGTTTGGGGTATGTCTGTATCAGTTTTGCACATCGAGAGACTGAAATTCTTGCCCATTCTTCCTTGCAAAACAGCTCGAGCTCAGTGAGGTTGGATGGAGAGCGTTTGTGAACAGCAGTTTTCAGCTCTTTCCACAGATTCTCGATTGGATTCAGGTCTGGACTTTGACTTGGCCATTCTAACACCTGGATACGTTTATTTGTGAACCATTCCTTTGTAGATTTTGCTGTATGTTTGGGATCATTGTCTTGTTGGAAGATAAATCTCCGTCCAGTCTCTCAGGTCTTTTGCAGACTCCAACAGGTTTTCATCCAGAATGGTCCTGTATTTGGCTGCATCCATCTTCCCCTCAATTTTAACCATCTTCCCTGTCCCTGCTGAAGAAAAGCAGGCCCAAACCACGATGCTGCCACCACCATGTTGGACAGTGGGGATGGTGTGTTGAGTATGATGAGCTGTGTTGCTTTTACGCCAAACATATCGTTTTGCATTGTGGCCAAAAAGTTCGATTTTGGTTTCATCGGACCAGAGCACCTTCTTCCACATGTTTGGTGTGTCTCCCAGGTGGCTTGTGGCAAACTTTAGACGAGACTTTTTATGGATATCTTTGAGAAATGGCTTTCTTCTTGCCACTCTTCCATAAAGGCCAGATTTGTGCAGTGTACGACTGATTGTTGTCCTATGGACAGACTCTCCCACCTCAGCTGTAGTTCTCTGCAGTTCATCCAGAGTCATCATGGGCCTCTTGGCTGCATCTCTGATCAGTCTTCTCCTTGTCTGAGCTGAAAGTTTAGAGGGACAGCCAGGTCTTGGTAGATTTGCAGTGGTCTGATACTCCTTCCATTTCAAAATGATCGCTTGCACAGTGCTCCTTGGGATGTTTAAAGCTTGGGAAATCTTTTTGTATCCAAATCCAGCTTTAAACTTCTCCACAACAGTATTACGGACCTGCCTGGTGTGTTCCTTGGTCTTCATGATGCTCTCTGCGCTTTCAACAGAACCCCGAGACTATCACAGAGCAGGTGCATTTATACAGAGACTTGATTACACACAGGTGGATTCTATTTATCACCATCAGTCATTTAGGACAACATTGGATCATTCAGAGATCCTCGCTGAACTTCTGGAGTGAGTTTGCTGCACTGAAAGTAAAGAGGCCGAATAATTTTGCACGCACCACTTTTCAGTTTTTTAATTGCTAAAAAAGTTTAAAATATCCAATAGATTTCGTTCCACTTCACAATTGTGTCCCACTTGTTGGTGATTCTTCACAAAAAATTAAAATTTTATATCTTTATGTTTGAAGCCTGAAATGTGGCAAAAGGTTGAAAAGTTCAAGGGGGCCGAATACTTTCGCAAGCCACTGTATATACACAACACCTGGGCTGCATATATATATAAACAATACGCTGTAAGTGCAGCTGACTGACTGACTGTCCTGCCTAATCTATCTAACTCAAATCAAATGACACTGTCTCTCTCTCTCTGTCTATCTCTCTGTCAAGCCAGAACACACTACACAGGGCCGCCGTGTAGGCGGCCTTATATAGTGTGGGGCGTGTTCTAAACCCCCTGAGCCATAATTAGCCAAAGCCACTCTCGCTTTGGCCAATTACAGCTCTCTCTACTGACGGCGCTGTGATTGGCCAAGCATGCGGGTCATAGTGCATGCTTGGCCAATCATCAGCCAGCAATTGGCGCGAATTTGGCGCGCACGGCCCATATTGTTCGCAATTTGGCAAACGATCAAACAGCCGATGTTCGAGTCGAACATGGGTTTGACTCGAATACGAAGCTCATCCCTATGTAACAGGTCACAAACTTTTACTGTCTTTGGGGAACAAAGATTTTAAGTGGGGGGAGTATGTAGCGCAGGGATTTGCCTCCAAAGTTATCATGCTAAGTAATGTATTGTTTCTTAGGCAAGGGTTTGGCTCCCTCTAGTGACTGCTAAAGTGTCAGAGAAGCTCTCCAAGAAGATCGGCTATTGGGCGCTCCGGTGTGCGCCGGTTCGCACCTGGGCGCGTCGGCATGGGCGCGCGCACGGCACTTGGCACCAACTGCCCTATTTAATGTGCTGGAACCTTCTGCTCGGTGCTGTCCGATCTGCAGCTCCCAGTGCCTCATCAACCTGTCCGTTCAGATAGACCGGCGCCTCAGAGAGCGCCGATCCGAAAGAACCACCAGTCAGTTCCGTCCTACCTGGGTCCTCCCAAAGGTCCCTAGTGCCACCAGCTCTGTCGGCCCAAGCCTTCGTGTACCGCTTACTCCGGTGCTTGATCCCTCTGAGCCAATGCAGCTTGGCCTTCTCCGACCATCCCTCACACCTGAAGAGCGACAGCGTCGACTGGTCAACAACCTATGCATGTACTGTGGGGAGTCAGGCCACTACGTGAGATCTTGCCCTAACAAGACACGTAAGTCTCTTTCAGCCTCTACTAAGTGTGCTCCTGTCATACGTAATCCTGCTAATCATCTTGCTCTCCCCATTGTTCTACAGCTTCCAGGACAGGATCTTACAGTCTCGGTCATAATTGACTCCGGAGCTTGTAGCTGCTTTATAGACCTAACCTTTGCCGCTATCCACCGCATTCCTCTCCAAGCAAAATCGCAGGGACTTGCGGTCCATCTCGCTGATGGCTCCACCCTCAGCTCGGGTCCCATCACCCAGGAGACTATTCCTCTATTGGCCATTATGGATACTCACCATCGAGAATTCCTTCGTTTTGATGCGATTTCTCCACTTTTTCCGATTATTTTGGGAATGCCATGGCTACAAGCCCATAACCCTAGTATTGATTGGGCTTCTGGAGAAATTAAGTTCTGCTCCCGCTATTGTCACCAACACTGTTTGCCCAGTACCCCTACAGATGCCTCTCAATTCATGTGTCTGGACGTGGACACCGAATCGCAGCAAGCGATTCCCACTCCGTATCGGGATTTTTTTGACGTCTTCAGTAAAAAGGGGGCGGAAACCCTTCCCCCTCACAGGCCTTATGATTGCCCGATAGAACTTATGCCTGGGTCTGAAGTTCCGTTTGGACGAATTTTCCCATTAACAGAGCAGGAGCTGGCTACTCTCAAGACTTATATTGATGAGAACTTAAAGAGAGGATTCATCCGTCCATCCACGTCACCTGCCGGGGCCGGCATTTTCATCGTGGAGAAGAAGGACCACTCCCCTCGGCCTTGTATCGACTATAGAGAGTTAAACAAAATAACCATCAAGAATCGCTACCCCTTACCTCTGGTACCCGAACTCTTCCAAAGACTAGGTTCAGCAACAATTTTCACTAAACTCGATCTCCATGGGGCCTATAATCTAATCCGCATCAGGGAGGGAGATGAGTTGTTTACCTCCGCCTCCATCCTGAAACATCCAAACCCTGCCTTACCTTTCGTCCTTGAAGTGGACGCTTCAGAAGTCGCTGTGGGGGCAGTACTCTCTCAGCGGCAAGGTGCCAAGTCCCTGCTTTATCCAGTAGCTTTTTTTTCTCGGAAACTCTCCACTGCCGAAAGGAACTACGATGTTGGAGACAGAGAGCTTCTAGCTATTAAGGCCACATTGGAAGAGTGGCGTTATCTCTTAGAGGGTGCTGCACATCCCATTTTGGTCTATACCGACCACAAGAATCTCGAGCACTTGAGAACTGCCAAGAGACTGAGACCTTGGCAGGCAAGGTGGGCCCTGTTCTTCTCTAGGTTCCAGTTTCACATCACATACAGACCTGGCTCCAAGAACACCAAGTCGGACGCATTATCCCGCATGTTCCAGGATTCCGAGGAACCTTTACCTTCTGACACCATCCTTCCTGCTGGAAATTTTCTGTTGCTACAGGGGGATATCATATCCCAAATTAAACGGGCCTCCAGGAATCTGTCCCCACCTATGGGAGTCGACGTATGCTTGCAAAATGGGTTGTTCCGGTTCAAAGACAAGATCTTGGTCCCAGAGAATCTAAGAGTGGCAGTACTGGAACTCTGCCATGATCATAAGTTAGCTGGGCATTTTGGCGTACTGAAGACGACAGAGCTGGTGCAACGTACATTTTGGTGGCCCCAACTGGTAAAGGATTGTAAGAGTTATGTGGAATCCTGCACCACCTGTGCTCGGAACAAAAATAGTCGGACAAAGGCCTGGGGTCTACTAAAACCTTTACCCGTTCCTGAAAGACCCTGGAAGATGATTGCGATGGACTTCATTGTGGAACTCCCTCTGGCAGAGGGTTTTTCCACCATTTTTGTCATTGTGGATAGGCTGTCTAAGATGGCTCATTTCTTACCCATGAAAGGTACACCTTCTGCCGTGGAAACTGCGAAAATTTTTGTCAGAGAAATCGTAAGATTACATGGAGTACCAGCAAGTATAGTATAGAGGTGTGCAGTTCACTTCCAGGTTCTGGAAGGCTCTCTGTGGGTCACTTGAGATTGAGTTGGCGTTCTCATCCGCCTACCACCCCCAGACAAATGGGCAGACAGAGAGGACTAACCAAACCCTGGAGCAATACCTCCGATGCTTTTCCACCTTCTCACAGAACGATTGGGTCTCTCTTCTGCCTATTGCTGAGTTCGCATACAACAACTCTGTGCACTCAGCTATTAAACAGACACCATTCTTCGCCAATTATGGTTTTCATCCGTCATTTCTGCCTGAATCCTTACCCGAGTGCCCTATTCCTGCGGCTGCTGAAACAATGGATTTCTTCGTCACCAATAATAAATTACTACGCGAAACCATGGCTAAAACCCAAGAATATAATAAAAGGATGTTCGATAGGAAGAAGCGTGGAGAACTCATTCTGGAACCTGGCAACCAGATTTGGCTGTCCACCCTCAACTTAAAGTTGGCCTGTCCCTCGAAGAAGTTGGGTTTGTATCTCCTGCTGCTGTCTGTATCTTCACTACCAATCATTACCAACCTTTAACTTGTTCCTTGACTATGTTTCTGCTTGATCCCAAGCTGCAACCACTTGTTACTGACCTTTGGCTTGTTCCTTGACATAATGTCAGAGATCTGGGCAGTGCCATAATGCAGAGCTGGATGAGTGAAGGTCACATACTAGAGAAACCTACAACCTAATGGTGGGTAGAGATTCCAAAGTTAAGCTGATGAAATAAACATATTCTCGAGCGTGAAGGCCTTTCTTACAAAGTACATTTTTTAGAGACTGCACGAAAAGAAAAACCCATAACTGAACTTTAAAGGCACTAGTGTAATAAATTGTTGAGAAAGATATAATTTATTAAACATAATACAAAAATTCACAGTAAAATATATTGGAATGATTACAATAGCTGTACAAAAAAATCACCACACAGATTACACTATGGAATTTTCTGGGTTCAGTCGACGCATTTCAGAGTATTAAGTAACTCTTTCTTCAGGGGTGTTATGAGGAGGTCAGTAGTGTATCTACAATATAGTGGTCTCAAAAGGTCATAAAAATTATCATATAACAATCAGTGGTACAATATAATATATCTGCATTAAATGTATTTGAGCAAACTCACATATATTGTAGTGGTGTCACCAATGAAAACATTCCATAAAACTATTAAAAACAAACATAGACAGAACTGTGTCTCCATAAACCTCCTGCTTAAAGTGGCTGGTCTTGTTAATATGCTTTGAAATTGCATACAAGTGATGTGACTGAGACTGAAAAAATGCCAGACTCCCCCAGGGGCCAACGACAGCTAAGAACGCTGAAGCCAAAAAGAAGGTTTCACTCTATATGTAAAGGTGATAAGATATATAACACAGGGAGTGCGCAGGCGCGGGATTCCCAAGATGGTCGCGTAAGACGGGAGCTCCGCTCTATCCTGCCCAGCAAGCCACCCAAGTGCCGGAGTAAGGCCGACAAGCCCGCCACCCGAGGATTCGGACTCTGGATCACACACAGCATCGATCCATGCTTAACAGCTCGGTCCGCCGGGATCTGGGACTGCAGTTCACAGCAGAGGATTCCCGGGCCGTATCCAAGATGGCGGCCACAACACAGCTAAAGGAGCCTCATGCAGGGGGACACGCGGACACAAGGCAAGTGCTAGCTCCTGCTATCTTAGCTTTTACACCCCAATCCGCTCCACACAACCAAGCTATGGGGACGCCCTCCCCGGCCTCCACAGTGTCCCTCTTAGAACATACCTTTGACAATTATACACTGTCCCCACTGAACAACACACCTTCACACCAGGGAGTCGAGACATCCAGGGGAAACTCTGAGGGTGATATACCTATCAATGCAGGAGACTTATTCCTCAAGCTATTTGACCTCTCCTGGACAGGGGGCTAGCAAATACAGCCACAAAAATCACGAATGAGATAAGAACTTTCAAAACTTGGGAGCAAGGATGGAAGCAATAGAACACAAATTAGACATCACAGTGTCCAGAGATAATCAGAACACTGAGCACACCCATGTTATTCAAGAGCAATTGGAGGTGGCATTGAACAGAATCAACGACCTAGAGAACAGGTCAAGAAGGGACAACTTCAGAGTCAGAGGAATCCCTGAATCAATAACAGATGTTCCCAAAGCAATTCAAGAATTAATTAAATACCTCATCCCGGAGCTACCCCCCATTAAATTAGAGTTGGACAGAGCACAAAGATCCCTGGGCCCCCCTAGAAAAGACGAATCTCCCAAAGATGTAGTTGTGAAGCCACACTTCTATAGTGTGCAGGAAGAGATCATGAAAATATCATGCCAGCAATCCCGCATTATCTTTCAAGGCCAGGAAATCCAAATATTCGCTGACATCTCACCCACGACCATCCAAAAACGCAGAGCCTTGAAGCCTCTACTGCTAATTCTCACCCAGAGGGAGATCATATATTGGTGGGCATTCCCCTTCGCATTAAAATTTTCCCTCAAAGGCAAAACCCATTCATTCACCACTTTCCCAGAGGGCGAACGAGTTCTACTTTCACTTAAACTCATCTCGCTAGATTCTGCAATGGATACGTCTAATATTGAAGCGGGCTCATCTAAACGGCAAACTCCCAACAGCCCAATCTCCCCCTCCTGGAAATCCAACAAAAGCATACGTCTGAGGGAACAAATGCCAACCTGAGGATGATAGATGCAAGATTCCTGCTTTATTCATTTTTCTTTTGTGATCCGCTGGCTCCTGGACTTCCCCAGAGGAACTCTACCCCACACGGATCTTCCACCAAGGTGCCTTATACCGTCTAGAGGACAACTGTCCACCTGTTCAATGACTATAGCATCTAGAACTCCACCCCAGCGGTTCTACTCTAACATTTCCCTAATGCCGCGTACACACGGTCGGACTTTTCGTCTACAAAAGTCCGACAGCCTGTCCGACAGACTTCCTGCGGACTTTCGGCGGACTTGCAGCAGACTTTCTAACGAACGGACTTGCCTACACACGACCACACAAAAGTCCGACGGATTCCTACGTGATGACGTACACCGGACTAAAATAAGGAAGTTCATAGCCAGTAGCCAATAGCTGCCCTAGCATGGGTTTTTGTCCGTCGGACTAGCACACAGACGAGCGGATTTCGGGGTCCGTCGTAGTTACGACGTAAAGATTTGAAGCATGTTTCAAATCTAAAGTCCGTCGGATTTGAGGCTGAAAAAGTCTGCTGAAAGTCCGGAGAAGCCCACACACGATCGGATTACCAGCCAGCTTTAGTCCGTCGGCGTCCGTTGGACTTTTGTAGACGAAAAGTCCGACCGTGTGTACGCGGCATAAGACCTTTTGCTGATCCGGTTACTTTTTTACCTTCTATGGTAACTCTTAGGTTCAGTTCAAATTCCCATGCAAGATTGACATTCTCTGATCTTGGTGACACACCCCTATTTCTCCTGTTGGAGCCCCCAACACCAGAAGAGGGGTTGGCCCTTCTATGATTATCTCGTAGAATATTTAGTTTAATCTTTTGGTTTTTAAGGTGCTGGCCTTCCTCCCTTTCCATACCCACCCACAGCAGATTGGTTGGTTCTTCAGGTTGCTATCAATATCCCACTTCCCCCTAATTTACTTCTTCCACAGCAGGACCCACAGCGACTCTTCGGAAGATTGAAACTATCCCACATGTCGGTTTTACTCCTAGTTGAAAAGAAAAATTTATCGCTTGAATATCGTTTGTTTATTTTTTATCTTTATTATTTTCTTTGCTCAGCATTAAGTTTCAGGTTATAGGGTTGGCTCGGGCTGTGGTAGCTGCCCTGCGACTCCATCCATCCTACGATAAAGGAGCTGCCATTTTCGTTCGATGGACCGGTGGTCCTCTTTCTGGACCACCTTAGTTTGTTACTGGAGCACGGAGTGGGGAAAATTTTTCCCCCACTCCGTCTCCGGCCTATATTAGGCCAAATTGTTCTTCTCTTCTATTTTCTTCTGTTTTTCCGCTTTAACCCATCTGTGTTTATCTCTCCCTCTCTTTCTACCACCCGGGTTTTCAGATCATGTTCAGCTCCTTCTCATCCAGCATCTCCAGGTCCCAGGTGCTACTCCTCGCTCGTCACCTGCTCAATCCTCATCAACATGAATAGGGTAAGTGCCTCAATTACAGAAATACATTCACACCACATAGATTATGCCTAACAACACACTGCTTCCTTCTCATATAAAAATTATTTCTCATAATGTCCAAGGCCTCAACTCCCCAATCAAAAGGAGAAAAATCCTCCAATCCTACCGCAATCAAAGGGCTTCAGTAGTAATGCTCCAGGAAACGCACTTCCCTACTCGATACTCCCCCTCATTTCTACACACTCACTTCCCCCAGTTTTACTTAGCAAACGCAGAGGACAAAACCAGGGGAGTTGCGATTCTATTCGCTAAGGACTGTCAATTTAAAGTTAGCCAGACCCTTAGTGAGCCTGAGGGCAGGTACTTGTTAGTGAAAGGTCAGATCGAAGACCAAATTTTTTCACTTATATCCTATTACGCACCAAACAAGGGACAGGGTATATTTTTCACTTCCCTATTTCAAACCCTAGGACCACTTTTAGAAGGAACAATAATTCTGGGGGGAGACTCGAATGTCGCATTCGACATTCGAGTCTTATTCCTCAAGCTATCTCCCCCCAGATAGCTTGAGGAATAAGTCTCCTGCATTGATAGGTATATCACCCTCAGAGTTTCCCCTGGATGTCTCGACTCCCTGGTTTTGACAAATCAAAACCCCCAGCTAAACAGCTTTCTAGGCCCACTAAAATCTGTTCCAAAATCGCTAAACTAATCCACCAACAGGGACTTACAGACATCTGGAGAGAACTCAATCCCTCCACAAGGGACTATTCTCATTTCTCAATACCCCATCAAATCTACTCAAGAATTGATCATATTCTAATCTTCTCCATACATATACCTGCTGCAATTTCAGCTAAAATTAAGGATACTGCCCTCTCTGACCACTCGATGATCTCCCTGACTCTCCAGGGACTGCTCCTTAGACCTCCATCCCCCCTATGGCGCATCAAAGATCATATTATTAAAGATCCCATTCAGATCTCAGTAATAACTAAAGCTTTAAAAGAATACTTTACCTTGAACAACGTAGAGGATATCTCGGCCGAGACCTTATGGGCGGCACATAAAGCCGTGATACGAGGCAAGCTTATTCAAATTTCCTCCCAATTAAAAAAGGAGATAACCATGGATATCCTAAAGCTGGAGAGAGAATTTAACCTCCTTCGCAAGAAACACAAAGCAAATCCGTCCCTGGTTCAATCCAATCAGCTTTACGCTGCCCGGATTAAGCTAAACCTGGCGCTTACGGTCAAAGCTGAGAGTTCTCTACGTTGGAACGGTGTGAAATTTTATCTTAATCAGGATAAAATGAGCACGATGCTGGCCTCGAAGTTATCCCCCAAAACTCATCTTTTCGCACTCCCCAAAATAAAACTACAAGATGGGTCGTCTTCCCAAAATCCCCAATGAATCTTAGAATCTTTTCAGTCTTTCTACTCAAAGCTCTATAGAGCAAATGACAACAATGACGCACGAGCTATAGATGCATTCTTAGAAAATCTGCCCATCCCCACTATACACAAGTCCCATAAAGAAATCATGGAAGCCCACATTACAGTAGAAGAAACTTTAGAGGTCATTAAAAATCTTAAAGGGGGATCGGCCCCAGGCCCAGATGGTCTATCCAATTTATATTATAAGACCTTTGCCGAGTCTCTGGTTCCGCACTTAACTAGATTGTTCAACTCCAAACGGAAGGGTGACCCCATGGAATCTCAGTTAAATGCAGCCTACATCACTGTCATCCCCAAACCCGATAAAAACCCTGATCTGGTAGAAAATTACAGACCCATATCGCTAATAAATAATGATTTAAAAATTCTGACCAAAATTTATGCTAATAGACTAAATACATTTATTAACAAGTACATCCACAAAGATCAGGTGGGATTCATCCCCGGCAGACAGGGTCCAGACCAGGTTAGAAGGGCCATAGACATCGCTTCAATCTTACAATCGGGCTGGGATGGAGGTTCACCTCAGGAGGGCCTTTTTCTTTCATTAGATCTACAAAAGGCCTTCGATTCTCTGACATGGTCCTTCATATTCGCCTCTCTCAAATTTTGGGGGTTCTGCGAAAATTGTATTGGAATCCTCAAATCGCTATACTCTGAACCTGAAGCAAAAGTCAAATTACAGGGCTTTCTTTCATCCTCCATTAAAATTGCCAGGGGCACGAGACAAGGGTGCCCCCTATCCCCCCTAGTGTTTGCTATAACTATAGAAACACTCGCCATAGCAATTAGGTCAGACCCAAATATTAAAGGTGTTAACTGCGGCATGAATACACATAAATGCGCCCTATTTGCGGACTATATCCTTTTATTTATCACCTCTCCAATTACCTCCTTACCCAACATTAACAACCTTCTTCAAACCTTTGGTGATATCTCGGGCCTGCGAGTCAACATGGTTAAATCCCAAGCAATAAACATTTCCCTCAACCCAGCCTTATTTGAACGACTAAAACCGGCCTTTAATTTCAATTGGAGCGACACTTCAATACGCTACCTAGGAATAAACCTAACGCCCAGAATAGACTCCCTCTATGAAGCCAATTTTCCTCCCATGTTTCGCAGATTAGAAGAAGACATACGAACATGGTCATATCACAAATTATCGTGGCTAGGGAGAATCCACGCAATCAAAATGACCCTTTTTCCTAGAATCCTGTACCTCTTCAGAGCCCTACCAATCCCAATTAATAGAAATCACCTCAAGAGTTTCCAGGGGAAGATTATAAAATTTATTTGGGGGGGGAGAGGGTACAGGTTGCCCAGGAACACTCTTTATGCCCCGAAATCTGAGGGAGGATTGGGCCTCCCTGAGCTATTCAAATACTACCAAGCAGCTAGACTAGCCTAACTATCAACTATTTATTTCAGGGGTGAAAAACCCGACTGGGTATACATAGAACGGCAGGCGGTCCCAACATACACATTAGATTTTCTCCTTTGGATTCCCAGTAAATCTAGACCACCCATTATGGCACCCACACTCTCACACTCCTTTAAACTTTGGGATGACATGATCCATCTACCCTCCTTGACCTCACAATTACACCCACTATCGCATATATTCCACAATCCCCTTTTCAAACCGGGGTTAGACATCAAATCCTTTCAGTGGTGGTAAGACAAGGGGATGTACCGCATTGGACACTATTTCTTCACTTCTGGACCAATTTCCTTGAAACAATGTATTGAAAAATTAGAGCTCCCCGACTCCGAAAAATTCAGACACCTCCAAATCTCCCATTTCCTACACACAATCTGGAAAAACAAATCTATTCCTCCAGAATTCACGCCTTATGAACAATGGTGCGGACAAGCAACAGAGCAAAAAGGGGGCATATCGATGATCTATGAAGCACTATCAACTCCCCTTTCCAAACTTACATACATGACAGACTGGGAGAGAGACCTGGACGAGTCTTGGGACCTGGAGATATGGCATAAAATGGGAACGAGAGCTTACAAAGGTATGGTAAATATTGCGTTAATTGAAGCTAATATGAAAGTCCTTACAAGATGGTACCTGGTCCCATCCAAACTTGCACAGATGTATCCATCCTCATCTTCTCTATGTTTCAGAAATTGCCAAGCCCAGGGTTCCATGATACACATCTGGTGGGA
The DNA here is from genome assembly GCF_042186555.1 of Aquarana catesbeiana. Lineage (NCBI taxonomy): Eukaryota > Metazoa > Chordata > Amphibia > Anura > Ranidae > Aquarana > Aquarana catesbeiana. The sequence goes on from NC_133329.1 coordinate 161,819,273, forward strand.
ATGCCCGAAAATCAGGGGGTTCTGGAATAAGATCTTTAACTTAATAAGAAAAATAACGGACATTCCTATCCTGAAATCCCCCCAGATAGCTCTTTTAAATGGTCATATTCCCAAAATTCCAAAAACATCTGCTAAACATAATTCCTTCATATTGACAGGCGCCAAACTTTCCATAGCGAAAACTTGGGAACAACCAGGAGTCTCTTTGGTAACAGCTAAAAGAAAGATCTCGTGGATCATGTCCCAAGAAAAATTAGTGAGTGCTCTAGCGGACTTAAATAAAGCATTTGTGGCAATCTGGGAACCCTGGGCGAAGCATGTAGGCATTTCCCTCATACCAGGAGTAGGAGCTTAACATTTTGCTGCTATTTTAATGTAATCTGTCAACCCCCCAATACCCCATCCTCTCTCACTCTAATTCTTTCTTCCCTCTTTCTCTCCACCTTATCTTTCTTCCTCCAGTTGTTGAAATGATATCACTACAGCAATGGTATATTCATCACGTATTGCACAAGTACTTTATGCATATGTATGTTTCTTGTTTGTTTTTTTGTATGTTGCCCCACTCTAAGTTGGTCAGCGCCTGAGTCTGAGATCCCGGGAAACTCTCCTGGCATCCCCAAATCTCCTGGCCTCCTACTCGAGAAGGTCTGGGAGGGCCCTCTCGCGCAGCCCGGGAATTTTTTATACCCCCGGGGGGCGCGGAGGGTCTTGACAGGTTATATACACACCTATATTAATACATCATCCTTTGGAGCTCGACACAGTTTGATCCCGTTGGGGGTGTCGAGTCTAATATTAGCAATCGGTGTATCCCTATACATTCCGGGGATTCTTTATTCTGTAAACACTGAGATGTGTAGGGCTATTGTTAGCTCCTTTGTTGATGGCTTTTCCAAGTTATATATTTTAGAGGTGGGCTGCGCCCTACCGACAACTCTGTACCTTTAAGTGTAATGTACTGCTCTTTAATAAATTTCTTTTGAAACTCAAAAAAAAAAAAAAAAAGATATATAACACAGAATAAACATAATGGAAACTTAATTGGATTGGAATAAGTACTATATCTATTTATTTAGATGGATAATACATCCTACCAGTGCCAAATAAGGACAGGCTGATGGTGCAAGGGTGATTTGAAGATATGAAGATGGTTTATACTAAAAGAGTAATAAATGCATAGCGATGGATCAGTCATATAAATATACAAACTTATCTAGATTCCTGTCAATTTTAATGTATTTCAATTCAATGTCAATCAATTTATTACACCAATGCCTTTAAAGTCCAGTTAGAGGTTTTTCTTTTCATGTATAACTAGTTTGGATGTTGGCATTTTATACGAATATGATCACAGATGCAACTTATAAACTTTTTTTAGAGACTGGATCATACCAGCCGTTGTGCCATGGTTCTGGGATTAGAGACAACACTCTGAAGACTAACTGACGCAGTACTCAATGTCTGATGCCACAATGCTCAGTGCCCAAAGATGACTTGAAATTCCCAGCCTAATTTGTGAAAGGTTCTTTTATGTGTTGGCACGGTGTATATGAATCTGTCATAGAAGCATCTCAGAACTATTTTGTTTCAGACAAAATGTTGTTTTTGACACAATACATACACAAGTGATAAAATTTACTCCAACATTGAAGGGGTCCTTTTTACCTCTACATCCCTTATCCTTGATATTAGCAACAATAGCAACAGACAGTAAAATTGTTGCAAAAAAAGAATTACATTAATTTATCCCGTGTTGGTACTAACAATGAAAATGTTGCACAGGTTTAATGGTTTTGGCACAAGGCTTCTAACTGCATTTACACCACTAGAAATGTGTCACAAATGTCTTAATACATTGCCCCATCATGTCTGTGAAACAATCATAAGCTCAATTACAAGTGAGTCTTCTGAGGTTGTTTCACACCAGAAGCCCTGCAGAGTGCTCAGCAGTCAACACAGTACACTAATGCCCTGTACACATGATCGGAGCTTGTTGTCGGAAATTCCGACCGTGTGTGGGGTCCATCGGAATTTCCGACACACAAAGTTTGAGAGCAGGCTATAAAATTTTCCGACAACAAAATCCGTTCGCGTAAATTCCGGCCATGTGTGGACAATTCCGACGCACAAAGTGCCACACATGCTCAGAATAAATTCCGAGACAGAACTGCTCGGTCTGGTAAAATTAGCGTTCATAATGGATGTAGCACTTTCGTCACGCTGCAATGTTTTAAATTGTTTAATGCAGCGCACTCTCTTCTTCTTTATAATGCTAGAAGAATGAAATTGTTTTGCTGCTCATATTCATACAGAGTTCTCACAAACTTCTTTCTTTATTATTTATCGTGATTTTATGAATATAATATTTTGATTTGTCACATCTCCCAAATTTTTTTTTTTTTTTTAATTTTTAGATTTTGTATTTTTTTTTTAATTTTTTTAAATCTGATCTCCTGTTATTTTTTTTTTTTATTTATTTTTTTTTAACTTCAGAATATATTTGGGTGTAATTTGTGTGTCAAGTTACCACAACACCATTATTATCTTGTATTATTTAATCTCAAGGAGATTGTTTGGTGTCTTGTTAATTTCACATTGTATTTTTGAAATGTAGCCGCCTCCTCACAAACTGTCCTTTTTGGCGAGTATAATAGAAAAAAATACCTTTTATTAAGGGGTCATAACCAAAGAAAGAGGGAGGCAACGTTGGAGAAACTGCTGAAATTGGCGAAGCCTTTGGCCCCCAGGGCACACGTCAACTATTTTAATGCAAAATTGGTGGCCTGAGGAGTCCATATATAAGGGAGTACAATCTGATCCAGAAGTCCAAGAGATCATGAACAGCAGCAGATGACATATCTGTTCCCAGGCTGTGGTCATACCACAGCCTGCATCTTTTGCCAGACCAGACTGAACCCAGGTCATCACTCTCTGGTCTTCCTTAGACGCTTCCATCCAGGCTGTGGCTCTGGTATTGGAGGTGTGGCAGGAGGAGGAGGAGGAGGAGGACCATGGTTGAACTCACAAACATGGCTTTGGCTTGTGAGATGGCCCCTCAACCCCTAATTTAGGGCTTGTAAGATGATATACTCACATATTAGGCGTTGGCCCTCCTCCATTTCCAGCATTTTGCAGGCTGTTATGTATGCAAAGTCCTCTTGAACACTGTGGGGGGTTCTGAGGGCCGCAGTAGCCTTCCAAAATAGGCCAATTGCTGCCTGCTTCATGTTACTCCTCTTCCTGCCACTTTTTGGTTGAAGGCAGGGGGAGGGACCTGGGTATCGGGCAGGCTACTGGGCCCGGCCACCTCCTGGCTGAGACTTTCCTGTGTATAAAAAAGGGACATTGTTTTAGTTTTTGGTTCATCAATCACACACAATTTTCAGCTCTGACCCCAGCATTTTTCATTCTTGTCACAATCAATTGTGGCTACTACTGTCTATTGATATGTAAACCACTTTGTGAAATCAGAAATTAGGAATCAAAACTAACATAGATGTTACATAATTAATTTGACCAACAGAAATATTCAGGGCTTTTTTTCTCAAAAAATAGATGCAGGAACTCAACCACGACCCCCCCCCAAAACCTTGGGGTAAGAGGGATGTTACACACAGAGTTCAGAGTTCCAGGGTGTGCTACACACAGTGTGGAGAGTTCAGGGGTGCACTACACACAGTGTGGAGAGTTCAGGGGTGCACTACACACAGTGTGGAGAGTTCAGGGGTACACTACACACAGTGTGCAGAGTTCAGGGGTGCACTGCACACAGTGTGCAGAGTTCAGGGGTGCACTACACACAGTGTGCAGAGTTCAGGGGTGCACTACACACAGTGTACAGAGTTCAGGGGTGCACTACACACAGTGTGCAAAGTTCAGGGGTGCACTACACACAGTGTGCAAAGTTCAGGGGTGCACTACACACAGTGTGCAGAGTTCAGGGGTGCACTACACACAGTGTGCAGAGTTCAGGGGTGCACTACACACAGTGTGCAAAGTTCAGGGGTGCACTACACACAGTGTGCAGAGTTCAGGGGTGCACTACACACAGTGTGCAGAGTTCAGGGGTGCACTACACACAGTGTGCAGAGTTCAGGGGTGCACTACACACAGTGTGCAGAGTTCAGGGGTGCACTACACACAGTATGCAAAGTTCAGGGGTGCACTACACACAGTGTACAGATTTCAGCCTTCTTCCGCAACTGCTTGCCTCTGCATCCCCCATCCACATCTCACTTTCACCCCTCTTCAGCTCTTACCTCTGCATGCAACCCTCCTTCCACTGCCCCATCTTCTCCCTCCCTCCTTAAAAGCTCCACCATTTTCCAATTGTCTTACTTGTGTTGCTGCATTAAACTCAAGCACCCTGTTGGCTCTAGTACCTCCCCACACACTATAGGTAGCTCCTCTCTCACTTGTAGGGAGATGATCCAGTGGGGGAGTTGGGATCTGCTCTGCACCTGTATCTTCCTTGTCCATTCAGGAGATCAGATCTGTGGGAGCCATTGAGAGACAAGCTGTCCCTTGTAAACTCAGAAGCCGGACTTCAATGTTTACAAGTAATAGTGGTGAGCAGGGAGCAGAGGGCCTGAGCCAGAGGTGGTGGAACTGAGTTCCACCAAGTTCCAGCTGAAAAAAAGCCCTGGAAATATTTAGAAGAATTCTATACCTGACTCAAGCTGGGCTCCTCCACGTGTTACTGCCTGGAAGGCCCAGGTTGGGAGTCATAAGCCTCAGATGAGGTGGAAGGAAGCGTGGAAGGAAGAGTGGAGAGTGCTGGCCTGGGTTTAGTCTGGCCTGCCAAAAAATGTAGTCTGTCATAGTACCACAGCCTGGGGACATAAATGTCATCTGCTGCAGCTGCTGATCTCTGGAAATCCTGGACCTTCTTGCGCTCCCTTAGATAAGTGCTCCTCATGCCACCAATTAGGGTCTTTAAATAGGGGATGTCTGCCCTGGGGATCACCGGCTTCACGAATTCCAGCAATTGATCCAGCGCTGCCTTCCTCTTTTTGGTTTATTGTTATAATGTGGATGGTTTACCTGCCACAGACAGGGCAGCTCCCTGAACATATCAATGAATATTGGCATAAAGTCATGATCATTGACTAGATCCATTTTCTCTGCAAGACACAACACAAGACAAACCCTAATGTCAGGCTAAAGTCTCCTAATCTTGTCCCAATATAGGCCACAATCTATAAGCAGTATAGGCCCAAGTTTAAATGTTACCTTCGTTATCACGATCGGCGCTTCCAATACTCCTTCCTCCGCTCACAGATCGTACGTACGACGCACGCGTGTTACCCTTTATATACACTGCGCATGGGTGAAACTGCGCCCACCCCTGAAGTTCTTTCTAGTCTATTCCCGGCCCCTTCTCTTTCGGCGCAGTGGGGGAGAGCACATGGTGGAGACACAACAGGTGCGTGATAATTACAGCAATGAGGAGGAGGAGGAAAGCCTGGAGCCAGAAACATCACGATCCCGAAGGAGAAGATTTAAGGCCTCAAATATGGCCTTTGTAGAGATGGTGGAGACGGTGGACATATTGAATAGGGCCGACTATGAGGGGACCTTACCCCAACCCAAATGTGAGAAAAGCCAACATCATGGCGAAAGTTGTGAAGAGTCTGCACAGGAATTTTGGGGTACGACAATCCAAGGATCAACTGAGGAAGCAGTGGTCAGACCTCAAATTAAGGGAGCACGATCAGTATAGAAGGATCAGGAGAGTGCTGCAAAAAAGTAAGTAGTTGTCCTGTGTTCCTATTCTTTATTTTTATTACGTTCATGCTGCTCCATATGCTTTTCTTTACTGTTGTACAGTTTAAAATGGCAACTTTCATGTTCATGGACACATTATTCGTTCGTAGGAAACATTGTTCGTTCGGCCACTAAAACACCATGTTTTGTCCAGATGCAGTTAAATACATTTTTCTGGCCTATTTCTCTTAAAATAAGTTTGTTGTCTAGATGGGTTTGTAACTAGAATGAAATGCAAACTAGATTCTGTGTAAGGAAAGGACACTCAGCAGCTGTTTACACATCTGGACACTAGAGCACTAGTGTGGGACACAAGAACACCCTTTTTATTAGGGGGCCCACACAGGTGCTCCAGTGTATACTATAGGGGTGTCTCCATCTGTGAAGCATGTACAAAACAGGTAAGTATTCAAGCTTGACAAAGGACAAAAATATTTCTTCATCTTGGAACTCTGCCAAAAGAGACAATTGTACCCCACTTCCAAGCAATGTTTCATATTCCTATTTCTGCCATCAAATATCTGTGCTAAGTATACCTATTTTTTTTCACATAGGAGAGAAAAGACCCCCCACCCCAGGAAGAAGGAGAAATCCCCCAAACCCAAACAGAGGAGGAGGAGGTAGACGACCACAGCTTCAGGTAAGAGATGGATGCCGGCATATTTATAATACATGGTGTTTTTTGTTTTAGGTGATCGTGATGTTGTGGAAGAGGAATGTAATTTCACAAGTGAAAGTGCCCAGATCCTCATCGGGGAGATAATGGGGTGTAATAGGGATTTAGAAAACATAAAGCAAAACATCAATGATGTTCAAAACAAAATGAAGACCATCATTGATGTTTTAGGGAGAATATAAAACACCCAGAAATCCCTAACTTATTGCAGGTTTATTGTTGTTTTTATAACTAATTTTTGACATATTATAGAAAAGCCAAATTTTGAACATGCACACAGTGTGTCAACATGTGCTGTCTGCCATCACGGGAGATCAATATGTGCGTTTTGTGGGTGCAACCCCTCCCTCAATGATAAAGTAGCTGAGAGGAAGGGGTTGCACCCACAAAACACGTCCATTGATCCCCCATGATGGGAGCTAGCACATGCTGACATTAGGCAATTTGTGTGCATCTTCCAAATTTGGCTTTTCCAGGGGTGTCATCAGCCCATCTGCTGCAATATCAAACACAATTTATAAATACTCATGTCTGATATTGCCTTCACTTTCTATAAAAGTTGAACTTTGTAAGTTCCAGCGTTGTGTATTTTTTTATGGTTTAAAAGATGCCTGTTTTACCTTAAAAGGCAATTACTACTTATTATTAATGTGACCTAAAAAATTGTTATACAACAAACATGTTGGTATGTTCAAAAACCCTTTTAGAAACGCACATGTGATTGTGCTTTGATTAAAAGATTGATAATCAACAATGTGTAGCTTCTTCTTTCAATGCTCAAAAGCAGTTTTTGGAGTAAAGTTGTTGTTTTCAGTGGCAATGGGGGTTATTTACTAAAGGCAAATCCACTTTGCACTACAAGTGCAGTTTCAGTGCAGTCTCAAGTGCACTTGTAGTGCAAAGTGTATTTTCCTTTAGTAAATAACACCCAACAGTGTTTATAATTTTACACAAACACACCATTTTCATGACTCCCCAAATTTCGGTCATGATCAGCTAAAAGAAAGCCAAGCAGTAAATCTAAGCAAATTTTTTTTTAGTTTAAAATATATTTTTATTTAAAAAATGTCAGGCATATCGATGGCCCCCCTACCCGCAAAATATTCCATGTATCTTATACGGACCTCGCGGGCACTCTGGGGGGGGCAAGCCAGGACGGCCAGCTTCAAGCGCCATCAGGGTTGGTTCATTAATATGAATTCTGGCCTGAGGCCCAACTGAGGCAGCATAGTTCCAAGAATTTCTCCTTACAAAGTTGTGGAGAACACAGCAAGCCAGGATGATGTGATTGAGTTTATATTCTGCCATGTGTATCGGTGTAAGAAATAGGCGGAACCGGCTGGCCATTATTCCAAACGTGTTCTCCACCACTCTTCTGGCTCTGGCCAGCCGGTAATTAAAAACCCTCTGGTCTGGGGTGAGGGTCCTCATAGGGAATGGCCGCATAAGATGGTCCCCCAGTGCAAACGCTTCATCCGCAATGAAGACGAATGGGAGTCCTTCCGCATTGTCTTCTGGAGGTGGCAAGTCCAAGCTGCCATTCTGGAGACGCCTGTAGAGCTCCGTCTGGGCGATGACTCCACCATCTGACATCCGGCCATTCTTCCCGACGTCCACATACAGGAACTCATAAGTAGCCGACACCACCGCCAACATCACAATACTATTGAACCCCTTGTAGTTGTAATAGTATGACCCCGAGTTGAGGGGTGGGACAATGTGGACGTGTTTCCCATCAATTGCCCCGGTGCAGTTGGGAAAGTCCCACCGCTGGGCAAAGTGGGAGGCCACAGTCTGCCATTCCTGTGGGTTGGAAGGAAACTGTGGAGTCAAACAAGAAAAAAATAATAATTTTGCACATAAACATTGAAAGCAGATTAGACACAAACATTTTTGGCCAACATCAGTATAACATTTATTTTAGGGAGTATTTAAAGACAAAGGTATAAGGTCCACCTATCAGTCCCCCCCCTCTCATGGGCCATTTTAAACATTTTAGGGGGGGATGTTTTGGACAGGTAACCCTCTCCACTTTATTGAGAGATGAATGCCTAAATAATGTGTATTACTTTGGCCAGCCCCTCCTTACTTACACGATTGGCAGCCCACTGGACAGATAAGAAGTGTCATAATACAAAGATATAAATACACACTGTACACATTTTAGCACATTTTTACATTTTGCTATTACCTATCAAGATAATAATAGGATACAAAAACCTTAAACAGTACCATTTGAAAGTATTCAGGCAGGCCCTTGCACTACATGCTTACATGCTTTGGGGAATTCATACAGAAATCTGACCACAAAAGAGGTAGTTATAGTGTGTATGGGTTTGGCAAAGTCAGCAGATAGAGGATTAGTATTAGCTGACTTAGCAGTTGGGGGGGGGGGGTTCCAAATGATTTTGGGACCCAAAAAAAAAACCTCTGGCACTCTGCCTGAATTTAAAGCACAAATAAAATTTTTACACATTTTAGGGGTTGTTTAGGGTAAAGCACTACTATGGAGCTGACAAAATACATTGTTAAGTGACTAGACAAGGTGGATATAGGCCCAGGAGAGCATGCTGGGGAGGTAAGTGAAGGCAAATATGCATGAAGGACAAAAAAAATAAAACAAAAAAACAGCATGCATGAGGACAAAGGGGACATTCACACCATATTACAATCATGGTAATTAGGGAATGAGGAAACACATACAATATTTTATCAAACATTAAATACAATAAAATGTGATGTTAAAGGATACAAATCTTACCTTAATATAGTCCTTCTGCAGGACCTGGATGATGGCAGAACAGGGCTTTGGGATAATGATCCCCAGAGCCTGGGGGGAGATGCCTGTCGAGAACTTGAGGTCCTGCAGGCTTCTCCCCGTCTCCAAGTACCGCAAAGTGGCGACTAGCCTCTGCTCCGGAGTGATGGCTTGCCTCATGCAGGTATCTGCCCGCTGATATAAGGGGTCAGCAAAGCCAACAAACGGTGAAAAACGGGGTCCGTCATCCGGAGAAATTTCCTGAAATCGTCAGGATTATTCTCACGGATCTCACGGAGCAAAGGCATGTGATAGAATTGGTCACGCTGGATCAACCAATTCTTGGTCCATGAACTCCTCCTCGCCCTGTTCATGGACTGGGCTTGTGTCAAAGTAAGAACCCCAACACCAAGCCCCCACACAGCACGAACTCCACGATGAGTGCGTACACACAATATGGCTAGGAAACGGTCGGCTGGTCAGAATGAAGTAACAGAACGCACTGAAGAACACCAAGAGCGACCTGAAAATCAGTAACAAGCGGACAACAATGATAAATCAATGGGAACTCACTGCACGCACTGAAGAATAGATACAAACCCACAAGCACAAACTGAACACCAGAAATATGATCTGAAAACCACAAGTCATCAAAAAGCGTGAATCGTCTCTCACCAAACTTTTACTAACACCAGATTAGCAAAAGGAGCTCAAAGGGTGGCGTGCTTGGTATTGAACTGCCCTTTTATAGTGTCATCGTACGTGGTGTACGTCACCACGTTCTTGACGTTCGGAAATTCCGACAACTTTGTGCGACCGTGTGTATGCAAGACAAGTTTGAGCCAACACCTGTTGGAAAAAAATGATGGATTTTATTGTCGGAATGTACGATCAATGTCCGACCGTGTACAGGGCATAAGGTCTGAGAGATCAGTGCCAGAAGGGTCACATTCCAGGCAAAAAATGGTTCATTAAAAGACAAAGGAATACTTACATTAATAAAAGTAAAAAACACAATAAGAGAAAATCATTGGCGTTTGATCGCCTCTTGCATCACTTCCGGTCTGCTATTCACTCCGGCCATGCCGTACGTCACGTGTCTTCATCAGGAGACCAGTATGGATGTCTAATGATTATATTTATATAAATATAATCATTAGACATCCAATCTGGGTCCTCTGATGAAGTCCTGTGACCTGATGTAACGCGCAGGGCATGGCTCGAGTGAATAGCGGATCGGAAGTAATGTGAGAGTCGATTAAATGCTGATGTTTTTATCGTATTGTGCTTTTTACTTTTATTGATGTAAGCATTCATTTGTCTTTTAATAAACCAGTGATTCTTTAAACGATTTACACTATGGGAGGCATTTTATCTATTTCATTCTCATATGTGGTCCGGAGCTGTTAGTGATACTTCAAGAGCCTGTAACCTGGAGCCGGGAGGTTGGATTCCATCAGCACATATGTGCCCATAAGGCTTTTTATTCATCATATTGGGGTGAGAGTTCTGTGAGCACTGAGAAATTGTGTGAAGGCATGGGATTTTCTTGGTGGAAGCTCAACTAACACAGAGTGTATTATTTATTATATATGCATCCACCGATACTTGGACACTTTTATTGGATTTATTGATTGATGTATTTGTAACAATTTTGGCATGCGTTTATACATAGAGTGACACTTGAGAAACTGTGCAATATCACTTTATTGATTTATTTGCTTATGTGTACTGTGAATACTTTAGATTTTGCAGAAATTTCAACAATTTATATTGTAAAAATGGGCTAATGTAAACACAAAAATAAGGAAGCTGCAGCTCAGTGTAGGATACACAATACAAACAGTAGATATAAAAATGGAGAGCCGCACTAAATAGTCCAAACTCATATACAGTATGCAAAGTCCTTGAGGAGTAAGCATAAATAAATGGATAGCATGAATCTGTGTATTGATGGTAAATGAAGACAAATGCACTCAAGGAAACGCTCCACAATACCTATGCGAGAAAATAAAACACTACACACCCAATCGCAGTCTTCGATCAACTAACCAAAACCTCCTCCTCATTCCCAAGTCCCACTACAAATCAAAGGGAGAACGAAGATTTGCAGTCCAAGGACCACAGCTATGGAACGCTCTACCCACCAAAATCCGCATGGAAGAAAGCCTTCAGAAAAAAACTCAAGACCCATCTCTTCTAAGAAACAGGATTAACAGCATGGATCAAGCGCCATGAGGCAATTCAGTTTGCATTTGCAGAGCTATACAAATTATTCATTTATTCATTCATCTCTCTCTTGGTAAACACCACAGTGATTCACGTCATAAAAATCGCCACCTTAAGAAAAACTTGCTTACTACAAGGCAAGCAAACCAGGCATGTGGCTATAGCCCAGCCAAGGCCTTTGAGATTGCACAGATGCTTGTACAGGAAATTGATCATGGGATGGATCGCTGCAGCAGGATCTCATACACCTTACAACCATCATGAAGTTGAATCTCATCCCAGTCAGCAGAAGGCCCAGAAAGAAAAACTTAAATAAAAGGAAGAGGAATTAATATACAGAAAAAAACACATGAACTGAGAATGACTGGAGGGTAACCCATACTTTGTTGTGACTGTTGAGTGTGTGCCTTCACAAGGATGTGGCTCCCTCACTATATTCTTTATTAACCAGTTTACACCTTCATTCGTTACCAAGCCCCCCCAGAAAGGAAATCGTGTGAAGTTCCCTCTTGAATATGATTAGCGTCACCAAAATGACAAGAATGAAGATTGGAGATAGGCTGAGGTAGGCCAACAGCTGCCCATAGACTTCCCCTCTGTTGCTTTCGACAGGTGAAGCGCCCGCTGAGCAAAACCCCTTTAAGTGGATGGCGCTGCTCTCTCTTACTCTTCTCACTCTCCTCTCTATTTTTGTCCTTTCTGGGGGGCTTGGTAACAAATAAAGGTGTAAATTGATTAAAAAAGAATATAGTGAGGGAGCCACATACTTGTGAAGGGACACACAAAACAATCACAATAGAGTATGGGTTACCCTCCAGTACTCCTCAGGGACTTTGCATATATCAGTTTGGACTATTTAGCATGGCTCTCCATTTTTTTATCATTCATTTATATTTTTTATTAAGTCACTTATTTATTTATCCCTACCTGGTAGCGCGGGGGATCAGTTATTCCGTTTTTTGATACACATTCACATTTCACCCTTGCAGCCACTATGGATGTTTTCACTTTTATGGATTATAGAAATGTTAATTTATATGAGGTTTTCAGCACACAAAATTATACTAGAAACACAGATTTGGAAAGCCTAGTACGGAAACTAGGAAACGATATGGAGAAAAAAAGTGAACCTTTGGTGGGACACCAACACTTTTAAAAACTATATACGAGAAAGTATTGTCCCTAGAAGACTCCGGTGGGAATTACCCCCAAATGATGACCTTACTGATAAACAATCCATTAATGAATGGTTTGAATTTTTCAATGGTAAAAGTATAGAGGGCCTGATGTTTCTTCTTAAAAGAAAGCAGAAAAAAATGTGAATTATAAATCAACAAATAGAAGAAATCAAAATCAAATTGGAACCTTATAAGGAAACTACAGGATTTAATAGACTTGCCACCCAACTAAATAAAGACTTAATGGCTAAGGATTTGGAAGTTCAACAAAGGAAAATGAAGAAATATCAGAGAGACATCGCAAATTAGAAATCGGATCAAGTATTCAAATGGCAGAGTAAAATAGAGGGACCACAACCAGCCTCTACATATTTGACACCAGAGAGAGAAGTCAGAATTCAACAGGAGCCCAATACCCCATATCCATTGAGTCAACAAGGCAGGGATAATAGAGGGACATACCCTGAGACACCTAGACCACAATATGAACATAGAGGCAATGGGAATTACTGGCATCAAACTTCAAGGAACACCTGGAAGAAACCTTTTAAAAAACCTTTCAAAAAGCCTTATTACAACTGGCATAACAATGAGAGAAATCAGAGAGATAATAGAGGTCCTCCATATCAACAGGATTATTATGGAAGCCCAGAAAGAAGTCCTATATCTACGTATATTAGATTTGATCCTATTAGAAATCAAACAATGTCACAATATTAACATACCTATTATGAACAAGAACATCAGAGGTCTTTTTTAGACAGGGAGAGGAGGGATCACTCACCAAGGAGGAGACCAGTAGGAGAAGGTGTATTCAATTTGAGTGGGAAGGAAATTACAACAGAGGAATTAGCCATGTTAGATAAGGGACTCAAACATGCCCCTATTAAGAATCTAAATAAATTTGACACTACATTGGTATTCGGAAATATGTGAGAAAAATAAATATTAAAAAATTAATTTTGAGTAACTCTTATAAACAAACCATTGGATCTGGCACTACTCCATCTTAGGTTCAACATAGCACTTTACGAAACAATTCCTTGTTTAACCCTAAAGTGCACGATAATCAACACTTTAAGGTCTTCAAAAAAATTGTATTGCAGGATTTAGACTCATTGAAAATAAAAAAGGTTTCGGATCCCATTCATATGAAAAAAGGCATATGAACATTAACAAAGAGAAAAGATATCATGATACGCCCAGCGGATAAAGGAGGGGGTGTAGTAATTCAATCAAAGGAGCAATATCAAGAAGATATCAATCGACAACTACAAGGCGTGACCACTTATCTGAAACTTTTGGGAAACCCTACTATCCAATACAAGAAGGAGTTAGAAAAAAATTTTAATTTTGGCACCAGGAAGGATATACTGAATAAAGGAGAAACCAAGTATCTTATACCTGAGTCATTTAGAATTCCAGTAATCTATACTATCCCCAAAAGTCACAAAGATAGAGAAAATTCACCGGGAAGGCCTATCGTGAATGGGATAGATTCATTAACAGCGAGAATGGGACAGTATTTAGACAATTTTTTCTTCAACCAGCCGTACAACAAACATAAGCTTAACTTAAAGATACAAAACATGTACTTAAATTATTAGAAACAATACCAGTATTAGAAGGGGAGAACCATACTGGCGACGGCGGATGTATCATCCCTCTACACCATTGTGCAACACCATCAAGCCTGTGAGGCAATCAAGTGGCTTTTGAGAGAATATAGTCAACTTATATGTAAGCAGTGAAAATATCTTATCAAGTGCATAAAATTCTGGCTGAAGTATAACTATTTCTGGCACGATCAAGCATACTACAAGCAAATTACCATGGGTGCAAAGTTTGCACCTAATGTGTCTAATGCCTTTATGGCACCATGGGAAGAAGAAGCAGTATATAAAAAATAGGATTTTTTAAAACAGCTTATCTGTAAAATCCTTTTCTTTCGAAGGACATCACGGGTAGGGTGACCATATTTCCAAACTGCCATTCAGGGACAATTTTGTCAAGGACCGGGGGGGTTGTATTGAATGTAGTCTCCGGATTTTGATGGCGGGTGATTGGCTGGTTTTAGCACGTATCATCCCAACATTGTGCTTGATATGTATTTCTATTACTACATTAAGTATAGACCTCCCTCCCTCAGTACGGACCCCCCTCTCCACTAAGTATAGACCCCCTCCCTCAGTATGGACCCCCCTCTCCACTAAGTACAGACCCCCCCACAGTACTGACCACTTCCCCTTCCACTTGTGCTTGTAGAGAGGTGGAGGTCGGAAATGTGCTGGGGGGGCTTTTTACCTTTTTCCTGATCACTGTACCTGTCCCCCTCCTCAGTCCATCTATATACATATAATAATATAAGCTTAACAACAGACCTCAGATCAGAGAACAGCACGGGGGGGCGGAGAACAGCACAGGGGGAGGGGACCAGAGAACAGCACAGGGGGGGGACCGGAGAACAGCACGGGGGGGGGACCAGAGAACAGCACAGGGGGGACCAGAGAACAGCACGGGGGGGGACCGGAGAACAGCATGGGGAGACCAGAGAACAGCAGGGGTGGGGGACTGAAAAAGAGCACAGGTGGGACCAGAGGACAGCAGGGGGTTGGAGAAGGGGGGGTGGAGTGGGAGAGCAGAGAAGTTGCTGAGGAAGATCATAGAGGGGCCAGGAGAGCGTTGATGGACCTGTGGGCAGCAGAAGTAAACAGTATAGGAGGAGCGGCATATAGAGGAACTGATGCCCTTCATGTTCTTCTTGCAGCCACTGAATGCCCGCTTTTCCTCCTTTACCACTTGTAGGCATTCAGTGGCTGCAAGAAGAACATGGAGGGCATCAGTTCCTCTATATGCTGCCCCTCATATACAGGTTTAGAGGGAAGCTGCATGTGCCCCCTGGAGTATGAGGCTGGGTTGCAATGGCGACCCCTGTAGTTACACCGCTGCAGTGGAGATAAAAATAAATTCTGGCAGGTTGAAGGAGAAATGAGCAATGAATGGAGTGCTGGCAAGATTCTGAGGCTGTGATAGTTGCAGATGAGAGATGGGCCACTGCTTAGAGGATTGGTTAGTATACAGAGGGCTTAAGAAGACTAGTAGGTGAGAAGGTGGTGTGGTGAGTGTTTAGCATTTTACTTACCTTTCTACCTTCTCTCCTTTTGTTTGTGCACTGCAGTCTGTTTCAGAAGTTTCTTCTGCATGCTGCTGCCTAGCTGGACTCGAGAACATACAGGGAGGAGGTGGGTGAAGATAAACAGTAGGTGCGGAGGAGGAAGTTAAATATCCTCCGCTGTGATGGGTCTCTGCCTCTCTCCTGCTCATGACGTCACTGGTTGCTACACGCCAAGCGGGCGGCAGGTAGCAACCAGTTTGGGCACTGAGCCAGCGGCGGTGATGAATTAAGTAAAAAGGGTTTCTGCCAGCTAGAGGTCCACCACAGGCTGAGACAGTGAGAGACAGACTATGCAAAGGCTATTTTAGGGGGCATTAGACTGACCCAGGGCAATTCCGGGACAGTGTATTGTCCCGGAATGAGGGTGCCCGGGACAGACCTGCTAATTGCGGGATTGTCCCGGGCAATCTGGGACACGTGGGCACCCTAGGTTGCACCACCGAAACATGTCCATTGATCACCCATGATGGAATCTAGCACATGTTGACACACTGGGGTTTATGTACTAAAGCTGGAGAGTGCAAAATCAGTCTCACATCTGCAGAGAAACCAATCAGCTTGTTCAATTAAGCTTTGGCAATAAAACCTGTAAGCTGATTGGTTCCTATGCAGAAGTGAGACTGATTTTGCACTCTCCAGCTTTAGTAAATAAACCCCACTGTTTTGTGGCTTTAGAAAAATAGACACACATTTTAGGTATGGGATCATGATGGAAATCCACATTTTTGGGTCCCAATTTGTGTGCATCTTCAAAATGTGGCTTTTACAGAAGTGACATCACCCCATTTAATGAAGGTAAAATCAACACAGTTTTGACATACTAATGTCTCATATTGCCTTCACTTTATCAAAGTTGAACTTGTAAGTTCCTGAATTGTGGATGTGTATGTTATGGTTTTAAACATGCCTGTTTAGCCACAAAAAAGGGTTTATACTGTCACACATACATGTTAAACACCAGAGATGTTGGTTTGTTAAAAAACCCTTTTATAATGCACAAGTGAATGTGCTTGGAGTAAAATGTTTTATACTCAACAATGTGTGGCTTCTTCTTTCAATGCTCAATACCAGTTTTTGGAGTAAGTTGGTGTAGTTACAGTGACAATGGGGGTTATTTACTGAAGGCAAATCCACTTTGCACTACAATTGCAGTTTCAGTGTAGTTTCAGTGCACTTTAAAGTGCACTTGTAGTGCAAAGTGGGTTTGCCTTTAGTAAAAAACTCCCATAGTGCTCTAAAATTTGCCCCAATAAGACCATTTTAGGGACTCCAAGCAATTAATTCATAGAGTTGAAAAGGATGATTATTTTTATCATTAATGCATTACATACATTAACAACAAAAACATTGTGTGTGTGTGTGTGTGTAGCAGACCCATAGCACAACATAATAGTTAGCTGAAGAAGGGATTGTCACCTCATGTATCAAATAAGTTACGTTTGCACTATTGAAGAAAATGCCCAAAAAAAAGGCCACTGGAGAACCTAGGAGACATATAAAAGAAAAACAATCAGTAAATCAAATGAAATATGAATTCAGTTTTTAACAACAAATTTATTTTCCATAGTTTTTAAACTGTATCTGGCATATCAATTGCCCCCCTACCCATGAAGTACTCCACATAGCTTTGCCTTACTTCGAGGGTGCTTTGGGGGGCAAGCCACGACGGCCAGCTTCCAGTGCCATCAGGTTTGGTTCTAGAGAGCCAGGCTCAGTTGCAACTGAGGCCAGATAGTTGGCTGCATTTTTTCTTTAAAAAATTGTGCAAAATGCAGCAGCAAACAATAATGTGGTTTAGTTTATATTCCACCATATTGATTGCAGTAAGGAATAGGCAGAACCGGCTGGCCATTATGCCAAAGGCATTTTCAACTACTCTTCTGGCTCTGGCCAGCCAGTATTTAAAAACCCTCTGGTCCAGGGTGAGGGTCCTTATAAGAAATGGGCACATAAGATGGTCCCCCAGTGCAAAGGCTTCATCTGCTATAAAGACAAATGGGAGGCCCACCAAGTTGTCTTCTGGAGGTGGCAAGCCCAAGCTGCCATTCTGGAGCCATCTGTAGAACTCCGTCTGGGTGAGGACTCCACCATCTGACATCCGGCCATTCTTCCCTACGTCCAGAAATTCATAAGTCTCTAACACCACCGCCGCCAACAACACCACCGCCAACAACACTATACTACTATACTCCTTATAGTTATAACAGTATGACCCTGAGTTGGGGGGTGGGAAAATGTGGATGTGTTTCCCATCTATTGCCCCACCGCAGTTGGGAAAGTCTCACTGCTGAGCAAATTGGGAGGCCACAGTCTGCCATTCCTGTGGGTTGGAAGGAAACTGTGGAGTCAAACAAGAAAAAAAATGAGTACTTTTGCACATAACATTGCAACACAAACATTTTTGGCCAACATAAGTAGAACATTTATTTAAATGAGTATTTAAAGTCAAAAGTATAAGGTCCACTTATCAGATTCCTCACCCCCTCTGATGGCCCATTGCAAAAATTTTATGGTGGGGGGGATGTTTTGGACAGGTAACCCCTCTACACTTCTTTGAGAGCTGAATGCATAAATGTTACGTACCTGGTGATGGAGCCTGATATGCAGAGGATGGCCTCTCTTACAACTCTGACTTGGAGCCCCTGATAGAGCTGACAGGAAGCACCGAGATGCAGAGTCGCACGAGTGCCTGGCGGGATCGCTGAACCTGGAGCTGGATCGGAGCACCACAAGCAGAACTGCAGGTGCAGCAGAAGGGATGGTGTCACCCTCGAGGCTGAAGAGAAGGCAGGTACAGGCAGGCAGGGTCATACACAAACAGGCACGTCAGAAACAGAGGCTGAGGCAGAAGTGGAATCAGATTACAGGCCGGGTCGTCAGCAGACTGGCAGCGAAGTGGCAGAAGGAGCAGGCAGGTGCGGAGTAGAGGACAAGCCAGGGTCGGATGCAGGCAGGAAACAGGAATGTCAGAAAGCAAGCTGGGTCACAACAGGAATGGAAGTCAGGTAGGTAATTGCAGGATACACAGGGAACGCTGTAGAGCAGACAGCACTGAGTCTGGAAACTGACTGAGTTTAAGTAGCCTGTTTGGGTGTCAAAAGCTGTCACAGCGTGTGTGTGCACTAATGGCATTCTGACAGGGGCAGAGGTAACAGGTCATCTTCTTCGGCAGCCATCTTGGGTGCTGGCATGCCCTTCCTGACAGGCAGAGGTAACAGGTCATCTTCTTCGGCAGCCATCTTGGGTGCTGGCATGCCCTTCCTGACACTGCCCCCCCAAAGGGCAGCCTCCGGAAGCCCAACTTGGCCCACTTGTCAGGATGGGAGTTCTTAAAAGCTTGAACCAAATTTTAGGCATGGATATTACCTTCAGGTTCCCAGGAGTTGTCCTCTGGCACATACCCTTTCCATTTTATCAGGAACTGGATCTGATTTCTTCTCTTCCTGCAGTCTAAGATTGTTTCCACCTCAAACTCTTCCTCCCTGTCAATAATTACAGGTTCAGGCAGGCCGGAACTTCATCCTGGGAAGGGGTCAGGAATGGCAGGTTTCAACAAGGTTATGTGGAACACAGGGTGGATTCTAAATGACTCAGGCAACTCTAATTCATACGCAACCTCATTGATCCGTCTCTTCACCGGAAATGGTCCTATAAATTTAGGGCCCAGTTTCTTCGAGGGACAGGCCAGTTTCAAATTAGTAGTTGCTAGCCACACTTGGTCACCAGGGTTCAAGATCAATTCTCCCCTTCTTTTCCTGTCAAAAACTTCCTTATTGTATGGCTGTGTCTTGGCCATTGTTTCCTGTAGCAGTTTGTTATTGGCGTTGAAGAAATTTATAGTTTCGGAAACAACTGGTACAGGGGAATCTGGAATAGTATTAGACAAAAAAGAAGGGTGGAAACCGTAATTTGCAAAAAATGGAGATTTGTAGCAGAGTGTACTGAATTGTTATAAGAAAACTCGGCCAGGGGAAGCAGAGAAGCCCAATCGTCTTGAGAAAATGAGGAGAAACATCTCAGGTACTGTTCGAGGGTTTGATTAGTCCTCTCTGTCTGCCCATTCATTTGTGGGTGATATGCAGAAGAAAATGAAAGTTCAATCCCGAGTGAATCACCTAAGGCTCTCCAGAATCTGGATGTAAACTGCACCCCACGGTCGGACACAATATTAGCCGGAAACCGTGAAGCCTTACGATCTCCTTGACAAAGGTTTGAGCTATTTCTTGAGCAGATGGTGTGCCCTTCATGGGCAGGAAGTATGCCATCTTAGATAGTCTATCGACAACTACAAAAATGGTGTTGTGGCCCTCAGATGGGGGAAGTTCTACAATAAAATCTATTGAGATCATCTTCCAAGGTCTACAGGGGCTCGTTAAGGGTTTTAGCAGACCCCAGGCTCTGGATCTGCTGGTTTTATTGCATATACAAGTGGTGCAAGAATCCACATATTTCCTACAATCTTTTTCCACCCCAGGACACCAAAATGTCTGTTGTACTAATTCAGTTGTCTTGCCAATGCCAAAATGACCTGCCAGCACATTATCATGGCATCACACCAGGATGGCCCTTTCGGAGGTCTTCCGGCACAAAGACCTTGTCTTCATGCCAAAGTAGCCCATCCTTTGCCAGTCGAGAGACCCTGGCTGGTGAAGGGTTCCTTACTAGAGTTTGTTTAATTTGTTTTATTAACTCTCCTTGAAGTAACAGGAAGTTCCCAGGGGATAGAATGGTATCTGGAGATGAGATTTCTTCAGATTTACTGAACATGCGTGATATCACATCTGGTGAAAAGTGAATCTAGAAAAGAATAGTGCCCACCTGGCTTGTCGGGGTTTCAATCTTTTTGCAGTTCATAAATACTTGAGGTTCTTATGATCGGTATAGATCAAGATTGGGTGTGCGGCCCCCTCTAGAAGGTACCACTATTCCTCCAGGGCAGCTTTGATGGCCAAAAGGTCACGGTCCCCGATGTCGTAGTTCCTTTCGGCATTTGACAGCTTGCAGGAAAAAAAAGCAACTGGATGCAGTAGAGCCTTAGCTCCCTGCCTCTGAGACAATATTGCTCCGACCACTGTTTCTAAGGTGTCTACTTCCAAGACGTAGGGCAAGGCTGGGTCAGGGTGTTTCAGGACAGATGCAGATGTGAAAAGTCTTTTTAGGGTGTCAAAAGCTTTCTGAGCTTCCAGAGACCAAGAGAATCTTGTACCTTGTTTGGTTAAACTTGTAATGGGGGATATGATTGCAGAAACATTTCTGATGAATTTTCGATAAAAATTTGCAAACCCCACAAAACTTTGGATACCTTTCTTATCACTGGGAGCAGGTCAATCCAGGATGGCTGTAACCTTCTGGGGATCCATCTGGATGCCTTCAGTGGAAATGATTAAACCCAAGAATTGGATGCTTTGGCATTCAAATACACATTTCTCTGGTTTTGCATAAAGTCCGTGTTGTCGAAGGCGACTCAATACATTCTTGACGTGACTACGGTGGTAATCTAGAGAGGGAGAGAAGATTAGTATATCATCAAGATAAACAACAACAAATAGATCCAGGAAATCACGGAAGACGTCGTTGATGAAGTGCTGAAAGGTAGCTGGGGCATTGCAAAGTCCAAAGGGCATCACAAGGTATTCAAAATGCCCAAACCGTGTGCGGAACGCCGTCTTCCATTCATCCCCCTCTCGTATGCGAACCAGGTTATAAGCACCCCGAAGATCCAATTTTGTGAAAATGGGGGCCGTACCGAGTCGCTGGAATAATTCAGGCACAAGTGGAAGAGGGTAACGTTTTTTTACAGTGACCTTATTAAGTTCACGGTAGTCCACACAGGGCCGTAATGAGTGGTCCTTTTTTTCTACAAAGAAGATCCCTGCACCGGCAGGAGATGTGGAGGGGTGAATGAACCCCTTTTTAAGGTTGTCATCAATGTAGTCTTTCAAAGCAACAAGTTCAGATTCAGATAGAGGAAAGATCCTGCCAAAAGGAACTTCAACCCCAGGAAGGAGCTCAATTGGACAGTCATAAGCCCTATGAGAAGGAAGTGTTTCTGCCCCTTTTTTGCTGAAGACATCCAGAAAGTCGTGATATGCTACTGGAATGACTTAGCGGGCTTTGGACTCCAAATCGATGCACAGCAGGGTAGATTGGTCCTGATTCTCTTGCCAACAATGCTGAAGGCAATAGGGGGAAAGAAACTTGATTTCTTCTGTAACCCAGTTAATGTGAGGGTTATGAGCTTTTAACCAAGGCATACCCAGAATGATTGGGAACAGAGGGGAAGCGATTGCATCTAGGCGTAGAAGCTCTTGATGGTTCTCGGCAATGGTGGTAGATAACGGGATGTTTTCATGAGTAACCAATCCAGATTTAATGGTGGATCCGTCTGCCAGATGTACAGAAAGTCTCTGAGCCTTGGGTAGTAGAGGAATGTGATGTTTGGCAGCAAAAGCTAAATCTATGAAACAGCTACAAGCTCCAGAGTCAATTATAGCAGGGGTCCGGATAGTTCCTCCTGGGAGCTGTAACAAAATGGGAAGAGCAAGATGAGCAGAGTGATTGGGTAGAGATGGAGGAGAAGCGGATGTAACTGAGAAGCACGTGCGGATTTTGACCGGACAAGACCTCACATAATGTCCTGATCCTCCACAGTACAGGCAAAGATTTATCTGGTGTCTGCGCTGGTGTTCTTCTGCAGTCAGAGAAGGGCGGAGGAGACCAAGCTTCATGGGTTCAGATGCATCTGAAACGGATGCAGCAGGAGCAGGTGAAGCGGGACTGAAAGAACCAGACACTCGTGGAAGCATCCATACTGGACGGGACTGGTCGGCGTCTCGTTCTGACCTACGTTCCCTTAAGCGCCGGTCAATCTGGATTGACAAATTTATAAGTGTCTCCAAGATGGAGGGGACACCTGTTCGTGCTAGCTCGTCCTTGAGATTATCAGAAAGGCCCATGCGGAACTGGTAACTCAGGGCAGCATCGTTCCAGCTGGTGTTGAAACTCCAGCACCTGAATTCTGAAACATAGTCCTCCACGGCCCTGTGACCCTGCTGAAGCGTGTGAAGGGCGGCTTCCGCAGTAGCGGCTTGCTGGGGGTCTTCATCTAACTGAGCCATGGCTCCAAAAAAGGAGGCTAAGTCCATCAGAGATGTGGCCGAGGAGCCGGTGAGCCCAGACCTGTGGTTCTCAATGAAGCAAGGAAATGACAAACCCGACCTTGGTGGCTTCCAGGGAGAAGGTTCTTGGTTGTAGCGAAAAATAGAGTTTGCATGCGTTGCGGAAGGCTCTGAACTCGTTGCGTTGTCCGTGGAACTTTTCAGGAGTTGGGACTCTGGGTTCAGGTGGTAGCATAATGACTGTGGGAGCTGCTGGCATCCCAGAAGTGGAAGGTGCTTGAGCAGGAGCAGAGGCAGACAAGGTCTGTATTTGGCCTTCCAGCTGGGTATAACCCTGTTGTAATTCCTTTACAGCTTGTGTTAATCCAGCTAGGTGTTGGCAGAGTTCCTCTATAGGAGAGGGTCCTTGCACAGGCTCAGACATGGCTGTCTGCTACTGTCACATACCTGGGCACATCAGGAACAGAGGCTGAAGTGGAAGCGGAATCAGATTACAGGCTGGGTCGTCAGCAGACTGGCAGCGAAGTGGCAGAAGGAGCAGGCAGGTGTGGAGTAGAGGACAAGCCAGGGTCGGATGCAGGCAGGAAACAAGCCGGGTCACAACAGGAATGGAAGTCAAGTAGGTAATTGCAGGATACACAGGGAACGCTGTAGAGCAGACAGCACTGAGTCTGGAAACTGACTGAGTTTAAGTAGCCTGTTTGGGTGTCAAAAGCTGTCACAGGGTGCGTGTGCATCAATGGCATTCTGACAGGGGCAGAGGTAACAGGTCATCTTCTTCGGCAGCCATCTTGGGTGCTGGCATGCCCTTCCTGACAGGCAGAGGTAACAGGTTGTCTTCTTCGGCAGCTATCTTGGGTGCTGGCATGCCCTTCCTGACAATAAATAACGTGTGTTACTTTGGTCAGCCCCTTCTTACTTACACTATTGGCAGTCCACTGGACAGGTAACAAGTTTCATAATCCAAAAATATGAATACACACTGTACAATTGAAGCACATTTTTTTTTACATTCTGCAATTACCTATCAAGATCATAGGAGAACAAAACTTGAAACAGTACCATTTGAAAGTATTCAGGCAGGCCCTTGCACTACATGCTTTGGTGAATTAATCCATAAATATGACAACAAAAGAGGTAGGTATAGTGTGTATGGGTTTGGCAAAGTCAGCAGATAGAGTATTGGTATCGGTTGACTTAGCGGTTGGGGGGGGGGGTTCCAAATGAGTTTTGGCCCCCAAAAAAAGCCTTTTGCACTTTGCCTGCTTACTGCATGCATGAGGACAAAGAGGACATTCACAGCATATTACAATCATGGTAATTATGGAATGATGAACTAAATACAATACATCAGCAAACATTAAATACATAGAATGTGATATTAAAGGATAAAACTTACCTTAATATAGTCCTTCTGCAGGACCTGAATTATGTCAGAACAGGTCTCTGGAATAATGATTCCCAGAGCCTGGGGGGAGATTCCAGTAGTGAACTTAATATCCTGGAGACTTCTCCCGTCACCAAGTACCGCAATGTGGCAACGAGCCTCTGCTCGGGAGCGATGGCTTGCCGCATGCAGGTGTCCTGCTTCATAATATAAGGGGTAAGCAAAGCCAACAGACGGTGAAAAATGGGGTCCGTCATCCAGAGATAATTCCCAAAATGATCAGGATTATTCTCCTGGATCTCCCGCGTCAAAGGCATGAGAGAGAATTGGTCACACTGGAGCAACCGATTCTTGGTCCATGAACTCCTCCTTGCCCTGTTCATGGACTGGACTTGGGTCAAAGCAAGAACTCCAACACCAAGCCCAACAATGGCACAAGCTCTCCGACGAAAACGTAACCACAACATGGCTAGAAAATGGTCGGCTGGTCAGAACGAACTAACAGAATGCACTGAAAATCAGAAAGGACCTGAGAAGAATGAGCTGAAATTCAGAAATGAGCGGACAACAACGCACTTAAAAACAGAAGCAAACTATAAATAGAACACACTGAAAGACAGGAACAGACTGACAACACGCACTGAAGAACAGATACGAACCCACAAGCACAAACTGAACAGCAGAAACTAACTGAAAAGCATGAGGCTGAAAAGCGCGAATCATCTCTCACCAAACTTCTACTAACACGAGATAAACACGAGATTAGCAGAAGGAGCCCAAAGGAAGGTGCACTGGCTATTGAACTTCCTTTTTATAGTCCCGTCATACGTGTTGTATGTCACCGCGTTCTCACGTTCGGAATTTTGGGCCAACATTTGTGTGACCGTGTGTATGCAAGACAAGTTTGAGCCAACACCCTTCGTAAAAACATCCACGGTTTTGTTGTCGGAAAATTCGATCATGTGTACGCAGCATAAGGCCTCTTTCACATGGGCGGCTGTTCTGCCACTGTTAAAAGCATTCTTGTTATTTTGAAATTCCAAGACTCCAGGGTCAGCGATCACTTGCAGTTGTACATTGTGATAAGCAGCGTTTACGTGCGGCTGCATTTAGCTGTGGTGGAACATTGTTGCCATTTCTAATGTGCTTCCTGTTTTTCTTTCCTCGTTGCCGTTGCTATCCGCAGGAGAAATAGTACACTGTGATTACCTGCAGTTATGTGCAGAAAGCTGCGCTAAATCGGTCCTGGACGCAGTCAAATTTATTTTTTCTAACAGCACAAAACCCCATGTAACAAAACCGTAGCTAAATGCAGTGTGTGAATGGAGCCATAGAAAGCATTGTGTGAGTTTAGGTGCGGCAGATAACTTCATCTATCCGCAGCTAAAAGCTGAATTCTATCCACCCATGTGAAAGGGGGTCTAAGAGACATCATCGTGAAAAATGTAGTAGAACCACCCCTAAAAGGGATTTCACATTTTTTACAAGGAAAGGTTTTTTCCCATGTAAATATTGCTATGCCTGCCAACATTCAAAAAAAACTCAAAAGAAAAGAATAGAATTCATGGCCACTAGAAAAGGACATACTTCCCCGAGTATAGATTTTTTAAGTTGCAATACTGAAGGGGCAGTCTATGTCCTTCAATGTAGCTGTAATTTACAGTATGTTGGAAGAACTAAAAGAGCTTTACAAATTAGAATCAAGGAACATGTTCAAAACATTGTGAATGGTTTCCCTAAACATAGTGTATTGAGACACTTTGCATTAGTACATAACAAGGACCCTACACACCTACAGTTTTGGGGGTAAAGAAAGATATTATAGATCATAGAGAGGGAGCCATGAGGTAAGAACTATTAGCCAGAAAGAATCAAAATGGATACACACTTTGAGATCTCTCACGCCTGAAGGTTTGAATGTTGAGTTTGACCTTAATTGTTTTCTTAGCAATTAAAAAGTATACACTAGTCACCATTATATAGTTTCTATATTATTGTGTTATATTATGTACACCTTACACTTAATTTCCGGTGTGCGATACTCACAAATTATTAATTGATCCCCACATTTATGATTGGTCCCTTTAATAGATCCTCTTCCATAGGTTAATTCCTTTATAAGCATTATATATAGCATTAATATTTAGGAGAATTTTGAGATCTAGATGCCCCCGTTCATTTTATAATTTATAGATTATTCACTTATTCATATATTTATCCATTTTTATGAAAATGGTCATCAGACTTCATATGCACTACAACAAAATGGCCAGTGTTTTTTCTCATGGCCCTCTACCTTTTAAATGAACCATGTGATCATCTAGAAAATGGTTGCGATGTTTGTTAGATATAGACTTCAACAAAATGGCCGCCGATTAACTTCCTGTCCTCAGCATATAAATATAATCATTAGACATCCAATCTGGTTCCCCTGATGAAGTCACATGATGTGGCGTAATGCATAGGGTGTGGCCAGAGTGAATAGTGAACCGGAAGTGACAAGAGAGGCGATCAAACGCCAATGATTTTATCTTATTGCGCTTTTTATTTTTATTGATGTAAGCATTCATTTGTCTTTTAATAAATCATTGACTCTTTAAACAATTTACACTATGGGAGGCATTTTATCTATTTCATTCTCATATGTGGTCCGGAGCTGTTAAGAGATACTTCAAGAGTCTGTAGCCTGGAGCTGGGAGGTTGGATTCCATCAGCACATATGTGCCCATAAGGCTTTTTATTCATCATATTGAGGTGAAAGTTCTGTGAGCACTGAGCAGTTGTGGGAAGGCACGGTATTTTCTTGGTGGAAGCTCAACTAAAACGGACTGTATTATTTATAATATATGCATCCACTGATACTTGGACACTTTTATTGGATTTATCGATTGATGTATTTGTAACAATTTTGGCATGAGTTTATACACAGAGTGACACTTGCGAAACTGCACAATATCACTTTATTAACACATTCCAGGCTAGCCCTGCAATCATTGGTCCAGTGGGGTCTTGGGTGCTCCCTTCAGAGATACTATTAAGTATTGAGGATACACTGATCCAGATAGTGAGGCCCGGAGTGAAAATGAGGAAGGAATGATAAAGGAGGGCCGGGCATGACAGTGTGGAGAAGGAGACACAAGAGGGAGTAATTATAAATGGGGAATGGGAGTGTCTAGGAAGGGTGGTGGAAGATAGGAACTTGTGAAAGGGGGAGTGGCATTACTTAAGGGGAGAGGTGGAGCCAGGAAGGGGCAGTGGAGAGAAAGAAGACACAGGAGGAGGCAGTTTTATTCACTGCTCCTCCAGCATCAGCATGGTGGACAGGACACCATCCTGGCGAGGCGGAGGGCTGCGGTGGCGAAGAGAGGAGTGGACTGGCTGAAGAGGCAAGTCGGGGCACTGTAATTGGATGAGGAGGGCGGATCGTGGACAGTGGAAGAGACCCATCGCATGTGGAGGTCGCGGCCTCCGGCGCGTTTTTCACCAGGGCTGCCATTGCAGCCCACTCGGCAAGCAGGGAGCCCTCGGGGGGACCGATCAGAGCCCCCAGCGAAGCAGACACAGCAAGAGGATAACACAGGGCCTGGGCGTTCTGCATGCCGCAGGCCTACTCCGGGGGGCGGGGCCACGGGCCGTTATGGCGCCGCTTCCCCGCCAGGGTTTCACAGGCCTCAGAGTGAGGGTTTAACACATGGGGGGCAGCAGAGCAGGCAGGGGGCTAAGGGGGGGAGTAGTGAGGATACAGTGGCCACCGGAGGGGGATTAGAGCGGCCAGCAAGGCTGCAGGTGGGCGGGGCTTAGCCAACAGACTGGCACATGGACAGAAGGATGGCGGTGGTGGTCACAAGCAGGCCGGTCAGTGTGCAGCCAGGGCGACTCCTGGTGGCAGTTCAGGAAGAAGTATAGCGGCAGGAGAGAGTCGGCCCTTATACGACAGATCTTCACGGCTTCCGGGGCCTCTTCACCCGGGGGGCTGACAACGCCAACCGTCAGGGAGCAGGACGATCGCTCGGAGGGTGAGGTGTCCAACGGCGAAGAACAACAAGTGCCAGCAGGAGAGACCAATCGGAGGCGGTGGGGGCGAGCTCCCAGACAGCCTGGTGAGTCCAGCAATGATTTATCTTTGACTAAGGCATTACATGACTTATTAGGGGGCGTAACAGCGGGTACAGGGGGATAATGGGGGGGCGCTTGATCAGCAATTGGCGGCTCCAAGGCCGGCCAGTTCTGGATCAGGGGCGCAATTGAAGGATTTATCGGAAGGATTGCAGAATTTGGTGGGTAGATTTGAACTGGGACAGGAACAGCCGCCGTAGGTGGCCCCTTGGACGGGAACGGTAACTGGGGGGGGGAAAGAAGTGCTATGGCGACTAGGGTAAGGGTGCAGAGGGTGCCGGACCCCTCGGGGGCGGCAGCAGAAGGAGCGGGTCAAAAAAAAAAAAAGGGGGGCTACAGAGGGAGCGGCAACAATGGCCAGAGTGGATGTGGTGAGTATGGCGGATGCGGCGAAGGGCGAGGTATATGTGTGCTTTGAGGGTCCACTGGGAACACACTTAAAGCAGGAGGTTCGGGATAAGATTGTCAATGGTGAATATGTGGAGATATTTTCCCTATTGCCGCTGGGAAAATGTAACCTGTGATAGGGTAAAACCGGATAATTCCAAGAAGGGGGATGAAGAAAAAGGAGGTACAGGCTGATTCCGCGGACATTTACAAATTGTAAATTTGGGGGGTCCTGTAAGTTTAAGCACGAGTGCTTCAAAAAAGGGAGGCGAGCCTGCACATGAAAGGGACAACGCCGGAAAGGTGAAAAGGAGGCAGCCTTTTCTAAGTAGGTATCCGGACAGGGTAGCGGTGAGGCTATTGGTCACGGGGTTTGGGGAAGGTTTTCGCATACCATGTTCATGGGCAGTGGTTCCACCACTGACAAGAAATTAGAAGGCTGCATGGGAACAACCGGGGGAAAAAAATTGGCAAAGGAAGTGGCTTTGGGTCGAATGGGGGGCCGTTTGCGGATAATACCTATACAGGATTTAGTTGTTTCACCTTGGGGGTGGGGCCTAAGAAGGAACCGAACAAGTTCCGGCTTATTCATCATTGGTCATTTCCTAAGGGAGGTCGGTGAATGATTTTATAGATCCGGAAGCATGCACTGTGTCTTACACGTCATTCAACGCGGCAGTACGGTGGGTGAGGATACATGGCAAAAGAGGCACTGATGGCAAGTCGGACATAGAATCTGCCTTCTGCTTGCTTCCGGTGCATCCGGATAGTTTCCGGCCGTTGGGTTGTTATTGGCAAGAACAGTTTTATGTAGACAAATGCTTACCTATGGGTTGCTTCATTTATGGTGCCATGTTTGAAGCATTTAGCTCATTTTGGGAGTGGGTGGTTAGGGATGTGTCGGGCCTAGATTTGGTCATACATTACTTGGATGACTTTTGGCGCATGGGCCCCCCTACCTTCGACGTGTGTGCGATTTTGCTATCCACGTTGCAGCACTTCGCGCGCAGGTTTTTGGAGTGCCTTTAGCAGAGGATAAACAGAAGCCCCGACGACGGAACTCAGTTTGTTGGGGGGATAGTGGTAGACATTTAAACAATGGAATGTCGCCTGCCCAGAGGTAAGTTGGAGGACTTATACAAAGTAATTCGAGGGATCCACAGGCTGCAGTAAGTCCAGTTGAGGGCTTTGCAGTCGTTACTAGGTAAGTTGACTTTCGCTTGTAGGATAATCCCAATGGGGAGGGTGTTCTGTCGATGGCTGTCGACAGCAACAGTAGGGGTCAAGGCACCTACGTATTTGGTCAGGCTTAATAGGTATGAAGGTATGGTATGAGTTTCTGGAGTCGTACAACGGCAGATCGGTGTGGATATCGGGCACGGTGAGTAATTGTGACATGGATTTAACTACAGACGCGGTAGGAGCTACGGGTTATGGGGCGTTTTTCAAGGGCAGTGGAGTGCGGGTCCTTGGCCGCAAGTATGGGTGGAGGCAGGGTTCGCGTAACCTGGTGTTACTGGAACTCTTTCCAGTAGTACCGGTGTTGGAACTTTGGGGGTGAGGCTTGTAGGAATATGACATTGAGACTGAATTGTGCCAACAGGGGAGTCGTCCAGGTGATCAACCGCATGTCGGCGTCATCACCACCTGTTCTAAGGCTATTGTGTAGGTTGGTGTTGAGGGCTTGGGATTGCACATTTTCTTGTATGCTGGTCACATACCTGGAGTGTATAATACACTGGCTGATGCACGGTCTCGCTTTCAGTGGGACAGATTCAGAGAGTTGACCCCGGGTGCAGAGCAGGAGGGAGTCCCTTGCACGGATTGGATCTGGGAGCTGGCATTGGAGTCGCTGCGGGATGGATTCGGCAGTCAGTGAGTGTAGCCACGTGGGCGCATTATACTAAGGTATGGAAGGAGTGGTTGTTAATGGTACAGGAGGCCAGGATTGGTAAGGACAGGGCGGAGGTAAGGTTGTGGGTTTTGTATTTGGTGTCTAGGAACATGGAACGTGGGGGATTGGTCTCTGCCATCTAGCGGAAGATGGCAGGCCTGTCATGATTTTTACAACTGATGGGGGAGGAGGACGCAACAAAAGAGTTTGGGTGAAACAGGTTTTAAAAAAAAAAAAGGGGGGTTTCCGGAGGGGTCACATGAGATTGGTTATGAGCCTGTCACGTTTGCCAATCTGAGGGCCATATGTGGGATGTTGTGTTCAGTATGTATCTCAAGCTATGAGGTCTCACTGTTTACTGCAGTGTCTTCGCTGGCATTTTATGACTAAGGCATAAAGATGGGTCCTATTTATCAAAAATTCCAATTTATGTCAGTGTTCAGAAAATGCCTTTTCAGGGCAGGCCTGGAGGGGGAACAATACGCTTCACACTCCTTCTGCATAGGGGCGGCTACTGAAGCTGCCAGATGTGGGTAGGATGAGGCGGCGGTGCGGAGGTACGGGAGGTGGGAATCAAGGAGATTCCGCATTTAAAAAAAAAAAAAAACACAATTTTTAAAGAGAGAGAACAGGGGGAGGTAAACCGGATTTACGGGGTGTTTTAAATGAGGTTGTCAGTATGTGGGGGATATGCTGGAGTATTGCTACCTTGGATGTTGTGTCGTCTCGTTTCAGATGGAGGTTCCACATGCCTCATTTTCAGATGGAGGTTCCACACGTCTCATTTGGATCCTTGGTCGTTTCTATGTGTGCTGGGATTGGGCATTTCGCGGAAAGAAGCTTATTTGCGGTGGTTGGGTACACCTGGTATGAGGTGGGAGAGAGTAGTTCGGGAAGTGGTGTGATATGCAAGTTGGACAGACCTCCCGATGTTTTGGTAATCCATGCAGGGGGTAGTGGCTTGGGGGGTACGTCTGGTCAGGGAGCTGATCACAGACACCAAGGCTGATTTTCTGCAGTTAAAGGCTGATTTTCCGGGTACTCTGCTGCTATGGTCGGACACATTTGCCCGGACAGTTTGGAGATGGGCTAGATCAGTGACTAGCATTCAGAGAACACACATATGCATAAACAATGTGGTGGGGAGGTCGTGGTTAATAATGGAGGTTTAGTCATTGGGCATCTAGAATTAGAGACCAATGTTGGGCTCTATTTGATAAAGGATGGAGTTCATCTTTCAGATGTGGGGATTGACCTCTAGACTGGGCTTGCAGGATGGAATGCAAAGGGCCCTGTGGGTGTGGAGGTGCCTTCAAGAGTAAGTTGGTCACTCTTTCAGGCTGTGGCGGAGTTGCTTGTTGGTCTCTGACGGTGGCAGTAAGAAGTTGGTAATCCAAAAGGGGTGGGGGGCTCATCGGCAAGATCAGCCCCTCCGGTGTATTCCATTATGGTGGATGGAATAAGGAGATGGTGGCACTGCTGGAAAGGGGGTGTCTCCGAGCGGCTACAGCGGGAGGCCTAACGGTTTTCAAAATGGTACCCGCAGTGCGTGGTGGTATATATATTTTTGGTATACATATTTGGTAAACAGAGACCAACGGACTGGGGAAAAATGTTATGGTATGGGTTTTATGTTGATTTGATAGTGGAGTTATCTGGTTGGTTTGTCTAATAAAAGCTGTTATGGCCATTTATACTCCAAAACAAGGTGTGGACTCAATTATTATAAGTGGATATTAAAGTGGGTTGGAGTTTAGGTGCATAACAGTTAATTCATGGGGGTCATTTTGACTACACTGGTCAAGTGAGGCCCGGAGTGAAAATGAGGAAGGAATGATAAAGGAGGGCCGGGCATGACAGTGTGGAGAAGGAGACACAAGAGGGGTTAATTAGAAATGGGGAATGGGAGTGTCTAGGAAGGGTGGTGGAAGATAGGAACTTGTGAAAGGGGGAGTGGCATTACTTAAGGGGAGAGGTGGAGCCAGGAAGGGGCAGTGGAGAGAAAGAAGTCACAGGAGGAGGCAGTTTTCCCACCCTCCCTATATATAGATATTTATAAAATCAGAGGTGTATACAATGTATGTTGGTTGTTTGTTGTGATTTTCTTTCTGTATTTCAGGTGGAAGACGGTCGTCATAGCAGCAAATAATGTGTGTTTACAGAGGGTGGTGGAATTGCTTGTTGGTCTCTGATGGTGGCAGTAAGAAGTTGGTAATCCAAAAGGGGTGGGGGGACATCGGCAAGATCAGCCCCTTCGGTGTATTCCATCATGGTGGATGGAATAAGGAGATGGTGGCACTGCGGGAAAGGGGGTGTCTCCGAGCGGCTACAGCGGGAGGCCTAACGGTTTTCAAAATGGTACCCGAAGTGCGTGGTGGTATATATATTTTTGGTATACATATTTGGTAAACAAGGTGGGTCGCCGTCAGAGACCAACGGACTGGGGAAAAATTTTATGGTATGGGTTTTATGTTGATTTGATAGTGGAGTTATCTGGTTGGTTTGTCTAATAAAAGCTGTTATGGCCATTTATACTCCAAAACAAGGCGTGGACTCAATTATTATAAGTGGATATTAAAGTGGGTTGGAGTTTAGGTGCATAACAGTTAATTCATGGGGGTCATTTTGACTACACTGGTCAAGCTGCTGTGATGAGACCATCTGTAGTAGAATATCTAAAGTCTTGATAGAAGTTAAATAAGAAAAGATCCATGGTGTAAAAACCTATCTTGATTGAAAAAATGATAGAAAAATATCTTCAGGCCTCTTTATTTACTTTCATCCGGTAATCCTTCAAATAACACGCTTCCTTTCCCTTCATGTCTATGTTATTTTCTCCACTGTATCTATGCGGGCACACATGTCACACAGGTTGGGCTTTACCCATGTGTAATCTTCATTTCATGGTGGATTGATAGGACTAGTAATTTACATAATAATGATATGCTTCTTAATGGTTTCTCTTAAGCTTACAAGAAGTGATGATGGATGAGTGAATCTGCCAGAGATCGATTCCCAGCCAGTTTGGAGAAATGTTCTCAAAATTTGGAAAATCCGTACTTTTCGCTCAAACCGTACTGAAGTCTATTAGGATGAATCTTCATATTTAAATTTTTCCTCTTGTGTTGCTAATAAATAAACTATTGCCAAAAAAAAAAAAAAAGAAGATGTAAGATGTATAAGAAGCCTATTTTGCAATGGTGAACATGTACCAAGAGAAAAAAAAAGTAAAGTACAGGGGAAAAGAAAACAATGGTCCTCTCTGATCCCTTATGGCAATCGGATATTCTCTAAATTAACAATCTTCTAGTGTTGTTACTCATAAATCTTAATATCCAGTTATATTCTGTGAATTTGGAAATGCATCCGAATATTTAACATTGAACAGAGCTGGCAAGCTGCATTTCTGACTCAACAGTTGTTTTCTGCATATGCTTAAAATATTCTTAGCCTGCAAAATTAAAACGAATGCAGCAAACACATGTAAGGTCTGGTAAGCTGCAATATATTACATTTTTTTATTTAGATACACTTTCCTATATTGTACTCATTCCTGCTGTTGTTTCCTGAGATAATTGCTGGAATTCTTTTTTAAAGGATTCCTTCAAACAAGGATTAATTAGCACAAGGTTGCTTCACTGTCATTGATGTTGCTGGAACAAATTATTTTCTATTGTTTCCTGGGTTTACAATAACCTTAGTGGTTTTAATGATTTATTTTTATTTTTTTAAATGGAGTAGACCACTGGCTGATTTAGGAAGACATTGATACATTTTTATAGATTTAAGCTAAGCATAGTGGTTAGTTTCTGTCCTTGATAACAATTGTAGACACTGCTGAGCAGAGGTGATTGGATTTTAAAGAATGGAAAACCATGCTGTACAAAAACAAACAGTGGTGAGGTCAATTGTACTGCGCTGCACCATAGTGCTAAACCAAACAATCTTCAGCTAAAGGAAACCTATAGCGAAAGAAATATGGAGGCAATCATTGCTGATCTTTCATTCTAAAAATCCTTCAAAAATAACTTCATTGGCTGCATATTTGTTCTCGGTCCCTAAATAAAACTATTAAAGTACAAAAACGCTAGGAAATTAGTATATTTAGAAGGGGGTAAGAAATGGTAGCTTTCAGTTAATTCAGTTGATTACTATCAGTTTTTATGCTTTGTACCAGAAGATTCTTTAATCACTTCAGCCCCAGAAGAATTTACCCCCTTAATGACCAGAGTATTTTTTGCAAATTCGGCACTGCGTCGCTTTAACTGACAATTGCAGTTATGTGATGTTGTACCCAAACATCCTTTTTTTCCCACCAATAGAGCTTTCTTTTGGTGGTATTTGATCACCTCTGCGGTTTTTATTTTTTGCGCTATAAACAAATAAAGAGCGACAATTTTGAAAAAAAAGCAATATTTTTTACTTTTTGCTATAATAAACATCCCCCAAAAATATATAAAAAAACAAATTTCTTCCTCAGTTTAGGGAGATATGTATTCTTCTACATATTTTTGGTAAAAAAAAAAAAAAAAAATCAAAATAAGTTTATATTGATTGGTTTGTGCAAAAGTTATAGCGTCTAAAAAATAGGGGATAGATTTATGGCATTTTTATTATTTTTTTTTTATTAATAATGGCAGTGATCTGCAATTTTTATCAGGACTACGACATTGCGGCGGACAAATCGAACACTTTTGACACTATTTTGGGACCATTGACATTCATACAGCGATCAGAGCTTAAAATAGCCACTGATTACTGTATACTGTATTACTGCAGGGAAGGGATTAAACACTAGGAGGCGATCAAGGGGCTAACTGTGTTCCCTCAGCGTGTTCTAACTGTAGGGGAGATGGGCTACCTAGGACATGACAGAGATCACTGCTCCGGATGACAGGGAGCAGTAGATCCCTGTCGTGTCACTAGGCAGAACATGGAAATGCCTTGTTTACATAGACAATATTTAGTGTCCATAAAGCTCAAAAAATATGAAACAGTCCATAAGTCATACATTTCCACCTCTGTGCTTGAAAAAGTGAAAATAACTGTACATAAAGTGCCTGTGAAATCCTCCACCAGTGTTAGGCTGGCCGCTCACCTCACACTAAGACCCCTGTTTTACCAGTGGGTCATATCCAGCTGTTCCCTATTAGGGATGTAATCAGGTCAGTATTTCACTTTCCTTATTCGACTCCTCACATCACAGGTGCAGACACAAGTTAGCGATATATGTAAATAAAATATATGACATCTAGTGCTCTCTGTCTTAAAACACTTTATTCCAATAAAATGTTGTATAGGTAATACGCTCACAAGGATGGCACTCCGCCGTGCTAGCTGTATAGGCTCATATAATAATATCAGCTTGCCGCTGTAGGTCTCAGGATGGCCGCAGGACAACTTCTAAGATCAGGCTCCTATCCCCAGGTTCCCCAGTGGCAGAGGAAATAGAGCTGCAGAAGGACCCAGGTTCAATCCCAGGCACATAACAAAGAATTTGTATTTGCTATGTATTACATTTGGGGAAAGGTGCCTGATCTTAGAAGTTGCCCCTAGGCCATCCTGAGATCTACAGTGACAGGCAGATATTATTATATGAGCCTATAGAGCTAGAACAGCGGAGTGCCATCTTTGTGAGTGTATACCTATATAACATTTTTTTTTTTTTTTATGTTTAATTTAAATATTTTTATTGAAATGTTTTTAGATAAGACAATAAAATAAAATAAAGACCATGTATAGCATTACATAGTGTAAAAACAGCATTGAAAAAGAAAGAAAAAGAACAAAAAATAATGCAAGATATGAACCAAAATAACATCAGTAGGCCAAAAGAGAGGGATAGGATAAGGAGCCTGACTATCAATATAACCGGCTGTATACTATAAAACACTGTCTGGCAATGACAGGTGATACCCTAAGGCCCCACGCACCCCACCCCTGTGGGAACTTACTGTGGAAGTGCGTAGTGCTCCCAGAATGCCCCCGACCCGCCGCCTCCCTGAAGCATGTACCAGCCGTCTGGTGGGTCCAGGTGAACCCAAGGCCGCTCGATCTCAGTAGATAGTTAATGATTTCAGCTCCTGTAGCATGCTCAGGTTGTCTATTCCCCTAGAATTAGTATGGTGACTACCCCTGAAGCCTCTCCAGAATCCAATGGAAAACTGGCTCAACTTAAAAGGTGGGAGGGACTAAAGTGTACCAAAGAGAAGAAAAGAGAAAGGTGAGAAAGGGGAAAGAATAGAGAAAAGGTAGGTTCAAAGTGGAGTTGGTGCTCTCCCAGATCCCTGCAACAATCCAGGAAGGAGAGGAATGTTGCAGTATGTGGCCCAAGGCTGCCAGGTGTCGTAGAATGTCCCCGATTTGTCATGGAGCTTTGCTACAATTTGTTCTTGAGCCATGATCCAAGAGACTTTCCTCTTGGTGCCCAGGAAAGAGACACCGGGTTTTTTCCAGGCTTTGGCGATGGTAACTTTGGCCCCCAATAGAATGAAATAAACTAACACCTGTGAGTATTTGGGAAGAGCTTCAATATTGCTATTTAGCAGTGCTACATTGGGGTTGGGGGTTACCACAACTTTCGTGATTGTACTAACTGTACAGAAATTTTTCTGCCAGAAGGATCTGATGCGTGAACAGGTCCACCATGTGTGTAGCATCATACCCTCCAGTTCACATCCTCTGAAACATAGAGGAGAGGACCCTAGAAAGATGACCGCTAATCTAGTGGGGACATAGTACCATCGAGACATTACCTTTATGCTGGCTTCGATAAGGGAGATGTTATGGATACCTTTATATGCGCGTTTAAATGCACTGAACCATGCCTGTGTAGTCCAGGAGATGTCTGTTTCCTCCTCCCAGGCTCGAGCGTATGTTGGTTTGTCTGGGTGTGACATTAGTGCAGAATAAATCAAGGAAATCCCTCCCCTCTGGACCTCTGTATTGGAGCACCAGTTTTCATAGGGAGTTATCGTGGGGGGTTCCTGTTTATTTAGCCAGGTTGAGTGAAGATAGTGGGAGATTTGGGAGAATCTAAAAACTTCGGAATCGGGCATATCTAGTTTCTTCCTACAGTATGACAATGTAATCGGACCACGAGGGCAGAGAAAGTGGCCAATCCTATAAAGGCCTTTGTCTGTCCACCATTGGAAAGCTTTAATGGACAACCCTGGTAGAAAGTCAGCGTTGTGGAATATATGGGCTAATGGTTTCATGAGTGAGATCAGGTTGTGATGAGAGAAGAGTCTGGAGCATAAGGCCATGGAATGGGAAAGGGTAGGGGACATAATGGCAGGCCCGAATTTTGGATTACACCAAAGAAGATATTTGTTGGTGTTCAGAGGGGTGGCATATCTCTCCATCGAAAGCCATTCAGGCTTCGGGCCTTTTGAAAAGATCACTGAAATTTGAGACAGTTGAGCCGCCCGATAATAACCCCACAGATTGGGCAAGCCTAACCCACCCTGAGATTTCAGGCGATGAAGAGTATTAGAGGGACATCTATACCCCTTATGTCCCCACACAAATCGGACAATCTCTAAATGGAATTTGCTAAGTACTTGTTTCTTTATCGGGATTGGAAGAGATCGGAATAAAAACAATATACGGGGGAGAAGGGTCATTTTCACTGCATGAATCCTACCCAGCCAGGACAGACCACACCTCGACCACCTCTCCAAGTCGCCCCTACATTTATGTAGCATAGGAGGATAATTGGCTCTGAAGAGACTTTCAATATCTGGTGTTATCTTGATGCCCAAATATGGGATTTCAGAAGTGGCCCAAGTGAAGTCAAAGTTGTTAGAGATTTGATTTAAGCAGTTCCGGGGGACTGTGATATTTAAAGCTATTGATTTGGACATGTTGACCCGCAGGCCTGACACTACACTAAAACTCCGCAAGATTTTGTAAATCATGGGAGTTGATGTTAGAGGGGACGTGACATATAGGAGGAGATCATCAGCATAAAGCGCACACTTATGTTCCTGTCCACCGCACCTCACCACTTTAACGTCAGGGTTCGTTCTTATCGCTACTGCCAATGTTTCGATAGCTACTGCAAATAGGAGAGGAGAGAGAGGGCAACCCTGTCTGGTACCCCTCCCGATCGTGAATGATTCTGAATATCTACCCATGAGACGTACCTGCGCTGATGGAGATGAGTAAAGGGACTTAATTAGATTCAGAAAGTAAGGGACAAAACCCCATCTCTGTAATATCTCAGTAAGATAGTTACATAGTTACATAGTAGGTGAGGTTGAAAAAAGACACAAGTCCATCAAGTCCAACCTATGTGTGTGATTATGTGTCAGTATTACATTACATATCCCTGTATATTGCGGTCATTCAGGTGATTATCTAATAGTTTCTTGAAGCTATCAATGCTCCCCGCTGAGACCACCGCCTGTGGAAGGGAATTCCACATCCTTGCCGCTCTTACAGTAAAGAACCCTCTACGTAGTTTAAGGTTAAACCTCTTTTCTTCTAATTGTAATGAGTGGCCACGAGTCTTATTAAACTCTCTTCTGCGAAAAAGTTTTATCCCTATTGTGGGGTCACCAGTACAGTATTTGTAAATTGAAATCATATCCCCTCTCAAGCGTCTCTTCTCCAGAGAGAATAAGTTCAGTGCTCGCAACCTTTCCTCATAACTAAGATCCTCCAGACCCTTTATTAGCTTTGTTGCCCTTCTTTGTACTCGCTCCAATTCCAGTACGTCCCTCCTGAGGACTGGTGCCCAGAACTGGACAGCATACTCCAGGTGCGGGCGGACCAGAGTCTTGTAGAGCGGGAGAATTATCGTTTTATCTCTGCAGTTGATCCCCCTTTTAATGCATGCCAATATTCTGTTTGCTTTATTAGCAGCAGCTTGGCATTGCATGCCATTGCTGAGCCTATCATCCACTAGGACCCCCAAGTCCTTTTCCATCCTAGATTCCCCCAGAGGTTCTCCCCCCAGTGTATAGATTGCATTCATATTTATGACACCCAAATGCATTATTTTACATTTTTCTACATTGAACCTCATTTGCCATGTAGTCGCCCACCCCATTAATTTGTTCAGGTCTTTTTGCAAGATTTCCACATCCTGCGGAGAAGTTATTGCCCTGCTTAGCTTGGTATCGTCTGCAAATACAGAGATGGAACTGTTTATCCCATCCTCCAGGTCGTTTATGAACAAATTAAATAGGATTGGTCCCAGCACAGAACCCTGGGGGACCCCACTACCCACCCCTGACCATTCTGAGTACTCCCCATTTATCACCACTCTCTGAACACGCCCTTGTAGCCAGTTTTCAATCCATGTACTCACCCTATGGTCCATGCCAACGCACCTTATTTTGTACAGTAAACGTTTATGGGGAACTGTGTCAAATGCTTTTGCAAAATCCAGATACACCACGTCTACGGGCCTTCCTTTATCTAGATGGCAACTCACCTCCTCATAGAAGGTTAATAGATTGGTTTGGCAAGAACGATTCTTCATGAATCCATGCTGATTACTGCTAATGATATCATTCTTATTACTAAAATCTTGTATATAGTCCCTTATCATCCCCTCCAAGAGTTTACATACTATTGATGTTAGGCTAACCGGTCTGTAATTCCCAGGGATGTTTTTTGGGCCCTTTTTAAATATTGGTGCTACATTGGCTTTTCTCCAATCAGCTGGTACCATTCCAGTCAATAGACTGTCTGTAAAAATTAGGAACAACGGTCTGGCAATCACCTGACTGAGTTCCCTAAGTACCCTCGGATGCAAGCCATCTGGTCCCGGTGATTTATTAATGTTAAGTTTCTCAAGTCTAATTTTAATTCCGTCCTCTGTTAACCATGTAGGTGCTTCCTGTGTTGTGTCATGAGGATAAACACTGCAGTTTTGGTTACTGAAGCCCCCCGATTCACTCGTGAAGACTGAGGAGAAGAATAAATTCAATACCTCTGCCATCTCCCCATCCTTTGTAACCAGATGTCCTTCCTCATTCTTTATGGGGCCAATATGGTCTGTCCTCCCTTTTTTACTGTTTACATACTTAAAGAATTTCTTGGGATTTTTTTTGCTCTCCTCCGCTATGTGTCTTTCATGTTCTATCTTAGCCATCCTAATTGCACCCTTACATTTCTTATTGCATTCTTTATAAATTCTGAATGCTGTGGATGATCCCTCAACCTTGTATTTTTTGAAGGCCTTCTCCTTTGCTTTTATATGCATTTTTACATTGGAGTTAAGCCATCCAGGATGTTTGTTCGCTCTTTTAAATTTATTACCCAATGGGATACATTGGCTAATGCCCTTATTTAATATGCTCTTAAAGCAAACCCATCTCTCCTCTGTATTCTTTGTTCCTAATATTTTATCCCAATTTATGCCTTTTAGCCAGGTTTGTAGTTTAGGGAAGTTGGCTCTTTTGAAATTCAGTGTCTTTGTGTTCCCTTCATGTCTCATATTTGTGTGATTTATACTGAAACTAATTGACGTGTGATCGCTGTTACCTAAATTGCCCCGTATTTCCACATCTGTTATCAGGTCTGTATTGTTGGTAATCAGTAGATCTAGTAATGTTTTATTTCTAGTTGGTGCGTCTACCATCTGACCCATAAAATTGTCCTGCAAGACATTAAGGAACTGGCGAGCCTTAAATGAATGCGCGGTTCCCTCCGCCCAGTCTATGTCTGGATAATTAAAATCCCCCATTATGATAACACTTCCCATCCTTGCTGCTAATCCAATTTGTGATAGGAGATCCGTCTCCACTTCCTCCCTCAGGTTAGGGGGCCTATAGCATACTCCCAGTATTATTTTCCCCTTAGCTTCATCCCTTTGGAGCTCTACCCATAAAGATTCCACCTCCTCCCTAGCCCCCTCAGTGATGTCATCTCTCACATTCACTTGTACATTATTCTTGATATATAGGCATACCCCTACCCCTTTTTTACCCTCTCTATCCTTGCGGTATAGGGTATACCCTTGAATGTTTGCCAGCCAATCATGAGAGCTGTTGAACCAGGTCTCTGAAATTCCCACAAAATCCAAATCCTCCTTGTACAACAGTATCTCTAGTTCACCCATCTTGTCCGCCAGGCTCCTGGCATTGGTGAACATGCCACATAGTTTGGACCGGTCGCATATTGTCCTCGTATTGGGTGTTTCAAGATAAGTCCAGTCTACTGAATCAAAGGCCTTGTGTAAATAAATGGAAAGGAGGAAACCTGTTTGAGGGGAACCCCCATCCCACCTAGATTTTAGGAGGGAAATAACTTCTATTTTTCTGTGTATCTGGTCTGGTCCCTGTCTCCCAGGGATGAAGCTCACCTGATCTCTATGTATATAGGCAGAAATGAGGCTCGCCACTCTGTTAGCAAGAATCTTGGTCATTATTTTTTTTTTTTTCCATAATATTTTATTGGTGAAAGAAAAATAAGGTTTACATTGCCTTTAGTTACAGAAAATGAGGCATAACAACATATACAACAACATTGACATTCAAAGTCAACAAGCGGTAATTCTTGTAAAAAAAAAGAAAAAAAACTTTCTCCTGCTAATGGTGGTATGGTGAACACTTAGAGAAAACATGAGATATAGTTGTGAAAGGTCCCTTGTACAAATGCATTTGTCCCAATACTATTAGTTCTCTCTAACATCTACGGGTGTTTGGGTGTGTTTCATGAGTGGCATCGAAGCTTTACTCTATCATAATAGCTAATGGTGAGTATCTAATTCCGTTTATAAGCTAAACAGCTAAGGGTGGTTGAACATCAATGTTTACAAAGAAGGGATTCTGTCCAAAGGGGAAACTAGTTTATGGTGTAAACCTAAATTTACAGGGAAGGAAAGACTAAGGGGGGGGGGGAAGGGAAAAGAGAAGAAGGAAAACTGAGGGGAGGAAGGGAAGGGGGGAAGTGGGGGGGGTGTGGGAGGGGTCAGGAATATCTTGCAGTCTCCGCCATCATATCTAACGGTTTGTATTCCCACGGGTGGGGTTGCCGACTGGTGGGTCTTTAGGTGGGTACGAGTATAACGTGACAAGCGGCCTCCCCCATTCTTCCCTTGTTCAGGTGAGGGAGGTCGACCGTCACTTACTTTGATAAGTTTGGCTTCTGAATGTAATAAAGCAGTTATTGAGAGTTGCCAGTGTCCTGGGGATCACGGTCTGTGTGAATTTGGTTGGTCAACTGTTTATATTGATCAGCGGTACGGAAGTGGGACCAACATGCCCATGTGTATGAAAATTTGGTTGGCCAATCTTTGGCTATAGAGATCAGTTCCTCCATTTCCGCAATCTTTTCTACTCGTTTGAGCCATTCTGGGATTGTGGGAGCATGGGTTGTACCCCAATGAAGAGGGATACACAATTTGGCTGCATTTAATAGGGGTGGTATTAGCGTTTTGCGGTATTGATATGACGGTATGTCCGAGTGATGAAGGAGGCATTGTGCTGGGGTGTGCTCTAGAGTGTATGTGGAGATTTGTGAGGTCAGTTCCCTAACTTGGGTCCAAAAAGGCTGGATTAAGGGACAGGACTACCATATGTGCTCTAATGTACCTACTTCAAGGGCACATCTCCAGCATTTGTCAGATAGGGCAGGATAGTATTTGTTAACGACTATAGGGGTTCTGTACCAACGCATTAAAATTTTATAATTATTCTCTTGAATCGAGACATTAAGGGAGCCTTTATGCGTTATCATAGAAATATGTTCCCATTGTTCCTCTGTTAATTCTGTTTGTAAGTCTCTTTCCCAACTTAAGCAAGCTTTGTTAGTTTTCATTGGGCTTCCAGAGGAGAGCAAGTTGTAAACATTGGAGATCATATGCTTCTGGGGTGTAGAGTGAGCGCAGAATTGTTCAAAAGGTGTGAGTGGACGAGAGACTGAGGAAACACTGTCAATTTCTTTTAAGAAGTGTCTGATCTGGAAGTACGTCCAGAGTGGAAAGGCATTACTGTTTGCATTAGTTGGTAGGGCGGAACGCTCCAGAAGTGTACCCGATCGGAAGAAGTGATGGGCTAGGACCCCTAAGTGTTGCCAGGTACCCGTCAAAAAATTGGTGGACATACCGGGTGGGAATGCTGGGTTGTGTTTTACCGGAGTGAGGGGTCCCGGATTGGAGGAAATGTGTATCTTTCAGCAGGCTTCCTTAAAACATTGGAGTGTCGGGGCAATGAGAGGATGGCTATTTAGCATTCTCGGGGTGTATTTGGACAAAGTCCAAGGCAAGGATCGTAGTGGTAGTGGGGAAAATGTATGTTCAAGGGCGACCCAATCTTTACATTTGTCCTGCACTGACCAATCTATAATTCTAGAGAGGTGACAAGCCCAATAATATTTCTTGAGGTCCGGGAAGCCAATGCCCCCTTTTGTCTTAGGGTGTGTTAGTTGATCGTATGCTATTCTAGGTCTTTTCTGTCTCCATAGAAATCTAGTACACAAACGTTTGTAAAGTTGGAAGAAAGTTGGGGGGAGTTTAATGGGAATTGTTTGTAGGATATAAAGGATGCGGGGAAGTATATTCATCTTCAGGATTGCTGCCTTTCCAAACCAGGAAAAATGGGGATTATTCCATCTGCTTAGGTCGTTCGTAATGGCTTTGAGGATGGGTTGATAATTTTTGGGGTATAAGTCTGAAAGCTTTGCCGGTAATTGTATCCCGAGATATTTAATCTGATCATGCCTCCATTGAAAGGGGAAGTTGCTTTTGCATTGTGCTACCAGTTCCCGTGGGAGGGAGATATTTAGGGCCTGGGACTTTGCGAAATTGATCTTGAAATTGGAAATGGTGTGAAAGATATTTGCTTCTTCTAGGAGGTTTGGGATCGATATGTTTGACTCCCTCAGGAATGATAATATGTCATCGGCGAAAGCAGCGATCTTGTAGGTGCGATCGGCGATGTGGAAGCCCTTAATGTTATTATTGGATCTGAGACATTGGAGGAAGGGTTCTGGGGTTAAGACGAATAATATTGGGGAAAGTGGGCATCCCTGTCTTGTTCCATTACTAATAGAGAAGGCGTTCGACAGGTGGCCGTTAACATGTACCCTAGCGGTTGTAGTGGTATAGAGGGACATGATAGCATTGAACATCCGATCTTGGAGACCAATATGTCTCAGGACTACTCCTAGATAGTCCCATGCCAACCTGTCAAACGCCTTCTCTGCATCTAGGGACAGAAAGAATCCTTTAAGTTTTTGGTTCGTAATCCAATGGTGTATATTCAGC
Source organism: Aquarana catesbeiana (assembly GCF_042186555.1). Classification (NCBI taxonomy): domain Eukaryota; kingdom Metazoa; phylum Chordata; class Amphibia; order Anura; family Ranidae; genus Aquarana; species Aquarana catesbeiana. The sequence continues at coordinate 161,864,181 of NC_133329.1, forward strand.
GCCTTGATTGTGCTGTCCCTAGCCTCTCTTCCAGGTATAAAACCAACTTGGTCTCTCCCTATTAGAGAAGGTAGGAGAGGTAAAAGACGGGAGGCTAAAATCTTGGCATAAAGCTTTACATCAACGTTTAATAAAGATATTGGCCTATAATTACTCACTGATGTAGGATCTTTTTCATCTTTTAGGATCACTGTGTTAGCTTCTAGGAACCTATGGAAGGGGAGAGTAGATGATGTTAAGGAGTTAAAGGTCCTAATCATATGTGGGGCTAGGGTATCTGTAAAGGTTTTAAAGTAAGTGGCTGTAAGTCCATCTGGGCCCGGACTTTTGCCATTTTTAAGTTGTTTGATAGCCGCTTTGAGTTCTTCTTCCGATATAGGGTTTTCAAGGTGTGCGGCGTCTTCTTTATCTATGGGTTTGGGGGAAAATTTGTTGAGAAAAGACTTGATTATCTTGCGTCTGTTTTCAGATTCAGAATGGCTTGTGTCTTGTTTCGGGAGATTATATAGTTTAGAGTTGTAGGTCTCAAATTGGGCTGCTATGTCTGTCGGGGTGATATGGGACTTCCCTTGAGGATCTTTAATAGTATGAATGGTTGCATGTGCTTTCCTGGTCTGGAGGGCTATAGCAAGATATTTACCGCATTTATTGCCGAATTCATAGTAGATCTTTTGGTGCAAAATAAATCTGCGTTGCGTTTTACGGTTCAGTTCTTCACGTAACATTTTCCTGGTTAAGGTGAGTTCGTGATAAGTTTGCTGTGCTTGTATTTGTTTATGGGCAAGTTCAAGCTCTTTAATCTTGTCAAGGAGATCTGTAATTTTCTGTTGTGGGTTTTTTGACGTGAAGCTTTAAGGGCAATGAGTTTACCTCTGACTGCACACTTGTGGGCTTCCCATTGTGTAAGTGGGGCTATGTCTGGCGTGTCGTTTTCTAAAAAAAGGTGTGTATGCAGCTACTGATATCGCTGACTACTTCTGCCGAAGTAAGCAATGATGAGTCTAGGCACCAGATGTTTTTGGGAATGTGTTTGTCAGGGAACGTCAGGGTCATTGTAATTGGGTGGTGGTCCGACAACAGCATTGGTTCAATGGTGGCAGTAGAGAGAAAGGGAATGTCTTTCTGGGACAGGAACAGATAATCAATTCTCGAATATTTGTTATGTGGGACAGAAAATAAAGTAAAGTCTTTCTCATCAGGGTGAAGTGAGCGCCATGTATCATGTAAAAGAAGGTCTTGGATTTGTAATTTAATTTGTTGGATAGCTTTGTATGGTAGAGAGGTTGTGCCTGTGGAGGTGTCTAAGATTGGGGAAAGGGCGACATTGAAGTCTCCCCCTAGGATGGTCAGTCCAGAGTGAAAATCTGAAAGTAGTCGTGAGATTGATCTAAAGAAGCTTACTTGTGCAGAGTTGGGGCTATATATGTTGGCCAGGGTCACAGGTCATCCCTGTATTCGGCCTTTCAGAAAGAGGTATCTGCCTTCTGTGTCTATGAGTAAGTCCTCAAATTGCCAGTCAAGGTTTTTTGAAATAAGAATTGAGACCCCTTTGGACTTCGCAAGAGAATTGGTGGCATGGTATACCGTTGGGAACATGTGGTTCATGAGCTTGGGTATTTTGTTTGTGTGGAAATGTGTCCCTTGTAAGAACACTACGTTTGCCTTCAGTTTAGACATCATATCTAGAACTTGACTAAGCTTCTCCGGGATGTTGAGTCCCTTTACGTTTAGCGAGACTATTTTGAGTATAGAGGGTTTTGTGGTGGTGCGTGTGTGTGCCATAGTGAACTATTGATCAGTCAGAGCGTTATTAATTGAGTGAAATATAGAGGGTAGCTACTCTTTCCCGCGGGAGTTGGAAGGGTTTGGAGAAAAGAGCTTTTTGTGAGTTTTGCCTTGGCCGGGATGTGGTAGTGGCGGAGACTGCGAGGTGAGGAAGGAAAGGAGAGAAGAGGAAGGGAGGAGGAGGGGGTAAAGGAGAAAGATAGGAGAGAGAGAGAGAGAGGAGGGGGGGAACAGGGGGAAGAGGGGGAGAAGGAGTATGTGGTAAGTGAACTGGGATTTAGAAAGAAGTGGGATGTATGGTATTCTGGAATGAGGGAGGTTATATATAACCTACCCTAAGGTTCAAAAAGTATCCGGTAAGGTTTGACAGGAATACTTACGTTCCTGTCTTGTGGGGGAGTGAAAAGTGTCAAACCGGAACGGTCGGGATTCAGTATCCCCCATCCACTGAGGTTCGTGCCTATGAGCACATGAGGGAGCCAACGTTGTTTGAAGAGCTAGATATAATAACCCTGGGTCTAGACTCATGGGAGCCAAATATGAGACATGCCAGTCAGGTCTTTTAGCAGATATATTGAATTAACATTGAATAAACAATAATAGCTGTATATAGAAAAACAAAGTAAATTGGTAAAGGAACCAGAACCTTAATGTGAGGTCCTCTTAACTTGAAAATAAGCCCTGTTGTATCACCAAGGAAATGGAGATAGGAGGGGACTCTAATAGGGCGTACACACGGTTGGACTTTGTTCGGACATTCCGACAACAAAATCCTAGGATTTTTTCCGACGGATGTTGGCTCAAACTTGTTTTGCCTACACATGGTCGCACAAAGTTGTCGGAATTTCCGATCGCCAACCACGCGGTCACGTACACCACGTACGACGAGACAAGAAAAAGCCGGTTCAGAACCAAGCGCGGCACCCTTTGGGCTCCTTTTGCTAATCTCGTGTTAGTAAAAGTTTGGTGAGAGACGATTCGCGCTTTTTCAGACTTGTGGCTTTCAGATCGTTTTCTGCCGTTCAGTTTGTGCTTGTGGGTTTGTATCTGCTCTTCAGTGCGTGCAGCAAGTTCAGCGTGACTTTAGGTAGTCATTGTATTCTTGTTCGTTCGTTACTGTTTTTCAGGTCGCTCTTCACAGGCCTTGCTGTTCTTCAGTGCGTTCTGTTACTTCGTTCTGACCAGCCGACCGTTTTCTAGCCATGTTTCGTATGCGTACTCCTCGTAGAGTTCGTGCTGTGCGGGGGCTTGGTGTTGGGGTCCTGACCTTGACACAAGTCCAGTCCATGAACAGGGTGGGGAGGAGTTCATGGACCAAGAATTGGTTGCTTCAGTGTGACCAGTTCTCTCATATGCCTTTGCTCCGTGAGATCCGTGAGAATAATCCTGATGATTTCAGGAACTTTCTCCGGATGACGGACCCCATGTTTCACCGTTTGTTGGCTTCGCTGACCCCCTATATCAGCAGGCAGGATTCCTGCATGAGGCAAGCCATCACTCCGGAGAGAGGCTCGTCGCTACCCTGCGGTACTTGGCAACAGGGAGAAGCCTGCAGGACTTGAAGTTCTCGACAGGCATCTCCCCCCAGGCTCTGGGTATCATCATCCCAGAGACCTGTTCTGCCATCATCCAGGTCCTGCAGAAGGAGTATATGAAGGTAAGATTTTTATCCTTTAATATCACATTTTATTGTATTGAATGTTTGATAATATCTTGTATTTCTTTCCTCATTCCCTAATTACCATGATTGTAATATGCTGTGAATGTCCCCTTTGTCCTCATGCATACTGGATTTTTATGTAATTATTATTTTATGTCCTTCATACATATTTGCCCTTCACTAACCTCCCCAGCATGGTGTCTCCTGCCCTATATTCACCTCATGTAGTCACTTAACAATGTATTTTATCAGCTCCATAGTAGTGCTTTACCCCAAACACCCCCTAAAATGTTTGGAAATATTATTTTAGCTTTAAATTCAGGCAGAGTGCCAGAGGCTTTTTTTTGTGGTGTCCCCAAATCATTTTTAGTAACCCTCCCTCCCCCAACTGCTAAGTCAGCTGATCCCAATTCTCTATCCTCAATCATCTATCTGCTGACTTTGCCAAACCCATACACACTATACCCACCTCTTTACTGGTCAGATTTATGGCTGAATTCCCCAAAGCATGTAGTGCAAGGGCCTGCCTGTATACTTTCCAATGGTACTGTTTAAAGTTTTTGTATCCTATTATTATCTTGATAAGTAATAGCAGAATGTCCAAATGTCCTCAAATGTGTACAGTGTGTATTTATATCTTTGTATTCAGAGACTTCTTACCTGTCCAGTGGTCTGCCAATAGTGTAACTAAGGAGGGGCTGTTCCAAGTAATACCCATTATTTAGGCATTCATCTCTCAATGAAGTGAAGAGGGTTACCTGTCCAAGATTTCCACACACCCCCTATAATGTTAGAAATGGCCCATGAGAGGGGGGGAGGGGGAATATGATAGGTGTACCTTATACTTTGTTGTTGTTAAATTCCCCTTAATAAATGCTATCTGGAGGTTGCCCCATAATGTTTGTGTCTAATCTGCTTGCCATGTTTCAGAGTAAAAATAGTAATGTTTATTGTTTTTTCCTCAACAGTTTCCTTCCACGCCACAGGAATGGCAGACTGTGGCCTCCCACTTTGCCGAGCGGTGGGACTTTCCTAACTGCGGAGGGGCAATTGATGGGAAACACGTCCACATCGTCCCACCACCCAATTCGGGGTCATACTATTATAATTACCAGGGGTTTAATAGTATAGTGATGTTGGCGGTGGTGTCGGCTAATTACGACTTGTGGACGTGGGGAAGAATGGCCAGATGTCCGACGGTGGAGTCATCGCCCAGACAGAGTTTTACAGGCGTCTCCAGAATGGCAGCCTGGACTTGCCAGCTCCAGAGGACAATGTGGAAGGACTCCCATTTGTGTCCGTTGCTGATGAAGCATTTGCGCTGGGGGACCACCTGATGCGGCCATTCCCAATGAGGACCCTCACCCCGGACCAGAGGGTTTTTAATTACTGGCTGGCCAGAGCCCGAAGAGTGGTGGAGAACACATTTGGAATCCTGGCCAGCCGGTTCCGCCTATTTCTGACACCTATCCATATGGCGGAGTATAAACTGAACCATATAATACTTGCGTGTTGTGTTCTCCATAACTTTTTACGGAAACATTCGGCCAACTATGCTGGCTCAGTTGGGCCTGAGGCCGGAATCCTACATCAAACCACACTGACGGCGCTTGAAAGTGGCCGTCCTGGCTTGCCCTCCCTGAGTGCCCGTGATGTCCGGTTACGCTACCTGGAGTTCTTTGCGGGTAGGGGGGCTATCAATATGCCAGACAATATGTGATGCCTTTTTATAATAAAAAAAAAAAAATTCTTTGTGGACATTTACTGCTTGTGTTTGTTTTAGCTGACCCTGACATAAATGTTTTGAGTGCAGAAAATGTCGTGATTGGGTAACCTTATACAAAGCACTGTTGGCTGGTATTTCCTAAATGCAAAAACACATTTCACTACAAGTGCACTTGCAACTGCACTGAAACTGCACTTGTAGTGCAAAGAGGATTTGCCCTTAGGAAATAACCCCCATTTTTGCATAAAACAGCTATTACATCACCCGAAAAGTGTTGTAGTGTTGAGACAATAATCCACACATTCTTGAGTAAGCCACTTTTTTATACCTGCACAATCACATGTGCATTTACCAAAGGTTTTTAAAACAAACCAATATGTTTGTTGTATAACAATTTTTGCAGTAGCATTAGCAAAATTCGAAATGTCCATTTCAGATAAAACAGGCCTGTGTAAAACCAACAAGAAAGCCAAAAAACTTGAACTCACATTAGGTAAAACCTGAAGGCTATATCAGACATCAGTATTTAGGAACTGGGTTTGATATAGCGTTCAGATGGGGGGAAATCACCCCTGGAAAAGCCAAATTTGGAAGATGCACACCAATTTACGAATGTCAACATGTGCTATCTGCCATCAGGGGGGATCAAGGGACGTGTTTTGGGGGAGCAAGCCCTTCCTCAACGCGACTTTATAATTGAGGAAGGGGTTGCACCCCCAAAACGCGTCCATTGATCTCCCGTGATGGCAGATAGCACATGTTGGCACACTGTGTGCATCCTCCAAATCTGGCTTTTCAAAACATTGCAAAAAAATTTAAAAGATTGGACCACAATCCAAAAAGTGATTTTGTGGGGTTTTAAATTCGCCCCAAAACATCAATGATGTTATTATTTTTTTTAATAACATCATTGATTTTTTGCTGGATGTTTTGCAGTTCGGCATTACACCCCATGATCTCCCCGATCAGGATCTGGGCACTTTCTGATGTGAAACGTTCTCTATCCCTCACATCACGATCACCTAAAAAGAGAGAAAGAAAAAAAAAAACAGGTCTCAAAAATCTGCCACCATCCATCTCTTTTACCTGAGCCTGTGGTCGCAGACACTCACCTGTTGTGGTGCCAATCTCCACCACATCTTCTTCTTCCTCCTGCGAGGTATTCGGGGTATTTCACCTTCTTCCATAGGTGGGGGGGTCTGTGGTCTCCTCGGATGAGGGGTGTCCTCCGAGTCTTTTCTCCCCTATGTAAAACAAAAATGGTATAATTAGCACACAGATACTTGATGGCAGAACTAGAAATAGGAAACATTGCTTGGAAGTGGGGTACAATTGTCTATTTTAGCCGAGTTCCAAGATGTATTTTTTTTATTGCCCTTTGTCAAGCTGCAATACTTTACCTGTTTGGTACAAGCTTCACAGATGTAGCCCCCCCTATAGTATACACTGGAGCACCTGTGTGGCCCCCCTAATAAAAATGGTGTTCTGGGGTCCCACACTAGTGCTCCAGTGTCCAGATGTGAAAACAGCTGCTCAGTGTCCTCTCCTTACACAGAATCTAGTTGGTATTTCATTCTAGTAACAAACCCATCTACACAAACAAATATTTGGCATCCAAGTAGGCCCAAAAAAAATTTGGGAAAATGCATAAGGCCTAAACAATGGTGTTTTAGAGGCCGAAAGAAAAATGTTTGATACGAACGAATAATGGGCCCATGAACATTAAAGTTGCCCTTTTAAACGTTACAATTAATAAAAGCATATGGACCAGCACGAACGCAATAAAGACAGAAAGAATAGGAACACAGCACAACTACTTACTTTTTTGCAGCACTCTCCGGATCTTTCGGTACTGCTCTGGCTCTCTTAACTTCAGGTCCGACCACCGCTTCCTGAGCTGATCTTTTGATCTTCGTACCCCGAAATTCCTGTGAAGGCTTTTGATCACTTACGCCATGATCTTGGCCTTTCTGATGTTGGGGTTGGGGTAAGGCCCATACTTCCCATCATAGTCGGACTTCCTCATGACGTCGACCATCTCCAACATCTCCCTAAAGGACATATTTGTGGCCTTAAAATGTCTCCTTCTGGATCGGGACGTGTCCGGATCCGGGCTTTCCTCCTCCTCCTCCTCGTTGCTATAATTAGCACACACCTGCTCTAACTCCGCCATCATGCTCTTCACCCACTGCGCCAAACGAAAAGGGGCGGGGAATAGACTAGAAAGAACGTCAGGGGTGGGCGGAGTTACACGCATGCGCAGTGTGTATAAAGCTTAACACGCGTGCGTAGTACGTACGATCTGTGAGCGGAGGAAGGAGCATTGGACGCGCCGATCGTAAGAACGAAGGTAAGAGACAAACTTGTGCCTATACTGCTTCTAGATTGAGGCCTATATTGTAACAAGATTAGGAGAGTTTTGTCTGACATTAGGCTTTGTCTTGTGTTGTGTCTTGCAGTGAACATGGATATGCTACTCAAAGATAATGACTTCATGTCAGTATTCCTAGAGATGCTAAGGGAGCTGCCCTGTCTGTGGGAGATTAAACACCCCCATTTCAAGAACCAAGCAAAGAGGAAGGCAGCACTGGAGCAATTGTGTGAAATTGTGAAGCAGGTGATCCCCATGGCAGACATCACCTATTTAAAGATATTAATTGGTTGCCTGAGGAGCACATATCTAAGGGAGCGCAAGAAGGTCCTGGATTCACAGAGATCCGGAGCAGCAGATGACATCTATGTCCCCAGGATGTTGTACTACGACAGGCTGCATTTTCTGGCAGGCCAGACTGAACCCAGGCCATCCCTCTCCAGTCTTCCTTCCACGCTTCCTTCCCCCCGGCTGAGGCTTCTGATGCCCAACCTTTGCCTTCCAGGCAACAACATGTGGAGGAGCCCAGATTGAGCCAGGTAGAGCATTCCTCTAAATATTTCTGCTTGTCCAATCAATGATGTTAACTAGATGTTAGTTGGGAGTACTAATTTAGGATTGTGATTGATGATGCAAAACATTACAACCATGTCCCTTTTTCATACACAGGGAAGTCTCAGCCAGGAGGTGGCCGGGCCGAGCCGGCTGGCTGATCTGCAGGTTCCTCCACCCCCCCTGAAAAGAGAAAGTGGCAGTAGGAGGAGTGCCCTAGAGGAGGCTGCTATAGGATTCTTTTGGAGGGCTACAGAGGTCCTGGGAGCACCACACACCATGGAGGAGAACATTGCTGCCTTCATTGCATATAAAATGCAGAGGATGGAGGAGGGCCAACAAGCCATGTGTGAGGCCCTCATATTGGAGGCTCTTGAGAAAGGTATGAGGGGCCAAATGACACCTCAGACACACCTTTGTGATGGTCCTCCTCCTCCTCCTGCAGGTCCTCCTCCTCCTCCTCCCTCTCCTCCAGGTCCCCCCAGTCCTCCTCCAGGTCCTCCCAGTCCTCCTCCTCCTTCAGGTCCTACTCCTCCTCCTGCCACATCTCCAACTGCACAGCCACAGCCGGGAATGAAGCGTGAAAGGAAGACCAGACAGTGATTGCCCTGGGTTCAGTCTGGTCGGCCAAAAAATGTAGCCTCTTGTGGTACCACAGCCTGGGGACACACATGTCATCTGCTGCTATCCGGATCTCTGTGAATTTTAACATTGCAGTGTGACGAAAGTGCTGTATCCATTGCGAACGCTAAGTTTACCAGAATGAGCTGTCCCGTCTCGGAATTTCTTCTGAGCATGAGTGGCACTTTGTGCGTCGGAACAGGCCACACACGGTCGGAATTGACGCGATCGGATTTTGTTGTCAGAAAATTTTATCTCCTGCTGTCCAACTTTGTGTGTCGGAAAATCGGATGGAAAATGTCCGATGGAGCCCACACACGGTCAGAATTTCCGACAACACGCTCCGATCGGACATTTTCCATCGGAAAATCCGACCGTGTGTACGGGGCATAACAGTTATACATATCAACATTGTTAGTGATATTCTTCTGAAATATTCAACACCATAGGACTACCATTGAATCTATATCGGAAAGTAACCCTTCTCGCTTGTGTGTGTTCTCGGGCAGTAATCAGTTTATGGTCGGTAGTTTGGCATACCACACATTAAGTTGGGTGGGAAGGAGACATCTCTAGCCTTAATATATGCCTAAAATCTTAGAGGTTATAAGGTGAGACAGGCCATTACCTCTTCGAGATGGTGTTAGTTAGGTGTTCAAAATAGGTGTGATTAGTTTTGGGAATCTTCAAATTGATTGGACACCTAGGATTTGAGGATACCGCCGAACAAGAGAGAAGGGTCTTTCTAAAATATGGTAACTTTTAAACAATCATATAACATCTTCCCAACGTAAGGTGTCAGGAGGAGGGGTGAGGCTCCCACAGACGCCACATTTTGGAGGTTAATGGGAGTGTCTAAAGCTCTCGAATACTTAGGGAGCGGTTGAAGAGTTAGATTCTCCTAAATATAGGAGAGGTGGTGGATAGCAATGCGGATTAAAACCGTTGCCTGTCATGGAAAGGAGGTTGGTATCTGTGTAACGTCACCCCCCGTAAGTCACCCGTGTAGAGTATCTAAAAATACATTCAAAGTAAGTATCACGCTTCGGGACCAGATACTACTGCGAGCAGAGCAGACAAGGAGGTTCGCATGCAGCATACCCGCTAGGATAAATAGGATTGGGAGGAGGGTGGGGTAGGGTGGAGAGGGACGGGGGGGTTGGGGAGGGGAAAGTGTATAGGGAAGGGCATAGAAGGGTGAGGGAAGGGCATAGGGCATAGGGAGAGGTGCTGGATGGTATTTCAAGTGAAAGCCTCAACCTTAAAGCTGCAAATGTATACCTAAAAGGAGTCGATCGGTCTCTTGGTATGGGGAAATAGGCAAAATAATGGAGCGTATAGGATTGCCCCTAAGAAAATGTCTTTTACCTTGGAGACCGCCAGATCTTCTAGAAGGATCAGACATAGCACAGGGGTCTCCCAAGGGGAAAGTCTGACTCACAGTTTAGCTGGGGGAGCTTCCACTTGTTCTGAGACCAGTTTTCGTGGTAGATGATCAGGAACAACTAGGGATAAGTGTTACTGGGAGGAGAAAAGAAAAGTTATCTTTAGAGTAGCCATCTTCGGCAGACGCTTGTCCTCTTGGGTGCCACTGGTGGGTGTGGCAGACAGGTTCTTGTCTTGATAAAGCGTACTTATTGTTAAGAGGTACAAGATAGTAGGGTTGAGATTGTTCAGTTGGATCTGTCATGGCGGGCTCTTCTGTGGGCCGGGGAGGCAGTTGGGCTGTTGAGTGGGGCATTCCGGGTGACTGACCTGGTAGTTTCCCTCGGTGGGGTGTGTGTGCGGCGTCTTATATGGAAGTCATCACGGACTGGGATAGCATCAGTGGAGGCTGACCTTCTCATGCGGACGAAGGGTGGTGTACCAATCCGGGATATCAATGCGTGGAAGATTCAGTGCTTCACAGAAATCGGGAAGATCTTCTGGTAGGCGTAGGTTTGCAGTGCGACCTTGGAATGAAGCAGAGAGGCAGAAGGGAAATTTCCACCGGTATTGAATTCCTTTGGTGCGCAGGAGATCAAGAAGAGGGCGTAAGTCTCTCCTATTTTGAAGGATGATGGGCGAGAGGTCCTGAAACAACTTTATATTGGCTCCTTGGTAGAGTAAGGAGTGACGATCTCTAGCCCTATGAAGAATTTCCTCCTTCAGTTTATATTTGATGAGACAGCATATCACGTCACTAGGAGGGTCAGATTCTCTGCCTCTGGGCCTCAAGGCACTATGCAAGCGTTCAAATTCAATGGGTGTTTCAGGAGGTCTGCCCAAGAGATCATTAAATATGGCAATAGTAGCTTTCGTGATTTGCGCATTTTCAATGCATTCAGGGATGCCTCTTACCCGTATGTTGTGGCGATGGCCACGGTTTTCCAAATCTTCCATATGCCTCTGGATATCCCTGAGCTGTGAAGATTGGGCATGAGAGGAGGTCTGTAATTGTTGAATGGTGGTGTCATGGAGGGTTGCTGTTTCCTCCAAATCATCTAGGCGCACTGTCATTACCTGGACATCTCTCCTGAGATCCGTGATGGCTGCAGAGAGTGTGGCTTTAATGTCTTCTGCCACAGATCGCAGATCTTGCATGGAAAGGGGCTGTGGGGCACATGCTGCCTCTGCTGAGGGCTGGGGTTGTGTGTGGTTTCGTCCTGAAGGGCTGAGGCTGGAGGAGCACGCGGCATTCGAGTAGGCCCGATTTGAAGCCGGGGCCTCGCGTACCTGGGTCCGGAAGATGTCCGGGATACTACGGCCGATTTGCGATTTGGCTCCTCTGGAAGAGCAGGACCTGGCTGGGGAGGGTTCCCTGGATGTTTTCCCCATGATAGGTCTTGGATGGCTCGGCTGTGCTTAATGTAAATCCCTCAGTGGACGGGAGCTCGGGAACTAAGCGGCCATTCAGCTCCGGCACCAAGCCACGCCCCCCTTGGTCATTATTTTAATATCGTTGTTTATAAGCGAAATGGGTCTGTAGTTACCCAATTCGCTAGGGTCTTTATCCGGTTTCGGAATAACCAAAATGTAAGTGTAATTGAGGTGAGATCCCAGGGGGGTTCCATCCCTGAGGAAGTTAAAAAGCCTGGCCATGTGAGGGGCCAGACAGGGGCCAAATTTCTTGTAATAGCCAGTGGAGAAGCCATCTGGGCCAGGGGCAGAACCAATTTTAAGGGATCTAATGGTGTCTAATATCTCTTCGGTAGAGAACGGTCTCTCCATGAGCTCCCTTTGTTCTTTTGTTAGAGTGGGCAGCGGAATATTTTCAAGGAATTGGTCCCGTCGCCATTGGGGGAGGCTTATTCCGACTGTATAGATCAGAATAGAAACGTGAGAACTCTTTCATTATCTTTGTTGGGTTCTGAGTTAAGTCCCCTGAAGTGGTCTTAATTTTGGGAAATGCTAAGGATCGTTGTTTAGGACTGAGCTTCGCTGCCAGTCTGGACCCAATCCTGTCTGTTTGAAAATAAAATTTAGCCCCCGTTCACCTCAAATGTTTCTCTGCAGCAGTCGTTAGGGACAGGTTAAGGAGGGCTCGTGACTTGTCAAGGGCCTTCAGTGACTCAGGAGTGGGGTATTTATTGTGTATCTGCGCTAATGAGCGGTATTCTGCCGTCAGTTTTAGCGCGTCCGCCTTATGTTCAGCTTTGAGTTTCAAGGGTATCTGAATGATATGTCCCCTGATAACTGATTTATGCGCTGCCCAAACTGTTAAGGGGGACACTCCGCTCGACTGAATGATACAGAAATATTCTCTAATGGCTGCTTCCAGAACCAAGCACTGGATCGGGTCACTTAGGAGGGATTCCTGAAGGCGCCAACGGGAAGATCCCCTTGGGCCTTCCGCTCTCACGGGTTGTCACAGTGACCATCGCATGGTCAGACAGTGAAGAATCGATGATTTTAGAGCCTAAAATAAGTGGAATTGTATGGGACCGGGTGAAGATGTGGTCTATCCTGGCGAAGGAGTTGTGAGGAGCTGAGAAATGGGTATAGTCCTTATTGTGTGGGTTGGCTTCTCTCCAGACGTCAATCAACCCTTCTTCATGAAGGAGGTTAGCTATTTTAGTGCTTTGCCTAGACGGGCGCTTTGGTTTCGATTTCCCATTTGCTGACTTGTCTAGAGCAAAGTCAAAGGCGGTATTTGAGTCTCCTCCTATAAAAGCCGTTCCCTTCAGGTGTGCTGGCAGTTTACTGAGCATAGATTCGAAAAAAGGTCTCTGGCCCTTGTTGGGGGTGTAATATGAAATAAAGGTATAAAGTTCACTGTCTATGTGGCCTGACACTAACAGAAAACGTCCTAGGGGGTCAACTATCATCTCCGGATCATCTCCGGCTGGGACATATTTATGTGTTTAGCAAGGCATATGGCTACTCCCTTAGTTTTGTTATTAGCTGATGCCATAAAAAATTGGGGGTAGTGCTGGTGGAGAAATTTGTGAGTGAAGGTAGCCGGGAAGTGCATCTCTTGTAATAGTAGGATGTCCGCATGCATGGAGAGATATGATTGGAAACGTTTCCTACGCTTTATGGGAGAATTGAGACCCTGCGTGTTGTGTGAGACAATTTTGAGGGAAAGGGAAGGGTTATTTGTACTAGTCATGGTTCAGAGGGGAGAGAGTTATCCAAAATATCTGCGTCTTACCTCTGTACGGTGGGGAGAACTCACCTAGAAGCCCATAGAAATGTGGAATCACCTTGCTCGAACCTGGGACTTGGATCCAGAAGCTGCCCTGAAATCCGAGAGAGCCTGTACCATAATATGAGAGGATAGTAAGTAGGGGGGAGAGAAAGAAATGAAAAAAAAGAAGAAGGTTAAACAATTATGTAAATGCAACAAACACTGAGTACTCTTGAGTGATTGCTGAATATAAATAACATTGGGGTCCCCTGACCCCACCCATCCCCAAAGGTAGGAATGGCTAGTCATTCCTACCCCAACAACTGAATAGACCAGTACGCCCTAGAAAAGGGATACCAGAGAGAGTCCAAGGCCACCAAAGGTAGACTTGGGCTCTGAGGGAGGCGCACTGAGTCCACCACAGCCCCAGCACCTCAATACTCTCTAACTGAAGACTTCCTGTGAGTCTATAATGAACATGTGACAGAGCGTCCAAAAACTATATAGAAAAAAACCTTATAAACTTTGTAAATAGCAGATCTAAATCCCTTCCAGGACACGTGGTCCCCTCGAACTCCCGTCCCAAACAGCCGGAAGACCAGGGTACCAGGGGGAAAATTTAACACTGTTGAACCTATGACCCACTGCCCGGGGTATAGACTAATTGCCAAAATGCGGGGGGGGGGGGGGGCAACTAACACGTAAGGGGAGTTGCAAGCAGTAACCCATAAACCATAGAAACCCTCAACTGGTATCACAAAGCAAAACTCCCCCGATCCCCCAGTCCAGGAAAGAAGACCCAGTCACTGAATCGTAAACAGACGTGTAGTCAAAAAGCAGAAAGAGGAATTATGGTGTAAAACCAAACTTGACGTGACAAATGGGGAAAATGGGGGATATCCCCAGTGCACAGGTACTAAGTGTTGTCATCTCAGATCAGGGCCCTGATCTGTTGGCAGAGGGCTGAAAGTCATGGAGGAAGATTTTCCTTTGATCTTTTGGTGTTTTGTTTCAGCCAAGAGGGTTGCAGCAGGCTCGCTGGTGGAGGTCTCTTCGTGGAGGATGATGATGTCCCTCTGCTTGCTTGTGAAGAGGATGGGTCCTGCAGAACCAGGCCAAGCTGTAGCAAGAGACGTTCCCCTTCTGCGAAAGAGGAGAAACTGTAGCTTCTGTTTTTGTAGGAGAAGTTCAGTCTCAGGGGGAAAGACCACCTGTATGCAATTTCCCTGTCCAGCAATAGCTGAAGTAATGGCTTCAGTGCTCTTCTTTTTTGTACTGTGTAGGGAGACAGATCCACGAAGATTTGGATTTTATGTCCATGTAGCGTTAAATTATCCGAATTCCTGGCTTTCCTCATCACCTCCTCCTTCACAGAGAAAAAGTGAGGTTTCACGATTATCTCCCTTGGCAGGCTATCGGTGCGGGGGGGTTGTAGGGCTCTGTGGGCCCTGTCCAGCTCAAGGCGGTGTTCGGCAATCTCAGGGACAAGGTCTTTTATGAGAGATTTGATAGCAGTATGCACCTCTTTTACAGATTCGAGGAGCCTCCGGACCCTGAAGTAGCGTCTCGATCTATTTTCGAGGTCATCGATTTTCAGAAAGATGGTCTAAAGCTGATCCTAGACATCTTGGAGCCTTGCTGAATTTTGATTAATCCTAGCCCCTGCCTGGTCAGCTTTCTTCTCAATAATATCAATTCTCATCCCTATCTGCTGCAAATCAGCATGGATTGGTTGAGGTTATCTGCGCTGCATTCTGAGCCAGACTTTTGGATAACATTTGTGCAAAAGTTTCCATCATAGAGGGGAAGTCTGTGGGGGTGGGGGAAGCCTCATGTGCCTCACTGACAGAATGAATCAAGCCTGTGGGGCTTCATCATGGGGGTGGATGGGAGGCCAGAGTTCAGGCTAAATAGCAGGGATTCTGTGGAGGCAGGCGAGGTGGCCTAGGGCAGCGGTTGATGCGCGGTACCTGGAGAAGGCGGGGGGACCAGATCCTGATCTGCAATTGAATCCTCAGCGTTCACAGCTATGTGAGGGCCTCGTGGGGCGGCCACCATCTTAGCATAGCTTAACGGGCCCACCACAGCCGTCATTTGGTTTGTTAAATTCCTCCTGGCGTGACCCGCGGACATCGGGAGGATCCTAAGGATTTCCTTTGTTCTATCTGGCCAGCTTGAAGCTGGTAGGAGCGCTCTGTCAGCTCCGAGTCCTGAGGCTAAAGAAAGGCCGCGGTGGAGCGGAGCTTCAGATCCTGGTGGCCATCTTGGAAGCTGCTGCGCATGCGCCCCACCTATATAACATTTTATTGGATCAAAGCATTTTAAGACAGAGAGCACTAGACAGTGTCATCTCTAGGGGGTGGCTTTTGGGGCTATAGCCCCGAATCTGGGGCCCATAGCCCTGAGTCTCTGCAGGGGTCCCCAAGGGGAGGGGAGGCTCTCTGGGGACCCTGATGTAAGTGGGGGGCTCTCTGGGGACCCTGATGCAGGGGGGAGGCTCTCTCGGGACCCTGATTTAAGGGGGAGGCTCTCTGGGGACCCTGATTTAAGGGGGAGGCTCTCTGGGGACCCTGATTTAAGGGGGGGGCTCTCTGGGAACCCTGATGCAAGGTGTAGGCTCTCTGGGAATCCTGATGCAAGGGGGAGGCTCTCTGGGGATCCTAATGTAAGGGGGTATCGCTGGGGACCCTGATGTAAGGGGGACTCTCTGGGGATATATACACACACACATGTATATTATATACATGTGTATGCCCACCCAAGCATACGACTTTCTTTACTATGTTGCTTTGGGCTCTAGCCCCAGATCTTTTGTAGACCTAGCAACGCTCATGGCACTAGATGTCTTATATTTTATTTACATATCTTGCTAACTTTTGTCTGCATCTGTAATGCTAGGAGTCGAGTAAGGAAAGTGGAATACTGATCTGATTACATCCCTAATGGGGAACAGCTGGCTATGACCCATTGGTAAAACAGGGGTCTTAGTGTGAGGTGAGCCGTTAATCTAACAATAATGGAGGATTGCACAGGCATTTTATGTGCAGTTATTTTCACTTTTTCAAGCACGGAGGTGGAAGAGTATGACTTATGGACTGTTTAATATTTTTTGAGCTCTATGGACACTAAATATTGTCTTTTTGTACAGATGATATTATGTACACTTTGCAGCACTGATTTGATGAGAGATGTTTTTGCACTTGCACTTTATTTCGATTTATATGTATGTTGTGTAGCACTTGTATTGAATTTATTGATTTGTAAAGTGAGTTGAAAACACTTTGGAGTGTTAGCGGCAACTTGTTTGTTTATTTTAATGTGAGGCGGATAATATTTTGATATACTTATATATATTTTCTTAGAGCAGAGGTTGCGCTGATTACTATGAACTGTTTCAGATACCGTGTATAGAACCTGCTGCAGCAAAACTGACATTTATTTAAAAAAAAATGACATTTAAATTGATTTTCCTTGCAAGGTTTCTTTATTTTGTAAACAACGGCTTGGAGACCCAGTCTGTATGTATGATTGGACCACAATTAATGCACTAGGGAACAAGATTAGAGATTTTTTGGATAAATTATGGTGTCTCTTTGCAGACTTTGGATGGAAATAGCAACGTTTTGCATCGCACTGCACTGAGCAAGCCTTATGTGAAGAAGCTAAATTATAGTACACTCAGGCCAAGATTAACAATTTTTTTTAGATAAAGTCTGGTGTCTCTTTCGCAGAATTTGGATAGAAGTAACAGGAGCAGAAAAATTGGGCCTTGGGTGTTAATTGTGCCTATGAAATCCATAACAAAAAATTACTTCAAGATAAAATCAACTCCCGCAAAGCTAGGCAGCCTAGACAGTCTTGCAGAGATTTTGAGATCCCAATAACACTTAATCAGCGACATTGGCATCAGGGGCTTGATAGCTGCTGCTAATCCAGAACTGATTCAGTTTGAGAAATGTCAGCCAGTCAACAGAGTCTATGGACAGATGCGCTCGTTTATCTGTTACAAAACCTCTAGCAGCACTGAATGCCTGTTCGGAAAGCACGCTGGATGCAGGGCAGCCCAGAAGCTCAATTACATACTGGGAATGTTCTGGCCAGTGGTCTATTCTCATGACCCAGAAACCCAGAGGATTGTTTACTGGAAAGCTCTCCATGTCTGTTTTCACCCCTAGATAATTTTCCATCATATGATGCTGCTGGGATCTTGAAGCTGACAGCCCTGGGTGCTGAGGACTAAAACAATTTTTAAATGCATCACTGAGGCGGACCCCTTCTCCCCCGCTCCTCCTTTGACCAGCAGAAACCTCAAAACTAGCTTTTCCATGAGACTGTAACCTACCAGAGTCTGGAAAGGTGCTACATAAACTCCTTTTTAAGGTGTCCTCAAGATGTTTCATCCTGTGCTTCTTCTGCGATGACGGGATGAGGTTCCAGACTTTCCCCTTAGTAATAGTGGTCAAGTAGGGTTGCCAACCAATAATGATCCTTATCCTTGATGCCATAAATTCTTGGGTCCTTATGCAGGCTTTGAAAAATAAGGGAGCACATGCACCGCAAGTTTGCGGAGGCATGAGAAGCAGAGTCCTCGGGGTAACAAGCATAAAGGAAAGAAGGGAAGCACCACCAAGTGCGGCTTTACAATGGGGAATTTAATCCAATGGTTAAAAACAATTACAGATAAAAACTTTAAACACGCTCAGTCCTTACAGGACTGATGATATTGGCGGATACCTTACCTAACGATGAAAGTGTTTAAAGTTTTTACCCAGTAAGTGTTTTTGACCGTTGGATTATCTACTTGCTGCCCACCATATAGCAGAATGACAGCAGCAAAGTGGTTGTGATATCCTGACTGAACATCATATGACTAGCCCAGGATAACACAGCCCGTGCGCGCCCGCGGGGGCATGCAGCGTGGTGATCAGAGGTGCGGTGTGTCAGTCTGACACACTGCAACTCCGATTGTGGTATGAAGCCTCTGGCAGAGGCTTCTTGCCATGTGATCAGCTGTGACCAATCACGTGAACCAGGAAGTGCCGGTAAACGGCTTTGCTCGGTTCACACTGACAGGGAGAGCCTGGTATGGAAGTTAAATTCCCCACTGAGATGCTGCACTTAGGTGGTGCTTCCCTTCTTTCCTTCCTTCTTGTCTTCACAACAGAGCTGGCTCAACTCTGAGGACAGCAGCCTTCAGTTATTCACATTTTATGCCCTTACACCATACCATCTACAACATAGACTATATTGACTTTACAGCTTCATCTGCTGTTAGCTTTGCCTGAACATTTGTCTGCATGCACTCCTTGCGCCTGAATTATCAGACTTTATTTAGAGTTCTCGGGGTCACAGAGGATTACAGTATTTGGAACTGCCTCCTCCCAGCCACGTACTACTCCCAAGGTTTCTGGAGACTGAAAACCATCTCTTGAAATTTGATGTATATCTTCCTCTGCTTCAATGCCTCCAAAACTGCCAGAATCCTCCTCCCTCTCCTCCTGTGTGTTCTGTGGAGCTACAAGAATGGTGTCTGCATAAAGCAGGCCTTGAGAGGAAAGGAAGTCCTCCTCCTGATGCTCTGCCTCAAGTGCCCTGTCCATAATGCCACATAGCGTATGCTCCAGGTGGAACACAAGAGGAATTGTGTCATTTTATGCATGCATTGCCACAGCTCACCATCTTTGTCGCCTTCACAAATGGTAACAGTACAGTGCATGCATCCTTTATTAGCAGCCATTGGCATGGGGAAAAAAGCAGAGGTGTCCTGAGCCTGTCCTTGTGCCATACCTCAGGACCAACATCAGAATCAAGTACTGTCTGTGTATCATCAAGAAGCAAGTGGCTGACACTGTGTTTAAATAATTCATCTGACTTCTCCATGCATGGCGCTGGGGCAATGGCAGGAGTAGCTGTGGACAAGGAGGCAGAATAAGCCACTCTGGCAGCTAAGGTGGACTGCACACTAGTGTTTTATTGTGAATCATAGAGGACGAGGAAGATGACTATGTTTTAGTAAGCCAGTCCACCACCTCTTCTGCATACTGTGGCTGGATAGCACGGGCAACATCACAAAACAGAGACAAACGTGCCCTGCCTGAGGACGGACCAGGTTCACCTTTGCCTGTGGATACAGGTGCTGCTTGCCCCCTCATAGTGGCATGGGAACATCTGCCTCTCCTTGTTGGCCTCCCAGACATGATGGGGAGGGGCTTATACTTGGGAATAGGAAGAAAAACGTCTCAGGAAAAAAAGGTAGGCTAACAACCCATAATGTATTAAGAAGCAAAAGGATAGCCCCCTATTGGGACTTTTTAGGCCAAATGAATGAAAAAGAATGAATCGAAGTGTGACCAAATATAATAGTTTTTGCAACAGTGTAAAATCACAATATAAGTTTTATTTAAACATTAACATAAAAACAAGAAATCATCAGGTGTATTGGTTAATGCTTCTACAATAATACGGAGCATGAAAGCACATGTAACTAGAGTTCTACAGTATCCTGAAGGGTGTCACAATACATGTACCGAGACCAAAACACAGAGCAGGATCAAACGGCGTGTTTCAGAAAAATATTCTTTCCCTCTTCAGGGTATTAGTAAAAGAGAGGTCACTTATATAAATGAACACATAAAAGTATGAGTACAATAAGGTCATAACACAATATAGTTCACCATTAATTAGTATACTGCTATTCATTGCACTTACAGATCATGTAGAGATGCATTGTATAAACACAGTCAACAAGGTTAAAAACAAGAAGTGGTGCCCATCCCAGTGCCAAGGAGAAGTGACAGATCCGCAATCCCATCAAGAGAAATCAGACGAGGACCACCAGGGAAGGCACACCTGTGTGCTCTCAGAATAAAAGGACCAGAATGACCGGTAGGATAGTCTAATGTCAGAAAAAATATATAGGCGTATTTAATGCTGATGGACTGTACAACTCTAAATTGAATGACATGAAAAAAGGCATGTCCATACTTAGCAAATATACAGAGATGCATAGGGGTTTAAAATGCCATCATGGTGGCTGCCCGTATTTAAGGGTATCCTGGAGAGTAAGGTATATTGTATAAAACAATATGGATACAAGAGTGACAGGGGATACACCATATATCGCAGTAAGCATATATCAAGTAATTTAAGCCCTGTTGTATTTGTGGGCTAGCTGTCCCTTCAGCAAGAGGGGTCAGCTATATATAGTGGCTAAGAAAAAATTTACATAAAAGAATGCTTAGCCCTAGAGTAGATAAATAGTGTGCATAGTATAATGGCCACAGGGGATATACCCCATAGTAATACTTCGTGAGATGTGACTCCCCCATTCCAGTCAAAATCCTAAGAAGATCCAGTTTCAAGGGCCCAAACGGTCACTATGCTGGAAGATGGGTCCATGTAGAATGCTATTGCCGGAAGTGGCCTTACGATAAAGACAGCTTGATAGGCTGCCACCTTTGTCCTTGGATATAGTGATATCCAAGATGTCAGTGGAGGCTGTACTGTAATTCATAGTGAAGTGGAGATTGAATGCATTGGAGTTCATTACTCTGACCCATTGTTGGAGAGCCTCCAACGGTTCATCCCACACCAACAATACATCATCTATATATCAACACCACAAACTAATGTGGTTTGTAAATTGTGCAAGGTTGTCATTGATCTAAAAACTCCATTCTCACTTCCCCAGGTACAGGTTGGCATAGGAGGGGGCGCAACAAGTCCCCATAGCTTGCCCCTAAACCTGGAGGAAGTGGGAACCCTGGAACATGAAGATATTGTGGGTCAGCATAAACCCAAAGGCCTGTAATATGAATTTGTTCAACTTCCATTCTGTCTACCCTCTTTGGGATAAAACACATTTGATCACTAAAATTCATGATGGGGGGCTTATTACCCAAATTTAATAGAAACTGGGAACTGTGTGATTACATGCACTTTATTGAATGGAAAGTGGTGTTTGGTGCACTTTAAACTGAGGACTGATGCTGACAGAAATGTATAAAATATATATAAAAAAAAGGGGAACACCAGCATCGCAGTCACAAAAACTGCGGCTGACAATTAAAAAAGAGGGGGCAGGCAGGGGACAAAAAAACTGAAACCCTCCCCCCCAAAAAAAGGGTATACAGCACTAAATGTTATGTAATGCTGTGTTAAACACTGCACTACACTAACACACTACACTCACTGACATTACACTATACTGACACAGTACACTATACTCACACTATAATGACAAACTATTCTCACTCTATACTAACACACTACACTATACTCACACTATACTGACACACTATACTCACACTACACTAACACTCTACACTCATAGAGTGTAATAAGTGAATACACTAACTTGCTAGTAGAAAACTAAGCCCTGCTCTATCTGCACTCCAACATCACACTGCAAAGGCTTCCTGTGGGGAGGAACCTTTTATAGTGTGGGGTGGGACTATGAGCAATGAGCAGTGATTGGACAGAGTCATCATGACTTTGTCGAATCAGGGGTCTGACAGCACTCTGTGCCCTAATTGGCAAAGCATTGCTTTATCCAATTAGGGCCCTAGAATGCACTGTAAAGTACGCAGTATATTGTGGGGTGCTCGGCAGGGCGAACATCCCACAAGCTTCCTGGGTGTTCCCCAAATGGGCAATCAGGGGATGTTCAGGCCAAACTTTTGCTCAGCCCGAACTGTTTGCCCAACTCTAATTAATATCTTGGCCTACTTCTGTATATCACACATCTTTAAAATATAACACTGTAGGTAAGAGCACCTTAACTTATCTTAACTTATCTTAACTTTTTCTCCCATGCTATTCAAAAAGTCTTAACAACCCTTGACAATTCTTCTGCACCATTGACAGATTATTACAACCTCACAGTCCCTCCACATTACCTGCTTCAACACAGCTCTGTAACACATTCCTAGATTTTTCTCTTCCAGAATTGACAAAAATAAGACACCAAATACTTATTTTCTTTAATATTCTTGTTTTAGCCACATCACTTCCTGACCTATCTGGTTTTACTGACTCTTCTCTCTCCCACTTCGCTTTACTTGAATCGGCATCGCTAACTAAATTGGTATCTAATATGAAATCCTCCAGCTGCATACTTGACCCTATTAGTATGTGTAAAAATGAAAGTATAACGCTATTCAACCTTAAAAAATTATTAAGGTAAATGAACTCCTTAATACAAATACAAGAAATACCCCAATGTGCAAGGGATATAAATAAAATATTACAAAACTAACCCAATAGGGAAGTGGTACGTATTACATATATACTGCAGTGCATACATTTATACATATCTTAGTTGAAAAATGAATAAATCGAATAAAGTGACAAAATGAGTGAATAAAGTGATAATATCACAATAAATGTGAATAAGGTGCCAATATGCAGACACAAAAAGAACACCTGGTGAAAAACAAAAGTCCAGAATATAGCTGACACGTGTGTAAATAAAAGTCCAAGGATGAAGAAAATAATCCTGAAAAATGCTTGGACAAATATTCATCAGACATCAACACCTCAGATAAACTAGGATAGTGAGCCACCACCAATGAACCGAAGGAGGCTTACCAGATGTTGATGATTTGGAGAGGCTTATACCACCCAAATCATTAAAGGCTTTTTAAACCAGCTGACTGGAAGGGTACGACCGTCTGGATAGGCATAACAGATCCTGGTTCGAATCTACAACTTGGCACAAATGATCTTGGACATCAACGTAGGGGTAGCACTCCAATAGGAGCCAGAGATTCAGTGTTCACATACCATGCAAAAATGGATAGAAAAACTTGCATAGCGTGATACCGTAAACATAAATTTATTAAATAGGATAAAATTATAAACTCACATGATAGAAGATCATCAAAAGCATTCATATAGATACAGGAACAAGAGCGGTACATGAAAGTGGGTCCACCCGACGCGTTTCTGCTAAAAAGCCATCTGGGGTGCGGACCCCACAGACACTACTGCTTATAAAGTGCTGATGACCCCACATTAGAAATTCATAATACCGGAAGTATACCCTTGTTGCATCACTTACGGTCACTAGGCAAAGGATACCATTATACAAAGGTATCCTTATATAGATATTATGGATATATATAAAAAAGGGATAGCACCACACTATATCTAAAACGTTGTGTAAATGGACAAGCTTCAGGCCGTAATCCTAACCCTCGCTCAATTCAGGGTTTTCACGAGGACCCCCATGGCAGAAAAGGAGGCCCAGAACCAAGAGAGGGTCCAGAGGAGGCAGGAGGAGCCAGAGAAGGAAAGAGAAAGCGCACATAACCTGTCAAGGGATGTTTAATCTGAGTAGTACTATACTGACTCAGGAGGAAAAAATTGTTCTAAACAAGGACCTTAAATTCGCCACCCCCATGCAAGCTCAACAAATTGAATACATTTGTTGACATACATAAGTACATTAGAAAAATTAATATACAACGCTACATCATTTCAAATCCAACAAAGAGTGTTGCAAGGGCAGCTACATCTGGTACTGTGCATTCAGGGTTATCACACCCTTCCCTTTTCAACCCTCCCACCCAACTCCCTCCAGCTATACATATGTTCAGGGATTTGGTGTTAAAAGATCTCGCCAAAATACCACCTAAATGGAATTTCCACAATTCTCTGCCTCAAGCGGGTTTAAGGTCCTTGTGTGATAACAAGAACCTGGTTATTCGCCCCGCCGACAAAGGCGGTGGCATAGTCTTGTTGTATAAAAAGGACTATATGGGAGAAATGTACCATATCCTGAGTGATCGGGAGACGTACAAGGAACTATCCAGTAACCCAACGCCTAAATTTAAAAAAGTAATTCCTTGTTCCTTTAGCTCCACGAATTCCCGTTATTTATTATTTACCAAAGGTCCACAAAGACCCCCTTTATCCCCCTGGGCGTCCCATAATTAGCGGGATAGACTCTATCACTTCCAGAATAGGGAAATATATTGATTATTTTCTCCAACCATCAGTGCGGAATATGCCATCTTATCTTAAAGATACTAAAGATGTGATGAAATTGCTATCTGTTTCCTTTCAAGGAGATTCATTAATGGCCACTGTGGACGTGGCATCTTTGTACACCACATCAAAAAGGGATAGAAGCTGTACATGAATTCCTTAAAAGAGATGCTTCTCTTGCCACTCCACAATTCGAATTTATTGTTGAATTATTAGAATTTGCCACACAACACAACTATTTCTGGTTTGATGGTCATTTCTATCTGCAACACAAGGGGGTGGCAATGGGAGCCAAGTTCGCTCCAAGCTTGGCCAATCTATTCATGGCCAAGTGGGAGGAGGATGTCGTCTATGCCATGGACAACCCACAGCTTATACTGTGGGCCCGGTACATAGACGGCATTCTCCTCCTATGGGGAGGTACCTCTGATGACCTAAAGAAGTTTTTTTCAGTACTCAATGCCAATGATAGAGGTATAGTCCTTACTTATGAATCCAGTGAATCTAAGATACATTTCCTGGATCATGTCATAGAAAGGTCTGATCAACAATTTATATTAGGTACCCACTTTAAACCCACCGACAGAAATGGGTACATACCCATTGATAGTTGTCATCACAAGTCGTGGCTGAGGTCGGTTCCAAAAAGCCAATTCCTGCGTTTACTGATACCCATACCTTTAAGGCTCAGGCAACCATCTTAAAAGGGAGATTTCTTGAGAAAGGTTACAACCATGTAGAAGTTGAAAAAGACCTAACCAATGTTCTTGGGCTAGACCAGTCTTTATTGTTAGGGGATAAACCCCAGCGAGAAAAAGACGACAACTTCAGATGGTCCTTTATTACAACATTCTCGACCCAATATAAACAAATTAAATGCATTTTCGAACAACATTGGGATATTTTGAGAAATGATAAAATTCAAGCTCCACTATTGCCTGAAAGACCTAAAGTGATTTTTAGAGGGGTGCCATCGCTTAAAAGTAATCTGGCACCAACTATTGTTAATCCTCCTAGCAGACCGTCCTTCTTCCATAATTGGACTGGATTCCATTCGTGCAAGAAGTATGCGGTTTGCCAAAATAACACATGTGGTAGAATGGTTAACAAGGAGTTTCGATCAAGTGTGACCAATCGGGTTTACAAAATTAAACATTTTTGCATGTGTGCAACTATTAATGTTGCTTATCTATTGACATGTCCATGCGGTAAACAATATCCCAGTCGAACTACAAGATCTTTTGCAGTTAGAGTGACTAAACATATTAATTTAATCAAGTCTGGCAGTACCAAACATACAGTACCTCGGCATTATAGACAGTATCATGATCATAATCCGATTGGTACTCAATTTTTGATCATTGATAAGTACATTACCCCGTGGAGGGTAGGAGCTAATAAAAGAGGCTTTTCCAGACTGGAAACTTAACTTTCTGGATATACGAATTACAGACCCACCAACCACAAGGAATGAATATAGAGTGGGACATAAATTCGTTTATCAACCAGTCTTAATAGGAATGACTTTCCCTTATTTTAACAATCATTTATTTTAAAACAACATTTTTTTATTTTATTTTTTACAATTTATACTTATGGCCACATTGTGATTTTTTACCCAATTTATGGGGATGTAGACATCTGCTTTTTCATCAATTTTGCATTAATTAAATATTAATTTTGTATGTAACTGATGACCCCATAACCACCTATTTTATATTTGGTATCACCATCCAGTGGACCTTTTCTGTTACCATATGTAAACAGATTGTATACTGTTAGGGCTTGCCCATACGGAATATATTAATTCCTTTGATATCACCATCTAGTGGTTTTTCTTGATATTACCTTTAAGTGGACTGTATACCATTAATTGTGGTCTCACTGCAAGGCTTGTTTTAAATTTTTAATTTTTAATGTTATAATTTTTAATTTTTCAATTTTTTTCTTTTTTCAGATGGCCCATATAATATCATATATGATGTACTCTCTTTGTTACCACTTAGTGCAATTACGTTTGAGCAGGCTGAACCATCTCGTCATGAGATTTTATCCATGCTGAGGCTTGGTTTACAAATGGTGGTTTGTGCTCAACATTTATGACGTAAATACGTCGCGAACAGCTGTGTCACATGACCATCCTCACAGTGAGGCTTGACTTACCTTCTGGCGGTCACGCTGAGACGTTTTAGACGCAGTGACGTCATGAAGCTGTTCTAAAACGTGGCTTGGTTTCACTTCGTTGCAGCCTGAAGCTCGTCCATTTACACAATGTTTTAGATATAGTGTGGTGATATCCCTTTTTTATATATATCCATAATATCTATATAAGGATACCTTTGTATAATGGTATCCTTTGCCTAATGACCGTAAGTGATACAACAAGGGTATACTTCCGGTATTATGAATTTCTAATGTGGGGTCATCAGCACTTTATAAGCAGTAGTGTCTGTGAGGTCCGCACCCCAGATGATGGCTTTTTAACAGAAACGCGTCGGTTGGACCCACTTTCATATACCGTTCTTGTTCCTGTATCTATATGAATGCTTTTGATGATCTTCTATCATGTGAATTTATAATTGTATCCTATTTAATAAATGTATGTTTATGGTATCATGCTATGCGAGTTTTTCTATCCATTTTTGCATGGTATGTGAACACCGAATCTCTGGCTCCTATTGGAGTGCTACCCTTATGTTGATGTCCAAGATCATTTGTGCCAAGTTGTAGATTCGAACCAGGATCTGTTGTGCCTATCCAGACAGTCGTACCCTTCCAGCCAGCTGGTTTAAAAAGCCTTTATGATTTGGGTGGTATAAGCCTCTCCAAATCATCCACATCTGGTAAGTCTCCTTCGGTTCATTGATGGTGGCTCACTTACTATCCTAGTTCATCTGAGGTGTTGACGTCTGATGAATATTTGTCCAAGCATTTTTCAGTATTATTTTTTTCATCCTTGGACTTTATTTACACACGTGTCAGCTATATTCTGGATTTTTGTTTTTCACCAGGTGTTCTTTTTGTGTCTGCATATTGGCACCTTATTCACATTTATTGTGATATTATCACTTTATTCACTCATTTTGTCACTTTATTTGATTTATTCATTTTTCAACTAAGATATGTATATATGTAAGCATTGCAGTATATATGTAACACATACCACTTCCCTATTGGGTTACTTTTGTAATATTTTATTTATATCCCTTGCACATTGGGGTATTTCTTGTATTTGTATTAAAGAGTTCATTTACCTTAATAATTTTTACCAACAATGCTCAAAACTGTTGTCAGCATCCTGGTACCAAAAAAACCCAACATGGCTCTGGACAATTTAAATAACTTTCACCCAATATCTAACTTACCCTTCATTGCCAAGATCCTTGAGCAGGCTGTGATATCTCAGTTACATAATCACCTGACTTTAAATAATCTATTTGAACCCCTCCAATCTGGTTTTTGGCAACTGCACAGCACAGAAACCGCCTTGATAAAAGTCACTAATGACCTTCTGTTAGCTTCTGATTCCGGGTCACTAACTATTCTTATTCTACTGGATCTTAGTTCTGCCTTTAAAACTGTAGACCAAAATCTTTAACTTGCTTGCCTTGAAACCATATTTGGAGTCTCAGAATTGGCTCTGAAATGGATTAAGTCATATCTCACTGATAGGTCTCACTTTGTTTCTCTTGGCGGATTCCAGTCTGAAGTTGGTTCAGTCAAGTAAGGTGTTCCTCAAGGCTGAATCTTGGGTCCCTTACTTTTTAGCATCTACATGTTTCCATTTGGCCAACTGCTTAGATCACACAGGCTCAATTATCCCTTCTATGCTGATGACACTCAGATATACATCCACATTAAACCGGATTCTACTTTGGCTGCTTCTCTCCTATCTAATTGAATTTGTGATAAAAATACTTGGATGACTAATAAGTTCCTTCAATTAAACTGTAACAAGGCTGAAGTCATGCTTATTGGCACCCCAATCAATTACTTAAGGCCAGTCCTAATAGCTTATCTACAGATGGCACTGTACTTGAGCTACAGTCTAAATTGAAAAATCTAGGGGTGATATTTGATGCTAGTTTAACCTTTGAGCCACATGTACAAAATGTTGTCAGAACATCTTTTTTCCACTTGAGAAACATTGATTGGCTGCGTCCTATGCTATCATACACTGTAGCCAAAAAGCTGATCCATACATTTGTGTTCTCCCGACTACTGCAATTCTCTACTCTACCGGTGTACCTAAATCCACTATAAAGCGACTTCAATATGTTCAAAATTCTGCAGCCAGAATCCTGACTAGGTCTGGCACAAGTGACCATATTACCCCTATCCTGGAGTCCTTGCACTGGCAACCCATCTCTTTGAACTATTTTTAACTTACTCCCCCCTCATAACCTCCTCAAATTCTGCCTGTCCCCCCCCCCACACACTCACCTACACTCAATGGGGGACAGAGCCTTCTTCTGCTATTCTCCAAAACTCTGTAATTCACTTCCCAAAAACATCAGAGAGTCATCTTCTCTTAACTCATTCAAATCAAATTTAAAAACGCTTTTCTTTAGACAAGCTTTCACTTAATTATCCCTTTTTCCTTTATGTTATCCTGTGTATTACTTGTGTTTTCCTTGTTAAGTGCACTGAGTGTGGCGAGGCTGTGGAGGAAAACAAGGAAAAGATGAGGACTAAAAAAGTACAGAAAAGACAGAGAACAGAAGGTCGGGGAAGGCTGGAGGGGGGTAAGGAAGAAAGGAGAGATAGAGTGGGAGAAGGGGATGGGGAAAAGAATGTAAGAATGTACCCCCTTTGGGTGGGGAGAGAGAGTGTGTGCGATCAACTTTTCATGAATGGGAATGGCAATAGATGGATTGAAGCTCGCCCTTGCCTGCTGCATCAGCTGATTTGTAAACCATCTATTGCCAGCTTAACACCTCCCATTGGACACCAGTCCTCTTTCTAGGAATCTAATCAAAGAGACAAGGGAGTGGG
Source organism: Aquarana catesbeiana (assembly GCF_042186555.1). NCBI lineage: Eukaryota > Metazoa > Chordata > Amphibia > Anura > Ranidae > Aquarana > Aquarana catesbeiana. Next base: position 161,893,489 of record NC_133329.1, read on the forward strand.
GTGGGGAACATTTATAGTCACATATTCCCTATGCTCTTCAATCTAAAGGTGTATTACATACATATGAACAATCATAAATGATCAATAAAATCATCCTAACATTGCAAAACTCAACTCTAAAATAATATTTTTAATAAAGTTATTTATTTATCTAAAATTTGTTGCTAAAAGCCTAAATATGAAAAACTATTTTAGATTTTAAGCCTTCTTAGGAACTCACTTAGGTCAAAAGATCAAATATGTTTGCAAGGTTTTTAGTAATATGGATGAATAAAAGCAAGGAGAGAGGAAAAAAGGGGCCTAAAGGGAGAAGGACTGGGAAGGAAAATCAGGTATTGGGAATGGGAACAAGGGGAGAGGAAAGAAAAAAAAAGTGAAACGGTGAAAAGGGAAGGGAGAGGAGGAATGGAGAAAAGGGTTTGGGGTGGCCGGGGGGTAGAGGAGAAGGGGAAAAAATGGAGGTGGCTGATAAGGGGATGGGAAAATCATGGGAAAAGGGCAGGTGAAGAGGAAGAGAAATGGGAGGGAAAAGGAAGAAGGGCAAGGACAAGAAACCTAATCATAATGTTTTGACCATGGAGTATGTACAGTAGTTGTTTAAAGTAAAGATCCATAATACTTCTCATCTGCACATTAAAAAAATTGTCTTTCCCACATGAGGTCACTAAACATTTTGACCAGTGCACCAGCATGTGTATTTGGACACTCCATAGCACACCCTTATGTAACTTTGCTAATTTTCCCCACCTCTGGGTTTAGCTAGTTGTCCCTGTTAATGTTTGTTTTTGTAAAGTTCCCAGGTTTTTTTTTTTTTTCTTTCAAAGTATTTTATTGGGTTTTCACAAGGAAATACAGTGTGCAATTAATGCATTGTACGTCGTGCAACGACGTTTGATTGTATTTAGAACATAAGTTTGGAAACTTAAACTATGCATAAAGTGCAGCAGCTTGTCATTGAAACATATTCCAATAAAGTAGCATTAGTTGTTTGAACAAATGTGTTTGACCCTTTCTCCCAATGCGGCACCCCTAACGGGAGCTATGTGTACCGCAAAGGTAGAAACAATCCAATGTGTGATCATTAAGAGTAGTAGCTCATTCTTAATTTGAGGGTTTATATCTCTACTGTAGTCATAGTGGTAACATCGAAAGGATCATATGATCAGCATATTGCTCGGTCAAGAAGGTGTGTAGTTGTTTTTGAGCGTCTGAGTGGGAGGTGCAGCGTTGGACCAATTTGTCCAAGGAAGCCATTGTTTAGCTGTTTTTGAGGCCCTTCCATTGCTGGAGGCCATCATTGTTTCGTAGCTGAAGTGTAGTGATACCAGGTCTATTGTTTGTGTTATGTTTGGTAAGCTATCCGACTTCCAATGCCTAGTTAGGTTGAGTCTGGAGGCCAGGAGGACATGGGTTGTTATATATCTTAGGGCTCCGGGAATGTTTTCTATGTTTAGGTTTAAAAGTGCCATTGCGGGAGAGGGTGGAATAGGGATTTTGGTTATGTTGGTAAGAAGGTTAAATGTGTCTGTCCAGTATTTCTGAATGGCTGGGCATGACCAGAAAATATGAAAGATGTCACCTTTGTGGGATTTGCATCTCCAACATATATTGGGGTTATTGGGGCTGAAGGAAGCCATTTTATCTGGTGTCAAATACCATCGGAGTGAAATTTTCTGGGTGAGTTCCCATAGAGTCGAACATTGGGTTGCTTTGTACGTCGATTTGAAAGCAAGTTGCCATTGTTCTGCAGAGAAAGTAGTGGAGAGGTCTGCTTCCCATTGGTGATGTGGGGGCATTTTAGCGAAAATTCTTTTCCCCTGTATGAGGGTATAGAAGTAAGATATTCCTTTGGTTCTTGGAATAGGATTAGTGAGGAAATCCCAGGTCTTTGGGGGAATGTGGTAATTGGGGAGAGGTGATTTACTTAGACAGTGGCGTATGCGGAGATATGTGAAATGTTCAGTGGTGGGCAGATCATATTCCTGTTGTAGGTGAGAGAAGGATTTAAATGTGTTTCCTTGTATGAGGAGATGCAGTGAATGTATACCCTTGAGAGTCCATTGGGAGAGTCTAAGTCCCGGTGAGAGGTGGTGAAGAGTTTCTAGGGGTACATTAAAGAGTGCCATTGAGGGAATGGTGTCGGAAAGGGTGGCCAATTTTTTCCAGGCGTATACTGAGGCCCTCATGGGTGGAGAGATGGAGGGTGAGATACGTGTGCCCAGGGGAGTGCTTAGTATCCAGTGTTTAAAATTGGAACCGATAATTAAAGATTTTTCTATCAGGGCCCAGAGAGATTGAGTATTAGGTTGGAACCATACCGGTAGTTGAGCAAGTATGGTCGCCAGGTGGTAGTCTCTAAAGTCTATGGAGCCTGCGCCTCCTGCCAGTCTATGTTTAATAAGTTTTGCATGGGCACATCTGGGTTTTTTCCCCTTCCATAGGAATTTGTTGAATATTGATTGAAGGGACCTGAAAAATGAGGAGGGTATTGGGATGGGCAACGTGCGAAAGAAGTATAATATTTGGGGGAGGCATACCATTTTAAAGGCCGCCAATCTACCCGACCAGGAGATTTCGTGTTTCGTTATTTGTTGAGTGTCACTGTTGATTTTGTGCAGAAGTGGGAGAAAGTTGTAAGAGTAAAGTTGTCTGGTTGATTTTGTGAGTTGAATTCCTAAGTATGTGATATCTTTGTCTGCCCATGTAAAGGTGTGTTGTTGCTGAAGCAAGATTTTTGTTGTGGCGTCTATGTTAAGGTCGAGAACGTATGATTTGGTTTTGTTTAACTTATAATATGAGACCTTGCTGAACCAATTTAGTGTATTTTGTGCCTCTGCTAGGGAGGATGAGGGGTTCGTGAGTACTAGTATAACGTCATCCGCGAAGAGACTTATTTTGTGGCAAGTATTACCTATCGTTAGACCAGATATTTTCTTATTGGAGCGGATGTGTTGTGCCAGGGGTTCCATTAGTAGATTAAAGATAATTGGGGATAACGGGCAGCCTTGACGCGTGCCATTTGTAATAGGGAATGGTTTTGAGAGCATACCTTCCGTGAATACCTGGGCTGATGGAGTGGTGTACATTGCCAACACTGCTCTAAGGATGTGGTCCTTAAAACCAAACTTCTGGAGGACCTTTTTAAGGTAGAGCCAGTGGACCCTGTCGAACGCCTTCTCTGCATCCAAGGATAGGAGCAGAGAAGGCGTTCCGGTGGTCTCCGCATGGTGTATCAAATTTATCATTCTTCTGGTGGCATCTGGCGCTTGCCTTCCCTTCGTGAAACTGGTCTGGTCTCTATGAATGAGCGTGGGTATGATATCTAGTAAACGTGTAGCAATGGTCTTGGCGTAAATTTTTAAGTCAAGATTTAAAAGGGATATTGGTCTGAAATTTTTGGGGGTGTTGGGTTCTTTCCCTGGCTTCGGTAGCGTGACTATTAATGCATTTAAGTAGTCATTAGGAAATTTGGAAGAGGAGGCAGCGTTGTTGTAGAGCTCCGTGATGTGGGGGACAAGTATTGATGAGAATTGTTTATAATATTCGGGTGTGAGGCCATCAGGTCCTGGAGCTTTCCCATTGGGAAGGGAGTCAATTGACAGTCTGACTTCTCGTTCTGTAAATGGTTTGTTAAGGGATTCTAGTTGTGTCTTAGTCAAGGTTGGTAATTGTATGGAGTGGAGGAATTGATCAATCTCGTCTGGAGATGGCTGTGGGGTGGTAGGGTCGTGTTTTAGATTATAAAGGTCACTATAGTAGTCACTGAATGCGTTGGCTATGTCTTGAGGGTTGGACTGGGGGGTATTCGTGTGGGGGTGGAATATCTGAGATATTTTTGTTTTGGTTCTTTTACCTCTGAGTTTCATTGCTAAAGATTTCCCTGCTCTGTTAGAGGTGGCATAAGAAGTAGCTTTCAATTTACGTTGAAGGAATTCGAACGAATGTAGAAGTAATGTTTTCAGCTCCTGTCTGAGGGATAATAGCTGGAGGGTTTGTGGAGTACGGGGATTGGCTTTGTGTTGTTGCTCTAGGGAGGTAATTTGGGAGGTTAGTTCGTCTATACGCTGCGTCCTCTTCTTTTTGTGAAGTGAGCTTAGTTTTATTAACGTACCTCTCATGTAGGCCTTATGGGCACTCCACATCACTCCATGGTCAGACACCGATCCTTTGTTTATAGCGAAAAATTCTGTGAGATGATTGGAGATCTCTGTTGTGTAGTTTACATTTTGCAGTATATAATTGTTTGCACGCCAGAGAAACGTGTTGCGTTGTGGGCTGGGATCTGTGATCGAAATTGATATTGGAGCGTGGTCTGACCATGTCGTGGCGTGTATCGCAGATTGACATACATTCTGTAATAGCCATTTATCTGTTGCAAATAAATCAATCCTTGAGTAAGAATTGTGTCTGGGGGAAAAGTGAGTAAAGTCCTTTTCTGAACCGTGGTGACAGCGCCATACGTCAAATAAGTCCTGTGAGGATAAAAAATTCTTCAATGGTGATATTCGCCTCTTCGTTGGTGATGTGGTGTCCATGTTGTTGTCAGGGGCAATATTAAAGTCTCCGCATAGGATTAGGTGACCCTTCTTGATTGGTTTGGCTAAGCGTAGGACTCTATGTAGGAATTTCATCTGGTGTGTGTTCGGGGCGTAGATGTTAATAAGCGTATAGGACACTTTGTTGATGGTACCCACTACTATCAAGTATCGACCTTCAGTGTCTGTTAGGATCTTGGATAGTTGGAAGTCCACAGTGTCTTTAAATGCTATCAGGACACCTCTAGATTTGGTAGAGTGGCAGGCTTGGTAGATAGTAGGGAATTTGTGGTTTTTGCATAGAGAGGAATCTGACAGTGTCAGGTGCGTCTCTTGTATACAAAGAATGTCACTATGTAGAGCTTTGGTGGTTCTCCATAGTGAATGGCGTTTAGCCGGGTGATTCAGGCCGTTGACATTAAGCGATAGTATGTTGAGCGGCATTGTGAGGGTGTGGGGTAAAGGGAGTAGTGAAACAATCACTTACTGTCCGTCGGTTTGATCTAAGATGTGGAGGATCTGGACTGGTGATGAGTGGTCTATGGTCCTTGGGCTTGACGATAGTTAAATCAAAATGGGCTGCAAATAGAGCAAAATGTTAATCACAGTAGAGAGTAGAGGAGATAAAAAAAAAAAAAAAACAACAAAGTAACAGAGAAGTCAATGATCAGGCTGCTGGTAAAGTAACTCTGCTGAATTGTAGAAGAATAAATAGAGGTGGTGTAACCTACACCGCTTCAACCTCTAAAACTGGGGTATAAACAGTTAGTAACGAAGGGAGCTGAGATCGTAAGAAATCATTTCGTCACATTCCAGGGGATATCGCCAGACGTTTTTAGGCCTACTGTCGTAGGATCTTCCGGGTCTTTCATCTGTGTTGGTGAGCCATGCGGTTACGGGCTGGGAGCGGGTCACTGTATGGTGGGTTGGTCTTGGGGGGTTCGAGGAGTATCCCCCAGTGGTGGAGAAGTTGCATGCCTTTGTTGAGGTCGTTTATGACATGGTTTTGGCCATTCTTCGTGACTAGAATAGTTGCTGGGTGACGCCATTTGTATGGTATTTTATGGTTTTGCAGACCTTTAGTTATCGGGTTTAAGCTTCTTCTTAGTTGGAGCGTATACTTGGAAAGGTCTGGGAAGAATTGGATCTCTGTGTAGGATGAAGGTAGCGGTGATTTGTGTTTGACCCCCAGCAGAAGTTTCTCTTTGACGTGAAAGAAGTGTACTCTCATTAATACATCTCTAGGAATGGAGGCCGCTAGGTGAGATGGCTTGGCGATTCTGTGGATCCTGTCTACTATCAGGTCCCTGGGTGATGCTTCTGGTATGATGGCGTGCATCATTTCCTTAGCGAATCGTGGTAGATCTGCAGGCATGATGGATTCAGGGACTCCACGTAGCTTTATATTGTTCCTGCGAGATCTGTCTTCTAAATCGGCCAGCTTGGCGCGAACCCATTTTTGTTCTTCCCTCACATCCTCACACGCATCAATAACTTCATTAACTGTGGAGGTGCATTCACTCATATTCCTTTCAATGCATGACACTCTGTTATCAAGTGAGTGGATGCCTGAGGAGATTTTAGTGAACATTGAAGAGAGATCTGTCATGAGGGAGGTTTGTAGTGGCATCAGCATGTCTTTTAATGTGGTATCCATCACAGGCTGGCCTGAGGTAGGAAAGGATGCCATGGATGAATGTAGGGCCTGGTTGGTGAGAAGGGGATTGAAAGCCTGGGCCTCAATTTGTGCAGTGGGCGGCCGCTGCGGCGGCGCATCGAGCCTCATTTTGGCCTTTGCTGGGCTGTTAAGCAGGCAGTCACCCTCCGGAGGGTGAGGGGGTAGTGATGGGGGGTCGGATGGCACATTATCTACCAGGATTTCGTCTGGTAGATCAGTGTAAGAGTCCCGCGGCGCGGCCGGGCCGGCGCCATCTTGGAAGTCACTGACCTGCTCCGCCGGCTTGTAAGAGAATTCAGTGAGTTTCTTTGGTTTATATTCCGGATTTCTCTTCCTAGACCCACTGGCCATGTTCTCTGGCGTTGTAGGAGTGAGGATGGCTCCGGATTGAAGTAGCTGTGCGGCCTGTGTAGCTCTATAGTTTCCCCTGTGTGACGAGCTGAGGGATCAGGCGTCCATCTTCAGCTCCGGTCGGCAACGCCCCCAGTTCCCAGGTTTTGACAACTGACCATCTTTACAATACATGGAAACTTTCCTGAGAAAGAAATGCTCCATATCTGACTTTGCACTTTACAAAGTTGCCTAACCATCATGGCAACCTTCTTGCTTTGACACTTTGATTAACTAACACAGAACAAATATGAAAATAAATGTAATCAAAATATAGATGATAACACATTTTTAAAAAGAGGATCAGCAATGGATTCCCTTATATTTAAAAGGTTTATTTTTTAAGAAATTCTGGCAAAATACCAAACAGAGATTAATAAAAAATGAGAATGACTATTTACTCTCTCTTTTAGACATACTATTTGGTAAAAACAATGCTGCAAATATTCCATGTTCAGCATTTAATGAGAAAAGAAGTCTGTCTCAAGCCAGCCATAAACAGTTTGAATCTTGCTGACCCGGCCGAGATTCGAATCATGTATGGGCAGGCTGAATGCACAACCAGCCTGCCGCATTTTACATGTGATTGTTGCTAACGACTACTAAGTGATGGCTTCCAACACCCCCCACACCCTGGCCATAGACAGCTGCCTACTTCTGTGTATTGTGTCTTCTGGACTGGTCTTCTGCAATACCCTTTCATGATTAGGTGAACTTTAAGGTTCTTCACCTTCTTCTAAAGTATTTGAAACCTTTATTGCAGTTAGTTCCACAGCTCAGACACAACAAACGGTAAATGTAAAAAGAATACTGGTGATCTTTTTATATTTTTCTTTATTTTCAATCACTTTAACTTCCTACCGTTGAATTTATCTTGCTTTTGGTGCTATCTTGGGCTACTATTTAATGTTCAGAGGGCTTTAACTCATATTACACACTCATATACACACATAGATTGAACTGTAAGGACCTGAGTCTTTTTTCAACTTCACAAGATATGTAAAAGAATTGTGTAATTGTGAGTTGCTGGAGCCTGCTAGTAATTTACCATCTTATCTTCCTCTGCATGGAATTTATTTGTGTGCTGTTTGGAAGTGAATATACAGGCTTTAAAAAAAAATCAAAGGAAGGGAAGGGGAGGATTAAAACCTCTCAGTTTGTTTTTTTTTTGTGTCTCATTAGGGGAATTTTCCTTCAGATTCTGTCCTAAAGATGCAACAGGAAGTAAAAGGAATCTCTAAAAATCCATAGCAATTCCCCCTATTGTTATTGGAACAGGTGCCCCCAATAGAATAGTTCTCTCACTTCTTCTTCTGGTGACTACTGTAAAATGTAGATTCTCCATTTATTTTCTGTCTTTATAGTGGTCACCAGGAACAAATAGATAGGTGAATTTCCTCCATGGGAACACAGACAGCAGCAATAACTAAACAGAGGTTCTAACCCTTCCATTCTTTATCCAAAACAAAAAAGCATCTGGCTATACATACACTTAATTAAACATTGATTAAAGGGGTTGTAAAGATAAAAATTTTTTCACCTTAATGCATTCTATGCATTAAGGTGAAAAAACTTTTGACAGTACCGCCGCCCCCAGGCCCCCCGTTTTACTTACCTGACGCCTCGAATCTTCGCTGCTCGTCCTCGTCATCTTCATTGCAGCTCAGCCTGGTCGCTGATTGGCTGCAGTGGATGGATTGAAAGCAGCGCAGCCATTGGCTCGCGCTGCTGTCAATCACATCCGATGACGCGGCGCGCCGGGGGGCGGGGCCGAGTGATACAGCGAGCGGCTATAGCTATTTTTTTTTTTTTGACTACAGTCAAATAATGCCTTTGCTATAGGTGTAGGCTTTTTATGTAACTCATGAAGTCTGTGAAAATGAAAAAACCTTTCTCTATGAATAAGACTGAAGGAGAGGAAGGGCCCCTATCATTGGTTTCAGCCTGGGGACCTGAAGATCTTTATTCCCCATTCTTTTCCTTTTTATCCCTCTTTTTTGGCCCTGCTATCTATTTCTCCCACATGCTAAGCTAAGGAACAATAAATAGACAGTAAATAAATAGACTGTATAACAGATGTACATGCATTGCAGAGAGAGAAGGGCACTGCAAGATCAATGAGTGATCTTTATGTGTTTTACGGTTAGAGACTTAAGTGATAATAAACCCTTACATATACTCACTGAAGTTACTAGCCTCAGGTGATACACAGGAATTAAACAAATCATCCTACATGAGTTGTACCAGTTTATCTTTAGTCTCCCCACTAGATTTGAGCTAGTACACACTATATGAGGATATGTTTTATTTGTTTTTGTCATTTCAGAAGTTTTTTAAACACTTTATGACATTGTAGCACTACCCCTGTAGGGGTTGCAGTTGACTGGGTTCACTACTGCTGCACAGCCAGGCACACAATATCTTCAGCTTTCATCCAGACACAGTGAACAGTCCTTGAGCTTTGTATTGTGTTTTATTAGGGGGTAATAACTTGGATGGGGATGGGAATTATGGGATGGCCAACTTGACAGTAACAAAACTAGGGACAACCTCCTTCCTATTTACCGCTCCAATTTATTCTTCGCCTTTATCCTGTACAACTCCAATGGTTTCCGCTTTAGTAGCTAACAGTCTCTGTTAGATCAGCAACAGCCCCTTACAGGCTAGAAACTCTCAGTCCCTTAGAAAGTAGCACAATGTGTTGTGAACTACATCCTGGTGTAACTCTAATTCCCTTGTAGACACTGGTCCCAGCTCTGCCACTGCAGGAAATGCTAACCCACCTGGCTTCTTCTCTTCACCAGTCTACCCAATTGACTCCCTGGAGATCTCCCAGAGCAAGATAGGGAAGATTTAGGCACACCACTATCTTCCAGAGAGACCTGCTACATATGGTAGTCTCTCCCCTCTTGTAAGTCCCTGCACCATATTGTTGTACTCGCACTGTCCTCTCCTTGCCCCAGCTGCCTCTCAGGAAAGCCTTCTTTCAACTTCTCCTGTGGTAGGATCCCTCCAGGCCAGCACCTGAGCCCTGGCCTGAGGTAGAGCCCCTCCCCAGCAGGGGTCCCTTGAGGGCCAGCGACAGCCCCCTCAGCAGTGCATCTCCATCTTCCACTGGACTCCCCTGCCAGCATGACTCATCCAATAATAATTTAAAGATTTTAAATTGGCTTAGACAGATTTTACAGTGTGCTTACAACCCAATTTACACTTGTTTTCTTTGCTAAATGCTGTAGATTAATTAGCATGGTGGTAAGTGCTTTGATTTTAAAGTCTGACGTATTAAAGAAAAAAAAAATTTATAGAAAAGGCAATGCAAAAAAAGTCAGATTTTAAATGCTATTGGAATAATTCATGAAGTGAAAAGGAACATCTGTCTATGGGAGCTATGCGGGGAGCTGTTAGTGGAACATTATGATTTGTCTATGTTATATGTCACTAACAATTGTCTTTGACTATTCATTTGAACTTATGTAGACAACTTTGCTGTGTTTAAGTAACAGGTGCTTAATGATTATAGTAAACCTCTGGAGACATATAGAAAAAGAAAATGCCACATGCAGTTAAGAGCAGGTATCTGCACTCCAGATCCATTTTCCTGTAGAGAGCCCTAGGACCTAGGAAAACTAGGCAGCCCTGCTATATGAACAGAGAAAGCTATGATAGCAAACTCAGTCCTATCCCCCACCCCAATACTAGCTAACTCAGTCTTATCCTCTCCCCCCTAATCTACTGGGTTGTGAGGCCACCCATCATTATGATAGGTCATTAGTGGGCAGAAGGAGGCAGCAGGGGCTGAGCTACAAGCAGTGATCACAGGGATTGGTTTGTATTTGCATATCAAAGCTTTCAGCAGGATAGAGTTGGGACTGAACCAAGCAGTAATCGCATGCAAAATCCGGCAGGCTAGTTGTACCCAAGTTGATAGATCGATCAACTTGGTAAATTCACCCTGCCCATACATGATTCAATTCTCGGCTGGTTCCTGCTGGACTGGCCGGGATTCGAACCGTCTATGTCTGGCCTTAGGTTGTTAAAGGGTATATCAATGTGATAAATGTCTCCATGGTTTAAATTTTAGGTGGATTGACAAGTTATTCACAGTGCTATGAGCAATGGTCCCTTTTTACCCACTGAAACCAAACAGCACATTAGATAAATAAATAAAAAATAAAAAAAAATTGATTGGATGCACTGGCAAAAAATAAAAAAGCAAGTAAGTAACCCTGAAAACATCAAAATAGCTACTACTATAGTATATATTCTTTTCATAAACATGATTAAACACAATTGATTATATGCATGTATGTGTACATATCAAATATGTAGTAAAATTCTAGTTTTAAAATTTGTTTTCATAAATATCAATTTTCTTGCATATACTTTCACTGCTTTCAAAACAAAAGACCTGGGAGAAAACCAAGAAAATGACTAGCACGTTAAAGCCAATAAAAAAAAAGCGTGTTTGTTATACAATGAATTTAAAGTGCATCGTGCACTAGCAAGGCTTTTACTGTAATGTTTCTGCATCTCTCAATGATGTCATTTGAATCCAACCAAATAGGCTTTTTAACTGCTTGTATTTGTTTTGCACAAAGCAGAAACCAAACTGTGAGTGATGCAGAATGTCCAAATTGTTACAAAAGCACAAGAAAATTCTAGCTGCCCGCCATCTATTTCATCAATGCTTTATATAGAGTTGTTAACTTGTCCATCAAGTCAAAGTGTTTGTACAGAAGCCAAGAGTTTCCAAAGGAAGACAAATATGGTAGATTATCACTATTGCGCTTCGGCTAAATTCAATTTTGGATCTCTTAATGAATTGCACCAGCTGCCCATGCTGCATTTTCTTACTTATCAAATGTTCGATCATTAGGCTGCCATATTATTGTGATGTTATGGAGCTAGTGTTTAGATCAGTATTTTATTAGCCATTACAGCAGCAGATGATTGTTAGGAAATAGATGTACTTTGTGAAAATTAGAATAGCAAAAAATAGTTGGTATCTTATTAACCCATTTTATCACACAACAGAAATGCAGGGTAGTGGTAACTCAAAAGCTGAAGAAGTTTTTAGCAGAATACATGCTTCCATAATTCTTTAACATTTATTTTAAAGGGGAGGGGTGAAAACCCTCAGTTAAATACCAATGCAGGTATAGTGGGTATTTCCTTCTGCACACCAAGCCCTTACCTTCTGCCTTTGAATAAAAACCTACCAGACCTGCTTTACAACTCAGGTTATGTTTGCTGAGATTGGTGCTGTAGTTGCTTCCTGTCAATAACTTATAATTTAAACATATCTTGAGTGTCTCAATGTTTAGTAAATGGCCATTCCCAAGAAGAAGTGGGCCCAAAACAGCTAACTAAATAAACATGGATCACAGGAGTGCAGTTTGTTCTGCAGTTCGTTATTGGTTGAAGCCACAAAAGCCAGCCCAGGCTCTGAAAAGTTCCCGACCATCCAGAAGCCTGGACCAACAGCTTGTTCAGCCTCTCAGTTACTTGCTGAGAGCCTGAGCCAGACCCTTCTGCTTCCTGCACAGCCTAGTGTTCCAGTGAGTGTCTGAAGGTGGGAAGGTGGGAAGGTGTGGGGGTGTGTGGAGGTGTGTCGGTGTGTGTGTGTGTGTGTGGGGGGGGGCAGAGAGCAGGAGACTGGCAGTCCTTGGCTCTTTGCTCACAGAATGCTGACAACTAAGCGATTAGCGGTGCTTAAAGTGGATGTAAACCTGATTCATGAAATTTGACCTAAGCACATACAGTATATCTGTAGTGTTTTCTTATCTCTCTTCAAAGCCCTAAATCCCATGTGTTTCTGTTGTTGCGTTCTTCTGTTATCAGCATTATAACTTCTGACAAGTTCTCAGACAACCGAGATAAAACCAGCCTGAAATATGTGTCAGGGTGGGTGCTATAAATAGATTAGCAAAGATCTGGTCTATTCACATCACAGCTCTCCACATTCCTTTCTTCCTCTGCCTATGTGGAGTGGGGGTGTGTGGCTTTCCTCCAATCAGCTGTCACACAGTGTATGCCAAGACTTCACTCCCAGTGCTGAACAGGAAGAAAAAATTCTAACACAATGTGCATATTCTAAAGAATATAGCAAGCTGAAGACAGCAGATATACATGTAAAACTTATGTTGGGAGATTTGTTTTATTTCTGTGTATCATTTGAGGCTGTTCACTTCACTGGGTATAGGAGAGGGGTAACATCCACTTTAATTGCTCAGTTCTCAGTGTAGAGGCGGCAGGGGACAGATGCAGCATTGGATTGATACTGCACCCACCTAGGTGAGTATAATATTTGTCACGGAACGTCCCTCACTCCTCTTGAGTGCTTCTGTCAGTATACCACTTCCTTGTAGTCTGGATACAGATATCAGATATTCCAACCGCTCTGAGCATAAAACAAGGCGACACTTGCTTAGATGCTAACATGGACTGTTTTATTTAGAATCAAAATTACAAGACTTTATATGCCGTTGGAACCTCCTCTAACAATACAACTGTAACCTAATTAACATGAGCTAATTATCTAATCCTTTATACAGCCTAGGTGACTATGTCTCCTAGCTCATTGACTATTCAACACACATTACCATAAACATCAACAGAGGGTTAATTAGAATAAACAACAATGAGTTGAATACCCTTAGAACCTGTGGTAAGCCAGACTAAACTCATTTACATTAAACACATTATGGCTGACATCAGACAGGTGAGTGGAGTTGATGACATTAGCATCTTCTCACAGTATGAGTCCCAACAGTATGACTCAGTCACTATTGCTACTATGGAAAATACAGGGTCCCCAGAGTCTGTGTGTCCTGGGGGACAAGGACCCGAAGCCAAAGTAACAACACCTCAAGGGTACCCCAAATGCCAAGGCCCATAATCTGTAGGCAAGAGGCTCACATTCAGTCCCCTCCAAAAGCCTCTATCCTGGGTGAGTCTGTCACAATATATTTTTTTTTTTTTTAATTCCCATACTTCTCTTTTAAAGCTTAAGTTAAGGCATAAAAATAAAACTATAGTTCAAGAATGCCAGTATATACATTTAAAACTCTTCACTTCAAAATTTATTGTGAAAACACCACACAATCCTTTTCTAAAATATCGTCAATCCTCTTCTATGATCGTCAGCTACATTTAGTGGCCATAATGTAGTATTTTCCTGAAATACCTCAACTGAGAAAATACTGAATTATGGCCATTAGATGGAGCCAATGGTCATACGAAATAAACACAATACATTACACACATTATTGATCCCAATACGATGGCTATGCAAATTCTGACACATTCGCACAGCAAATTTTTTTTATCAGTTGTCCCCCATAAAGTGGACCTGTAGAGGGTGAAATTTGTGAACTCGCATTGCTAAACTCCTTCTGAAAATGCTAACTTCCAGGCTGTCTGCTTTTATTGCTTTGTGAACCACTAAACTGGAGATAGCATGCAGCAGGTTATTTGCTTACTTGTTCTAGCTCAGTGATATAAAATGTAATAAAGCCACTGATCAGCATGACATTTATGCAGCTAGCATTTTTAAGGGGCAGAGAGGTCACCAGCAGCCATCTGCCTATTTCTGTGACATGTTTGTATTATCCTGTCCATGTTTGAAATGCATGCCAAACACAGGTCAGCAGACTTTGTAGTGTAGATGACAGCTCAGAAGCTGCATTTAACCTACTTAGTGTTGCGTATCTTCTGAGCAGTTGAGCTGTGTTTGGATTGCACATGTGAACAGCTACCTACACAAGCAATAAACCTTCCAATTGTGTTTGAGACAACTGTCTAAGTGAATTTTCTTCATTTTGTAGAGATTTTCTCTTTTTTTCTGTTCCATCCCTAGGACAAATAGTGAAAGGAAATCTTCCCAAAGGAATACACAGACCTAAAATAAAGTGAAAAGGGGGTTTTAACTGACCCATACTCTATTAAAAGAAAAATTGTTTTGGCTTTATATACATTTTAACCCAAACCCTGCTACTAAATGAACCCCTGTTAACTCACACGGGCCTTGTTGGGACCCAAAACTATCTCTACCAAAAGCTCATAAACTTCTGCACAAGGATCACACAGGCAACATTGTTGCCTACAATAATTACACACAAGGGGTTAATTTACTAAAGGCAAATATACTGCAAACTTTACATATGCAGATGCACTCTGCAAGAGGATTTTCTCCCTAGCTTAGTAAATGAGGGGAAGCTATGCTGACTTCCATCATCCAATCATGTGCAAGCAAAGATGCTGTTCCCAGGCAGTCAGGCATACAACACTTGAACAGTCTCTCTCAACATAACCAGGCAGTGGATGTCTTTTCTTGGCTTTATAAATAGTTAAACTTGAATGGGGTGCAGGGAAGCTTTGGAATACTCCAGACATTAGTGCACTAAGTATTTGGAGTACTCTCTCCATTCTGTTTACCCTCTTCGGGGATATGCCCTCTCTTGGCAGAGAATAGAAACACAAACACTTCTGGTATTCCCAGCAGGGCAAACACAACTTTAGCAACACTGACGCGGGTTAAACAGCAGACAGCCACTAAATTCCTACTTCCAGGCCTCTACTCACCGTGTCTCCAGATACTTGGATATCTCCTTTCCAATATTGGCTAGACAATGTGCCAAGGATATCCAGGCCAGATCCTCAGTGCACCCCATTGATTGACTCAAAACTGTTTCCAGGAAAAGTAGACACCCCCCCCTCAGCTCCCACTGACAGGGGCGTAACTAGAAATAGCAGGGCCCCATAGCAAAATGTTGTATGGGGCCCCCATGCAAACAGCCCCCCCCACAGCTGCCCTACTGTCAATGCAGCGTGACCTGTGCCACATATAGCGTGACCAGTGCCCAATGCAGCGTGACCTGTGCCCAATGCAGCGTGACCTGTGCCCCATACAGCGTGACCTGTGCCCAGTGCAGCATGACCTGTGCCCCATACAGCGTGACCTGTGCCCAATGCAGCGTGACCTGTGCCCCATACAGCGTGACCTGTGCCCCATACAGCGTGACCTGTGCCCAATGCAGCGTGACCTGTGCCCAATGCAGCGTGGCCTTTGCCCAATGCAGCGTGGCCTGTGCCCAATGCAGTGTGACCTGTGCCCCATACAGCGTGACCTGTGCCCAATGCAGCGTGACCTGTGCCCCATACAGCGTGACCTGTGCCCCATACAGTGTGACCTGTGCCCAATGCAGCGTGACCTGTGCCCAATGCAGCGTGACCTGTGCCCAATGCAGCGTGGCCTGTGCCCAATGCAGCGTGGCCTGTGCCCAATGCAGCGTGACCTGTGCCCCATACAGCGTGACCTGTGCCCCATGTAGTGTGGCCTGTGCCCAATGCAGCGTGACCTGTGCCCAATGCAGCGTGACCTGTGCCCCATACAGCGTGACCTGTGCCCCATACAGCATGACCTGTGCCCAATGCAGCGTGACCTGTGCCCCATACAGCGTGACCTGTGCCCCATACAGCGTGACCTGTGCCCCATACAATGTGACCTGTGCCCAATGCAGCATGACCTGTGCCCAATGCAGCGTGACCTGTGCCCCATACAGCGTGACCTGTGCCCAATGCAGCATGACCTGTGTCCAAAACAGCATTGCCTGTGCCCAATACAGCCTGGTCTGCCTGTGCCCCATACAGCCTCACTTGTGCAGAGGAAGAGGCAAGCCACCCAGATCAGCAGAGAGCGGGATTGCCCGATGTAATAGCTTTCATTTGAATTTCCCGTCTTCCCGGGGCTTATCGTCATATAGCCCCACCTCTTGGCCTGACGCCTTTGATGATGTCACACGTCTCGCACTGGATCAGCGTTCTGTCTATCAAAGGCGCTGGGCCAAGAGGTGGAGCTATGTGACGTGAGCCCCGGGAACACTGGAAGTTCTAATGAAAGCTATTACATCGGGCAATTCAGCTCTCTGCTGATCCGGGTGGCTTGCTTCTTCCTCTGCACAGGTGAGGCTGTATGGGGCACAGGCAGACCAGGCTGTATTGGGCACAGGTCACGCTGCATTGGGCACAGATCACAGCTTGCCTCTTCCTCTCCTCTCTCTTCCCCTGGCTGGGAGACTGTGCCGGCAGTGCTCTCATCCTCACTGGGCCCCACTTGACTGCGGGCCCCATATCGCCCGCATGGGTCTCTATGGTGGTAGTTACGCCCCTGCCCACTGAGCTGGGACCTTGATGAGTGCTGCAGGCTTCAGCTAGTCTGCACAGAAGGGTAGCAGCCCTTCAGGCTGGAATCTCCTCCTCCAGAACAAGAATCCTGCTGGTCTAGGCCTCAGACAATGTATCTGCTTCTCAGCCACCTACTAGGCACCCCCCTTCTTCCCAGAGATTGGCTGAGACCATGTAAATATTCAGGCACATAGTCTGCCACTTCCAGCCCATTTCTTTCCAGATCCTACAAGAAGGCAGGGAGAAGTAGTTGAGCCTGCAGCCTGTGAAACCCAGAGCAGCCAAAACTAATCACACACTGCTCCACTGTTTACAGAGGAGCTAAACAGACAAAATTTACCTGAACCTCGCTAGCTACCTATTCTAGTTGGGTGCTAAATATTTTTTCTTGCACCTCATTAGGTATTCCTTACAAAGTGAAGCTTCAACTTATTTACTAAGATCTGGAGCAAATTCCCTTGCATAGTGCAATGTCTACTTGCTTCAAGCAAATAAACCCCAAAGGCTATAATAACACTTATTATTTGCAAAGTTTGATCTTCATTATGTACATATACATTGGCTTAACATAGAGGTGTCCTCAACCTTATCTTCATATGCATTTGGACAGCCCTGTTTTACTGCATGGTAGCAGTATGTAAAAGCAGTGACTGTGGGCACTTTTCTATGCAGATCTTCTTCTAGTCAGGTAGAGTTTTATGCTGCCCCAGTTGGGAGGGTTACTGTTAATTGTGTTTCGAGGTTCTAGGTGCATGGCGGGTCTTCATACTGTTACTGGAAGTGAGATACTCTGGACAGGTGGAGGGAGCATTGACTCTGAGTATCATTCCTAAATACATTAGTAACCATGGTGGCGTAAATTAAATTGAGAGAGTTTATTAATGACCACTCATCTGTTCCAGTCAAGGTACCCCATGTTTAAGGCAGTGACTTTGTTCAAAGTGTCTAGTGTAGCCCAGAAGAAGGCCTCTTATGTGACCCTTGCTTGGTGACCAACGAGGAGGGGAACTTGGAGGACGTGACAACCACCCCACCCACCTTCCCCTTACATGCTGTCTTTGCAATACTGACAAAAGAGGAAGCATCCCTTTCTCAGTTGATGTTTGCTAGATATTATGAAATTTATAATGTGTATGTTCCTAACAGTTACCGAACTCTCTATGCTGCTGAGTGTGGAAAAATTGGCTTGGTATAATAGGGCTGCATACATAGCATTTGCTTCCTTCGTGCACCACAGTGTACCACCCTAAAACAGATCATTCTTTGTTACACTTCTCCAATTCTGGTGTACCCTAGGATGAACCACGGTATTCAAGTTGGTTTTACACGGGTGCTGGGTGCTTGTCTGCAAACTATGCACTCTTAAAGTCAGTGGCGGCTGGTGCTGTATATTTTGGGGGGGCGGCAAACAAGACATCCCGCCACCATCTCCCCATTGGTCAGTCGGCCCCACACTACTTACACCATCACAAACCCCCCTGTCGGCCTCACACTTACTCCATCTAGGTCCTCCTCGGTAGCTTCACCCTGCATCTCACACTTCATGGCAGCTTCCCTCCTCCTTCCCTCGGTGCAGCGGCCAACACAAACGCTTCTTCTTCTGGCTAATAGGGTCTCAGGGCCAGCTTCCTGATTGGCTGCGAGGAGAATCAGGAAGACATTAGTGAATATTAATTCGCTATCGTCACACAACTGGGTGGACTCAGGGCGCAGTGCTCTATGCCCTGAGCCCACCCGTTTTTGAAGCCAATTAGAGACTCTGGCTCTAATCACGTGCTTCTAAAAGAAAAAAAAAATCCCCATTGGAATCCATGAGTCTGACGCCCAGCATGTTGATTAGAGTTTAGAGGCTGGAAGCATGGATTAGGGGGGCAACGAGCAGCCACTGATTAAAGTAGAGCTAAAGGGAAAAAATTTTTAAGGGAGGGTTATAACCTTTGCCATTTTTTTGTTGTTCTCTGTGGCCCATTTGGGAGATTTCCCTTGACTTCCTTTCCCAGAGCCAAAACAGGAACTAAAAGGAAATCCCTCCAAAGTGAGGGACTCCCTGGATACCACCACAAATAAGTGATCATAATGGGTTGGAAGGAACCGTGCATTCTTCTAAGGCTCGCCAGTTCCTAAATGTCTTGCAGGACAATTTCATGGGTCAGATGGTAGACGCACCAACTAGAAACAAAGCGTTACTAGACCTACTGATTACCAGCCATACAGACCTGATCACGGATGTGGAAATAAGGGGCAATTTAGAAAACAGCGATCGCAGGTCAATTAGCTTCAGTATAAATCACGCAAATAGGAAACATAAGGGGCATACAAAGACATTGAATTTCAAAAGAGCAAACTTCCCCAAACTACGAACCTTGCTAGAAGATATAAATTGGGATAAAATCTTAGGAACAGAGAACATGGAGGAGAGATGGGTTTGCTTTAAGAGCATATTAAGTAAGGACATTAGCCGGTGCACCCCATTGGGAAATACATTTAAAAGAGCGATTAAAAGTTCTGGATGGCTTAACTCCAATGTAAAAATGCATATAAAAGCAAAGGAGAAGTTCTTCAAAAATACAAGGCTGAGGGACCATCACGCAACAAGAAATGTAAGGGTGCAATTAGGGCGGCTAAGATAGAACACGAAAGACACATAGTGGAGGAGAGCAAAAAAAATCCCAAGAAATTCTTTAAGTTTATTAACAGTAAAAAAGGGGGGACAGACCATATTGGCCCCACAAAGAATGAGGAAGGAAATCTGATTACAAAGGATGGGGAGATGGAGGAGGTATTACATTTATTTTTCTCCTCAGTCTTCACGAGGCAATCGGGGGGTTTTTAGTAACCAAAACTGCAGTGTTCATCTTCATGACACATCACAGGAAGCATCCTCATGGCTAACAGAGGACAGAATTAGAAATAGACTTGGAAAACTTTACATTAAAAGGTCACTGGGATCAGATGGCTTGCACCCGAGGGTCCTGAGGGAACTCAGTCAAGTAATTGCCAGACCATTGTTCCTAATTTTTACTGACAGTCTACTGACTGGAATGTTACCAGCTGATTGGAGAAAGGCCAATGTAGCTCCAATATTTTAAAAAAGGGCCAAAATACATCCCTGGGAATTACAGACCAGTTAACATCAATAGTATGCAAGCTCTTGGAGGGGATGATAAGGGACTATATAAAGATTTTAGTAATGGAAACTATATCATTAACAGTAATCAGCATGGATTCATGAAGAATCGTTCTTGCCAAACCAATCTATTAACATTCTATGAGGAGGTGAGCTGCCATCTGGATAAAGGAAGGCCCAAAGACGTGGTGTATCTGGATTTTGCAAAAGCATTTGACACAGTTCCCCATAAACATTTACTGTACAAAGTGAGGTCCGTTGGTATGGACTATAAGGTCAGTACATGGATTGAAAACTGGCTACAAGGGAGAGTTCAGAGGGTGGTAATAAATGGGGAGTACTCGGAATGGTCAGGGGTGGAAAGTGGGGTCCCCCAGGGTTCTGTGCTGGGACCAATCCTATTTAATTTGTTCATAAACGACCTGGAGTATGGGGTAAACAGTTCAATCTCTGTATTTGCGGACGATACTAAGCTAAGCAGGGCAATAACTTCTCCACAAGATGTGGAAACCTTGCAAGAAGATCTGAACAAATTAATGGGGTGGGCAACTACATGTCAAATGAGGTTTAAGGTGGAAAAATGTAAAGTAATACATTTGGGAGGCAAAAAGAATTAATGCAATCTACTTACTAGGGGTGGAGAACCTCTGGGAATCTTGGATGGAAAAGGACCTGGGGGTCCTAGTAGATGATAGGCTCAGCAATGGCATGCAATGCCAAGCTGCTGCTAACAAAGCAAAAATAATATTGGCATGCATTAAAAAGGGGATTAACTGAAAAAGATAAAGCGATAATTCTCCCACTCTACAAGACTCTGGTGCGGCCTCACCTGGAGTATGCTGTCGAGTTCTGGGCACCAGTCCTCAGGAAGGATGTACTGGAAATGGAGCGAGTACAAATAAGAGCAACAAAGCCAATAAAGGGACTGGAGGATATCAGTTATGAAGAAAGGTTACGAGCACTGAATTTATTCTCTCTGGAGAAGAGATGCTTGAGAGGGGATATGATTTTAATTTACAAATACCATACTGGTGACCCCACAATAGGGATAAAACTTTTTAGTTGAAGGGAGTTTAATAAGACACGTGGCCACTCATTAAGATTACAAGAAAAGAGGTTTAACCTTAGAGTGCGTAGAGGTTTCTTTACTGTAAGAGCAGCAAGGATGTGGAATTCACTTCCACAGGCAGTGGTTTCAGCGTGGAGCATCGATAGTTTCAAAAAAGCACCTGAATGACCACAACATACAGGGATATACAATGTAATACTGACATTTAATCACACACATAGGTTGGACCTGATGGGCTTGTGTCTTTTCAACCTCACTTACTATGTAAATAGTGTCCCCATTGGAAGATTTCTCCTCTATCCTGTTCTGGTGACAATGCCAAAATTGGGAATATTGTTTCATTTTCACTCTGAATGAAAATGGTAAACATTGAGTGTGAATATCCTTAGCGGAGACACAGATCGCAATAAAAAAAAATGATGTTCTAGTCCCTCACCACTATAATTAAAACGAAAATAAAACGTGTTGCCTTTAGTTATATTTTAACTTTCTTAGCCTTTTTGACTGCGTTTGAATTTAGTATTTGTTCTTATTAGTGTCCAGTAAAGGTGCTTTACCGTCAATCTGGCCTTTTGCCTGGCATTACTGACTGTATAGTACCCCTGCTGATATGATGGGGTCCTGTGGAATCTTCCCTATGGGGGCATAGACTGGAATGCTCACTGGATGAGGTGGGAGCTGGGAGTAATTCCCTGGTGCAGAATATTGAGGGACCCAGTGCCTCCTGATTCTAACTATGTTACCTTGTTGCTGAGGACTGGGAGTGCAGAGGGTCTGTAGTGTCAAGCACCCCCTAGGAGTGGTGCCCTGGAAGTGCCAGAGTAGTACTATGGGTGAGGGGCCCCACTGTGTGAAGCACCACAAGGCCATGTCACCAAAGTATTTTATGCACCTGCATATCATGGGCTAGGGGCTAGGCCTTTTGGCTAAGACTGGGACATTTTTTTTTTACCAGGCAACAAGGCCTAGCCATTGCACCCACATTGGCACCTTTTTTATTTTATTTTTGTTATTTTTCTCACGTGTATATGTCAGTTTGAATTTATATGTGTGTTTTTTTTTTCATTTGGATTGTAGGGTGTGAGTCTTTGGGGCTACCCTGAAGTCTAGAGGGAGGAACTGTGGCCCTTAGGTTCTTTGCTCCCCTGCCTTGGAGGGGGGGGGGTGTTTGTTTGGTAGAGCCTCTCATTTAGTGCTTATTGATTGGCTTTGTTCGGCTATGAGGAGTGGGGTCCCCAGCTCCTTTTGGTTAGATGTACCTAAGTGTGTCTTGTGACCCAGGCAGTCAGGAAAGTGACATTATAACACACCCTAAGTGCACTTTTTTGTGTGCATTCACGCACACTTTTTTGGGTTCACTTTGGGGTTTTATTTTTCTGCACCACACTGTGGCTTGAACAAATAATAAAAGAACATTAACTGTATGGGCCCAAAATTACAAACATGCTAACAAAAGATAATAGATTGGCATGGTATTAGGGTCTTTGAGGGCTTGTCCTTTAAAAAACATGCTGTAGTTGCACTCGTGAAAAGGGGTCCCCAGAAGCCAAAACATTTTCTCCAAAGCCACAGCAAATACAATCCTGACCGAATTTCAAACATAAACAAAGGGAAGCCATATCTGAGACTGTTGCTTTATCTCCATTTAACCTTGATTCAAATACTTGCCTTCAGGGAACCTTGGACCCCAGCAGGCTGCAGTGAAGTAAATCAAGAGATGCGAATAATACATTTCTTATCTATACTCAATACTCTACATCTCAGCCTAGACAAACAAATGCATAATTGAAAGGAGGTTGGGAAATGCTTGTCTGAATTTGTTCTCCTCATCTGATCACTAGAATATTCAGATGTAACGTGCTTCACTGGTGACTGAGCAAACAGCGCATCCTTACCTACTCTGTATATATCCAAAAGGCAAAACGACTAAAAATAAAAGACAAAGCAAACAATGTGCACTGCATAGTACAGATAAAATATAAATAAAAATACGCCTACAAAATGGTGACTTGATCAATATGAACCATCAAGTCTCCAGGTCAGGCATATACTAATTCTGATTAGCCAGGAAAAAAAAAGGAGACACTGGAATTGTACAATGAAACAAAAATACATCACTAAAAATACAGATAGCTTTGCTGGTTAAAGCAGGAACCTTGCTGTAGTAATTACTGTAAAATCTCATTGTGAGATGCTTGGAATAGTGTTCACTCACTGTCATAGCCCTGTGCAAGTATAAATAATGCAGATTTGTCAGGCACTGTCTAAATCTTTTGGATCTCATATGAAGTAGGACAATGAGTCACATCCTTTTGATAAAGTACATCCTACCTCCATATGATTAGCAAATGCAGTCAAGTGCATCAGGCTGCATCTGGCAGAGAGAATAGAGAGCTTGTTTGGAGGACAGAATTAGATAATTCCATTCCCAGCATGCCGTGTTTATGGTTCAAAAACCAAAGTACAGATTGGAGATTTGTTCCCAGGTCAGCGTCTCCTTGACAGCCAATGCACCGTTGCATACTAAATGCATGTGCATTAAAAGTTTGATGACAAAAATAAACAGCATTTACTCTTGGGTATGAGGCAAGCAGTGATATAAAGCACCTTACAAGAACCTGTCTTACAGACATCACGCATAAAACCAAGGGAAGAAAAGATGACAGCATGATGAATAGGCCATAAAGGTATACAGCCAGAGCTACAAGGAACAAAAGAAGCTTACAGAACATGTCGAGTATTGGCTTAATAAAATCCATGGCTGTTACCATTATTATTATTATGCTATCTGTTTATATTTTAAATTTGTAATAGTAGAATATTTTTGGCATTTAAATGGCAAAATAAAAGAACTGGTCAGAAATAAATAATGTTTGTTTCAAAGGCTCTGATATTTTTAATATTAATACTTAAAACAAACTTAAGTGTAGCCATACCCCCCGCAGTGGTTGATGAATATTGTGGTTCACCCGTCAACTTGCCCAGCCGGGCATCCATCTCTCAGGCACTCAGAGACATAGAACAGTCCATAAGCTTTGTTTTTTTTTTGTTTTTTATTGAGGGGATTGAACTTGGATGGGAAAGGGAAATTATGGGATGTCCAGAAAATTCAGTATAACTTGCTTGGGACTACTATATACACTCCTGTATATACAGTGGGGACGGAAAGTATTCAGACCCCCTTACATTTTTTACTCTTTGTTATATTGCAGCCATTTGCTAAAATCATTAATTTTTTTCCTCATTAATGTGCACACAGCACCCCATATTGACAGAAAAACACAGAATTGTTGACATTTTTGCAGATTTATTAAAAAAGAAAAACTGAAATATCACATGGTCCTAAGTATTTAGACCCTTTGCTCAGTATTTAGTAGAAGTACCCTTTTGATCTAATACAGCCATGAGTCTTTTTGGGAATGATGCAACAAGTTTTTCACACCTGGATTTGGGGATCCTCTGCCATTACTCCTTGCAGATCCTCTCCAGTTCTGTCAGCTTGGATGGTAAACCTTGGTGGACAGCCATTTTTAGGTCTCTCCAGAGATGCTCAATTGGGTTTAAGTCAGGGCTCTGGCTGGGCCATTCAAGAAAAGTCACAGGGTTGTTGTGAAGCCACTCCTTCGTTATTTTAGCTGTGTGCTTAGGGTAATTGTCTTGTTGGAAGGTAAACCTTCGGCCCAGTCTGAGGTCCTGAGCACTCTGGAGAAGGTTTTCGTCCAGGATATCCCTGTACTTGGCCACATTCATCTTTCTCTCGATTGCAACCAGTTGTCCTGTCCCTGCAGCTGAAAAACACCCCCACAGCATGATGCTGCCACCACTATGCTTCACTGTTGGGACTGTATTGGACAGGTGATGAGCAGTGACACATACCCCTTAGAATTAAGGCAAAAAAGTTCTACCTTGGTCTCATCAGACCAGAGAATCTTATTTCTCACCATCTTGGAGTCCTTCAGGTGTTTTTTAGCAAACTCCATGCGGGCTTTCATGTGTCTTGCACTGAGGAGAGGCTTCCGCCACTCTGCCATAAAGCCCCGACTAGTGGAGGGCTGCAGTGATAGTTGACTTTCTACAACTTTCTCCAATCTCCCGACTGCATCGCTGGAGCTCAGCCACAGTTATCTTTGGGTTCTTCTTTACCTCTCTCACCAAGGCTCTTCTCCCCCGATAGCTCAGTTTGGCCGGACGTCCAGCTCTAGGAAGGGTTCTGGTCGTCCCAAATGTCTTCCATTTAAGGATTATGGAGGCCACTGTGCTCTTAGGAACCTTAAGTGCAGCAGAAATTTTTTGTAACCTTGGCCAGATCTGTGCCTTGCCACAATTCTGTCTCTGAGCTCTTCAGGCAGTTCCTTTGACCTCGTGATTCTCATTTGCTCTGACATGCACTGTGAGCTGTAAGGTCTTATATAGACAGGTGTGTGGCTTTCCTAATCAAGTCCAATCAGTATAATCAAACACAGCTGGACTCAAATGAAGGTGTAGAACCATCTCAAGGATGATCAGAAGAAATGGACAGCACCTGAGTTAAATATATGAGTGTCACAGCAAAGGGTCTGAATACTTAGGACCATGTGATATTTCAGTTTTTCTTTTTTAATAAATCTGCAGAAATGTCAACAATTCTGTGTTTTTTGTCATTATGGGGTGCTGTGTGTACATTAATGAGGAAAAAAAATGAACTTAAATGATTTTAGCAAATGGCTGCAATATAACAAAGAGTGAAAAATTTAAGGGGTTCTGAATACTTTCTGTCCCCACTGTACACTTCAGTCTTCTCTTCAGCACAACCCTTGCTTAAAACCTCTTTTCCTTCACTCCTCCAGTACTTCACTTGCTGCAGACCGTTACTCCTCCAGCACTTCACTTGCTGCATATTCCAGGACCAGCTAGCATCACATGGTTAGGCCTGACACTAACTCAGCCAGGCCTCAGTGAATTTCCTTGTGCAGACAGGGGCCCTGGGCCTATATAATGTAGAAGTAGTTCCGGTGTTAACTGTCCTCAACTCGGCTACTGATGCCAGTAAACCCCCTTTAGGCTCTGCCAGCCCTCTCGGCTGCAGCATGCCTCTTTCTACTGCCCCTTTTACCACAGTCCACTCTTCTGGTTCTGCACCCATCTCAAACTGCAAACTCACGGCTCTCTCTATCAGGTGTGCCTCCCCAGTCCTGACTGTGCCTCACTTAGCAGCCCATCTGGCTGTGACCAGTTATCCTTCCCTTGAGTGTCTCAACAGTGCTCTCTCCCACTGTCCCCTACTTGCTCTCTCATGTCTTCTCTGTTCCAGGATCTCTTCTCTCCTCCTGGCAGCACCTGAGCCCAGGCCCAAGGTCAACCCCCCCACAGACTGGGGAGCTCCCTGTAGGCCCTGATAGCCTCAGCACTCTCTCACTCCATCTTTTCCACCCGACAACTTCTCCTCAGCTGGGCTGACCCTGGGTATTTGAGAAAGCTTATCCCCTGTCAATCCAAGTTGGGGATTGGTCAGGGGTCCTCAGAACACCCCAGGCAGCTCCACCTCTCCTCTCCTCCTCTCTTTCTAGCACCTTCTAGAAAGAAGAGGGAGGTGACAGCAATTGCTTTTGAATGAAGAGTCTGGATCATTTCATATTCTGCATTGCTTTGAGTTTTTTTTTTCCATCACCAACAATGTGGCACATTGTAAATATGTGCCAAATATTTTACTGTTTTAAATGTCTTCATAATAGAATTTCCTCTGGAGTAATAAAATTACTGTTATATAAATTTCACCTGAGCTTTAAACTTAGCGATTAGGCTTAGGTTTAAGGAT
The DNA here is from genome assembly GCF_042186555.1 of Aquarana catesbeiana. Lineage (NCBI taxonomy): Eukaryota > Metazoa > Chordata > Amphibia > Anura > Ranidae > Aquarana > Aquarana catesbeiana. The sequence continues at coordinate 161,920,267 of NC_133329.1, forward strand.
TACGTGCAGGACTAGATTTTTTGTTTAACCTCCCTGGTGGTAATCCCGAGTGTGGCTTGGGGTGAATTTTCATTACCAAAAGCGGTAACCCAGAGTGGTATTGCATTGCAATATCCTGGGAAAGTTACTTACCTTGTCCCCAGGATCCTGAGATGTTCCCCCGCTGTGTGTGCGGGCTGTGTCCTCCTCCGGATCCTTCACCTGATGTACTGTGTGCCAGGCTCCGTTCCCTGCGAGCGTTACAACGCATGGGGACGGAGCCCGGCGTCTAATTCAAAAAGTGAAAAAAAAAACTCATACAGTACACTGTAATCTTACAGATTACATTACTGTATCAAATTATTTCACATCCATTTTGTCCCCAGTGCTTTGTCCAGTGCATGTAGTTTTATATTATGGTAAAAAAAGAACTGCGCTATTTAAAAACCAAGTACTAAAAAGGCTGCAACTCAAAGTGATATACAACACCATCAGAACAATAGAATAAAAGGAGCTGCACTAGTAAACAATAACAATATATTAAAAACCTTAAGTGAATAGGTGAATAGACCAAAAGTGCAATGTGCATATAAATGTGTATACAAAAGTGCAATGTGCATATATATGTGTATATCATACAACAAATGCCATAACGTTAATGAACACTATCAATACAAACGTAAATAAATCGCAAAAAAGTCAATAGTGCAGGTATTAAAGGTAAATGAGCCCAGAACAGTCAATAGTGCTGGTAGTAAAGATAAATGAGCCCCAAAACAGTCAAACTCCGTTCCTCCCACTGGACCGAGTGTCTCACCAATATTCATTCAGTGTGTCAGCTGATACCGACTTATGGAATTCTCTTGTCTGGGTTGGAGCTGAATAAATATTGGTGAGACACTCGGTCCAGCGAGAGGAACCTGTTCCTCCCGCTGGACCGAGTGTTTCATCAATATTCATTCATTGTGTCAGCTGATACCAACTTATTGAATTCTCTTGTCTGGGTTGGAGCTTCGGGAGGTGCCGGGCCTGAAGATCGCTCACAGCAGCCGCTTGCAGCAACGGTAGTCCTGAGCTACCCTGGAGTGGGTGACAAGCCTTTTTAGTTGGAAATCTGGTAAGCATGCATTCCTTCAGGTGGTGGATTCACTTTGCTTTCTGACTTATGAAGATTCATCACAGGGTGTCGCAGCGTTATCATCGTGCTGAACAGTACTACTATTGACTGTTTTTGGGTTCATTTACCTTTACTACCAGCACTATTGACTGTTCTGGGCTCAATTGCCTTTAATACCTGCACTATTGACTTTTTGTGATTTATTTACGTTTGTATTTATAGTGTTCATTAATGTTATGGCATTTGTTGCATGATATACACATATATACACATATACACATTGCACTTTTGTATACACATTTATATGCACATTGAAGTTTTATAATATATATACTGTTCTTTCTACCTGGAATCTTGAGATTGTCCATAGCAACCAAAAAGTGTCCCTTTACGTCAAAAGCGGTTTTAGACAAGCTAGAAAACAGCAATAGTGAATTAGAATCACTTGAAAAATTGAGCGATAGTGATTTGTGGGGATATTCGTCATCAAACGCTGAAAGTAACGACAGCGACAATTCTGCAACTGAGCAAATTTCAGTGTTTTTGATTTGATTACATTGTTGAACAAATTTTATTATTATTATTATATTATTATTTGTTATAATTATTAATTATATAATAATTTATGATTTGGTGTTTCAAACTTTATCATACCCAGGATGTCTACTAGACTCTTGTTTGGACAGATTTAAATGAGCTATTCCTAAGAATTAAAGGCCTACAATATGAAACGCCAAATTTCTATGTGAAACAATGTACTACATTAAGATGCAAAAATCTGACATAATCATACCGCCAGGCAGGTTAAGGTTAGGTCTAGAGGTTGTGTTGAAATTAAGATTCACCAGGCTACAATTTGCTACCACTTCCTGCCGTCGTGCCTATTTTATGTTGCATTATGATCAACATCATCCAACCAACTTCCTGTAAGCCCAGCTTGACATGGACACACCCTATGGAGGCTCGTCATTACACAGCCTGGGCTCACAATACCCATAGTCTGAGCTCAGCTCCCAAAATTATTATGTAAGTTCTGCTAAGTCTTTGAGAAAGAACCAACCACTGCTGCTGAGGAAGAAGAAAAATGACCAGTGATGTTACTGGACCAATGTAGCTATAAAGGAAATTTCTGTGCTAACTAAGTAAAAAAAAAGTGCAGCTGCTTGTGTAAGCCTAAATACAAAAAAGCTCAAAAACATATATCTCTGAAAAACAAGTGGGAAACCATTGATTAATTAATGGTTGCCAGCTTGTTTTTCGGAGATATATGTTACTGGACCAGTCTGAAGATTTCAGTGAAAAAGTACATATAAAAAGTTTAACACCACCCCTGCTAGCAGATTCATCATACACTAAATTTTCAAGGCCCTTCTATCTCACTGTGACTTGTAAGGAGTCAGACACCGGAATTCAGAAATCCAGGTTCACTTTTGCTTACTTCAGGCACTGTGTCGGAGAACCCCTTCACCCAACTGGCCACTTACACACAGGTAGCTTCAGTGTAACTGACCTCTGGTCCAACAAGACTGCAGACCTATGGGCCCAGGTAACCCAACAGTGGAACAGGGATTGGAAACCCACTCAATCCGCAACAATTGCGCTGGACACCAAGTAGCAGAGCAATTACTAAAAGTCTCTCCCTTAGCCTGACACTTTTCCTCTTCTTGCCCATGCATACTTTTTAGAAAGAAGGGCATGTCCAGATCAGATTTGCTAACAAATTACCTTTTACTTCAAGAAAAGCACATAATCCACCTATTGCAATAACTTTGTTCCTTTCTAATAACCTTTTCTTCATTAAAGAAGCTAATTTCTCCTTTAAGGAGAATTGAGTGCTCTTACCTCAATTGCTTGAATAGCCTTTCTTTTTGAAAAAAATCTCAGCATTTTGCTGTCTCTAGCTCCAGAGATGAGTAAGCTTCCCACCTAACCCATAGGGAAAAGTAGTTTTTCTCTTCCTCTAAACTGGAGTTCTTCCCTCATTGGGTCCTGTCCACATACAACAACAACCCACAATCTCATCCCACCAACCTGTATATTATTCCAACCAGGATGTTTTGAGTAACAAGGAAAGTATCCAGCAACCACAAGATAGGACAACTAAAAAAGCCCCACAAAGGTTTTTCAGGACAATGTTGGCAGTGTGTGTGTGTGTGTGTGTGTGTGTGTGTAGGGGAGGGAAAGAGGCTCTTCAAGAAGGAGGTGTGGGAGGGGGACATTAGAAAAGCAGTTATTCGATTTGTAAACAAACATAACACATACCGCTCAAGGTGGATCTCTGTCCACTGCTCTGTTAATCCAATCTGAGGGTGCCCGCTCAGCCCGTTAACTGTCATCCAAAGTAAAAAGTCCAGGACAGCTGCATTCCTCATATAATTTTATTCAAGAACATGCACTGTGCACATCACATCAAAGGGGGATGCTTTTCTCCCCCTGTGATGTAGTGTGTACAGTGCATTTTCTTTTTGTTTATAAATTATATTTATTTTGGTATAAAGAATACATGTAACAAGATACGACATGTAAAAAAATTTGTCATAATCAATAATATCTTAAAATGCAACAGAACAAACTGGTAAGTTTAGATGCATAACATATTTTGGTCTCAAACCTTAACGTATTTAGTCATAAACAACTATAACAGTTCTATTTATTCCATGTGGCTGTCCCATTAGAACAACCGGAGCTAACAAAATAACAGAACAAGAAAGGAGGAAAAAAACAGAACAAAACAAAAAAAAAGGGGGGGGGGCCCCAAAAGGGTAAGGTATAAAGACACTAAGGCTGTGAAACAATCTATGTATGTATACAGTAAATGAACCGTCAAGACCCTCAAAAACCATTTGATGCATTTTCTTTCAAATATCTGCATAGTGTTCATAAGCGTGTGGTAAACCCTTTCCATAAGTCTAACAGCTTCCATGCATCTTAAAACTTGGTCCCAGGGGACTACCACAGATCTTCAATGAAGCGCTATTGCCTATTGCACTGCACTTTGGCACGGGGGGGGGGGGTAGTATCTGGGAGTTCAGCGTAGAAAAGGCACATGTCAGGGTGAGTTGAATTCCAGTGATTTGAGCCACTTTGGTAGCCACCTTCTGCCACAGAGGCTGAAGTAATCTACAACTCCAAAAAATGTGGAGATGTGTGCCCCTGTCTGGGCAGCCTCTAAAGAAGTTCACTGGGACCAAGGGGCAGAATCTATTCAGCCTGGAAGGAGTATAGTACCATCTAGTATGGTAGTGTTTTACCACTGTCTCCTTTACCGCCATAGATTTCGTGCATCTGTGCATATTTGTAATCCTAACCAGCCAGTCCTCAGGTGCCATCTCTTGGCCTGTTTCCGCTTTCCAGCTGTGCATTGCTGATGATTTAATGGGGAGGTTAAGTTCATTTAAATATTGATAAAATATTAAAATCGTGCCCTTATCTCTGGAGGAGAATCTACATATATGTTCAAATGTATTTGTAGAATTTGTCGCCTCTAGATGGTAATGAGTGGAATAAAAGTGTCTGATCTGTAAATATTAGTAGAACTCTGTTCTAGGTAGGGTATATTTCCTATGCAGGGAGGTAAAAGAGCTAAATGGGGGTCCTGGGAAAAGGCCTCTAAGGTGGCTAGGCCATGGGGAGAAATCTTGTGTATGGTCGAAACCCATTGGAAACCTAGGGTCCCCTAAATAGGAAGCCAAGCGACGCTTTTGGGATACCAAAGAGTATTTGGATTTATATAATGACCAGGTTTGTAATGACTGGCTGACCACTCCATTTAAGGGTTTTTACAGTGCATTCTCTTGAATAAAAGCATAAGAGGAGTGCAGCTATCCTGAACTTTTCTCCTTGGATGACAGTTATTCAATTTGACAAAAGTGTGCTTAAGAAATGCTAAAGTGGCTTCTCAATCATTCCAATGTCATCTTAAGCCATCCATACATTAATTAAAACTCGGCTGGTCCAGCATGGACCAGGCAAATTTTGATCCATATATGGGCAGGCTGGTTGTACACAAGTCGACCAATAGATTGATGGTTTTTTACCAAACGATCAGTGCCGCCGGCTATAGCCGGCAACATTGATCATTGCATTCAAACAATGTGGAAGTTTCCTCTCAGTCAGAATACAATTGCTCAGCAGGAAGGATTCCTCCATCCATATTGAATGTGTGGATGGGGAAATCGGCTCATTTTTTTTGTTCAACCAGCTAGTTGAAAGAAAAAAAAAAAAAACATATATTGCTGGTTTTAGTATTCTTTTAAGTGAAAGAACCACTCGTATAGATTTATTCTGTGTCCACAAACTGATTACCACAACAGTGTTTGCTTGTTTGGAGGTTCAGTGAACAAACTAACTGGGCCAACTTGAACTTCTGGCTGCAGTGGGAAATTTAACTTGTTATTACCACAAGTAAATATGCAAGCTTTGTACACGGGCTGGTTATTAGGAAGCCAATGGCTGCTGGCATCCTAAAAAACAGTGAGTCATCCTTGTCCGGCCGGTCAGGTTGACAGGTGATAGTAAACAAATGGACAGGGATGATATAAAAACACACAAAGAATGGCATTGGGTCCCTTAAAATTCAACCTATACCCTTCAAGTGTGGTATTGATTTTAAGAGAGACTCCCATGCAAACAAAATAAACAGCAAATAAAGACAGCGTGGGTTGCCCCAAGTTCCATATCAGACCCTTTAGGGTTGATTTACTAAAACTCAAGTGTGCAAAATCTGCTGCAGCTGTACATGGTAGCCAATTAGCTTCTAATTTCAGCTTGTTCAGGGAAGGAGCCATGTAGGAAGTAGGGAAGTAGAACATGTTTGTTATGTTAAAACAAAAAACCTGAGCCTTTAGTATTACTTTAGTTCATTCATATTGTAGCCCCCTATTCCTAAAAATGGTGCTATAATGTAAATTTAGTTTTTGGCTAAGCTGTAAACAGCTCAGATTGAATGCACATAATTTAATGATTCTGTCCTAAATTTGACTGTGTTGTGCATTTCCCACTGTTGCCAGTAGGTGTCACTGGTACCACAGGACAGTGTGAGAATAACAACTAAATTAAGCTGCAATGAATATTCTTTTTCCAGAAACAGCCCAGTAGGAGGTCCCTAGCCACTGTGCATTCTGGGAAGAGGTATTTATTGGACAGATGCCATGTGCTTTAGTCAGTTCTCACCTCGTGGCCCTCCAGGCCTGAGGCTACGCGGCTGCAAGCTGTGCAAGTAGGCCCAGAAGCCTGTCTGGGGCCTACTACTTCTGAGGTGGTCCTTAGGCTGTCTTGCCTGAATGGAAGAAGCCAGGCCAAGCTGAAGGGATCCAGGGGAGGACCCTTGCTGGAGAGAGCCAGGATGAGGGCTGGTCTCTCAGAAGGGCCTGGTAACTTACTTGGAGCATGCACCTACATCTAACTACCCTCACAGTACTGCCAGATGGCTTAAAGGTTCTGGAACTGTGAAGCTGTTATCCAGGCACTTACTGGTTGCTAGGTCTGTGTGAGAGACCTACCCAGGTATTCAATATCTGCTAGAAGAAAAGTTGCTTTGTCCTTTGATTCAAGGAGTCTGTAAGTGATCTGCTAAAAAGGTATCTGAAACCTCCCCTCAACCTCTTTTCTACAACCTTTCTAAAGTTTCAATTAAAGCATTGAAAAGTACCTAAAGTGACTGGTGCCCACATTTGTTCTAACTTCCCATTATAGCCATGGACTCAGCCCTGGGGTGAATGTAAGTCCGCTCCCTGTATCTGGAGGTACCCTCTTTGCTCCCAGTATACCCAGGGGGTGCTACACTATTATATGTAAGTGTAAATGAGACTCCATTCACACAGGGGCAACTTTGGATCCGACTTCAAGTCGCCCCAAGTCACCCCTAGTTGCCTCAAGTCACGCTACATAAAAAAATCAATGTAAGTGAATGGATCCATCTTAATGCACACTACTGCAGTTGCTCCGACTTCAGAAAAGGTTCCTGTACTACTTCAATCCGACTTCTAGGCGACTTGTACCCATTGATTTCAATGGAAGTCGCCTCCAAGTCGCATCCCCATTCATAGTGAGGCAACTTTACAGGAGAAAGAAAAGAATTTACCCAGGAGGAGTGACCGAGATATGCCAGCGCCGAGCTGGCTCACTCATCGGGAAAGGAAAAATGTGTTTTTTCCTTTCCCAATGAGCGACAAGCAATACTAGATATTTGGTATGAATCATGAGGGGGAACTCCACGCCAAATTTTAAATAAAAAACCAGCATGGGTTTCCCTCCAAGAGAATACTAGGCCCTTAGGTCTGGTATGGATTTTAAGTGGAACTTCCTATTCCAAAAAAATGGCATGGGGGTCCCTCCAAATTCCATACCAGACCCTTATCAGAGCACGCAGCCTGGCCGGTCAGGAAAGGGGGTGGGGATGAGTGAGCACCCCCCCCTGAACCATACCAGGCGGCATGCCCTCAACATGGGGGTGGGTGCTTTGGGGCAAAGGGGTGCCCTGCGGCCCCCCCACCCCAAAGCACCTTGTCCCCATGTTGATGAGGACAAGGGCCTCTTCCCGACAACCCTGGCCGTTGGTTGTCGGGGTCTGCAGATGGGGGCTTATCGGAATCCGGGAGCCCCCTTTAATAAGGGGGCCCCCAGATCCCGGCCCCCTACCCTATGTGAATGAGTATGGGGTACATCGTACCCTTACCCATTCACCTGGGGGAAAAAGTGTCAATAAAAATACACACTACACAGGTTTTTAAAGTAATTTATTAGGCAGCTCCTGGGGTCTTCTTCCGACTTTGGGGGTCTCTTCCAACTTCTCCGCTCTCTCCAGCCTCTTCTCCCGCTCCCTGGCCTCTTCTCCCGGTGTCCGGTTCTTCTCCCGCTCTCCGGGTTCTTCTGCCGGGCTCCTCCGCTATGTTCTGCTCTTTTGCCTCTCGTTTGCTAGGGTTGCCCGGTCTTCTCCATCGTGCCACGGGACTGTGATGTCATAAGGGGCGGGTCACCGGTGCCATCACCCGGTGACCACGCCCCATGCACATATAAGTCGTTGCGCACCTTGCACATGGCAATACAGCAGGAGAGAGCATCGTGTTAACATCGGAAGAAGAGAAGGAACAAGACGACGGAGCCACCGCTAGCAAAAGAACGGCAAAAGAGCAGAAGATAGCGGAGGAGCACGGCAGAAGAACCGGAGAGCGGGAGAAGAACCGGAGACCTGGAGAAGAGGCTGGAGAGCGGGAGAAGAACCGAACACCAGGAGAAGAGGCCAGAGAGCGGGAGAAGAACCGGACACCGGGAGAAGAGGCCGGAGAGAGCGGAGAAGTCAGAAGAGACCCCCGAAGTTGGAAGAAGACCCCCGGAGCTGCCTAATAAATTACTTTAAAAACCTGTGTAGTGTGTTTTTTTATTGACACGTTTCTTCCCCCAGGTGAATGGGTAGGGGTACAATGGGGTACAAACCCCTGCCCCAAAGCGCCCACCCCCCATGTTGAGGGCATGAGGCCTGGTACAGTTCAGGAGGAGGGGGGCTGGCTTGCTTGTCCCCACCCCCTTTCCTGACCGGTCGGGCTGCATGCTCGGATAAGGGTCTGGTATGGATTTTGGGGCCACCCCCACCCCACACCGTTTTTTCGGCGTAGGGGGTTCCCCTTAAAATCCATACCAGACCTAAGGGCCTGGTATGCTCCTGGGGGGAACCCATGCCGGTTTTTTATTTAAAATACCAAACACCTGTCGGCAATGCTTGTCGCTCATCAGGAAAGAAAAAACACATTTTTCCTTTCCCGATGAGCGAGCCAGCTCGGCGCTGGCTCCCGCGACAGGGCTCGCAGGTGTCAAATCTCGCCGATAACAGGCGAGATTGACACAATATGTAAAGTTCCCTGCCCTGGAGGCGACTTCAAGTCTTGTTGTAAGTCGCCCCAAATCGTGCTGAAGTCGCCCCAAGTTGCGCTGTGATTCATACTCAAGTCGTGTCCAAGTTGCCTCCCAAAGTCGCGCTGGAAGTCGTGTTGCCCATGTGTGAATGGGCTCTTCGGTTAGTCAAACCAACTTGTTTTTCAACTAAAAAATCTGTAAAAATATCCTCACACTCCTAATTTCCTCAGTCCCTAGCCATTCTAGATACCAAGAACTGTAAACTCCCAACTATAGTCTGAATTATGAAAGTATGAAATAGCCATTACAAGACAAAATCTGCTAAAATACAATGTAAAGATCTCTGGCAGCTATATTTATTTTCCAATGTAGACCTCTAATGTAATTATTCTCTGCAGTGTCATTCTTAATTTCTGGTACATGAAAATGTGTTGTCAATTGCACCAATAAAAGCAAAATGAAACCACTCTGCTACTGAAAGTATTCATAAATATTTAATTGCTAAACAAGTTATTAATGTATTTCAATAAAATTAATAGGCAATAGATGCCTGTAAATTTCTAATTTATTGTTCTATGCAAATCAGAACAATTATATATTATTAATATCTCAAGTCAACAATTACTGGAGTAATGATTATTAAGCCAGAGATCAGGTACAAAAGACTATTAACATCTAGATCAATGGCTTGAAGCAGATTATTGTAATTACAAAACTAAAAAGAAAACAAAAAAAAAACATGATTTTACAAAAAGAGAAAATAAACAATTCAATTAGATACATGTTTAACCACTTCAATCACCAACAACTTTTACCTCTTTCCTGCCCAGGCCAATTTTCAGCTTTCGTCACTGTCACACTTTGAATGACAATTGCACAGTCATGCAACACTGTACCGTTATGAAATTGTTAACATTTTTTTCACACAAATAAAGCTCTCTTTTGGTGGTATTTAATCACCACTGGGTTTTTCTTTTTTTGCTAAATAAACCAAAAAACCTCTGAAAAATTAAAAAAGCGAAATTTTTCATCTTTTCTGTTGTAAAATTTTGCTAATACATAATCTTTCTTCAAAAATTTACTACACTGTGTTTAATGATGACACAGCTATCCTACCACTAACTCTCCTCTTGGTGACACTCTTGGATGTTCAGCGGGATGTGGTAGATGAATGCAATGAAAGTAACCCTCTGACCTAAGCAGAGACGGCAGTGCAAGATGCCAGCTAACAGATACCAGACGCCAGCACTGTTCACAGAACAGGTGATTACACGCCTTACTTCAAACTACACAAACGGGATATAGATCATCTTGAGTACAGTTCAACAGTCTGGAAACTGAAGAGCGACAAGCAAGATAAGTCTAATTTTTGTCTTGTTTTACTTTGATATCCGATTGAAACTTTAACTTTCATTGCTTGCCTCCCCTCCTCCGCTTGTGTTGCATTACAAGCTGAAGGAGATATATACGAACACCGGACTCATTACCTAACCTGTGATTTACACCCTGGCTGTTTATCTGACTTATAATCATCGCATCACTGTGGGTTCCTGTTTCTACCTTCCCCGCTTGCATTTTTTTTTTTTTAAATAGTTTAGTATTTTGTTATATCAATTTATGGCTAAACACAAAATCCATAAAACGCATCCAGATGCTAGTGACATAACAATAGCAACAGTGCACTTAGATAGCCACCAGATCCGAGACCAGAGGTGGCGCTGTGGCGGTAGCATATAGCCCCAACACGCTTTGTGCCAATGCTTGTCCTCAGGGGGCACTTTTGCTAGCTGCCTTAAATCTGTGTTTTAGTGCTGACTTGTTTATATATATATATATATATATATATATATATATATAATTATAGTATCTGGTATTTGATTAATAATTGTCAGAATATGCATCATAATCTCTTTTTTTTTTACTGTAAACATTTTATGAAAAGTTATATAGGCATTAGAGAATGCGATAACAAAGAAGCTTCCATTGACAAAATGTTCCAGATTAGGAACAGGAAAATGAACATTTCCATTTCCATTGTGTATCATCAGACAGAATAGTACTATACTATACGTATAGTGATTTTATAATGTGGTCTGGACAGCTGAACTATATTTATAAGTGTTACCTTGTACCCTAAAAGTTATCCTCAGGGAAATCATTTGGGAGCTTATCTGGTAAGAAAGGGTTGGTAGATTATCCATAGTCAAGTCTCCCACTTCACGTTGATAGGGGTGGGATTTAGGAACCTGTCACGCCCGCTAACTCCTAATCCAATATCATCTGCTTTTAACAGGTTTACTCAGTGGGAGGGAGGACAGAACATAAAGAGGAGAGAAGAGGACACACATACACACAAAAAAAAACACAATGGGGGGGGGGTAGGGGCGGGGGCTGAGCAAAAAGAGGGGAAGGAGGGAAAGAGGTGCGAGAAAGAGAGAATACCAAGAGGGGGTGGGAACACCACCATCAACCCTCTCCATCTAGTACTGACAGTTATGCACAGTACATTGGGGCCCACAGTGTTCTCTGGATAGAACACTTGCCAGATTGTCATTATCAAAAGCAAATTTCAGGTGCTTTCCTGTATTAGATCATGGTATAACTGGGACTTCCAAAAAGTGAACCAAGGTTTCCAGATAGCTGAGAAGGTGGATATTTTATCCTGTGTAGTGTAGATCAGCTCCTCCATCTTTGCAATGTGATTAATCCGTGAAGCCCATTCTTTCAATGAAGGTGGGGATATGGATCTCCAATGGACAGGTAAACAAAGCCTATAGGGTGACCATATTTCCAAACTGCCATTCAGGGACAATTTTGTCAAGGACCGGGGGGGGTTGTATTGAATGTAGTCTCCGGATTTCGGCGGCGGGTGATTGGCTGGTTTTAGCACGTATCATCCCAACATTGTGCTTGATATGTATTTCTATTACTACATTAAGTATAGACCTCCCTCCCTCAGTACGGACCCCCCTCTCCACTAAGTATAGACCCCCTCCCTCAGTACGGACCCCCCCTCTCCACTAAGTACAGACCCCCCCCACAGTACTGACCCCCTCCCCTTCCACTTGTGCTTGTAGATAGGTGGAGGTCGGAAATGTGCTGGGGGGGCTTTTTACCTTTTTCCTGATCACTGTACCTGTCCCCCTCCTCAGTCCATCTATATACATATAATAATATAAGCTTAACAACAGACCTCAGATCAGAGAACAACACGGGGGGGCAGAGAACAGCTCAGGGGGAGGGGACCAGAGAACAGCACAGGGGGGGACCGGAGAACAGCACGGGGGGGACCGGAGAACAGCATGGGGGGGACCAGAGAACAGCAGGGGTGGGGGACTGAAAAAGAGCACAGGTGGGACCAGAAGACAGCAGGGGGTTGAAGAAGGGAGGGTGGAGTGGGAGAGCAGAGAAGTTGCTGAGGAAGATCACAGAGGGGCCAGGATAGGGTTGATGGACCTGTGGGCAGCAGAAGTAAACAGTATAGGAGGAGCGGCATACAGAGGAACTGATGCCCTTCATGTTCTTCTTGCAGCCACTGAATGCCCGCTTTTCCTCCTTTACCACTTGTAGGCATTCAGTGGCTGCAAGAAGAACATGGAGGGCATCAGTTCCTCTATATGCTGCCCCTCATATACAGGTTTAGAGGGAAGCTGCATGTGCCCCCTGGAGTATGAGGCTGGGTTGCAATGGCGACCCCTGTAGTTACACCGCTGCAGTGGAGATAAAAATAAATTCTGGCAGGTTGAAGGAGTAATGAGCAATGAATGGAGTGCTGGCAAGATTCTGAGGCTGTGATAGTTGCAGATGAGAGATGGGCCACTGCTGAGAGGATTGGTTAGTATACAGAGGGGTTAAGAAGACTAGTAGGTGAGAAGGTGGTGTGGTGAGTGTTTAGCATTTTACTTACCTTTCTACCTTCTCTCCTTTTGTTTGTGCACTGCAGTCTGTTTCAGAAGTTTCTTCTGCATGCCGCTGCCTGGCTGGACTCGAGAACATACAGGGAGGAGGTGGGTGAAGATAAACAGTAGGTGCGGAGGAGGAAGTTAAATCTCCTCCGCTATGATTGGTCTCTGCCTCTCTCCTGCTCATGACGTCACTGGTTGCTACACGCCAAGCGGGCGGCAGGTAGCAACCAGTTTGGGCACTGAGCCAGCGGCGGTGATGAATTAAGTAAAAAGGGTTTCTGCCAGCTAGAGGTCCACCACAGGCTGAGACAGTGAGAGACAGACTATGCAAAGGCTATTTTAGGGGGCATTAGATTGACCCAGGGCAATTCCAGGACACTGTATTGTCCCGGAATGAGGGTGCCCGGGACCCGGGACAGACCTGCTAATTGCGGGATTGTCCCGGGCAATCTGGGACACGTGGGCACCCTAAAAGCCTAGCAGCGTTAATCATATGCATGGCCACTGATTTGAAATATCTTTTTTTGGAAATCTTAGAATGGTGAAGGAGATATTGGGCTGGCAGGAACTCAGATGGGAGTGAGGATATTTGCACTGTTGTGTCATGTACCTTATGCCAGTATGGCTGGATCAGTGGGCATGTCCACCATACGTTCCCTTTTCTTTTGCACATCTTCAGCAGCAATCTGAGACTGTGGGGAGAAACTTATGGAGCGGGTCAGGTGTCCTGTACCATTGTGTTTTGATTTTGTAGCCGTTTTCCTGGGTATTTACATTTAAGGAGCCTTTATGTATGTATAAGTGGATGCGGTCTCAATGGGCTTCTTCTATCATCTCGCCTAGTGCGGACTCCCAGAATATACGTTAAGAATGCAGAGTCAGCTTGTTTCTCAAACATCGAGGCGTACAGCGCTGAAATAACATGTCCCTGGGGGGCTGAATCAGAACACAAAGATTCGAAGACCATGGGTACCCTAATATATCCTCTTCTGTTGTCTGGGTTATCTAAGTAATGTTTCAGTTAGATACAAGACCAAAAAGGAAAGGAATCAGTGTTGGATAATGTCGCAAGATCTTTCTGGCTTAGGAATTTGCCTCTACGAAAGAAATGTTTTGCCTGCATTTCCTCATAAGACCATTCAGCCACCAAGTAGGCTTTAGCCATTCCCTGAGGGAAGTCTGGGTTACCTCTAACGGGGGTGATCGGGCTTGCTAAGCCGAGAGTGAGTGCACTTTGCACACTCTGTCAAAGGCGTACAAGGTAGCTTCAATAAGAGGAAGCGAGTCCATGGAAGGTGGTATGTGCTCCTTGGAGAACCAAGGGACAGAGCCCATGTCTGAACCGAAAATTAAACATTTAAGATTTACCCATCCCTTATATCGAGCATGTATCTTCCAATCTACTACCCGAGACAAGTGGAGCACCCAGTAATAGTGTTGGAGATTAGGGAGACCAATTCCACCATTTGACTTAGGTAAGACTAACTTTGACCATCTAATGCGAGCCGACTTCCGCCCCCATAAGAAGGCCCTACACTTTTTTTGTAGGTTGTGAACAAAGAAGGCGGCAAACGAATTGGAAGAGTCTGTGTTTTACACAGCAAGCGCGGCAGAACTGTCATCTTCAGTATAGAAGCTCGCCCAAACCAGGAAACAGTAGGCATATCCCATCTTCTAAGATCTTGTTGTATATTCTTCAGTTCCAATAGAAAGTTCCTATCATACAGCTCTGCCAGGTTTCCCGGAAGTTGTATACTCAAGTAGGTAATAGCATCTGTCTTCCACTTGAAGAGACAATTGGCCTGGCATTGCGGCACTATTTTGATTAGCAAGGAAACATTCAGAGCAAAAGATTTTGAGTAGTTAATTTTTAAATTTGAGAGGAGTTTGAAGTGTGCCAAGACTGACATAAGATTAGGCAAAGATATCAGTGGCGCTGAGAGAAAGAGAAGAACATCATCTGCTAAAGCAGCAATCTTATATTCCTTGTTGTGGACTTCCCTTTATGCTCGGGTTAGCTCGAATACATCACAGTAGAGGCTCTAACGTGAGAATATAGAGCAAGGGGGAAAGAGGACAGCCTTGCCTGGTTCCATTATGTATGCAGAAAGCGTTCGACAAGTGGCCATTGACCCTCACCCTGGCCCTGGGATTGGCATATAGGGAGCGAATGAAGGTCCGCATACAGACTCCGATCCCCAGAGCCACCAAGACAGCATCCATATAATCCCAGGCCACTCAGTCGAACACCTTCTCTGCATCCATTGTTAAAAAGAAACCCTCTCATCTAGTGGAGGTGAGCCAGTGATGTAGGTTCAAGGCTTTTGTAGTGTTGTCTCTTGTTTCTCTGCCAGGGACAAATCCTACCTGATCCAAGCCCACCCAGGTCAGGACATGAAAAGAAAGTCGATTTGCCAAAATGTTAGAGAATATCTTCACATCTATATTTAAAAGAGATATTGGCCTGTAATTAGCAACATTTGCGGGGTCCTCATTTTCTTTCGGTATTACTGAAATGTATGCTTCTAGCAGAGTGTAGGAGGAACATGAGGCAGCAGACAAAGTATTAAAGGCTTTCAGAAAACTCGGGCAAGAAGGTCTGCAAAGCTTTTATAATATAGCGCCGGAAAACCATCCGGTCCCGGGCTTTTGCCCGGTTTTGTGGCCTTAAGTGCCGCCTCCCATTCCTCTATTGACAATGGTGCTTCCAGTGCTTTCCAGTCTTCTGTAGACAGGGCACAGGGGGATTGATTCACTAGAGTTAATATTATACAGATTACTATAATAGTTTTGGAATTGACGTGCAATATCTTCATTTTTGGAATGGGTTACTCCCGATGCATCAGTCACATGATGCACCATGGAGGTGTGGGTGCGTTGTTGTGTGAATCTGGCTAGGAGCTTGCTCGGCTTATTGCCTAGTTCATAGAAAAGCTTTTGAGATAAGACCTGGCTTCGTCGTGCTCTGACAAATAATTCTTCTAGCAGAAGGGTGTCTGCTAGTTCTTCAGCTATCTTAGCAGCTAATGAACCTTTGTGTTGAGCTTGCAACTTAGTAATCTTATCAGAAAGTTCACTTATCAGCTTCTGATGTTCTTTTTTCTTCCTAGCCACTATCACCAGTAGATGTCCCCTCATTTGTGAGCTTCCCATTGAGTCATGAGAGAGACATCAGGTGTATCTTGATTGCGGAAGTAGTCACTTATTTCCCGTCTAATGGCAGTCGCATCGCTCAGGTCTGTGAGCAGGGAAGCATCCATTCTCCAGATTTTAGAAGACACTTCCCTCTGGGGAAATAGCAAGGTCACTGTGACTGGGTGATGATCAGATAATACCATATTTACTATGATAGCATCATGAAGATAGGACAAGTCTGGCTGATGTACAAAAATGTAATCCAATCTTGAGTAGCGGTTATGCGGAGATGAAAAGAAAGTATAGTCCCTCTCTCTGGGATTAAGCGTCCTCCAGGTGTCATGCAGCGTGAGAGGCCAATTGAAGCTTTATGTGATGCAGAGCAGAGAAGGGAAGCAAAGAGGTACCTGTAGAGGTATCAAGAAGTGGGTTCAGAGACAAATTGAAGTCTCCTCCTCAAATCAAGAGACCTGTCTGAAATGTTGCCAGTTTCTGGAGGGTTTCTCTCAGAAAGGTTGCCTTTTTGGAGTTGGGACATATAAGGCTAAAAGGCTAAGGTCACTGGTCTTTTCTTCCACTCTCCTTTTATGAAGAGGAGTCTACCCCCCGGATCCTGCAGCTGTGTCAGGTCACCTTGAGGCTAGGTGACAGATGCACACCGTTGGGATCAGGAGTGCACCACAAGGCAGTGGACCCTACAGCTGACTGCTGCGGATGGGAGTCCGGGTATAAGGAAGGCAGGGCCGCTGGAACACCAACACGGATCCCACCGGGGTTAGAGCATAGAATTCCCTGAGTCTAAGAGCCAGCAGGTGTTCACCAGAGCCTCTAGTGGTGAGGATGGACTGGGCTGCAACTGGCTCCAGGTCGCGACCCCCATGGTCCCCCAGTTCACACCCACAGTAGGCAAAAGAGGGATAGGATTAGTAAAGGAATAAGCCAAGGTCAGGGCCACAAGCAGACAAGGACAACAGAGTATATGTCAAGGTTCAGGGTCACAGGCAAACAGGGATAGTCGGGGACATGCCAAAGGTCAGGGTCACGAGCAGACAGGAATAGTATAGAATACGCCAAGGTCGGTAACAGAAATAAACGTAGAGCACATGGCAGGCAGGAACAGGAAGCCAAACACACAAAGGTTGATCAGCAGGGCTGACCTGCAGTGCAGAGGTTAATATAGATTTCTCTGATAGGATCTGAGGTGGAGCCATGCTAGAGGAGAGTTAATAAAAGCAGTCAGGTGAGAGACAGCTGGTCTTTGGAGATGAACACATGGAGACAGGTAAGCTGACAAACAAACTCTATTGCATAACCATGACAGGTCCCCCCCTCTTACGAGGCCTCCCCCTTCCCCGCCTGGGACCAGGTTTAGAGAGGAACTTCAAATGAAACTTCCTCAACAAACGAGGTGCAAAGACCTCAGAAGCCTTGATCCTCTCCTCAGGACCAAACCCCTTCCAATGCACGAGGTACTGGAGAATGCCTCTACAGAGTCGGGAATCCAAAATTTGGCTAACCTCGTACTCCTGATTATCCTCAGAGACTGGCGCTATGGTAGAGAGAGGACGAGAGAACTTATTGAGGACTAAAGGCTTCAGAAGGGCAACAGGGAAGGAGTTAGAGATTTTGAGGCTTTTGGGAATCTGGAGCTTGAAACAAACTGGATTCAGTTTAGAAGTTATGGTGTACGGACCAATGAATCTTGGGGCAAATTTGAGAGAAGGAACCCGGAGTTTGATGTTCCTGGTGGAGAGCCAGACTTTGTCTCCTGGCTGAACAGAAGGCGGCTTATGCCTGCGACGATCAGCAAAACTCTTGAATTTGTTGGCTGCTTTTTGGAGGGAATCATGAACGTCAGCCCACATGGAATTGAATGATTCCTGAGCAGTAGCCAAGGCTGGAATGTCAGAAGAACAGGTCATAGGAAGAGGGAGTTGAGGATGTCTTCCGTAAACAGTGATAAAGGGTGTTTTCTGAGAACTGACGTTGACATGATTATTGTGGGAGAACTCTGACAACGGAAGTAGTGATGCCCAATCATCGCGATGAGCCGAGACCAAGGTACGGAGAAAGACCACCAACTCCTGATTAACCCTCTCAGTCTGGCCATTGGATTGGGGATGGTAAAAAGAGGTAAAATTCAAGGTAATGTTGAGGGATTTGCAAAAGGCTCTCCAAAAACGGGATGTAAACTGAACACCCCTGTCCAAAACGACATGTGAAGGAACACCATGAAGGCGGAAAATCTCTCGTACGAAAATGGGAACCAAGGCAGAGGCAGAAGGGAGACCAGGAAGAGGAACAAAATGAGCCATCTTGGAGAACCAATCGATTACCATCCAAATGGCTGTATTATTCTCCGACAGTGGAAGATCGGTGATAAAATCCATGGCGATGTGAGACCAGGGCTCCCTAGGAATGGGCAAGGGCATGAGAAGACCAGCAGGGGCTAGTGTGGAAGATTTAGACTGAGCACAGACATGACAAGCCTTAACGTACTCTTTAACATCCGAGCGGAGGTTAGGCCACCAGTAGAGACGACTGATGAGCAGGAAGGATCGGAGGAACCCAGCATGACCTGCCACCTTGGAATCATGTCCCTAACGAAGGATCTTAGCTCTTAGCTCCGTGGGAACAAAGGTCTTGCCAGGAGGAATTTTTGATTCCAGGGTGGTAGAATGGGCAACAATGCATGAGGTCGGAATGATCGGCTCAGGATCAGGGGTGGACTCCTCGTCCAAAGTGTCAAATGACCTAGAGAGCGCATCAGCCCGACCGTTGCAGGAACCAGGTTTGTACGTAATCGTGAATTTAAAATGAGAAAAGAAGAGACTCCACCTGGCCTGTCTGTGGTTCAGACGTTTAGCATTCTGTAGGTATTGAAGATTCTTGTGATCAGTAAAGATCGTAAAGGAGTGAGGGGAACCCTCCAAGAGATGACGCCACTCTTCCAATGCCAATTTAATTGCGAGAAGTTCCCGATCACCAATGGCATAATTTCTCTCTGCCTGAGAAAATTTTTTGGAGCAGAATGCACATGGTTGACGTCTCTTCTCAAAGAACTGAAGAAGCACAGCTCCCACCCCCCATCGAAGAAGCGTCTACTTCAATAAAAAATGGGTCCCCAGGATTTGGTCTCCTCAAGGGAGGTCTAGAAACAAAGGCCTGTTTCAGATCATGAAACACAGAGACAGCCTTGGGAGGCCAGTCTTTGGCATTCGCACCCTTCTTGGTTAAAGTGATAATAGGTGTGGCAATGGAAGAGTAATTCCTTATGAACTGCCTGTAATAATTTGTGAAACCAAGAAAGCGCTGTGTGGCCTTGAGGCTAGCAGAAAGGGGCCAGTTGGTAATGGCCGAGACCTTTCCGGGATCCATGCGAAGACCCAAACTAGAAACAAAACAGAAACAGGACCTCAGGACATTCAAAGGAACATTTCTCCAGCTTGGCATAGAGATTATTCTCTCTAAGGCGCTGAAGAACGGTGTGGACATGGTTTCTGTGAGCAAGCAGATTTTCGGAAAAGATGAGAATGTCATCCAGATAGATGACAACAAACTGGTACAGTAGATCCCTGAAAATTTCATTGACAAAGTTCTGGAACACAGCTGGAGCATTACACAAACCAAAAGGCATAACCAGGTATTCGTAATGCCCGTCCCTAGTGTTAAACGCAGTCTTCCATTCGTCACCTTCCCATATTCTAATGAGATTGTATGCACCTCTGAGAGGTTCTGAAAATAGAAGCCCCCTTCAACCTGTCGAATAGCTCAGATATTAGAGGTAAGGGGTATCGGTTTTTGATGGTCACTGCGTTTAACCCTAGATAGTCAATGCAGGGTCTGAGGTTACCATCCTTTTTAGCAACGAAAAAGAACCCTGCTCCTGCAGGCGATGAGGATTTCCGGATGAAACCTCTCTCCAGATTCTCGGCGACATACTCAGACATGGCCTGAGTCTCTAGAATGGACAGAGGGTAGGTACTACCCCCTGGGCAGAGTTGCTCCAGGGACAAGGTCAATGGCACAGTCAAAAGATCTATGGGGAGGAAGCACCTCAGCAGACTTCTTACAGAACACATCCCGGTAATCGCTGTATGCCGTGGGAAGATCAGAAGATACGGATGTGGTAGCAATAGGAAGTCTCTCCTTGGGGACCACCTTGAGAAGACAGGACGAGAAACACGAAGGACCCCAAGCCAGGATCTGCCCAGAGACCCAGTCCACATGTGGAGAGTGGAGCTGTAGCCAAGGAAGGCCCAATACAATGGGGGTAGAGGCCTTGGGTAGAATGAGGAAGGAAATCCACTCCTTGTGGAGTATCCCTACTGCATCCTAATAGGTAGCGTCTGGAAACGTATAGGACCCCCTGGGAGTGCAGTGCTATCAATTTCCGAGGCTACCAGTGGTGTAGCGAGGGGAGAAAGGGTAAGCTTCATAGAAGAAGCAGTTCTCCAGTTCATAAAATTGCCGGCAGCCCCGGAGTCCAGATATGCTAGGACCGATTGGGAAGAAGGGCCTACATGGAGGAACACCGGAAGAAGAAGATGAGAAGGTGATGTTTCTGGGTCCAATACTCCACCTTCCAAATGTATTAGACCCGAGCGTTTCCCGGACGAAGCGAGCAGGAGTCACAAAAATGACCCTTGCCTCCACAATAAAGACACAAGCCTAGAGTTCTGCGTCTAGCATGTTCTTCGGGGGTTAGTCTAGTCCGGCCCAGCTGCATAGGTTCCTCAGCAGGCAGAGGATGCTCCACAGAGCGACGGAGGAAGAGTTTTGGCTGACTAGGACCTAGAGGGTGCTGGCGTCTTTTTTCTAGGGACCTCTCCTGGAAAAGAATGTCAATCTGATTGCACAAGGAAATTACATCGTCCAGACTGGCGGGGATGGCTCTTCCTGCTAATTCGTCCTTCACTCGGTCAGAGAGGCCATGTAAAAAGGTTGTGACCAGGGC
The DNA here is from genome assembly GCF_042186555.1 of Aquarana catesbeiana. Classification (NCBI taxonomy): domain Eukaryota; kingdom Metazoa; phylum Chordata; class Amphibia; order Anura; family Ranidae; genus Aquarana; species Aquarana catesbeiana. The sequence goes on from NC_133329.1 coordinate 161,941,211, forward strand.
CTCATTGTTCCAGCTCAATTCAGCTGTGAGGATACGGAACTGAAGCGCATATTGTCCCACTGAACAAGATTCTTGGCGAAGGCGTAAAAGGGCACTAGCCGCTGAAGAATCCCGAGCTGGCTCCTTGAAGATATTACGAAAAAGCTTAAAGAAGTCAGACAGGCTGGAAACCACCGGGTCATTCTTCTCCCACAGGGGGGCAGCCCAAGCTAAAGCTTCACCAGAGAGGAGGGAAATGATATAGGCTACCTTAGCCCAATCAGACAGAAAGTTTTGAGGCTTGAGCTCAAAATGAATGGTGCATTGACTGAGGAAGCCCCTGCAGGTCTTGGAGTCCCCAGAGAAATGGGACGGAGCTGGCAGTAAATATGAATGTGTGGCTGAAACTGGTGCAATAGGTGCAGTTGCTAATTGTACCTGCAGGTTCGGGTTTCCCAAGGAGGCCTGGAGCTGCTCGAAGCGGGAAGCCAGATCCTTTAGGAATAGCATCACCTGAGTCTGATTAGATTCCTGGGTCTCGAGTCTGCGAACTATGCCCTGCAATGGATCGGCTGCAGAAAGCAGCACGTCAGCCAGGTCCATGGCTGATCAAACTGTCAGGTCACCTCAAGGCTAGGTGACAGATACACACTGTTGGGATCAGGAGTGCACCGCAAGGCAGTGGACCCTACGGCTGACTGCTGCGGATGGGAGTCCAGGTATAAGGAAGGCAGGGCCGCTGGAACACCAACACGGATCCCACTGGGGTTAGAGCGTAGGATTCCCTGGGGCGCGGAGTCTAAGAGCCAGCAGGTGTTCACCAGAGCCTCTAGTGGTGAGGATGGACTGGGCTGCAACTGGCTCCAGGTCGCGACCCCCAGGGTCCCCCAGCTCACACCCACAGTAGGCAACAGAGGGATAGGAATAGTAAAGGAATAAGCCAAGGTCAGGGCCACCAGCAGACAAGGACAACAGAGTACACGCCAAGGTTCAGGGTCACAGGCAAACAGGGATAGTCGGGGACACGCCAAAGGTCAGGGTCACGAGCAGACAGGAATAGTATAGAACACGCCAAGGTCGGTAACAGAAATAAACGTAGAGCACATGGCAGGCAGGAACAGGAAGCCAAACACACAAAGGTTGATCAGCAGGGCTGACCTGCAGTGCAGAGGTTAATATAGAGTTCTCTGATAGGAGCTGGGGTGGAGCCATGCTAGAGGAGAGTTAATAAAAGCAGTCAGGTGAGAGACAGCTGGTCTTTGGAGATGAACACATGGAGACAGGTAAGCTGACAAACAAACTCTATTGCATAACCATGACCTGAACCAGGCACGATTTAAAGAAGACAATCCAGATTCCTTTGGTTTTAGAGTCTGCACAAGTCGCAAGATATACCACAGGAAAACGACTATTAGATAAACGGGGGGTGTAACCAGATTTGGAGTGAGTTTCTTGCAAAAAGAGAATTAAGGCTTCATGATGACATATTTTAACTAGAACGCTGCTGTGCTTTTCTGGGTTATTAAGGCCTTTGGCGTTTAAGGAGTACACCTTAAGAGATAGAGGAGCTGAGCTTGCCCTAGTTGATGTCATAATTAGGGGGCGTAGGTATTTGTGGGTATGGCCTGTGAATTAGCGATGGAGAGGGTCAAGGAGACAGACAGGAGGGGGGGAAAAAGAGAGAGAAGAAAAAAAAATGGGGGAATAGGAGATAGCTTTAGTCTATGCACACAGTAGTAAATTCCTGAAAGACAGGTAGGAATGTACTACCTTTTGGGGAGGGGACTCCCAAGTATTGGTGGAACACAGATATACCGGAGATGACTTCAGGCTTGCTAAATCACCTAGTAGGTGGGGTTTGGGGGGAAGGGAGGGGGGGAGGAATAAGCCAGAAAGTTTTAAAGGGGAACCTGCCTCTTTGAGGTGGGGAAGAAGCCTAACACCAGAGAATTTCTACACACCCTATCATCCAGAGACCTCACATTATAGGGGCAACTAGAAAGGGGAGTATCCTCCTCTTCATAATATGGAGGGGTACAGACCAGGGCCACATCCATTAAAGATGTAGGGCCCCTGTCTGTACCTCTCCACCTTGGGAGTTTTAGAAAAAGAAAACCAAAAACAAAACAGTAATATTTCAGAATTCAGCTGGGGGAGAAGGCCATCAGCTGCAATTGTCAGCTTTGCTGCTCAACAGAGTCATCCACCTCGACACATGCACCAACATGGTATATCACGCGGAGACGGGCACTTCCATCCACTACATCAGCTATAGACCTCATCCCCCATGCCAACACAAGGATCAAATCAGCACATTTATTAGCATGTGACATCACAGTATTTAGTCAGATATACATTCCTAGATCCCAATGTCTCGCTTAGGTTTGTCCGGATATATGCATATATAGGTTGCTCTTGTAAAAACTGCCAGGTAATTGTCATGTGTCCCCGTGATTTAGCACTTGGGGGTATGTGGAATAAGCCTTTCCAATTTGTGACCTTATAAAAGATGAACTGCCCCTGTTCAAGTAGTAGGAAGAGGGCACTAAACAGCTGAGTCTGGCAATCGTAGGCAAAACTGTTCCCAACTGCTACTTCTATTGGTCTAAGAGACAGTCTCCATTGTGCCTGGGGGGGTAATGCAATCATCCTGAGCAAAAAATCAAGAACCCCATGATCAGACGGGGCTATAAGCACCAGTTGGTTAGATATGCATGTACGAACCTTTTGAGAGGTATCCGCAGGCTAGTTTGTAGGAGCATGCTTACAGTCAGTGTTAGGTGACAGAAAAAGATCCAGGAATCAAAACTATAGGGGACAGCAATCTGGAGGTCAAGTCATTACTTAGGCAACATCAGATTGGATGGTCTGTCTTACGTCGGTCGGACGATGGAGATACCTTTGGACTCTCATCTGTATCCATGTCTTCACGCATCCTCAATGGGGATTTGGACGAGGTCCGTCGGCGTCTCTGTCTGTTCCTCTACGACCGAGGAGTATCTTCCGGCTGGGTCGGGATCCAGGTCCCATTCTGTAAGAATGTACTATACCAATCTGAGAGCTCGATCACTGGGATACCAAGGGTCTTGCAGAATGATTGTTTGTCTGCGGGCACCTTTAGTAGGGCCGTGCGATTACCAGCCGTTGCTTGTAGGCAGAAAGGAAATTTCCACAGGTAACTGATATGCCTGTCTCACAATACATTTAGGATAGGACGTAGGTCCCTCCTATGCTGAAGAGTGATGGCAGGGAGATCTTATAATAACTGAATACATACTCCCTCATGCTCTAAGTGGCCATGGTGCCTCGCTGAACGTAGAATCTCTTCTTTCTGTATAAAGTGTACCAGGCAGCATACAGTGTCTCTCTGGGGGTCAGTGTCTCTTCCCCTGGGCCTAAGAGCTCTATGACATCTTTCCATGTCAACAGGCATGTCCAGCGGCCTCCCCAATAGAGTGTTGAAAATGGCCCAAACCACTGATTGTAGCTGTGACCCCTCCACAAATTCTGGAATTCCTCTTATGCGTACATTGTGCCTGCGACCTCTATTGTCTAGATCTTCCATGTGGTGATGCATGTATATGAGGTGCTGGGCATGTACCTGAGTGGCCCTTTGAACTTGTCTGATAGCTGCACCATGTGTCATGGCCGCCGTCTCCACATGGTCAAGGTGAGATGCAACTGCCCTGAGATCAGTTTTTAAGTCTGATATTGCTGCAGACAAGGTGTGTTTTTTTATATCTAGGGCTACCTGTTGGAGGTCCGCTACACTTAGGAGAGGGGACTGCTGTACAGTGTGCATACCTGCTGGCGGCATGCCTGGTGGAGTCGCTGTGTCAGCGTAGTTGGAGGCACTGTGTTCCGAGGCTTGTTGAGATGCTGAATATGGAACATCACTGGTATGTTCCTGCTGAGCTGTGTAGACGAGTCCATCTGAGCGTGGGAGGCTGACATGCTTCTTTTGGTCATCTTCACAGGGTGGATCGAAGGTTTTCCCGCTGATGATAAGCAGATGTGAGGCTCTAGACGACGGAGCTCTCGTTCTAAGCAGCCATCTCATTCCGGTGCCAGGCCACGCCCCCCCGCTTGCATTTTCTACCATCAGGGCTTTGCAATATTTACAAACCTGGGATTACCCAGGTGACTGTCATCTACATCAGAGATAGTCCATAAAATAAGCATACTGTCTATGTCTAGCTGTTAATTATAGCTGCAACTGATTATACCATACCAATGGACTACCTATACTGAGTTACTTGGCGATCAGCCTACTCAGTGTTGCTACATTAATTTCCACCTAGGTGAATATCTCAGCCGCCTTAATTGATCCATTATATTAGATAGTATGAGAGTTGAGAGTATGCAGTAGCTACCCGTGTCGTGACAACAATGTCAAATTTTAATTCCTAAAAGTGGTGGAGGACACAATCTATGTTTAATGTTTTATGTGGATTATTTTTTCAATAAATATTTATTAATTTTTGATATATACCATGTTCCTCATTGAAGAATCTCTCTTTGGATACTTTTCCTTTTTGTTTATATGCCGTTATTGATTCAGAGGAATACACCTCCATTCATTATTTGGGTTTGGTGTCGGTATCTTGTTACTAGGTAGAGAGATGGTGTCTACTCAAAAAGCCCCATTCTCCCTAGACTATATCTATTTTGGGTGAGGCTCAAGTGCCAGTTTTCATTTTCTTTTTTGTTTAACATATATTATTAAGTCTGTAGGAAAGTTATAGTCCACAAACTATGGAATATATATCTTGATGTACTGACAGCCTCATTTCTCGAGGCCTGATAATGGCAGAACAGTACAAATATCCCCAAAATGACAGTTCAAGGTATTTAGTAAGAGGCATGGCACATTTTTTGAAGTTGTATTTTTTGCCATAATTTAGAAAATTAAGAACTTTAAAAAAAAAATGTTTTTTACATTTCCTAAAATACTGTCACCAGTGCAGTACAGCATTGTCATATAACTGGTGTGGTGGTGAGCAGGGACACATACTGGAGACAGTATGAAAAAAAAAATATTTTTTTTTTTCTTTTCTTTTTTATTTGTTTACATATTTTTTTTTTTACATACTGCAACCAGAGCAATACAGTGTTACTATAGTAACACTGTACTACTCTGGGGAGGTGATCATAATTTTTTCTTACACTCTATAATTGCTTAAAGCAGTGAATTTCACTGTTATAAGCCAGCTTTTTTACTGATATACATTCATTCAGTGTGTATTGTTGTGATTAGCTGTGATTGGCTACAGCTAATCACATAGCACAGATTATTATTTATGCTATATATATATATATATATATATATATACATCCCAGCTTTATGCAACTATATCTCAATGCAGGCCATTAGTATGTCTGGAAGGCCAACAAGGAGAGGCAGACAGTCACAAGCCAAAAAAAGAGGGCAAGCAGGCTCTGTGTCTAGAGGCAACAGTGCTGGTCATGGAGACGGTGCATCCTCATCAGCACATTGCCGCGGGACACGCTTGTCCTTTTTTTCGGCAGCTGGCCGTATTGAGCTGCAACTTGTGGAAGACTTGGTACAGTAGATGACCAAGCCGTCCTCATCCTCCTCATCCTCTCTCACCTAGGCTCAGGGTACTTTGTCTGGCAAAGCAGCTGCCAACGCGGCCTCTTCCCTCGGCTCAATGGCATCAGTCACTCCTTTCCTATCCCCACCATGTTTGACCACAGTGTTGGGTACTGCATTTTCGTCCAGGATATCCCTGTACTTGGCCGCATTAATCTTTCCCTTGATTGCAACCAGTCGTCCTGCCCCTGCAGCTGAAAAACACCCCCACAACATGATGGTGCCACCACCATGCTTCAATGTTGGGACTGTATTGGACAGGTGATAAGCAGTGCCTGGTTTTCTAAATACATACCGCTTAGAATTAAGGCCAAAAAGTTCTATCTTGGTCTCATCAGACCAGAGAATCTTATTTCTCACCATCTTGGAGTCCTTCAGGTGTTTTTTAGCAAACTCCATGTGGGCTTTCATGTGTCTTGCACTGAGAGGCTTCCGTCGGGCCACTCTGCCATAAAGCCCCAACTGGTGGAGTGCTGCAGTGATGGTTGACTTTCGACAACTTTCTCCCATCTCCCGACTGCATCTCTGGAGCTCAGCCACAGTGATCTTTGGGTTCTTCTTTACCTCTCTCACCAAGGCTCTTCTCCCCGGATAGCTCAGCCAGCTCTAGGAAGGGTTCTGGTCATCCCAAACATCTTCCATTTAAGAATTATGGAGGCCACTGTGCTCTTAGAAACCTTAAGTGCAGCAGAATTTTTTTTTGTAACCTTGGCCAGATCTGTGCCTTGCCACAATTCTGTCTCTGAGCTCTTCAGGCAGTTTCTTTGACCTCATGATTCTCATTTGCTCTGACATACACTGTGAGCTGTAAGGTCTTATATAGACAGGTGTGTGGCTTTCCTAATCAAGTCCAATCAGTATAATCAAACACAGCTGGACTCAAATGAAGGTGTAGAACCATCTCAAGGATGATCAGAAAAAATGGACAGTGCCTGAGTTAAATATATGAGTGTCACAGCAAAGGGTCTGAATACTTAGGACCATGTGATATTTCAGTTTTTCTTTTTTAATAAATCTGCAAAAATGTCAACAATTCTGTGTTTTTCTGTCAATATGGGGTGCTGTGTGTACATTAATGAGGAAAAAAAATGAACTTAAATGATTTTAGCAAATAGCTGCAATATAACAAAGAGTGAAAAATGTAAGGGGTTCTGAATACTTTCCGTCCCCACTGTATATATATATATATATATATATATATATATATATATATATATATATATATATATATATATATATTTGTTTTATTATTGCTTTCCTTTTATTGGTTGAACTAGATGGACCTGTGTCTTTTTTTAGCCAGACTAATTATGTAACATGGTACCAGTAGCTGGCACTGAGTGACAGATAGCTCCAGAGTGCGGCACATAGGGCCCACGTGAGGTGCGTTCTGGGAATGATCTCATATGACATTCCTCCAGAACAATAGGGCTCACATTCAGGTGTCATTTTACAATGGCCCGTGTGGGAAGCAGTTAAGCACGTGGCGCCTTGCCATAGCACGGCCAGGCATGTATATGTGATTGTGGCTCTTCCGGGTCAGGAGCATGCTCCTCCTGTGACTGCTTTGTCCACTGGAAACAGCTAATTACTGTTACCAGCAACTGGGTATCATGTGATCGCTAAGATTGGTCATAGTGATTACATTGTAAAAATGTTAACAACCTGTCATAAATGGCTTTCTATTCATGAACAGCTTGCTTACTGCTGTGATCTGTAATTGGCCCACAGCAATTACATGGTAGCTTGCTACCTGTACAATATCACAGATCACAACTATAAGCAAATTGTTCATTAATGGGAAACCCACTCATGACAGCTAAAACTATTGCTTATACAGTGGTGATTACTGTATAAGCAATAACAATGCTGCTTCTGTCAGAGGCACTTCGGTCCCGATCACAAAGAGTCACTGCTGCTATGCAGTGCCCACCGGTGCCACCAGCCAGTGCATATAAGTGCTGCCTATCAGTGCCCACCAGTGCCACCTATCAATGCCCACCAGTGCCACCTATCAGTGCCCACCATTGCTGTCAGTGCCTCATCAGTGCCACCTATCAGCACCACCCAGTGCTACCCATCAGTGCCCACCAGTGCCACCTATCAGTGCCCACCAGTGCAGCCTCATCAGCGCACATCGCTGAAGGAGAAAAATTACCAGTTTTCAAAATTTTATAGCAAAATTTGAAACTTTTTTTTTTCAAAATTTTCAGTCTTTTTTTTTTTTTTAGAAAAGAATAAAAAACCCAACAGTGATTAATTACCACCAAAAGAAAGTTCTATTTGTGTGAAAAAAATGATAACAATTTAATTTAGGTATCGCGTTGAAACCGTTGTGACACCTGACCATCATTGCATAAAATAACATTTGGACCTGTGACCACAATCACTTGATTTATATCTGTGCCATCTGGGGTTTCCACCAACATTAGCTCATTTGGCAAGGTATCATCCATTATCATATCATTAGGCCCTGTGTGGATCATGGACATGACCTCTTCTGTGCATTCGCCCTTACTCAGTGCTTCCTTCTTGTGAGTGACATCATCCACACGAGCAAGTTCACCCTTGCATATAAGTTGCGCTGCAGGTCCTTCATCTGACATCGCAAAAATCACGTCCACTCCACTCTTACCAACAGAGGCCTTTTCCAATAAAACCAACAGGCTTTTTGCCCATCTGTCCCAGTCTGTTATCTCTATGCTCCCATCAGAGGTACCACACAATACCGCTCCAACTGCACAAGGAGACCCAGAGGGACAGAGTGGCCCAGCAACAGACACATTGCACATGTCACTTTGGTCCAAACTAGACTGTGGCAATACATTTTGATCCATAGTAGGCTACAATACCACACCCTCACCATCTTGCTCTTTTGGCGCTTCATTAAACACATGAATACTTTCACACCTGTCATTACCAGACTGCATTAACCCATTTCCACCATGAGTATTTTCAAACATTTGAGTTTTAGTATTTAACATCTTGTTATCATTGGGTTAAAGTACCCTCTTATCCATCAAAGCGGCACCATAGTCAGGGCCATCTTTAAGGCAGGGCAAAAGGGGCAGCTGCCCTGGGCCTCACCACATCCCTATTTCATTTGCACAATACAAATCTCCCATAATTTCCAGGGAAAAGACAAATAGTGTCAGGACTTTTTAGGTGGATGATCTCTCAAAGAAATGTTATGACACAAACAAGTACTAAAATGTAATCCTTTATTCACACTTAACCCTTGACCAAGAAAATGGCTTTTATTAAAACAGGGGAAGATTAGCCTCCTCATCATTAAAATCAAACCCAATACACATTATGCATGACATACGGAACATTACATTCCACTGAACACATCCCTTTAAAATCCCTCCTCAATCCTCCAAAATCCTTCTACAGCATCATACTCTGTCAAATTATGTCACAGCCACCACCCTGGGGACCAACAATATTTCAAATGTCTTCGAGGACCAAATTATGATGATCACAGTGGTGTGGACAGATTCTTAGTTTCAACTTGTTTAAGTGTGTCTTCAGGAGAGGGGCATTCTAAAATATAAGACAAAAAAGACAAAGTAAGACAGCACAATTAGCCAATTAGACCAACATTGGACAACAAATGTGGTATATGCACTAGCCCCATGGGACCATAAATCAAAGGCAACAATAATGCTCACACTGATCATAAAAATGATAGCACTTGGTCAAATTGATACTCAATTATAGACAGTAAATTTCACACATCAAATATTGCACCACGCGTGCCCACATATAAGACCTGCACAGCTGCCCACAACCAAAATGGTCATTGCAGGAGTCTCACTGAGTGCGGATGCTCCAGAGATCAGCCAACAGGGCTCCCCCCAGTGCGCATGCCCAATCCATCCACCCCCCCAGAAGCAGAGGAATCACCGCTCTTCTATGTAGGGAACACTACCACCATCTGTTGGAAGTCACCGCACAGAGGGGCAGCAAATGCCCACCTCCCACACAAAAGGCCATGCTAAGAACAGGTACTGGGCATGAGAGGGCCTTCCCCAGGTCCCCCCAAGTTCCCAGACAAGGGCAAAAAAGAAAGGGAAGGAGGATAAAATTGGAGAGAAAAAGGAAAAGATATGTAAAGACAGTCTGAGACCTAACATGCCAATACATGCACATGTACCAAACAAAAAATAATTCAATTATTAATTGTTCCAATGAGTAATACTGTCACACATCAAAATATTATTAATAATATTAGTGAACAATGCAGACACATGTGCTACAATCGGGACACAACGTGGTTGAACAATATAAAACAACTGCACTGCATCCTCCAATTTGGTCAATGACATGTGTCTTATATAACACAATACAAATAACATCCAGTATATAAAAAGAGAAAGAAAAACCACACAAGAAAATATGAATCTATACATTGATAATTGCAAAGTTTACATTTAGTGTGCAACCTAATACACAAATCTATCAATTAAGGACATTTACTGTAAGTCCAAATAGACTAAACATTCTGCTTTGTCAAGATAAACAAAATTATTAGGTGATGCCTAACATTTTATTATAGATATTGTATATGTTACCATCTAATCAGAGGCCATTCAAGGAAGGATTTGAATATTAGCATCTCATTAAGCACAGGCCTAGTGGTAGCTTTAAGGATTTTAATCCACCAAGTTTAAAATTTAAGCAACTCCTCATCAATGTCCCCACCCCTACATATGGAGTTACAGTATATGTTCCAATGTATAGAAGTGAATATCATTAGAGTCATAATGGTGGAATGGTGGTATAAATCTACATTCTGTGTAATCAGTGAGTATATCTTCTCAATGGAGATCAGGTATAAATGATCATATATATGTTTCCAAACGGGTCGCTTAGTTTTACCCACATAGAAAGCTTGACACTGGCATGTCATTGAGTAATTTACTCCCATCGTTTCACAGTCAATCTGGTGGTGAAGAAAAAAATTTTTGTTTGTTCGGTAACACAGTGTATCTACCCTCCTGGATCCAAGGGTAATAAGGACATGAACCATAGGCAAATGTGCCTTTCTTCTCATCCTGATTTGAAATCCTCTCTTCTTCTTCCCTCAATTGACCACATGTAACATGGTCCCTAATGGCTTTGGCATGTCTAAAGGTAATTTAAGGTACAGGGACTACAAACCTCCCCATTAAAGGATCACTGGTGAGGAGATGCCATTGATTCTGTAAAATACATCTCAATTGTGAACGTTGCTTTGAATATCACAAAATAACTCTTGTGTTATTGGAGGGAGGATTTTTGGTTGTCTCATAAAAAATGGGTTCCCTGGGTTTTTTTTACAGGCTCTCTGAAAAGTTTTCTTTATTAATTATATGCTATAGATTCCTTTTAGCAGCCAGTCTTGTAACAGTCATGCTTGTTTGATGAAATCCTCATCTTTTGTACAATTAGGTTTCAGGCGCAAATACTGGTGGTAAGGAATACTCTTTCCATTTAGCAAAGTGTTAGCTGATGTTGGTTTTCTTTATAAATCAAAAGTGAGTGATCTTCTTGTTTTGACTATAATACATACGTATAACCAGGAAGGTAACTTTATTTATACCTCATTCCATGATGAATTTTAAATTAATTTCATTACACTGTAGTTGGGCCATACATTCCTCCAATTCAGTCTTATTGCCTGTCCATTTCATAAAGATATTTTATATATACCTGCGACACACAGGAATGTGGCACAAGTATATTTGCGAAACCAGATCCCCAAAGAAAAGGTCCCTCTCCCACCCCCTCAGATACAGGTTGGTGTACAACGGGGAATCCCGTGTCACACCACCACCTCCTGCATCTGGCAAAAATGATCACATTTCTAATCAAAATGTATGTTAACAACGCCAAGATAAAAAAGTTATAACAAAAAGAACTGTTACACTCGTGGAGGAAAGTCGCCCCTATATTTACTTCTTTTTCATGTGGGATGGAGCTATAAAAAGCTTCAACATGCACTGTAACAGCCAAGCATTCATGGGTACTTGTATGCCCTTGATAACTCTAAGTATATATTGGGCACCCAGGATGGTCCTGTTACACTCTTATGCATCTTTGGTAGCGTGTATAACATAAGGGTTTTTGGGTGTTTCTCAAGTTTCAATAATTTCATGTTGGTAGGCCCTTTCCACAATCTCATAGAATTCCAGCTGAAAATGCAGCAACATGGATTTGTCTATTGGTTGATACCACTCCGAATTTGACAGAATTTTTAAACACATTCTCTGGTATCCTTGCTAGAACTGGGTTTTCCTGCTGGTGGCACTATGGTGCTGTCAGAAACCATGAACCAGATCGAGACAGAAATACAGTTAAATCACACTTGTTTATTAATAAAAATAAAAAGGTAAATAGAGTAAGTGTAGTCAAAGCATAGCCAGAGTCCAGTAACCGGATCGGGTAGTCAGCCAAGCCAGAGTTCAGTAACCAGATTGGGTAATCAGCCAGACCAGAAGTCAGGGATCCAAGCGGAGAAACAGAAAGCAGGATAAGAAACCAGAAGGGATGTCAGCAAGCCAGTCTTTAAACAGGAACGCAGGAGATGGTTTCTTGTGATGTGACCAAGGTGAAGGCAGGAAAGAAGTGAGCTGGACATCTTTAAGTAGGCGGGACTGACGAGCAGATCCAAAACAGCAGGTAAACTGTGGAGAGAGAAGAGACCTGGCAATTAGCTGACAGCTGAATGGCCAGATCAGAGAAGGAAGGGCTGAGCTAGCCCTGACAGTACCCCTTCCTCAACTCCCCCTCCCCTCAGAGGACCACCAAGCTTGAGGGGAAAACATTTATGGAAATCACGGAGGAGGGCAGGGCCATGTACGTCCGATGATGAGACCCAGGAGTGTTCCTCCGGACCGTACCCCTTCCAATGCACCAGGTACCGTATGCGCCCACGGAACCTATGGGAGTCAACAATGAATTGTACCTCATACTCCTCATGGTTCTCAACCTGTATAGGGTGAGGATGTGGCACCGAGGTGGTAAAGCGGTTGCAGACCAACGGTTTCTAAAAGGAGACATGAAACAAATTAGAGATGCTCATACTAGGAGGAAGGTCCAACACGTAAGCCATTGGGTTAATCCTGCAAAGGAAACAGAAAGGCCCAATAAACCGAGGTGCGAACTTCAGTGAGGGAACATGAAGTTGGAGGTTGCGAGATGACAGCCAGACCCTGTCCCCAATCTGGTAGGAAGGTGCAGGCAGGCGTCTGCGGTCAGCATGGAGTCTGTACCTATCATTAGCATGACGAAAAGCCTCTTGGACTTATGCCCAAGTGGAACGAAGACCACGGAGATGCTCCTCTAGCGCAGGAATACTCTGCGGAACAAATGAGTCAGGCAACATGGAAGGTTGGAAACCATAATTCGCCATAAATGGAGACAAGCGGAAAGCAGAATTCAAGGCACTGCCCATGGTAATAGGTCTGACCAGTTGTTGTGATGGTAAGAAATGTAGCAACATAGGAATTTCATTTCATTAAGGACTGATTGGCTCGTTCTGCGGCCCCATTAGACTGCGGGTGATACACAGAGGAGAAAGCATGCTGAATTCACAGCTGTGCACAAAAGGCGCACCAGAACCGGGACACAAACTGACTACTCCTGTCCGAGACAATCACATTGGGTAGACCATGTAAGCGAAAGATCTCCTGAGCAAAAATGGAAGCCAGTTCCTTAGAAGTGGGCAACTTTTTAAGTGGAATACAATGATACATCTTTGAGAACTGGTCAACCACCATAAGGATAACTGTGTTGCCTTGGGAGTTGGGCAACACCACAATGAAATCCATAGACTGGTGGGTCCAGGGCCTCTCTCCATTGAGTATGGGTTGTAGGAGGCCCACTGGAAGGTGTTGTGGAGTCTTACTCTGAGCACACACGGAACAGGCAGCTACGAAGGCAGTTACATCAGCACGTAGACTAGGCCACCAGAATTGTTGATTGTTGAATGAGTTGATTCTTCCCAGGGTGGCCAGCTTCCTTGGGAGAATGGTGATTCTGGAGCACGGCAGTACGGAGACACTCTGGTTCAAAGCAGCGGTCACAAGGTTTCTCAGGAGGAGCATCGACCTGAGCAGCAAGAATTTTGTGACTGGTGCGAACTGTAGCCAGAATATGATCAGGAGGAATCATAGGAACCAGAACCGACTCCAACTTGGAAGTGGAGGAAAATTGTCGTGACAAGGCGTCAGCCTTTAAATTCTTAGTACCGGGTAAGAATGAGACAATGTAATTGAAACTTGACAAGAAAAGAGCCCATCGCGCCCTTCTGGGAGAGAGGCGTTTAGCCTCAGACAAGAATGTGAGATTCTTATGGTCAGTAAGAATGAAACCGGCACAGTGGTACCTTTGAGGAGATGTCTCCATTTGTCAGGTACCTGGTAGTAGAGCCTGACTTGTAGGAGAAGACCTCTCATACAACGCTGGTTCAAGAGCCACTGGAGTGGGGACAGTGGTCTCCTGAGCGCAGTGGGGTAGGAGTGCCTGTTGAAGTAGAGTCTCTGATGCTGAAGTGAGGTGGAGATCCCTCCAGGGATGGCTGGACTGCAGGTCAGGTGGTAACTGGAAGCAGCAGGCTGGAACACTGGAGATGCAGAGATCACTGGAGCTGGAGCTGAAGGTGCAACAGCAAGAACAAACAGCAGGCACAAACAAGGTCAGACAGTCCGGGTCAGCAGGTAGATGAGACAGGCAATAACGGCAGGCAGAGGCAGAGTTGGTAGGCAAGCAGAGGTTGTCAACGTTATCAGTCAGAAGCAGGAGAATAGTCAGGCAGGCCAAGTCGGATTGGAGCAGGACGGATGGTCAGACAAGCTGGGTCAAATCAGGTAACAATCAATCAGGTGCAGGTTAACAGGAATCACAGAGCTGAGACGAAGCAGCAATGCACCCATGGAACAGGGGAACTCTTATGCGCTCTTTGGCGCCAAAACCGCGCTAACGTGAATGCATGCGCACACGCGCCGCGCATCCGCGCGCGCCCAAGCGCCACGTTGATGCCTGGAAACAGCAGAAGTTTGTTGCAGTATTTGCACAGGGGCGTGCCGGCGCATAGGTGCATGCAAACGCCCAGGTCTGGCGCTGGTAGATCCCTGACATTTCCCCCCCAAGGGGCAGCCTCCGGATGCCCATAAGTCTTCTTTTCTCAGGGTGGGTAGAGAAATAGGCGTGAACTAAACGCCTAGCATGAACATTACTGTCTGGTTCCCATGAGTTACTTTCTGGGCCGTAGCCTTTCCATTTAATTAGGAATTGGTTTTGCCCTTGTCTTCTTCTACAATCAAGGATAGCCTCAACCTCAAATTCCTCGCTGCCATCAATCAAAATAGGTTCAGGAGGTCTAGTTCCTCTACCAGGGAAGGGATCCGGTACAGCAGGTTTAAGCAGAGATACATGGAATACTGGATGAATCTTAAGAGAATCAGGCAAAGTCAATTCGTAAGAAACTTCATTGATCTTCCTCTTAACCGGAAAAGGACCCATAAATCTAGGTGCCAACTTCTTAGAAGGACATGCTAATTTGATATTATTGGTAGAAAGCCATACCTAATCACCAAGCTGTAACTTCAGTTCCCCTCTTCTTTTTCGGTCGAATATTCTCTTGCCGTCTGCCTGGGCCTTGGACACTGCTTCCTGCAACATCTGGTTGTTGTGACTGAGGAAATCCACTGTACTCTGTACTGCGGGAAATGAAGACTCTGGAAGGAAATTGGGTAGAAAGGTTAAATGGAAGCCATAATTGGCGAATAAGGGGGATTGACCGGTGGCAGAATATTTGGCATTGTACGCAAATTCTGCTAAAGGCAGCAGGGATACCCAATCATCCTGTGTGAAGGATGTAAAGCATCTGATGTATTGTTCAAGGGTCTGATTGGTCCTCTCTGTCTGCCCGTTAGTTTGAGGATGATAGGCCGAGGACAAGGCCAGTTCAATTTTTAAGGTTTCACACAGGGCTCTCCAAAAATGAGAGGTGAATTGTACCCCTCTATCAGAGACTATGCTTACAGGAACTCCATGAAGTCTGATGATTTCCTTGATAAATATACGAGCAGTCTCAATGGCAGATGGGGTTCCCCTTAAAGGAAGAAAATGGGCCATCTTGGTTAAATGGTCCACCACCACAAGGAAGCTCCACAATAAAATCCATGGAAATCATTTTCCAGGGTCTATCGGGTACAGGTAAAGGTTTTAACAATCCCCAAGCTCAATTCCTGGATGTCTTATTCTGGGTACAGATAGTGCAGGAGCTGACATATTTTTTGCAAAAGTCTTTCAGATTGGGCCACCAGAATGTACGCTGCACCAATTCCAGGGTTTTGCAAACCCCAAAGTGACCTGCCAGTGGATGATCATGAAGAAGTGTCAAGACCTTGACCCGAACCTCCTCAGGGACAAAAATTTGGCTTCCTTTCCAGAACAATCCATCTCTGTTTATCAAGGTAATCCCTGTAGGCCTGGCTGACTCAGAGGATGCTTCCTTAATCTGGGAGAGTAGATCTGTTTGTAGGAGTAGAAAATTGTTTGCGGGTAAGATGGTGTCAGGAGTAGATAAGTCCTTTGGATTGTCATGCATTCGTGACAATGCATCTGGTTTAATATTTTTTGAGCCTGGCCGATAAGTAATATGGAAGGAAAAACGTGAGAAAAACAGAGCCCAGCGGGCTTGTCGAGGCTTTAGTCATTTAGCAGATCGCAAATACTCCAGATTTTTATGGTCAGTGTAAATTAGTACTGGATGCATAGCCCCCTCCAACAGGTACCTCCACTCCTCCAGTGCAGTCTTAATAGCGAGAAGCTCCCGGTCACCAACATCATAGTTCCTCTCCGCAGGGGAGAGTTTTCGGGAGAAGAACCTCACAGGATGCATTACGTCTTTACTGCCTTTACGTTGCGAAAGTATTGCACCCACTGCTATCTCAGAAGCATCAACTTCTAAAATGAATGGTAATGATGGTTCAGGATGACTGAGGATTGGTGCCGAGTAGGGATGAGCTTCGTGTTCGAGTCGAACCCATGTTCGACTCGAACATCGTCTGTTCGCCCGTTCGCCGAATTGCGAACGATATGGGCCGTTCGCGCCAAATTCGTGTGGCGCATCATGGCCCATAATTCACTGCGGCATCGCAGTGCATTGCTGGCTGATGATTGGCCAAGCATGCACTATGACCCGCATGCTTGGCCAATCACAGTGCCGTCTGAACAGAGAGCCGTAATTGGCCAAAGCCAAGGAGGCTTTGGCCAATTATGGCTCAGGAGATTTAGCACACGCCCCACACTATATAAGGCCGCCTAAACGGCGGCCCTGTGCAGTGTGTGTATCGGCGTTCATAGATAGAGAGAGAGAGACAGACAGTGTCATTTGATTTGAGTTAGATAGATTAGGCAGAACAGTCAGTCAGTTAGCTGCACTTACAGTGTATTGTGTATATATATGCATCCCAGGTGTTGCATATATATATATATATATACACTGTATTCAGTTTAGCTAGATCCGTTTCTGTTATCTTCTTACTGACAGGCAGGCTTGTCTTGTTACAGTATTTACAGCTACCTGAAGAAAATTGCTGGTGTTCTTTTGATCCTATTAGTACCACAGTCAGGCAGCTAGACTATTTACAGTTAGTGCAGTGCGTCCTGCTCAGTGTTCAGCTAAAACTACAAGTTAGTGGGGTGCGTCCTGCTCACAGTGTTCAGCTAAACCTACAAGTTAGTGGGGTGCGTCCTGCTCACAGTGTTCAGCTAAACCTACAAGTTAGTGTGGTGCGTCCACCTCACAGTGTTCAGCTAAACCTACAAGTTAGTGCGGTGCGTCCTGCTCACAGTGTTCAGCTAAAACTACAAGTTAGTGCGGTGCGTCCACCTCACAGTGTTCAGCTAAACCTAGAAGTTAGTGCGGTGCGTCCTGCTCACAGTGTTCAGCTAAACCTACAAGTTAGCGTAGTGAGACCTCTGCACAGTGTTCATCTAAAGCTACAAGTTAGTGCAGTGCGTCCTGCTCACAGTGTTCAGCTAGATCCGTTCCTGTTATCTTCTTACTGACAGGCAGGCTTGTCTTGTTACAGTATTTACAGCTACCTGAAGAAAATTGCTGTGGTTCTTTTGATCCTATTAGTACCACAGTCAGGCAGCTAGACTATTTACAGTTAGTGCAGTGCGTCCTGCTCACAGTGTTCAGCTAAAACTACAAGTTAGTGGGGTACGTCCACCTCACAGTGTTCAGCTAAACCTAGAAGTTAGTGCGGTGCGTCCTGCTCACAGTGTTCAGCTAAAACTACAAGTTAGTGCTGTGCGTCCTGCTCACAGTGTTCAGCTAAACCTACAAGTTAGTGTAGTGAGACCTCTGCACAGTGTTCATCTAAAGCTACAAGGTAGTGCAGTGCGTCCTGCTCACAGTGTTCAGCTAGATCTGTTCCTGTTATCTTCTTACTGACAGGCAGGCTTGTCTTGTTACAGTATTTACAGCTACCTGAAGAAAATTGCTGGTGTTCTTTTGATCCTATTAGTACCACAGTCAGGCAGCTAGACTATTTACAGTTAGTGCAGTGCGTCCTGCTCACAGTGTTCAGCTAAAACTACAAGTTAGTGGGGTACATCCACCTCAGAGTGTTCAGCTAAACCTACAAGTTAGTGTGGTGCGTCCTGCTCACAGTGTTCAGCTAAACCTACAAGTTAGTGTGGTGCGTCCACCTCACAGTGTTCAGCTAAACCTACAAGTTAGTGCGGTGCGTCCTGCTCACAGTGTTCAGCTAAAACTACAAGTTAGTGCGGTGTGTCCACCTCACAGTGTTCAGCTAAACCTAGAAGTTAGTGCGGTGCGTCCTGCTCACAGTGTTCAGCTAAAACTACAAGTTAGTGCTGTGCGTCCTCCTCACAGTGTTCAGCTAAACCTACAAGTTAGTGTGGTGCTTCCTCCTCACAGTGTCCAGCTAAACCTACAAGTTATTTTTTTGCGAGCTCTGCACAGTGTTCAGCTAAAGCTACCTGTAGAAGATTGGTGGTGTTTTCCTGATCCTATCACTACCACAGGCAGCTAAAAAAGCTACAAGTTATTTTTTTGCGAGCTCTGCACAGTGTCCAGCTAAAGCTACCTATAGAAGGTTGGTGGTGTTTTCATACTACAGGCAGGCAGTTGATTTTGCTAGCTGCAGTATCAGTACATATATATATATATATATATATATATATATATATATCCCAGCTTAGTGCAGCTACAGGCCATTAGTATGTCTGGAAGGCCAAGAAGGAGAGGCAGACAGTCACAAGCCAATAAGAGAGGGCAAGCACGCTCTGTGTCTAGTGCTGGTCGTGGAGACGGTGCATCCTCATCAGCACGTGGCTGTGGGACACGCTTGGCCTTTTTTTCGGCAGCTGGCCGTGTTGAGCCGCAACATGTGGAAGACTTGGTCGAGTGGATGACCAAGCCGTCCTCATCCTCCTCATCCTCTCTCACCCATGCCCAGGGTACTTTGTCTGGCAAAGCAGCGGCCTCTTCCCTTGGCTCAATGTCATCAGTGACTCCTTCCCTAGCCCCACCATGTCCTCCTGAGGAGTCCCTCGAACTGTTTGACCACAGTGTTGGGTACATGCTCCAGGAGGATGCCCAGCGTTTGGAAGGCTCTCATGATGATACTGAGCTCGATGAAGGCATTAATGTGAGCACGGACAGAGGGGGTGCCCAAGAAGGACAGCAATCTGGCAGTCATGCTCCCCCTGCTGCAGCATACTGCCAGGTTTGCTCCAGTGATGAGGAGGGATGGGATGATGAGGTCACTGACTCAACGTGGGTGCCTGATAGGAGAGAGGAGGAGGAGGAGGCGGCACATCACCAACGAGGCAGGATGCCCTCCAGGGGCCAGCCTAAGGGCAGCACCTTGACTGCATCACAACCCAAAGCTCCACATGTGCAGGGCGCTGCAGTCTCTGCGTGTTATTCAAAAAGTTCTTTGGTGTGGGCCTTTTTTGAGACGAGTGCATCAGATCGCACCGCTGCTATTTGCAACATATGTCTCAAGCGTATCTCGCGTGGCCAAAACATCTCCCGCTTGGGTACCACATGCTTGACCAGACATATGTTGACCTGCCATGCAGTTCGTTGGCAAGCGTATCTAAAAGACCCACACCAAAGAACAAAAAGGACGTCTCCTTGCTCCTCATCAGCTGAGATCTCCAACCCCACTATACCTTCAGTCCTCTCTGAGACCTGCACTGAGAGGAATGAAGGTGTAGAATTAGGTGTGTCACAGCCAAGTACTTGTGGGCAATCTGTTTTTGGTACACCAACGTCAGATTGTACCAGGCAAATTTCCCTGCCCCAGCTGCTGCACCGCCGAAAGAAGTTTGCTCCCAGCCATCCACATGCCCAGCGGTTGAATGCTAGCTTGGAAAAATTGCTAGCACTTCAACTGCTGCCTTTTCAGTTGGTAGACTCTGCCCCCTTCCGTGAGTTTGTGGAATGTGCGGTTCCTCAGTGGCAGGTACCCAAACGCCACTTTTTCTCACGGAAGGCGATTCCGGCTCTCTACCGGCATGTGGAAGGCAATGTCCATGCTTCGCTGGACAGGGCGGTCAGCAGTAAGGTGCATATTACCGCTGACTCATGGTCCAGCAGGCATGGACAGGGATGTTACCTAAGTTTCACGGCGCATTGGGTGACTCTGCTGGCAGCTGGGAAGGATGCAGGACAAGGTGCAGTAGTGTTGGAGGTTGTTCCGCCACCACGCCTCCAAAATGCTAATGATTGTGACACACCTCTCTCCTCCACCCCCTCCTCTTCTTCTTCCTCCATGGCCTCTTCCTGTGCTTTGTCCTCGGAACCAGCGGTGCTCCGTAGCCGTTTAAGGGGCTACACAAGTACACAGGCCAAAAGATGCCATGTGGTGCTTGAGCTGGTGTGCTTTGGGGACAGGAGCCACACTGGGGAAGAGGGTCTGTCAGCTATGCAGGGGCAGGTTCAGAGGTGGTTGATGCCATGCCAACTTAAGGCAGGAATGGTGGTTTGTGACAATGGCACCAACCTCCTCTCTGCCCTCCGACAGGGACAAATGACCCATGTGCCCTGTTTGGCTCACGTCCTTAAGTTGGTGGTGCAGCGGTTCTTGGGCAGGTACCCGGGCTTACAGGATGTCCTGAGGCAGGCCAGGAAAGTCTGTGTGCATTTCCGCCGGTCATATAATGCCAGTGCTCAGCTGACGGACCTCCAAAAGGAGTTTAACCTGCCCAAGAACTGCCTAATCTGTGACATGCCCACCAGGTGGAACTCAACGTTGGCCATGCTGCAGCGGCTGCACACGCAGCAGAGGGCCATCAATGAGTATCTGTGCGACTATGGCACTAGGACAGGGTCAGGGGAGCTTGTTTTTTTTTCCTCACGCCAGTGGGCCATGATCAGGGATGCATGCACTGTCCTGTCACCATTTGAGGAGGCCATGAGGATGGTGAGCAGTGACAGTGCATGCATCAGTGACACTGTCCCCCTTGTCCACCTGTTGGAGCACACGCTGCGTGGAATAATGGACAGGGTACTTGAGGCAGAACAGAGGCAGGAAGAGGAGGACTTCCTTAGCTCTCAAGGCCCCCTTTATCCAGACAGTGTTCCTGCGTGCCCGCCGATCACACAGGAAGAGGAGGAGGAGGAGGAGGAAGATTGTGTCAGTATGGAGGTGGAGCCTGGCACTCAGCATCAGCAGCAGTCTTTAAGGGATCAGTCCCAAGAAACACATGGACTTGTACGTGGCTGGGAGGAGGTGGCTGCGGACCATGTCGTCCTTAGTGACCCAGAGGACTCCGGACCGAATGCCTCAGCAAACCCATGCTGCATGGCCTCCCTGATCCTGCAAAGCCTGCGTAAGGATCCTCGTATTTGTGGTATCAAGGAGAAGGACCAATACTGGCTGGCAACCCTCCTTGATCCACGTTACAAGGGTAAGGTTGCGGACCTTATCTTGCCATCGCAGAGGGAGCAGAGGATGAAACATCTTCGGGAGGCCTTGCAGAAAGGTCTGTGCAACGCGTTCCTAGAGACTGGGAGGTTACAAACTCCTGTTTCTGGACAACGTGTTGCTGAGGCTTCAGTCAGTGAAAGAAGGAGCGGTGGAGAAGGTGGCCGTCTGACTGATGCGTTCAGACAATTTTTTGGTCCGCAGCCCCAAGGTATGATCGGTTCCAGCAACCATCGCCAGCGTCTGTTTTACATGGTGTAGGAATACCTAGGGGCAAGATCTGACTTGGACACCTTTCCCACCGAAAATCCTCTGGGTTACTGGGTCTTGAGGATGGATCACTGGCCAGAGCTTGCACAGTATGCAATTGAGCTACTGGCCTGTCCTGCATCCAGCGTTCTTTCGGAACGCACATTCAGTGCTGCTGGAGGCTTTGTAACCGATCACAGGGTGCGTCTGTCCACCAACTCGGTCGATCGACTGACCTTCATAAAAATGAATCAGTCTTGGATCACCACCAGCTACCAAGCACCTGATGCTGATGTAACCGAATAATTTTTTTTGAAATCTCAGATCCCTTCAAAGACTGCCTATGCTGATGCTGAGTGACTATCCCTGAGTAATTATCCTCTTCCTCCTCAATCATCACGCTGATAGCTTGTAAGAACATTTTTGGTTCTGGGCGCCACCACCAGTGCCTAAGGCCCAATTTTTCAGCCCCTGTTTAACAGGGGTGTGTAATTACAATTTTTGATGCAATACTTTGCAGTAGGGCTCATTTCTGCGTTACAACTAGAGTATCTGTGAGGGGTTGCAGTGTTGTGGCACCAGCACCAGTGCCTAAGGCCCAGTTTTTCAGCCTCTGTTTAACAGGGGCATGTAATTACAATTTTTGATGCAATACTTTGCAGCAGGGCTCATTTCTGCGTTCCAACTAGAGTATCTGTGAGAGGTTGCAGTGTTGTGGCACCAGCACCAGTGCCTAAGGCCAAATTTTTCAGCCCCTGTTTAACAGGGTCATGTAATTACAATTTTTGATGCAATACTTTGCAGCAGGGCTCATTTTTGCGTTCCAACTAGAGTATCTGTGAGGGGTTGCAGTGTTGTGGCACCAGCACCAGTGCCTAAGGCCTAATTTTTCAGCCCCTGTTCAACAGGGGCATGTAATTACAATTCTTGATCTAATATTTCACAGCAGGGCCCATTTCTGCACCCACCAAGAGTGAGTGAGGACTTACAGTGTTGTGGCACCACCACCACCAAAGGCCCAATTTTTCTGCCCTTGTTCAACACGGGCATGTAATTAGAATTCTTGATCTAATATTTCACAGCAGGGCCCTGTGAGGGCTTACAGTGTTGTGGCCACAACAACACCTAAGGCCCAAATTTCTGCTGAGTATATAGGGCAGGCCCCTACTTTCAAACATCTAACTTACAAACGACTCCTACTTGCAAACGGAAGGAGACAACAGGAAGTGAGATGAAATCTACCCCTAGGAAGGGAAATTCTCTCCTGTAAGAGTTAATATGGGAAAAACTTTTCTCCTTTCCACTGATGCTTTCCAATCCTTGTTCCACAAAAAACCCCAAATTTTCAAAAAACATTTGTCATTGGGACAAAAAGTGAGGTGAAATCTTCTGAAGAGGAGGAAAGACAGCAAAACAAATGTCACAGGGGTGATAACCCTTCCCTATGTTTTCCAAAAAGCTTAAAAAAGATTTTTTGGCTGGAGCTAAACACGTTAAAAATGTACCCGTTAAAAATTACTAACAGATTCTACTTAACAACAAACCTACAGTCCCTGTCTTGTTTGCACCGCCTGTATACTGCTGTTCAGAGTATATAGGGCCTGGTGGCCCCACACCTTTCCTTATTTTAATTTGGGTGCGGGGTTCCCCTTAATATCCATACAAGACCCAAAGGGCCTGGTAATGGTCTGGGGGGTACCCATGCCGTTTGTCTCACTGATTTTCATCCATATTGCCAGGACCCGACATTACATTAAACCCGCAAGCAGTTTTAAATGAGATTTTTTCCTTTAAAAATGACATTTTGTGCAGGGACTGTTCTAAACACGGGAAACACACGTCACTTTACAGGCATACTATAGACACACCCCAGGTATGATATTTAAAGGAATATTTCACTTTTTTTTTTTTTTTACTTTACACATCATTAAAATCACTGCTCCCGAAAAAACGGCCGTTTTTAAAAGTTTTTTTGCATCGACAAGTCCCCTGGGGTAGGACCCGGGTCCCCAAACCCTTTTTAGGACAATACCATGCAAATTAGCCTTTAAAATGAGCACTTTTCATTTTGAACGTTCGAGTCCCATAGACGTCAATGGAGTTCTAACGTTCGTGCAAATTTTTGGTCCGTTCGCAGGTTCTGGTGCGAACCGAACCGGGGGGTGTTTGGCTCATCCCTAGTGCCGAGGTAAACAGTCTCTTGAGGTTCTCGAAAGCATCTTGGGCTAGTTGATTCCAGGAAAAACGGGCATTTTGTTTGGTCAACTGCGTGAGGGGTGCAATTATGGCTGAGAACCCCCTGATGAACTTCCTATAAAAGTTTGCAAACCCGATAAACCGCTGAACTCCCTTCTTGTCCAGGGGTACCGGCCAGTCCAGAACAGCGGAAACCTTCTGCGGGTCCATCTTGATGCCAGTTGAAGAGATTATCAACCCCAGGAATTGAATGCTCTGTTGCTCGAACTCGCATTTCTCCGCTTTTGCATAAAGTCTGTGTAAGCAGAGACGACCCAACACCCTGCGGACATGTTCTCGATGTAGATCAAGAGATTCCGAGAAGATCAAGATATCGTCCAAATATGCGATCACAAACACATCTAGAAAGTCCCTGAGAACATTGTTAATCAGGTGTTGGAAGGTCGCAGGGGCGTTGCAGAGTCCGAAGGGCATAACTAGGTATTCATAATGCCCGAATCGGGTCCGAAAAGCTGTTTTCCACTCGTGCCCAGCATGGATACGGATCAGATTATAGGCCCCTCTTAGGTCAAGTTTAGTAAAATGACGGCAGTCCTTAATTTCTGGAATAGTTCAGGTATCAAGGGTAGGGGATACCGATTCTTGCCTGTGATTTTGTTCAGTTCTCGGTAATCTATGCATGGGCGGAGAGACTTGTCCTTCTTGGTGACAAAAAATATTCCGGCACCAGCTGGGGAGGTGGAATGGCGAATGAACCCCTTGGCCAGGTTTTCATCTATATACGTCTTTAGTACTTCCTGTTCTTTTTCTGATAAAGGAAAGATGCGTCCAAATGGAATTTCGGATCCTGGCAGCAACTCGATGGGGCAGTCGTAGGGGCGATGAGGTGGAAGAGAGTCTGCCCCCTTTTTACTGAAAACATCGATGTATTCGTGATATTGTTTAGGTATGGCCTGGCAAATTTTCTGGTCGGTGTCCAGACAAAGCAGAGTGGCTGAGGAATCCGGATCTTTCATCAAACAGTGCTTTTGACAGTAGGATGACAGGAATTTTACTTCTCCGGATGCCCAGTGGATGTGTGGATTGTGGGCCTGCAGCCAGGGAATGCCTAGAATAATGGGAAACAAAGGAGAGGTGATGGCATCAAGGACCAGCAGTTCCTTATGTTGGGAAGAAGTGGTATCAGGCAACGGCAGGGTCTCTTGAGTTACTTGTTCAGATCTGATGCAGGAACCATCAGCTAGGAATACAGAGAGTCCATGGGCTTTAGTCCGTAAAGGGATGTTATGTTGGCTGGCAAAAGTTAAATCGATAAAGCAGCTGCATGCTCCGGAGTCAATGATGGCGTTGACTGGGATTATCTCTTCTTGGAGCTGTAAGGAGATAGGAATGGCAAGGTGGGTAGAATTCGTAGACAGAGCAGAGAGACTGGTATACACAGGAGATGGGCACTTACTTATTTTAACTGGACAATTATGGACATAGTGCCCGGTTCCACCGCAATAGAGGCATAGATTAAGTTGCCGACGTCCGTCACGTTCTTCGGAAGACAAGGCAGGTCGCATCAGTCCTAATTGCATAGGTTCAGAAGTGTCAGGTGTGGCATTAACAGGATTCACACTAGGTGAGGGTAAGTAGCGTGCTGCAGGAACCGGAGCTCGTGCTGTCATCCAGGCTGGGGGGGATTTTTGAGCAGAGCGTTCAGATCGACGTTCTCGGAGGCGACAGTCAATCTGAATGGTCAAGGAGATCAAGGCCTCAAGAGTATTTGGTATACCCACTCGAGCAAGCTCATCTTTTAGTCCTTCAGATAGACCCATGTGGAACTGGTGGCGCAGAGCCACATCATTCCACTGTGTGTCCGCGCTCCAACGCCTGAAGTCAGTGACATAGTCCTCAGCTGGTCTGCGGCCTTGCTGGAGCGTGAACAGAGCTGATTCGGCTGTGACAGTCTGTTGGGGGTCCTCATAGAGTTGCGCCATGGCTTCAAAAAAGGATGATAAAGATTGGGTTAGGGCTGAGTCCCCCTCAAGTAAACGGTGGGCCCAGGTCTGAGGTTCTCCTTGTAGGAGGGAAATAACAAACCCCACCTTGGTGACTTCCAGCGAGAAGGTTCGGGGCTGTAAGGCAAAAAAGAGCTGGCAGGCATTGCGAAAGGCCCGAAACTTAGCCTGGTCTCCAGAAAATCTTTCAGGAATGGGAACCCTCGGTTCAGGTGGAAGCATCACAACTGAAGGGGCTGAAGCAGTCTGTGCTGGAGCTGTGGCTGAAGAGGGGGCTGTAGGGTTAGTCCCTGCAAGATTCTGAACTTGTCCTTCCAGTCTGTTATAGTTATCCTGAAGGGACTGCACTGCTTGAGTGAGGGCCACAAGGTGTGTGCATATTTCCTTCATTGGAGAGGTGTCTCCAGCAGGCTCAGTCATGGCTGCTTCATACTGTTAGGTACCTGGTAGTAGAGCCTGACTTGTAGGAGTAGACCTCTCATACAACGCTGGTTCAGGAGCCACTGGAGTGGGGACAGTGGTCTCCTGAGCACAGTGGGGTAGGAGTGCCTGTTGAAGTAGAGTCTCTGATGCTGAAGTGAGGTGGAGATGCCTCCAGGGATGGCTGGACTTCAGGTCAGGTGGTAACTGGAAGCAGCAGGCTGGAACACTGGAGATGCAGAGATCACTGGAGCTGGAGCTGAAGGTGCAACAGCAAGAACAAACAGCAGGCACAAACAAGGTCAGACAGTCCGGGTCAGCAGGTAGATGAGACAGGCAATAACGGCAGGCAGAGGCAGAGTTGGTAGGCAAGCAGAGGTTGGCAACGGTATCAGGCAGAAGCAGCAGAATAGTCAGGCAGGCCGGGTCGGATTGGAGCAGGACGGATGGTCAGACAAGTCGGGTCAAATCAGGTAACAATCAATCAGGTGCAGGTTAACAGGAATCACAGAGCTGAGACGAAGCAGCAATGCACCCATGGAACAGGGGAACTCTTATGCACTCTTTGGCGGCAAAACGGCGCTAACACACCCGCGCGCGTGCACCCGCGCGCGCCCGAGCGCCGCGCTGATGCCTGGAAACAGCAGAAGTTTGTTGCAGTGTTTGCACAGGGGCGCACCGGCACATAGGCGCATGCAAACACCCAGTTCTGGCGCTGGGAGATCCCTGACACCATTCTTTCAGGGCTAAAATGATCGCCAACATTACTCTGTCACCAATCTCCTAATTGCACTCCGCAGGTGACAATTTCTTGGAAAAGTAGCCACAAGGATGCATAGCACTCTCAGAGGTAGGACATTGAGACAGAAGGTCACCAACACCAGTCTCAGAAGCATCAACCTCAAGGATAAAAGGTAGGATCAGGATGTGCCAATACAGGAGCAGAAACAAAGGCAGCCTTAAGACTTTCAATAGCCTGAATGGACTCCGGAGACCAACTCTGTGGGTTACCGTTCTTTCTGGTCATATCGGTCAGGGGCTTGACCAGAGACGAGAAGTTACGAATAAACTTCTGATAATAGTTGGCAAAACCCAGGAAACACTGCAGAGGACATAACCGCACGGGTAGAGGCCACTGAAGGACTGCCGAAAGTTTCTCTGGGTCCATCGAAAAACCAGCAGTGGAAATTACATAGCCCAGGAATTTAACCTGTTCCTGATGGAACTCACACTTCTCCAGTTTACAATAGAGATTGTTCTTTCTTAATTTCTGAAGCACACGACAGACATCTGTGTGGTGGCTCTCCAGGGACTTGGAAAATATAAGGATATCATTGAGATAAACCACCACACATAACTGCAACAAATCTCGGAGGACATCGTTGATAAATTCCTGGAAAACTGCCGGGGCGTTACAAAGGCCAAAAGGCATTATGAGGTATTCATAATGGCCTGTTGTGGTATTAAACGCAGTTTTTCACTCGTTGCCCTCCTTAATCGTCACAAGGTTGTAAGCCCCTCTCAGATCAAGCTTTGTGAAAACCGTTGCTCCCTCGAGGCGGTCAAATAACTCTGTAATCAATGGGATCGGGTAGGCATTCTTAAACGTGAAATGATTGAGACCCCTATAATCAATGCAAGGTCTCAGTTCATCGCTCTTCTTCTTCGCAAAGAAGAAACCAGCACTAGCAGGAGACGAGGATTTGAGGATTAAACCTCCAGAAAGTGCTTCTGCAACATACTCCTCCATGGCTTTATCCTCCAAGACCGACAAAGGGTAAACCCGACCATGAGTGGGAGTGGCCCCAGGTTGAAGGTCAATTGCACAATCATACGGCTGGTGTGGAGGCAAACTACCGGCTTGACCTTTGTCAAAGACATCACTAAAATCACGGTACTCCTCTGGCAGGGAGGAGAGTGAAGAGGTACACAGGACCAGGAGAGAACCTCAGCACAAAGCCAATCAAAAGAGGGGTTGTGCCTCTGTATCCAAGGATAACCAATAACCAGTAGGGATGAGCTTCATGTTCGAGTCGAACCCATGTTCGACTCGAACATCGGCTGTTCGATCGTTCGTCGAATTGCGAACGATATGGGCCGTTCGCGCCAAATTCGTTTGGCGCGTCACGGCCCATAATTCACTGCGGCATCGCAGTGCATTGCTTGCTGATGATTGGCCAAGCATGCACTATGACCCGCATGCTTGGCCAATCACAGCGCCGCCTTAACAGAGAGCCATAATTGGCCAAAGCCAAGGAGGCTTTGGCCAATTATGGCTCAGGGGATTTAGTACACGCCCCACACTATATAAGGCCGCCTGCACGGCGGCCCTGTGCAGTGTGTTCCGGTGTGCTTAGAGAGAGCGAGAGACAGTGTCATTTCATTTGAGTTAGCTAGATTAGGCAGGACAGTCAGTCAGTTAGCTGCACTTAAAGTGTATTGTGTATATATATGCATCCCAGGTGTTGCATATATATATATATATATATATATATATATATATATATATATATATACACTGTATTCAGTTTAGCTAGATCCATTCCTGTTATCTTCTAGACTATTTACATTTAGTGCAGTGCGTCCTGCTCACAGTGTTCAGCTAGATCCGTTCCTGTTATATTCCTACTGACAGGCAGGCTTGTCTTGTTACAGCATTTTGAAGAAAATTACTGGTGTTCGTTTGATCCTATTAGTACCACAGTCAGGCAGCTAGACTATTTACATTTAGTGCAGTGCGTCCTGCTCACAGTGTTCAGCTATCTGTTATCTTCTTACTGACAGGCAGGCTTGTCTTGTTACAGTATTTTAAAGAAAATTACTGGTGTTCTTTTGATCCTATTAGTACCACAGTCAGGCAGCTAGACTATTTACAGTTAGTGCAGTGCGTCCTGCCCACAGTGTTCTGCTAAACCTACAAGTAAGTGGGGTGCGTCCTGCTCACAGTGTTCAGCTAAACCTACAAGTTAGTGGGGTGCGTCCACCTCACAGTGTTCAGCTAAACCTACAAGCTAGTGGGGTGCGTCCTGCTCACAGTGTTCAGCTAGATCCGTTTCTGTTATCTTCTTACTGACAGGCAGGCTTGTCTTGTTACAGTAAATACAGCTACCTGAAGAAAATTGCTGGTGTTCTTTTGATCCTATTAGTACCACAGTCAGGCAGCTAGACTATTTACAGTTAGTGCAGTACGTCCTGCTCACAGTGTTCTGCTAAACCAACAAGTTAGTGGGGTGCGTCCTGCTCACAGTGTTCAGCTAAACCTACAAGTTAGTGGGGTGCGTCCACCTCACAGTGTTCAGCTAAACCTACAAGCTAGTGGGGTGCGTCCTGCTCACAGTGTTCAGCTAGATCCGTTTCTGTTATCTTCTTACTGACAGGCAGGCTTGTTTTGTTACAGTAAATACAGCTACCTGAAGAAAATTGCTGGTGTTCTTTTGATCCTATTAGTACCACAGTCAGGCAGCTAGACTATTTACAGTTAGTGCAGTGCGTCCTGCTCACAGTGTTCTGCTAAACCTACAAGTTAGTGGGGTGCATCCTGCTTACAGTGTTCAGCTAAACCTACAAGTTAGTGGGGTGCGTCCACCTCACAGTGTTCAGCTAAACCTACAAGCTAGTGGGGTGCGTCCTGCTCACAGTGTTCAGCTAGATCCGTTCCTGTTATCTTCTTACTGACAGGCAGGCTTGTCTTGTTACAGTATTTTAAAGAAAATTACTGATGTTCTTTTGATCCTATTAGTACCACAGTCAGACAGCTAGACTATTTACAGTTAGTGCAGTGCGTCCTGCTCACAGTGTTCTGCTAAACCTACAAGTTAGTGGGGTGCGTCCTGCTCACAGTATTCAGCTAAACCTACAAGTTAGTGGGGTGCGTCCACCTCACAGTGTTCAGCTAAACCTACAAGCTAGTGGGGTGCGTCCTGCTCACAGTGTTCAGCTAGATCCGTTTCTGTTATCTTCTTACTGACAGGCAGGCTTGTCTTGTTACAGTAAATACAGCTACCTGAAGAAAATTGCTGGTGTTCTTTTGATCCTATTAGTACCACAGTCAGGCAGCTAGACTATTTACAGTTAGTGCAGTGCGTCCTGCTCACAGTGTTCTGCTAAACCTACAAGTTAGTGGGGTGCGTCCACCTCACAGTGTTCAGCTAAAGCTACCTGTAGAAGGTTGGTGGTGTTCTCATACTACAGGCAGGCAGTTGATTTTGCTAGCTGCAGTATCAGTACATATATATATATATATATATATATATATATATATATATATATATATCCCAGCTTAGTGCAGCTACAGGCCATTAGTATGTCTGGAAGGCCAAGAAGGAGAGGCAGACAGTCACAAGCCAATAAGAGAGGGCAAGCAGGCTCTGTGTCTAGTGCTGGTCGTGGAGACGGTGCATCCTCATCAGCACGTGGCCATGGGACACGCTTGGCCTTTTTTTCGGCAGCTGGCCATGTTGAGCCGCAACATGCGGAAGACTTGGTCGAGTGGATGACCAAGCCGTCCTCATCCTCCTCATCCTCTCTCACCCATGCCCAGGGTACTTTGTCTGGCAAAGCAGCGGCCTCTTCCCTCGGCTCAATGTCATCAGTGACTCCTTCCCTAGCCCCACCATGTCCTCCTGAGGAGTCCCTCGAACTGTTTGACCACAGTGTTGGGTACATGCTCCAGGAGGATGCCCAGCGTTTGGAAGGCTCTGATGATGATACTGAGCTCGATGAAGGCAGTAATACAAGCACGGACAGAGGGGGTGCCCAAGAAGGACAGCAATCTGGCAGTCATGCTCCCCCTGCTGTAGCATACTGCCAGGTTTGCTCCAGTGATGAGGAGGGAGGGGATGATGAGGTCACTGACTCAACGTGGGTGCCTGATAGGAGAGAGAAGGAGGAGGAGGAGGAGGAGGCGGCACATCACCAACGAGGCAGGATGCCCTCCAGGGGCCAGCCTAAGGGCAGCACATTGACTGCATCACACCCCAAAGCTCCACATGTGCAGGGCGCTGCAGTCTCTGCGCGTTATTCAAAAAGTTCTTTGGTGCGGGCCTTTTTTGAGACGAGTGCATCAGATCGCACTGCTGCTATTTGCAACATATGTCTCAAGCGTATCTCGCGTGGCCAAAACATCTCCCGCTTGGGTACCACATGCTTGACCAGACATATGTTGACCTGCCATGCAGTTCATTGGCAAGCGTATCTAAAAGACCCACACCAAAGAACAAAGAGGACCTCTGCTTGCTCCTCATCAGCTGAGATTTCCAACCCCACTAGACCTTCAGTCCTCTCTGAGACCTGCACTGAGAGGAATGAAGGTGTAGAATTAGGTGTGTCACAGCCACGTACTTGTGGGCAATCTGATTTTGGTACACCGACATCAGATTGTACCAGGCAAATTTCCCTGCCCCAGCTGCTGCACCGCCGAAAGAAGTTTGCTCCCAGCCATCCACATGCCCAACGGTTGAATGCTAGCTTGGCAAAATTGCTAGCACTTCAACTGCTGCCTTTTCAGTTGGTAGACTCTGCCCCCTTCCGTGAGTTTGTGGAATGTGCGGTTCCTCAGTGGCAGGTACCCAAACGCCACTTTTTCTCACGGAAGGCGATTCCGGCTCTCTACCAGCATGTGGAAGGCAATGTCCATGCCTCGCTGGACAGGGCGGTCAGCGGTAAGGTGCATATTACCGCTGACTCATGGTCCAGCAGGCATGGACAGGGACGTTACCTAAGTTTCACGGCGCATTGGGTGACTCTGCTGGCAGCTGGGAAGGATGCAGGACAAGGTGCAGTAGTGTTGGAGGTTGTTCCGCCACCACGCCTCCAAAATGCTAATGATTGTGACACACCTCTCTCCTCCACCCCCTCCTCTTCTTCTTCCTCCATGGCCTCTTCCTCGGAACCAGCGGTGCTCCGTAGTCGTTCAAGGGGCTACGCAAGTACGCAGGCCAAAAGATGCCATGCGGTGCTTGAGCTGGTGTGCTTGGGGGACAGGAGCCACACTGGGGCAGAGGTTCTGTCAGCTCTGCAGGGGCAGGTTCAGAGGTGGTTGAAGCCACGCCAACTTAAGGCAGGAATGGTGGTTTGCGACAATGGCACCAACCTCCTCTCTGCCCTCCGACAGGGACAAATGACCCATGTGCCCTGTTTGGCTCACGTCCTTAACTTGGTGGTGCAGCGGTTCTTGGGCAGGTACCCGGGCTTACAGGATGTCCTGAGGCAGGCCAGGAAAGTCTGTGTGCATTTCCACCGGTCATATAATGCCAGTGCTCGGCTGACGGACCTCCAAAAGGAGTTTAACCTGCCCAAGAACCGCCTAATCTGTGACATGCCCACCAGGTGGAACTCAACGTTGGCCATGCTGCAGCGGCTGCACACGCAGCAGAGGGCCATCAATGAGTACCTGTGCGACTATGGCACCAGGACAGGGTCAGGGGAGTTTGTTTTTTTTTCCCCACGCCAGTGGGCCATGATCAGGGATGCATGCACTGTCCTGTCACCATTTGAAGAGGCCACGAGGATGGTGAGCAGTGACAGTGCATGCATCAGTGACACTGTCCCCCTTGTCCACCTGTTGGAGCACACGCTGCGTGGAATAATGGACAGGGCACTTGAGGCAGAACAGAGGCAGGAAGAGGAGGACTTCCTTAGCTCTCAAGGCCCCCTTTATCCAGACAGTGTTCCTGCGTGCCCGCCGATCACACAGGAAGAGGACGAGGAGGAAGAGGAGGAGGAGGAGGAGGAAGATTGTGTCAGTATGGAGGTGGAGCCTGGCACTCAGCATCAGCAGCAGTCTTTAAGGGATCAGTCCCAAGAAACACATGGACTTGTACGTGGCTGGGATGAGGTGGCTGCGGACCATGTCGTCCTTAGTGACCCAGAGGACTCCGGACCGAATGCCTCAGCAAACCTACGCTGCATGGCCTCCCTGATCCTGCAAAGCCTGCGTAAGGATCCTCGTATTCGTGGTATCAAGGAGAAGGACCAATACTGGCTGGCAACCCTCCTTGATCCACGTTACAAGGGTAAGGTTGCGGACCTTATCTTGCCATCGCAGAGGGAGCAGAGGATGAAACATCTTCGGGAGGCCTTGCAGAAAGGTCTGTGCAACGCGTTCCCAGAGACTGGGAGGTTACAAACTCCTGTTTCTGGACAACGTGTTGCTGAGGCTTCGGTCAGTCAAAGAAGGAGCGGTGGAGAAGGTGGCCGTCTGACCGATGCGTTCAGACAATTTTTTGGTCCGCAGCCCCAAGGTATGATCGGTTCCAGCAACCATCGCCAGCGTCTGTTTTACATGGTGCAGGAATACCTAGGGGCAAGATCAGACTTGGACACCTTTCCCACCGAAAATCCTCTGGGTTACTGGGTCTTGAGGATGGATCACTGGCCAGAGCTTGCACAGTATGCAATTGAGCTACTGGCCTGTCCTGCATCCAGCGTTCTTTCGGAACGCACATTCAGTGCTGCTGGAGGCGTGGTAACCGATCACAGGGTGCGTCTGTCCACTGACTCCGTCGATCGACTGACCTTCATAAAAATGAATGAGTCTTGGATCACCACCAGCTACCAAGCACCTGATGCTGATGTAACCGAATAATTTTTTTTGAAATCTCAGATCCCTTCAAAGACTGCCTATGCT
Source organism: Aquarana catesbeiana (assembly GCF_042186555.1). Lineage (NCBI taxonomy): Eukaryota > Metazoa > Chordata > Amphibia > Anura > Ranidae > Aquarana > Aquarana catesbeiana. The sequence continues at coordinate 161,975,264 of NC_133329.1, forward strand.
GATGCTGAGTGACTATCCCTGAGTAATTATCCTCTTCCTCCTCAATCATCACGCTGATAGCTTGTAAGAACATTTTTGGTTCTGGGTGCCACCACCAGTGCCTAAGGCACAATTTTTCAGCCCCTGTTTAACAGGGGCGTGTAATTACGATTTTTGATGTAATACTTTGCAGCAGGGCTCGTTCCTGCATTCCAACTAGAGTGTCTGTGAGGGGTTGCAGTGTTGTGGCACCAGCACCAGTGCCTAAGGCCCAATTTTTCAGCCCTTGTTTAACAGGGGCGTGTAATTACAATTTTTGATGCAATACTTTGCAGCAGGGCTCGTTCCTGCATTCCAACTAGAGTGTCTGTGAGGGGTTGCATTGTTGTGGCACCAGCACCAGTGCCTAAGGCCTAATTTTTCAGCTCCTGTTCAACAGGGGCATGTAATTACAATTCTTGATCTAATATTTCACAGCAGAGCCCTGTGAGGGCTTACAGTGTTGTGGCCACAGCAACACCTAAGGCCCAAATTTCTGCTGAGTATATAGGGCAGGACCCTACTTTCAAACAACTAACTTACAAACAACTCCTACTTGCAAACGGAAGGAGACAACAGGAAGTGAGAATAAATCTACCCCTAGGAAGGGAAATTCTCTCCTGTAAGAGTTAATATGGGAAAAACATTTCTCCTTTCCACTGATGCTTTCCAATCCATTGGGACAAAAAGTGAGGTGAAATCTTCTGAAGAGGAGGAAAGACAGCAAAACAAATGTCACAGGGGTGATAACCCTTCCCTATGTTTTCCAAAAAGCTTAAAAAAGATTTTTTGGCTGGAGCTAAACACGTTAAAAATGTACCCGTTCAAAATTACAAAGAGATTCTACTTAACAACAAACCTACAGCCTGTATACTGCTGTTCAGAGTATATAGGGCCTGGTGGCCCCACACCTTTCCTTATTTTAATTTGGGTGCGGGGTTCCCCTTAATATCCATACAAGACCCAAAGGGCCTGGTAATGGACTGGGGGGTACCCATGCCGTTTGTCTCACTGATTTTCACCCATATTGCCAGGATCCGACATTACATTAAACCCGCAAGCAGTTTTAAATGAGATTTTTTCCTTTAAAAATTACATTTGGTGCAGGGACTGTTCTAAACACGGGAAACACGCGTCACTTTACAGGCATACTATAGACACCCCTCAGGTACGATATTTAAAGGAATATTTCACTTTTTTTTTTTTTACTTTAAGCATCATTAAAATCACTGCTCCCGAAAAAACGGCCGTTTTTAAAAGTTTTTTTTGCATTGATACATGTCCCCTGGGGTAGGACCCGGGTCCCCAAACCCTTTTTAGGACAATACCATGCAAATTAGCCTTTAAAATGAGCACTTTTGATTTTGAACGTTCGAGTCCCATAGACGTCAATGGGGTTCTAACGTTCGTGCGAACTTTCGGTCCGTTCGCAGGTTCTGGTGCGAACCGAACCGGGGGGGTGTTCGGCTCATCCCTAATAACCAGCGGAAACTTAGGAGAGGAAATCACTTGGAATTGGATTATCTCAAGGTGAAGAGCCCCTACAGGCAGTAGAGGTCTCCCATCAAGAGCCTTAGTGGCAAGTGGAGTGTCACGCAGCTGCAGTGGAATCAAGTGCTTTGATACAAAGGTAGCATCAATGAATAGGCCTGCAGCCCCAGAGTCGATAAGAGCCTGTATCTCAATAGACGACTCAGCCCAAGAAAGGGTGACCGAAACCAGGGGCTTATCCTTCTGGATAACTGGGGACAACACAACACCCCCTAAGGTCTGTCCATGACAGGACCTCAAGGTTTGGGTGTTCCCAGGATGGGTAGGACAAGACTTCAAAAGGTGAGTTGCCTGGCCACAATAAAGGCACAATCTCTCCCTCCTCCTAAAGGCTCTCTCATCCGCAGAGAGACGCATGAAGCCCAAGTGCATGGGTTCATCTTCACTGACTGATTCGGTACCAGGAGGTATGGGAGGTGAGGGAGGCATGGGTGGGACTGCAAAGCTCGGAGGCAAATGTACAGGAGGCTTCCACAAGCGCTCCTTAAAAGAAAGTCTTTCTTTGAGTCTGGAGTCAATGAGGATGGCAAACGAAATCAAGCTCTCCAGCTCAGTGGGTATATCTCAGGCTGCTATCTCATCCTTGATGGAATCCGAGAGACCATGAGAAAAAGCAGCCACGAGGGCCTCATTGTTCCAAGCAACCTCTGCTGCCAGAGTATGGAACTCTATGGCGTAGTCGGCAACAGTTCTTGTACTCTGTTTGATGGACATGAGGCACTTGGCAGCAGAAGTGGAGTATGCGGGAACATCAAATATCCTTTTAAAGGAGGCCACGTTGGGAGGCGTGTCTGGACGAGCAAGGTGGAGGACGTGTTTTGGCTGAGCTCCTCCAAGGCACGGAGAATCCGCCACCATCCAGGCTCTAATTCTCTCCTGTGAGCCTGCCTTACAGCACTTTAGCCTCCTGGACTACCCTGCTAAACATCTGGTGGGTTCTTTTTGGCTTTGGCTATTTTTAGTGTCCCGGGACTACTGATCGCTCCCAGCAGAGACACTCGCCGCCATCTTGAGGTCTGCGGCCCGATCGGATCCTTTGGCCTGCCGTTCTTGTGACCCGGGCGCTCATCCCAGACGGACAGCAGTCATCCTTTCAGGAAACCCGCAGAAAACGGAGCCTGTGGACTGCCTGTGAGCCCGATCCCTCTGCTCTACTACACTGAGGCCTAACACCACCTTGCGGCCTGCAGTCTGCCCGGAGTCTCCGACCTGTGCCATCTAAACGCCAGGCACCGACCTAGAGTGGATCTGTCCTTCCTAACCCCTGGGACACAGTGAGTAATAGCTCTCCCTCCCACCCACATACCGTGCAGGGCCTACATCCCTTACCGAAAACGGCGCTCGCCCGGCCGGATACAATCACTAGGAAAGTCCGCGGCTTTGGCCTAGTCCTGGAGGTCGGCAGCCATCTTGGTGCTCCAAGTACTCCTACAATCACTTTACTCCACTGCCTTTCTAATTAAAACTTTCCCACAGCATTCATCCTTAAGCAATCCTCTCCATCTACAAAGCTGAACTGTACTACCTCTATGAGATTTAATCACGATAATCTCTCTTATGAGCTGACAACATTTTGAGGTATGTGTGATATTGCTCAGATGTGAGGGAGAGTGCCCTTTGCAGCTATCGGCCATATAGCTTCAGTTACAAAACACCTAAGCTCCATTCTGCCCCAGTTAAACATCCAAACAAGAGATCACTCTCTATTCCAGTCTCTACAGGTTCTATTCAGCAATACCTGGCCAACGCACGTGGTGACCAAGCCAGAACTTCGAGAACAAGCGCCTCTCCATCATCCCACGCTGCCTCTGTGAGGGAGAGCTCTCCAGCTTCCTCCTGCTGCTCGGATCTTATGGATGATCCCGGATCCCCCGCGGGTTCTGAAATGTCTGCACTTATGAGCGGCCTCAAAAAAGAACTTGCAGGTATGTTTCACAGTTTGGAGAAATCCATCAAAAAAGAAATAACTGCCATTAGATCTGATATGTCACATATCCTGGCCAGGGTAGAGGAAGCGGAGCAGCGACAGGACACGCAGGCACTAGCTATTAAAGAATTGCAGGACATTGTTACCCAGTTGGCTTTTGCCCACCGTGCATCTTTGTATAAGCTTGAAGACCTCGAAAACCGCAACCGCAGAAATAATATTCGAGTCAGAGGTTTGCCGGAAGCCACTGGGGATACTGATCTTGATTGCCTCTTATACCCTCTTATAGAAGGTATAAGAGGCATTTTTAATACCATCCTGGGTAACCCTGTCACTGCACCATTACGCTTTGATCGGGTGCATCGGGCCTTACGACCCCGTAACGCTAACTCAGACCAGCCCAGGAATGTCACCTGCCACCTGCATTATTTTGAAGATAAAAATGCTATTATGGTGAAGATGCGAGGCTTACCTAACATTGACTTTGACGGGGCTACCATCACCATCTATCCAGACCTTTCCAAAGATACTTTGGACTGCCGCAGAGCCCTAAAACCGCTACTGGACAATCTACGATCTGACGGAATTACATACAGATGGGGCTTCCCTGCCTGCCTGATTGCTACAAAAATGGCCGTTCCCATACATTGAGATTTCCTGAGGATCTTCCAACTTTCTTACAGGACCTACATCTCTCACCCATGGAACTTCCAGGCTGGCAGGATCCAATTCCAAAATTTTCATGTCCCACGTACTCTGTCTGGAAAAAGACCCCCTCAAAGAAGAGTCGTACTTCGCTTCCGGGCTCTGCACAAAAACATGATTGAAACACTTATCTTTTCACCCATGTTTTTGCTAATAATAGGAACAATTTCTCTCTTACAAAAGGTTTTTTCTGCTGAGTCCAGCTCTGGCCGCTGTGTTTTTTCTACCTGTATTTGTATACATAAGACTAGAGTGGACTTGCCAGTAAGCTGACCAATGTCTGTTTTTTGTTTTTTTTCTTTTGTTTTTTTTTTGTTGCATGTTTCCAATTGGTCTACATTTGTGATTCTTTTAAGGTTGCATATTGTTTCTATTGACCCTGGTTTTACTTACATGGGTTTTCATATTTTCAACTGGAACTCATTGTTCTCTTGTTAATGGCAGGTTGTTAATTTGTTTTCCTTCTACAGGCCGTGTGCTGTCGGGGCGCACTCCCCTCACCACCTCCCCCCCACAGTGTAACCCCACCCCCACTTCCCCCTGGGGATGGCGAATGTGAACGACCCTGAAGTTGTCCTATTTAATCCTTGTTCAATGATTAAGATGGCCTTTCGCAGTCTTCTGCGTGATATTTTTTCACTTCCCACAAGTTCCTTGGATTACGTATATACTCTCTGTATATATTTATCCTCTTCTTCTTCTCATCTCTTCCTTTATTTCTTTTCTCTTTCTCCCTTCCCCCCTTTTCCCCCTCCCCGCTGGTATGCTTGGCAAGACAGACTGAAGGCCTTCATTTTATTTTTAAATGGCTAAGGTAAAGATTGTATCCTATAATGTTAGGGGTCTTAATGTCGCTGCTAAACGACATCAATTATATCGTGAACTAAAACAAGCCACGTGTTCCATTGCCTTTCTTCAAGAAACGCACTTAACCCACACGACACCTATCAGACTAACCTCACCTAACTTTCCGCAGTGGTACTATAGCCTATCGGACACCAATAAGACCAAGGGAGTAGCCATTGGTTTTTGCAGAAGTGTGTCTTTTAGGCTATCTGATATGCTTGCGGATGACTATGATCGCTTTCTTATTCTCAAGGGATTCTTTGGAAATGTTCAATGCACGCTTGCAAATATCTATTGCCCGAACCATAACCAACCTGCATTTCTCTCCCAAATATTGACTAAATTGTCACACTTTCCTAAGGGACTTACTATTCTAGCGGGGGATATAAACATGCCAGACCCCATTATTGATACATCACAAAGCCATTCTAATATCTCTTTCAAACGACTGAAATTTGTGAAAAAACGGCTTCTTGATCATCAATTGATGGATGTCTGGTGCCTTCTTCATCCCAAGGAGAAGGATTTTTCACACTATTCCTCAACGTACCAATCATACTCTGGAATAGACAATATATTCTTGGACCATTTTCATCTTCCCTTCCTACACTCTGCCCACATTGGCATCACATCAATTTCAGACCATGCACCTGTGTCGATGACATTGACCATGCCCTCTTTACCCCGACGTACCACCAACTGGAGGCTCAATGATTCCCTACTCACTAACGAAGTAGAGGTCTCTATGTTGGCTTCTCATTTATCGCAGTACTTTAGGGAAAACAAATTCTCTGACACCTCCCCTTCTATCGTTTGGGAAGCTCATAAGGCTACCATTAGAGGCCAGCTCATTGAGCTTTGTGCGCGGATAAAGAGAGAGCATGGTCAACAAATTAAACAGGTTTTACAACAGATAGAGGCTCTAGACAAGCAGCATAAACTTTCTTTACATAATGAACACCTTCAATCCCTCATACTTAAACGCGAGGAATTGAAGTCCCTCCTTAATTTAGACACCAAGAGAAAGTTCCAATGTCTGTCGCAGAAATTTTACGAATGGGGGAACAACCCAAGTAGATTGTTGGCTAGATCACTAAAGACTAAACAGTCGCAATCGTTTATCTCTAAAATTAAGCTTTCATCAGGTGCATTGGCCCATGCAACTCCAGATATCGCTAAAGCCTTTAGAGACTACTACGCGGACCTATATAATGTCAAAAATGACTTGTCCTCTCTTCCTCATAAGGAGAGACGGAACCGCATGCTCTCTTACTTGAGAGAGGCAAATCTTCCTAAATTGCCCACATCTGTCCTTAAAGAACTAGAGGAAGACTTCATGGTTGAGGAATTCCAGGCGGCAGTGAAGTCTTCCCCCTCTGGTAAAGCCCCTGGACCTGACGGGTTCATGATTCTATATTATAAAACATTTAGTGACATCCTCCTCCCCCACCTCTCTGAATATGCAAACTCTATCTCTCACTCCTCAGGTTTACGCCCAGAATCACTTTCGACTCATATCACAGTCATTCCCAAACCAGACAAAGACCCTACCCTTTGTAATAGTTTTAGACCAATATCGTTAATAAACATTGACATTAAGTTATTCGCAAAAGCTATGGCAAACCGATTACTTCCCCTTATACCAAACTGGATCTCGGCGGATCAATCAGGTTTCATACCCACTAGAGAAGCAAAAGATAATTCCCTTCGGGCAATTTCCCTAATTCAATATGTGCGGCGGCGCTCCCAGTCCACCCTACTCCTCTCCACTGATGCAGAAAAAGCTTTTGATAGGGTGGACTGGGAGTACCTTAAGTTGACCTTACGCCACTTCGGTATGGGTCCTAAAATGTTCTACCGTATTTCCTCCCTTTATTCTAACCCTTCTGCTCAAGTTAGGATTAACGGAACGCTGAGTGACCCCTTTGTCTTACATAATAGAACCAGGCAGGGCTGTCCCCTCTCCCCTCTCCTTTTTGCTATCACTTTAGAACCTTTCCTCGCCACAATTAGGAACAATGCCAATATCAAAGGCATACAAATAGGCAACAGATCCCATAAATACACGGCATATGCAGACGATGTACTATTTTTTATCCAACAACCTCAGATCTCAATTCCGAATTTGATATCTGCATTTTCCACGTTTCAATCAATATCTAATTTCAAAATAAACCTAATCTGAAATTCTAAACATTAACATCCCTAAGTCCGAGACTCTCTCCCTTAAACCTCTTTTTCCTTTTAGATGGGAATCAAATTGTATGAAATACCTAGGTGTTTATCTTAACTCTAATCTTCAATCCCTTTTTCGATGCAATTATATTCCCATGCTAAACAAAATCAGAACCGACCTACGAAAATGGTCTAACTTGTCACATACCTGGTTAGGGAGGGTTAATATAATTAAAATGAACATATTACCTCTCGCATCCTCTTCCTCTTTCAAATGCTACCACTAGGTGTCCCTGTGGGATTTTTCACTATTTTACAGTCCATGATCTCCCGCTTTATTTGGAAGGACAGACACCCTAGAATATCCAGGGAGTTATTGTTTCGTTCCAAATGCTCAGGTGGCCTGGCACTTCCTAATTTTAAAGCAAACTATCAAGCAACTGTATTGACCAGACTTGCTGAATGGAAATATGCCCTTAACCCGAAGCTATGGGTACAAATTGAGTATTTTCTAAGCGGTGTAGACCTTTCAATGGCTCCCTGGATTCCCCGCTCCCAGAGGAACCTTGCCCGTTCTACCTCGGCCCTTACCTTCTCCTCTTTGGATGTATGGGACGCACTACATAAAAAATATTCCTGGAACTATGACTCCCCTTTACTACCTCTCCTCAATCACACATACTTTCTGCCAGGCCTTCTGGACCCAGGTTTTAAATCATGGAGGTCAGAAGAACCCCTCCTATTGCATCACATTCTAAATGGCAATGTACTCAAACCCTTACCTGCGATCCTCACTCCTAAACCTGCCACGTTCCTAGATAGGTGGAGATACCACCAAATACAACATTTCTTAAGCTCTCTTCCTACTCCACTTAGGGGCGTCAGTGACTTAAACGATATAGAAGTAATATTTTATCCAAAAGACCCCCCTCTACATAGCATTTCTTTATTCTACAAAGCCCTTATTACTCTTCAAAACCCTGACCCCCCCTTATCTGACTAAATGGGAAATTGACCTTGATCTCTCTCTGACTGACAACCAAAAGTATAGGATCCTACTATTAGCCCACACCTCGTCCTTAGCCTCAAGAATGTCAGAGGTCAATTATAAATTGCTCACTAGGTGGCATTGCACCCCAGTTCGCTTACACCAAATGTTCCCCGCCAGTTCCCCATTGTGCTGGAGGAACTGTGGGAACAAAGCTACTCATGCACACATATGGTGGTTTTGCCCACTGATTAGACCGTATTGGGATGATATTCGTAATCCGATTGCTCAGATTGCTGATGTTCATATATCAAATGACCCATGGGCTATTCTTTTTCATGTCACAAAAACTCCCATAAAGTCGTATAAACGCTCAATCATTCCTCACCTATTGAATACTGCCAAGGCCTTAATTCCCACTTTGCGGGGCCAACCAATTGTTCCTTCTATGAAAGCTTGGCTACAATTGGTTGACGATGTACACCTCATGGAGAGTATCACCCACAATATTAGAGGGACCTCCCAGAAACATTCCCTAATCTGGGACTCTTGGAAAAAATTTCAGTCTACCGCCACATATACAAATCTCTTGCTTTAACCCCTTAAACCTAATACTCTAGTGCAGCCATTCAGCACTTATGCTAATTCTCCCCTCTGCTCAATACATGGTCTAGTATACCAGCAACTTCCTACCCTCTCCCCCTCCCATCTTCAATTCTTTCTTTTCTATCTTCTCTTTTTCTATTACTACTTTTTCTAGATGTTTACCTTTATTAAACTAAAGCAATATTTTCTATTTAATTATATTTAGATTATGGTGCTCACCTAGTTAACACCCTTTATCCAATTAGCTGTTTTGTTGACTATATGTATCTCCCTGGATGTACCTACTATAATTTTCTAATTGGTGGATTCTATGAGTACTATATTCTATGTTGCTGAAAAACTAGAAGTGTTATGTATTTTGTGTTATATTTGTACATATGGTATATTCTTCTTTAATAAAAATGTATTAAACAAAAAAAAAAAAAGGAGGCCACAAACTCAGGGTAGCTCAAGACAACAGGTTTTTGCATCTCCCATAGACGGTTAGCCTACTTTGCTTCTGTCCGTGGGAAACGCCTGGGGCAGCATCTCAAAGTATATCTCAACTTGGTTGAGAAACCCTCTGCATTGAACTGGATCGGCCCCAAATCGCTGGGGAAGCAGGGCGGAACCAGAAATACCTCTTATAGAGGTAATACTCAAGGCGGGTGCCTGCACAGAGACTGGCGCAGCAGCAGGGACGGCCTGCAACTCAGGTTGTACTGGATCAGCCACAGTGGGGGATTCCGGGTCAGCTGTGTGACTCAAGAGCGTTTGTAACGCAATGGCAAACTGATCCATGCAGTGATCTTGCTCATCCAATCTGGAAAAAATATTAGAAACAAGTGGATTGACTGTATCTTCTGAATTCATGGCCTTTGCCTACTGTCAGAAACCATGAACCAGATCGAGACAGAAGTACAGTTAAATCACACTTGTTTATTAATAAAAATAAAAAGTTAAATAGAGTAAGCATAGTCAAAGCATAGCCAGAGTCCAGTAACCGGATCGGGTAATCAGCCAGGCCAGAAGTCAGGAATCCAAGTGGAGGAACAGCAAGCAGGATAAAGGAGCCAGAAGGGATGTCAGCAAGCCAGTCTTTAAACAGGAACACTGGAGATGGTTTCTTGTGATGTGACCAAGGCGAAGGCAGGAAAGAAGTGAGCTGGATGTCTTTAAGTAGGCAGGACTGACGAGCATATCCACAACAGCAGGTAAACTGAGGAGAGAGAAGAGAGCTGGCAATTAGCCGACAGCTGAGCGGCCCACTCAGAGAAGGAAGGGCTGAGCTAGCCCTGACAGGTGCTCAGGGCTGATAACTGCAGTTCCAGTGTCCACCAGCAGGTGTCTACCAGAAGCCAGCAGGCTGCAGTGATCAGCTCCACCTGGTTTCAGCTGCCAAGTGGCTAAGGCTGCTCCTACCAACACACCTTATCATTGTTTTGAGATCCTCCTTGCTGCCAGATCCTTGTCCCTGTGTATCCTGCTCCTGAGCTATCTTGCAACCTGTACCCTGCTACTTACTCCTGCTCTTGGTTCCTGTACCCAGTCTTGAGTCTCCCCCTTATTTGCATCCCTGGTATTCCTTGTTACCCTTGTCCTTCATTGTGTTTATATTTTGTATATAGTCAGTTGTTAGGTCTCTGTTAGGTTTATTAGGTATTTTGTCACTGGGGTTTGTTAAGGTTCACTGTCTGCTTGTGTGTAATTGTCTCTTGTTTCACTGTAAATAAATCTTGCTTAATATATATATACATTGTTTGGTCTCAGTTTTTTGTGTAGCTACATACAGTGGATATAAAAAGTATACACACCAGTGGCGGCCCGTGCAGTGTGGGCGCATGAGCGCCCCCCCCCCCCCCCTAACATCTCCACCGCCCTCCCTATTCACATGCCTGACCCCTTTCAGGATGCCGGACCAGTCGAGAAACAGGTCAGTGAGACCTGTCTCCCGATTGGCCAAAGCATTAGGTGATCTTAGTGGACGCCTAATGCTTTGGCGGAAGAGGAGACACGGTGGAGGAAGCCTGAGGAACCGAGTGGACACAGGAGCTGCAGCTTCCCACTACAGAAGAGGAGGAGGAAGCCCCATCACAAGTGCCGCTGGACCGGCCGTGGGGGGCAGGTTAGTGAAGTGACAGCCGAGCCGGGGGACGCGCCTGCACTACATTTGATGGGCACAAGTGGCTGCATAAACTGGGCACAAATGGCTGCATTTGATGAGCACAATTGGCTGCATATACTGGGCACAAGTGGCTGCATATGATGGACACAAGTGGCTGCATTTGACGGGCACAAATGGCTACATTTGATGGGCACAAGTGGCTGCATATACTGGGCACAAGTGGCTGTATATACTGGGCACAAGTGGCTGCATATGATGGGCACAAGTGACTGCATTTGATGGGCACAAATGGCTGCATATAATGGGCCACAGTGGCTGCATATGATGGGCACAAGTGGCTGCGTATGATGGGGCACAGTGGCTGCATATGATGGGCACAAGTGGCTGCATATGACAAACACAAGTGGCTGTATATGATGGGGCACAGTGGCTGCATATGATGGGTACAAGTGGCTGCATTTGATGGGCACAATGGCTGCATTTGATGGGCACAGTGGCTGAATTTGATGGGCACAATGGCTGCATTTTATGGGCATAGTGAGGCTGCAATTGATGGGGGGGGTTCAGTATTTTTCAGTTTGTTTGCACCCCCCAAATAATTTGAGCACCAGCCGCCACTGATACACACCCCTTTTAAAATGTCATGTTTCTGTGATGTAAAAAAATTGGACAAAGATAAATCATTTCAGAACTTTTTCCACCTTTAATGTGACCTATAAACTGTACAACTCAATTGAACAACAAACTGCAATCTTTTAGGTGGAGGGAAGTAAAAATAAAAAAAATAAAATAATATGGTTGCATAAGTGTGCACACCCTTAAACTAATACTTTGTTGAAGCACCTTTTGATTCTATTATGGCACATCTTGACTTGGCAATATTTGCTCAATCTTCTTTGCAAAAACACTCCAAATCTGTCAGATTGTGAGGGCATCTCCTATTCACAGCTCTCTTCAGACCACCCCACAGATTTTCAATCGGATTCAGGTTTGGGCTCTGGCTGGGCCATTCCAAAACTTGAATCTTCTTCTAGTGAAGCCATTCCTTTGTTGATTTGAATGTATGCTTTGGGTCGTTGTCATGCTGAAAGATGAAGTTCCTCTACATGTTCAGCTTTCTAGCAGAAGCCTGAAGGTTTTGTGCCAATATTGACTGGTATTTAGAACTGTTTAAAATTCCCTTTACCTTGACTAAGGCCCCTGTTCCAGCTGAAGAAAAACAGCCCCCACCATGCTTCACGGTGGGTATGGTGTTCTTTTGGTGATGTGCAGTTTTGTTTTTGCGCCAAACATATCTTTTGGAATTATGGACAAAAAGTTCAACCTTGGTTTCATCAGACCTTAACACATTTTCTTTCCCACTTGCTTTTGTGAGACTTCAGATTTGCTTTTGCAAAATTTAGCCGAGTTTGGATGTTTTTCTTCATAAGAAATGGCTTCCGTCTGTCAGGGGATGTTATACACAACATCCAATACAGGTGATCAGATCGCTGGGCTGCACCAAGGAATCAGGGACAAATGAGTAAATAAAGTATGTTTATTATTAATGATAAAGATACACGTGAAAACAAGACAGCAAACCAAAAACAAGAAAATGGTGAAAACACAGCAAACCCACCTAACTATCTAACTAATATAATACACGAGCAAGGAAACAAACTTGAAATAAAACTAAGGCATGGGCAAAAGCGACAAGGGAACAGAAACCAGGAATACTGAAGCAGACCAAGGAGCAGGGAACAGTAAACAGGACTCAAGGACAGGATACACAAACAGGGTCCAGGAACAAACAGAAACAGGCTGGAACAAGAGCAGGTACTGGCAGGAACAAGGGCTTAGCAGAGGAATTCTGAAGCACTGAGGCTAGTTCAGGGCGAGTTTATATAGTCCAGCAAACCCATGACAGGTGTGCTTGATGGCAAGTCTGAAGTCCAGGCAGGGAGACACCTAATGGTGGCCACTGGAATTACACCCTTTTGGTGCTGAATGTAATAGTGCCACCAGCAGGTGAAACCGGAGATGACACCGTTCCTGACACCGTCTTGCCATTCTACCGCATAGTCCAGACATATGAAGAATACGGGAGATTATCACATGTACCACACAGCCAGTACTTCCTAAATATTCCTGCAGCTCCTTTAATGTTGCTGTAGGCCTCTTGGCAGCCTCCCTGACCAGTTTTCTTCTCGTCTTTTCATCAATTTTGGAGGGGCATCCAGTTCTTGGTAATATCACTGTTGTGCCATATTTCCTCCACTTGATGATGACTGTCTTCACTGTGTTCCATGTGTAAAGTTCGGGGAACCAGCTAGATCGCTGGACACAGGCTTTTCAGTCAAAAGGAGGTTTATTAAACTGAAAAAGAAAGAGATTTCAGTCTCACCGACTTGCAGAGTCCAGAACTGCTATTGCAGTTAAACAGTCCTTGATTTCTGTTGCAGGTAGCGTCCCCTGCCAGGAGGCTTCCAGGCAGGATACTGCCATTCACTTGTATCACTGTACACAAAAAACACCATCCACCATCCAGTCTCCTCTATACTCTTCCACACTCACCTACAACTTCCTGTCTTGTTTTAAACCCATTTCCTCTGACAGGTGAGTTAACCCTTTTTGTTCCCTTAAAGGGACCATAGTCCAAACAGAGGGGAAACATAGCGTCCTTCCAGGACCCAGCAATGGCGTCCTGTAAATATATCCCCCCCTGTGCCCCAACGCCAAGGAGGTGGAGGCAACAGTGGAGCTCAAAAAATGGACTCGGGAGAGGGCATCTGCATTTTGATGCAGTCTCCCGGGCCTATGCTCCACTACAAATGTAAATTCCTGGAGTGCCAGGAACCACCGAGTAACCCTGGCATTAGTCCCTTTTCCTTGTCTCAGCCATGTTAAAGGGGCATGATCAGAAATCAGCCTAAACTTTCTCCCAAAAGGTAATATCTGAGGGATTCCAGAGTCCACTTAATGGCCAGACACTCTCGCTCAATTATAAATCTATCAATGGATCCGCGCTTCAGACTATTTTACAACTGCAGCCCCCCTATTTAAGTAGGGAACACCTCAGTGATACCCCAAAAAAAGCTTAAAATCAAATTATAGGGAATGGCGCTGTGTTAGAACAAAAGTATAACTGTAGAATTGACAAGTGCTCTAGTGCATGATATAATTGCTTCTTAAAAAATATATAATATATAAAACTCCCAAAAATCAATATATCAATATATATTATTATAAAGTGATAAACCCTTATTTAGTGGTAGAGGGAATTGTCAGCTATATATACAAGCAGTAACAGTCCCATCCAATGGGCAAACTCAAACTTTAAATTATCACCATTAAATAACATGTGTTGACAATGGCATATATAAATCTACTAATTAGTAAATATAAAGTGACAAGTGCCAGATGGTGCTATGTATGAAAAACTGTGGTTATCAAACCATTGTGCAATAATGTGCAAAAAACATTTAAAATTGTAAATCATTAATTATGTGTAAAATCCTCAACAATATATCAACAAATCCCATATATTTTTGGGATTTTTTTTATAAATTTTTTAAATTTAAATTTTTTATTTTTTATTTAAAACATCAAAGTGGATATCTAGTTGGGACCTGCATTACAAAAAGGGACAGTGAGTCCCCACCTTCCTCTATGCAAGTGGCTGTTTTGGATTGGGACAAGTGGAAGGATATCGGCACCCATACAATTCGGAGAGACCACCAGGATCAACATCATACGCTCATACCCCTGCAGGGGTGGAGTGCTGTGGTGAGTGCAACCACACTGGGGGGAGATTGCCAATAATTACTGCACGGCTCTTTACTACCAAAGAAGAACCTTCTGCATGATTTCTATGGGAATTTGGTGCATGGCACATTGCATTACTGCTACGAACATTTTGCAATAAATAGTATATGGGATTTTTTGATATATTGTTGAGGATTTTACACATAATTAATGATTTACAATTTTAAATGTTTTTTGCACATTATTGCACAATGGTTTGATAACCACAGTTTTTCATACATAGCACCATCTGGCACTTGTCACTTTATATTTTCTAATTAGTAGATTTATATATGCCATTGTCAACACATGTTATTTAATGGTGATAATTTAAAGTTTGAGTTTGCCCATTGGATGGGACTGTTACTGCTTGTATACATAGCTGACAATTCCCTCTACCACTAAATAAGGGTTTATCACTTTATAATAATATATATTGATATATTGATTTTTGGGAGTTTTATATATTATATATTTTTTAAGAAGCAATTATATCACGCACTAGAGCACTTGTCAATTCTACAGTTATACTTTTGTTCTAACACAGTGCCATTCCCTATAATTTGATTTTAAACTCTCGCTCAATTAGAGCGTAGTTTTTCTCCACTGGTGTCAACTTCCTGCTGAGGAAGACTGCTGGGTGCTCCTCGCCATGAACAACCTGTGACAACAACGCTCCCAATCCTACATCGGAAGCATCAGTCTGGACAATGAACTCTTTTGAAAAATTGGGTGCTACCAGGACAGGATGTTGGCACAGTGCCGACTTGAGCTCCAAAAATCCTTCTCAGCATCTGCATTCCACTCCACCATGACTGATCTCTGACCCTTAGTCAGATCGGTCAATGGAGCCGCCAACGTGGCAAAGTTGGGTACAAACCTCCTGTAGTATCCCACCATGTCCAGGAATGCACGTACCTGCTTTTTTGTGAGGGGGCGGGGCCAGTTCTGTATAGCCTCTACCTTGTTGATCTGAGGTTTCACTACCTCTCTACCCACGATAAAGCCCAGGTATTTCACCTCCTCCATTCCCAAAGCACATTTTTCAGGGTTTATTGTAAACCCCTCCTTCCAAAGAGAGTCCAGCACTGCCTGGACTTTGGGCAAGTGTGATTCCCAGTCTCTGCTAAAAATGACGTTGTCCAAGTACTGTACACTGAGGCATACTCCCGGTGAGGTTGTAAAATCTTATCCATTGATCTCTGGAACGTGGCTGGAGCAGTTTGCAATCCAAAAGGCATTCTTTTGTACTGAAAACTCCCTTCTGGGGTAGAAAAAGCAGTTTTCTCTCTAGCAGCCTTAGTCAACGGGATTTGCCAATACCCCTTGGTAAGGTCTAATGTAGTGATATACCTGGCTGGACCTAGTCTCTCAATAAGCTCATCTACCGGGGGCATGGGGTAGGCATAAAACCGTGAAACTTCATTAATGCCCCGTACATCCATGGATTTTTTCCAACAGATGTTGGCTCAAACTTGTTTTGCGTACACACGGTCACACAAAGTTGTCGGAATTTCCGATCGCCAAGAACGCGGTGACGTACACCACGTACGACGAGACTAGAAAAGGCCAGTTCAGAACCAAGCACGGCAACCTTTGGGCTCCTTTTGCTAATCTCGTGTTAGTAAAAGTTTGGTGAGAGACGATTCGCGCTTTTTCAGACTCGTGGTTTTCAGATCGTTTTCTGCTGTTCAGTTTGTGCTTGTGGGTTTGTATCTGCTCTTCAGTGCGTGCAGCGAGTACCATTGACTTGTCATTGTGTTCTTGTTCGTTTGTTACTGTTTTTCAGGTCGCTCTTCACAGGCCTTGCTGTTCTTCAGTGCGTTCTGTTACTTCGTACTGAGCAGCCGACCGTTTTCTAGCCATGTTGCATATACGTACTCCTCGTAGAGTTCGTGCTGTGCGGGGACTTGGTGTTGGGGTCCTGACCTTGACACAAGCCCAGTCCATGAACAGTGTGGGGAGGAGTTCATGGACCAAGAATCGGTTGCTTCAGCGTGACCAGTTCTGTCATATGCCTTCGTTCCGTGAGATCCGTGAGAATAATCCTGACGATTTCAGGAACTTTCTCGGATGACGGACCCTGTATTTCACCGTTTGTTGGCTTTGCTGACCCCCTATATCAGCAGGCAGGATACCTGCATGAGGCAAGCCATCACTCCGGAGCAGAGGCTAGTCGCCACCCTGCGGTACTTGGCGACGGGGAGAAGTCTGCAGGACTTGAAGTTCTCGACAGGCATCCCCAGTCTCTGGGGATCATTATCCCAGAGACCTGTTCTGCCATCATCCAGGTCCTGCAGAAGGAGTATATTAAGGTAAGATTTTTATCCTTTAATATCACATTTTATTGTATATAATGTTTGATAATATATTTTATTTCTTTCCTCATTCCCTAATTACCATGATTGTAATATGCTGTGAATGTCCCCTTTGTCCTCATGAATGCTGGATTTTTATGTAATTATTATTTTGCTCCTTCATACATATTTGCCTTCACTTACCTCCCCAGCATGCTCTCCTGGCCCTATATTCACCTCATGTAGTCACTTAACAATGTATTTTGTCAGCTCCATAGTAGTGCTTTACCCCAAACACCCCCTAAAATTTAAGGAAATGTGATTGGTGCTTAAAATTCATGCCGAGTTCTAGAGGCTTTTTTTTGGGGTCCCCAAATCATTTGGAACCCTTCCCCCCAACTGCTAAGTCAGCTGATACCAATTCTCTATCCTCAATCATCTATCTGCTGACTTTGCCAAACCCATACACACTATACCCATCTCTTTAGTGGTCAGATTTATGGATGAATTCCCCAAAGCATGTAGTGCAATGGCCTGCCTGAATGCTTTCAAATGGTACTGTTTAAAGTTTTTGTATACTATTATTATCTTGCTAGCTAATAGCAGAATGTCCAAATGTGCTAAAATGTGTACAGTGTGTATCTATATCTTTGTATTATGACACTTCTTACCTGTCCAGTGGGCTGCCAATAGTGTAACTAAGGAGGGGCTGGCCAAAGTAATACCCATTATTTAGGCATTCATCTCTCAATGAAGTGGAGAGGGTTACCTGTCTCAGAGTCCCCCCCCCATAATGTTAGAAATGGCCCGGGGGGGGGGGGGGGATCTGATAGTTGGACCTTATACTTTGGTTTTTAAAAATTTCCTCTAATAAATGTTATCTTGATGTTGGCCAACAATGTTTGTGTCTAATCTGCTTTCCCTGTTTATGTGCACAAAGACTAATTTTTTTTGGTTTTGACTCCACAGTTTCCTTCCACACCACAGGAATGGCAGACTGTGGCCTCCCACTTTGCCCAGTGGTGGGACTTTCCTAACTGCGGAGGGGCAATTGATGGGAAACACGTCCACATCATCCCACCACCCAACTCGGGGTCGTACTATTATAATTATAAGGGGTTCAATAGTATTGTGATGTTGGCGGTGGTGTCGGCTACTTATAAATTTATGTATGTGGACGTGGGGAAGAATGGCCGGATGTCCGATGGTGGAGTCATCGCCCAGACGGAGTTCTACAGGCGTCTCCAGAATGGCAGCTTGGACTTGCCACCTCCAGAAGACAATGTGAAAGGACTCCCATTCGTCTACGTTGCGGATGAAGCTTTTGCGCTGGGGGACCATCTTATGCGGCCATTCCCTATGAGGACCCTCACCCCGGACCAGAGGGATTTTAATTACCGGCTGGCCAGAGCCAGAAGAGTGGTGGAGAACACGTTTGGAATCATGGCCAGCCGGTTCCGCCTATTTCTTACACCCATACATATGGCGAAGTACAAACTGAATCACATCATCCTGGCGTGCTGTGTTCTACACAACTTTTTACAGCAACATTCTGCCAACTATGCTGGCTCAGTTGGGCCTGAGGCCGGAATTCAACATGAATCAACCCTGACGGCGCTTGAAAGTGGCCGTCCTGGCTTGCCCCCCCTGAGTGCCCGTGATGTCCGGCTAAGAGACCTTGAATTCTTTGCGGGTAGGGGGGCTATCAATATGCCAGACAATGTGTAAAACCTTTTTAAAATAAAAAAAAGAACTCAAATCTTTGGTGACATTTACTGCTTGTGTTTTTTTTAGCTGACCCTGACAGAAACGTGGTGAGTCCTGAAAATGGCGTGATTGTGTAACATTACAAAGCACTGTTGGGTGTTATTTACTAAAGGCAAGGGCATTTTGCACTACAAGTGCACTTGAAACTGCACTAAAACTGCACTTGTAGTGCAAAGTGTATTTTCCCTTAAGAAATAACCCCCATTGTCACAGAAAACACCAATTAGAGCACCACAAAAGTGTTGGAGCGTTGAGACAATAATCCACACAATCTTGATTAAGAATCTTTTTAATAACAGCACAATAACTGTTAGAAAAGTTTTAAATGTTTATTGTGTGACTATTAGAAAAACTATTAGAAAAACAATAACCCTGAGACTTTTCTTAAGATGACTCCTGAGCACATTGTTGTATTAACTTGCTGTGTCGTTTGCTTTAACTAACTCCATAGTAAGTTGTAGGATGATTAGGCTTAACCATATATGGTAGAACAAGAATGTACAGGAAACACTAATTGGCAAATAAAGTACCATTTTGTACCAGGCACGCTATGTGTGTTTCCTCAGCCAATAGAAGCGTTATCTCTATATTATTGTAGGTATTAGGAGGGGGGATGTTCATCTCTTTGTGTGATTCTTACTGCATCTTTTGGCTTGTAGGGATGAGCTTCGTGTTCGAGTCGAACCCATGTTCGACTCGAACATCGGCTGTTCGATCGTTCGCCGAATTGCGAACGTTATGGGCCGTTCGCGCTAAATTCGTGTGGCGCGTCACGGCCCATAATTCACTGCGGCATCGCAGTGCATTGCTGGCTGATGATTGGCCAAGCATGCACTATGACCCGCATGCTTGGCCAATCACAGCGCCGTCAGTAGAGAGAGCTGTAATTGGCCAAAGCCAGGGTGGCTTTGGCCAATTATGGCTCAGGGGATTTAGTACACACCCCACACTATATAAGGCCGCCTGCACGGCGGCCCTGTGTAGTGTGTGTTCCGGTGTGCTGAGAGATAGAGAGAGAGAGAGACAGTGTCATTTGATTTGAGTTAGATAGATTAGGCAGAACAGTCAGTCAGTTAGCTGCACTTACAGTGTATTGTGTATATATATGCATCCCAGGTGTTGCATATATATATATATACACTGTATTCAGTTTAGCTAGATCCGTTCCTGTTATCTTCTATCTAGACTATTTACATTTAATGCAGTGCGTCCTGCTCACAGTGTTCAGCTAGATCCGTTCCTGCAATTTACATTTAGTGCAGTGCGTCCTGCTCACAGTGTTCAGCTAGATCCGTTCCTGCTATTTACATTTAGTGCAGTGCGTCCTGCTCACAGTGTTCAGCTAGATCCGTTCCTGCTATTTACATTTAGTGCAGTGCGTCCTGCTCACAGTATTCAGCTAGATCCGTTCCTGCTATTTACATTTAGTGCAGTGCGTCCTGCTCACAGTGTTCAGCTAGATCCGTTCCTGCTATTTACATTTAGTGCAGTGCGTCCTGCTCACAGTGTTCAGCTAGATCCGTTCCTGTTATCTTCTAGACTATTTACATTTAGTGCAGTGCGTCCTGCTCACAGTGTTCAGCTAGATCCGTTCCTGCTATTTACATTTAGTGCAGTGCGTCCTGCTCACAGTGTTCAGCTAGATCCGTTCCTGTTATCTTCTAGACTATTTACATTTAGTGCAGTGCGTCCTGCTCACAGTGTTCAGCTAGATCCGTTCCTGTTATCTTCTAGACTATTTACATTTAGTGCAGTGCGTCCTGCTCACAGTGTTCAGCTAGATCCGTTCCTGTTATCTTCTAGACTATTTACATTTAGTGCAGTGCGTCCTGCTCACAGTGTTCAGCTAGATCCATTCCTGTTAAATTCCTACTGACAGGCAGGCTTGTCTGGTTACAGTATATAAAGCTACCTGAAGAAAATTACAGGTGTTCTATTTGATCCTATTAGTACCACGGTCAGGCAGCTAGACTATTTACATTTAGTACAGTGCGTCCTGCTCACAGTGTTCAGCTAGATCCGTTCCTGTTATCTTCCTACTGACAGGCAGGCTTGTCTGGTTACAGTATATAAAGCTACCTGAAGAAAATTACAGGTGTTCTATTTGATCCTATTAGTACCACGGTCAGGCAGCTAGACTATTTACATTTAGTACAGTGCGTCCTGCTCACAGTGTACAGCTAGATCCGTTCCTGTTATCTTCCTACTGACAGGCAGGCTTGTCTGGTTACAGTATATAAAGCTACCTGAAGAAAATTACAGGTGTTCTATTTGATCCTATTAGTACCACGGTCAGGCAGCTAGACTATTTACATTTAGTACAGTGCGTCCTGCTCACAGTGTTCAGCTAGATCCGTTCCTGTTATCTTCCTACTGACAGGCAGGCTTGTCTGGTTACAGTATATAAAGCTACTTGAAGAAAATTACAGGTGTTCTATTTGATCCTATTAGTACCACGGTCAGGCAGCTAGACTATTTACATTTAGTACAGTGCGTCCTGCTCACAGTGTACAGCTAGATCCGTTCCTGTTATCTTCCTACTGACAGGCAGGCTTGTCTGGTTACAGTATATAAAGCTACCTGAAGAAAATTACAGGTGTTCTATTTGATCCTATTAGTACCACGGTCAGGCAGCTAGACTATTTACATTTAGTACAGTGCGTCCTGCTCACAGTGTTCAGCTAGATCCGTTCCTGTTATCTTCCTACTGACAGGCAGGCTTGTCTGGTTACAGTATATAAAGCTACTTGAAGAAAATTACAGGTGTTCTATCCCAGCTTAGTGCAGCTACAGGCCATTAGTATGTCTGGAAGGCCAAGAAGGAGAGGCAGACAGTCACAAGCCAATAAGAGAGGGCAAGCAGGCTCTGTGTCTAGTGCTGGTCGTGGAGACGGTGCATCCTCATCAGCACGTGGCCATGGGACACGCTTGGCCTTTTTTTCGGCAGCTGGCCGTGTTGAGCCGCAACATGCGGAAGACTTGGTCGAGTGGATGACCAAGCCGTCCTCATCCTCCTCATCCTCTCTCACCCATGCCCAGGGTGCTTTGTCTGGCAAAGCAGCGGCCTCTTCCCTCAGCTCAATGTCATCAGTGACTCCTTCCCTAGCTCCACCATGTCCTCATGAGGATTCCCTCGAACTGTTTGACCACAGTGTTGGGTACATGCTCCAGGAGGATGCCCAGCGTTTGGAAGGCTCTGATGACGATACTGAGCTTGATGAAGGCAGTAACATGAGCACGGACAGAGGGGGTGCCCAAGAAGGACAGCAATCTGGCAGTCATGCTCCCCCTGCTGCAGCATACTGCCAGGTTTGCTCCAGTGATGAGGAGGGAGGGGATGATGAGGTCACTGACTCAACGTGGGTGCCTGATAGGAGAGAGGAGGAGGAGGAGGAGGAGGAGGAGGCGGCGGCACATCACCAACGAGGCAGGATGCCCTCCAGGGGCCAGCCTAAGGGCAGCACATTGACTGCATCACACCCCAAAGCTCCACATGTGCAGGGCGCTGCAGTCTCTGCGCGTTATTCAAAAAGTTCTTTGGTGTGGGCCTTTTTTGAGACGAGTGCATCAGATCGCACCGCTGCTATTTGCAACATATGTCTCAAGCGTATCTCGCGTGGCCAAAACATCTCCCGCTTGGGTACCACATGCTTGACCAGACATATGTTGACCTGCCATGCAGTTCGTTGGCAAGCGTATCTAAAAGACCCACACCAAAGAACAAAGAGGATCTCTCCTTGCTCCTCATCAGCTGAGATTTCCAACCCCACTAGACCTTCAGTCCTCTCTGAGACCTGCAGTGAGAGGAATGAAGGTGTAGAATTAGGTGTGTCACAGCCAAGTACTTGTGGGCAATCTGCTTTTGGTACACCGACGTCAGATTGTACCAGGCAAATTTCCCTGCCCCAGCTGCTGCACCGCCGAAAGAAGTTTGCTCCCAGCCATCCGCATGCCCAGCGGTTGAATGCTAGCTTGGCAAAATTGCTAGCACTTCAACTGCTGCCTTTTCAGTTGGTAGACTCTGCCCCCTTCCGTGAGTTTGTGGAATGTGCGGTTCCTCAGTGGCAGGTACCCAAACACCACTTTTTCTCACGGAAGGCGATTCCGGCTCTCTACCGGCATGTGGAAGGCAATGTCCATGCCTCGCTGGACAGGGCGGTCAGCGGTAAGGTGCATATTACCGCTGACTCATGGTCCAGCAGGCATGGACAGGGACGTTACCTAAGTTTCACGGCGCATTGGGTGACTCTGCTGGCAGCTGGGAAGGATGCAGGACAAGGTGCAGTAGTGTTGGAGGTTGTTCCGCCACCACGCCTCCAAAATGCTGATTGTGACACACCTCTCTCCTCCACCCCCTCCTCTTCTTCTTCCTCCATGGCCTCTTCCTCGGAACCAGCGGTGCTCCGTAGGCGTTCAAGGGGCTACGCAAGTACGCAGGCCAAAAGATGCCATGCGGTGCTTGAGCTGGTGTGCTTGGGGGACAGGAGCCACACTGGGGCAGAGGTTCTGTCAGCTCTGCAGGGGCAGGTTCAGAGATGGTTGACGCCACGCCAACTTAAGGCAGGAATGGAGGTTTGCGACAATGGCACCAACCTCCTCTCTGCCCTCCGACAGGGACAAATGACCCATGTGCCCTGTTTGGCTCACGTCCTTAACTTGGTGGTGCAGCGGTTCTTGGGCAGGTACCCGGGCTTACAGGATGTCCTGAGGCAGGCCAGGAAAGTCTGTGTGCATTTCCGCCGGTCATATAATGCCAGTGCTCGGCTGACGGACCTCCAAAAGGAGTTTAACCTGCCCAAGAACCGCCTAATCTGTGACATGCCCACCAGGTGGAACTCAACGTTGGCCATGCTGCAGCGGCTGCACACGCAGCAGAGGGCCATCAATGAGTACCTGTGCGACTATGGCACCAGGACAGGGTCAGGGGAGCTTGGTTTTTTTTCCCCACGCCAGTGGGCCATGATCAGGGATGCATGCACTGTCCTGTCACCATTCGAGGAGGCCACAAGGATGGTGAGCAGTGACAGTGCATGCATCAGTGACACTGTCCCCCTTGTCCACCTGTTGGAGCACACGCTGCGTGGAATAATGGACAGGGCACTTGAGGCAGAACAGAGGCAGGAAGAGGAGGACTTCCTTAGCTCTCAAGGCCCCCTTTATCCAGACAGTGTTCCTGCGTGCCCGCCGATCACACAGGAAGAGGACGAGGAGGAAGAGGAGGAGGAGGAAGATTGTGTCAGTATGGAGGTGGAGCCTGGCACTCAGCATCAGCAGCAGTCTTTAAGGGATCAGTCCCAAGAAACACATGGACTTGTACGTGGCTGGGAGGAGGTGGCTGCGGACCATGTCATTCTTAGTGACCCAGAGGACTCCGGACCGAATGCCTCAGCAAACCTACGCTGCATGGCCTCCCTGATCCTGCAAAGCCTGCGTAAGGATCCTCGTATTCGTGGTATCAAGGAGAAGGACCAATACTGGCTGGCAACCCTCCTTGATCCACGTTACAAGGGTAAGGTTGCGGACCTTATCTTGCCATCGCAGAGGGAGCAGAGGATGAAACATCTTCGGGAGGCCTTGCAGAAAGGTCTGTGCAACGCGTTCCCAGAGACTGGGAGGTTACAAACTCCTGTTTCTGGACAACGTGTTGCTGAGGCTTCGGTCAGTCAAAGAAGGAGCGGTGGAGAAGGTGGCCGTCTGACCGATGCGTTCAGACAATTTTTTGGTCCGCAGCCCCAAGGTATGATCGGTTCCAGCAACCATCGCCAGCGTCTGTTTTACATGGTGCAGGAATACCTAGGGGCAAGATCAGACTTGGACACCTTTCCCACCGAAAATCCTCTGGGTTACTGGGTCTTGAGGATGGATCACTGGCCAGAGCTTGCACAGTATGCAATTGAGCTACTGGCCTGTCCTGCATCCAGCGTTCTTTCGGAACGCACATTCAGTGCTGCTGGAGGCGTGGTAACCGATCACAGGGTGCGTCTGTCCACCGACTCGGTCGATCGGCTGACCTTCATAAAAATGAATGAGTCTTGGATCACCACCAGCTACCAAGCACCTGATGCTGATGTAACCGAATAATTTTTTTTGAAATCTCAGATCCCTTCAAAGACTGCCTATGCTGATACTGAGTGACTATCCCTGAGTAATTATCCTCTTCCTCCTCAATCATCACGCTGATAGCTTGTAAGAACATTTTTGGTTCTGGGCGCCACCACCAGTGCCTAAGGCACAATTTTTCAGCCCCTGTTTAACAGGGGCGTGTAATTACAATTTTTGATGTAATACTTTGCAGCAGGGCTCGTTCCTGCATTCCAACTAGAGTGTCTGTGAGGGGTTGCAGTGTTGTGGCACCAGCACCAGTGCCTAGGGCCCAATTTTTCTGCCCCTGTCTAACAGGGGCGTGTAATTACAATTTTTGATGCAATACTTTGCAGCAGGGCTCGTTCCTGCGTTCCAACTAGAGTGTCTGTGAGGGGTTGCAGTGTTGTGGCACCAGCACCAGTGCCTAAGGCCCAATTTTTCTGCCCCTGTCTAACAGGGGCGTGTAATTACAATTTTTGATGCAATACTTTGCAGCAGGGCTCGTTCCTGCGTTCCAACTAGAGTGTCTGTGAGGGGTTGCAGTGTTGTGGCACCAGCACCAGTGCCTAAGGCCCAATTTTTCTGCCCCTGTCTAACAGGGGCGTGTAATTACAATTTTTGAAGCAATACTTTGCAGCAGGGCTCGTTCCTGCGTTCCAACTAGAGTGTCTGTGAGGGGTTGCAATTTTTCAGCTCCTGTTCAACAGGGGCATGTAATTACAATTCTTGATCTAATATTTCACAGCAGGGCCCTGTGAGGGCTTACAGTGTTGTGGCCACAGCAACACCTAAGGCCCAAATTTCTGCTGAGTATATAGGGCAGGACCCTACTTTCAAACATCTAACTTACAAACGACTCCTACTTGCAAACGGAAGGAGACAACAGGAAGTGAGATGAAATCTACCCCTAGGAAGGGAAATTCTCTCCTGTAAGAGTTAATATGGGAAAACAATTTCTCCTTTCCACTGATGCTTTCCAATCCTTGTTCCACAAAAAAACCCAAATTTTCAAAAAACATTTTTCATTGGGACAAAAAAGTGAGGTGAAATCTTCTGAAGAGGAGGAAAGACAGCAAAACAAATGTCACAGGGGTGATAACCCTTCCCTATGTTTTCCAAAAGCTTAGAAAAGATTTTTTGGCTGGAGCTAAACACATTAAAAATGTTCAAAATTACAAACAGATTCTACTTAACAACAAACCTACAGTCCCTGTCTTGTTTGCACCGCCTGTATACTGCTGTTCAGAGTATATAGGGCCTGGTGGCCCCACACCTTTCCTTATTTTAATTTGGGTGCGGGGTTCCCCTTAATATCCATACAAGACCCAAAGGGCCTGGTAATGGACTGGGGGGTACCCATGCCGTTTGTCTCACTGATTTTCATCCATATTGCCATGACCCGACATGACATTAAACCCGCAAGCAGTTTTAAATGAGATTTTTTCCTTTAAAAATGACATTTGGTGCAGGGACTGTTCTAAACATGGGAAACACGCGTCACTTTACAGGCATACTATAGACACCCCCCAGGTACGATATTTAAAGGAATATTTCACTTTTTTTTTTTTTTTACTTTAAGCATCATTAAAATCACTGCTCCCGAAAAAACGGCCGTTTTTAAAAGTTTTTTTTGCATTGATACATGTCCCCTGCGGTAGGACCCGGGTCCCCAAACCCTTTTTAGGACAATACCATGCAAATTAGCCTTTAAAATGAGCACTTTTGATTTCGAACGTTCGAGTCCCATAGACGTCAATGGGGTTCTAACGTTCGTGCGAACTTTCGGTCCGTTCGCGGGTTCTGGTGCGAACCGAACCGGGGGGTGTTCGGCTCATCCCTACTGGCTTGTAAGCATCATCCATTTGTGTGACACATCTGAAATAAATTGTCTGCTTTTCAATACACCTGGAGTTCGACTGATCACAAGAGGAGAGTATTCCTAACATTTTGGTCCTCCAAGCCTGAACCAACAAGTGAATTTCGGGTCAGATGGTCCCGACAAAAACTTTGGTGAGTATTGGACCTCAAAGCTCACTGAGAATTAAAGTCCCCCCACTCAACGTTAGTGGTGAAATAGGGGCGGGGGCCGGAGACCCAGATCCACTGTCTGGTTTCGAACTTCGTGATCCAGTCCTCCTGGTGTTTGAGAGGTAAGATAATTTAACTTATTCTTAATACTCTCTAAGAGTCTTTTCTTCTCTTTCTGTTTGATTAATGTGTTGTAATTGCCGACACTGGTATTGATTGTATAATATCTTAATAATTCAGTGTGCGAAGACAGAGACACTTGGGAGCATTGTCTAAGGTAAAAAATAGCGTTACCCGCTGTCCAGGACAGATAAAAAAAAGATTTGAGGTATACCGAACGTCAGAGGGTGAATGCCTGACATCGGAGGTGGATTGCCCGACGATGTAAGCGCTTAAGTGATCTAGGAAGATCACAAGACTAACTTTCTTTTGTGTGTTTAGTTTCTCCTTTCTCATGGTTAACCTTTCTGTTGATGCTGTAACCTTATTGAAAAGAAAAAAAAAAAAAAAAAAAAACACAACAGTACTGCAGAGACAAGTTAATTATTTTTTGATTCTCCCTATAGTGTGGGGAGTGATGATATTTTTACACTTCTTGTATTCCTATTGTTACCGTGGGTGGAGGGTCACTATACCAGTGTTTTATAGGTAAATGAGAGACCCGTCTGGCGTTGACAATGGGGAATAGGCTCTGTAAAAGAATGTTTTGTGCCTGCTTATGAGGCTGCTGTGTTCCTGATGTGCCAAATGGGAGACCGGAACTGCTCTTTAGGGACACAGGGCTTTATAGGGAAGTTTGGATTCAATAGTAAACTAACTGTAAAAGTGTCAGGATTTGATGGATAAATTTAAATTGTTAGGACCCAAAGATAAAAAAAGGCATGAGTTGATAATAGGAGTTTAAATAACCAGCAAAAAATCTCTCTTCACATCTCATGTTTTGTGTGTTTGTAAAATTTGTGTTGTAGCCTGCTTGCCTATCAGTGACAGATTGGGAGCTGGCAGAGAAGCAGGAAACTATAGAAAAGCTTAAAGAGATACTTGGTTTAATTGTCTTATGGCTTCACCCTGTAAGGCAGCCAACACCTTGTTAGCCAATGTATTAAGCAGATAAATATGTAAAATACCAGGTGACATTGCACTATATGGCCCATGGGGATTGGACCAGAGCTGGCGTCTTGGATTACAGCACTGTCTCAGGTACCACTGGACAACATTG
This sequence comes from Aquarana catesbeiana, assembly GCF_042186555.1. Classification (NCBI taxonomy): domain Eukaryota; kingdom Metazoa; phylum Chordata; class Amphibia; order Anura; family Ranidae; genus Aquarana; species Aquarana catesbeiana. The sequence continues at coordinate 162,003,362 of NC_133329.1, forward strand.
TCTGGTAGACTGTGCTACATCTGGGCCGTCTGCTCGGGGACAACCCTCAGTCGGACTCATAGGAACAAAACAGTTGGAGCTGCAACTTCAGGTAAAGGTAATCCAATAGCCATATCACTGATGGGTTTAGCAAAAGAGAATTAGACCAGACGCAAGTGTGATCTAAATGTTTAACAAATATTTGAGAAGCAGAAAAATAGCGAAGTATGACTGAGTAAAAAAAATAAATAAATAAGTGCGAGAAATCATCACAGGGAGATTAAAGCCTTCAGTTTTTCTCCCCCTCCTCTCGTGTGAATCTCCTGTATTACAGGAGGGAGTGAATTGCTCCTCCGTTTCAAATTCCTGTGTGAGAGATTGTGTCTGTAAAAAAAGTTAACTTTTGACCAGCTATGACAATACAGAAGGGTTATGAAAGTAAATATTGAAACTGAGTAAAAAAAAAAAAAAGGAAAAGGTACACTGATAACACCAGGCTGCTTTATTATTTTAGCATGCCATGGTGTTAAAGGAAGCACATGGCAGAAATTGTTGATGGTTTTGAGGAGGTAGATGGGAGACTCGGAGGTGGATTGTGGAGTGAACAGAATGTTGTGGAGTTGTCAAGTGGTTTGATGAATGTGAGAAAAGAAAAAGCTGAGAATGTTGTGATTACTTTAAATGTGTCCAGTCCAGAGACAGTATGTGACTGAGTGCTAATTTTACTGCCATAAGGAAACAGGGATTTGAATGGGCTTTGCTAAGAGAAGCGTGCCGTAGTTTTGAAGTCCAGAGAGAGGAGAGAAGGGAATATACAGACTTGATGCTTTTTCTCAGAAACAAGAAAATGCAGATTGCCTGACAGACATAGCAGAAGAGAAAGGGAGAGGATGGTGGATGACTAGTAGGGCAAATTAACCATTTGAGCACACAGAGGTTAATTTGTGCATCTGTGAAAATATTAGGATTTGCGGTGGGAAAGAAAGTCCAAATAATAGTCTTAAAGTAAATATTTCTTGGATATGTTACTTTTAGAACTCCCAGATTTTCAACTGTAAAGTGTTAATGATGCAATGCTGTTTATATTTAGGTACATTTATAAAATGAAAAGGCTAAGTTCTGAATTAGAATATGTGTTTGGGTTAAATAAAAAAAAATGTGTTTTGGGACCAGAGAATAAGGGGAACAATACAAAAGGGATTCATGTTTTATAAAATTCTGCTAAAATATCGGGGTCTGAGAAAAATATTTTTATATATATTGAATATATATGTCAAATAATGTAAATGCCACTAGGAAACATTTTATGTCTGCATACTTGGTGGACATATGGACTTATATTTGAATAAATGAAAGAATATTGTTTTTAACAACTCCAAAGTAAGGAAGGCTTTCTTTGGTAGTTTGATCTGTGATCCTGTGCTCATTCATGTTAGATAAAGAGTATCTATTTTCCCCAGCCCCAATTCAAGTGCAGATATGACACCCCCCCCCCTCCTCCTTCTACACAACTGAAGAATGAGGCGAGTTCCTTTTTATGGGGTGGGTGTCTAGTGATTGCATGTATGGGTACAAAATTGAACCTTTAGAGTTATTTTAGAGTTTAGAACATTAAATTAAGGTATGAAATAATGTAGACTACACAGTCCTTAGAGACAAAGAAACAATATTGGAAAACAAAAGGTTGCACAAGTATAGATAACATTTACATGTCACCTGATTGAAAACCGGTATTGCCAAAATCCTTATTTAGGTATGTAGCAGTATTGACACATGGATTAACACATGTGTCAAACAGGGGGGTGACTGAGATGTTTAATAAGGTATTTACAGCCCATGGCTTCACTAACTACTAAAAAAAACCTTTTTGCTCTCAATGGATTATATGTGCAAGATACAATGCTTAGGGAGGCATAAGACCACGGAAAGGGAAGTTCCCCACACCGCAATATCCATTCCAACACATTTGCATGGATTTTATTGAATTGGACGAATGTGAAAGGAAGAAATATTGTTTGCTAATCATAGACACCCTGACCAAATGGGTGGAGAATTCCAGACAGGAAGTGCAGATGCACAGACAGTGATAATGGACCCTATTTTGTAAATAAAACTATACAACATTTGAGAGAAGTGATGGGAATTTAAGTGAAATACCATTGTGCCTATCATTCCCAATCAGCTGGATTGGTGGAAAGACATAATGGCATTCTAAAAAGCAAACTGAGGAAAGCTATGGAAGAAACAGGTAAAAATTGGATGTACTGCCTACTGGTGGCTGTGACTGGTATGCATATCACACCCACAAAAGAAGGTTTAAGCCCATTTGAGATGATAAATGGAAGGCCATATAAGATACCCTTACAATCAAATGAAACACCTACTGAGGAGTCTGAGCACACACTAGCAGAATACATGTCTAGGCTGTTAAGACAAAGACGTACTAATGATTTATGTTCTGTCCTAGAAGGTCCAATTCAAGAAGATGAAAAGGTGCATGTGGGAGATTGGGTCTTAACAAAAAGTAATAAGAAAAAGCAGTGGTACTCCCCAAGGTGGGATGGTCCTTTCAAAGTCCTCCTAACTACCCCTACTGTGATAAGGATTGCAGAGAGGTCTACCTGGATTCACCAGTCCCATTGCAAAAAGGTTTTACAGGTAGAGTAGGGCCAGTTGGCTACAAGAGGTTCAGAAAGTCCGGCTACAAAGGGAGGTCCTGCACAAGGTGGGACTTGTCTCAAACCGGTGAAGTATCCCCTACCCTATCCGCTGGAACTCTGTAGCTTGTTAGGATGAAAGGGACAGTAATTATCCTTGGGTTACTGGTGATTCTAGGAGAGGCATTCATAAGAGGGGTTATATGTTATGGAAGAGCAGAGGAACCTTTGGGTTGGGAAAGAACAGGAAAAACATTGAATCTAACCTTTATAGAGGGAAAAACTAGCACTATACTGGTAGACTTCTGTCAGATTGCAGATTGTGGGGATACAACTGGGGCTAGAGGACTTCTATGGGCAGATAAATACATTTGCTGGCTCTGAAATAGGGCAGGATGTCAAGCATAGGATCAAGCCCTGTGGACCACAGCACATCAAGATTGGGGGTATAATCTACCAGGGCCTAAAAAGAGTGGAACAAAGGAAAGATTAAATTACAGAAGCGGCCAACTCCCCCTACACACATAGTAAGAACTGTAAACAATTACTGATAACATTGAAGGAGTTGAGGAAGGAAGATCAGTGGTTGTACTCTATGGGAGCATGGGTGTCAGAAACTGACCCCTCAGGCAAATTTTTCCTCAAGGTATTACCACCTAATAAAACCTGACAACAGGAAAAGGTAGATTATGGGAGTGTAGATGTAGCGCTATTTCCCTTCAAATTAAAATATATATATATATGTAAAATATTAGGGGAGGTATGCCTCAAATAAAATGAGCTGTGATACATCCTCTGTCTGTTGGTCTCAAAATGTGTTTGAAAAAAATAAAAATATATATAAGTGCCAAACATCTAAACAAATGCAACTACTTTATGTATTAAACCTCTGATGCAGTAAACCACTTTTGTGTTGCACCCCCTGGGGGCAAGAATTAAAAATAACCTATACAAGTGATAGTGTTACACCCCCTGTTGATGAATATCAGAGTGTGTGTGTTGCAGGTGCTGAACTTCAGATAGGGTGTCCAACTGGTGTGCTACACCCTCTGGAGTCCGCAAACTAAAATCTGTGATCTACAATATCTGGAACTGTAGAAATGCAGTGATCTAATACCTAGTTGGCAAAGTGATAAATATGGATGTCTGCTGTATCAAAAATCTGGTATGTGAATAAAAATCCAATTATGCCAATAGATAAACTTTAAGCAGAAGTGAAAAATAAATTAAAAAAAGAAACAAACAACAAAAATGTGAATGCACAATTCAATATACGTCTCTGTGTTACACCACAGTAAGACCACATTCAAAACCAAAACAAATGATGAAATTATTGCAAACACTAAATTATTAGTAGATAAGTCCATACAAAGTGACGTGCTTAAAAAAAAAAAAAAGAAATGAGTGGTTAGAATGGTTGAGGTACACGGTTAAAACTTTAAAAAAAAAAAAGGAAAACTGTTTAGTTTGTGCCAGAGCAAGACTACATTTAGCAACTATTCCTTTTCCTCTAGATCACAATACAGATCCATAAGGTTTAAAATGTATGTTGCGATTATATAATAAGAGTTATAAACCTGAAACAAATTCTACCTGTCACACGTTGAGTTTGTTGTTTCCCCCAGTACAGAGACCTCCAATACCTCCAGCGGTTACTGCTTATCCGGGCAACTTTACTTGTTTTGCACTCCCAGGGAACCGTAGCGGGGTGGATCTTGGGTCGCTACCCGATGACTATTTGTAGGGAGAGGATTAACATGGGCAATGGTGACTGGGTTGAACATGACATTCAGAGAGCTGATGTCTGGTGGATGTGTGGGGATAAGAAACTGTAAGCTAGGATACTGGCCAATGCCCAAGGGGATTGCGCTATGGTCCAGCTGGTTATGCCCCTGAGGATCCTGTCAGAACACCCGTGAACTAAGAGTCACCAACGGTATTGGAGGGACACCTCTCCCATAGGGTCATTTGACTCTCGGATCTACATAAATGAGATTGGGGTTCCTCGCGGAGTGCTGGATGAGTTTAGGGCCAGGAATCAAGTGACAGCTGGGTTTGAGTCTCTTCTCTGGTGGGTGACTATAGATAAAAATGCTGACTGGATTAACTATGTACACTATAACCAACAACGATTTGTAAACTATACTAGGGACGCTGTGAAGGGCCTAACAGAACAGTTGGCCACTACATCTCTAATGGCATGGCAGAACCGAATGGCCTTAGATATGGTCCTAGTTGAAAGAGGAGGGGTATGCAAAATGTTTGGTAGCATGTGTTGCACCTTTATCCCTAATACAGCTCCTGGAGGGACCGTGACCAGAGCCTTGGAAGGACTGACTGCTCTATCGAATGAATTAGCGGAAAACTCAGGTATTAATGATCCATTAACAAACTGGCTTGAAGGATGGTTCGGTAAGTGGACTGGACTTATCACATCATGTTTGATCTCAATTGCTGTGGCTTTGGCCGTTTTGGTCACTTGCGGATGCTGCTGCATTCCCTGTATTCGAGGACTTTCACAAAAACTGACTGAAACCGCAGTCTAAAGAACAAAGTATCAAGCCCTTCCTACCTCTGAGGAGACCTTTGTGGACATTGAAGCTCAACTTAATGACATACAGTCCTAAAGTGTATAAACACTGGGACTATTATAGAAATGTGTTGAGATAAAATAGTCACACAAGTGGAGGGAATGTTAGAAAAGTTTTAAATGTTTATTGTGTGACTATTAGAAAAACTATTAGAAAAACAATAACCCTGAGACTTTTCTTAAGATGACTTCTGAGCACATTGTTGTATTAACTTGCTGTATCGTTTGCTTTAACTAACTCCATAATAAGTTGTAGGATGATTAGGCTTAACCATATATGGTAGAACAAGAATGTACAGGAAACACTAATTGGCAAATAAAGTACCATTTTGTACCAGGCACGCTATGTGCGTTTCCTCAGCCAATAGAAGCGTTATCTCTATATTATTGTAGGTATTAGGAGGGGGGATGTTCATCTCTTTGTGTGATTCTTACTGCATCTTTTGGCTTGTAAGCATCATCCATTTGTGTGACACATCTGAAATAAATTGTCTGCTTTTCAATACACCTGGAGTTCGACTGATCACAAGAGGAGAGTATTCCTAACAATAACATGTGCATTTCCAAAAAGGTTTTAAAAACAAACCAACATGTTTGTTGTTTAACAATTTTTGGGGTGACATTAGAAAAAGTAGAAATGTCCATTTAAGATAAAACAGGCATGTGTAAAACCAACAAGAAATACACAATTTTAGAACTTACAAAGTTCACATTTGGTAGAACTTGAAGGCAATATCAGACATGAGTATTTACAAACTGTGTTTGATATTGCGTTCAGATGGAGTGATGCCAAATTTGGAAGATGCACACAAATTTCCAAATGTCAACATGTGCTAGCTGCCATCACGGGGGATCAAGGGACATGTTTTGGGGGTGCAACCCCTTCCTCACAGCTACTTTATTATTGAGGAAGGGGTTGCACCCCCAAAATGCGTCCATTGATCTCCCGTGATGGCAGATAGCACATGTTGACACACTGTGTGCCTCTTCCAAATTTGGCTTTGCTACAAATTGACATAAAAAATACCAAAAAATTTGGCACAACAAAAACCCAAGGCATTTTGGGGGGTTTTAAACTCTCCCTAAAACATCAATGATGTTCTTCATTTTTTGCTGAACATCATTGATGCTTTTCATGATGTTTTTTAAGTGCCTATTACACCCCATGATCTCCCCAATCAGGATCTGGGCACTTTCATTGGTGAAAGGATCTGGATCCACAACATCACGATACCCTAAAAAGATAGAAACAAAAAAACACCATGTATTATAAATATGGCGGCATCCATCCCTTACCTGAGCCTGTGGTCGCAGACACTCACCTGTTTTGGTGACTAGTTCCACCACGTCTTCCTCCTCCTGCTCTGCTGATCTTCGGTGGATTTCCCCTTCTTCCAGAGGTGGGGGGGGTCTGTGGTCTCCTCGGATGAGGGGTGTCCTCCGAGTCTTTTCTCCCCTATGTAAAAAAAAATAGGTATACTTAGCACACAGATATTTGATGGCAGAAATAGGAATATGAAACATTGTTTGGAAGTGGGGTACAATTGTCTATTTTGGCAGAGTTCCAAGATATGGCATTTTTCTTGTCCTTTGTCAAGCTTCAATACTTACCTGTCTTGTACAAGCTTCACAGATGGAGACACCCCTATAGTATACACTGGAGCACCTGTGTGGCCCCCCTAATAAAAAGGGTGTTCTTTTGTCCCACACTAGTGCTCCAGCATCCAGATGTGTAAACTGCTGCTGAGTGTCCTCTCCTTACACAGAATGTAGTTGGCATTTCATTCTAGTAACAAACCCATCTACACAACCCAATTCTTTTCACACAAGTAGGCCCTAAAAAATGCTGGCAAATGCATATGGCCAAACGAACTATGTTTGATACGAACAAATAATGTGCCCATGAACATGAGATTTGCCTTTTGTAACTGGATAACAGTTAATAAAAGCACATGGAGCAGCACGAACGTAATAAACATAAAGAATAGGAACACAGCACAACTACTTACTTTTTTGCAGCACTCTCCAGATCTTTCTGTATTGCTCGTGCTCTCTTAATTTCAGGTCCGACCACCGCTTCCTGAGCTGATCTTTCGATCGTCGTACCCCGAAATTCCTGTGCAGACTCTTGACCACTTTCGCCATGATCGTGGCCTTTCGGACATTGGGGTTAGGGTAAGGTCCATACTTCCCGTCATAGTCGGCCTTCTTCAGGATGTCCACCATCTCCAACATCTCCCCAAAGGACATATTTGATGCCTTAAATCGTGTCTTATGGGATCGGGATGTTTCAGGCTACGGGCTTTCCTCCTCCTCCTCGTTGCTGTAATTAGCACGCACCTGCTCTGACTCCACCATGTGCTCTTCCCCACTGCGCAGAACGAGAAGGGGCGGGGAAGAGACTAGAAAGAACATCAGGGGCGGGCGAAGTTACACGCATGCGCAGTGTCTATAAAGCGTAACACGCGTGCGTAGTACGTACGATCTGTGAGCGGAGGAAGGAGTATCGGAGGCGCCGATCATGAAAACGAAGGTAAGATCTAAACTTGGGTCTATACTGCTTCTAAATTGAGGCCTATATTGTAACTATATTAGGAGAGTTTTGCCTGACATTAGTGTTTGTCTTGTGTTGTGTCTTGCAGAGAAAATTGATGGCTTCAATGACCACAATTTCCTCCCCCTGTTCATAGACAAGTACAGGGAGCTCCCCTGTCTGTGGCAGGTGAGACATCCACATTACAATAATAAACAAAAGAGGCAGGCAGCGCTGGAGAAACTGCTGGAGTTGGTGAAGCCGGTGGTCCCCACAGCAAACATCCCCTATATAAAAGCCAAAATTGGTGGCCTGAGGAGCATTTATCTTAGGGAGCGCAAGAAGGTCACGGATTCCCAGAGATCCGGAGCTGCAGCAGATGACATTTATGTCCCCAGACTGTGGTACTATGAGAGACTGCGATTTCTGTCAGACCAGACTGGAGTCAGAGAATCCCTCTCAACCCTTCCTTCCACTCTTCCTTCCACCCCAGCTGATTCTTCCGATGTCCAACCTGGGACTTCCAGCCAGGAAGAAGTGGAGGAGCCCAGCTGGAGTCAGGTATAGCATTCTTCTACAGATTTCTTGTCAATAAATAAATGATGTTTACTAGATGTTATTATTGATCACTAATTGCTGATTTCATAAAGTGTTTTACATATCAATAGAGAGTAGTGGGCACCAAAAATTCGGACAAGAAAGAAAAATGCTGGGCTCAGAATGATAGTCTGTTATATTTGTTAACATTCAATTTGCAACAGTCATGAGATGAAAATTGTGTGTGATTGATGAAGAAAAAACTAAAACTATGTCCCTTTTTCATACACAGGAAGACCTCAGCCAGGAGGAGGCTGTGGAATGTGGCACACAGGAGGAGGCTGTGGAATGTGGCAGCCAGGAGGAGGCGGGGGTTAGTGGCAGCCAGGAGGAGGTGGGGCTAAGTGGCAGCCAGGAGGAGGCAGGGCTAAGTGGCAGCCAGGAGAAGCCTGGGACCAGTCGCAGCCTGAGAGAATCGCAGGTCCCTCCCCTCCGCCTTCCATACAAAAGACCGAGGAAGGAGACTCACATGCAGGATTCAGCGCTCAGGCTCATTCAGGAGGCTTCTGCGTCCCTCAGAGCCTTACCCACTCCTGAAGAGGCCTTTGCCTGCATGGCTGCCACCAAACTTAAGGGCATGCAGGAGGGTCAACGCCTCATGTGTGAGAAACTTCTTTATAAAGTCCTAACTAAGGGGGTGAGTGGCGAAATCACACCCAATACCAACGTGATTGAGTTGGACCATCCTCCTCCTCCTCCTGCCACAACACCACCACAGCCACAGCGTGGAAGGAAGACCAGAGAGTGATGACCCTGGGTTCAGTCTGGTGTGACAAAAGATGCAGTCTCTTGTATGACCACAGCCTGGGGACATGTATGTCATCTGCTGCTTTCAGGATCTCTGGGACTTCTGGACCAGACTGCACTACCTTAGATAAGGACTCCTCAGGCCACCAATTTTGCTTGAAAATAGTTGATGTGTGCCTGGGGGCCAAAGGCTTCACCAATTTCAGCTGTTTCTCCAGCGTTGCCTCCCTCTTTGTTTGGTTGTGAGCCCTTAATAAAGGAATTTTTGTTTCAATTATACTCGCCTATGTGTGTTTTCCTTCAAAAAGGACAGTTTGTTTGTGAGGAGGCAGGTACATTTCAAAAATACATTGTGAAATTAACAAGAGACACCAACACCAAGCAACCTCCTTGAGATTAAATAATACAAGATAATAATGATGTTGTGGTAACTTGACACACAAAACACACAAAAATATTATGGAGTAAAACACAAAAAAAACAAAAAAAAAAACCATCAGCCTTGGAAAAAATTAAAAAACACAAAAAAAAACAAAAAAACAAAAAAACAAAAAATGCCTTGACCCCAAAAAAAAAAAAGAAATATTTAAAAACCAACAAAAAAAAAATTTGATCAGATGTGACAAATCTAAATATATCGAGGGAATCACAATAAATAATAAAGAAAGAAGTTTGTGAGAAGTCTGTGTGAGTATGAGCAGCAAAACTACTTCATTCTTGTCACATTATAAAGAAGAAGAGAGTGCGCTGTATTAAACTATTTTAAACATTGCAGCCTGACGAAAGTGCTGTATCCTTTCCGAACACTAATTTTACCAGACCGAGCTGTTCCGTCTCGGAATTTCTTCTGAGCATGCGTGGCACTTTGTGTGTCGGAACTGGCCACACACGGTCGGAATTGACGCAATCAGATTTTGTTGTCAGAAAATTTTATAGCCTGCTCTCAAACTTTGTGTGTCGGAAAATCCGATGGAAAAAGTGTGATGGAGCCCACACACGGTCGGAATGTCTGACAACACGCTCCGATCGGATATTTTCCATCAGAAAATCTGACCGTGTGTACGGGGCATAAGTTTACGAAAATCATTGCAGAATCGCAGAGTCCAGTTGGGCTTGGGTACCAACACAATCGGGCTCGACCACTCACTCTGCTATTCTTCAATAATCTCCAGGTCTAACATCTTCTTCACTTCCTCTGAAACGGCCTTCGTTTGAGCCTCTGGGATGCAGTAGGGCCGGACAAAAACTTTGACTCCTGGTTCTGTGATAATATCATGCTCTATGACACTAGTGAGCCCTGGCAAGTCTGAAAATTTTTCTTTATTTCTCTGCAAGAACTCCTTTGCCTGCTGACGGATTTTAGACAGGATATTTGCTACTTGGACACTCTCCACCCCAACCTGAGGCTCAAGTCTTGCAATAGCCAGGGAGGTCACTGGTTCCCTGTCTTTCCAGGGCTTTAACAAGTTTACATGATATATCTGATATGGTTTCCTCTTGCCTGGCTGGTGGACTCTATAAATTTACCTTTCCCACTTTTTCTACAACTTCAAAAGGGCCTTGCCATCTGGCCAAGAATTTACTTTCCACAGTGGGAATTAACACTGCTACTCGATTCCCCACTTGGAAGTTCCTTATTTTAGCTGCCCTATTATAGACCCTTCGTTGAGCCTCCTGGGCTTTATGCAAATGTTCCCTGACTAGTGGCATCACAATTTAGATCCTCTCCATTTGGGAGACATATTCAAGAACACTCTTATGCTGAATAGGTTCACTTTCCCATTCCTCTTTAACAAAGTCCAGTAGTCCGCGAGGTCTCCACCATATACCAATTCAAAGGGCGAAAACCCAGTGGAGGCCTGGGGCACTTCCCAGATAGCAAACAGGAGAGCTGGTAACAGACAGTCCCAGTCTTTCCCATCCCTTTATACCACTCTCTTGAGCATAGACTTAAGGGTCTTATTAAAACGTTCTACCAACCCATCTGTTTGGGGATGATATACCGATGTGCGCAGCTGTTTAGACCGGAACAGCTTGCATACATCAGCCATAACCTTCAACATAAACGGGGTGCCCTGGTCCGTGAGTATTTCCTTGGGAAAACCAGTCCGTGTAAACAACTGGAATAATTCCCTGGTAATAGCCTTAGAGTAGGTATTCCGCAGGGGTAGCGCCTCAGGAGATCGGGTGGCATAGTCGAGGATCACCAGTAGGGATGAGCCAAATACCCCCCCGGTTCGGTTCGCACCAGAACCTGCGAACGGACCGAAAATTTGCACGAACGTTAGAACCCCATTGATGTCTATGAGACTCGACAAATCAAAAGTGCTCATTTTAAAGGCTAATTTTCATGGTATTGTCCTAAAAAGAGTTTGGGGACCCGGGTACTGCCCCAGGGGACATGTATCAATGCAAAAAACTTTTAAAAACGGCTGTTTTTTCGGAAGTAGTGATTTTAATGATGCTTAAAGTAAAAAAAAAAAAGTGAAATATTCCTTTAAATGTCATACCTGGGGGGTGTCTATAGTATGCCTGTAAAACGGCGCGTGTTTCCCGTGCTTAGAACAGTCCCTGCACAAAATGTCATTTTTAAAGGAAAAAAAGTCATTTAAAACTGCTTGCGGTTTTAATGTAATGTCGGGTCCTGGCAATATAGATGAATATCAGTGAGACAAAAGGCATGGGTACCCTCTAGTCCATTACCAGGCCCTTTGGGTCCTGTATGGATATTAAGGGGAACCCCGCACCCAAATTAAAAAAAGGAAAGGCGTGGGGCCCTTCAGGCCCTATATACTCTGAACAGCAGTATACAGGCGGTGCAAACAAGACAGGGACTGTAGGTTTGTTGTTAAGTAGAATCTGCTTGTAATTTTGAACTGGTACATTTTTAAAGTGTAGCTCCAGCCAAAAAATCTGTTTTTAAGCTTTTTGGAAAACATAGGGAAGGATTATCACTCCTGTGACATTTGTTTTGCTGTCTGTGCTCCTCTTCAGAAGATTTCACCTCACCTTTTGTCCCAATGACAAATGTTTTTTGAAAATTTGGGGTTTTTAGTGAAACAAGGATTGGTGATAAAGCATCAGTGGAAAGGAGAAAAGTTTTTCCCATATTAACTCTTACAGGAGAGAATTTTCCTTCCTATTGGGTAGATTTCATCTCACTTCCTGTTGTCTCCTTCCGTTTGCAAGTAGGAGTCGTTTGTAAGTTGGATGTTTGAAAGTAGGGGCCTGCCCTATATACTCAGCAGAAATTTGGGCCTTAGGTGTTGTTGTGGCCTCAACACTGTAAGCCCTCACAGGGCCCTGCTGTGAAATATTAGATCAAGAATTGTAATTACATGCCCCTGTTGAACAGGGGCAGAAAAATTGGGCCTTTGGTGATGGTGGTGGTGGTGCTGGTGCCACAACACTGTAAGTCCTCACAGTTACTCTTGGTGGGCGCTGGAACGGGCCCTGCTGTGAAATATTATATCAAGAATTGTAATTACATGCCCCTGTTGAACAGGGGCTGAAAAATTGGGCCTTTGGTGGTGGTGGTGGTGCTGGTGCCACAACACTGTAAGTCCTCACAGTTAAACTTGGTGGGCACGGAAACGGGCCCTGCTGTGAAATATTAGATCAAGAATTCTAATTACATGTCCCTGTTGAACAGGGGCTGAAAAATTGGGCCTTAGGCACTGGTGCTGGTGCCACAACACTGCAACCCCTCACAGATACTATAGTTGGAGCACAGGAACTAGCCCTGCTGCAAAAGAATTGCATCAAAAATTGTAATTACATGCCCCTATTGGGGCTTAAAAATTGGGCCTTAGGCACTGGTGGCGGCGCCCAGAACCAAAAATGTTCTTACAAGCTATCAGCATGATCAGTGAGGAGGAAGAGGATAATTACTCAGCATAACAGGATAGTCACTCAGCATCAGCATAGGCAGTCTTTGAAGGGATCTGACATTTCAAAAAAAAATTATTCGGTTACATCAGCATCAGGTGCTTGGTAGCTGGCAGTGATCCAAAACTGATTCATTTTTATGAAGGTCAGTCAATCGACTGAGTCGGTGGACAGAAGCACCCTGTGATCAGTTACAAAGCCTCCAGCAGCACTGAATGTGCGTTCCGAAAGAACACTGGATGCAGGACAGGCCAGTACGCAGGCTTTGCAGGATCAGGGAGGCCTTACAGCGTAGGTTTGCTGAGGCATTCAGTGCGGAGTCTTCTGGGTCACTAAAGATGACATGGTGCGCAGCCACCTCCTCCCAGCCACGTACAAGTCCATGTGTTTGTTGGGACTGATCCCTTAAAGACTGCTGGCTCCACCTCCATACTGACACAATCCTCCTCCTCCTCCTCCTCCTCCTCGTCCTCTTCCTGTGTGATCGGCGGGCATGCAGGAACACTGTATGGATAAAGGGGGCCTTGAGAGCTAAGGAAGTCCTCCTCTTCCTGCCTCTGTTCTGCCTCAAGTGCCCTGTCCATTAATCCATGCAGCGTGTGCTCCAACAGGTGGACAAGGGGGACAGTGTCACTGATGCATGCACTGTCACTGCTCACCATCCTCGTGGCCTCCTCAAATGGTGACAGGACAGTGCATGCATCCCTGATTATGGCCCACTGGCGTGGGGAAAAAACCAAGCTCCCCTGACCCTGTCCTGGTGCCATAGTCGCACAGGTACTCATTGATGGCCCTCTGCTGTGTGTGCAGCCGCTGCAGCATGGCCAACATTGAGTTCCACCTGGTGGGCATGTCACAGATTAGGCGGTTCTTGGGCAGGTTAAACTCCTTTTGGAGATCTGCCAGCCGAGCACTGGCATTATATGACCGGCGGAAATGCACACAGACTTTCCTGGCCTGCCTCAGGACATCCTGTAAGCCCAGGTACCTGCCCAAAACTGCTGCACCACCAAGTTAAGGACGTGAGCCAAACAGGGCACATGGGTCAGTTATCCCTGTCGGAGGGCGGAGAGGAGGTTGGTGCCATTGTCGCAAACCTCCATTCCTGCCTTAAGTTAGCGTGGCATCAACCACCTCTGAACCTGCCCCTGCAGAGCTGACAGAACCTCTGCCCCAGTGTGGCTCCTGTCCCCCAAGCACACCAGCTCAAGCACCGCATGGCATCTTTTGGCCTGTGTACTTGCGTAGCCCCTTGAACGCCTACGGAGCACCGCTGGTTCCGAGGACAAAGCACAGGAAGAGGCCATAGAAGAAGAAGAAGAGGGGGTGGAGGAGAGAGGTGTGTCACAATCATTAGTAGTGGCATTTTAGAGGCGTGGTGACGGAACAACCTCCAACACTACTGCAACTTGTCCTGCATCCTTCCCAGCTGCCAGCAAAGTGACCCAATGCACCCTGAAACTTAGGTAACCTCCCTGTCCATGCCTGCTGGACCATGAGTCAGTGGTAATATGCACCTTACCGCTGGCCGCCCTGTCCAGCGAGGCCAAGACATTGCCTTTCACATGCCGGTAGAGAGCAGGAATCGCCTTCCGTGAGAAAAAGTGGCGTTTGGGTACCTGCCACTGAGGAACCGCACATTCCAGTCTACCAACTGAAAAGGTAGCAGTTGAAGTGCTAGCAATTTTGCCAAGCTAGCATTCAACCGCTGGGCATGTGGATGGCTGGGAGCGAACTTCTTTCTGCGGTGCAGCAGCTGGGGCAGGGAAATTTGCCTGGTACAATCTGACGTCGGTGTACCGAAAGTAGATTGCCCACAAGTACTTGGCTGTGACACACCTAATTCTACACCTTCATTCCTCTCAGTGCAGGTCTCAGAGAGGACTGAAGGTATAGTGGGGTTGGAGATCTCAGCTGATGAGGAGCAAGGAGAGGTCCTCTTTGTTCTTTGGTGTAGGTCTTTTAGATACGCTTGCCAACGAACTGCATGGCAGGTCAACATATGTCTGGTCAAGCATGTGGTGCCCAAGCGGGAGATGTTTTGGCCACGCAAGATACACTTGAGACATATGTTGCAAATAGCAGTGATGTGATCTGAACTTTTAGAATAACGCGCAGAGACAGCAGCGCCCTGCACATGCGGAGCTTTGCGGTGTGATGCAGTCAGTGTGCTGCCCTTAGGCTGGCCCCTGGAGGACATCCTGCCTCGTTGGAGATGTGCCTCCTCCTCCTCCTCTCTCCTATCAGGCACCCACGTTGAGTCAGTGACCTCATCATCCCCTCCCTCCTCATCACTGGAGCAAACCTGCCAGTATGCTGCAGCAGGGGGAACATGACTGCCAGATTGCTGTCCTTCTTGGGCACCCCCTCTGTCCATGCTCATGTTACTGCCTTCATCTAGCTCAGTATCATCATCAGAGCCTTCAAAACGCTGGGCATCCTCCTGGAGCATGTACCCAAACTGTGGTCAAACAGTTCGAGGGACTCCTCAGGAGGACATGGTGGGGCTAGGGAAGGAGTCACTGATGCCATTGAGCTGAGGGAAGAGGCCGCGTTGGCAGCTGCTTTGCCAGACAAAGTACCCTGAGCATGGGTGAGAGAGGATGAGGAGGATGAGGACGGCTTGGTCATCCACTCAACCAAGTCTTCCGCATGTTGCGGCTCAACACGGCCAGCTGCCGGAAAAAAGGCCAAGCGTGTCCCACGTCCACGTGCTAATGAGGATGCACCGTCTCCACAACCAGCACTGTTGCCTCTAAACACAGAGCCTGCTTGCCCTCTTTTATTGGCTTGTGAATGTCTGCCTCTCCTTGTTGGCCTGATACTGCAGCTAGCAAAATCAACTGCCTGCCTGTAGTATGAGAACACCACCAACCTTCTACAGGTAGCTTTAGCTGAACACTGTGCAGAGGTCGCACTACACTAACGTATAAATAATTTAGCTGACTGCGGTAGTGATAGGATCAGGAAAACACCACCAACCTTTTACAGGTAGCTTTAGCTGAACACTGCTCGGAGGACGCACTACACTAACTTGTAGCTTTAGCTGAACACTGTGCAGAGGTCGCACTACATTAACTTGTAGCTTTAGCTGAACACTGTTCAGAGGACGCACTACACTAACTTGTAGCTTTAGATGAACACTGTGAGGAGGACGCACTACACTAACTTGTAGCTTTAGCTGAACACTGTGCAGAGGTCACACTAAACTAACTTGTAGCTTTAGCTGAACACTGTGTAGAGGTTGCACTACATTAACTTGTAGCTTTAGCTGAACACTGTTCAGAGGACACACTACACTAACTTGTAGCTTTAGCTGAACACTGTGAGGAGGACGCACTACACTAACTTGTAGCTTTAGCTGAACACTGTGCAGAGGTCACACTAAACTAACTTGTAGCTTTAGCTGAACACTGTTCAGCGGTCGCACTACACTAACTTGTAGCTTTAGCTGAACACTGTTCAGGGGACGCACTACACTAACTTGTAGTTTTAGCTGAACACTGTGAGGAGGTCACACTAAACTAACTTGTAGCTTTAGCTGAACACTGTGAGGAGGACGCACTACACTAACTTGTAGCTTTAGCTGAACACTGTGCACTACACTAACTTGTAGCTTTAGCTGAACACTGTTCAGAGGATGCACTACACTAACTTGTAGTTTTAGCTGAACACTGTGAGGAGGACGCACTACACTAACTTGTAGCATTAGCTGAACACTGTGAGGAGGACGCACTACACTAACTTGTAGCTTTAGCTGAACACTGTGAGGAGGATGCACTACACTAACTTGTAGCTTTAGCTGAACACTGTGAGGAGGACGCACTACACTAACTGTAAATAGTCTAGCTGCCTGACTGTGGTACTAATAGGATCAAAAGAACATCAGCAATTTTCTTCAGGTAGCTGTAAATACTGTAACAACACAAGCCTGCCTGTCAGTAGGAAGACAACAGGAACGGATCTAGCTAATATATATACACACATACACACACACACACACACACACATTATATATATATATATATATATATATATATATATATATATATATATATATATATATATATATATATATATATATATATATACATATACATATACATACATACACAATACACTGTAAGTGCAGCTAACTGACTGACTGTCCTGCCTAATCTATCTAACTTAAATCAAATGACACTGTCTCTCTCTGTCTATCTCTCTGTCAAGCCGGAACACACTACACAGGGCCGCCGTGTAGGCTTATATAGTGTGGGGCATGTTTTAAACCCCCTGAGCCATAATTGGCCAAAGCCACCCTGGCTTTAGCCAATTACAGCTCTCTCTACAGACAGCGCTGTGATTGGCCAAGCATGCGGGTCATAGTGCATGCTTGGCCAATCATCAGCCAGCAATGCACTGCAATGCCACAGTGAATTATGGGCCGTGACGCACCACACAAATTTGGTGCGAACGGCCCATATCGTTCACAATTCGGTGAACGATCGAACAGCCGATGTTCGAGTCGAACATGGGTTCAACTCGAACACGAAGCTCATCCCTAATCACCAGTATGTAAGAGTGACCTCGAGCTGACTTTACCAAGGGACCCACTATATCCATGGCTATCCTCTCGAATGGGACCTCAATTATGGGCAGAGGGACCAAAGGGCTCCGGAAGTGAGTCACCGGAGTGGTTAACTGACAGGTGGGACAAGAGGTACAGTATCTCCTTACCTCTGCTTTCAGACCTGGCCAGTAAAACCGGTCGGCGATCCGTGCCTCCGTCTTTTCAACTCCCAGGTGTCCCCCTAAAACATTGTCATGGGCCAGGTCCAGGACCTTGCGTCTATACTGTTGGGGTACCAATAATTGTTCTACCAAATTTTCTCTCACTTTGGTAACCCGATAAAGCAATTCATTACATATTGCAAAGTGTGGCCATCGCTCATTCGCACCTGGCTCTTGGGGAACCCCAGTTACTACTACAACCTGTTCCCGTGCATGGGCCAAAGTGGGGTCCTGCATCTGGGCAGTACCAAATGCCCCCTGGGGAGCACCCAAATCAGGCAGGGCAGGGGTAGAGGCCACTTCCTCGTCCTCTTCCCACAGCATTACCTGAAGTGGTAAAGGTTCCCCCCCCCAGTGTTTAGATAGGTCTGTGAACCACACATTTTGACATCCTTAACAGTATCAGCACTACTTTCATCACCATTAACCAAATCATTAGCATTTTCATCAACTGGATCCACATTAAGAACATTTGGCATTTCAAGGTTATTCCCCTCAACAGCAGAAACAGAGGGATTAGTTTCTCCCCAGTCTCTGGACCATTCAGGTAGTTCTCCTTATCCCCACAGTTTTGCAAATAATGGACAGTCTCGTCCTATGATAACATCATGTACCAAGTTCTTTACCACCCCCACCTCTTGAGTACCAGTGCCACATGCTGTGGAGATGGACACCGAGATGAGAGGGTACTCTCTAGTGTCCCTGTGAATGCATACAACCCTTAAAGTTTTGCTTGCCGGACTGACCTTCCCAATTACTCTAGGATGAACCAGGGTTACCATGCTTCCGGAGTCCAACAAAGCCCGGGCAGGGAGGTAGTTCACTTGGACTTCACACTCAAATTTCCCCTCTCCAAGGTCAAGATGTGTTGTACATGCTTTATGGGCATAAAAAGACTCCCTGAAGAACTCTGCATTCCATGGGCTCCTCTTGCAATGGGCAGTGGGCCCTGGTATGGCCCCAGGAATGACATCGCCAACATTGTACATCCCCTCCTCTCCGAACAGGAACAGATCACTGAGGAGGTACCGGGAGTGACTCTTGACCTTCCGGGGTGTTGGTTCCAGGGCTTCGGGGGCATCCTTTTGTAGGGTGGCAGTCGATCGAAAAGGCCATGGCAGACTGGGCCCTTGGCGCTTGTTAGGGCCAAGCAGATCCTCCACCACTGTATATCGTTCCACCATCTCGACAAGGAGGTTCACTGTTTTGGGGTCTCCATGGCTGACCCACCGTTGAAGGTCCTCTGGCAGTGACCTTAGGTATTGGTCCAGCACGACCCGCTCCACGATTTGGGGGCCAGACAACACTCATGCATTTGAGACCATGGTGGCCAATCTGGACGATACTTCCATTGGTGCACTCGTTGGGCCCGAACGGCCATAGTCACCCCCAAATGAGCCAGTATTTCTGCCTTTAGTTTTTGATAAACTTTAGCATCATCCGGTATAGGTCGAAGTAGGCTTTTTGAGGATCTCCGGTGAGGAAAGGAGCAATTAGGCCAGCCCACTGGTCCTGGGGCCACCCTTCTCTCTCTGCCGTCCTCTCAAATGTAGTGATGATGCCTCTACATCATCACTCAGGGACAACTTCTGCAGAAAATGGCTTGCCTTCACGGTCACCTGGTTGCCAGGGACAACAGCCACTTGTTCACAGCCCTGAGAAAGCTGCTGCACTACTTCTTTTAAGGCAGTCACCTGAGCCTGCATAACCCCTTGCTGGGTCGCTTGCTAGGCTGCCAACTGGGCCACCAACAGGCGAGTATTTACTTGCTGCAGAGCCAGCGCCTCTTTGTGGTGCGTTTGTTGTACCTTCAGCTGGGTTGCTAAGTGCTGATTAGCTTCCTCATGGCGAGTCTGCGCTTGCATATTAGCCAGGGACAGCTGTTTAATTAGCTCCTCCATTGCTTCAGCTTTCAGGGTTTGGGCGGCTTTAACCCGGGACATAAATCCACTGTACTGTCCCTTTAAATGTCAGTTTAAGTCAAATGCAAAAAATAGCAAGAAAAACGCCTGTTACTCTGTCCTGCCCGCATTCGAGCACCACTTGTAAAGTTCAGGGGAACCAGCTAGATTGCAGGACACAGGCTTTTTAGTCAAAAGGAGGTTTATTAAACTTAAATAGCTTCACAGCGAAAAAACAAAAGAAAGATTTTAGTCTCACCGACTTGCAGAGTCCAGAACTGCTATCGCAGTTAAACAGTCCTTGATTTCTGTTGCAGGTAGCTTCCCCTGCCAGGAGGCTTCCAGGCAGGATACTGCCATTCACTTGTATTGCTGTACACAAAAAACACCATCCACAGTCTCCTCTACACTCCTGCACACTCACCTACAACTTCCTGTCTTGTTTTAAACCCACTTCCTCTGACAGGTGAGTTAACCCTTTTTGTTCCCTTAAAGGGACCACAGTCCAAACAGAGGGGAAACACGGCATCCTGTACACATGGTATAGCTAACGCCTTGGAAATTATTTTGTACCCTTCTCCCGACTGATACCTTTTAACAATGAGATCCCTCTGATGCTTTGGAAGCTCTCTGCGGACCATGGCCTTTGCTGTTGGATGCAACTAAGAAAATGTCAGGAAAGATCTACTTGAACAGCTGAACATTATTTGGGTTAATCAGAGGCACTTTAAATGATGGCAGGTGTGTACTGATGTACTGACTCCTATTTAAAATGAGTTTCAATGTGATTGCCTAATTCTGAACACAGCTACATCCCCAGCACAGAGCTCTGAGAAGGAAAGGCTGAGCCCAGCCCTGACAGGGGGGTATTTTCAAGAGGAAGATGACCCAGACCCAACAATGCAGATGAGCGTAAGGTCACTAGCAAAGCAACCTGGGCTTCCATAATACCTCAGCAGTGCCACAGGCTGATCCCCTCCACGCCACGCCACATTGATGCAGTAATTCATGCAAGAGTAGCTCCAACCAAGTATTGAGTGCATATTATACTGTACATGGACATACTTTTCAGTAATCCTACATGTCTGTGTTAAAAATCCTTTTTTTTTTTGGTCTTATGTAATATTCAAATTTTCTGAGTTACTGAATTTTGGGGTTTCACTAGCTGTAAGCCATAATCATCAAAATTAAAAGAAAGAAATGCTTGAAATATATCTCTCTGTGTGAATCTATATAGTATATGAATTTCACTTTTTGAATTGAATTACTGAAATAAATAAACTTTTTGATGATATTCAAATTTTTGGGGAGATGCACCTATATATATATATATATATATATATATATATATATATATATATATACTGTATATATATATATATATATATATATATATATATATATATATATATATATATATATATATATATATATATTTTTTTTTTTTCTTTATAGATATTCTAGAGGCAGTATGCATGTAAGGCAGGGGTTATGGAGTGGTAGTCATGTCCTCTATGCTTCCCTCCTTGTTGGACACCAAGCAAGGGTCACATGAGATGCCTGCCTTGGGGTGGGTTCTTCTGGGCTAAGCTAGGCACTAGCCTTACA
Source organism: Aquarana catesbeiana (assembly GCF_042186555.1). NCBI lineage: Eukaryota > Metazoa > Chordata > Amphibia > Anura > Ranidae > Aquarana > Aquarana catesbeiana. The sequence goes on from NC_133329.1 coordinate 162,024,635, forward strand.
CATGGGGTACCTTTGCCCCGTACACACGGTCGGACTTTGTTCGGACATTCCGACAACAAAATCCTAGGTTTTTTTCTGACGGATGTTGGCTCAAACTTGTTTTGCGTACACACGGTCGCACAAAGTTGTCGGAATTTCCGATTGCCAAGAACGCGGTGACGTCAAGCACGTACGACGAGACTAGAAAAGGCTAGTTCAGAACCAAGCGCGGCACCCTTTGGGCTCCTTTTGCTAATCTCGTGTTAGTAAAAGTTTGGTGAGAGACGATTCACACTTTTTCAGACTCGTGGTTTTCAGATCGTTTTCTGCCGTTCAGTTTGTGCTTGTGGGTTTGTATCTGCTCTTCAGTGCATGCAAGCAAGTTCCGCGTGACTTAGTCATTGTATTCTTGTTCGTTCGTTACTGTTTTTCAGGTCGCTCTTCACAGGCCTTGCTGTTCTTCAGTGCGTTCTGTTACTTCGTTTTGAGCAGCCGATCGTTTTCTAGCCATATTGCGTATGCGTACTCCTCGTAGAGTTCGTGCTGTGCGGGGGCTTGGTGTTGGGGTCCTGACCTTGACACAAGTCCAGTCCATGAACAGGGTGGGGAGGAGTTCGTGGACCAAGAATTGGTTGCTTCAGCGTGACCAGTTCTCTCATATGCCTTTGCTCCGTGAGATCCGTGAGAATAATCCTGATGATTTCAGGAACTTTCTCAGGATGACGGACCCTGTGTTTCACTGTCTGTTGGCTTTGCTGACCCCTTATATTAGCAGGCAGGATACCTGCATGAGGCAAGCCATCACTCCGGAGCAGAGGTTGGTCGCTACCCTGCGGTATTTGGCGACAGGGAGAAGTCTGCAGGACTTGAAGTTCTCGACAGGCATCTCCCCCCAGGCTCTGGGTATCATCATCCCAGAGACCTGTTCTGCCATCATACAGGTCCTGCAGAAGGAGTATATGAAGGTAAGATTTTTATCCTTTAATATCACATTTTATTGTATTTAATGTTTGCTAATATATTGTATTTCTTTCCCTGTTCCCTAATTACCATGATTGGAATATGCTGTGAATGTTCCCTTTGTCCTCATGCATGCTGGATTTTTATGTAATAAATTTTTTAGGTCCTTCATACAGATTGTCCTTCACTAACCTCCCCAGCATGCACTACGGGCCCTATATTCACCGCATGTAGTCACTTAACAATGTATTTTATCAGCTCCATAGTAGTGCTTTACCCCAAACACCCCCTAAAATGTTTAGAAATGTTATTTTAGCTTTAAATTCTGGCAGAGGGGATTTGGTGTCCCCAAATCATTTTTAGTAACCCTCCCTCCCCCAACTGCTAAGTCAGCTGATCCCAATTCTCTATCTATCCTCAATCATCTATCTGCTGACTTTGCCAAACCCATACACACTATACCCATCTCTTTTGTGCTCTGATTTATGGATGAATTCCCCAAAGCATGTAGTGCAAGGGCCTGCCTGTATACTTTCCAATGGTACTGTTTGAATTTTTAAGATACTATTATTATCTTGAGTCAGGTAATAGCAGAATGTTCAAATGTGCTCAAATATGTACAATGTGTATTTATATCTTTGTACTCGGACACTTCTTACATGTCCAGTGGGCTGCCAATAGTGTAACTGAGGGGCTGTTCCAAGTAATACCCTGTATTTAGGCATTCATCTCTCAATGAAGTGAAGAGGGTTACCTGTCCAAGATTTCCACACCCCCCCATAATGTTCGAAATGACCCATGAGAGGGGGGAGGGGGAATATGATAGGTGTACCTTATACTTTGGTGTTGTTAAATTCCCCTTAATAAATGCTATCTCGAGGTTGCCCCAGAATGTTTATGCCTAATCTGCTTGCCATGTTTCTGTGCAAAAATATTAATTTATTTTTGTTTTCCTCAACAGTTTCCTTCCACGCCACAGGAATGGCAGACTGTGGCCTCCCACTTTGCCCAGCGGTGGGACTTTCCTAACTGCGGAGGGGCAATTGATGGGAAACATGTCCACATCATCCCACCACCTAACTCGGGGTCGTACTATTTCAACTATAAGGGGTTCAATAGTATTGTGATGTTGGCGGTGGTGTCGGCTAATTACGACTTTTTGTATGTGGACGTGGGGAAGAATGGCCGGATGTCTGATGGTGGAGTCATCGCCCAGACAGAGTTCTACAGGCATCTCCAGAATGGCAGCTTGGACTTGCCAGCTCCAGAGGACAATGTGGAAGGACTCCCATTCGTGTTCGTTGCTGATGAAGCGTTTGCGCTGGGGGACCACCTGATGCGGCCATTCCCGATGAGGACCCTCACCCCGGAACAGAGGGTTTTTAATTACCGGCTGGCCAGAGCCCGAAGAGTGGTGGAGAACACATTTGGAATCCTGGCCAGCCGGTTCCGTCTATTTCTGACACCTATCCATATGGCGGAGTATAAACTGAACCATATTATACTGGCGTGCTGTATTCTCCATAACTTTTTAAGGAAACATTCGGCCAACTATGCTGGCTCAGTTGGGCCTGAGGCTGGAGTGATACCTGAAACACTGACGGCGCTTGAAAGCGGCCGTCCTGGCTTGCCCTCCCTGAGTGCCCGTGATGTCCGGTTACAATACCTGGAGTTCTTTGCGGGTAGGGGGGCCATCAATATGCCTTCAAATTTGTGAAGCCTTTTTCCAATAAAAAAAAAAAAAAGAAATTCTTTGTGGATCTTTACTGCTTGTGTTTGTTTTAGCTGACCCTGACAGCAATGTGTGGAGTCCTGAAAATGGTGTGATTGTGTAACCTTATACAAAGCACTGTTGGCTGTTATTTACTAAAGGCGTATACACTTTTTATACTACAAGTGCTCTTGAAACTGCAATGAAAATGCTCCTCCTCCTCCTCGTTGCTATAATTAGCACGCACCTGCTCTGACTCCGCCATGTGCTCTTCACCCACTGCGCCGAACGAAAAGGGGCGGGGAATAGACTAGAAAGAACGTCAGGGGCGGGTGGAGTTACACGCATGCGCAGTGTGTATAAAGCGTAACATGCGTGCGTAGTACGTACGATCTGTGAGCGGACGAAGGAGCATTGGACGCGCCGATCGTAAGAGTGAAGGTAAGAGACAAACTTGTGCCTATACTGCTTCTAGATTGAGGCCTATATTGTAACAAGATTAGGAGAGTTTTGTCTGACATTAGGCTTTGTCTTGTGTTGTGTCTTGCAGTGAACATGGATATCTTATTAACCACTTGCCGACCGCCTAACGTATATATACGTCGGCAGAATGGCACGGGCAGGCAGAATCACGTACCTGTACGTGATCTGCCTCCCGCGGGCGGGGGGTCCGATCGGACCCCCCCCCGGTGCCAGCGGCGGTCGGCATCTGACTGGGAGCGTCGGGAGGCGAGGGGGAGACCATCCGATCGTGGCCCCCCCCTCGCGATCGCTCCCAGCCAATGGGAATCCTCCTCTGCCTGTGTGTAGTTTCACACAGGCAGAGGATGTGATGTCATCTCTCCTCGGTCTGGCAGTTTCCGTCCAGCGCCGAGGAGAGAAGACATGTAAGTGCACACAACACAAACACACACAGTAGAACATGCCAGGCATACTTTACACCCCCGATCCCCCCCCCGATCGCCCCCCGATCCCCCCCCAATCACCCCCCCCCCTGTCACAAACTGACACCAAGCAGTATTTTTTTTTTTTTTTTCTGATTACTGCATAGTGTCAGTTTGTGACAGTTACAGTGTTAGGGCAGTGAGTATTACCCCCCTTTAGGTCTAGGATACCCCCCTAACCCCCCCTAATAAAGTTTTAACCCCTTGATCACCCCCTGTCACCAGTGTCACTAAGCGATCATTTTTCTGATCGCTGTATTAGTGTCGCTGGTGACGCTAGTTAGGGACGTAAATATTTAGGTTCGCCGTCAGCGTTTTATAGCGACAGGGACCCCCATATACTATCTAATAAATGTTTTAACCCCTTGATTGCCCCCTAGTTAACCCTTTCACCACTGATCACCGTATAACCGTTACGGGTGACGCTGGTTAGTTCGTTTATTTTTTATAGTGTCAGGGCACCCGCCGTTTATTACCGAATAAAGGTTTAGCCCCCTGATCGCCCGGCGGTGATATGCGTCGCCCCAGGCAGCGTCAGATTAGCGCCAGTACCGCTAACACCCACGCACGCAGCATACGCCTCCCTTAGTGGTATAGTATCTGTACGGATCAATATCTGATCCAATCAGATCTATACTAGCGTCCTCAGCAGTTTAGGGTTCCCGAAAACGCAGTGTTAGCGGGATCAGCCCAGATACCTGCTAGCATCTGCGTTTTGCCCCTCCGCCCGGCCCACCCAAGTGCAGTATCAATCGAACACTGTCACTTACAAAACACTAAACGCATAACTGCAGCGTTCGCATAGTCAGGCCTGATCCCTGCAATCGCTAACAGTTTTTTTGGTAGCGTTTTGGTGAACTGGCAAGCACCAGCCCCAGGCAGCGTCAGGTTAGCGCCAGTACCGCTAACACCCACGCACGTACCATACACCTCCCTTAGTGGTATAGTATCTGATCGGATCAATATCTGATCCGATCAGATCTATACTAGCGTCCCCAGCAGTTTAGGGTTCCCACAAACGCAGTGTTAGCGGGATCAGCCCAGATACCTGCTAGCACCTGCGTTTTGCCCCTCCGCCCGGCCCAGCCCAGCCCACCCAAGTGCAGTATCGATCGATCACTGACACTTACAAAACACTAAACGCATAACTGCAGCGTTTGCAGAGTCAGGCCTGATTCCTGCGATCGCTAACAGTTTTTTTGGTAGCGTTTTGGTGAACTGGCAAGCACCAGCCCCAGGCAGCGTCAGGTTAGCGCCAGTACCGCTAACACCCACGCACGCACCGTACACCTCCCTTAGTGGTATAGTATCTGAACGGATCAATATCTGATCCGATCAGATCTATACTAGCGTCCCCAGCAGTTTAGGGTTCCCACAAATGCAGTGTTAGTGGAATCAGCCCAGATACCTGCTAGCACCTGCGTTTTGCCCCTCCGCCCGGCCCAGCCCAGCCCACCCAAGTGCAGTATCGATCGATCACTGACACTTACAAAACACTAAACGCATAACTGCAGCGTTCGCAGAGTCAGGCCTGATCCTTGCGATCGCTAACAGTTTTTTTGGTAGCGTTTTGGTGAAGTGCCAAGCACCAGCGGCCTAGTACACCCCGGTCGTAGTCAAACCAGCACTGCAGTAACACTTGGTGACGTGGCGAGTCCCATAAGTGCAGTTCAAGCTGGTGAGGTGGCAAGCACAAGTAGTGTCCCGCTGCCACCAAAAAGACAAACACAGGCCCGTCGTGCCCATAATGCCCTTCCTGCTACATTCGCCAATCCTAATTGGGAACCCACCGCTTCTGCAGCACCCGTACTTCCCCCATTCACATCCCCAATCAAATGCAGTCGGCTGCATGAGAGGCATTTTCTTTATGTCCTCCCGAGTACCCCTACCCAACGAACCCCCAAAAAAGATGTCGTGTCTGCAGCAAGCGCGGATATAGACGTGACACCCGCTATTATTGTCCCTCCTGTCCTGACAATCCTGGTCTTTGCATTGGTGAATGTTTTGAACGCTACCATGCACTAGTTGAGTATTAGCGTAGGGTACAGCATTGCACAGACTAGGCACACTTTCACAGGGTCTCCCAAGATGCCATCGCATTTTGAGAGACCCGAACCTGGAACCGGTTACAGTTATAAAAGTTAGTTACAAAAAAAAGTGTAAAAAAAAAAAAAACACATACAAAAATATAAAATAAAAAAAAAAAAGTTGTCGTTTTATTGTTCTCTCTCTCTATATTCTCTCTCTATTGTTCTGCTCTTTTTTACTGTATTCTATTCTGCAATGTTTTATTGTTATTATGTTTTATCATGTTTACTTTTCAGGTATGCAATTTTTTATACTTTACCGTTTACTGTGCTTTATTGTTAACCATTTTTTTGTCTTCAGGTACGCCATTCACGACTTTGAGTGGTTATACCAGAATGATGCCTGCAGGTTTAGGTATCATCTTGGTATCATTCTTTTCAGCCAGCGGTCGGCTTTCATGTAAAAGCAATCCTAGCGGCTAATTAGCCTCTAGACTGCTTTTACAAGCAGTGGGAGGGAATGCCCCTCCCCCCCCAACGTCTTCCGTGTTTTTCTCTGGCTCTCCTGTCTCAACAGGGAACCTGAAAATGCAGCCGGTGATTCAGCCAGCTGACCATAGAGCTGATCAGAGACCAGAGTGGCTCCAAACATCTCTATGGCCTAAGAAACCGGAAGCTACGAGCATTTTATGACTTAGATTTCGCCGGATGTAAACAGCGCCATTGGGAAATTGGGAAAGCATTTTATGACACCGATCTTGGTGTGGTCAGATGCTTTGAGGGCAGAGGAGAAATTTAGGGTCTAATAGACCCCAATTTTTGCAAAAAAGAGTACCTGTCACTACCTATTGCTATGATAGGGGATATTTACATTCCCTGAGATAACAATAAAAATGATTAAAAAAAAAAAAAAAATGAAAGGAACAGTTTAAAAATAAGATAAAAAAATAATAATAATAAAGAAAAAAAAAAAAAAAAAAAAAAAGCACCCCTGTCCCCCCTGCTCTCGCGCTAAGGCGAACGCAAGCGTCGGTCTGGCGTCAAATGTAAACAGCTATTGCACCATGCATGTGAGGTATCGCCGCGAAGGTAAGATCGAGGGCAGTAAGTTTAGCAGTAGACCTCCTTTGTAAATCTAAAGTGGTAACCTGTAAAGGCTTTTAAAGGCTTTTAAAAATGTATTTAGTTTGTCGCCACTGCTCGTTTGTGCGCAATTTTAAAGCATGTCATGTTTGGTATCCATGTACTCGGCCTAAGATCATCTTTTTTATTTCATCAAACATTTGGGCAATATAGTGTGTTTTAGTGCATTAAAATGTAAAAAAGTGTGTTTTTTCCCCAAAAAATGCGTTTGAAAAATCGCTGCGCAAATACTGTGTGAAAAAAAAAAATGAAACACCCACCATTTTAATCTGTAGGGCATTTGCTTTAAAAAAAATATATAATGTTTGGGGGTTCAAAGTAATTTTCTTGCAAAAAAAAATTATTTTTTTATGTAAACAATAAGTGTCAGAAAGGGCTTTGTCTTCAAGTGGTTAGAAGAGTGGGTGATGTGTGACATAAGCTTCTAGATGTTGTGCATAAAATGCCAGGACAGTTCAAAACCCCCCCAAATGACCCCATTTTGGAAAGTAGACACCCCAAGCTATTTGCTGAGAGGCATGTCGAGTCCATGGAATATTTTATATTGTGACACAAGTTGCGGGAAAGAGACAATTTTTTATTTTTTTTATTTTTTTTTGCGCAAAGTTGTCACTAAATGATATATTGCTCAAACATGCCATGGGAATATGTGAAATTACACCCCAAAATACATTCTGCTGCTTCTCCTGAGTATGGGGATACCACATGTGTGAGACTTTTTGGGAGCCTAGCCGCGTACGGGACCCCGAAAACCAAGCACCGCCTTCAGGCTTTCTAAGGCCGTAAATTTTTGATTTCACTCTTCACTGCCTATCACAGTTTCGGAGGCCATGGAATGCCCAGGTGGCAAAAAAAAACCCCAAATGACCCCATTTTGGAAAGTAGACACCCCAAGCTATTTGATGAGAGGTATAGTGAGTATTTTGCAGACCTCACTTTTTGTCACAAAGTTTTGAAAATTGAAAAAAGGAAAAAAAAATTTTTTTTTCTCGTCTTTCTTTATTTTCAAAAACAAATGAGAGCTGCAAAATACTCACCATGCCTCTCAGCAAATAGCTTGGGGTGTCTACTTTCCAAAATGGGGTCATTTGGGGGGGGTTTGTGCCACCTGGGCATTCCATGGCCTCCGAAACTGTGATAGGCAGTGAGGAGTAAAATCAAAAATGTACGCCCTTAGAAATCCTGAAGGCAGTGATTGGTTTTCGGGGTCCCGTACGCGGCTAGGCTCCCAAAAAGTCCCACACATGTGGTATCCCCATACTCAGGAGAAGCAGCTAAATGTATTTTGGGGTGCAATTCCACATATGCCCATGGCCTGTGTGAGCAATATATCATTTAGTGACAACTTTGTGCAAAAAAAAAAAAAAAAAATGTGTCACTTTCCCGCAACTTGTGTCAAAATATAAAACATTCCATGGACTCAACATGCCTCAAAGCAAATAGCTTGGGGTGTCTACTTTCCAAAATGGGGTCATTTGGGGGGGTTTTATGTCATCTGGGCATTTTATGGCCTTCAAAACTGTGATAGGTAGTGAGGAGTAAAATCAAAAATGTACGCCCTTAGAAATCCTGAAGGCAGTGATTGGTTTTCGGGGCCCCGTACGCGGCTAGGCTCCCAAAAAGTCCCACACATGTGGTATCCCCATACTCAGGAGAAGCAGCTAAATGTATTTTGGGGTGCAATTCCACATATGCCCATGGCCTGTGTGAGCAATATATCATTTAGTGACAACTTTTTGTTATTTTTTTCTTTTTTTTTTTTTTTTTTTTGTCATTATTCAATCACTTGGGACAAAAAAAATGAATATTCAATGGGCTCAACATGCCTCTCAGCAAATTCCTTGGGGTGTCTACTTTCCAAAATGGGGTCATTTGTGGGGGTTTTGTACTGCCCTGCCATTTTAGCACCTCAAGAAACGACATAGGCAGTCATAAATTAAAGGCTGTGTAAATTCCAGAAAATGTACCCTAGTTTGTAGACGCTATAACTTTTGCGCAAACCAATAAATATACACTTATTGACATTTTTTTTACCAAAGACATGTGGCCGAATACATTTTGGCCTAAATGTATGACTAAAATTGAGTTTATTGGATTTTTTTTAGAACAAAAAGTAGAAAATATCATTTTTTTTCAAAATTTTCGGTCTTTTTCCGTGTATAGCGCAAAAAATAAAAACGGCAGAGGTGATCAAATACTATCAAAAGAAAGCTCTATTTGTGGGAAGAAAAGAACGCAAATTTCGTTTGGGTACAGCATTGCATGACCGCGCAATTAGCAGTTAAAGCGACGCAGTGCCGAATTGTAAAAAGTGCTCTGGTCAGGAAGGGGGTAAAACCTTCCGGGGCTGAAGTGGTTAAAAGATAATGACTTCATGTCACTATTCATTGATATGTTAAGGGAGCTGCCATGTCTGTGGGAGATCAACAACCCACATTACAAGAACCAAACAAAGAAGAAGGCAGCACTGGATAAATTTGTTGGAAATTGTGAAGCAGGTGATCCCCAAGGCATACATCACATTTTTGAAGATCTTAATTGGTGGCCTGAGGAGTACATATGTAAGGGAGCGCCAGAAAGTCCAGGATTCGCAGAGATCCGGAGCAGCAGATGACATCTATGTCCCCAGGATGTGGTACTATGACAGGCTGCATTTTCTGGCAGGCCAGACTGAACCCAGGTCATCCCTCTCCAGTCTTCCTTCCATGCTTCTTTCCCCCCCAGCTGAGGCTTCTGATGCCCAACCTGGGCCTTCAAGGCAACAACATGTGGAGGAGCCCAGCTTGAGCCAGGTATAGCATTCCTCTAAATATTGCTGGTTGTCCAATCAATGATGTTAACTAGATGTTAGTTTGGAGTACTAATTTAGGATTGTGATTGATGATGCAAAAACTAAAACCATGTCCCTTTTTCATAAACAGGGAAGTCTCAGCCAGGAGGTGGCCGGGCCGAGCCGGCTGCCTGATATGCCGGTCCCTCCACTCCCCCTGGAAAGAGAAAGTGGCAGGAGGAGGAGTGCCCTAGAGGAGGCTGCCATAGGTCTCTTTTGGAGGGCTACAGAGGCCCTGGGAGCACCACACACACAGTGGAAGAGGACATTGCTGCCCTCATTGCTTCTAAAATGCAGAGGATGAAGGGGGGACAACAACTCATGTGTGAGTCGCTCATATTGGAGGTTCTTAATAAAGGTATGAGGGGCCAAATTACATCTCAGACACACCTTTGCGAACTCACAGATGGTCCTCCTCCTCCTCCTGCAGGTCCTCTTCCTCCTTCTCCTCCTCCTCCTCCAGGTCCTCCCAGTCCTCCTCCTCCTCCAGGTCCTACTCCTCCTCCTGCCACATCTCCAACAGCACAGCCACAGCCCGGAATGAAGCGTGGAAGGAAGACCAGAAAGTGATGACCCTGGATCCAGTCTGGTCGGCCAAAAGATGCAGCCTCTTGTGGTACCACAGCCTGGGGACACAGATGTCATCTGCTGCTTTCTGGATCTCTGGGACTTCTGGACCAGACTGCCCTCCCTTACATATGGACTCCTCAGGCCACCAATTTTGATGTTTAAGAATTGATGTCTGCCGCTTCGCTAATTTCTCATGTTGATCCAGTGTTGCCTCCCTCTTTGGTTCTGAGCCCTTAATAAAGGAATTTTTGTATTGAATTATACTTGCCTATGTGTGTTTTACTTCAAAAAGGACAGTTTGTTGTTGAGGATTCAGGTACATTTCCAAAATACAATGTGAAATTAACAAGGGACACCAACAACAAACAATCTCCTTGAGATTAAATAATAAAAGATATCAATGGTGTTGTGGTAACTTGACACACAAAACACGCACAAAAATATTCTGGAGTCAAACTAAAAACAACATTAAACAAAGATCAGCCTTGGAAAAAACACAAACATAAAATCTAAACCAAAAATGGCTTAAAAAAAAATAAAATAAAAAACATTCTGTCAGATGTGACAAATAACAATATATTCAGGGAATCCCAATAAAAAAACAAAAAAAATGTTTGTGAGAAGTGTGTGTGAATATGAGCAGCAAAACTACTTTATTCTTGTCACATTATAAAGAAGAAGAGAGTGCGCTGTATTAAAACATTTTTAACATTGCAGCGTGACGAAAGTGCTGTATCCATTGCGAACGCTAAGTTTACCAGACCGTGCTGTTCCGTGTCGGAATTTCTTCTGAGCATGCGTGGCACTTTGTGCGTCGGAACAGGCCACACACGGTCGGAATTGACGCGATCGGATTTTGTTGTCGGAAAATTTTATCTCCTGCTCTCCAACTTTGTGTGTCGGAAAATCCGATGGAAAATGTCCGATGGAGCCCACACACGGTCGGAATTTCCGACAACACGCTCCGATCGGACATTTTCCATCGGAAAATCCGACCGTGTGTACGGGGCATAGCAGTATTGAGCCCCGCTGTGCACCTAGCCATGACCCAATGATTAACTGTTCTGTACCTGTGCACAGGTTGGGGACCACTGTGGTGCTCCCCTTACTATTGGAGATAGAGCTGCTTACGGAGGGAGTGCCAACAACAACTCCTCCTGCTAGAAGCTATCCCACCTGCCACATGTACATGCTGTGATATTGGGGGGTGTTTAGCTCAGTGGTAGATACTATTTTTGTACAGTGTGGCCATGTCACACAGGCATTATAGTTAAGGGGCTGGTAGCCCACCCATATTAAAAGGGAAGAACAAAACAAAAGTCCATTCAGGATTCCCATGCAGGTGTTTCAACTTCATTCAGTAAACATAAAAACATACTGAGCCATCTGGCGCTCTGGTCAGCAGTACCTCTGCTTGTTCTCAACAGAGACTTCTGGATTCCATTCAGCCTCCTGGACTGGTTTCCTCAATTTCCTCAGTCTCCCAGATTCTCGTAGCTGACCAGCCTTTCTCAGTCCTTGGGCATAGAATCCCCCTCACATGGGCTGCAGTCTCCAACGGGGCAGACAGTTTTCCTGACAGGGATCTGTCTTCAAACAGCAGCAACTGCTCAAATTCCCACCACCTATTGCTCTCACCAGCCCATCATAATAAGGGCTCTGTACACCTGGGGAGCATTGGTATTGTCCATTGTGACAGCCAATCCAAAGTAATATTCCCAATGCACACATTCCTGGAAGTTGCTTTAAATAAGTGGGTGCCTTAGCAACTGCCGGCTGGAGAATAGAAAGACTCTGAGCAAAGGATGTGTTTTGTAGCTCAGTGGTAGTGCCAAAACAGTGAGTTTACTCAACACCAGAAATAGTTTTCAGTGCTTTCCTGTTCACTTTTCTTTAAAGAATTTCAAATGTTCATACAGGTATTTTTCCCACGCAGGGGGTTCTCACCAACAATACGAACCAAAACATAACATTCAGCCTCCTGGCTTTCTTGGCAGCTTTACTGCTCTGATCAATACCTCTTGGTCTTCCTGACCATTAGTACCTTTTGGTCCTCCTGACCATCAAACATGTCCCTTTGTTCATGCAAAGACACTGTACCTCAGCTCTGCATCTTTCCTTGCAGCTCCCCAGCTGTGCTTTCCCACATGGACACTCACTCTCTCTCAGGCTTGGGCCTTGGTGTGTCCTGGACAGTACGGAGAATGCCAGCACCTCTCATTGCTCCCTTAACACAATGACCCCCTTGGGAGGGTGGGGCCCTGAGCTCTAACGCTGGCTCTCATATGAAGCCAGCACACAGCTGTGCCATTAGTGTGCTTGCATCTTACAAAATCTGGCATAAACCACCAAGTTAAACAGTGGAACGGGCTCGCCCTGTCACACCTTGTATAACTTTTTTTGGTTTGATCCCTGGGTCAGCTAACATGCACAGCCACTATCTGTACATGTCTTACAATCTCCCCTTATTATTTTGTCAGGAAACACCACAAGGTGCCACCTTTTCTCTGTCTGCAGAAAAGAATACCAAATTGGTTAAAATTTTCCAGCCTGTCAAAGATGCTGGTCTCTTAGTGCAGTTGTGTGTGACATACACAAATATCACATACTGCTCATTCTGCGTGACAATCTCTTCCTGCTGGATAAAGTAAATCAGTTAAAGAAAATTTCTTTTACAGAAATAATATGTTCTGGAACATCAGCTCGGCCTGAAAATTGGACAGTGAACTCATTCTTTTTCTCTGTTCTCAGAATAATGGACAATCTCCCTGCAATAAACTTGGAGGTTAGTAAGTGGTTCAGTAATGGGTGTCTGAACAATAAGACTGGTGTAGACTAAATATCATGACCAATAACTTAAAAGAATAGAAAATAAACGTACATACAGAGGTATCGCAATTCAGCTTGCTTGTATTATCACATTTGAGTTAAATATAAACAATCATATTATAAGAACATGGTGTGATTTTTGTTTGTGGTTGTTATATTATAGGTTATTTTAGGATAGCAATGCAAAAAAAAACCCATATTTTTCTATGTTTATTGTGTTAAATGCAAACTTTATTCAAAACTGATTTTTCAATGTAGCATAGCTGATTGAATCCATCAGGACTACATGACACCATGTTTGGCTTCATAATGGCTAGGGTAGCAGGGTGAAAAGTGGAAATTCAGTTGGGGACAATTGCATTCCTATGACACTAAAATTACCAGGCACACTTGAACACCCTTCATAGCAAAATGTGTGGTAGCATGTAGTGATTATTGCTGGCTATAGTAAATGTATAGGTCTTCTCAACAATATGGAAATATGCAACTACAAGGTCAGGGCTTCTCAGGGTGTGGGAGAATCCCTGCCCTTTGCAACCTATGCCCAACATTCCGGGTTGCCATTTATTTTATGCTGGACACTTAGGAAATGACGAAAGAGAGAGTCATGGACACTTGCTAGGGCATTCATTAAGTAAAATGACATGTACATTCATTCTGTGTAAAAATGAACCAGCTTTCACTCATTAGTTTAGGGATATTATATACAACATATAAAGCTGTAGCTGTTGTGCAAATGGGGCAAAATCAAATGTTAGGGTATTCTATCTTCTGGTTGAATGTCCATTTAGGCTATTCTCTTCTGATTTAATGTTCTTATGCTGCATACACACGGTCGGAATTTCCGTCAAAAAAAGTGTGATGCGAGCTTTTGGTTGGATATTCCGACTGTGTGTATGCTCCATCCAACTTTTTCTGTCTGGATTTCCGCCAGCAAAAGATTGAGAGCTGGTTCTCAATTTTTCCGACAGAAAAAGTTCCTATTGGAAATTCCGTTCGTCTGTATGCAATTCCGACACGCAAAAAACCACGCATGCTCGGAAACAATTCGACGCATGCTCGAATAGAATTGAACTTCGTTCTCAGAGCTGGCCGCTCAGCTGTCAGCTAATTGCCAGCTCCTTTCTCTCCACAGTGACTCAACTGTTGATGATATCCTGCCCGTCAGTCCTGCCTACTTAAGCCGTCCAGCCCAGATGATCTCTGCCTTCGCCTTGGTCACATTTCTATAGACCTTCTCCTGTGTTCCTGTTAAAGATTTGCTTGGCTGACATTTCTTCTGGCTCCAGATCCTACTTGCTGTCCTACTACTCTCATCTCTGGCTCCCTGACGTTTTAGCTTGTTTGACTATCCGTCCCTGTTCCTGAACTCTGGCTATGTTTTGACTACGTTTACTGTTTACCTTTTTATTATTATTATTAAACAAGTGTGATTTAACTGTACTTCTGTCTCAGTCGGATTCATGGTTTCTGACAGTGACGGGCAAAAAAATGTGAGTAAATCTTTTCTCTGGAGTCACAAATAAAAGTAAAAACCCATTCCTACTCTATTCAAAACATTAAAAGAAACTTTAACCACCAGTGACTTTGTTCTTCATTACAAGGTAAAGATTTGGCATCCCATAATCCCTAACCCCAACCAAGTTATTGTCCCTAATAAAACAACAAAAACAAGCTCAAAGACTGATAGAACGTAGGGCAGGACTTTGAGTGAGGCACAACGAAGCAGTAGATATGGGGCAAAAGACAAATTTAATTGTAAAAAGGTAATACATTTCCACATGGCATTACACAAGGTCAATATAAATACTTAGTATTGTATCACAATAAGCGGTCAAACATGGACTTGTTTTCAAGTATGTAGTACATGAGAAAGCACAATAGCATATAACATATAATATACAAAGATACCAATGTTTACAGAGTATAGAGAAGAAGAACAAGAGAGCACAAATAAAATGGAACGTCCATACATAGTTATTGGTTAGGTACACCTTTCGCTAGTTGTAAGCTCTACGCGTTTCGGGACCTTTATGTCACTCTTCAGGAGCAAGACCTCAAGGGTCACCTACGAATATGAAAAGACCACATTTGTAAAAAGTTCCGAAAAAGAGGTGGGCAAATGTAAAACATGTCCCATCACATATATACACCTGACCCACCAACTTACATGCATGTATGCGCGATGGTGACACCACCAAGAAAGCCAGGTCGGCCAGTAATACCACCCCCGGAGCCGAGGGGGTCCTTCCTGGCGACACACAATCAGCCCAAAGCAACGCCTCAGGTGGGTCACATGTGGGGGTGATGGTGATGAGAGGTAGAAGAGGATGCAGATGGGACAGGCTGCCCCAATTGAGAGGGAGGGCCTGTGAAAAACAAGGTGAATCAAAGGGTGATAGATAACAAAAGTATTATTAGTAAGCCAGGAAAGTAAAAGACTGTGTGAAAAAGTGAACAAAGAAATTTACCTACTAAAAGGGTGAATGAGGCAAGGACGCCATAGGTGAGTATCAACCAGGAGAGGGAGGATAGGAAAAGGCAAAATGTGAAGCCCAAGATCAAGATGAGGCCAAGGCAGGGAGTGCCACTGTTCATGAGCCCCCAACGTCATGTACCAGCGAGCTATGGGGGGCAAGGGAGGCGCCATGGGGAGACCGCCGGTATGACCAAGCGGCTCACCCGAATGCATCATGTCAAGCCCCTTGAGCGCTGGAGATGGAGAGCAGGCATGCCGGGTAGGAGAGCGCCACGAGGACTCCAGATATTCGGCACGGAGGCATGACATTGACGCGCAGTGGAGGAAGCAAATCACAGCCAGTGGCCCCAAAGCGCACACATGCACGCATGGTCTATTTGAAAAAGATGTTAAAAAACATGAAATGTAAACTTGTATATCAGTAAATGAATCAAAACAGGGACGGATGTCAAAATAAGAAAAGGAAGCTCTCTTGTTCTTCTCCTCTATACTCTGTAAACATTGGTATCTTTGTATATTATATGTTATATGCTATTGTGCTTTCTCATGTACTACATACTTGCAAACGAGTCCATGTTGGACCGCTTATTGTGATACAATGCTAAGTATTTATATTGACCTTGTGTACTGCCATGTGGAAATGTATTACCTTTTTACAATTAAATTTGTCTTTTGCCCCATATCTACTGCTTCCGTGTGCCTCACTCAAAGTCCCGCCCTACGTTCTATTTCTCTTTTTTTGTACCAAAATCGGGATGAAGGAGGGGAGTTGAACGACCCCATAAATCCTCATTTAAAGTCCCAACAAACATTTCTTCTTGTATCTTATTAACAAATTAGGGATGGAGGCACACTGTTGCATTAATAATTTTTACTCCTTTACTTCAATGTATTGGTAACTCTCAAAATTATGTAATTATATTTTTTGTCCCCTCTTCCTTTTCTTATTTTGACATCCGTCCATGTTTTGATTCATTTACTGATATACAAGTTTACATTTCATGTTTTTTAACATCTTTTTCAAATAGACCATGCATGCATGTGTGCGCTTTGGGGCCACTGGCTGTGATTTGCTTTGACCGTGTCGTTCTGCTACGTCCCGGAGCCGCGACTCACACTGGGGTTGGCCCCCCCTTGATCTGACGCGAGGGGTTGGGCTTCCTCCACTGCACGTTGACGTCATGCCTCCATGCCGAATATCTGGCGTCCTTATGGCGCGCTCCTACCCGGCATGCCTGCTCTCCATCTCCAGCGCTCGAGGGGCTTGACATGACGCATTTGGGTGAGCCGCTTAGTCGTACTGGCGGTCTCCCCATGGCGCCTCCCTTGCCCCCCATAGCTCGCTGGTACATGACGTTGGGGGCTCATGAACGGTGGCACTCCCTGCCTTGGCCTCCCCTTGATCTTGGGCTTCACATTTTGCCTTTTCTCATCCTCCCTCTCCTGGTTGATACTCACCTATGGCGTCCTTGCCTCATTCACCCTTTTAGCAGGTACATTTCTTTGTTCACTTTTTCACACAGTCTTTTTCTTTCCTGGCTTACTAATAATACTTTTGTTATCTATCACCCTTTGATTCACCTTGTTTTTCACAGGCCCTCCCTCTCAATTGGGGCAGCCTGTCCCATCTGCATCCTCTTCTCCCTCTCATCACCATCACCCCCACATGTGACCCACCTGAGGCATTGCTTTGGGCTGGTTGTGTGTCGCCAAGAAGGGCCCCCTCAGGCTCCAGGGGTGGTATTACTGGCCGACCTGGCTTTCTTGGCTGTGTCGCCATCGCGCATACATGCATGTAAGTTGGTGGGTCCAGTGTATATATGTGATGGGACATGTTTTACATTTGCCCACCTCTTTTTCGGAACTTTTTCCAAATGTGGTCTTTTCATATTCGTAGGTGACCCTTGAGGTCTTGCTCCTGAAGAGTGACATAAAGGTCCCGAAACGCGTAGAGCTTACAACTAGCGAAAGGTGTACCTAACCAATAACTATGTATGGACGTTCCATTTTATTTGTGCTCTCTTGTTCTTCTCCTCTATACTCTGTAAACATTGGTATCTTTGTATATTATATGTTAAATGCTATTGTGCTTTCTCATGTACTACATACTTGCAAACGAGTCCATGTTGGACCGCTTATTGTGATACAATGCTAAGTATTTATATTGAACTTGTGTAATGCCATGTGGAAATGTATTACCTTTTTACAATTAAATTTGCAATGCCTACTTTATGGGGAGATGAACGACCCCATAAATCCTCATTTAAAGTCCCAACAAACATTTCTTCTTGTACCTTATTAAGCTCAAAGACTGTTTTCTGTGTGCAAAAAGTAAATACTATGTGACTGGCTGTGCAGCAGTGGGGAATCCTGACATTTACAACTCCTATTGGGGTAGTGCTACATATACAGTGCCTTGAATAAGTATTCATACCCCTTGGAATTTTCCACATTTTGTCACGTTACAACCAAAAACGTAAATGTATTTTATTGGGATTTTATGTGATAGACCAACACAAAGTGGGACATCATTGTGAAGTGGAAGGGAAATTATAAATGTTTTTTAAGTTTGTTTTACAAATAAATATCTTTAAAGTGTGGCGTGAATTTGTATTCAGCCCCCCTGAGTCAATACTTTGTAGAACCACCTTTCGCTGCAATTACAGCTGCAAGTCTTTTTTGGGGATGTCTCTACCAGCTTTGCACATCTAGAGTGTGAAATTTTAGCCCATTCTTCTTTGCAAAATAACTCAAGCAAAATAGCTCAAGATTGGATGGAGAGAGTCTGTGAACAGCAATTCTTGCCACAGATTCTCAATTGGATTTAGGTCTGGACTTTGACTAAGCCATTCTAATGCCCCATACACACAATCAGAAATTCCGCCAGCAAAAGCTGTGGCTGTGAGCTTTTGGTCAGAAATTCCGATCGTGTGTATGCTCCATCCGACTTTTACTGGCAGAATTTCCGCCAGCAAAAGATTGAGAGCAGGTTCTCTATTTTTCCGATGGAAAAAGTTCCTTTCGGAAATTCCGGTCGTCTGTAGCAATTCCGACGCGCAAAATTCCTACGCATGCTCGGAAGCATTGAACTCCATCTTCTCGGCTCCTCGTAATGTTGTACGTCAACGCGTTCTTGACAGTCGAAAGTTCAGAGAACTTTTGTGTGACCGTGTGTATGCAAGGCAAGCTTGAGCAGAATTCCTTCGGAAAAACCATCCAAGGTTTTTCTGGCAGAAATTCTGATTGTGTGTACAGGGCTTTACACATGAATTTGCTTTATTTTAAACTATTCCATTGTAGCTCTGGCTGTATGTTTAGGGGCGTTGTCCTGCTGGAAGGTGAACATTCGCACCAGTCTTAAGTCTTTTGCAGACTCTAACGTGTTTTCTTTTAAGATTGCCCTGTATTTGGCTCCATCCATCTTTCCATCAACTCTGACCAGCTTTCCTGAACCTGCTGAAGAAAAGCATCCCTGAAATATGATGCTGCCACCACCATGTTTCATGGTGGGGATGGTGTGTTCAGGGTGATGTGCAGTGTGAGTTTTCCACCACATATAGCCTTTTGCTTTTAGGACAGAAAGTAAAATTTTGATCTCATCTGACCAGAGCACCTTCTTCCATGTTTGCTGTGTCCCCCACATGGCAAACTGCAAACTGGAATTCTTATGGCTTTCTTTCAACAATGGCTTTCTTCTTGCCACTCTTCCATAAAGGCAAGATTTGTGGAGTGAACGACTAATAGTTGTCCTGTGGACAGATTCTCCCACCTCAGCTGTGGATCTCTTCAACTCCTCCAGAGTTACCATGGGCCTCTTGGCTGATTCTCTCATTAATGCCCCCCTTGCCTGGCCTGTCAGTTCAGGTGAATGGCCATGTCTTGGTAGGTTTCAGTTGTGCCATACTCTTTACATTTCCAGATGATGGATTTAACAGTGCTCCATGAGATGTTCAAAGCTTGGGATAATTTTTTATAATCTATCCCTGCTTTAAACTTCTCCTTAAACTTAAACTTTGACCTATCTGGTGTGTTCCTTGGCCTTCATGATGCTGTTTGTTCAGTAAGGTTCGCTAACAAACCTCTGAGAGCTTCACAGAACAGCTGTATTTATACTGAGATTAAATTACACACAGGTGGACTCTATTTACTAATTAGGTGACTTCTGAAGGCAATGGGTTTCACTTGATTTTAGTTAGGAGTATAAGAGTAAAGGGGGCTGAATACAAATGCACGCCACACTTTTCAGATATTTATTTGTGAAAAAAAAATTGAAAAGCATTTATCATTTTCTTTCCACATCACAATTATGTGCCACTTTCTGTTGTTCTATCACATAAAATCCCAATAAAATTCCATTTACGTTTTTGGTTGTAACATGACAAAATGTGAAAAAATTCAAGGGGTATGAATACTTTTTCATGGCACTGTACACGTTTATCAAAATTTCCCCCTAATTGCCTCTTCTTATGGGAGAATGAATTCAGTTCACCTAATCTTATATCTCCATCATAGCTGAGCTCCTCCATGTCTTTTATCAATTTGTCTGCCCCTCTCTGCACTTTCTCTAGTTTTCTGATATCCTTTTTGTGAACTGGGGCCTAAAACTGAACTACATTTTCCAGGTAAAGTCCTACTAATGCTTTGTACAGGGCAAAATGAAGTTTCTCTCTGGAGTTTATATCTCCTTTATTACAAGAAAAGATTTTGCTAGCTTTAGAAACTGCAGCTTGGCATCGTTGCATACTATTATTAAGTCTATGATCTACCAGAACACCCAAGTCCCTCTTGACCATTGACTCTCCAGTTATACTCAGGATTCTCAGGATTTATGATACATGTTTTCTGCCTCAAGTGCATACCTTTACATGTATCAACATTAAACTCATTTACACTCTAGTTACTCAATTAACTAGTCCATTGAAGTTAGCTTGTACATTGGATACATGTTGTAAGGACATTATTCAACTACATAGCTTTGTGTCATCTGCAAACACTGAAATGATCATAGGCTAAAAAGGTAAAGGTCCAAACATTGAACCTTGGGAAACACCACCTACTGTATAACTTTAGACCATTCAGATTATGAATCATTAACTCAATCATTACTCTCTGAATATGGTCTTTTATACATATTTATAAATTTAATTTTCTAAGCCTGTAGATTTAAAGTGGAGCTCCACCGAAATGTTTTTTTTTTTAAAAGTCAGCAGCTACAAATACTGCAGCTGCTGACTTTTAAAACATGGACACTTACCTGTCCAGGGCGCCCGCGATGTCTGCACCCGAGGCCGAACCGTCTCTCGGTCCTCGGGTGCCGCCGCCTCCATCTCCGGGAAGGGAATCAGGAAGTGAAGCCATGCGGCTTCACTTCCCGGTTCCCTACTGCGCATGCACGAGTCGCGCAGCGCAATACGGCTGGTCCCTGCTGTCTCTGGGACCCGTGTGTTTCCCAGCAGACAGCGGGGGGGAACAGGATGTGGCGTAAATAACCGCAGATTCTGCGGCTATCTATGCCGGAAGTGGGTACAGATACCTGTAATATACAGGTATCTGCACCCCCCTCCCCCCTGAAACGTGCCAACTGTGACACCGGAGGGGGGGAGGAATCCGATGAGTGGAAGTTCCAATTTTGGGTGGAACTCCACTTTAACTTAAAAAATTGCCCATAAAAATGCCCATAAAATCTCTAGGTGGTACTATTACACATATTTTTCTCTTTCTTGCATTTGACCAGGTAAATGCTAAAACAAAGGTTAAAACTTGTACCAAAGTCTTTCTTAAAATAACATTGAGGTGGGGGCGTGGCCTGGATCGGCATGGTGTGAGGAGTGCTGATCGGGCGCTCCGCTTGCCAAAACTCTGTTACTGCAAATTCTGGGGCTAATATCGCTACCTACACTTCATAACGTAGCCTAACAGCTTGCACATACAGAGAGCGTGCCTCCATCGAAGAAAATGGCGGATACAGCCTCGAAATTGGCTAAATATGGCCATCAGGACAAGGGGGCCTTGGAAGAAAATGGCGCTGACTCGCCTCCCCCTGCAGACTTGGCTGCGGAGGACACTGCCCGCGTGCTGGAAGCAATATGTCAGGATATGTCAGGTATAACAGTCTGGCATGTAACATGTGGTCACTTGATCTGTGCCTGTCCATTGTGGGACATCTGGATATCGATCCCTAGGCTACTCAGCCAACACTTCAGGCTCCAGTGATTATTTGTTCCCTCATACCCGTACGGGAATTACATTGGCACAGATTACAGGATGGATATTGCAGATACTATGCACCTAAAAATTTGCTAAATATTTACAGTCTGAGAGCTATGTAATATTATTACGGACCTCTCTGTCCTTAGTGCCTGTCTATACATGGAATCATCACATTGGAACCAATATATATGTAAAAAAACTTTTTGAACCCTCGTCCCCTGAGGAAGGTATTTGAACACTTCATACCAGAAACGTGTCGGACATTTCGGCATTTACATTGTTTGACGTTCATGTGTACAGTATTTGTTTTATTTTCCATGTAATACACATTGTGCATTTTTGTCATATGTAGATTTTATGTTTTTTATTCTATATCATTAAAGATTATATTTTATCTATTTCTGAGTGGGTGGTCTGTCAAAGTCAGATTTGGGGGGGTTACCTTCTTTGTTCCTATTGATAGGGATGGGACCACCACGCTCTACGTGATATGATGGGAGCCTCTCTCTTTTTTCTATTTGTTGTGGAGAGAGCCCACAGACTGTCTGCAAGACCCCCTCCCCAGGACGCACCTCCCTGTACATTAATTGCGAAAATGCAACATTTTCGGGACCGGGATGCTGTCCTCTGCCTCACCAGACTGAAAGGCAACATCCCCTTCAAGAATGGTGAAATCAAGGTTTTCCCAGATTTCTCTGCGGAAGTCCAGAAGAAGCGGGCGCAATTTACAGAAGCCAAGCGACAGCTGAGGATTCAACATTACTCCTATGCAATGCTCTTCCCTGCCAGGCTCCAGGTCATTGGAGAGGACAGGGCATACTTTTTCGACATGCCAGAAGCCGTCTTTGCGTGGTTGGAGGACAGAGCAGCGCCTGACCGAGCACCAACCTAAAGTCACAGCCCACTGAAGCCAATAGATGACTGATTCCTGTCACGGTGGATGTCAAGTTGAACATTTAACACTCCAGTGCGTGTTGGACTACTTTTCACTGAGGTACTGTGCTGAGTAGGGATGAGCCGAACACCACCCGGTTCAGTTCGCACCAGAACCTGCGAACGGACCGAAAATTTGCACAAACGTTAGAACCCATTGACGTCTATGGGACTCGAACGTTCAAAATCAAAAGTGCTAATTTTAAAGGCTAATTTGCATGGTATTGTCCTAAAAATGGTTTGGGGACCCAGGTCCTGCCCCAGGGGACATATATCAATGCAAAAAAAAGTTTTAAAAATGGAAGTTTTTTCGGGAGCAGTAATTTTAATGATGCTTAAAGTTAAAAAAAAAAGTGAAATATTCCTTTAACCACTTCAGCCCGGGAAGGATTTACCCTCTTCCTGACCAGAGCACTTTTTACAATTTGGCACTGCATCGCTTTAACTGCTAATTGCGCGGTTATGCAATGCTGTACCCAAACGAAATTTACGTCCTTTTCTTCCCACAAATTGAGCTTTCTTTTGATTGTATTTGATCACCTCTGCGATTTTTATTTTTTGCGCTATAAACTTAAAAAGCCCGAAAATTTTGAAAAAAAATGATATTTTCTACTTTTTGTTATAAAAAAAATCCAATAAACTCAATTTTAGTCATACATTTAGACCAAAATATATTCGGCCACATGTCTTTGGTTAAAAAAATGTCAATAAGCATATATTTATTGGTTTGCGCAAAAGTTATAGTGTCTACAAACTAGGGTACATTTTCTGGAATTTACACAGCTTTTAGTTTATGACTGCCTATGTCATTTCTTGAGGTGCTAAAATGGCAGGGCAGTACAAGACCCCCCAAATGAGCCCATTTTGGAAAGTAGACACCCCAAGGAAATTGCTGAGAGGCATGTTGAGCCCATTGAATATTATTTTTTTGTCTCAAGTGATTAAATAATGACAAAAAAAAAAAAACAAAATTACAAAAAGTTGTCACTAAATGATATATTGCTCACACAGGCCATGGGTATATGTGGAATTGCACCCCAAAATACATTTAGCTGCTACTCCTGAGTATGGGGATACCACATGTGTGGGACTTTTTGAGAGCCTAGCCGCGTACGGGGCCACAAAAACCAAGCACTGCCTTCAGGATTTCTAAGAGCGTAAATTTTTGATTTCACTCCTCACTACCTATCACAGTTTTGAAGGCCATAAAATTCCAAGATGGCACAAAACCCCCCAAATGACCACATTTTGGAAAGTAGACACCCCAAGCTATTTGCTGAGAGGCATGTTGAGTCCATGGAATATTTTATATTTTGCACAAGTTGCAGGAAAATGACAAACTTTTTTTTTTTTTGCACAAAGTTGTCACTAAATGATATATTACTCATACAGGCCATGGGCATATGTGGAATTGCACCCCAAAATACATTCTGCTGATTCTCCTGAGTACGAGGATACCACATGTGTGGGACTTTTTGGGAGCCTAGCCGCGTATGGGGCCCCGAAAACCAAGCACCGCCTTCAGGATTTCTAAAGGGGTAAAGTTTTGATTTCACTCCTGTGTGGAAGGGGATGATTAATGCGCTACCCAAAAACAGAAAAAACAGAAAAAAAGCTGCCACAAAACCATATGACCAACAAGGAAAACAAATATGAAAATAAATTGTAGCGCTAGAACACACAAATAATAAATAGAATTCAAAGTGCATGTAAACGTAATGTCCCAAGAAAAGAAAATATGTGATCCTAAAGGAGCAAAAAAAGTCCACAATAAGAATGGATAATCCGTGTGTCAATTCTGTCTGCTTCTCAACCTTCAGCTGGGATATCATCAATTTAAACGAATAGATAAAATACCCTTACCAGAGAGGTTGGATTCTACTGCCGTGAGCATAGAATCAATGGAGCTTAGTGCCACCCAGGGCAAAGTAGTGAGGTGTTGGAGGCAAAGGTAGAGCCTCTCCCAGGCCGGGACGTCCCCTCTCTACCAACAGGAACCAAGCCGAAAATGGATTCCAGAAAACGTGATGGTTTCTCGGTTCACCAGGGTATGTGGAAAGAAGAGAAGAGATGCTTCCACATAGTATAACTTCTGGGTGTTTTTATTCGTAAAAAAACACGATACATATATATAAAAAAAAAAATGTGATCACAAAAATAGAATAAAAAGCAGTGTATGGGGTCTGTAAAAAGCCGCCCTACGCGTTTCGGTTCAATGACCTTCGATCGAAGGTCATTGGACCAAAACGCGTAGGGCGGCTTTTTACACCCAGAAGTTATACTATGTGGAAGCATCTCTTCTCTTCTTTCCACATACCCTGGTGAACCGAGAAACCATCACGTTTTCTGGAATCCATTTTCGGCTTGGTTCCTGTTGGTAGAGGGGGACGTCCCGGCCTGGGAGAGGCTCTACCTTTGCCTCCAACACCTCACTACTTTGCCCTGGGTGGCACTAAGCTCCATTGATTCTATGCTCACGGCAGTAGAATCCAACCTCTCTGGTAAGGGTATTTTATCTATTCGTTTAAATTGATGATATCCCAGCTGAAGGTTGAGAAGCAGACAGAATTGACACACGGATTATCCATTCTTATTGTGGACTTTTTTTGCTCCTTTAGGATCACATATTTTCTTTTCTTGGGACATTACGTTTACATGCACTTTGAATTCTATTGATTTCACTCCTCACTACCTATCACAGTTTTGAAGGCCATAAAATGCCCAGATGGCACAAAACCCCCCCAAATGACCACATTTTGGAAAGTAGACACCCCAAGCTATTTGCTGAGAGGCATGTAATTTCAAATATTCCCTTGGCATGTTTGAGCAATATATCATTTTGTGACAACTTTGTGCAAAAAAAAGAAAAAAATGTGTCTTTTTCCCGCAATTTGTGTCACAATATAAAATATTCCATGGACTCGACATGCCTCTCAGCAAATAGCTTGGGGTGTCTACTTTCCAAAATGGGGTCATTTGGGGGGGTTTCAACTGCCCTGGCATTTTATGCACAACATTTAGAAGCTTATGTCACACATCACCCACTCTTCTAACCACTTGAAGACAAAGCCCTTTCTCACACTTTTTGTTTACATGAAAAATTTATTTTTTTGTGCAAGAAAATTACTTTGAACCCCCAAACATTATATATTTTTTTAAAGCAAATGCCCTACAGATTAACATGGTGGGTGTTTCATTTTTTTTTTCACACAGTATTTGCACATTTTTTTGGGAAAAAACACACTTTTTAAAATTTTAATGCACTAAAACACACTGTATTGCCCAAATGTTTGATGAAATAAAAAAGATGATCTTAGGCCGAGTACATGGATACCAAACATGACATGCTTTAAAATTGTGCCCAAACGTGCAGTGGCGACAAACTAAATACATTTTTAAAAGCCTTTAAAAGCCTTTACAGGTTACCACTTTAGATTTACAGAGGAGGTCTACTTCTAAAATTACTGCCCTCGATCTGACCTTCACGGTGATACCTCACATGCATGGTGCAATTTCTGTTTACATTTGACGCCAGACCGACGCTTGCGTTCGCCTTTGTACGAGAGCAGGGGGGGACGGGGTGATTTTTTTTTTCTTTATTTTTTTTTTTTGCTTTTTTATCTTATTTTTAAACTGTTCCTTTCATTTGTTTTAATAATTTTTATTGTTATCTCAGGGAATGTAAATATCCCCTATGATAGCAATAGGTAGTGACAGGTACTCTTTTTTGAAAAAATTGGGATCTATTAGACCCTAGATCTCTCCTCTGCCCTCAAAGCATCTGACCACACCAAGATCGGTGTGATAAAATGCTTTTCCAATTTCCCAATGGCGCTGTTTACATCCGGCGAAATCTAAGTCATGAAATGCTTGTAGCTTCCGGTTTCTTAGGCCATAGGGATGTTTGGAGCCACTCTGGTCTCTGATCAGCTCTATGGTCAGCTGGCTGAATCACCAGCTGCATTCTCAGGTTCCCTGTTGGGACAGGAGAGCCAGAGAAAAACATGGAAGACGGTGGGGGGCGCATTACCCCCAACTGCTTGTAAAAGCAATCTAGAGGCTAATTAGCCACTAGGATTGCTTTTACATGAAAGCCGACCGCTGGCTGAAAAGAATGATACCAAGATGATACCTAAACCTGCAGGCATCATTCTGGTATAACCACTCAAAGTCCAGCAACATACCAGTACATTGCTGGTCCTTGTTGGGCATATATTGTAAACTTTTTTTCATGCAGCCTGTGGGCTGAACGAAAAAAAGAGATTGATCGGTGGGTATGCCCACCATTAGAATACCTCCCTTCATCCACCCACTTCTAATGATGGGCATACATGCACCGTATATATATATGCCGAAGCATGGGGGCATCCTCCCGCAAAAGTTAGGAGCAAATCGCTCCTCCGCCCTCTGCTGCCCCCACGCTTCGGCATATATGCTGAATAGGGATGAGCCGAACACCCCCCGGTTCGGTTCGCACCAGAACCCGCGAACGGACCGAAAATTCGCACGAACGTTAGAACCCCATTGACGTCTATGGGACTCGAACATTCAAAATCAAAAGTGCTCATTTTAAAGGCTAATTTGCATGGTATTGTCCTAAAAAGGGTTTGGGGGCCCGGGTCCTACCCCAGGGGACATGTATCAATGCAAAAAAAACTTTTAAAAACGTCCGTTTTTCGGGAGCAGTGATTTTAATGATGCTTAAAGTAAAAAAAAAAAGTGAAATATTCCTTTAAATATCGTACCTGGGGGGTGTCTATAGTATGCCTGTAAAGTGGCATGTGTTTCCCATGTTTAGAACAGTCCCTGCACCAAATGTAATTTTTAAAGGAAAAAAATCTCATTTTGGGTTTAATGTAATTAATGTAATGTCCGGTCCTGGCAATATGGATGAAAATGAGTGAGACAAACGGCATGGGTACCCCCCAGTCCATTACCAGGCCCTTTGGGTCTTAAACCCCGCACACAAATTAAAATAAGGAAAGGTGTGGGGCCACCAGGCCCTATATGCTCTGAACAGCAGTACAGGCGGTGCAAACAAGACAGGGACTGTAGGTTTGTTGTTAAGTAGAATCTGTTTGTAATTTTGAATGGGTACATTTTTAACGTGTTTAGCTCCAGCCAAAAAATCTTTTTTAAGCTTTTTGGAAAACATAGGGAAGGGTTATCACCCCTGTGACATTTGTTTTGCTGTCTTTCCTCCTCTTCAGAAGATTTCACCTCACTTTTTGTCCCAATGACAAATGTTTTTTGAAAATTTGAGTTTTTTTGTGGAACAAGGATTGGAAAGCATCAGTGGAAATGAGAAATGTTTTTCCCATATTAACTCTTACAGGAGGGAATTTCCCTTCCTAGGGGTAGATTTCATCTCACTTCCTGTTGTCTCCTTCCGTTTGCAAGTAGGAGTCGTTTGTAAGTTAGATGTTTGAAAGTAGGGGCCTGCCCTATATACTCAGCAGAAATTTGGGCCTTAGGTGTTGTTGTGGCCACAACACTGTAAGCCCTCACAGGCCCCTGCTGTGAAATATTAGATCAAGAATTGTAATTACATGCCCCTGTTGAACAGGGGCTGAAAAATTAGGCCTTAGGCACTGGTGCTGGTGCCACAACACTGCAACCCCTCACAGACACTTTAGTTGGAACGCAGGAACGAGCCCTGCTGCAAAGTATTGCATCAAAAATTGTAATTACACGCCCCTGTTAAACAGGCAGAAAAATTGGGCCTTAGGCACTGGTGCTGGTGCCACAACACTGCAGCCCCTCAGAGATACTCTAGTTGGAATGCTAAAATGAGCCCTGCTGCAAAGTATTGCATCAAAAATTGTAATTACACGCCCCTGTTAAACAGGGGCAGAAAAATTGGGCCTTAGACACTGGTGCTGATGCCACAACACTGCAACCCCTCACAGATTCTCTAGTTGGAATGCTGAAATGAGCCCTGCTGCAAAGTATTGCATCAAAAATTGTAATTACACGCCCCTGTTAAACGGGCAGAAAAATTGGGCCTTAGGCACTGGTGCTGGTGCCACAACACTGCAATCCCTCACAGATACTCTAGTTGGAATGCTAAAATGAGCCCTGCTGCAAAGTATTGCATCAAAAATTGTAATTACACGCCCCTGTTAAACAGGCAGAAAAATTGGGCCTCAGGCACTGGTGCCACAACACTGCAACCCCTCACAGATACTCTAGTTGGAATGCTGAAATGAGCCCTGCTGCAAAGTATTGCATCAAAAATTGTAATTACACGCCCCTGTTAAACAAGGGCTGAAAAATGGGGCCTTAGGTACTGGTGCTGGTGCAACAACACTGCAACCCCTCACTGATACTTTAGTTGTAATGCAGAAACGAGCCCTGCTGCAAAGTATTGCATCAAAAATTGTAATTACACGCCCTTGTTAAACAAGGGCTGAAAAATTGGGCCTTAGGCACTGGTGCAACAACACTGCAACCCCTCACAGATGCTCTAGTTGTAACGCAGAAACGAGCCCTGCTGCAAGGTATTGCACCAAAAATTGTAATTACACGCCCCTATTAAACAGGGGCTGAAAAATTGTGCCTTAGGCACTGGTGGTGGTGCCCAGAACCAAAAATGTTCTTACAAGCTATCAGCGTGATGATTGAGGAGGAAGAGGATAATTTCTCATGGATAGTCACTCAGCATCAGTATAGGCAGTCTTTGAAGGGATCTGAGATTTCAAAAAAAATTATTCGGTTACATCAGCATCAGGTGCTTGGTAGCTGGTGGTGATCCAAGACTGATTCATTTTTATGAAGGTCAGTCGATCGACCGAGTCGGTGGACAGACGCACCCTGTGATCGGTTACAAAGCCTCCAGCAGCACTGAATGTGTGTTCCGAAAGAACGCTGGATGCAGGACAGGCCAGTAGCTCAATTGCATGCTGTGCAAGCTCTGGCCAGTGATCCATCCTCAAGACCCAGTAACCCAGAGGATTTTCGGTGGGAAAGGTGTCCAAGTCAGATCTTGCCCCTAGGTATTCCTGCACCATATAAAACAGACGCTGGCGATGGTTGCTGGAACCGATCATACCTTGGGGCTGCGGACCAAAAAATTGTCTGAACGCATCGGTCAGACAGCCACCTTCTCCACCGCTCCTTCTTTGACTGCCCGAAGCCTCAGCAACACGTTGTCCAGAAACAGGAATTTGTAACCTCCCAGTCTCTGGGAACGTGTTGCACAGACCTTTCTGCAAGGCCTCCCGAAGATGTTTCATCCTCTGCTTCCTCTGCGATGGCAAGATAAGGTCTGCAACCTTACCCTTGTAACGTGGATCAAGGAGGGTTGCCAGCCAGTATTGGTCCTTCTCCTTGATACCACGAATACGAGGATCCTTACGCAGGCTTTGCAGGATCAGGGAGGCCATGCAGCGTAGGTTTGCTGAGGCATTCGGTCCGGAGTCCTCTGGGTCACTAAGGACGACATGGTCCGCAGCCACCTCCTCCCAGCCACGTACAGGTCCATGTGTTTCTTGGGATTGATCCCTTAAAGACTGCTGCTGATGCTGAGTGCCAGGCTCCACCTCCATACTGACACAATCTTCCTCCTCCTCCTCCTCCTCCTCCTCTTCCTGTGTGATCGGTGGGCACGCAGGAACACTGTCTGGATAAAGGGGGCCTTGAGAGCTAAGGAAGTCCTCCTCTTCCTGCCTATGTTCTGCCTCAAGTGCCCTGTCCATTATTCCACGCAGTGTGTGCTCCAACAGGTGGACAAGGGGGACAGTGTCTCTGATGCATGCACTGTCACTGCTCACCATCCTCGTGGCCTTCTCAAATGGTGACAGGACAGTGCATGCATCCCTGATCATGGCCCACTGGCGTGGGGAAAAAAAACCAAGCTCCCCTGACCCTGTCCTGGTGCCATAGTCACACAGGTACTCATTGATAGCCCTCTGCTGCATGTGCAGCCGCTGCAGCATGGCCAACGTTGAGTTCCACCTGGTGGGCATGTCACAGATTAGGCGGTTCTTGGGCAGGTTAAACTCCTTTTGGAGGTCCGTCAGCCGAGCACTGGCATTATATGACCAGTGGAAATAACTAACAACGACACTAAAGAGAGTATAGACAGATTGGCCGCACGCCCCAAATTTGCAAGAAAAACTATACGAGAACCCCCTAAAGGGGCTTTAAAGCAGCCAGAATACAATGTTTATAGTTGAAAAAAATTTCAATTTTATTGGTACAAAAAATATCTAAGTAGC
This sequence comes from Aquarana catesbeiana, assembly GCF_042186555.1. NCBI lineage: Eukaryota > Metazoa > Chordata > Amphibia > Anura > Ranidae > Aquarana > Aquarana catesbeiana. The sequence goes on from NC_133329.1 coordinate 162,055,469, forward strand.
ATATTATAAAAAGATCACTGAGAATAGGTACTGACTTATCGAGTCATGACATGATCTGAGTATAGCATACCATTGTGATAGACAAAGCATACAATTAAACCAAAAACTAGGCGCAATACATAAACGACCAAAATTGACTTTAAAGTGAATTATTAAAAACGATGGCAACACATATTGCCTATGATACCAAGTATGTATGTAGGGTAACAGAAGTTATGTACGTTAATCCTGACGCGTTTCAACCCTTCCCGGGTCCTCTTCAGAGGATAGTTACCCCCTAAAAAAAGATCAACATATGTCAGATATAGCGTCAAAACCAATAGTACCAGACTTATGCACTTGTACCATCATATTAAGATTATCAAAATCGTATAGTTACCTATTATAGGAATTGTGACATTTTCACATACAGCTTAGGTGTTATAGGTTGTTATATTTTTTAGATGACACAATTTTTCTTGGCTCCCCCGTCTCCCCCACGTCAGAATAACTCCCAGGGAAAATGGCGGTGAACCAGGTGTGTCTTACGAGAGATCACATCTAATGACCCCCATCTAGGACGGGGAAATGGGGGGGAAAAAGGGGCAACGAACAACCCGAAAGGTACCTAAAAGGGAAGAATGTAGGTTGTTACCAAAAAATATAATAAATAATAAATATGGTTAAATGCTAAAGAGCAAGAATCCACTAAATTGCTCAGCATGGGTTGGGAAATATCCCAAATTTAGAAGTTACGAAGATGTTGAATGGTAATTCCCAGAGTGTGCAGAGAGCATAGCTAGATGGAAAAGGAAAGAGAAAGGGAAAGGAAAGGGAAATATGTGAAGAGGGGGGAAATAGGAGGCTGTGAGGAAGAGGTGAAGAGAAAGAAAAAAGGAGAGATAACCCAAAGCAGTGTAGGTGTAAATAGGATGAAATGGGGAATAGCAAATGCCCTACTGCCAGTGAATTCCCATATACCATAATAAATGTATGCCAAAAATAGGTAGGAGCACCCGCAAAACCTCCAGAGGATGGAAAGGAAAGGGAGGGAGGGGAGGGGGGGAGGGGGAAAGGGGCCATGGTGAAGTGGTGAAAAGTGAATAGAATGGTGGTGTGGGAAAGGAGAAAAGTTAACAAGAGAAGAAATGAGGAAAAAAAAAAAAAAAAAGGGGGGGAGAAGGAGGTGAAACGATGAAGTGCTAGCTATGTGAAGAGGGAAACAAAAGAAAGGCAAAAAGGACAGGGAAGGGGGAAGAGGGAAAGAAAAGAGGAGGAAGGAGGAAGGGGAGGGGGGAAGGCGGAGGGGAAATGGAATGGGGGAGGAGGGGAAAATGAGAAAATGAGGGAAAGTGCGCGTAGGGTGAAGAAAGGAGTGAGGCATGGATGAATGGGAAGAGAAAGGAAAGGAAAGGAGGGAGAGGGGGGAGGAAGGGAAGGGGGATGAAAAGGGGGTGCAGGAAAGGGGGGGGGGGGGAGGAAGGAAAAAGTGGGGGAGATGTGAAGGAAAGCTGGAGTGAAATGGGCGAGGTGAAGCAAAAGTGCAAAGGTGTACAATGAGCATGTGCAAAAAACAGTGGGCGAAAACAACACACAAACAGTGCATGTGACATGCTGTGAGGTGGAATATACTGGGGGTGTGGGGACTATTTACCTAGTTAGACTGGACAGAATGAAAAAGAGAGTTCTGAATGCTGAAAAATTAAATTAATTAGAAATATAAATAAAAATAAATAAATATAAAATATGAATCAATCTGACATAGTCAACAGTGATTCAAAAAGGAACCAAATCATTGGAAAAATATCACATTCATTTTGTTGGTGCTTACCAGTATTTGCTGTCAGTCTGTGTGACCTATCTTCAATTTTAAAAAAAGTCCAATGAATATCACCTAGTGGTTCCCATATTTATAGGGAGTGCCAATCGGCTAACTCCCTTCAGGTGTTGATATGTCCGGCATCCCTCCCCTTCCCCATCCATCAGGGGGAAGAAGCAACACCGCGGTGCTCCTCTGTGTGATCCCCCCGGCGTTCCGGAAAGGAATACCCATGCTGAGCAATTTAGTGGATTCTTGCTCTTTAGCATTTAACCATATTTATTATTTATTATATTTTTTGGTAACAACCTACATTCTTCCCTTTTAGGTACCTTTCGGGTTGTTCGTTGCCCCTTTTTCCCCCCCATTTCCCCGTCCTAGATGGGGGTCATTAGATGTGATCTCTCGTAAGACACACCTGGTTCACCGCCATTTTCCCTGGGAGTTATTCTGACGTGGGGGAGACGGGGGAGCCAAGAAAAATTGTGTCATCTAAAAAATATAACAACCTATAACACCTAAGCTGTATGTGAAAATGTCACAATTCCTATAATAGGTAACTATACGATTTTGATAATCTTAATATGATGGTACAAGTGCATAAGTCTGGTACTATTGGTTTTGACGCTATATCTGACATATGTTGATCTTTTTTTAGGGGGTAACTATCCTCTGAAGAGGACCCGGGAAGGGTCGAAACGCGTCAGGATTAACGTACATAACTTCTGTTACCCTACATACATACTTGGTATCATAGGCAATATGTGTTGCCATCATTTTTAATAATTCACTTTAAAGTCAATTTTGGTCGTTTATGTATTGCGCCTAGTTTTTGGTTTAATTGTATGCTTTGTCTATCACAATGGTATGCTATACTCAGATCATGTCATGACTCGATAAGTCAGTACCTATTCTCAGTGATCTTTTTATAATATTCTACTTAGATATTTTTTGTACCAATAAAATTGAAATTTTTTTCAACTATAAACATTGTATTCTGGCTGCTTTAAAGCCCCTTTAGGGGGTTCTCGTATAGTTTTTCATGACCAGTGGAAATGCACACAGACTTTCCTGGCCTGCCTCAGGACATCCTGTAAGCCTGGGTACCTGCCCAAGAACCGCTGCACCACCAAGTTAAGGACGTGAGCCAAACAGGGCACATGGGTCATTTGTCCCTGTCGAAGGGCAGAGAGGAGGTTGGTGTCATTGTCGCAAACCACCATTCCTGCCTTAAGTTGGCGTGGCGTCAACCACCTCTGAACCTGCCCCTGCAGAGCTGACAGAACCTCTGCCCCAGTGGTCCTGTCCCCCAAGCACACCAGCTCAAGCACCGCATGGCATATTTTGGCCTGCGTACTTGCGTAGCCCCTTGAACGGCTACGGAGCACCGCTGGTTCCGAGGACAAAGCACAGGAAGAGGCCATGGAGGAAGACGAAGAGGAGGGGGTGGAAGAGAGAGGTGTGTCACAATCATTAGCATTTTGGAGGCGTGGTGGCGGAACAACTTCCAACACTACTGCACCTTGTCCTGCATCCTTTCCAGCTGCCAGCAGAGTCACCCAATGCACCGTGAAACTTAGGTAACGTCCCTGTCCATGCCTGCTGGACCATGAGTCAGCGGTAATATGCACTTTACCGCTGACCGCCCTGTCCAGCGAGGCATGGACATTGCCTTCCACATGGCGGTAGAGAGCTGGAATCGCCTTCCGTGAGAAAAAGTGGCGTTTTGGTACCTGCCACTGAGGCACCGCACATTCCACAAACTCACGGAAGGGGGCAGAGTCTACCAACTGAAAAGGCAGCAGTTGAAGTGCTAGCAATTTTGCCAAGCTAGCATTCAACCGCTGCGCATGTGGATGGCTGGGAGCAAACTTCTTTCGGCGGTGCAGCAGCTGGGGCAGGGAAATTTTCCTGGTACAATCTGACGTCGGTGTACCAAAAGCAGATTGCCCACAAGTACTTGGCTGTGACACACCTAATTCTACACCTTCATTCCTCTCAGTGCAGGTCTCAGAGAGGACTGAAGGTATAGTGGGGTTGGAGATCTCAGCTGATGAGGAGCAAGGAGAGGTCCTCTTTGTTCTTTGGTGTGTGTCTTTTAGATACGCTTGCCAACGAACAGCGGTGCGATCTGATGCACTCGTCTCAAAAAAGGCTCACACCAAAGAACTTTTTGAATAACGCGCAGAGACTGCAGCGCCCTGCAGCGCCCTGCACATGTGGAGCTTTGGGGTGTGATGCAGTCAATGTGCTGTCCTTAGGCTGGCCCCTGGAGGGCATCCTGCCTCGTTGGTGATGTGCCGCCTCCTCCTCCTCTTCCTCTCTCCTATCAGGCACCCACGTTGAGTCAGTGACCTCATCATCCCCTCCCCCCTCATCACTGGAGCAAACCTGGCAGTATGCTGCAGCAGGGGGAGCATGACTGCCAGATTGCTGTCCTTCTTGGGCACCCCCTCTGTCCGTGCTCATGTTACTGCCTTCATCAAGCTCAGTATCATCATCAGAGCCTTCCAAACGCTGGGCATCCTCCTGGAGCATGTACCCAACACTGTGGTCAAACAGTTCGAGGGACTCCTCAGGAGGACATGGTGGGGCTAGGGAAGGAGTCACTGATGACATTGAGCCGAGGGAAGAGGCCGCTGCTTTGCCAGACAAAGTACCCTGGGCATGGGTGAGAGAGGATGAGGAGGATGAGGATGGCTTGGTCATCCACTCGACCAAGTCTTCCGCATGTTGCGGCTCAACACGGCCAGCTGCCGAAAAAAAAGGCCAAGCGTGTCCCACGGCCACGTGCTGATGAGGATGCACCGTCTCCACGACCAGCACTAGACACAGAGCCTGCTTGCCCTTTCTTATTGGCTTGTGACTGTCTGCCTCTCCTTCTTGGCCTTCCAGACATACTAATGGCCTGTAGCTGCACTAAGCTGGGATATATATATATATATATATATATATATATGTACTGATACTGCAGCTAGCAAAATCAACTGCCTGCCTGTAGTATGAGAACACCACCAACCTTCTACAGGTAGCTTTAGCTGAACACTGTGAAGAGCTCGCAAAAAATAACTTGTAGGTTTAGCTGAACACTGTGAGGTGGACGCACCACACTAACTTGTAGTTTTAGCTGAACACTATGAGCAGGACGCACAGCACTAACTTGTAGTTTTAGCTAAACACTGTGAGCAGGACGCACTGCACTAACTTGTAGCTTTAGATGAACACTGTGCAGAGGTCTCACTACACCAACTTGTAGGTTTAGCTGAACACTGTGAGCAGGACGCACAGAACTAACTTGTATTTTTAGCTGAACACTGTGAGCAGGACGCACTGCACTAACTTGTAGCTTTAGATGAACAATGTCCAGAGGTCTCACTACACCAACTTGTAGGTTTAGCTGAACACTGTGAGCAGGATGTACCGCACTAACTTGTAGGTTTAGCTGAACACTGTGAGGTGGACGCACCACACTAACTTGTAGTTTTAGCGGAACACTGTGAGCAGGACGCACCCCACTAACTTGTAGGTTTAGCTGAACACTGTGAGCAGGACGCACAGAACTAACTTGTATTTTTAGCTGAACACTGTGAGCAGGACGCACTGCACTAACTTGTAGCTTTAGATGAACAATGTCCAGAGGTCTCACTACACCAACTTGTAGGTTTAGCTGAACACTGTGAGCAGGATGTACCGCACTAACTTGTAGGTTTAGCTGAACACTGTGAGGTGGACGCACCACACTAACTTGTAGTTTTAGCGGAACACTGTGAGCAGGACGCACCCCACTAACTTGTAGGTTTAGCTGAACACTGTGAGCAGGATGCACTGCACTAACTGTAAATAGTCTAGCTGCCTGACTGTGGTACTAATAGGATCAAAATAACACCAGAAATTTTATTCAGGTAGCTGTAAATACTGTAACAAGACAAGCCTGCCTGTCAGTAAAAAGATAACAGGAACGGATCTAGCTGAACACTGTGAGCAGGACGCACTGCACTAATTTGTAGCTTTAGATGAACACTGTGCAGAGGTCTCACTACACCAACTTGTAGGTTTAGCTGAACACTGTGAGCAGGACGCACAGCACTAACTTGTAGTTTTAGCTGAACACTGTGAGCAGGACGCACAGCACTAACTTATAGTTTTATCTAAACACTGTGAGCAGGACGCACTGCACTAACTTGTAGCTTGAGATGAACACTGTGCAGAGGTCTCACCACACCAACTTGTAGTTTTAGCTGAACACTGTGAGCGGGACGCACAGCACTAACTTGTAGTTTTAGCTAAACACTGTGAGCAGGACGCACTGCACTAACTTGTAGCTTGAGATGAACACTGTGCAGAGGTCTCACTACACCAACTTGTAGGTTTAGCTGAACACTGTGAGCAGGACGCACAGCACTAACTTGTAGTTTTAGCTGAACACTGTGAGCAGGGCGCACTGCACTAACTTGTAGCTTTAGATGAACACTGTGCAGAGGTCTCACTACACCAACTTGTAGGTTTAGCTGAACACTGTGAGCAGGACGCACTGCACTAACTGTAAATAGTCTAGTTGCCTGATTGTGGTACTAATAGGATCAAAAGAACACCAGCAATTTTATTCAGGTAGCTGTAAATACTGTAACAAGACAAGCCTGCCTGTCAGTAAGAAGATAACAGGAACGGATCTAGCTGAACACTGTGAGCAGGACTCACTGCACTAACTTGTAGCTTTAGATGAACACTGTGCAGAGGTCTCACTACACCAACTTGTAGGTTTAGCTGAACACTGTGAGCAGGACGCACCCCACTAACTTGTAGGTTTAGCTGAACACTGTGAGCAGGACGCACCCCACTAACTTGTAGGTTTAGCTGAACACTGTCAGCAGGACGCACTGCACTAAATGTAAATAGTCTAGCTGCCTGACTGTGGTACTAATAGGATCAAAAGAACACCAGTAATTTTCTTCAGGTAGCTGTATATACTGTAACAAGACAATCCTGCCTGTCAGTAAGAAGATAACAGGAATGGATCTAGCTGAACACTGTGAGCAGGACGCACTGCACTAACTGTAAATAGTCTAGCTGCCTGACTGTGGTACTAATAGGATCAAAAGTACACCAGTAATTTTCTTCAGGTAGCTGTATATACTGTAACAAAACAAGCCTGCCTGTCAGTAGGAAGATAACAGGAACGGATCTAGCTGAACACTGTGAGCAGGACGCACTGCACTAACTGTAAATAGTCTAGCTGCCTGACTGTGGTACTAATAGGATCAAAAGAACACCAGCATTTTTCTTCAGGTAGCTGTAAATACTGTAAGAAGACAAGCCTGCCTGTCAGTAGGAAGATAACAGGAACGGATCTAGCTAAACTGAATACAGTGTATATATATATATATGCGACACCTGGGATGCATATATATACACAATACACTGTAAGTGCAGCTAAACTGACTGACTGTTCTGCCTAATCTATCTAACTCAAATCAAATGACACTGTCTCTCTGTCTATCTCTTTCAACGCCGGAACACACACTACACAGGGCCGCCGTGCAGGCGGCCTTATATAGTGTGGGGCGTGTACTGAATCCCCTGAGCCATAATTGGCCAAAGCCTCCTTGGCTTTGGCCAATTACGGCTCTCTGTTCAGACGGCGCTGTGATTGGCCAAGCATGCGGGTCATAGTGCATGCTTGGCCAATCATCAGCCAGCAATGCACTGCGATGCCGCAGTGAATTATGGGCCGTGACGCGCCACACTTTTGGCGCGAACGGCCCATATCGTTTGCAATTCGGCGAACGGGCGAACAGACGATGTTCGAGTCGAACATGGGTTCGACTCGAACACGAAGCTCATCCCTAATGCTGAAGTATGTAACTGTGCTGGTGAAATCACCTTCGACAGCTCTGGAGTCTCGGCTTTATGTATTGTGGGAGCAAACGCTGTTGCTGTCAAGATGAATAAATCCGCGCTGCAACTGAATGGCGTACCTGCTAAGCAAATGATGGTTAACAATAAAACAAAGTAACATTACAGTATAACAGTAAGACTTACCATAACTGCAAAGCAAATCCAAAAAAAACATAGTAAGAAACAAAACATTTAACGCAACCTGTGCCTAAAATATATATAAGCCGAAGCATGGGGGCATCCTCCCGCAAAAGGTAGGAGCAAATCGCTCCTCAGCCCACTGCTGCCCCCACGCTTTGGCATATATGCTGAAGTATGTAACTGTGGTGGTGAAATCACCTCCGACAGCACTGGAGTCACGGCTTTATGTATCGTGGGAGCAAACGCTGTCAAGATAAATAAATCCGCTCTGCAGCTGAACGGCGTACCTGAAAACAAAAAAATGGTTAACAATAAATAATTGTGTTTTTATTTTTTTTTATTTTTTTTTTTTTTTACACTTTTTTTTTTGTAACTATAACTTTTGTAACTGGTACCAGGTTCGGGTCTCTCAAAATGCGATGGCATCTTGGGAGACCCTGTGTCAGTGTGCCTAGTCTGTGCAGTGCTGTACCCTACGCTAATACTTAACTAGTGAATGGTAGCGTTCAAAACATTCACCAATGCAAAGACCAGGATTGTCAGGACAGGAGGGACAATAATACCGGGTGTCACGCCTATATCCGCGCTTGCTGCAGACACGACATCTTCTTTGGGGGGCTCGTTGGGTAGGGGTACTCGGGAGGACATACGGAAAATGCCTCTCATGCAGCCGGCTTACTGCATTTGGTTGGGGAAGGTGAGGTGGAGCACCGTCTGGAAACAGTAGGGCTCTGACGATCTCTTCCTGGAATTTAAGGAAGGATCCAGTCCATCCTGAAGCTCTGTATAAAGCCAATTGAAATAAATAAACAGACACTTTCTTGTACCAGCGTCTGGCCTTACGGGAAATTAGGTATGGTGCCAACAACTGGTCGTTGAGGTCCACCCCTCCCATATTTTGGTTATATTCGTGTACACAGAGAGGTTTCTCCACAACACCAGTCGCTGTAGTGATTTGGACCGTCATGCCTGCATGAAGGGAGGTAAGAACGAAAACATTCATATTATCCCTCCACTTCATAGCGCGCAAGTTATTAGACTGCAAGCAGGCTCTCTCCCCCAGCCTAAGACGGGAATCTACAAGCCGCTGGGGAAAGCGATTAGGTCGCACGGTGCCACATGCTCCAATCTGTTGATCAAAAAGGTGACTAAAAAGGGGCACGCTCGTGTAATAATTGTCCACGTATAAGTGGTACCCCTTTCCGAATAAGGGTGACACCAAGTCCCACACTATCTTGCCAGCGCTTCCTATGTAGTCAGGGCAGTTTGTCGGCTCTACGTGACTATCTTTTCCCTCGTAAAGCATAAAACTACATGTATAGCCTGTGGCCCTGTCACGGAGCTTATACATCTTGACCCAGTATCTGGCACGCTTGCTGGGAAGGTACTGTTTGAATGACAAGCGGCCAGAAAACTTAATCAGGGACTCATCAACGCAGACAACTTGATGGGGAGTAAACAAGTCTGCAAAATGTTGGTTGAAGTGGTTTACGAGGGGCCGAATTTTGTAGAGCTGATCGTATTCAGGGTCTCCATGAGGACGACAGAGTTAATTGTTGTTGAAGTGCATGAACCGCAAAATCTGCTCGTATCGTTCCCTGGTCATGGAGGCAGAGAACAAGGGCATATGGTGAATTGGGTCAGTGGACCAATATGACCGCAACTCACTCTTTTTAGTTATGCCCATGTTGAGGGAAAGGCCCAGAAAGATCTTAAATTCGGAAACCGTAATTGGTTTCCAGTCTCTGGCAAGGGAGGACTGGGGAATAGTGGTGATGTGTTGACCAGCGTACAAATTGCTTTGGTCCACAATAGATCTATAGAGATCTTCGGTGAAAAACAGCGAATAAAAATCCAGTGACGTAAAATCAACTGTTTCCACCTGAATGCCAGGTTGGCCAGTGAATGGGGGAAGTACGGGTGCTGCAGAAGTGGTGGGTTCCCAATTCGGATTGGCGAATGCAGCAGGAAGGGCACTATGGGCACAACGGGCCTGTGTTCGTCTTCTTGGTGGCAGCGGGAAACTACTTGTGCTTGCCACCTCACCAGCTTGAACTGCACTTATGGGACTCACGTCACCAAGTGTTACTGCAGTGCTGGATGTATGACCAGGGTGTACTAGGCCGCTGGTGCTTGCCAGTTCACCAGAAGGAATAGCGGCGCTAGTACTGCTCTGCTCCATACGAGGGACCTGCGGTTCTTGCACATCAAGGACAGAAGAAGAAGAAGTTCGGGGTCTGGTACGCCTTGGCAGGGACCACAACTCCGTCGTCAGAGCTATCTGTCATGGAGCCACTGTCCCCTACAGGATCGTTTTCTGAGCCTGAATATGACAGATGAGTGACTTCCTTTTCACTATCTGTCATGTCAGAAACATGTAGGCCTCTTCACTAGTGTACCTTCGATTTGCCATTTTGGGCTCTAAATTTAGTGGTACACTAGTGAGACTCACAGGCAAAAAAGCTCCTGACTGTTAGCGACTGTATCAAAATGCTACCAACAAAAACTGTTAGCGATCGCAGGGATCAGGCCTGACTCTGCGAACGCTGCAGTTATGTGTGTTTAGTATTTTGTAAGTGACAGTGATCGATCGATACTGCACTTGGGTGGGCTGGGCAGGGCTGGGCCGAGGGACAAAACACAGGTGCTAGCAGGTATCTGGGCTGATCCCGCTAACACTATTTTTGTGAACCCTAAACTGCTGGGGATGCTAGTATTGATCTGATCGGATGCTAAACCACTAAGGGAGGTGTATGCTGCGTGCATGGGTGTTTTCGGTACTGGCGCTAACCTGACGCTGCCTGGGGCGACGCAGACCTTATCTGACCCTAAAACTTAACTTATATCACCGCTGGGCGATTATGGGGTTAAATCTTTATAAGGTAATAAACCGCGGGTGCCCTGAAACTATAATAAACAAACTAACTAACCAGCGTCACCCTAACAGTTATACGGTGATCACTGGTGAAAGTGATCACTGGTGAAAGGGTTAACTAGGGGGCAATCAGGGGGTTAAAACCCTTATTAGGTAGTATATGGGGGTCCATGTTGCTATAAAACACTGACGGCGAACCTATATACTTACCTACCTAACTAGCGTCACCTGTGTCACTAATACAGCGATCAGAAAAACGATCGCTTAATGACACTGGCGACGGGGTTGATCAAGGGGTTAACCTTTATTAGGGGGGGTTAGGGGGGTATTGTAGACCTAAAGGGGGCTAATACTAACTTCCCAACCAGTTATAACTGTCACAAACTGACACCAATGCAAAAAAAAAACTGCTATTGGTGTCACTGTGACAGGGGGTACAGGGGGGTGATCGGGGGGTGATGGGGGGGTGGTTACTTGATGTCTTCTCTCCTCAGTGCCGGAACAAAAAGGCCGGCTCAAAGAGAGATGACATCACTTCCTCTGCCGCTGTTTACATTACAGGAAGAATGTCACTGGCTGGGAGCAATCGTGAGGGGGTGCCCACGAATGGATAGCCTCCCTCTCACCTCTGATCACTCCGGGACAGAAGCCGACCACCTCGGGCACCGGGGGGGGGGGTCCCCATACGCAGTATATCTGCGTGAGGTGGTCGGCAAGTGGTTAAATATCGTACCTGGGGGGTGTCAAAATTATGTCTGTAAAGTGGCGCGTGTTTCCCGTGCTTAGAACAGTCCCTGCACAAAATTACATTTTTAAAGGAATAAAAGTAATCTAAAACTGCTTGCGGCTTTAATGTAATGTCGGGTCCTGGTAATACGGATGAAAATCAGTGAGACAAACGGCATGGGTACCCCCCAGTCCATTACCAGGCCCTTTGGGTCTTGTATGGATATTAAGGGGAACCCCGCACCCAAATTAAAAAAAGGAAAGGTGTGGGGCCACTAGGCCCTATGTACTCTGAACAGCAGTATACAGGCGGTGCAAACAAGACAGGGACTGTAGGCTTGTTGTTAAGTAGAATCTGTTTGTAATTCTGAACTGGTACATTTTTAACGTGTTTAGCTACAGCAAAAAAATCTATTTTAAGACTTTTGGAAAACATAGGGAAGGGTTATCACCCCTGTGACATTTGTTTTGCTGTCTGTCCTCCTCTTCAGAAGATTTCACCTCACTTTTTGTCCCAATGACAAATGTTTTTTGAAAATTTGGGGCTTTTAGTGAAACAAGGATTGGTGATAAAGCATCAGTGGAAAGGAGAAACGTTTTCCCCATATTAACACTTACAGGAGAGAATTTCCCTTCCTAGGGGTAGATTTCATCTCACTTCCTGTTGTCTCCTTTCATTTGCAAGTAGGAGTCATTTGTAAGTTGGATGTTTGAAAGTAGGGGCCTGCCCTATATACTCAGCAGAAATTTGGGTCTTAGATGTTGGTGTTGCCACAACACTGTAAGCCCTCACAGGGCCCTGCTGTGAAATATTAGATCAAGAATTGTAATTACATGCCCCTGTTGAACAGGGGCAGAAAAATTGGGCCTTTGGTGATGGTGGTGGTGGTGCTGGTGCCACAACACTGTAAGTCCGCACAGTTACTCTTGGTGGGTGCAGAAATGGGCCCTGCTGTGAAATATTAGATCAAGAATTCTAATTACATGTCCCTGTTGAACAGGGGCAGAAAAATTGGGCCTTAGGCACTGGTGATGGTGCCACAACACTGCAACCCCTCACAGATACTCTAGTTGTTGCGCAGGAACTAGCCCTGCTGCAAAGAATTGCAGCAAAAATTGTAATTACACACCCCTGTTAAACAGGGGCTGAAAAATTCGGCCCTAGGCACTGGTGCTGGTGCCACAACACTGCAACCCCTCACAGATACTCTAGTTGGAGCGCAGGAACTAGCCCTGCTGCAAAAAATTGCATCAAAAAATGTAATTACACGCCCCTGTTAAAAAGGGGCTGAAAAATTGGGCCTTAGGCACTGGTGTCACAACACTGCAACCCCTCACAGATACTCTAGTTGGAGTGCAGGAACTAGCTCTGCTGCAAAGAATTGCATCAAAAATTGTAATTACACGCCCCTGTTAAACAGGGGCTGAAAAGTTTCACGCAAGCGCAGTGTATATAAAGCTAACACGCATGTGTCATACGTATGTTCTGTGCGCGGAGGAAAGAGGAATGCGGAAGTTGCGAGTGTCCGAAACAAAGGTAAATTTTATTAAATTTGGAACATCAGTGGCCTATACTGCTTAAAGATTGAGGCCTATATTGGGATAAGATTATGAGAGTTTAGGCTAACATTAGTGTTTTTGTCTTGTGTATTGTCTTACAGAAAATATGAATAAATTTAAGGACCATGAATTTATGTCCCATTTTATTGACAAGTACAGGGAGATGAGGAATCTGTGGGAGGTCAAACACAGTTTATATTACAATTAACAAGTAAGGAAGAAAACGCTAGAGAGACTTCTGGAATTTGTGCAGACTTGGATCCCAGAAGCAACCATGAAGATTTTGGAAAGTAGAATTGGGATCTTGAGGAACATGTATATGAGGGAGCATAAGAAGATCCAGGCTTCCCTGAGATCAGGAGCATTAGCAGATGATGTATATGTACCCAGGCTGTGGTATTTCCAAAAACTGTGTTTTCTTGATGACCAGACTGAAGCCAGGGAATCTCTTTCGGCCCTTCCCTCCACTCTTCCCTCCACCCTTCCCTGCAGCTTTCCCTCCACCCTTCCCTCCACCCCAGCAGAGGCTGACGAGGAACAACCTGGGCCTTCCATCCTGGAAGAACCAGATGCGCCCAGCTGGAGCCAGGTATATTATTTTTAAACAGATTTATTGTCCTAATATTAATGATGTTAACTTGATGATCTAATTGATTACCTATTAAGGATTTTATCCAAAAAATGATGTATACATATCAAATGACAGTAGTGGCCAAAAATGTTTGTCACCAGCTTGAAAAAATGCTGGAGTCAGAATGATACTCTTTTACATTGAATTTGCAAGTCATGAGCTGAAAATTGTGTGTGATTGATGAACCAAAAACTAAAACTATGTCCCTTTTTTATACACAGGATGAGCTCAGCCAGGAGGAAGGTCAGGAAAGTGGCAGGCAGGAGGAGGCCGGGCCCAGTGACAGCCAGGAGGTGGCCATGTCCAATGACAGCTAGGAGGTGGATGGGCCCAGTGTCAGCCAGCAGGTGGCCGGGCAGAGTAGGAGCCTCACAGAATCACAGGTGCCTCTCCTCTGCTTTCAAACAAAAAGGCCCAGGAAGAGGACGTGGATGGAGGAGGCATCACTGCGCCTCATTAGGGAAGCAATGGATGTCCTGAGGAGCCCCCCGACACTAAAGAGGCCTATGGCTGCTATTTAGCCACCAGGTTGCTCGAATTGGAGAAAGACCAATGCCTCCTCTGTGAGGGACTTTTTGCTGAGGCCTTCAGAAGGGGCTGAGGGGCCAGATAACTGAGAACAGCCACATTTATGACCTCACCTATCCTCCTCCTCCTCCTGCCACAAGTCCACCACCAGAGCCACAGCCTCCAAGGAAGGCTACAGGGAATGCTCAGGGAAGGGTGCAGGGAAGGCTGAAGGGAAGGCTGCAGCGAAGAGAAGAAAGTGATGACCTGGGTTCAGTCTGGTCTGACAGAAGACACAGGCTGGTGTAATACCACAGCCTGGGGACATATATGTCATCTGCTGCTGGTCTTGATCTCTGGGATTCCTGGACCAGATTGTGCTCCCTATTATATGGACTCCTCAAGATCCCAATTTTGTTTTCCACAGACTTGATGTGTGCCCTGGGGCCAAAAGGCTTCACAAATTCCAAAAGTTTCTCCAGCATTGCCTTCATCTCTATTTTGTTAACCAGAATAAATGGATATTTTAGTTTTTGAAAATACTTGTCTATGTGTTTTTATTCAAATACATTTCTATAAAAGACAATGTCAAATTAACAAGGGACACCAACCTCCTTGAGGTTCAAAAAAAAAAATTATAATGTTATTGTGGTAACTTGACACACAAAAAATAAAACATTATTAATGTGTCAGGAACGGTGTCATCTCCGGTTTCTCCTGCTGGTGGCACTATTACATTCAGCACCAAAAGGGTGTAATTCCAGTGGCCACCAGCGGGGGTCTCCCTGCCTGGTCTGCAGACTTGCCATCAAGCACACCTGTCATGGTTTTGCTGGACTATATAAACCCGCCCTGAACTAACCTCCAGTGCTTCAGTATTCCTCTGCTAGCCCTTGTCCCTGCCAGTACCTGCTCTTGTTCCAGCCTGTTCCTGTTTGTTCCTGAACCCCGTTTGTGTATTCTGACCTTGAACCCTGTTTCCTGTTCCCTGTTACCTGCTCCTTGGTCTGCTTCATTATTCCTGGTTTCTGTTCCCTTGTCGCTTTGGCCCATGCCTTATATTTTGCATGTTGGTTTCCTTGCTTGTGTATTATATTAGTTAGATAGATAGTTAGGTGGGTTTGGGGGTTTGCTGTGTTTTCACCATTTTCTTGTTTTTGGGTTGCTGTCTTGTTTTCACCTGTATCGTTATCATTATAATAAATATACTTTCTTTATTTACTCGTTTGTCCCTGATTCCTTGGTGCAGCCCAGTGATCTGATCCCCTGCATTGGATGTTGTGTATAACATCCCCTGACAGAATACTGAAGCCATACAATCAGATCGGTTGCACCTGGGAATTGGGGCCTGAGTCCCAGCTATTGTTGAAATATGGATTTTGAAAGTATTTTGTATTTATCGCTCCTGGCAACTGATGACAGAGACCTTTGTTATCAGACATTGGCTGCATACACTAGGGAACAGTTGTTAGAAGGCATCCGCCTAGCTCATGTTTTTATTGAGCAAGGCAGTTTTTTGTTTGAAGATGTGCAACCATTAATTTGGATCTGTACTGAGTTGGCCCTGTCTGATGTCGCTGAGGGAGGTGATGACTATACACCCCCTTTTAGTGCAGCTCAGGTAGAATCTTTAGTTTGGCTGTTGGAGGATGACTCAGCATTCTTTTTTGAACAATATTCAGCTTGTCCCCAGCAGGTGCTTGCAAAATGCATTGAATCAGTGCAGTCTCTGGTCAGACAAGCCAAGTGCAAACCTGATGCAGTGCAATCATTAATACAGGCCTGGTCAAGTCTGTTGCATTCAGCTTCTGTTAGCTCCAAATATACTTCTCTACCAATGAAATACCAGTACCCTGTTTCCTCCTGTTGCACCTACCCTGCCTTTAACTCCCCTGATGCTTTTCAACTGCCTCCATCAGCTCCACTAAATCTCCCTTCAAAACCTACTCCCTCTGTCTTGCCATCCTTTCACTCTTCGCTTCTACCAGCTGCATTCCCTACCTACAGCCCTGTACCCACTTATAGATTCCTAGTGGCTAAAAGCAAAAAGAAGCGGAAGTTTTTTCCAACCCATACCATCATGCCAGTATCCAATCCTGCCTCCCCACCAGCTGATCTGTTCCAGCCTGATGTGCCAGCACCTGTGCCCACTGTCCAGTCTGAAGTTCCAGTACCAGCTGCCCGGTTTGAAGTTCCAGTACCTGCTATCCAATCCGATGCACCTGCTGTTCAGACTGTTGTGCCAGTACCTGCTGTTCTGCCTGATGTGCCAGCACCTGTGCCCACTGTCCAGTCTGAAGTTCCAGTACCAGCTGTCCGGTTTGGAGTTCCAGTACCTGCTATCCAGTCCGCTGTACCTGCTGTTCAGCCTGTTGTGCCAGTACCTGCTGTTCTGCCTGATGTGCCAGCACCTGTGCCCACTGTCCAGTCTGAAGTTCCAGTACCAGCTCCCCGGTTTGAAGTTCCAGTACCTGCTATCCAGTCCGATGTACCTGCTGTTCAGCCTGTTGTGCCAGTACCTGCTGTTCTGCCTGATGTGCCAGCACCTGTGCCCACTGTCCAGTCTGAAGTTCCAGTACCAGCTCCCCGGTTTGAAGTTCCAGTACCTGCTATCCAGTCCGATGTACCTGCTGTTCAGCCTGTTGTGCCAGTACCTGCTGTTCTGCCTGATGTGCCAGCACCTGTGCCCATTGTCCAGTCTGAAGTTCCAGTACCAGCTGCCCGGTTTGCAGTTCCAGTACCTGCTATCCGGTCCGATGTACCTGCTGTTCTGCCTGATGTGCCAGCACCTGTGCCCACTGTCCAGTCTGCAGTTCCAGTACCAGCTGCCCGGTTTGAAGTTCCAGTACCTGCTATCCATTCCGATGTACCTGCTGTTCTGCCTATTGTGCCAGTACCTGCTGTTCTGCCTGATGTGCCAGCGCCTGTGCCCATTGTCCAGTCTGAAGTTCCAGTACCAGCTGCCCGGTTTGCAGTTCCAGTACCTGCTATCCAGTCCGATGTACCTGCTGTTCTGCCTGATGTGCCAGCACCTGTGCCCACTGTCCAGTCTGCAGTTCCAGTACCAGCTGCCCGGTTTGAAGTTCCAGTACCTACTATCCAGTCCGATGTACCTGCTGTTCTGCCTGATGTGCCAGCGCCTGTGCCCACGGCCCAGTCTGAAGTTCCAGTACCAGCTGCCCGGTTTGCAGTTCCAGTACCTGCTATCCAGTCCGATGTACCTGCTGTTCTGCCTGATGTGCCAGCACCTGTGCCCACTGTCCAGTCTGCAGTTCCAGTACCAGCTGCCCGGTTTGAAGTTCCAGTACCTGCTATCCAGTCCGATGTACCTGCTGTTCTGCCTGTTGTGCCAGTACCTGCTGTTCTGCCTGACGTGCCTGTGCCCACGGCCCAGTCTGAAGTTCCAGTACCGACTATCCAGTCCGCTTCACCTGCTGTTCTGCCTGATGTGCCAGTGTCTGTGCTTGCTGCCCAGTCTAAAGTTCCAGTACCAGCTGCCCGGTTTGAAGTTCCAGTACCTGCTATCCAGTCCGATGTGCCTTCTGTTCAGCTTGTTGTGCCAGCACCTGCTGTTCTGCCTGATGGGCCTACTGCCCAGTCTGAAGTTCCAGTACCTGCCGCCTGGTCTGATGTCTCTGTGCCAACCCTCCAGCCTGATGTCTCTGTGCCAGCCCTCCAGCCCGATGTCTCTGTGCCATCCCTCCAGCCCGATGTCTCGGTGCCAGTGTTCCAGCCGGAAGTACCAGTGCCTGCTCTCCAGCTTGATGAGCCCGCTGCCCAGCTCGATGTGCTTTTGCCCGCTGCCCAGCTCGATGTGCTTTTGCCCGCTGCCCAGCTCGATGTGCTTTTGCCTGCTGCCCAGCTCGATGTGCTTTTGCCTGCTGCCCAGCTCGATGTGCTTTTGCCTGCTGCCCAGCTCGATGTGCTTTTGCCTGCTGCCCAGCTCGATGTGCTTTTGCCTGCTGCCCAGCTCGATGTGCTTTTGCCTGCTGCCCAGCTCGATGTGCTTTTGCCTGCTGCCCAGCTGGATATGCTTTTGCCTGCTGTCCAGCTCGATGCGGATGTGCCACTGCCCAGCGTGATGTACCTCTGCTTTCTGCTCAGCCTGATGACATGGTGCCTGCTAAAACTGTTCCTGACTGATAGCCATCTTGCCGCTGGGTCAATCCTGTCTGTCGCCTGGCTTGAATGTAATTCTCCTGTGTGGTCTGCCTCCGATGGTTTCTTTCCCGTTACCCTGCTAATTTTCATCTCCAGATCCAAACTTCCTGACCCGGGTGGTGGGGTACGTGTCCTATTTTCAGACTCTGATGGCACGTCCCCCATTGAACTAAAAGACTCTGACCTTGGAAGTGCGAAGAAGTCCGCAGACTCTGTAGGGAAACATTTTAAGGTGTTTCTGCACCCACTCGGACTGTCGTACCCAGGGCTGAATGGAGTGTCCGGAGGCCACTCCTTTAGGAGGGGGAACTGTCAGGAACGGTGTCATCTCCGGTTTCTCCTGCTGGTGGCACTATTACATTCAGCACCAAAAGGGTGTAATTCCAGTGGCCACCAGCGGGGGTCTCCCTGCCTGGTCTGCAGACTTGCCATCAAGCACACCTGTCATGGTTTTGCTGGACTATATAAACCCGCCCTGAACTAACCTCCAGTGCTTCAGTATTCCTCTGCTAGCCCTTGTCCCTGCCAGTACCTGCTCTTGTTCCAGCCTGTTCCTGTTTGTTCCTGAACCCCGTTTGTGTATTCTGACCTTGAACCCTGTTTCCTGTTCCCTGTTACCTGCTCCTTGGTCTGCTTCATTATTCCTGGTTTCTGTTCCCTTGTCGCTTTGGCCCATGCCTTATATTTTGCATGTTGGTTTCCTTGCTTGTGTATTATATTAGTTAGATAGATAGTTAGGTGGGTTTGGGGGTTTGCTGTGTTTTCACCATTTTCTTGTTTTTGGGTTGCTGTCTTGTTTTCACCTGTATCGTTATCATTATAATAAATATACTTTCTTTATTTACTCGTTTGTCCCTGATTCCTTGGTGCAGCCCAGTGATCTGATCCCCTGCATTGGATGTTGTGTATAACATCCCCTGACATAATGTTATTGTGGTAACCTGACACACACAAAAAAATTATAATGTTATTGTGGTAACTTGACACACAAAAAAAATAAATAAATAAAAATATGGAGATCACTAGAAAATAATTTTAAAATAATCCTAAAAAAAAGATCTTGATAAAATCAAAAATAATAAAAGATGACTCAAAAAAAAATTGGTAAACATTATTAGGGAGATCGGGCTTTTAAACAATACAATATTATTCATGAGATCAGGAGAAATAATCCAGAAATCAGTTTGTGAGAACTCTGTGTGAATATGAGCAGCAAAACAACTTCGTTCTTCTAGCATTATAAAGAAGACAATAATGCACTGCATTAAACAATCACAAAATTTGCAGCGTGAGGAATGTGCTAACTCCAAAACGAACACTAGTTTTACCAAACCGAGCGCTTCCGTCTCGTACTTGCTTTAGAGCATTCGTCGTTTTTGGTCTGTCGGAACAGCATACAGGATTTCTCGATAGGAACTGGTTCCGGCGGAGTTCCGGAGGAAAGATTTGAAACATATTCTATTTCTAAAGTCCATGAGATTTTTTGACAGAAAAGGTCCGATGAAGCCCACATACGATCGTAATGTCCGACGGATTCATTCGTACCTTTAATGCCGAAAAGTCTGCTCGTGGGACATAAAAGGTTCCAGTACCCCTGGAAGACGTCATCTCTGACGAAATGGCGTAGGGAGGAGCGGCGTGCTGACGTCACCACACACTGCGCTGAACCCAGAAGTTACGGGCAGCATATGAGAGCCGGCCGGCTCGTGTTTTTGTCATCTACACTGAATTGACATCTATCTAACTATGGATATGCTTCATACGTGATGACATCTCATATTGAAAGCGGGGGAGATCTTTTCTGGCGCTGACAGCTACCACAACACCCGAGGCTGGGTAAAAGCCTAAGGCACGTTGGGTTTCTGTGAAAGGAGACCTAGGGAGCTGGTAAGCGGCAGTATTATCTGTGGTGGAGGCACCTTTGTTCAACATATCCTCACATTTAATACGTCCAGTGTTGGAATTGCATGTCACTATCTACGTTAAAATCTTTAATCCATCTTTTTTGAATCACAAATTTTTTGTGACGGACTTATATGCAAAAATATTTTTTACTGACTGTTTTGATACATTTTTTGATTTCTTTAATGTGCACTGATCACGGGTGTTAGCAACACTTTGCATATATGTGTATTGGCATGACTCACAAGATTCATGCAGGTTTGATATATAGCGCAGCTTATTATTAGTGTTCTTGCATAGCAAGACCACTTACTGTTATCTCATATGTATATTATTCTTATTCTGGGCTTTCACACTGGAATGAAAGTATCGGCACTTTCGGGTCGGTTTGCAGGCGCTATTATTAGCGCAATAGCGCCTGCAAAACGCCCCAGTGTGAAAGGGCTCTTATATATACCAAAGGTGTGGATTGTTCCCGATTGGTGTGCTATTACTTTGTGGCACGTTTCGCCGAATTTTTCATGAAATATCGTAGTTTTTGCAGCGAAATTGGTCCCATAGGAATGAATGGCGAAATGTTCAAAACTAGAGTGGGAGGTGACAAAAGCTGACAACCCCATGATCAGCCAAAACATTATGACCACCCCATGATCAGCCAAAACATTATGACCGCCCCATGAAAAAAAAATGTATTTTTGAAAAAAAAAATTCATTTTTGAAAAAAAAAATAATTTTGGAAAAAAAAAAAAATCATTTTTGAAAAAAAAAAAAATCATTTTTGAAAAAAAAAAATCATTTTTGAAAAAAAAAATCACTTTTGAAAAAAAAAAATCATTTTTGAAAAAAAAAAATCATTTTTGAAAAAAAAAATCATTTAAAAAAAAAAACATTTTTGAAAAAAAAAAATCATTTTTGAAAAAAAAAATCATTTAAAAAAAAAATCATTAAAAAAAAAAAACATTTTTGAAAAAAAAATCATTTAAAAAAAAAAAAATCATTTTTGAAAAAAAAAAATCATTTTTGAAAACAAAAACAAAATCATTTTTGAAAAAAAAATGTTCAGCTCTTTCAGCTTATGATCGGACTTCAACTGCTTTACTACTATTTATACTTAAGCTTTTTAACACTTTTCACAGTTACTCAAGCCACTCCACCCCACCCAGTTACTCCGCCCACTCCAGTTGTAGAGGCAAGAACACTTTTCACAATTTCCCCAGAAATTGTAGCTTTTCTAGTTAAGTGTTCTTGCATAGCAATACCACTTAATGTTATCTCACATATATATTATTATTATTATTAAGTGTTCTTGCATAGCAAGACCACTTACTGTTATCTCACATATATATTCTTCTTCTTCTTCTTCTTCTTCTTCTTAATAATAATAATAATAATAATAATAATAATAATAATAAGTGTTCTTGCATAGCAAGACCACTTACTGTTATCTCACATATATATTATTATTAAGTGTTCTTGCATAGCAAGACCACTTACTGTTATCTCACATATATATTATTATTAAGTGTTCTTGCATAGCAAGACCACTTACTGTTATCTCACATATATATTATTATTAAGTGTTCTTGCATAGCAAGACCACTTACTGTTATCTCACATATATATTATTATTATTATTAAGTGTTCTTGCATAGCAAGACCACTTACTGTTATCTCACATATATATTATTAAGTGTTCTTGCATAGCAAGACCACTTACTGTTATCTCACATATATATTATTCTTATTATTCTTATTAAGTGTTCTTGCATAGCAAGACCACTTACTGTTATCTCACATATATATTATTCTTCTTATTATTAGTGGGACTGCTTTAGCAGTCCCACTATTGTTATTCGATTTTATTTATTTTTAATTTTATTCCGTACGTTTTTTGGTTCTGCGTAACTTCTGCATACTTTCAGCTATTAAAACCATTCAACTATCAAAATGTTCGTCTCTTTTAGCTGAGGTGTGCTCTTTTTCAACTTTTTTTCTACCATTTATACTTTTTAAAATATTAAGCTTTTAAACACTTTTTTTAACATTGAAGTCAATGGGAGCATGCTTGAAATCCTTAAATTCTTCTTCCGCTCCCAAAAGTTTCAGCTCCTTCATACTTTCACCTAGAGACACCAAACAAACTTTAAAATGTTCACAAAATATTCAGCTATCTGGCTATATCTTTTCAGTTTGATATCTTTTACAGTTTTTGAGAAAAAGCTTTTTGTTTAGAGGTCATTTCAAGAAATTTTAGCCATTAATCAGAGTGTACTGTGTTTGTTTTGTTGCCATGGTTACCAAAGCTTCTGTTATACACAGGGGGGGAGGTGGCTGGAGCATCTCAGCTCTGATTACAGAGCCCGGGGGAGGGGACAGACACACCATGTACTGATTTATAATAGAGGAATATGATGGGGCAGTTTTGATGGGGCAGTTTTGATGGTGGCAATATGATGGGGCAGTTTTGATAGGGCAATTCTGATGGGGCAGTTTTGATGGTGGCAATATGGTGGGGCAGTTTTGATGGGGCAATTCTGATGGGGCAGTTTTGATGGGGCAATTCTGATGGGGCAGTTTTGATGGTGGCAATATGATGGGGTAGTTTTGATAGGGCAATTCTGATGGGGCAGTTTCATGGTGGCAATATGATGGGGCAGTTTTGATGGGGCAATTCTGATGGGGCAGTTTTGATGGTGGCAATATGATGGGGAAGTTTTGATGGTGGCAATATGATGGGGCAGTTTTGATGGGGCAGTTTTGATGGGGCAATTCTGATGGGGCAGTTTTGATGGTGGCAATATGATGGGGCAGTTTTGATGGTGGCAATATGATGGGGCAGTTTTGATGGGACAATTCTGATGGGGCAGTTTTGATGGGGCAGTTTTGATGGTGGCAATATGATGGGGCAGTTTTGATAGGGCAATTCTGATGGGGCAGTTTTCATGGTGGCAATTCTGATGGGGTAGTTTTGATGGGGCAATTCTGATGGGGCAGTTTTGATGGTGGCAATATGATGGGGCAGTTTTGATGGGGCAATTCTGATGGGGCAGTTTTGATGGGGCAATTCTGATGGGGCAGTTTTGATGGTGGCAATATGATGGGGCAGTTTTGATGGCAATAGGATGGGGGCAGTTTTGCTGGGGGCCATTTTAGCAATTCAGCATTCCCACGCATTTTCCCCAGGAAATGCATTTTCTAGTTATTATTATTATAGCCAAATTTACCACCCTAACTTCTCCCACAGTTTTTACACTACAAGACAAGTAATATACCGAAACGTGCGGATTGTTCCCGAATGGTGTGCTATTATTTTGTGGAACGTTTCGCCGAATGGTTCACGAAATATCGTTGTTTTAGCGGCGAAATTGGTCCCATAGGAATGAATGGGGAAACTAGAGTGGGAGGTGACAAAAGCTGAAAAATCAGAACATGATTTCTAAACTGCCGCCACTCCCTCATTTTCAAGCCCACTTACACAAATCTTATATCAAAACGTTCAGCTATCCCTGCTGCCACTAAACATGTCCACAGCTAAGCCATAGTCCTGATAGTTTTCACAATATGACCATTTGTTTGCAACTCACGCCGTCTATTGACATTCATTGAAACTACACTCTAGCCCCTTCAAATTTGAAGGGCAATTTCTAAACTGCGACCGTGCCTTCAATTTTAATATTTCAGAGACATACTATATATCAAAATCTAGGTCTGGGTCTTGTGATTCTCACAATATAAAGATCTTCGCTGTAGGATTTATAGTTTTTAAAATACGGCCATTTGAATTACTGCAGTTTCTACATCTATCATGGTCCTGTCTATTGTGTATCAAGCAGTATTTGTGAAGCATAAACAGGGCATGAGTGTTGCTAGGAAACAGTGGTTGTAAACACAAGATGCTGAGACACCCCAAATGCATGTGACTTCATCTGCTAGACTTGATAATGCTTGTAGACTCCTCCCACAGTTTTTACACTACAGAGACAAGTAATATACCGAAACGTGCGGATTGTTCCCGATTGGTGTGCTATTACTTTGTGGAACGTTTCGCCGAATGGTCCACGAAATATCGTCGTTATTGCGGCGAAATTGGTCCCATAGGAATGAATGGCGAAATGTTCAATGTCATTTAATTGGTGCGCTATTACCTTGTGGAACTTTGTGAAAAGCTGAAATATATCAGTGTGAATCCGGCCTCAATGTCATTTAACTGGTGTGCTATTACTTTGTTGAACGTTTCGCCGAATGGTTCACGAAATAACGTCGTTTTTGCGGTGAAATTGGTCCCGTAGGAATGAATGGCGAAATGTTCAAAACTAGAGTGGGAGGTGACAAAAGCTGACAACCCCATGATCAGCCAAAACATTATGACCGCCCCATGAAAAAAAAATTATTTTGTGGAACGTTTCACAGAATGGTTCACGAAATATCATAGTTTTTGCGGCAAAATTGGTCCCATAGGAATAAATGGCGAAATGTTCAATGTCATTTAATTGGTGTGCTATTACTTTGTGGAACTTTTTTCGCCGAATGGTTCACGAAATATCGTCGTTTTTGCGACAATATTGGTCCCATAGGAATGAATGGTGAAATGTTCAATGTCATTTAATTGGTGTGCTATTACCTTGTGGAACTTTGTGAAAAGCTCAAATATACTAGTGTGAATCCGGAATCAATGTCATTTAATTGGTGTGCTATTACTTTCTGGAACGTTTCGCCGAATGGTTCACGAAATATCGTTGTTTTCGCGGCGAAATTGGTCCCATAGGAATGAATGGTGAAATGTTCAAAACTAGAGTGGGAGGTGACAAAAGCTGACAACCCCATGATCAGCCAAAACATTATGACCGCCCCATAAAAAAAAAATATTTTTGAAAAAAAAAATAATTCATTTTTGAAAAAAAAAAAAATTCATTTTTGAAAAAAAAAAAAATTCATTTTTGAAAAAAAAAATCATTTTTGAAAAAAAAAATCATTTTTGAAAAAAAAATTCTTTTGAGAAAAAAAATTCATTTTTGAAAAAAAAAAATTTTTGAAAAAAAAAATTTCATTTAAAAAAAAAAAAATCATTTTTGAAAAAAAATAATTCATTTTTAAAAAAAAAAAAATTTTGAAAAAAATGTTCAGCTCTTTCAGCTAATGATGGGACTTCAACTTTTTTACTACTATTTATACTTTTTAAAATATTAAGCTTTTTAACACTTTTCACAGTTACTCAAGCCACTCCATCCAGTTATTCCGCCCACTCCAGTTGTAGAGGCAAGAACACTTTTCACAATTTCCCCAGAAATTGTACCTTTTCTAGTTAAGTGTTCTTGCATAGCAAGACCACTTACTGTTATCTCACATATATATTATTAAGTGTTCTTGCATAGCAAGACCACTTACTGTTATCTCACATATATATTATTCTTATTATTATAGCCAAATTACCACCCTAACTCCTCCCACAGTTTTTACACTACATAGACAAGTAATATACCGAAACGTGCAGATTGTTCCCGAATGGTGTGCTATTACTTTGTGGAATGTTTCGCCGAATGGTTCACGAAATATCATCGTTTTTGCGGCGAAATTGGTCCCATAGGAATGAATGGGGAAACTAGAGTGGGAGATGACAAAAGCTGGAAAATCAGAACATGATTTCTAAACTGCCGCCACTCCCTCATTTTCAAGCCCACCTACACAAATCTTATATCAAAACGTTCAGCTATCCCTGCTGCCACTAAACATGTCCACGGCTAAGCCATAGTCCTGATAGTTTTCACAATATGACCATTTGTTTGCAACTCACGCCGTCCATTGACATTCATTGAAACTACACTCTAGCCCCCTCCAAATTTGAAGGGCAATTTCTAAACTGCGACTGTGCCTTCATTTTTAATATTTCAGAGACATACTATACATCAAAATCTAGGTCTGGGTCTTGTGATTCTCACAATATAAAGATCTTCGCTGTAGGATGTATAGTTTTTAAAATTCGGCCATTTGTTTAGAGGTCATTTCAGGAAATTTTAGCCATTAATCAGAGTGTACTGTTAGTGTTTGTTTTGTTGCCATGGTTACCAAAGCTTCTGTTATACACAGGGGGGAAGGTGGCTGGAGCATCTCAGCTGATTACAGAGCCCGGGGGAGGGGACAGACACACCATGTACTGATTTATAATAGAGGAATATGATGGGGCAGTTTTGATGGGGTAATTCTGATGGTGCAGTTTTGATGAAGCAGTATTTGGGAAGCATAAACAGGGCATGAGCGTTGCTAGGAAACAGTGGTTGTAAACACAAGATGCTGAGACACTCCAAATGCATGTGACTTCATCTGCTAGACTTGATAATGCTTGTAGACTCCTCCCACAGTTTTCACACTACAGAGACAAATAATATACCGAAACGAGCGGATTGTTCCCGATTGGTGTGTTATTACTTTGTGGAATGTTTTGCCGAATGGTCCACGAAATGACGTTTTTGCGGCGAAATTGGTCCCATAGGAATGAATGGCGAAATGTTCAAAACTAGAGTGGGAAGTGACAAAAGCTGACAACCCCATGATCAGCCAAAACATTATGACCACCCCATGATCAGCCAAAACATTATGACCGCCCCATGTAAAAAAAAAAAATATTTTTGAAAAAAAAAAAATAATTTTTGAAAAAAGTAAAAAAATAATTTTTGAAAAAAGTAAAAAAATAATTTTTGAAAAAAAAATATTTTTGAAGAAAAAAAAATTATTTTTGAAAAAAAAAAATATTTTTGAAAAAAAAATTTCTTTTAAAAAAAAAATTATTTTTGAAAAAAAAATATATTTGAAAAAAAAAATATTTTTGAAAAAAAAAAATATTTTTGAAAAAAAAATTACTTTAAAAAAAATAATAATTTCGAAAAAAAAATTATTTTTGAAATAAAAAAATTCATTTTTGAAAAAAAAAATTACCTTTGAAAAAAAAAATTACTTTTGAAAAAAAAAATCATTTTTGAAGAAAAAAAAATCATTTTTGATTAAATAAAATTCATTTTTGAAAAAAAAATTACTTTTGAAAAAAATGTTCAGCTCTTTCAGCGAATGATGGAACTTTTTTACTACTATTTATACTTTTTAAAATATTAAGCTTTTTAACACTTTTCACAGTTACTCAAGCCACTCCACCCCACCCAGTTACTCCGCCCACTCCAGTTGTAGAGGCAAGAACACTTTCACAATTTCCCCAGAAATTGTACCTTTTCTAGTTATTCTTATTCTTATTAAGTGTTCTTGCATAGCAAGACCACTTACTGTTATCTCACATATATTATTATTATTAAGTGTTCTTGCATAGCAAGACCACTTACTGTTATCTCACATATATATTATTAAGTGTTCTTGCATAGCAAGACCACTTACTGTTATCTCACATATATATTATTCTTCTTCTTCTTATTAGGTGTTCTTGCATAGCAAGACCACTTATTGTTATCTCACCTATATATTATTAAGTGTTCTTGCATAGCAAGACCACTTACTGTTATCTCACATATATATTATTCTTATTATTATAGCCAAATTTACCACCCTAACTCCTCCCACAGTTTTTACACTACATAGACAAGTAATATACCGAAACGTGCGGATTGTTCCCGAATGGTGTGCTATTACTTTGTGGAACGTTTCGCCGAATGGTTCACGAAATATCGTCGTTTTTGCGGCAAAATTGGTCCCATAGGAATGAATGGGGAAACTAGAGTGGGAGATGACAAAAGCTGAAAAATCAGAACATGATTTCTAAACTGCCGCCACTCCCTCATTTTCAAGCCCACCCACACAAATCTTATATCAAAACGTTCAGCTATCCCTGCTGCCACTAAACATGTCCACGGCTAAGCCATAGTCCTGATAGTTTTCACAATATGACCATTTGTTTGTAACTCACGCCGTCCATTGACATTCATTGAAACTACACTCTAGCCCCCTCCAAATTTGAAGGGCAATTTCTAAACTGCGACCGTGCCTTCATTTTTAATATTTCACAGACATACTATACATCAAAATCTAGGTCTGGGTCTTGTGATTCTCACAATATAAAGATCTTCGCTGTAGGATGTATAGTTTTTAAAATACGGCCATTTGTTTAGAGGTCATTTCAGGAAATTTTAGCCATTAATCAGAGTGTACTGTTAGTGTTTGTTGTGTTGCCATGGTTACCAAAGCTTCTGTTATACACAGGGGGGAAGGTGGCTGGAGCATCTCAGCTGATTACAGAGCCCGGGGGAGGGGACAGACACACCATGTACTGATTTATAATAGAGGAATATGATGGGGCAGTTTTGATGGGGTAATTCTGATGGGGCAGTTTTGATGAAGTAGTATTTGGGAAGCATAAACAGGGCATGAGCGTTGCTAGGAAACAGTGGTTGTAAACACAAGATGCTGAGACACCCTAAATGCATGTGACTTCATCTGCTAGACTTGATAATGCTTGTAGACTCCTCCCACAGTTTTTACACTAAAGAGACAAGTAATATACCGAAACGAGCGGATTGTTCCCGATTGGTGTGTTATTACTTTGTGGAATGTTTCGCCGAATGGTCCACGAAATTACGTTTTTGCGGCGAAATTGGTCCCATAGGAATGAATGGCGAAATGTTCAAAACTAGAGTGGGAGGTGACAAAAGCTGACAACCCCATGATCAGCCAAAACATTATGACCACCCCATGATCAGCCAAAACATTATGACTGCCCCATGTAAAAAAAAAAAATATTTTTGAAAAAAAAAAAAAAAAATTTTTGAAAAAAAAAAAAAAATTTTTGAAAAAAATTTTTGAAAAAAAAAAATAATAATTTTTGAAAAAATAAAAATAAAATCATTTTTGAAAAAAAAAGATATTTTTGAAAAAAAAAAAAATTTGAAAAAAAAAATATTGAGAAAAAAAAATTTATTTTTGAAAAAAAAATATTTTTGAAAAAATAAAAAAATTATTTTTGAAAAAAAAATCATTTGAAAAAAAATTCATTTTTGAAAAAAAAAATCTTTTTTGAAAAAAATGTTCAGCTCTTTCAGCTAATGATGGGACTTCAACTGTTTTACTACTATTTATACTTTTTAAAATATTAAGCTTTTTAACACTTTTCACAGTTACTCCGCCCACTCCACCCAGTTACTCCGCCCACTCCAGTTGTAGAGGCAAGAACACTTTCACAATTTCCCCAGAAATTG
This sequence comes from Aquarana catesbeiana, assembly GCF_042186555.1. Taxonomy (NCBI): domain Eukaryota; kingdom Metazoa; phylum Chordata; class Amphibia; order Anura; family Ranidae; genus Aquarana; species Aquarana catesbeiana. The sequence continues at coordinate 162,084,853 of NC_133329.1, forward strand.
TACCTTTTCTAGTTCTTATTATTATTATAGCCAAATTTACCACCCTAACTCCTCCCACAGTTTTTACACTACATAGACAAGTAATATACCGAAACGTGCGGATTGTTACCGAATGGTGTGCTATTACTTTGTGGAACGTTTCGCCGAATGGTTCATGAAATATCGTAGTTTTTGCGGCGAAATTGGTCCCATAGGAATGAATGGGGAAACTAGAGTGGGAGATGGCAAAAGCTGGAAAATCAGAACATGATTTCTAAACTGCCGCCACTCCCTCATTTTCAAGCCCACCTACACAAATCTTATATCAAAACGTTCAGCTATCCCTGCTGCCACTAAACATATCCACGGCTAAGCCATACTCCTGATAGTTTTCACAATATGACCATTTGTTTGCAACTCACGCCGTCCATTGACATTCATTGAAACTACACTCTAGCCCCTTCAAATTTGAAGGGCAATTTCTAAACTGCGACTGTGCCTCCATTTTTAATATTTCAGAGACATACTATACATCAAAATCTAGGTCTGGGTCTTGTGATTCTCACAATATAAAGATCTTCGCTGTAGGATGTATAGTTTTTAAAATACGGCCATTTGTTTAGAGGTCCATTCAGGAAATTTTAGCCATTAATCAGCGTGTATTGTGTTTGTTTTGTTGCCATGGTTACCAAAGCTTCTGTTATACACAGGGGGGAGGTGGCTGGAGCATCTCAGCTCTGATTACAGAGCCCGGGGGAGGGGACAGACACACCATGTACTGATTTATAATAGAGGAATATGATGGGGCAGTTTTGATGGGGTAATTCTGATGGGGCAGTTTTGATGAAGTAGTATTTGGGAAGCATAAACAGGGCATGAGCGTTGCTAGGAAACAGTGGTTGTAAACACAAGATGCTGAGACACCCCAAATGCATGTGACTTCATCTGCTAGACTTGATAATGCTTGTAGACTCCTCCCACAGTTTTTACACTACAGAGACAAGTAATATACCGAAACGAGCGGATTGTTCCCGATTGGTGTGTTATTACTTTGTGGAATATTTCGCCGAATGGTCCACGAAATATCGTAGTTTTTTGCGGCAATATTGGTCCCATAGGAATGAATTGCGAAATTTTCAATGTCATTTAATTGGTGTCCTATTACCTTGTGGAACTTTGTGAAAAGCTGAAAAATACCAGTGTGAATCCGGCCTCAATGTCATTTAATTGGTGTGCTATTACTTTATGGAACGTTTCGCCGAATGGTTCACGAAATATCGTCGTTTTTGCGGTGAAATTGGTCCAATAGGAATGAATGGTGAAATGTTCAAAACTAGAGCGGGAGGTGACAAAAGCTGACAACCCCATGATCAGCTGAAACATTATGACCGCCCCATGAAAAAAAAAAATATATTTTTGAAAAAAAAAATATATATATTTTTGAAAAAAAAAAATATTTTTGAAAAAAAAAAATTATTTTTGAAAAGAAAAATTATTTTTGAAAAAAAAAATATTTTTGAAAAAAAAAAATTATTTTTGAAAAAAAAAATTATTTTTGAAAAAAAAAAAAATTATTTTTGAAAAAAAAAAAAATTATTTTTGAAAAAAAAAAAAATATTTTTGAAAAAAAATTACTTAAAAAAAATAAATAATTTCGAAAAAAAAAATTTTTTTTGAGAAAAAAAAATTACTTTTAAAAAAAAATCATTTTTGAAAAAAAAAATCATTTTTGAAGAAAAAAAAATCATTTTTGAAGAAAAAAAATCATTTTTGAATAAAAAAAATTCATTTTTGAAAAAAAAAAATTACTTTTGAAAAAAATGTTCAGCTCTTTCAGCTAATGATGGAACTTTTTTACTACTATTTATACTTTTTAAAATATTAAGCTTTTTAACACTTTTCACAGTTACTCAAGCCACTCCACCCCACCCAGTTACTCCGCCCACTCCAGTTGTAGAGGCAAGAACACTTTTCACAATTTCCCCAGAAATTGTACCTTTTCTAGTTATTCTTATTATTATAGCCAAATTTACCACCCTAACTCCTCCCACAGTTTTTACACTACATAGACAAGTAATATACCGAAACGTGCGGATTGTTCCCGAATGGTGTGCTATTACTTTGTGGAACGTTTCACCGAATGGTCCACGAAATGTAGTTTTTGCGGCGAAATTGGTCCCATAGGAATGAATGGTGAAATGTTTAAAACTAGAGTGGGAGGTGACAAAAGCTGACAACCCCATGATCAGCCAAAACATTATGACCACCCCATGATCAGCCAAAACATTATGACCGCCCCATGTAAAAAAAAAAGTATTTTTGAAAAAAAAAAAAGTATTTTTGAAAAAAAAAAAATAATTTAAAAAAAAAAAAAAAAAATTTGAAAAAAAAAAAAATAAAATCATTTTTGAAAAAAAAAATCATAATTTTTGAAAAAAAAATCATAATTTTTGAAAAAAATGTTTAGCTCTTTCAGCTAATGATGAGACTTCAACTTTTTTACTACTATTTATACTTTTTAAAATATTAAGCTTTTTAACACTTTTCACAGTTACTCCAGCCACTCCAACCACACAACAGTTACTCAAGCCACTCCACCCAGTTACTCCGCCCACTCCAGTTGTAGAGGCAAGAACACTTTTCACAATTTCCCCAGAAATTGTACCTTTTCTAGTTAAGTGTTCTTGCATAGCAAGACCACTTACTGTTATCTCACATATATATTATTATTCTTATTATTATAGCCAAATTTACCACCCTAACTCCTCCCACAGTTTTTACACTACATAGACAAGTAATATACCGAAACGTGCGGATTGTTCCCGAATGGTGTGCTATTACTTTGTGGAACGTTTCGCCGAATGGTTCACGAAATATCGTAGTTTTTGCGGCGAAATTGGTCCCATAGGAATGAATGGGGAAACTAGAGTGGGAGATGACAAAAGCTGGAAAATCAGAACATGATTTCTAAACTGCCGCCACTCCCTCATTTTCAAGCCCACCTACACAAATCTTATATCAAAACGTTCAGCTATCCCTGCTGCCACTAAACATGTCCACGGCTAAGCCATAGTCCTGATAGTTTTCACAATATGACCATTTGTTTGCAACTCACGCCGTCCATTGACATTCATTGAAACTACACTCTAGCCCTCTCCAAATTTGAAGGGCAATTTCTAAACTGCGACTGTGCCTTCATTTTTAATATTTCAGAGACCTACTATACATCAAAATCTAGGTCTGGGTCTTGTGATTCTCACAATATAAAGATCTTCGCTGTAGGATGTATAGTTTTTAAAATACGGCCATTTGTTTAGAGGTCATTTCAGGAAATTTTAGCCATTAATCAGAGTGTACTGTTAGTGTTTGTTTTGTTGCCATGGTTACCAAAGCTTCTGTTATACACAGGGGGGAAGGTGGCTGGAGCATCTCAGCTGATTACAGAGCCCGGGGGAGGGGACAGACACACCATGTACTGATTTATAATAGAGGAATATGATGGGGCAGTTTTGATGGGGTAATTCTGATGGGGCAGTTTTGATGAAGCAGTATTTGGGAAGCATAAACAGGGCATGAGCGTTGCTAGGAAACAGTGGTTGTAAACACAAGATGCTGAGACACTCCAAATGCATGTGACTTCAAGATCTGCTAGACTTGATAATGCTTGTAGACTCCTCCCACAGTTTTCACACTACAGAGACAAATAATATACCGAAACGAGCGGATTGTTCCCGATTGGTGTGTTATTACTTTGTGGAATGTTTTGCCGAATGGTCCACGAAATGACGTTTTTGCGGCGAAATTGGTCCCATAGGAATGAATGGCGAAATGTTCAAAACTAGAGTGGGAAGTGACAAAAGCTGACAACCCCATGATCAGCCAAAACATTATGACCACCCCATGATCAGCCAAAACATTATGACCGCCCCATGTAAAAAAAAAAAAATATTTTTGAAAAAAAAAAGTAATTTTTGAAAAAAGTAAAAAAATAATTTTTGAAAAAAAAAAATCATTTTTGAAAAAAAAAAATATATATTTTTGAAAAAAAAATATTTTTGAAAAAAAAAAATATTTTTGAAAAAAAAATTACTTTTAAAAAAAAAAATATTTTTGAAAAAAAAATATATTTGAAAAAAAAATATTTTTGAAAAAAAAAATTATTTTTGAAAAAAAAATTACTTTAAAAAAAATAATTTCGAAAAAAAAATTATTTTTGAAATAAAAAAATTCATTTTTGAAAAAAAAAATTACCTTTGAAAAAAAAAATTACTTTTGAAAAAAAAATCATTTTTGAAGAAAAAAAAATCATTTTTGATTAAAAAAAATTCATTTTTGAAAAAAAAAATTACTTTTGAAAAAAATGTTCAGCTCTTTCAGCGAATGATGGAACTTTTTTACTACTATTTATACTTTTTAAAATATTAAGCTTTTTAACACTTTTCACAGTTACTCAAGCCACTCCACCCCACCCAGTTACTCCGCCCACTCCAGTTGTAGAGGCAAGAACACTTTCACAATTTCCCCAGAAATTGTACCTTTTCTAGTTCTTATTCTTATTATTATAGTCAAATTTACCACCCTAACTCCTCCCACAGTTTTTACACTACATAGACAAGTAATATACCGAAACGTGCGGATTGTTCCCGAATGGTGTGCTATTACTTTGTGGAACGTTTCACCGAATGGTTCACAAAATATCATCGTTTTTGCGGCGAAATTGGTCTCATAGGAATGAATGGGGAAACTAGAGTGGGAGATGAAAAAAGCTGGAAAATCAGAACATGATTTCTAAACTGCCGCCACTCCCTCATTTTCAAGCCCACCTACACAAATCTTATATCAAAACGTTCAGCTATCCCTGCTGCCACTAAACATGTCCACGGCTAAGCCATAGTCCTGATAGTTTTCACAATATGACCATTTGTTTGCAACTCATGCCGTCTATTGACATTCATTGAAACTACACTCTAGCCCCTTCAAATGTGAGGGGCAATTTCTAAACTGCAATTTTTAATATTTCAAAGACATACTATACATCAAAATCTAGGTCTGGGTCTTGTGATTCTCACAATATAAAGATCTTCGCTGTAGGATTTATAGTTTTTAAAATACGGCCATTTGAATTACTGCATAGCTACTACATCTATCATGGTCCTGTGTACTGTGTATGGAGCAGTATTTGTGAAGCATAAACAGGGCATGAGCGTTGCTAGGAAACAGTGGTTGTAAACACAAGATGCTGAGACACCCCAAATGCATGTGACTTCATCTGCTAGACTTGATAATGCTTGTAGACTCCTCCCACAGTTTTTACACTACAGAGACAAGTAATATACCAAAACGAGCGGATTGTTCCCGATTGGTGTGTTATTACTTTGTGGAATATTTCGCCGAATGGTCCACGAAATATCGTAGTTTTTTGCGGCAATATTGGTCCCATAGGAATGAATTGCGAAATGTTCAATGTCATTTAATTGATGTCCTATTACCTTGTGGAACTTTGTGAAAAGCTGAAAAATACCAGTGTGAATCCGGCCTCAATGTCATTTAATTGGTGTGCTATTACTTTGTGGAACGTTTCGCCGAATGGTTCACGAAATATCGTCGTTTTTGCGGTGAAATTGGTCCCATAAGGAATGAATGGTGAAATGTTCAAAACTAGAGTGGGAGGTGACAAAAGCTGACAACCCCATGATCAGCCGAAACATTATGACCGCCCCATGAAAAAAAAAATTATTTAAAAAAAAAAAAAAAAAATTATTTTTGAAAAAAAAAAATTCATTTTTGAAAAAAATGTTCAGCTCTTTCAGCTAATGATGGAACTTTTTTACTACTATTTATACTTTTTAAAATATTAAGCTTTTTAACACTTTTCACAGTTACTCAAGCCACTCCACCCCACCCAGTTACTCCGCCCACTCCAGTTGTAGAGGCAAGAACACTTTCACAATTTCCCCAGAAATTGTAGCTTTTCTTGTTATTAAGTGTTCTTGCATAGCAAGACCACTTATTGTTATCTCACATATATATTATTCTTATTATTATTATAGCCAAATTTACCACCCTAACTCCTCCCACAGTTTTTACACTACATAGACAAGTAATATACCGAAACGTGCGGATTGTTCCCGAATGGTGTGCTATTACTTTGTGGAACGTTTTGCCGAATGGTTCACGAAATATCGTAGTTTTTGCGGCGAAATTGGTCCCATAGGAATGAATGGGGAAACTAGAGTGGGAGATGGCAAAAGCTGGAAAATCAGAACATGATTTCTAAACTGCCGCCACTCCCTCATTTTCAAGCCCACCTACACAAATCTTATATCCAAACGTTCAGCTATCCCTGCTGCCACTAAACATGTCCACGGCTAAGCCATAGTCCTGATAGTTTTCACAATATGACCATTTGTTTGCAACTCACGCCGTCCATTGACATTCATTGAAACTACACTCTAGCCCCTTCAAATTTGAAGGGCCATTTCTAAACTGTGACTGTGCCTCCATTTTTAATATTTCAGAGACATACTATGTATCAAAATCTAGGTCTGGGTCTTGTGATTCTCACAATATAAAGATCTTCGCTGTAGGATGTATAGTTTTTAAAATACGGCCATTTGTTTAGAGGTCATTTCAGGAAATTTTAGCCATTAATCAGAGTGTACTGTGTGTGTTTTGTTGCCATGGTTACCAAAGCTTCTGTTATACACAGTGGGGGAGGTGGCTGGAGCATCTCAGCTCTGATTACAGAGCCCGGGGGAGGGGACAGACACACCATGTACTGATTTATAATAGAGGAATATGATGGGGCAGTTTTGATGGGGTAATTCTGATGGGGCAGTTTTGATGAAGTAGTATTTGGGAAGCATAAACAGGGCATGAGCGTTGCTAGGAAACAGTGGTTGTAAACACAAGATGCTGAGACACCCCAAATGCATGTGACTTCATCTGCTAGACTTGATAATGCTTGTAGACTCCTCCCACAGTTTTTACACTACAGAGACAAGTAATATACCGAAACGAGCGGATTGTTCCCGATTGGTGTGTTATTACTTTGTGGAATATTTCGCCGAATGGTCCACGAAATGATGTTTTTGCAGCGAAATTGGTCCCATAGGAATGAATGGCGAAATGTTCAAAACTAGAGTGGGAGGTGACAAAAGCTGACAACCCCATGATCAGCCAAAACATTATGACCACCCCATGATCAGCCAAAACATTATGACCGCCCCATGTAAAAAAAAAAATATTTTTGAAAAAAAAAAAATATTTTTGAAAAAAAAAAAATATTTTTGAAAAAAAAAAAATATTTTTGAAAAAAAAAAAAAAAATCATTTTTGAAAAAAAAATATATATTTTTGAAAAAAAAAATATTTTTGAAAAAAAAAAATTATTTTTGAAAAAAAAAAATTATTTTTGAAAAAAAAAATATATTTTTGAAAAAAAAATTACTTTTAAAAAAAAAATTATTTTTGAAAAAAAAAAATATATTTGAAAAAAAATATATATTTTTGAAAAAAAAAATTATTTTTGAAAAAAAAATTACTTTAAAAAAAAAATAATTTCGAAAAAAAAATTATTTTTGAAATAAAAAAATTCATTTTTGAAAAAAAAAATTACCTTTGAAAAAAAAAATTACTTTTGAAAAAAAAATCATTTTTGAAGAAAAAAAAATTCATTTTTGAAGAAAAATAAATCATTTTTGAATAAAAAAAATTCATTTTTGAAAAAAAAAATTACTTTTGAAAAAAATGTTCAGCTCTTTCAGCGAATGATGGAACTTTTTTACTACTATTTATACTTTTTAAAATATTTAGCTTTTTAACACTTTTCACAGTTACTCAAGCCACTCCACCCAGTTACTCCGCCCACTCCAGTTGTAGAGGCAAGAACACTTTTCACAATTTCCCCAGAAATTGTACCTTTTCTAGTTAAGTGTTCTTGCATAGCAAGACCACTTACTGTTATCTCACATATATATTATTCTTATTATTATAGCCAAATTTACCACCCTAACTCCTCCCACAGTTTTTACACTACATAGACAAGTAATATACCGAAACGTGCGGATTGTTCCCGAATGGTGTGCTATTACTTTGTGGAACGTTTCGCCAAATGGTTCACGAAATATCGTCGTTTTTGCGGCGAAATTGGTCCCATAGGAATGAATGGGGAAACTAGAGTGGGAGATGACAAAAGCTGGAAAATCAGAACATGATTTCTAAACTGCCGCCACTCCCTCATTTTCAAGCCTACCTACACAAATCTTATATCAAAACGTTCAGCTATCCCTGCTGCCACTAAACATGTCCACGGCTAAGCCATAGTCCTGATAGTTTTCACAATATGACCATTTGTTTGCAACTCACGCCGTCCATTGACATTCATTGAAACTACACTCTAGCCCCCTCCAAATTTGAAGGGCAATTTCTAAACTGCGACTGTGCCTCCATTTTTAATATTTCAGAGACATACTATACATCAAAATCTAGGTCTGGGTCTTGTGATTCTCACAATATAAAGATCTTCGCTGTAGGATTTATAGTTTTTGGGAAAAAGCTTTTTGTTTAGAGGTCATTTCAGGAAATTTTAGCCATTAATCAGAGTGTACTGTGTTTGTTTTGTTGCCATGGTTACCAAAGCTTCTGTTATACACAAGGGGGGAGGTGGCTGGAGCATCTCAGCTGTGATTACAGAGCCCGGGGGAGGGGACAGACACACCATGTACTGATTTATAATAGAGGAATATGATGGGGCAGTTTTGATAGGGCAATTCTGATGGGGCAGTTTTAATGGTGGCAATATGATGGGGAAGTTTTGATAGGAATTGTATTGTGTAGAAATTACATTGTGTTGTGTATTGAGCAGTGCGTGTGAAGCATAAACAGTACATGAGCGTTGCTAGGAAACAGTGGTTGTAAACACAAGATGCTGAAACCCCCCAAATGCATGTGGCCATACCTTCATCTGCGATGCTTGATAATGCTGATAATTTACCACCCTAACTCCTCCCACAGTTTTTACACATTCGCCGAATGGTTCACGGAATATCGTCGTTTTTGCGGCGAAATTGGTCCCATAGGAATGAATGGCGAAATGTTCAAAACTAGAGTGGGAGGTGACAAAAGCTGACAACCCCATGATCATACCACCCTAACTCCTCCCACAGCTTTTAAACTACATAGACAGTAATATACCGAAGGTGAGGATTGTTCCCGATCGGTGTGCTATTACTTTGTGGAACGTTTCGCCGAATGGTCCACGAAATATTGTAGTTTTTGCGGCGAAATTGGTCCCATAGAAATGAATGGCGAAATGTTCAATGTCATTTAATTGGTGTGCTATTACCTTGTGGAACTTTGTGAAAAGCTGAAAAATACCAGTGTGAATCCGGCCTCAATGTCATTTAATTGGTGTGCTATTACTTTGTGGAACGTTTCGCCAAATGGTTCACGAAATATCGTCGTTTTTGCGACGAAATTGGTCCCATAGGAATGAATGGCGAAATGTTCAAAACTAGAGTGGGAGGTGACAAAAGCTGACAACCCCATGATCAGTCAAAACATTATGACCACCCCATGATCAGAAAAAACATGACCGCCTAATAAAAAAAATATATATTTTTGAAAAAAAAAAAAAATCATTTTTGAAAAAAAAAAAAAAATCATTTTTGAAAAAAAAAAAATCATTTTTGAAAAAATAAAATTCATTTTTGAAAAAATAAAATAAAATTCATTTAAAAAAAAAAAAAAATTTGAAAAAAAAATCATTTAAAAAAAAAAAATTTGGAAAAAAAAAATCATTTTTGAAAAAAAAAATCATTTTTGAAAAAAAAAAAAAAATTCATTTTTGAAAAAAATGTTCAGCTCTTTCAGCTAATTATGGGACTTCTTCAACTTTTTTACTACTATTGATACTTTTTAAAATAGTTACTCAAGCCACTCCACCCAGTTACTCCGCTCACTCCAGTTGTAGAGGCAAGAACACTTTTCACAATTTCCCCAGAAATTGTAGCTTTTCTAGTTGTACCTTTTCTAGTTCTTATTATTATTATAGCCAAATTTACCACCCTAACTCCTCCCACAGTTTTTACACTACATAGACAAGTAATATACCGAAACGTGCGGATTGTTCCTGAATGGTGTGCTATTACTTTGTGGAACGTTTCGTCGAATGGTTCACGAAATATCGTCATTTTTGCGGCAAAATTGGTCCCATAGGAATGAATGGGGAAACTAGAGTGGGAGATGACAAAAGCTGGAAAATCAGAACATGATTTCTAAACTGCCGCCACTCCCTCATTTTCAAGCCCACCTACACAAATCTTATATCAAAACGTTCAGCTATCCCTGCTGCCACTAAACATGTCCACGGCTAAGCCATAGTCCTGATAGTTTTCACAATATGACCATTTGTTTGCAACTCACGCCGTCCATTGACATTCATTGAAACTACACTCTAGCCCCTTCAAATTTGAAGGGCAATTTCTAAATTGCGACCGTGCCTTCAATTTTAATATTTCAGAGACATACTATGTATCAAAATCTAGGTCTGGGTCTTGTGATTCTCACAATATAAAGATCTTTGCTGTAGGATGTATAGTTTTTAAAATACGGCCATTTGTTTAGAGGTCATTTCAGGAAATTTTAGCCATTAATCAGCGTGTACTGTGTTTGTTTTGTTGCCATGGTTACCAAACCTTCTGTTATACACAGGGGGGAGGTGGCTGGAGCATCTCAGCTCTGATTACAGAGCCCAGGGGGAGGGGACAGACACACCATGTACTGATTTATAATAGAGGAATATGATGGGGCAGTTTTGATGGGGTAATTCTGATGGGGCAGTTTTGATGAAGTATTATTTGGGAAGCATATACAGGGCATGAGCGTTGCTAGGAAACAGTGGTTGTAAACACAAGATGCTGAGACACCCCAAATGCATGTGACTTCATCTGCTAGACTTGATAATGCTTGTAGACTCCTCCCACAGTTTTTACACTACAGAGACAAGTAATATACCGAAACGAGCGGATTGTTCCCGATTGGTGTGTTATTACTTTGTGGTTCACGAAATATCGTCGTTTTTGCGGCAATATTGGTCCCATAGGAATGAATGGCGAAATGTTCAATGTCATTTAATTGGTGTGCTATTACTTTGTGGAACTTTTTTTGCCGAATGGTTCACGAAATATCGTCATTTTTGCGGCAATATTGGTCCCATAGGAATGAATGGTGAAATGTTCAATGTCATTTAATTGGTGTGCTATTACCTTGTGGAGCTTTGTGAAAAGCTGAAATATACCAGTGTGAATCCGGAATCAATGTCATTTAATTGGTGTGCTATTACTTTGTGGAACGTTTCGCTGAATGGTCCACGAAATATTGTCGTTTTTGCGGCAAAATTGGTCCCATAGGAATGAATGGCGAAATGTTCAAAACCAGAGTGGGAGGTGACAAAAGCTGACAACCCCATGATCAGCCAAAACATTATTACCCCCCCATGATCAGCCAAAACATTATGACCACCCCATGATCAGCCAAAACATTATGACCGCCCCATGTAAAAAAAAAATATTTTTGAAAAAAATATATATTTTTGAAAAAAAAAATTACTTTTGAAAAAAAAAAAATCACAAAGCTCTGAGGGGAATTATAGCTCCTCTCACACAGCTCTAAGGACAATTATAGCATTATAGCTCCTCCCACACAGCTTGGAGGGAAGTTATAGCTCCTCCCACACAGCTCAAAGGGGAATTATAGCATTATAGCTTAGCATTATAGCTCCTCCCACACAGCTCTGAGGAGAATTATAGCTCCTCCCACACAACTCTGAGGGGAATTATAGTTTCTCCCACACCACTGTGAGGGGAATTATAGCTCCTCCCACACAGCTCTGAGGGGAATTACAGCTTAGCATTATAGCTCCTCCCACACAGCTCTGAGGAGAATTAGAGCTCCTCCCACACAACTCTGAGAGGAATTATAGTTTCTCCCACACCGCTGTGAGGGGAATTATAGCTCCTCCCACACAACTCTGATGGGAAATGTAGCTCCTCCCACACAGCTCTGAGGGGAATTATAGCTTCTCCCACACAGCTCTAAGGGGAATTATAGCTCCTCCCACACAACACTAAGGGGAATTGTATCTCCTCCCACACAGCTCTGAGGGGAATTATAGCATTATTGCTCCTCCCACACAGCTCAGAGGGGAGTTATAGCTCCTCCCACACAGCTCTGAGGCAAATTATAGCTCCTCCTCCAACACAACTCTGAGGGGAATTATAGCTCTTCGAACAAAGCTCTGAGGGGAATTATAGCTCCTTCCACAAATATCATCATGCCATCTAAAGGAAAGAGATCTAAAGCTGCAAAGATACGCTGGACTAAACTGGATCCGGAGCCCCACAGCAGCATAGTGGATATGGAGGTTTGTGACAGTGAATGTGCCCAGGAGGTACATAGTGAACCTGTGGTGTCATTTTCATGTTCAACTCAGTGTCAAGTTCAAGAGCACAGTGACAGTGTGATGGGCACTTCTGAAAACCATGGCATGCAAGAACCATGTGTACCAAGTGAGATTTCTGTGCAGGCATCATTTCATCAGGGTCATCATGGCTATGGAAGGTTAAGGAACAAACAGTGTACATGCATGGCTCTGACATTTTTGGCATACCACAGTGAGCTTGATGATGTGAGAAAGGGTGATCTTGATCAAATACTGAAGAAGGGCAACAGCTTGTATGGCTCAACAATAAAACAGCTAAAACAAAGAAGTCTATCAGCATCAGCACTTGACAATGGAAGAAGTGCCCCTCAGAGTCAACACTGACAAATATGAGTATAACGTTGTTAAATCTCCAGTGTTATCGGATGTATGAGAGACACGGTAGACGGTGACAACCAAGGTTGGTTTGTTGACCTCTCCACAAGACTTCAGTGCCTCAATGCAGATGTTACACATGCACTTTTTATAGTAGTGCCATATTGCATTGCATTGTTCAGAGACAAGTCTGGGAGATATGGACTGTTTGATTCTCATAGTCGAAATAAGGATGGACTTCCTGCGACTGGAAAAGGAAAAGCTGTTATGATCACTTTTACACATTTGAGTGATATGGGGGCAAGGATTTATAAGTTGTATGAATTGCTCCTTACAGACACCAGAGGCCCTATTGATGGACTGCAGTATGACTTCATGCCAGTCTCATTTCATCGTGCAAGACGTCTGTCAGATGGTTTGCTGTCCCCACTGGTGCAATCTGAAAAACCACATAATGCAAAGCATGTGGAGAACAAAGTGACACAGATGACCAAAGATGCAACACACACTGGATTCCCAGCCAGCAAGCATTCTCCACGGTCACTTGATGCGAAATCCTCACAGGGCATATGGAAGGACAGTAAGGCATTGTCCGAATTAAATGCACAGACGACAAAAACTGAAGACAAGACACAGAAATGAAAGAAGGCGTGATTTCAAGGCTACAAAGATGTCTGTCACCAATAAGAAAAGGACATACATCACCAGCCGATACAGAGCAGATGCTGATTTTAAGTTGAAGCAGAAGCAATATATCATTCGCAAATATGCAACAAATGCCAATTTCAACTTGAAGCAGAAGCAATACATCACCAGAAAATATGCGACAAATGCAGATTTCAACTTGAAGCAGAAGCAATGCATGACCAGAAAATATGCAACAAATGCAGATTACAACTTGAAGAAGAAGCAATACATCACCAGAAAATATGCGACAAATGCCGATTTCAACTTGAAGCAGAAGCAATACATCACCAGAAATATGCGACAAATGCAGATTACAACTTGAAGAAGAAGCAATACATCACCAGAAAATATCATAATGATCCTGCTTTCAGAAAACGTCACTTGCAACATTGCATGAGTTACATGAAAATGAAGCGTCACACTCAAGCAGATTTTCGCATAACCCATAAGATGCAATGTGCCTTCAAAATAAGAATGAAATACAGACGATGGACTCGTGTCATGCGGGAATGCAGTCAACCAGTGGACAACAGCCTAATGCAGACAGCTATATCCACTTTCCATGAATGCATTAAAGCTGGGCCAACACTTGTGTGCCTGATGTGTCATCGCACCCTTTTCCCTAACCAAGTGAAACATTGCATTCACAGCAATTACAAGAAGAATCTACACATTGTTGCTGCCTGTTTGACAGGGAAATATGTCCATGTTTGCAACAATCACTGTCAAGGACCTGAACAATGCACCGTACCAGATGAAAGGACCAAAGAATGGATTTGTCACAACTGTGATTCACATTTAAAAGCAGGACACAAATCATCCATCGCTGTGGTTAACAACATTTAGCTGGCGCCCATTCCCCCAGAGCTCTGCGATTTGAATGTGCTGGAAAGACAACTTTTGGCCAAAATACTGCCATTTGCCAAGATCATCACACTTCCCAAATGTCGACAGGCAGCTATACATGGCGCTGTAGTGTGTGTACCATCCGAGGTGGAAACCACGGTCAATAGTCTACCAAGATCGCACAGCACATCCCAGTTACACAGAGTGAAGCTGAAAAGACGTCTGACTTACAAAGGCCACCAGCTGTTTCATAATGTCAACATGGGAAATGTAGTAGCAGGTCTGTCAAAACTCATTGACACATACCCTGACTACAGTGATATTTCAATTAGAGTGGATGAGACAATCGCTGATGATGATGATGATAATGATGATGATGATGGGATGGAACTCGACAGTTGTGACGAAACTGAAATGATGGAGATACTTGAACGCATCGAAAATTGTGATTCATCAGAGGTACAGTCTGCATGTTTACCGGCTGCTTCTGAGCAACAGGAAGGCCATGACCAACAACCTCCCAATGCAGAGGATGAGAAGGATACACTAAGACCTGGAATTGGCCTAGACAGTTGTTTGCAGCCATCTGACCTTGGAGAGGAAGCACTGACACACGGTGATGGAATATTCAGCATTGCACCTGCACAAGGAAACACACCTGTCAGCTTCTTTAAAGTTCCTAGGCTTGAGGCAATGGCTTTCCCTGTTCAGTTCCCTACTGGACAGAATACATTGGACCAGGCAAGATAAGTCAAACTGTCCCCGAGCATGTATTTCAATGCAAGGCTTTTTTGTGTTGATACTCGTTTTGCAAGAGACACAAGCTACCTCTTCTTTGCGCAGTTTGTCACAGAAACGCACATGGGCAAAAGCAGCATGTCCATCCAGTTAAGGAAAGGAAAACCCAATACCAGGGATGGACGGAAAATATCCAACAAGCTGCTACAGGACAAGTGTGAGGTTGAGAGGTTGGTGCGAAACCGAGATGCCACAAGGTTCATGCAACCACTGAGAGGGAGTCCAGCTTACTGGGATAAAAATCTGAAGAATTTGCTAGCCATGGTCAGACAATTGGGTAAGCCAACATTTTTTCTTACCTTCTCTGCTGCAGAATTCAGATGGCCAGAGGTAATAACGGCAATAAAGGCACAACAAGGTCAAAAGGTGGATTTTGCGGGGCTAGACTGGGCTGAAAAGTGTGACATTCTTCGAGGCAACCCAGTGACCACCATGCGCATGTTTGACAAACGGGTTGATGCTCTGATGCGAGAGCTGCTGTTGGGTCCTGCACAGCCAATTGGTGGAGTTATTGATTACTTTTACCGGGTTGAATTTCAGGCGAGAGGGAGCCCTCATATACATTGTCTCTGTTGGGTAGCAGGAGCTCCTATATTTGGACAAGACAGTGATGACAAGGTGTGTGCCTTTATAGATCATAACATCTCATGCCAGCTGCCTGATGAAGCCAAACAGGCCTTACTTCACAGATTTGTAACAGAACTTCAAATGCACTGCAGATCTCATTCAAAATCATGCAAGAAAGGTAACAGAGTATGCAGATTTGGATTTCCAAAGCCACCTATTAGAAAAACGAGGATAACTTACCCGATGCCAGAAGAACAAGGAATTGTGCAATGAAACCACAAGCAGCCAAAAACAAACTGAAACCAGTCTGGGATTTGCTTAATAACCCAAAAGTGCAGCTTGAAGACATGTCACAGCTACTGGCACAGTGTGATATGACTTTGAATCAGTACAACTCGTACATTCAGGCATTGACCTCCTTAAGCGTGATTCTAATGAAGCGTGATGTCAAGGACTGCTGGGTGAACAACTACAATCCACATTTGCTGACGGCCTGGAACGCCAACATGGACATCCAGTACATTCTTGATGAGTATGGTTGCATCATGTACATGTTGTCCTACATATCCAAGCCAGAACGGGAGCTGAGTGACTATCTCAAAACAATAGTCAAAGAAATGAGCCCAGAAACAGCGACAGAACGAGAAGAAATGAAAGAGGTTCTTCAGGCTTATTCAAAACACAGAGAGGTCAGCGCCCAGGAGTCTGTGGCCCGTACGTGCAGCCTGAAAATGAAGTCTTGCTCACGTGAGGTTGTTTTTCTGCCAACTGGTGACAACGCACTGAAAATGAGTCTCCCGCTCAGTGCATTGCAGAACAAACCAGCCGATTCTCTTAATGTGTGGATGACGAGTTTTGTCGACAAATACAGAGCCAGACCCGAAACACCAGAGTTTGAGTCCATGTGTCTGGCAGACTTTGCATCCCATTACAGGGTTGTCTATGGCAAGCAGAAGGAAGACAGCAAGCGTGTCAGCCTATTGAATGAAATGGGAATGATTCAAAAACGCACAAGAGGGAAGCCTGCAATCATCAGGTACGCACGCTTCTCAGAGAAGAAGGACCCTGAGAACTACTACGGCAGACTGCTTAAACTGTACCTCCCCCACCGTTCAGAGTCATCACTGAAAACTGTAAGGTTCCCAACACACCAGGATTTTTACAAAGGCGCCTGTGTGAGCTTACCAGGAGAAGAAGCAATCCAAGCAGTGTCTGCAATTGTTACCAGCAACCAAAAGAAGTTCGAACAACACAACAAAATTGTGGAACAAGTCTTGGATGACTTTGTAAAAAACGGACCTGTTGAAGATGCTTGGAACACCTTTGCCCCAGAAGCTGAGTTGGATAGGTTGGAATGTGTAGAGGAACGCAAAGAAGGGGAGCCACTTCATGAGAATGAACAAGATGATGTTCCGGAGTATACACGTCACAAACAAACAGGTGGAATTGCGCTTACTGTGAAAGCCCCACAAATGTGCCCTGATTTCCTTCGGAAAATGTACAGAAACCTTAACCGGACACAAGCTCAGACATTCTACTCAGTTTGTGACTGGTGCACTAACCGTGTGCGTGGCCTAAATCCTGACCCATTCTATTACTTTGTCACTGGTGGTGCAGGGACAGGCAAATCACACCTGATAAAGTGCATCTATGCTGAGGCGACAAAGATACTCTGTAAACTTACCAGACTACGTGAGGAAGCAGACATATCCATGCCCAGCGTTTTACTAACTGCATTTACAGGAACAGCAGCTTTCAACATTTCAGGCAACACATTGCATTCTCTGCTGAAGTTGCCAAGAAGCTTGAAGCCACCCTACCAAGGACTTGGAAATCTAATAGATGAAGTGAGGGCACAGCTGTCAAATGCGGAGATCATTGTTATTGACGAGGTGTCAATGATTTCAAAGCCCCTGTTTGCCTACATCAACTGGAGATTACAGCAAATCAAAGGCAGTAAGAAACCTTTTGGTGGTATGTCAGTACTAGCAGTAGGAGACTTTTACCAGGTCCCCCCGCTGGGAAAAAGTAAGCCACTCTGCGTGTTTGAGGAAAATACCAATGACGTCTGGAAAGACAACTTTCAGATGATCACGCTGACAGAAATCATGCGACAGAAGGAAGACATTTCATTTGCTGAGCTTTTGAATAGAATCAGAGTCAAGCAGAAGACTGGCACCTTAAGCAATGATGACAAAGCTCTGCTTGCTCAGGCTTTTACAGATCCCACCCACTGCCCTAATGACGTGCTACACATATTTGCCACCAACAAAGAGGTTCACAAACATAATGCTGCAACTGTGTCTGTTCTCCATTCAAACGTCACCAACATAGATGCCGACGATTACAGAAAAGACCCTAAGACAGGAGTGATGCTGAGGCAACACCAACCTTTCAAAGGACACAAAGACAATCTGATTGACACACTGCAAGCAGCTGAAGGTGCCCGTATCATGATCACAAGAAACATTGATGTAGAAGACGGGCTTGTTAACGGGACATTTGGCAAGATTGCAAGAATAATCATCCAGACTGAGAATGGTGCTACTACGGTAAACAAGCTTGGGCTTGTGCTGGACAATCCAAATGCAGGACAGAGATACCGTAACAAGTCATCTTGTGATGCTGACAACTTGGTGTACATAGAAAGGGTAGAGGAAAACCTGAGACAGAAAGGAGTTTTTCGCAGGCAGTTCCCCCTGAAGTTGGCTTTTGGATGTACGATTCATAAGTGTCAGGGGATGTCGATACAGTCGGCAGTGGTCTCATTGAAACGGGTCTTCCAACCGGGAATGGCCTATGTTGCTCTGAGTAGAACGACTACACTACAAGGACTGTACATAACCGACTTTGATGAGAAGAATATCTTTGCTGATCCTGAAATCACAGCTTCCCTGGATTCAATGAAGAATGCATCACTGGAAAGTGTTATGCCCCTCTTAAAGTTTCTACAGACAACAGACAAACAGCAAACATTAACAATTATCCATCACAACACGGAAGGATTACCAGCTCACATTGAAGATATCAAATCTCACCATGAGTTGACACTTGGAGATGTTTTATGTTTCACTGAAACTCATCTCTCAGGCTCTTCTGTTGCTGAAAGTCTCCAGCTGGAGGGCTACAACCTGTTCAAACGCAACAGACACCTCTCGTACACAAACCTTCCTGACATTGCAAGTAAAAGTGGCGGAGGTGTCGCCTTGTATGTCAGAAACCATTTCAAGGCCTATGAAAAGCAGTATCATCACAATGTGACTGACTTGGAGTTCTTGGTTGTCAAACTGGAGTCCCCTGTACAAGCTTTGATCGCTGTCGTTTACAGGCCACCGGATTACAGTATTGGCCAATTCCTTACTAACCTGCTGGGCCTCTTGGAATCTTTGGAAATAATGGATTGCCAATAGGGATGAGCTTCGTGTTCGAGTCGAACCCATGTTCGACTCGAACATCGGCTGTTCGATCGTTCGCCGAATTGCGAACGTTATGGGCCGTTCGCGCTAAATTCGTGTGGCGCGTCACGGCCCATAATTCACTGCGGCATCGCAGTGCATTGCTGGCTGATGATTGGCCAAGCATGCACTATGACCCGCATGCTTGGCCAATCACAGCGCCGTCAGTAGAGAGAGCTGTAATTGGCCAAAGCCAGGGTGGCTTTGGCCAATTATGGCTCAGGGGATTTAGTACACACCCCACACTATATAAGGCCGCCTGCACGGCGGCCCTGTGTAGTGTGTGTTCCGGTGTGCTGAGAGATAGAGAGAGAGAGAGACAGTGTCATTTGATTTGAGTTAGATAGATTAGGCAGAACAGTCAGTCAGTTAGCTGCACTTACAGTGTATTGTGTATATATATGCATCCCAGGTGTTGCATATATATATATACACTGTATTCAGTTTAGCTAGATCCGTTCCTGTTATCTTCTATCTAGACTATTTACATTTAATGCAGTGCGTCCTGCTCACAGTGTTCAGCTAGATCCGTTCCTGCTATTTACATTTAGTGCAGTCAGTGCGTCCTGCTCACAGTGTTCAGCTAGATCCGTTCCTGTTATCTTCTAGACTATTTACATTTAGTGCAGTGCGTCCTGCTCACAGTGTTCAGCTAGATCCGTTCCTGTTAAATTCCTACTGACAGGCAGGCTTGTCTGGTTACAGTATATAAAGCTACCTGAAGAAAATTACAGGTGTTCTATTTGATCCTATTAGTACCACGGTCAGGCAGCTAGACTATTTACATTTAGTACAGTGCGTCCTGCTCACAGTGTTCAGCTAGATCCGTTCCTGTTATCTTCCTACTGACAGGCAGGCTTGTCTGGTTACAGTATATAAAGCTACCTGAAGAAAATTACAGGTGTTCTATTTGATCCTATTAGTACCACGGTCAGGCAGCTAGACTATTTACATTTAGTACAGTGCGTCCTGCTCACAGTGTACAGCTAGATCCGTTCCTGTTATCTTCCTACTGACAGGCAGGCTTGTCTGGTTACAGTATATAAAGCTACCTGAAGAAAATTACAGGTGTTCTATTTGATCCTATTAGTACCACGGTCAGGCAGCTAGACTATTTACATTTAGTACAGTGCGTCCTGCTCACAGTGTTCAGCTAGATCCGTTCCTGTTATCTTCCTACTGACAGGCAGGCTTGTCTGGTTACAGTATATAAAGCTACCTGAAGAAAATTACAGGTGTTCTATTTGATCCTATTAGTACCACGGTCAGGCAGCTAGACTATTTACATTTAGTACAGTGCGTCCTGCTCACAGTGTACAGCTAGATCCGTTCCTGTTATCTTCCTACTGACAGGCAGGCTTGTCTGGTTACTGTATATAAAGCTACCTGAAGAAAATTACAGGTGTTCTATTTGATCCTATTAGTACCACGGTCAGGCAGCTAGACTATTTACATTTAGTACAGTGCGTCCTGCTCACAGTGTTCAGCTAGATCCGTTCCTGTTATCTTCCTACTGACAGGCAGGCTTGTCTGGTTACAGTATATAAAGCTACCTGAAGAAAATTACAGGTGTTCTATTTGATCCTATTAGTACCACGGTCAGGCAGCTAGACTATTTACATTTAGTACAGTGCGTCCTGCTCACAGTGTTCAGCTAGATCCGTTCCTGTTATCTTCCTACTGACAGGCAGGCTTGTCTGGTTACAGTATATAAAGCTACCTGAAGAAAATTACAGGTGTTCTATTTGATCCTATTAGTACCACGGTCAGGCAGCTAGACTATTTACATTTAGTACAGTGCGTCCTGCTCACAGTGTACAGCTAGATCCGTTCCTGTTATCTTCCTACTGACAGGCAGGCTTGTCTGGTTACTGTATATAAAGCTACCTGAAGAAAATTACAGGTGTTCTATTTGATCCTATTAGTACCACGGTCAGGCAGCTAGACTATTTACATTTAGTACAGTGCGTCCTGCTCACAGTGTTCAGCTAGATCCGTTCCTGTTATCTTCCTACTGACAGGCAGGCTTGTCTGGTTACAGTATATAAAGCTACCTGAAGAAAATTACAGGTGTTCTATTTGATCCTATTAGTACCACGGTCAGGCAGCTAGACTATTTACATTTAGTACAGTGCGTCCTGCTCACAGTGTTCAGCTAGATCCGTTCCTGTTATCTTCCTACTGACAGGCAGGCTTGTCTGGTTACAGTATATAAAGCTACCTGAAGAAAATTACAGGTGTTCTATTTGATCCTATTAGTACCACGGTCAGGCAGCTAGACTATTTACATTTAGTACAGTGCGTCCTGCTCACAGTGTACAGCTAGATCCGTTCCTGTTATCTTCCTACTGACAGGCAGGCTTGTCTGGTTACTGTATATAAAGCTACCTGAAGAAAATTACAGGTGTTCTATTTGATCCTATTAGTACCACGGTCAGGCAGCTAGACTATTTACATTTAGTACAGTGCGTCCTGCTCACAGTGTTCAGCTAGATCCGTTCCTGTTATCTTCCTACTGACAGGCAGGCTTGTCTGGTTACAGTATATAAAGCTACCTGAAGAAAATTACAGGTGTTCTATTTGATCCTATTAGTACCACGGTCAGGCAGCTAGACTATTTACATTTAGTACAGTGCGTCCTGCTCACAGTGTACAGCTAGATCCGTTCCTGTTATCTTCCTACTGACAGGCAGGCTTGTCTGGTTACTGTATATAAAGCTACCTGAAGAAAATTACAGGTGTTCTATTTGATCCTATTAGTACCACGGTCAGGCAGCTAGACTATTTACATTTAGTACAGTGCGTCCTGCTCACAGTGTTCAGCTAGATCCGTTCCTGTTATCTTCCTACTGACAGGCAGGCTTGTCTGGTTACAGTATATAAAGCTACCTGAAGAAAATTACAGGTGTTCTATTTGATCCTATTAGTACCACGGTCAGGCAGCTAGACTATTTACATTTAGTACAGTGCGTCCTGCTCACAGTGTTCAGCTAGATCCGTTCCTGTTATCTTCCTACTGACAGGCAGGCTTGTCTGGTTACAGTATATAAAGCTACTTGAAGAAAATTACAGGTGTTCTATCCCAGCTTAGTGCAGCTACAGGCCATTAGTATGTCTGGAAGGCCAAGAAGGAGAGGCAGACAGTCACAAGCCAATAAGAGAGGGCAAGCAGGCTCTGTGTCTAGTGCTGGTCGTGGAGACGGTGCATCCTCATCAGCACGTGGCCATGGGACACGCTTGGCCTTTTTTTCGGCAGCTGGCCGTGTTGAGCCGCAACATGCGGAAGACTTGGTCGAGTGGATGACCAAGCCGTCCTCATCCTCCCCATCCTCTCTCACCCATGCCCAGGGTGCTTTGTCTGGCAAAGCAGCGGCCTCTTCCCTCAGCTCAATGTCATCAGTGACTCCTTCCCTAGCTCCACCATGTCCTCATGAGGATTCCCTCGAACTGTTTGACCACAGTGTTGGGTACATGCTCCAGGAGGATGCCCAGCGTTTGGAAGGCTCTGATGACGATACTGAGCTCGATGAAGGCAGTAACATGAGCACGGACAGAGGGGGTGCCCAAGAAGGACAGCAATCTGGCAGTCATGCTCCCCCTGCTGCAGCATACTGCCAGGTTTGCTCCAGTGATGAGGAGGGAGGGGATGATGAGGTCACTGACTCAACGTGGGTGCCTGATAGGAGAGAGGAGGAGGAGGAGGAGGAGGAGGAGGAGGAGGCGGCGGCACATCACCAACGAGGAAGGATGCCCTCCAGGGGCCAGCCTAAGGGCAGCACATTGACTGCATCACACCCCAAAGCTCCACATGTGCAGGGCGCTGCAGTCTCTGCGCGTTATTCAAAAAGTTCTTTGGTGTGGGCCTTTTTTGAGACGAGTGCATCAGATCGCACCGCTGCTATTTGCAACATTTGTCTCAAGCGTATCTCGCGTGGCCAAAACATCTCCCGCTTGGGTACCACATGCTTGACCAGACATATGTTGACCTGCCATGCAGTTCGTTGGCAAGCGTATCTAAAAGACCCACACCAAAGAACAAAGAGGATCTCTCCTTGCTCCTCATCAGCTGAGATTTCCAACCCCACTAGACCTTCAGTCCTCTCTGAGACCTGCAGTGAGAGGAATGAAGGTGTAGAATTAGGTGTGTCACAGCCAAGTACTTGTGGGCAATCTGCTTTTGGTACACCGACGTCAGATTGTACCAGGCAAATTTCCCTGCCCCAGCTGCTGCACCGCCGAAAGAAGTTTGCTCCCAGCCATCCACATGCCCAGCGGTTGAATGCTAGCTTGGCAAAATTGCTAGCACTTCAACTGCTGCCTTTTCAGTTGGTAGACTCTGCCCCCTTCCGTGAGTTTGTGGAATGTGCGGTTCCTCAGTGGCAGGTACCCAAACGCCACTTTTTCTCACGGAAGGCGATTCCGGCTCTCTACCGGCATGTGGAAGGCAATGTCCATGCCTCGCTGGACAGGGCGGTCAGCGGTAAGGTGCATATTACCGCTGACTCATGGTCCAGCAGGCATGGACAGGGACGTTACCTAAGTTTCACAGCGCATTGGGTGACTCTGCTGGCAGCTGGGAAGGATGCAGGACAAGGTGCAGTAGTGTTGGAGGTTGTTCCGCCACCACGCCTCCAAAATGCTGATTGTGACACACCTCTCTCCTCCACCCCCTCCTCTTCTTCTTCCTCCATGGCCTCTTCCTCGGAACCAGCGGTGCTCCGTAGGCGTTCAAGGGGCTACGCAAGTACGCAGGCCAAAAGATGCCATGCGGTGCTTGAGCTGGTGTGCTTGGGGGACAGGAGCCACACTGGGGCAGAGGTTTTGTCAGCTCTGCAGGGGCAGGTTCAGAGGTGGTTGACGCCACGCCAACTTAAGGCAGGAATGGTGGTTTGCGACAATGGCACCAACCTCCTCTCTGCCCTCCGACAGGGACAAATGACCCATGTGCCCTGTTTGGCTCACGTCCTTAACTTGGTGGTGCAGCGGTTCTTGGGCAGGTACCCGGGCTTACAGGATGTCCTGAGGCAGGCCAGGAAAGTCTGTGTGCATTTCCGCCGGTCATATAATGCCAGTGCTCGGCTGACGGACCTCCAAAAGGAGTTTAACCTGCCCAAGAACCGCCTAATCTGTGACATGCCCACCAGGTGGAACTCAACGTTGGCCATGCTGCAGCGGCTGCACACGCAGCAGAGGGCCATCAATGAGTACCTGTGCGACTATGGCACCAGGACAGGGTCAGGGGAGCTTGGTTTTTTTTCCCCACGCCAGTGGGCCATAATCAGGGATGCATGCACTGTCCTGTCACCATTCGAGGAGGCCACGAGGATGGTGAGCAGTGACAGTGCATGCATCAGTGACACTGTCCCCCTTGTCCACCTGTTGGAGCACACGCTGCGTGGAATAATGGACAGGGCACTGGAGGCAGAACAGAGGCAGGAAGAGGAGGACTTCCTTAGCTCTCAAGGCCCCCTTTATCCAGACAGTGTTCCTGCGTGCCCGCCGATCACACAGGAAGAGGACGAGGAGGAAGAGGAGGAGGAGGAAGATTGTGTCAGTATGGAGGTGGAGCCTGGCACTCAGCATCAGCAGCAGTCTTTAAGGGATCAGTCCCAAGAAACACATGGACTTGTACGTGGCTGGGAGGAGGTGGCTGCGGACCATGTCGTTCTTAGTGACCCAGAGGACTCCGGACCGAATGCCTCAGCAAACCTACGCTGCATGGCCTCCCTGATCCTGCAAAGCCTGCGTAAGGATCCTCGTATTCGTGGTATCAAGGAGAAGGACCAATACTGGCTGGCAACCCTCCTTGATCCACGTTACAAGGGTAAGGTTGCGGACCTTATCTTGCCATCGCAGAGGGAGCAGAGGATGAAACATCTTCGGGAGGCCTTGCAGAAAGGTCTGTGCAATGCATTCCCAGAGACTGGGAGGTTACAAACTCCTGTTTCTGGACAACGTGTTGCTGAGGCTTCGGTCAGTCAAAGAAGGAGCGGTGGAGAAGGTGGCCGTCTGACCGATGCGTTCAGACAATTTTTTGGTCCGCAGCCCCAAGGTATGATCGGTTCCAGCAACCATCGCCAGCGTCTGTTTTACATGGTGCAGGAATACCTAGGGGCAAGATCAGACTTGGACACCTTTCCCACCAAAAATCCTCTGGGTTACTGGGTCTTGAGGATGGATCACTGGCCAGAGCTTGCACAGTATGCAATTGAGCTACTGGCCTGTCCTGCATCCAGCGTTCTTTCGGAACGCACATTCAGTGCTGCTGGAGGCGTGGTAACCGATCACAGGGTGCGTCTGTCCACCGACTCGGTCGATCGGCTGACCTTCATAAAAATGAATGAGTCTTGGATCACCACCAGCTACCAAGCACCTGATGCTGATGTAACCGAATAATTTTTTTTGAAATCTCAGATCCCTTCAAAGACTGCCTATGCTGATGCTGAGTGACTATCCCTGAGTAATTATCCTCTTCCTCCTCAATCATCACGCTGATAGCTTGTAAGAACATTTTTGGTTCTGGGCGCCACCACCAGTGCCTAAGGCACAATTTTTCAGCCCCTGTTTAACAGGGGCGTGTAATTACAATTTTTGATGTAATACTTTGCAGCAGGGCTCGTTCCTGCATTCCAACTAGAGTGTCTGTGAGGGGTTGCAGTGTTGTGGCACCAGCACCAGTGCCTAAGGCCCAATTTTTCTGCCCCTGTCTAACAGGGGCGTGTAATTACAATTTTTGATGCAATACTTTGCAGCAGGGCTCGTTCCTGCGTTCCAACTAGAGTGTCTGTGAGGGGTTGCAGTGTTGTGGCACCAGCACCAGTGCCTAAGGCCCAATTTTTCTGCCCCTGTCTAACAGGGGCGTGTAATTACAATTTTTGATGCAATACTTTGCAGCAGGGCTCGTTCCTGCGTTCCAACTAGAGTGTCTGTGAGGGGTTGCAGTGTTGTGGCACCAGCACCAGTGCCTAAGGCCCAATTTTTCTGCCCCTGTCTAACAGGGGCGTGTAATTACAATTTTTGAAGCAATACTTTGCAGCAGGGCTCGTTCCTGCGTTCCAACTAGAGTGTCTGTGAGGGGTTGCAGTGTTGTGGCACCAGCACCAGTG
Organism: Aquarana catesbeiana; assembly: GCF_042186555.1. NCBI lineage: Eukaryota > Metazoa > Chordata > Amphibia > Anura > Ranidae > Aquarana > Aquarana catesbeiana. The sequence goes on from NC_133329.1 coordinate 162,111,107, forward strand.
CCTAAGGCCTAATTTTTCAGCTCCTGTTCAACAGGGGCATGTAATTACAATTCTTGATCTAATATTTCACAGCAGGGCCCTGTGAGGGCTTACAGTGTTGTGGCCACAGCAACACCTAAGGCCCAAATTTCTGCTGAGTATATAGGGCAGGACCCTACTTTCAAACATCTAACTTACAAACGACTCCTACTTGCAAACGGAAGGAGACAACAGGAAGTGAGATGAAATCTACCCCTAGGAAGGGAAATTCTTTCCTGTAAGAGTTAATATGGGAAAACAATTTCTCCTTTCCACTGATGCTTTCCAATCCTTGTTCCACAAAAAAACCCAAATTTTCAAAAAACATTTTTCATTGGGACAAAAAAGTGAGGTGAAATCTTCTGAAGAGGAGGAAAGACAGCAAAACAAATGTCACAGGGGTGATAACCCTTCCCTATGTTTTCCAAAAAGCTTAGAAAAGATTTTTTGGCTGGAGCTAAACACGTTAAAAATGTTCAAAATTACAAACAGATTCTACTTAACAACAAACCTGTATACTGCTGTTCAGAGTATATAGGGCCTGGTGGCCCCACACCTTTCCTTATTTTAATTTGGGTGCGGGGTTCCCCTTAATATCCATACAAGACCCAAAGGGCCAGGTAATGGACTGGGGGGTACCCATGCCGTTTGTCTCACTGATTTTCATCCATATTGCCATGACCCGACATGACATTAAACCCGCAAGCAGTTTTAAATGAGATTTTTTCCTTTAAAAATGACATTTGGTGCAGGGACTGTTCTAAACATGGGAAACACGCGTCACTTTACAGGCATACTATAGACACCCCCCAGGTACGATATTTAAAGGAATATTTCACTTTTTTTTTTTTACTTTAAGCATCATTAAAATCACTGCTCCCGAAAAAACGGCCGTTTTTAAAAGTTTTTTTTGCATTGATACATGTCCCCTGGGGTAGGACCCGGGTCCCCAAACCCTTTTTAGGACAATACCATGCAAATTAGCCTTTAAAATGAGCACTTTTGATTTCGAACGTTCGAGTCCCATAGACGTCAATGGGGTTCTAACGTTCGTGCGAACTTTCGGTCCGTTCGCGGGTTCTGGTGCGAACCGAACCGGGGGGTGTTCGGCTCATCCCTAATTGCCAACCTATAATACTCTGTGGAGATTTCAATGAAGATTTTCTGTGCAGAGAAAAGAAGCCAATATCTGACCTTCTTCACTCAAGAGGATATACTCAACTGGTCTGGGCAGCCACCACAGAAAAAAACACACTGTTGGATCACATTTACATCTCCAGGGTGCAGCAGTGTCTCCAGTCAGGAGTACTGCACAGTTATTACAGCTACCATTATCCTGTGTATTGTGTTTTGAGCAGTGGTTGTGAACACGCTTAGAGCCTGCATAAACAGGGCATGAGTGTTGCCAGGAAACAGTGGTTGTGAGACAGTGGTCATCAAACAGATAAAGTGGCAATGAGGGTCAGTTTACGTGGCCATAGTTATGTGGGACCATTTACAATTAGCTAAACATCATTCTCTATATTTCATGTTCGGTGTACTTGTTAGACACTGAACTCACTTACTCCCCCCCATCCATCACAGACATCTGTCCTCATCATATAGTAAGAGGAATACCGCGCTGTAGTGCACCCAAAAAGGGTACCTGTTCGTGAAATATTGTGAATGACCAAATAGGGGATAACCAAAATAGTGATGAAAATAACTTAGTGAAAAAAACTTAAAAAAAACTACATAATAACAAAAGCAGCCACTCTATGTGAGATACACACACTAATACAACAATATAACAAATATAGCAGCGCTGTAAATAGGAGTAAATACTAGTACCAGTGTTGAATAGGACTAATTGGTTAGAACCCAAATTAAATAACTAACACAGTTCTTGAAACCTAAATCAATAAGTGTTCACTGGACAGTCCTAACACAGTGAATAAAGTCCAAATAAATGTTGTGAAAATACATAGGCTCAGACCCCATTTTTTTAAAGCAGGAAATGTAAAATAGAAAAAATTCCTCCACCGCACCACGGTGGTAGCTGAAAATAAAATGCGCGCTTACCAAACGGCAAGCACAAGGGGGCTTGCGACCTTAACCCGGTCAGGGCCTTTCATTGGATGGGCTTCTAGGAAACGACATGCCACTTCATACAGCCAAAGGGTGATGATACCACTAGTCCACCAAGTCACAGGAAATCACTCTTATCATGGAGATTAATAAAAGACTCCTAGCTGGGGGGTTGTTCTCATTTAGGGGTACCCCGGGAAAAGAGAGGGAAACAACATAGCGTAATCCTGGTTTTGAGGTTTATTAAAAGAATTAAAATAACACTTACAGTGTAGCAGATTCAAATAAGCATAAGAAGCCGGCTGGCTAAAACGATCACCCGTCCTACAGACGGTAGATGCAGCACGTCAGCTCGCCCTATCACACTGTCCTCATCACACTCACCCTCTCCTTCCTGTGCTATAGCCTGCTTGCTGATTAGTAAGACAAAGAAACAGCAAGGAGCAAAACTGCAGAGAAACTGAAAATTTGTAAGGGTTTAAAGTATATGCTTTAATGAATTGCCTTGTATCCAAAAAGTTCAAAAAGTTGACTGTTCAAAATGTTAATGTTAATGTTAATGTATAACGGAAATATACCGCCAGTTCGCTTGTGATGCAATATATTGAAATTATATGTACACTGTGTAAACTGTTTTTGACACACTTGATTTTGGGACGCGAGTCCGTCAGGTGCTATGCTTTGGCTGGGGCGGAATAAATCCTGGTAACCCTTAAGTCTGTGTCCGACAAAGTCATTTACCGATATTTCTACCTTCTACATCATTAGCACTTGTGCACTTTTTAAATTTGATCAATCAATTGGTTAGTGTAATGTTTACTATCTTTACTCACTACAAACACTCCACACAGTTACTCTGCCCATCTGCCCAGTTCAACCTTTCCACAGTTACTCCAACCACACAACAGTTACTCCAGGCACTCCCCCCAGTTACTCCGCTCACTCCAGTTGTAGAGGCAAGAACACTTTTCACAATTTCCCCAGAAATTGTACCTTTTCTAGTTCTTATTATTCTTATTATTATAGCCAAATTTACCACCCTAACTCCTCCCACAGTTTTTACACTACATAGACAAGTAATATACTAAAACGTGCGGATTGTTCCCGAATGGTGTGCTATTATTTTGTGGAACGTTTCGCTGAATGGTTCACGAAATATCGTAGTTTTTGCGGCGAAATTGGTCCCATAGGAATGAATGGGGAAACTAGAGTGGGAGGTGACAAAAGGTGAAAAATCAGAACATGATTTCTAAACTGCCGCCACTCCCTCATTTTCAAGCCCACCTACACAAATCTTATATCAAAACGTTCAGCTATCCCTGCTGCCACTAAACATGTCCACGGCTAAGCCATAGTCCTGATAGTTTTCACAATATGACCATTTGTTTGCAACTCACACCGTCCATTGACATTCATTGAAACTACACTCTAGCCCCTTCAAATTTGAAGGGCAATTTCTAAACTGCGACCGTGCCTCTATTTTTAATATTTCAGAGACATACTATACATCAAAATCTAGGTCTGGGTCTTGTGATTCTCACAATATAAAGATCTTCGCTGTAGGATTTATAGTTTTTGGGAAAAAGCTTTTTGTTTAGAGGTCATTTCAGGAAATTTTAGCCATTAATCAGTGTACTGTGTTTGTTTTGTTGCCATGGTTACCAAAGCTTCTGTTATACACAGGGGGGGAGGTGGCTGGAGCATCTCAGCTCTGATTACAGAGCCCGGGGGAGGGGACAGACACACCATGTACTGATTTATAATAGAGGAATATGATGGGGCAGTTTTGATAGGGCAATTCTGATGGGGCAGTTTTAATGGGGCAATTATGATGGGGCAGTTTTGATGGTGGCAATATGATGGGGCAGTTTTGGTGGGGCAATTATGATGGGGCAGTTTTGATGGTGGCAATATGATGGGGCAGTTTTGATAGAGCAATTCTGATGGGGCAGTTTTGATGGTGGCAATATGATGGTGGCAATTCTGATGGGGCAGTTTTGATGGTGGCAATATGATGGGGCAGTTTTGATGGGGCAGTTTTGATGGGGCAATTCTGATGGGGCAGTTTTGATGGGGCAATTCTGATGGGGCAGTTTTGATGGTGGCAATATGATGGGGCAGTTTTGATGGGACAATTCTGATGGGGCAGTTTTGATGGCAGTTTTTGAAAAAAAGAAAAATTCATTTTTGAAAAAAAATAATTCATTTTTGAAAAAAAAATATTTTTGAAAAAAAATCATTTTTGAAAAAAAAAATTCATTTTTGAAAAAAAAAAATCATTTTTGAAAAAAAAAAAAAAATTAAAAAAAAAAAAATTATTTTTGAAAAAAAAAATCATTTTTGAAAAAAAAAAAATCATTTTTGAAAAAAAAAAATATTTAAAAAAAAATTATTTTTGAAAAAAAAAATTTTTTGAAAAAAAAAAATATATTATTGAGGAAAAAAAATATTTTTGAAAAAAAAAATATTTTTGAAAAAATAAAAAAAATCATTTTTGAAAAAATAAAAAAAATCATTTTTGAAAAAAAATAATTCATTTTTGAAAAAAAAAATTCATTTTTGAAACAAAAAAAAATATTTTTGAAAAAAAAATTACTTTTGAAAAAAAAATTACTTTTGAAAAAAAAAAAAATCATTTTTGAAAAAAAAATTCATTTTTGAAAAAAAAAATTATTTTTTGAAAAAAAAAAAATTACTTTTGAAAAAAATGTTCAGCTCTTTCAGCTAATGATGGAACTTTTTTACTACTATTTATACTTTTTAAAATATTAAGCTTTTTAACACTTTTCACAGTTACTCAAGCCACTCCACCCCACCCAGTTACTCCGCCCACTCCAGTTGTAGAGGCAAGAACACTTTCACAATTTCCCCAGAAATTGTAGCTTTTCTAGTTAAGTGTTCTTGCATAGCAAGACCACTTACTGTTATCTCACATATATATTATTATTAAGTGTTCTTGCATAGCAAGACCACTTACTGTTATCTCACATATATATTATTCTTATTATTATAGCCAAATTTACCACCCTAACTCCTCCCACAGTTTTTACACTACATAGACAAGTAATATACCGAAACGTGCGGATTGTTCCCGAATGGTGTGCTATTACTTTGTGGAACGTTTCGCCAAATGGTTCACAAAATATCGTCATTTTTGCGGCAAAATTGGTCCCATAGGAATGAATGGGGAAACTAGAGTGGGAGATGACAAAAGCTGAAAAATCAGAACATGATTTCTAAACTGCCACCACTCCCTCATTTTCAAGCCCACCTACACAAATCTTATATCAAAACGTTCAGCTATCCCTGCTGCCACTAAACATGTCCACGGCTAAGCCATAGTCCTGATAGTTTTCACAATATGACCATTTGTTTGCAACTCACACCATCCATTGACATTCATTGAAACTACACTCTAGCCCCCTCCAAATTTGAAGGGCAATTTCTAAACTGCGACCGTGCCTTCATTTTTAATATTTCACAGACATACTATGTATCAAAATCTAGGTCTGGGTCTTGTGATTCTCACAATATAAAGATCTTCGCTGCAGGATGTATAGTTTTTAAAATACGGCCATTTGTTTAGAGGTCATTTCAGGAAATTTTAGCCATTAATCAGAGTGTACTGTTAGTGTTTGTTTTGTTGCCATGGTTACCAAAGCTTCTGTTATACACAGGGGGGGAAGGTGGCTGGAGCATCTCAGCTGATTACAGAGCCCGGGGGAGGGGACAGACACACCATGTACTGATTTATAATAGAGGAATATGATGGGGCAGTTTTGATGGGGTAATTCTGATGGGGCAGTTTTGATGAAGTAGTATTTGGGAAGCATAAACAGGGCATGAGCGTTGCTAGGAAACAGTGGTTGTAAACACAAGATGCTGAGACACCCCAAATGCATGTGACTTCATCTGCTAGACTTGATAATGCTTGTAGACTCCTCCCACAGTTTTTACACTACAGAGACAAGTAATATACCGAAACGTGCGGATTGTTCCCGATTGGTGTGCTATCACTTTGTGGAACGTTTCGCCGAATGGTCCACGAAATATCGTCGTTTTTGCGGCGAAATTGGTCCCATAGGAATGAATGGCAAAATGTTCAAAAGGAAATGTTGCTAGGAAACAGTGGTTGTAAACACAAGATGCTGAGACACCCCAAATGCATGTGACTTCATCTGCTAGACTTGATAATGCTTGTAGACTCCTCCCACATTTTCCACACTACAGAGACAAGTAATATACCGAAACGTGCGGATTTTTCCCGATTGGTGTGCTATTACTTTGTGGAACGTTTCGCCGAATGGTCCACGAAATATCGTCGTTTTTGCGGCAAAATTGGTCCCATAGGAATGAATGGCGAAATGTTCAAAACTAGAGTGGGAGGTGACAAAAGCTGACAACCCCATGATCAGCCAAAACATTATGACCACCCCATGATCAGCCAAAACATTATGACCGCCCCATGTAAAAAAAAAAATATTTTTGAAAAAAATAAAAATTAATTTTTGAAAAAAAAAATATTTTTGAAAAAAATATATATTTTTGAAAAAAAATTACTTTTGAAAAAAAAAATTAAAAAAAAAATCATTTTTGAAAAAAACAAAATTCATTTTTGAAAAAAAAAATTTCATTTTTGAAAAAAAAAATCATTTAAAAAAATCATTTTTGAAAAAACAAAAAAACAAAATCATTTTTGAAAAAACAAAAAAAAAAATCATTTTTGAAAAAAAAAAATCACAAAGCTCTGAGGGGAATTATAGCTCCTCTCACACAGCTCTAAGGACAATTATAGCATTATAGCTCCTCCCACACAGCTTTGAGGGGAATTATAGCTCCTCCCACACAGCTCAAAGGGGAATTATAGCATTATAGCTTAGCATTATAGCTCCTCCCACACAACTCTGAGGGGAATTATAGTTTCTCCCACACCGCTGTGAGGGGAATTATAGCTCCTCCTACACAGCTCTGAGGGGAATTACAGCTTAGCATTATAGCTCCTCCCACACAGCTGAGGAGAATTAGAGCTCCTCCCACACAACTCTGAGAGGAATTATAGTTTCTTCCACACCGCTGTGAGGGGAATTATAGCTCCTTTTAAACAGCTCTGAGGGGAATTATAGCTTCTCCCACACAACTCTGATGGGAAATGTAGCTTCTCCCACACAGCTCTGAGGGGAAATATAGCTTCTCCCACACAGCTCTAAGGGGAATTATAGCTCCTCCCACACAACACTAAGGGGAATTGTATCTCCTCCCACACAGCTCAGAGGGGAGTTATAGCTCCTCCCACACAGCTCTGAGGCGAATTATAGCTCTTCGAACAAAGCTCTGAGGAGAATTATAGCTCCTTCCACAAATATCATCATGCCATCTAAAGGAAAGAGATCTAAAGCTGCAAAGATACGCTGGACTAAACTGGATCCGGAGCCCCACAGCAGCATAGTGGATATGGAGGTTTGTGACAGTGAATGTGCCCAGGAGGTACATAGTGAACCTGTGGTGTCATTTTCATGTTCAACTCAGTGTCAAGTTCAAGAGCACAGTGACAGTGTGATGGGCACTTCTGAAAACCATGGCATGCAAGAACCATGTGTACCAAGTGAGATTTCTGTGCAGGCATCATTTCATCAGGGTCATCATGGCTATGGAAGGTTAAGGAACAAACAGTGTACATGCATGGCTCTGACATTTTTGGCATACCACAGTGAGCTTGATGATGTGAGAAAGGGTGATCTTGTTCAAATACTGAAGAAGGGCAACAGCTTGTATGGCTCAACAATAAAACAGCTAAAACAAAGAAATGTCTATCAGCATCAACACTTGACAATGGAAGAAGTGCCCCTCAGAGTCAACACTGACAAATATGAGTATAACGTTGTTAAATCTCCAGTGTTATCGGGATGTATGAGAGACACGGTAGACGGTGACAACCAAGGTTGGTTTGTTGACCTCTCCACAAGACTTCAGTGCCTCAATGCAGATGTTACACATGCACTTTTTATAGTAGTGCCATATTGCATTGCATTGTTCAGAGACAAGTCTGGGAGATATGGACTGTTTGATTCTCATAGTCGAAATAAGGATGGACTTCCTGCCACTGGAAAAGGAAAAGCTGTTATGATCACTTTTACACATTTGAGTGATATGGGGGCAAGGATTTATAAGTTGTATGAATTGCTCCTTACAGACACCAGAGGCCCTATTGATGGACTGCAGTATGACTTCATGCCAGTCTCATTTCATCGTGCAAGACGTCTGTCAGATGGTTTGCTGTCCCCACTGGTGCAATCTGACAAACCACATAATGCAAAGCATGTGGAGAACAAAGTGACACAGATGACCAAAGATGTAACACACACTGGATTCCCAGCCAGCAAGCATTCTCCACGGTCAGTTGATGCGAAATCCTCACAGGGCATATGGAAGGACAGTAAGGCATTGTCCAAATTAAATGCACAGAGACGACAAAAACTGAAGACAAGACACAGAAATGAAAGAAGGCGTGATTTCAAGGCTACAAAGATGTCTGTCACCAATAAGAAAAGGACATACATCACCAGCCGATACAGAGCAGATGCTGATTTTAAGTTGAAGCAGAAGCAATATATCATTCGCAAATATGCAACAGATGCCAATTTCAACTTGAAGCAGAAGCAATACATCACCAGAAAATATGCGACAAATGCAGATTTCAACTTGAAACAGAAGCAGTACACCACCAGAAAATATGCGACAAATGCAGATTACAACTTGAAGAAGAAGCAATACATCACCAGAAAATATGCCACAAATGTCGATTTCAAGTTGAAGCAGAAGCAATACATCACCAGAAAATATCATAATGATCCTGCTTTCAGAAAACGTCACTTGCAACATTGCATGAGTTACATGAAAATGAAGCGTCAAACTCAAGCAGATTTTCGCATAACCCATAAGATGCAATGTGCCTTCAAAATAAGAATGAAATACAGACGATGGACTCGTGTCATGCGGGAATGCAGTCAACCAGTGGACAACAGCCTAATGCAGACAGCTATATCCACTTTCCATGAATGCATTAAAGCTGGGCCAACATTTGTGTGCACGATGTGTCATCGCACCCTTTTCCCTAACCAAGTGAAACATTGCATTCACAGCAATTACAAGAAGAATCTACACATTGTTGCTGCCTGTTTGACAGGGAAATATGTCCATGTGTGCAACAATCACTGTCAAGGACCTGAACAATGCACCGTACCAGATGAAAGGACCAAAGAATGGATTTGTCACAACTGTGATTTACATTTAAAAGCAGGACACAAATCATCCATCGCTGTAGCTAACAACATGGAGCTGGCGCCCATTCCCCCAGAGCTCTGCGATTTGAATGTGCTGGAAAGACAACTTTTGGCCAAAATACTGCCATTTGCCAAGATCATCACACTTCCCAAAGGTCGACAGGCAGCTATACATGGCGCTGTAGTGTGTGTGCCATCCGAGGTGGAAACCACGGTCAATACTCTACCAAGATCGCACAGCAAATCCCAGTTACACAGAGTCAAGCTGAAAAGACGTCTGACTTACAAAGGCCACCAGCTGTTTCATTATGTCAACATGGGAAATGTAGTAGCAGGTCTGTCAAAACTCATTGACACACACCCCGACTACAGTGACATTTCAATTAGAGTGGATGAGACAATCGCTGATGATGATGATAATGATGATGTGATGGAACTCGACAGTTGTGACGAAACTGAAATGATGGAGATACTTGAACGCATCGAAAATTGTGATCCATCAGAGGTACAGTCTGCATGTTTACCGGCTGCTTCTGAGCAACAGGAAGGCCATGACCAACAACCTCCCAATGCAGAGGATGAGAAGGATACACTAAGACCTGGAATTGGCCTAGACAGTTGTTTGCAGCCATCTGACCTTGGAGAGGAAGCACTGACACACGGTGATGGAATATTCAGCATTGCACCTGCACAAGGAAACACACCTGTCAGCTTCTTTAAAGTTCCTAGGCTTGAGGCAATGGCTTTCCCTGTTCAGTTCCCTACTGGACAGAATACATTGGACCAGGCAAGACAAGTCAAACTGTCCCCGAGCATGTATTTCAATGCAAGGCTTTTTTGTGTTGATACTCGTTTTGCAAGAGACACAAGCTACCTCTTCTTTGCGCAGTTTGTCACAGAAACACACATGGCCAAAAGCAGCATGTCCATCCAGTTAAGGAAAGGAAAACCCAATACCAGGGATGGACGGAAAATATCCAACAAGCTGCTACAGGACAAGTGTGAGGTTGAGAGGTTGGTGCGAAACCGAGATGCCACAAGGTTCATGCAACCACTGAGAGGGAGTCCAGCTTACTGGGATAAAAATCTGAAGAATTTGCTAGCCATGGTCAGACAATTGGGTAAGCCAACATTTTTTCTTACCTTCTCTGCTGCAGAATTCAGATGGCCAGAGGTAATAACGGCAATAAAGGCACAACAAGGTCAAAAGGTGGATTTTGCGGGGCTAGACTGGGCTGAAAAGTGTGACATTCTTCGAGGCAACCCAGTGACCACCATGCGCATGTTTGACAAACGGGTTGATGCTCTGATGCGAGAGCTGCTGTTGGGTCCTGCACAGCCAATTGGTGAAGTTATCGATTACTTTTACCGGGTTGAATTTCAGGCGAGAGGGAGCCCTCATATACATTGTCTCTGTTGGGTAGCAGGAGCTCCTATATTTGGACAAGACAGTGATGACAAGGTGTGTGCCTTTATAGATCATAACATCTCATGCCAGCTGCCTGATGAAGCCAAACAGGCCTTACTTCACAGATTTGTAACAGAACTTCAAATGCACAGCAGATCTCATTCAAAATCATGCAAGAAAGGTAACAGAGTATGCAGATTTGGATTTCCAAAGCCACCTATTAGAAAAACGAGGATAACTTACCCGATGCCAGAAGAACAAGGAGATTGTGCAATGAAACCACAAGCAGCCAAAAACAAACTGAAACCAGTCTGGGATTTGCTTAATAACCCAAAAGTGCAGCTTGAAGACATGTCACAGCTACTGGCACAGTGTGATATGACTTTGAATCAGTACAACTCCTACATTCAGGCATTGACCTCCTCAAGCGTGATTCTAATGAAGTGTGATGTCAAGGACTGCTGGGTGAACAACTATAATCCACATTTGCTGACGGCCTGGAACACCAACATGGACATCCAGTACATTCTTGATGAGTATGGTTGCATCATGTACATGTTGTCCTACATATCCAAGCCAGAACGGGAGCTGAGTGACTATCTCAAAATAATAGTCAAAGAAATGAGCCCAGAAACAGCGACAGAACGAGAAGAAATGAAAGAGGTTCTTCAGGCTTATTCAAAACACAGAGAGGTCAGCGCCCAGGAGTCTGTGGCCCGTACGTGCAGCCTGAAAATGAAGTCTTGCTCACGTGAGGTTGTTTTTCTGCCAACTGGTGACAACGCACTGAAAATGAGTCTCCCGCTCAGTGCATTGCAGAACAAACCAGCCGATTCTCTTAATGTGTGGATGACGAGTTTTGTCGACAAATACAGAGCCAGACCTGAAACACCAGAGTTTGAGTCCATGTGTCTGGCAGACTTTGCATCCCATTACAGGGTTGTCTATGGCAAGCAGAAGGAAGATGGCAAGCAAAAGGAAGACAGCAAGCGTGTCAGCCTATTGAATGAAATGGGAATGATTCAAAAACGCACGAGAGGGAAGCCTGCAATCATCAGGTACGCACGCTTCTCAGAGAAGAAGGACCCTGAGAACTACTACGGCAGACTGCTTAAACTGTACCTCCCCCACCGTTCAGAGTCATCACTGAAAACTGTAAGGTTCCCAACACACCAGGATTTTTACAAAGGCGCCTGTGTGAGCTTACCAGGAGAAGAAGCAATCCAAGCAGTGTCTGCAATTGTTACCAGCAACCAAAAGAAGTTCGAACAACACAACAAAATTGTGGAACAAGTCTTGGATGACTTTGTAAAAAACGGACCTGTTGAAGATGCTTGGAACACCTTTGCCCCAGAAGCTGAGTTGGATAGGTTGGAATGTGTAGAGGAACGCAAAGAAGGGGAGCCACTTCATGAGAATGAACAAGATGATGTTCCGGAGTATACACGTCACAAACAAACAGGTGGAATTGCGCTTACTGTGAAAGCCCCACAAATGTGCCCTGATTTCCTTCGGAAAATGTACAGAAACCTTAACCGGACACAAGCTCAGACATTCTACTCAGTTTGTGACTGGTGCACTAACCGTGTGCGTGGCCTAAATCCTGACCCATTCTATTACTTTGTCACTGGTGGTGCAGGGACAGGCAAATCACACCTGATAAAGTGCATCTATGCTGAGGCGACAAAGATACTCTGTAAACTTACCAGACTACGTGAGGAAGCAGACATATCCATGCCCAGCGTTTTACTAACTGCATTTACAGGAACAGCAGCTTTCAACATTTCAGGCAACACATTGCATTCTCTGCTGAAGTTGCCAAGAAGCTTGAAGCCACCCTACCAAGGACTTGGAAATCTAATAGATGAAGTGAGGGCACAGCTGTCAAATGCGGAGATCATTGTTATTGACGAGGTGTCAATGATTTCAAAGCCCCTGTTTGCCTACATCAACTGGAGATTACAGCAAATCAAAGGCAGTAAGAAACCTTTTGGTGGTATGTCAGTACTAGCAGTAGGAGACTTTTACCAGGTCCCCCCGCTGGGAAAAAGTAAGCCACTCTGCGTGTTTGAGGAAAATACCAATGACGTCTGGAAAGACAACTTTCAGATGATCACGCTGACAGAAATCATGCGACAGAAGGAAGACATTTCATTTGCTGAGCTTTTGAATAGAATCAGAGTCAAGCAGAAGACTGGCACCTTAAGCAATGATGACAAAGCTCTGCTTGCTCAGGCTTTTACAGATCCCACCCACTGCCCTAATGACGTGCTACACATATTTGCCACCAACAAAGAGGTTCACAAACATAATGCTGCAACTGTGTCTGTTCTCCATTCAAACGTCACCAACATAGATGCCGACGATTACAGAAAAGACCCTAAGACAGGAGTGATGCTGAGGCAACACCAACCTTTCAAAGGACACAAAGACAATCTGATTGACACACTGCAAGCAGCTGAAGGTGCCCGTATCATGATCACAAGAAACATTGATGTAGAAGACGGGCTTGTTAACGGGACATTTGGCAAGATTGCAAGAATAATCATCCAGACTGAGAATGGTGCTACTACGGTAAACAAGCTTGGGCTTGTGCTGGACAATCCAAATGCAGGACAGAGATACCGTAACAAGTCATCTTGTGATGCTGACAACTTGGTGTACATAGAAAGGGTAGAGGAAAACCTGAGACAGAAAGGAGTTTTTCGCAGGCAGTTCCCCCTGAAGTTGGCTTTTGGATGTACGATTCATAAGTGTCAGGGGATGTCGATACAGTCGGCAGTGGTCTCATTGAAACGGGTCTTCCAACCGGGAATGGCCTATGTTGCTCTGAGTAGAACGACTACACTACAAGGACTGTACATAACCGACTTTGATGAGAAGAATATCTTTGCTGATCCTGAAATCACAGCTTCCCTGGATTCAATGAAGAATGCATCACTGGAAAGTGTTATGCCCCTCTTAAAGTTTCTACAGACAACAGACAAACAGCAAACATTAACAATTATCCATCACAACACGGAAGGATTACCAGCTCACATTGAAGATATCAAATCTCACCATGAGTTGACACTTGGGGATGTTTTATGTTTCACTGAAACTCATCTCTCAGGCTCTTCTGTTGCTGAAAGTCTCCAGCTGGAGGGCTACAACCTGTTCAAACGCAACAGACACCTCTCGTACACAAACCTTCCTGACATTGCAAGTAAAAGTGGCGGAGGTGTCGCCTTGTATGTCAGAAACCATTTCAAGGCCTATGAAAAGCAGTATCATCACAATGTGACTGACTTGGAGTTCTTGGTTGTCAAACTGGAGTCCCCTGTACAAGCTTTGATCGCTGTCGTTTACAGGCCACCGGATTACAGTATTGGCCAATTCCTTACTAACCTGCTGGGCCTCTTGGAATCTTTGGAAATAATGGATTGCCAACCTATAATACTCTGTGGAGATTTCAATGAAGATTTTCTGTGCAGAGAAAAGAAGCCAATATCTGACCTTCTTCACTCAAGAGGATATACTCAACTGGTCTGGGCAGCCACCACAGAAAAAAACACACTGTTGGATCACATTTACATCTCCAGGGTGCAGCAGTGTCTCCAGTCAGGAGTACTGCACAGTTATTACAGCTACCATTATCCTGTGTATTGTGTTTTGAGCAGTGGTTGTGAACACGCTTAGAGCCTGCATAAACAGGGCATGAGTGTTGCCAGGAAACAGTGGTTGTGAGACAGTGGTCATCAAACAGATAAAGTGGCAATGAGGGTCAGTTTACGTGGCCATAGTTATGTGGGACCATTTACAATTAGCTAAACATCATTCTCTATATTTCATGTTCGGTGTACTTGTTAGACACTGAACTCACTTACTCCCCCCCATCCATCACAGACATCTGTCCTCATCATATAGTAAGAGGAATACCGCGCTGTAGTGCACCAAAAAAGGGTACCTGTTCGTGAAATATTGTGAATGACCAAATAGGGGATAACCAAAATAGTGATGAAAATAACTTAGTGAAAAAAACTTAAAAAAAACTACATAATAACAAAAGCAGCCACTCTATGTGAGATACACACACTAATACAACAATATAACAAATATAGCAGCGCTGTAAATAGGAGTAAATACTAGTACCAGTGTTGAATAGGACTAATTGGTTAGAACCCAAATTAAATAACTAACACAGTTCTTGACACCTAAATCAATAAGTGTTCACTGGACAGTCCTAACACAGTGAATAAAGTCCAAATAAATGTTGTGAAAATACATAGGCTCAGACCCCATTTTTTTAAAGCAGGAAATGTAAAATAGAAAAAATTCCTCCACCGCACCACGGTGGTAGCTGAAAATAAAATGCGCGCTTACCAAACGGCAAGCACAAGGGGGCTTGCGACCTTAACCCGGTCAGGGCCTTTCATTGGATGGGCTTCTA
The DNA here is from genome assembly GCF_042186555.1 of Aquarana catesbeiana. Taxonomy (NCBI): domain Eukaryota; kingdom Metazoa; phylum Chordata; class Amphibia; order Anura; family Ranidae; genus Aquarana; species Aquarana catesbeiana. Next base: position 162,126,309 of record NC_133329.1, read on the forward strand.
GGAAACGACATGCCACTTCATACAGCCAAAGGGTGATGATACCACTAGTCCACCAAGTCACAGGAAATCACTCTTATCATGGAGATTAATAAAAGACTCCTAGCTGGGGGGTCGTTCTCATTTAGGGGTACCCCGGGAAAAGAGAGGGAAACAACATAGCGTAATCCTGGTTTTGAGGTTTATTAAAAGAATTAAAATAACACTTACAGTGTAGCAGATTCAAATAAGCATAAGAAGCCGGCTGGCTAAAACGATCACCCGTCCTACAGACGGTAGATGCAGCACGTCAGCTCGCCCTATCACACTGTCCTCATCACACTCACCCTCTCCTTCCTGTGCTATAGCCTGCTTGCTGATTAGTAAGACAAAGAAACAGCAAGGAGCAAAACTGCAGAGAAACTGAAAATTTGTAAGGGTTTAAAGTATATGCTTTAATGAATTGCCTTGTATCCAAAAAGTTCAAAAAGTTGACTGTTCAAAATGTTAATGTTAATGTTAATGTATAACGGAAATATACCACCAGTTCGCTTGTGATGCAATATATTGAAATTATATGTACACTGTGTAAACTGTTTTTGACACACTTGATTTTGGGACGCGAGTCCGTCAGGTGCTATGCTTTGGCTGGGGCGGAATAAATCCTGGTAACCCTTAAGTCTGTGTCCGACAAAGTCATTTACCGATATTTCTACCTTCTACATCATTAGCACTTGTGCACTTTTTAAATTTGATCAATCAATTGGTTAGTGTAATGTTTACTATCTTTACTCACTACAAACACTCCACACAGTTACTCTGCCCATCTGCCCAGTTCAACCTTTCCACAGTTACTCCAACCACACAACAGTTACTCCAGGCACTCCCCCCAGTTACTCCGCTCACTCCAGTTGTAGAGGCAAGAACACTTTTCACAATTTCCCCAGAAATTGTACCTTTTCTAGTTCTTATTATTCTTATTATTATAGCCAAATTTACCACCCTAACTCCTCCCACAGTTTTTACACTACATAGACAAGTAATATACTAAAACGTGCGGATTGTTCCCGAATGGTGTGCTATTATTTTGTGGAACGTTTCGCTGAATGGTTCACGAAATATCGTAGTTTTTGCGGCGAAATTGGTCCCATAGGAATGAATGGGGAAACTAGAGTGGGAGGTGACAAAAGGTGAAAAATCAGAACATGATTTCTAAACTGCCGCCACTCCCTCATTTTCAAGCCCACCTACACAAATCTTATATCAAAACGTTCAGCTATCCCTGCTGCCACTAAACATGTCCACAGCTAAGCCATAGTCCTGATAGTTTTCACAATATGACCATTTGTTTGCAACTCACACCGTCCATTGACATTCATTGAAACTACACTCTAGCCCCTTCAAATTTGAAGGGCAATTTCTAAACTGCGACCGTGCCTCTATTTTTAATATTTCAGAGACATACTATACATCAAAATCTAGGTCTGGGTCTTGTGATTCTCACAATATAAAGATCTTCGCTGTAGGATTTATAGTTTTTGGGAAAAAGCTTTTTGTTTAGAGGTCATTTCAGGAAATTTTAGCCATTAATCAGTGTACTGTGTTTGTTTTGTTGCCATGGTTACCAAAGCTTCTGTTATACACAGGGGGGGAGGTGGCTGGAGCATCTCAGCTCTGATTACAGAGCCCGGGGGAGGGGACAGACACACCATGTACTGATTTATAATAGAGGAATATGATGGGGCAGTTTTGATAGGGCAATTCTGATGGGGCAGTTTTAATGGGGCAATTATGATGGGGCAGTTTTGATGGTGGCAATATGATGGGGCAGTTTTGGTGGGGCAATTATGATGGGGCAGTTTTGATGGTGGCAATATGATGGGGCAGTTTTGATAGAGCAATTCTGATGGGGCAGTTTTGATGGTGGCAATATGATGGGGCAATTCTGATGGGGCAGTTTTGATGGTGGCAATATGATGGGGCAGTTTTGATGGGGCAGTTTTGATGGGGCAATTCTGATGGGGCAGTTTTGATGGGGCAATTCTGATGGGGCAGTTTTGATGGTGGCAATATGATGGGGCAGTTTTGATGGGACAATTCTGATGGGGCAGTTTTGATGGCAGTTTTTGAAAAAAAGAAAAATTCATTTTTGAAAAAAAATAATTCATTTTTGAAAAAAAAATATTTTTGAAAAAAAATCATTTTTGAAAAAAAAAATTCATTTTTGAAAAAAAAAAATCATTTTTGAAAAAAAAAAAAAAATTAAAAAAAAAAAAAAATTATTTTTGAAAAAAAAAAAATCATTTTTGAAAAAAAAAAATCATTTTTGAAAAAAAAAAATATTTAAAAAAAAAATTATTTTTGAAAAAAAAAATTTTTTGAAAAAAAAAATATATTATTGAGGAAAAAAATATTTTTGAAAAAAAAAATATTTTTGAAAAAATAAAAAAAATCATTTTTGAAAAAATAAAAAAAATCATTTTTGAAAAAAAATAATTCATTTTTGAAAAAAAAAATTCATTTTTGAAACAAAAAAAAATATTTTTGAAAAAAAAATTACTTTTGAAAAAAAAATTACTTTTGAAAAAAAAAAAATCATTTTTGAAAAAAAAAAATTCATTTTTGAAAAAAAAAATTATTTTTTGAAAAAAAAAAAATTACTTTTGAAAAAAATGTTCAGCTCTTTCAGCTAATGATGGAACTTTTTTACTACTATTTATACTTTTTAAAATATTAAGCTTTTTAACACTTTTCACAGTTACTCAAGCCACTCCACCCCACCCAGTTACTCCGCCCACTCCAGTTGTAGAGGCAAGAACACTTTCACAATTTCCCCAGAAATTGTAGCTTTTCTAGTTAAGTGTTCTTGCATAGCAAGACCACTTACTGTTATCTCACATATATATTATTATTAAGTGTTCTTGCATAGCAAGACCACTTACTGTTATCTCACATATATATTATTCTTATTATTATAGCCAAATTTACCACCCTAACTCCTCCCACAGTTTTTACACTACATAGACAAGTAATATACCGAAACGTGCGGATTGTTCCCGAATGGTGTGCTATTACTTTGTGGAACGTTTCGCCGAATGGTTCACAAAATATCGTCATTTTTGCGGCAAAATTGGTCCCATAGGAATGAATGGGGAAACTAGAGTGGGAGATGACAAAAGCTGAAAAATCAGAACATGATTTCTAAACTGCCACCACTCCCTCATTTTCAAGCCCACCTACACAAATCTTATATCAAAACGTTCAGCTATCCCTGCTGCCACTAAACATGTCCACGGCTAAGCCATAGTCCTGATAGTTTTCACAATATGACCATTTGTTTGCAACTCACACCGTCCATTGACATTTATTGAAACTACACTCTAGCCCCCTCCAAATTTGAAGGGCAATTTCTAAACTGCGACCGTGCCTTCATTTTTAATATTTCACAGACATACTATGTATCAAAATCTAGGTCTGGGTCTTGTGATTCTCACAATATAAAGATCTTCGCTGCAGGATGTATAGTTTTTAAAATACGGCCATTTGTTTAGAGGTCATTTCAGGAAATTTTAGCCATTAATCAGAGTGTACTGTTAGTGTTTGTTTTGTTGCCATGGTTACCAAAGCTTCTGTTATACACAGGGGGGGAAGGTGGCTGGAGCATCTCAGCTGATTACAGAGCCCGGGGGAGGGGACAGACACACCATGTACTGATTTATAATAGAGGAATATGATGGGGCAGTTTTGATGGGGTAATTCTGATGGGGCAGTTTTGATGAAGTAGTATTTGGGAAGCATAAACAGGGCATGAGCGTTGCTAGGAAACAGTGGTTGTAAACACAAGATGCTGAGACACCCCAAATGCATGTGACTTCATCTGCTAGACTTGATAATGCTTGTAGACTCCTCCCACAGTTTTTACACTACAGAGACAAGTAATATACCGAAACGTGCGGATTGTTCCCGATTGGTGTGCTATCACTTTGTGGAACGTTTCGCCGAATGGTCCACGAAATATCGTCGTTTTTGCGGCGAAATTGGTCCCATAGGAATGAATGGCAAAATGTTCAAAAGGAAATGTTGCTAGGAAACAGTGGTTGTAAACACAAGATGCTGAGACACCCCAAATGCATGTGACTTCATCTGCTAGACTTGATAATGCTTGTAGACTCCTCCCACATTTTCCACACTACAGAGACAAGTAATATACCGAAACGTGCGGATTTTTCCCGATTGGTGTGCTATTACTTTGTGGAACGTTTCGCAGAATGGTCCACGAAATATCGTCGTTTTTGCGGCAAAATTGGTCCCATAGGAATGAATGGCGAAATGTTCAAAACTAGAGTGGGAGGTGACAAAAGCTGACAACCCCATGATCAGCCAAAACATTATGACCACCCCATGATCAGCCAAAACATTATGACCGCCCCATGTAAAAAAAAAAATATTTTTGAAAAAAATAAAAATTAATTTTTGAAAAAAAAAATATTTTTGAAAAAAAAAATATTTTTGAAAAAAATATATATTTTTGAAAAAAAATTACTTTTGAAAAAAAAAAATTAAAAAAAAAATCATTTTTGAAAAAAACAAAATTCATTTTTGAAAAAAAAAATTTCATTTTTGAAAAAAAAAATCATTTAAAAAAATCATTTTTGAAAAAACAAAAAACAAAATCATTTTTGAAAAAACAAAAAAACAAAATCATTTTTGAAAAAAAAAAATCACAAAGCTCTGAGGGGAATTATAGCTCCTCTCACACAGCTCTAAGGACAATTATAGCATTATAGCTCCTCCCACACAGCTTGGATGGAAGTTATAGCTCCTCCAATACAGCTTTGAGGGGAATTATAGCTCCTCCCATACAGCTCAAAGGGGAATTATAGCATTATAGCTTAGCATTATAGCTCCTCCCACACAACTCTGAGGGGAATTATAGTTTCTCCCACACCGCTGTGAGGGGAATTATAGCTCCTCCTACACAGCTCTGAGGGGAATTACAGCTTAGCATTATAGCTCCTCCCACACAGCTGAGGAGAATTAGAGCTCCTCCCACACAACTCTGAGAGGAATTATAGTTTCTTCCACACCGCTGTGAGGGGAATTATAGCTCCTTTTAAACAGCTCTGAGGGGAATTATAGCTTCTCCCACACAACTCTGATGGGAAATGTAGCTTCTCCCACACAGCTCTGAGGGGAAATATAGCTTCTCCCACACAGCTCTAAGGGGAATTATAGCTCCTCCCACACAACACTAAGGGGAATTGTATCTCCTCCCACACAGCTCAGAGGGGAGTTATAGCTCCTCCCACACAGCTCTGAGGCGAATTATAGCTCTTCGAACAAAGCTCTGAGGAGAATTATAGCTCCTTCCACAAATATCATCATGCCATCTAAAGGAAAGAGATCTAAAGCTGCAAAGATACGCTGGACTAAACTGGATCCGGAGCCCCACAGCAGCATAGTGGATATGGAGGTTTGTGACAGTGAATGTGCCCAGGAGGTACATAGTGAACCTGTGGTGTCATTTTCATGTTCAACTCAGTGTCAAGTTCAAGAGCACAGTGACAGTGTGATGGGCACTTCTGAAAACCATGGCATGCAAGAACCATGTGTACCAAGTGAGATTTCTGTGCAGGCATCATTTCATCAGGGTCATCATGGCTATGGAAGGTTAAGGAACAAACAGTGTACATGCATGGCTCTGACATTTTTGGCATACCACAGTGAGCTTGATGATGTGAGAAAGGGTGATCTTGTTCAAATACTGAAGAAGGGCAACAGCTTGTATGGCTCAACAATAAAACAGCTAAAACAAAGAAATGTCTATCAGCATCAACATTTGACAATGGAAGAAGTGCCCCTCAGAGTCAACACTGACAAATATGAGTATAACGTTGTTAAATCTCCAGTGTTATCGGGATGTATGAGAGACACGGTAGACGGTGACAACCAAGGTTGGTTTGTTGACCTCTCCACAAGACTTCAGTGCCTCAATGCAGATGTTACACATGCACTTTTTATAGTAGTGCCATATTGCATTGCAATGTTCAGAGACAAGTCTGGGAGATATGGACTGTTTGATTCTCATAGTCGAAATAAGGATGGACTTCCTGCCACTGGAAAAGGAAAAGCTGTTATGATCACTTTTACACATTTGAGTGATATGGGGGCAAGGATTTATAAGTTGTATGAATTGCTCCTTACAGACACCAGAGGCCCTATTGATGGACTGCAGTATGACTTCATGCCAGTCTCATTTCATCGTGCAAGACGTCTGTCAGATGGTTTGCTGTCCCCACTGGTGCAATCTGACAAACCACATAATGCAAAGCATGTGGAGAACAAAGTGACACAGATGACCAAAGATGTAACACACACTGGATTCCCAGCCAGCAAGCATTCTCCACGGTCAGTTGATGCGAAATCCTCACAGGGCATATGGAAGGACAGTAAGGCATTGTCCAAATTAAATGCACAGAGACGACAAAAACTGAAGACAAGACACAGAAATGAAAGAAGGCGTGATTTCAAGGCTACAAAGATGTCTGTCACCAATAAGAAAAGGACATACATCACCAGCCGATACAGAGCAGATGCTGATTTTAAGTTGAAGCAGAAGCAATATATCATTCGCAAATATGCAACAGATGCCAATTTCAACTTGAAGCAGAAGCAATACATCACCAGAAAATATGCGACAAATGCAGATTTCAACTTGAAACAGAAGCAGTACACCACCAGAAAATATGCGACAAATGCAGATTACAACTTGAAGAAGAAGCAATACATCACCAGAAAATATGCCACAAATGTCGATTTCAAGTTGAAGCAGAAGCAATACATCACCAGAAAATATCATAATGATCCTGCTTTCAGAAAACGTCACTTGCAACATTGCATGAGTTACATGAAAATGAAGCGTCAAACTCAAGCAGATTTTCGCATAACCCATAAGATGCAATGTGCCTTCAAAATAAGAATGAAATACAGACGATGGACTCGTGTCATGCGGGAATGCAGTCAACCAGTGGACAACAGCCTAATGCAGACAGCTATATCCACTTTCCATGAATGCATTAAAGCTGGGCCAACATTTGTGTGCACGATGTGTCATCGCACCCTTTTCCCTAACCAAGTGAAACATTGCATTCACAGCAATTACAAGAAGAATCTACACATTGTTGCTGCCTGTTTGACAGGGAAATATGTCCATGTGTGCAACAATCACTGTCAAGGACCTGAACAATGCACCGTACCAGATGAAAGGACCAAAGAATGGATTTGTCACAACTGTGATTTACATTTAAAAGCAGGACACAAATCATCCATCGCTGTAGCTAACAACATGGAGCTGGCGCCCATTCCCCCAGAGCTCTGCGATTTGAATGTGCTGGAAAGACAACTTTTGGCCAAAATACTGCCATTTGCCAAGATCATCACACTTCCCAAAGGTCGACAGGCAGCTATACATGGCGCTGTAGTGTGTGTGCCATCCGAGGTGGAAACCACGGTCAATACTCTACCAAGATCGCACAGCAAATCCCAGTTACACAGAGTCAAGCTGAAAAGACGTCTGACTTACAAAGGCCACCAGCTGTTTCATTATGTCAACATGGGAAATGTAGTAGCAGGTCTGTCAAAACTCATTGACACACACCCCGACTACAGTGACATTTCAATTAGAGTGGATGAGACAATCGCTGATGATGATGATAATGATGATGGGATGGAACTCGACAGTTGTGACGAAACTGAAATGATGGAGATACTTGAACGCATCGAAAATTGTGATCCATCAGAGGTACAGTCTGCATGTTTACCGGCTGCTTCTGAGCAACAGGAAGGCCATGACCAACAACCTCCCAATGCAGAGGATGAGAAGGATACACTAAGACCTGGAATTGGCCTAGACAGTTGTTTGCAGCCATCTGACCTTGGAGAGGAAGCACTGACACACGGTGATGGAATATTCAGCATTGCACCTGCACAAGGAAACACACCTGTCAGCTTCTTTAAAGTTCCTAGGCTTGAGGCAATGGCTTTCCCTGTTCAGTTCCCTACTGGACAGAATACATTGGACCAGGCAAGACAAGTCAAACTGTCCCCGAGCATGTATTTCAATGCAAGGCTTTTTTGTGTTGATACTCGTTTTGCAAGAGACACAAGCTACCTCTTCTTTGCGCAGTTTGTCACAGAAACACACATGGCCAAAAGCAGCATGTCCATCCAGTTAAGGAAAGGAAAACCCAATACCAGGGATGGACGGAAAATATCCAACAAGCTGCTACAGGACAAGTGTGAGGTTGAGAGGTTGGTGCGAAACCGAGATGCCACAAGGTTCATGCAACCACTGAGAGGGAGTCCAGCTTACTGGGATAAAAATCTGAAGAATTTGCTAGCCATGGTCAGACAATTGGGTAAGCCAACATTTTTTCTTACCTTCTCTGCTGATGAATTCAGATGGCCAGAGGTAATAACGGCAATAAAGGCACAACAAGGTCAAAAGGTGGATTTTGCGGGGCTAGACTGGGCTGAAAAGTGTGACATTCTTCGAGGCAACCCAGTGACCACCATGCGCATGTTTGACAAACGGGTTGATGCTCTGATGCGAGAGCTGCTGTTGGGTCCTGCACAGCCAATTGGTGAAGTTATCGATTACTTTTACCGGGTTGAATTTCAGGCGAGAGGGAGCCCTCATATACATTGTCTCTGTTGGGTAGCAGGAGCTCCTATATTTGGACAAGACAGTGATGACAAGGTGTGTGCCTTTATAGATCATAACATCTCATGCCAGCTGCCTGATGAAGCCAAACAGGCCTTACTTCACAGATTTGTAACAGAACTTCAAATGCACAGCAGATCTCATTCAAAATCATGCAAGAAAGGTAACAGAGTATGCAGATTTGGATTTCCAAAGCCACCTATTAGAAAAACGAGGATAACTTACCCGATGCCAGAAGAACAAGGAGATTGTGCAATGAAACCACAAGCAGCCAAAAACAAACTGAAACCAGTCTGGGATTTGCTTAATAACCCAAAAGTGCAGCTTGAAGACATGTCACAGCTACTGGCACAGTGTGATATGACTTTGAATCAGTACAACTCCTACATTCAGGCATTGACCTCCTCAAGCGTGATTCTAATGAAGCGTGATGTCAAGGACTGCTGGGTGAACAACTATAATCCACATTTGCTGACGGCCTGGAACACCAACATGGACATCCAGTACATTCTTGATGAGTATGGTTGCATCATGTACATGTTGTCCTACATATCCAAGCCAGAACGGGAGCTGAGTGACTATCTCAAAACAATAGTCAAAGAAATGAGCCCAGAAACAGCGACAGAACGAGAAGAAATGAAAGAGGTTCTTCAGGCTTATTCAAAACACAGAGAGGTCAGCGCCCAGGAGTCTGTGGCCCGTACGTGCAGCCTGAAAATGAAGTCTTGCTCACGTGAGGTTGTTTTTCTGCCAACTGGTGACAACGCACTGAAAATGAGTCTCCCGCTCAGTGCATTGCAGAACAAACCAGCCGATTCTCTTAATGTGTGGATGACGAGTTTTGTCGACAAATACAGAGCCAGACCTGAAACACCAGAGTTTGAGTCCATGTGTCTGGCAGACTTTGCATCCCATTACAGGGTTGTCTATGGCAAGCAGAAGGAAGATGGCAAGCAAAAGGAAGACAGCAAGCGTGTCAGCCTATTGAATGAAATGGGAATGATTCAAAAACGCACGAGAGGGAAGCCTGCAATCATCAGGTACGCACGCTTCTCAGAGAAGAAGGACCCTGAGAACTACTACGGCAGACTGCTTAAACTGTACCTCCCCCACCGTTCAGAGTCATCACTGAAAACTGTAAGGTTCCCAACACACCAGGATTTTTACAAAGGCGCCTGTGTGAGCTTACCAGGAGAAGAAGCAATCCAAGCAGTGTCTGCAATTGTTACCAGCAACCAAAAGAAGTTCGAACAACACAACAAAATTGTGGAACAAGTCTTGGATGACTTTGTAAAAAACGGACCTGTTGAAGATGCTTGGAACACCTTTGCCCCAGAAGCTGAGTTGGATAGGTTGGAATGTGTAGAGGAACGCAAAGAAGGGGAGCCACTTCATGAGAATGAACAAGATGATGTTCCGGAGTATACACGTCACAAACAAACAGGTGGAATTGCGCTTACTGTGAAAGCCCCACAAATGTGCCCTGATTTCCTTCGGAAAATGTACAGAAACCTTAACCGGACACAAGCTCAGACATTCTACTCAGTTTGTGACTGGTGCACTAACCGTGTGCGTGGCCTAAATCCTGACCCATTCTATTACTTTGTCACTGGTGGTGCAGGGACAGGCAAATCACACCTGATAAAGTGCATCTATGCTGAGGCGACAAAGATACTCTGTAAACTTACCAGACTACGTGAGGAAGCAGACATATCCATGCCCAGCGTTTTACTAACTGCATTTACAGGAACAGCAGCTTTCAACATTTCAGGCAACACATTGCATTCTCTGCTGAAGTTGCCAAGAAGCTTGAAGCCACCCTACCAAGGACTTGGAAATCTAATAGATGAAGTGAGGGCACAGCTGTCAAATGCGGAGATCATTGTTATTGACGAGGTGTCAATGATTTCAAAGCCCCTGTTTGCCTACATCAACTGGAGATTACAGCAAATCAAAGGCAGTAAGAAACCTTTTGGTGGTATGTCAGTACTAGCAGTAGGAGACTTTTACCAGGTCCCCCCGCTGGGAAAAAGTAAGCCACTCTGCGTGTTTGAGGAAAATACCAATGACGTCTGGAAAGACAACTTTCAGATGATCACGCTGACAGAAATCATGCGACAGAAGGAAGACATTTCATTTGCTGAGCTTTTGAATAGAATCAGAGTCAAGCAGAAGACTGGCACCTTAAGCAATGATGACAAAGCTCTGCTTGCTCAGGCTTTTACAGATCCCACCCACTGCCCTAATGACGTGCTACACATATTTGCCACCAACAAAGAGGTTCACAAACATAATGCTGCAACTGTGTCTGTTCTCCATTCAAACGTCACCAACATAGATGCCGACGATTACAGAAAAGACCCTAAGACAGGAGTGATGCTGAGGCAACACCAACCTTTCAAAGGACACAAAGAAAATCTGATTGACACACTGCAAGCAGCTGAAGGTGCCCGTATCATGATCACAAGAAACATTGATGTAGAAGACGGGCTTGTTAACGGGACATTTGGCAAGATTGCAAGAATAATCATCCAGACTGAGAATGGTGCTACTACGGTAAACAAGCTTGGGCTTGTGCTGGACAATCCAAATGCAGGACAGAGATACCGTAACAAGTCATCTTGTGATGCTGACAACTTGGTGTACATAGAAAGGGTAGAGGAAAACCTGAGACAGAAAGGAGTTTTTCGCAGGCAGTTCCCCCTGAAGTTGGCTTTTGGATGTACGATTCATAAGTGTCAGGGGATGTCGATACAGTCGGCAGTGGTCTCATTGAAACGGGTCTTCCAACCGGGAATGGCCTATGTTGCTCTGAGTAGAACGACTACACTACAAGGACTGTACATAACCGACTTTGATGAGAAGAATATCTTTGCTGATCCTGAAATCACAGCTTCCCTGGATTCAATGAAGAATGCATCACTGGAAAGTGTTATGCCCCTCTTAAAGTTTCTACAGACAACAGACAAACAGCAAACATTAACAATTATCCATCACAACACGGAAGGATTACCAGCTCACATTGAAGATATCAAATCTCACCATGAGTTGACACTTGGAGATGTTTTATGTTTCACTGAAACTCATCTCTCAGGCTCTTCTGTTGCTGAAAGTCTCCAGCTGGAGGGCTACAACCTGTTCAAACGCAACAGACACCTCTCGTACACAAACCTTCCTGACATTGCAAGTAAAAGTGGCGGAGGTGTCGCCTTGTATGTCAGAAACCATTTCAAGGCCTATGAAAAGCAGTATCATCACAATGTGACTGACTTGGAGTTCTTGGTTGTCAAACTGGAGTCCCCTGTACAAGCTTTGATCGCTGTCGTTTACAGGCCACCGGATTACAGTATTGGCCAATTCCTTACTAACCTGCTGGGCCTCTTGGAATCTTTGGAAATAATGGATTGCCAACCTATAATACTCTGTGGAGATTTCAATGAAGATTTTCTGTGCAGAGAAAAGAAGCCAATATCTGACCTTCTTCACTCAAGAGGATATACTCAACTGGTCTGGGCAGCCACCACAGAAAAAAACACACTGTTGGATCACATTTACATCTCCAGGGTGCAGCAGTGTCTCCAGTCAGGAGTACTGCACAGTTATTACAGCTACCATTATCCTGTGTATTGTGTTTTGAGCAGTGGTTGTGAACACGCTTAGAGCCTGCATAAACAGGGCATGAGTGTTGCCAGGAAACAGTGGTTGTGAGACAGTGGTCATCAAACAGATAAAGTGGCAATGAGGGTCAGTTTACGTGGCCATAGTTATGTGGGACCATTTACAATTAGCTAAACATCATTCTCTATATTTCATGTTCGGTGTACTTGTTAGACACTGAACTCACTTACTCCCCCCCATCCATCACAGACATCTGTCCTCATCATATAGTAAGAGGAATACCGCGCTGTAGTGCACCCAAAAAGGGTACCTGTTCGTGAAATATTGTGAATGACCAAATAGGGGATAACCAAAATAGTGATGAAAATAACTTAGTGAAAAAAACTTAAAAAAAACTACATAATAACAAAAGCAGCCACTCTATGTGAGATACACACACTAATACAACAATATAACAAATATAGCAGCGCTGTAAATAGGAGTAAATACTAGTACCAGTGTTGAATAGGACTAATTGGTTAGAACCCAAATTAAATAACTAACACAGTTCTTGAAACCTAAATCAATAAGTGTTCACTGGACAGTCCTAACACAGTGAATAAAGTCCAAATAAATGTTGTGAAAATACATAGGCTCAGACCCCATTTTTTTAAAGCAGGAAATGTAAAATAGAAAAAATTCCTCCACCGCACCACGGTGGTAGCTGAAAATAAAATGCGCGCTTACCAAACGGCAAGCACAAGGGGGCTTGCGACCTTAACCCGGTCAGGGCCTTTCATTGGATGGGCTTCTAGGAAACGACATGCCACTTCATACAGCCAAAGGGTGATGATACCACTAGTCCACCAAGTCACAGGAAATCACTCTTATCATGGAGATTAATAAAAGACTCCTAGCTGGGGGGTTGTTCTCATTTAGGAGTACCCCGGGAAAAGAGAGGGAAACAACATAGCGTAATCCTGGTTTTGAGGTTTATTAAAAGAATTAAAATAACACTTACAGTGTAGCAGATTCAAATAAGCATAAGAAGCCGGCTGGCTAAAACGATCACCCGTCCTACAGACGGTAGATGCAGCACGTCAGCTCGCCCTATCACACTGTCCTCATCACACTCACCCTCTCCTTCCTGTGCTATAGCCTGCTTGCTGATTAGTAAGACAAAGAAACAGCAAGGAGCAAAACTGCAGAGAAACTGAAAATTTGTAAGGGTTTAAAGTATATGCTTTAATGAATTGCCTTGTATCCAAAAAGTTCAAAAAGTTGACTGTTCAAAATGTTAATGTTAATGTTAATGTATAACGGAAATATACCGCCAGTTCGCTTGTGATGCAATATATTGAAATTATATGTACACTGTGTAAACTGTTTTTGACACACTTGATTTTGGGACGCGAGTCCGTCAGGTGCTATGCTTTGGCTGGGGCGGAATAAATCCTGGTAACCCTTAAGTCTGTGTCCGACAAAGTCATTTACCGATATTTCTACCTTCTACATCATTAGCACTTGTGCACTTTTTAAATTTGATCAATCAATTGGTTAGTGTAATGTTTACTATCTTTACTCACTACAAACACTCCACACAGTTACTCTGCCCATCTGCCCAGTTCAACCTTTCCACAGTTACTCCAACCACACAACAGTTACTCCAGGCACTCCCCCCAGTTACTCCGCTCACTCCAGTTGTAGAGGCAAGAACACTTTTCACAATTTCCCCAGAAATTGTACCTTTTCTAGTTCTTATTATTCTTATTATTATAGCCAAATTTACCACCCTAACTCCTCCCACAGTTTTTACACTACATAGACAAGTAATATACTAAAACGTGCGGATTGTTCCCGAATGGTGTGCTATTATTTTGTGGAACGTTTCGCTGAATGGTTCACGAAATATCGTAGTTTTTGCGGCGAAATTGGTCCCATAGGAATGAATGGGGAAACTAGAGTGGGAGGTGACAAAAGGTGAAAAATCAGAACATGATTTCTAAACTGCCGCCACTCCCTCATTTTCAAGCCCACCTACACAAATCTTATATCAAAACGTTCAGCTATCCCTGCTGCCACTAAACATGTCCACGGCTAAGCCATAGTCCTGATAGTTTTCACAATATGACCATTTGTTTGCAACTCACACCGTCCATTGACATTCATTGAAACTACACTCTAGCCCCTTCAAATTTGAAGGGCAATTTCTAAACTGCGACCGTGCCTCTATTTTTAATATTTCAGAGACATACTATACATCAAAATCTAGGTCTGGGTCTTGTGATTCTCACAATATAAAGATCTTCGCTGTAGGATTTATAGTTTTTGGGAAAAAGCTTTTTGTTTAGAGGTCATTTCAGGAAATTTTAGCCATTAATCAGTGTACTGTGTTTGTTTTGTTGCCATGGTTACCAAAGCTTCTGTTATACACAGGGGGGGAGGTGGCTGGAGCATCTCAGCTCTGATTACAGAGCCCGGGGGAGGGGACAGACACACCATGTACTGATTTATAATAGAGGAATATGATGGGGCAGTTTTGATAGGGCAATTCTGATGGGGCAGTTTTAATGGGGCAATTATGATGGGGCAGTTTTGATGGTGGCAATATGATGGGGCAGTTTTGGTGGGGCAATTATGATGGGGCAGTTTTGATGGTGGCAATATGATGGGGCAGTTTTGATAGAGCAATTCTGATGGGGCAGTTTTGATGGTGGCAATATGATGGGGCAATTCTGATGGGGCAGTTTTGATGGTGGCAATATGATGGGGCAGTTTTGATGGGGCAGTTTTGATGGGGCAATTCTGATGGGGCAGTTTTGATGGGGCAATTCTGATGGGGCAGTTTTGATGGTGGCAATATGATGGGGCAGTTTTGATGGGACAATTCTGATGGGGCAGTTTTGATGGCAGTTTTTGAAAAAAAGAAAAATTCATTTTTGAAAAAAAATAATTCATTTTTGAAAAAAAAATATTTTTGAAAAAAAATCATTTTTGAAAAAAAAAATTCATTTTTGAAAAAAAAAAATCATTTTTGAAAAAAAAAAAAAAATTAAAAAAAAAAAAAAATTATTTTTGAAAAAAAAAAATCATTTTTGAAAAAAAAAAAATCATTTTTGAAAAAAAAAAATATTTAAAAAAAAAATTATTTTTGAAAAAAAAAATTTTTTGAAAAAAAAAAATATATTATTGAGGAAAAAAATATTTTTGAAAAAAAAAATATTTTTGAAAAAATAAAAAAAATCATTTTTGAAAAAATAAAAAAAATCATTTTTGAAAAAATAAAAAAAATCATTTTTGAAAAAAAATAATTCATTTTTGAAAAAAAAATTCATTTTTGAAACAAAAAAAAATATTTTTGAAAAAAAAATTACTTTTGAAAAAAAAATTACTTTTGAAAAAAAAAAAATCATTTTTGAAAAAAAAATTCATTTTTGAAAAAAAAAATTATTTTTTGAAAAAAAAAAAATTACTTTTGAAAAAAATGTTCAGCTCTTTCAGCTAATGATGGAACTTTTTTACTACTATTTATACTTTTTAAAATATTAAGCTTTTTAACACTTTTCACAGTTACTCAAGCCACTCCACCCCACCCAGTTACTCCACCCACTCCAGTTGTAGAGGCAAGAACACTTTCACAATTTCCCCAGAAATTGTAGCTTTTCTAGTTAAGTGTTCTTGCATAGCAAGACCACTTACTGTTATCTCACATATATATTATTATTAAGTGTTCTTGCATAGCAAGACCACTTACTGTTATCTCACATATATATTATTCTTATTATTATAGCCAAATTTACCACCCTAACTCCTCCCACAGTTTTTACACTACATAGACAAGTAATATACCGAAACGTGCGGATTGTTCCCGAATGGTGTGCTATTACTTTGTGGAACGTTTCGCCGAATGGTTCACAAAATATCGTCATTTTTGCGGCAAAATTGGTCCCATAGGAATGAATGGGGAAACTAGAGTGGGAGATGACAAAAGCTGAAAAATCAGAACATGATTTCTAAACTGCCACCACTCCCTCATTTTCAAGCCCACCTACACAAATCTTATATCAAAACGTTCAGCTATCCCTGCTGCCACTAAACATGTCCACGGCTAAGCCATAGTCCTGATAGTTTTCACAATATGACCATTTGTTTGCAACTCACACCGTCCATTGACATTCATTGAAACTACACTCTAGCCCCCTCCAAATTTGAAGGGCAATTTCTAAACTGCGACCGTGCCTTCATTTTTAATATTTCACAGACATACTATGTATCAAAATCTAGGTCTGGGTCTTGTGATTCTCACAATATAAAGATCTTCGCTGCAGGATGTATAGTTTTTAAAATACGGCCATTTGTTTAGAGGTCATTTCAGGAAATTTTAGCCATTAATCAGAGTGTACTGTTAGTGTTTGTTTTGTTGCCATGGTTACCAAAGCTTCTGTTATACACAGGGGGGGAAGGTGGCTGGAGCATCTCAGCTGATTACAGAGCCCGGGGGAGGGGACAGACACACCATGTACTGATTTATAATAGAGGAATATGATGGGGCAGTTTTGATGGGGTAATTCTGATGGGGCAGTTTTGATGAAGTAGTATTTGGGAAGCATAAACAGGGCATGAGCGTTGCTAGGAAACAGTGGTTGTAAACACAAGATGCTGAGACACCCCAAATGCATGTGACTTCATCTGCTAGACTTGATAATGCTTGTAGACTCCTCCCACAGTTTTTACACTACAGAGACAAGTAATATACCGAAACGTGCGGATTGTTCCCGATTGGTGTGCTATCACTTTGTGGAACGTTTCGCCGAATGGTCCACGAAATATCGTCGTTTTTGCGGCGAAATTGGTCCCATAGGAATGAATGGCAAAATGTTCAAAAGGAAATGTTGCTAGGAAACAGGGGTTGTAAACACAAGATGCTGAGACACCCCAAATGCATGTGACTTCATCTGCTAGACTTGATAATGCTTGTAGACTCCTCCCACATTTTCCACACTACAGAGACAAGTAATATACCGAAACGTGCGGATTTTTCCCGATTGGTGTGCTATTACTTTGTGGAACGTTTCGCCGAATGGTCCACGAAATATCGTCGTTTTTGCGGCAAAATTGGTCCCATAGGAATGAATGGCGAAATGTTCAAAACTAGAGTGGGAGGTGACAAAAGCTGACAACCCCATGATCAGCCAAAACATTATGACCACCCCATGATCAGCCAAAACATTATGACCGCCCCATGTAAAAAAAAAAATATTTTTGAAAAAAATAAAAATTAATTTTTGAAAAAAAAAATATTTTTGAAAAAAAAAATATTTTTGAAAAAAATATATATTTTTGAAAAAAAATTACTTTTGAAAAAAAAAAATTAAAAAAAAAATCATTTTTGAAAAAAACAAAATTCATTTTTGAAAAAAAAAATTTCATTTTTGAAAAAAAAAATTTCATTTTTGAAAAAAAAAATCATTTAAAAAAATCATTTTTGAAAAAACAAAAAACAAAATCATTTTTGAAAAAACAAAAAAACAAAATCATTTTTGAAAAAAAAAAATCACAAAGCTCTGAGGGGAATTATAGCTCCTCTCACACAGCTCTAAGGACAATTATAGCATTATAGCTCCTCCCACACAGCTTGGATGGAAGTTATAGCTCCTCCAATACAGCTTTGAGGGGAATTATAGCTCCTCCCACACAGCTCAAAGGGGAATTATAGCATTATAGCTTAGCATTATAGCTCCTCCCACACAACTCTGAGGGGAATTATAGTTTCTCCCACACCGCTGTGAGGGGAATTATAGCTCCTCCTACACAGCTCTGAGGGGAATTACAGCTTAGCATTATAGCTCCTCCCACACAGCTGAGGAGAATTAGAGCTCCTCCCACACAACTCTGAGAGGAATTATAGTTTCTTCCACACCGCTGTGAGGGGAATTATAGCTCCTTTTAAACAGCTCTGAGGGGAATTATAGCTTCTCCCACACAACTCTGATGGGAAATGTAGCTTCTCCCACACAGCTCTGAGGGGAAATATAGCTTCTCCCACACAGCTCTAAGGGGAATTATAGCTCCTCCCACACAACACTAAGGGGAATTGTATCTCCTCCCACACAGCTCAGAGGGGAGTTATAGCTCCTCCCACACAGCTCTGAGGCGAATTATAGCTCTTCGAACAAAGCTCTGAGGAGAATTATAGCTCCTTCCACAAATATCATCATGCCATCTAAAGGAAAGAGATCTAAAGCTGCAAAGATACGCTGGACTAAACTGGATCCGGAGCCCCACAGCAGCATAGTGGATATGGAGGTTTGTGACAGTGAATGTGCCCAGGAGGTACATAGTGAACCTGTGGTGTCATTTTCATGTTCAACTCAGTGTCAAGTTCAAGAGCACAGTGACAGTGTGATGGGCACTTCTGAAAACCATGGCATGCAAGAACCATGTGTACCAAGTGAGATTTCTGTGCAGGCATCATTTCATCAGGGTCATCATGGCTATGGAAGGTTAAGGAACAAACAGTGTACATGCATGGCTCTGACATTTTTGGCATACCACAGTGAGCTTGATGATGTGAGAAAGGGTGATCTTGTTCAAATACTGAAGAAGGGCAACAGCTTGTATGGCTCAACAATAAAACAGCTAAAACAAAGAAATGTCTATCAGCATCAACACTTGACAATGGAAGAAGTGCCCCTCAGAGTCAACACTGACAAATATGAGTATAATGTTGTTAAATCTCCAGTGTTATCGGGATGTATGAGAGACACGGTAGACGGTGACAACCAAGGTTGGTTTGTTGACCTCTCCACAAGACTTCAGTGCCTCAATGCAGATGTTACACATGCACTTTTTATAGTAGTGCCATATTGCATTGCATTGTTCAGAGACAAGTCTGGGAGATATGGACTGTTTGATTCTCATAGTCGAAATAAGGATGGACTTCCTGCCACTGGAAAAGGAAAAGCTGTTATGATCACTTTTACACATTTGAGTGATATGGGGGCAAGGATTTATAAGTTGTATGAATTGCTCCTTACAGACACCAGAGGCCCTATTGATGGACTGCAGTATGACTTCATGCCAGTCTCATTTCATCGTGCAAGACGTCTGTCAGATGGTTTGCTGTCCCCACTGGTGCAATCTGACAAACCACATAATGCAAAGCATGTGGAGAACAAAGTGACACAGATGACCAAAGATGTAACACACACTGGATTCCCAGCCAGCAAGCATTCTCCACGGTCAGTTGATGCGAAATCCTCACAGGGCATATGGAAGGACAGTAAGGCATTGTCCAAATTAAATGCACAGAGACGACAAAAACTGAAGACAAGACACAGAAATGAAAGAAGGCGTGATTTCAAGGCTACAAAGATGTCTGTCACCAATAAGAAAAGGACATACATCACCAGCCGATACAGAGCAGATGCTGATTTTAAGTTGAAGCAGAAGCAATATATCATTCGCAAATATGCAACAGATGCCAATTTCAACTTGAAGCAGAAGCAATACATCACCAGAAAATATGCGACAAATGCAGATTTCAACTTGAAACAGAAGCAGTACACCACCAGAAAATATGCGACAAATGCAGATTACAACTTGAAGAAGAAGCAATACATCACCAGAAAATATGCCACAAATGTCGATTTCAAGTTGAAGCAGAAGCAATACATCACCAGAAAATATCATAATGATCCTGCTTTCAGAAAACGTCACTTGCAACATTGCATGAGTTACATGAAAATGAAGCGTCAAACTCAAGCAGATTTTCGCATAACCCATAAGATGCAATGTGCCTTCAAAATAAGAATGAAATACAGACGATGGACTCGTGTCATGCGGGAATGCAGTCAACCAGTGGACAACAGCCTAATGCAGACAGCTATATCCACTTTCCATGAATGCATTAAAGCTGGGCCAACATTTGTGTGCACGATGTGTCATCGCACCCTTTTCCCTAACCAAGTGAAACATTGCATTCACAGCAATTACAAGAAGAATCTACACATTGTTGCTGCCTGTTTGACAGGGAAATATGTCCATGTGTGCAACAATCACTGTCAAGGACCTGAACAATGCACCGTACCAGATGAAAGGACCAAAGAATGGATTTGTCACAACTGTGATTTACATTTAAAAGCAGGACACAAATCATCCATCGCTGTAGCTAACAACATGGAGCTGGCGCCCATTCCCCCAGAGCTCTGCGATTTGAATGTGCTGGAAAGACAACTTTTGGCCAAAATACTGCCATTTGCCAAGATCATCACACTTCCCAAAGGTCGACAGGCAGCTATACATGGCGCTGTAGTGTGTGTGCCATCCGAGGTGGAAACCACGGTCAATACTCTACCAAGATCGCACAGCAAATCCCAGTTACACAGAGTCAAGCTGAAAAGACGTCTGACTTACAAAGGCCACCAGCTGTTTCATTATGTCAACATGGGAAATGTAGTAGCAGGTCTGTCAAAACTCATTGACACACACCCCGACTACAGTGACATTTCAATTAGAGTGGATGAGACAATCGCTGATGATGATGATAATGATGATGGGATGGAACTCGACAGTTGTGACGAAACTGAAATGATGGAGATACTTGAACGCATCGAAAATTGTGATCCATCAGAGGTACAGTCTGCATGTTTACCGGCTGCTTCTGAGCAACAGGAAGGCCATGACCAACAACCTCCCAATGCAGAGGATGAGAAGGATACACTAAGACCTGGAATTGGCCTAGACAGTTGTTTGCAGCCATCTGACCTTGGAGAGGAAGCACTGACACACGGTGATGGAATATTCAGCATTGCACCTGCACAAGGAAACACACCTGTCAGCTTCTTTAAAGTTCCTAGGCTTGAGGCAATGGCTTTCCCTGTTCAGTTCCCTACTGGACAGAATACATTGGACCAGGCAAGACAAGTCAAACTGTCCCCGAGCATGTATTTCAATGCAAGGCTTTTTTGTGTTGATACTCGTTTTGCAAGAGACACAAGCTACCTCTTCTTTGCGCAGTTTGTCACAGAAACACACATGGCCAAAAGCAGCATGTCCATCCAGTTAAGGAAAGGAAAACCCAATACCAGGGATGGACGGAAAATATCCAACAAGCTGCTACAGGACAAGTGTGAGGTTGAGAGGTTGGTGCGAAACCGAGATGCCACAAGGTTCATGCAACCACTGAGAGGGAGTCCAGCTTACTGGAATAAAAATCTGAAGAATTTGCTAGCCATGGTCAGACAATTGGGTAAGCCAACATTTTTTCTTACCTTCTCTGCTGCAGAATTCAGATGGCCAGAGGTAATAACGGCAATAAAGGCACAACAAGGTCAAAAGGTGGATTTTGCGGGGCTAGACTGGGATGAAAAGTGTGACATTCTTCGAGGCAACCCAGTGACCACCATGCGCATGTTTGACAAACGGGCTGATGCTCTGATGCGAGAGCTGCTGTTGGGTCCTGCACAGCCAATTGGTGAAGTTATTGATTACTTTTACCGGGTTGAATTTCAGGCGAGAGGGAGCCCTCATATACATTGTCTCTGTTGGGTAGCAGGAGCTCCTATATTTGGACAAGACAGTGATGACAAGGTGTGTGCCTTTATAGATCATAACATCTCATGCCAGCTGCTTGATGAAGCCAAACAGGCCTTACTTCACAGATTTGTAACAGAACTTCAAATGCACAGCAGATCTCATTCAAAATCATGCAAGAAAGGTAACAGAGTATGCAGATTTGGATTTCCAAAGCCACCTATTAGAAAAACGAGGATAACTTACCCGATGCTAGAAGAACAAGGAGATTGTGCAATGAAACCACAAGCAGCCAAAAACAAACTGAAACCAGTCTGGGATTTGCTTAATAACCCAAAAGTGCAGCTTGAAGACATGTCACAGCTACTGGCACAGTGTGATATGACTTTGAATCAGTACAACTCTTACATTCAGGCATTGACCTCCTCAAGTGTGATTCTAATGAAGCGTGATGTCAAGGACTGCTGGGTGAACAACTACAATCCACATTTGCTGACAGCCTGGAATGCCAACATGGACATCCAGTACATTCTTGATGAGTATGGTTGCATCATGTACATGTTGTCCTACATATCCAAGCCAGAACGGGAGGTGAGTGACTATCTCAAAACAATAGTCAAAGAAATGAGCCCAGAAACAGCGACAGAACGAGAAGAAATGAAAGAGGTTCTTCAGGCTTATTCAAAACACAGAGAGGTCAGCGCCCAGGAGTCTGTGGCCCATACGTGCAGCCTGAAAATGAAGTCTTGCTCACGTGAGGTTGTTTTTCTGCCAACTGGTGACAACGCACTGAAAATGAGTCTCCCGCTCAGTGCATTGCAGAACAAACCAGCCGATTCTCTTAATGTGTGAATGACGAGTTTTGTCGACAAATACAGAGCCAGACCCGAAACACCAGAGTTTGAGTCCATGTGTCTGGCAGACTTTGCATCCCATTACAGGGTTGTCTATGGCAAGCAGAAGGAAGACAGCAAGCGTGTCAGCCTATTGAATGAAATGGGAATGATTCAAAAACGCACGAGAGGGAAGCCTGCAATCATCAGGTACGCACGCTTCTCAGAGAAGAAGGACCCCGAGAACTACTACGGCAGACTGCTTAAACTCTACCTCCCCCACAGTTCAGAGTCATCACTGAAAACTGTAAGGTTCCCAATACACCAGGATTTTTACAAAGGCGCCCGTGTGAGCTTACCAGGAGAAGAAGCAATCCGAGCAGTGTCTGCAATTGTTACCAGCAACCAAAAGAAGTTCGAACAACACAACAAAATTGTGGAACAAGTCTTGGATGACTTTGTAAAAAACGGCCCTGTTGAAGATGCTTGGAACACCTTTGCCCCAGAAGCTGAGTTGGATAGGTTGGAATGTATAGAGGAACGCAAAGAAGGGGAGCCACTTCATGAGAATGAACAAGATGATGTTCCGGAGTATACACGTCACAAACAAACAGGTGGAATTGCGCTTACTGTGAAGGTCCCACAAATGTGCCCTGATTTCCTTCGGAAAATGTACAGAAACCTTAACCGGACACAAGCTCAGACATTCTACTCAGTTTGTGACTGGTGCACTAACCGTGTGCGTGGCCTAAATCCTGACCCATTCTATTACTTTGTCACTGGTGGTGCAGGGACAGGCAAATCACACCTGATAAAGTGCATCTATGCTGAGGCGACAAAGATACTCTGTAAACTTACCAGACTATGTGAGGAAGCAGACATATCCATGCCCAGCGTTTTACTAACTGCATTTACAGGAACAGCAGCTTTCAACATTTCAGGCAACACTTTGCATTCTCTGCTGAAGTTGCCAAGAAGCTTGAAGCCACCCTACCAAGGACTTGGAAATCTAATAGATGAAGTGAGGGCACAGCTGTCAAATGCAGAGATCACTGTTATTGACGAGGTGTCAATGATTTCAAAGCCCCTGTTTGCCTACATCAACTGGAGATTACAGCAAATCAAAGGCAGTAAGAAATCTTTTGCTGGTATGTCAGTACTAGCAGTAGGAGACTTTTACCAGGTCCCCCCGCTTGGAAAAAGTAAGCCACTCTGCGTGTTTGAGGAAAATACCAATGACCTCTGGAAAGACAACTTTCAGATGATCACGCTGACAGAGATCATGCGACAGAAGGATGACATTTCATTTGCTGAGCTTTTGAATAGAATCAGAGTCAAGCAGAAGACTGTCACCTTAAGCAATGATGACAAAGCTCTGCTTGCTCAGGCTTTTACAGATCCCACCCACTGCCCTAATGACGTGCTACACATATTTGCCACCAACAAAGAGGTTCACAAACATAATGCTGCAACTGTGTCTGTTCTCCATTCAAACGTCACCAACATAGATGCTGACGATTACAGAAAAGACCCTAAGACAGGAGTGATGCTGAGGCAACACCAACCTTTCAAAGGACACAAAGACAATCTGATTGACACACTGCAAGCAGCTGAAGGTGCCCGTATCATGATCACAAGAAACATTGATGTAGAAGACGGGCTTGTTAACGGGACATTTGGCAAGATTGCAAGAATAATCATCCAGACTGAGAATGGTACTACTACGGTAAACAAGCTTGGGCTTATGCTGGACAATCCAAATGCAGGACAGAGATACCGTAACAAGTTGTCTTGTGATGCTGACAACTTGGTGTACATAGAAAGGGTAGAGGAAAACCTGAGACAGAAAGGAGTTGTTCGCAGGCAGTTCCCCCTGAAGTTGGCTTTTGCATGTACGATTCATAAGTGTCAGGGGATGTCGATACAGTCAGCAGTGGTCTCATTGAAACGGGTCTTCCAACCGGGAATGGCCTATCTTGCTCTGAGTAGAACAACTACACTGCAAGGACTGTACATAACCGACTTTGATGAGAAGAAGATCTTTGCTGATCCTGAAATCACAGCCTCCCTGGATTCAATGAAGAATGCATCACTGGAAAATGTTATGCCCCTCTTAAAGGGGCAAAACGTTCAGCTATCCCTGCTGCCACTAAACATGTCCACGGCTAAGCCATAGTCCTGATAGTTTTCACAATATGACCATTTGTTTGCAACTCACACCGTCCATTGACATTCATTGAAACTACACTCTAGCCCCTTCAAATTTGAAGGGCAGTTTCTAAACTGCGACCGTGCCTTCAATTTTAATATTTCAGAGACATACTATGTATCAAAATCTAGGTCTGGGTCTTGTGATTCTCACAATATAAAGATCTTCGCTGTAGGATTTATAGTTTTTAAAATACGGCCATTTGAATTACTGCACAGTTGTTACATCTATAATGGTCCTGTGTATTGTGCATTGAACAGTATTTGTGAAGCATAAACAGGACATGAGCGTTGCTAGGAAACAGTGGTTGTAAACACAAGATGCTGAGACCCCCCAAATGCATGTGGTCATACCTTCATCTGCTAGATGAAGGTATGACAAAAGCTGACCCCCCATGATCAGCCAAAACATTATGACCCCCCCATGATCAGCCAAAACATTATGACCCCCCCATGATCAGCCAAAACATTATGACCACAACATGATCAGCCAAAACATTATGACCCCCCCATGATCAGCCAAAATCTTATGACCCCCCCCATGATCAGCCAAAATATTATGTCCACCCCACGATCAGCCAAAACATTATGACCACCCCATTATCAGCCAAAAAACATTATGACCCCCCCATGATCAGCCAAATCATTATGACCACCCCACGATCAGCCAAAACATTATGACCACAACATGATCAGCCAAAACATTATGACCACCCCATGATCAGCCAAAACATTATGACCACAACATGATCAGCCAAAACATTATGACCGCCCCATGATCAGCCAAAACATTATGACCGCCCCATGATCAGCCAAAACATTATGACCACAACATGATCAGCCAAAACATTATGACCACGCCATAATCAGCCAAATCATTATGACCACGCCATAATCAGCCAAAATATTATGACCTTCCATGATCAGCCAAAATATTATGACCCCCCATGATCAGCCAAAACATTATGACCCCCCATGATCAGCCAAAACATTATGACCGCCCCATGAAAAAAAAAATATTTAAAAAAAAAAAAAATTCATTTATTCATTTAAAAAAAAAAAAAATTTTTTGAAAAAAAAAAAAAAATTATTTTGAAAAAAAAAAATTATTTTTGAAAAAAAAAAAAATTCATTTATTCATTTAAAAAAAAAAAATTTTTTGAAAAAAAAAAAAAAATTTTGAAAAAAAAAAATTATTTTGAAAAAAAAAAAAATCATTTTTGAAAAAAAAAAATTTTTGAAAAAAAAAATTATTTTTGAAAAAAAAAAATTACTTTTGAAAAAAATAATTATTTTGGAAAAAAAAATTTTTGAAAAAAAAAAGAGGAAAAAAAATTTTTTTTTGAAAAAAAAAATATATTTTTGAAAAAATAAAAAAAACATTTTTGAAAAAAAAATCATTTTTGAAAAAAAAAATCATTTTTGAAAAAAAAAAACATTTTTAAAAAAAAAATTTTTTTTTAAAAATTCATAATTTTTGAAAAAAAAATAATTTTTGAAAAAAATGTTCAGCTCTTTCAGCTAATGATGGGACTTCAACTGTTTTACTACTATTTATACTTTTTAAAATATTAAGCTTTTTAACACTTTTCACAGTTACTCAAGCCACTCCACTCCACCCAGTTACTCGGCCCACTCCAGTTGTAGAGGCAAGAACACTTTTCACAATTTCCCCAGAAATTGTAGCTTTTCTAGTTATTATTATTATTATAGCCAAATTTACCACCCTAACTCCTCCCACAATTTTTACACTACATAGACAAGTAATATACCGAAACGTGTGGATTGTTCCCGAATGGTGTGCTATTATTTTGTGGAACGTTTTGCCAAATGGTTCACGAAATATTGTCGTTTTTGCGGCGAAATTGGTCCCATAGGAATGAATGGGGAAACTAGAGTGAGAGGTGACAAAAGCTGAAAAATCAGAACATGATTTCTAAACTGCCGCCACTCCCTCATTTTCAAGCCCACCTACACAAATCTTATATCAAAACGTTCAGCTATCCCTGCTGCCACTAAACATGTCCACGGCTAAGCCATAGTCCTGATAGTTTTCACAATATGACCATTTGTTTGTAACTCACACCGTCCATTGACATTCATTGAAACTACACTCTAGCCCCTTCAAATTTGAAGGGCAATTTCTAAACTGCGACCGTGCCTTCAATTTTAATATTTCAGAGACATACTATGTATCATCTAGGTCTGGGTCTTGTGATTCTCACAATATAAAGATCTTCGCTGTAGGATTTATAGTTTTTAAAATAAGGCCATTTGAATTACTGCACAGTTTCTACATCTATCATGGTCCTGTGTATTGTGTATTGAGCAGTATATGTGAAGCATAAACAGGGCATGAGCGTTGCTAGGAAACAGTGGTTGTAAACACAAGATGCTGAGACACCCCAAATGCATGTGGTCATACCTTCATCTGATAGGCTTGATAATGCTTGTAGACCCCTCCCACAGTTTTTACACTACAGAGACAAGTAATATACCGAAACGTGCGGATTGTTCCCGATTGGTGTGCTATTACTTTGTGGAACATTTCGCCGAATGGTCCACGAAATATCGTCGTTATTGCGGCGAAATTGGTCCCGTAGGAATGAATGGCGAAATGTTCAAAACTAGAGTGGGAGGTGACAAAATCTGACAACCCCATGATCAGCCAAAACATGACCACCCCATGATCAGTATGACCGCCCCATGAAAAAAAAAATATTTTTGAAAAAAAATAATCATTTTTGAAAAAAAATCATTTTTGAAAAAAAAATATTTTTGAAAAAAAAAATTTCATTTAAAAAAAAAAAATCATTTTTGAAAAAAAAAATTCATTTTTGAAAAAAAAAAATAATTTTTGAAAAAATGTTCAGCTCTTTCAGCTAATGATGGGACTTCATCAACTTTTTTACTACTATTTATACTTTTTAAAATATTAAGCTTTTTAACACTTTTCACAGTTACTCAAGCCACTCCACCCAGTTACTCCGCCCACTCCAGTTGTCGAGGCAAGTACACTTTTCACAATTTCCCCAAAAATTGTAGCTTTTCTAGTTCTTATTATTATTATAGCCAAATTTACCACCCTAACTCCTCCCACAGTTTTTACACTACATAGACAAGTAATATACTGAAACGTGCGGATTGTTCCCGAATGGTGTGCTATTACTTTGTGGAATGTTTCGCCAAATGGTTCACAAAATGCCGCTGTTTTCGCGGCAAAATTAGTCCCATAGGAATGAATGGCGAAATCTTCAATGTCATTTAATTGGTGTGCTATTACCTTGTGTAACTTTGTGAAAAGCTGAAAAATACCAGTGTGAATCCGGAATCAGTCATTTAATTGGTGTGCTATTATTTTTAGGGAACGTTTCACCGAATGGTTCACAAAATCTCGTTGTTTTTGCAGCGAAATTGGTCCCATAGGAATGAATGGCGAAATGTTCAAAACTAGAGTGGGAGGTGACAAAAGCTGACAACCCCATGATCATACCACCCTAACTCCTCCAACAGCTTTTAAACTACATATACAGTAATATACTGAAGGTGCGGATTATTCCCGATTGGTGTGCTATTACTTTGTGGAACGTTTCGCCAAATTTTTCACAAAATATCATAGTATTTGCGGAAATTTGGTCCCATAGGAATGAATGGCGAAATGTTCAATGTCATTTAATTGGAGTGCTATTACCTTGTGGAACTTTGTGAAAAGCTGAAAAATACCTGTGTGAATCCGGAATCAGTCATTTAATTGGTGTGCTATTACTTTGTGGAACGTTTCACCGAATGGTTCACGAAATCTCGTTGTTTTTGCGGCGAAATTGGTCCCATAGGAATGAATGGCGAAATGTTCAAAACTAGAGTGGGAGGTGACAAAAGCTGACAACCCCATGATCATACCACCCTAACTCCTCCCACAGCTTTTAAACTACATGTACAGTAATATACTGAAGGTGCGGATTGTTCCAGATTGGTGTGCTATTACTTTGTGGAATGTTTTGCCAAATTTTTCACGAAATATCATAGTTTTTGCGGAAATTTGGTCCCATAGGAATGAATGGCGAAATGTTCAAAACTAGAGTGGGAGGTGACAAAAGCTGACAACCCCATGATCATACCACCCTAACTCCTCCCACAGCTTTTAAACTACATGTACAGTAATATACTGAAGGTGCGGATTGTTCCAGATTGGTGTGCTATTACTTTGTGGAATGTTTTGCCAAATTTTTCACGAAATATCGTAGTTTTTGCGGAAATTTGGTCCCATAGGAATGAATGGCGAAATGTTCAATGTCATTTAATTGGAGTGCTATTACTTTGTGGAACTTTGTGAAAAGCTGAAATATACCAGTTTGAATCCGGCCTCAATGTCATTTAATTGGTGTGCTATTACTTTGTGGAACGTTTTGCCGAATGGTTCACAAAATATCGTTGTTTTTGCACTGAAATTGGTCCCATAGGAATGAATGGCGAAATGTTCAAAACTAGAGTGGGAGGTGACAAAAGCTGACAACCCCATGATCAGCCAAAACATTATGACCCCCCCATGATTAGCCAAAACATTATGACCGCCCCATGAAAAAAAAAATATATATATTTTTGAAAAAAAAAAATCATTTTTTAAAAAAAAAATTCATTTTTGAAAAAAAAAAAATCATTTTTGAAAAAAAAAATCATTTTTGAAAAAAAAAAAAATCATTTAAAAAAAAAAAAAATCATTTTAAAAAAAAAAATATATATTTTTGAAAAAAAAATTAGTTTTGAAAAAGAAAAATTCATTTTTGAAAAAAAAAACACATTTTTGAAAAAAAAAATTCATTTTTAAAACAAAAAATCATTTTAAAAAAAAATTCATAATTTTTGAAAAAAATAAAAAATTACTTTTGAAATAAATGTTGAGCTCTTTCAGCTAATGATGGGACTTCTTCAACTTTTTTACTACTATTTATACTTTTTAAAATATTAAGCTTTTTAACACTTTTCACAGTAACTCCAGCCACTCCAACCACACAACAGTTACTCAAGCAACTCCACCCAGTTACTCCGTCCACTCCAGTTGTAGAGGCAAGAACACTTTTCACAATTTCCCCAGAAATTGTAGTTTCTCTAGTTTTGAATATTGTTTGTAATGCGTGTGTCTTGCATTTGTTAGTTGCAGCTTATTCACAGATATTTAAATCACAACATGGTTTACTAATTTTCATTTTTTTGGGATAGCGCAGTAAGAGAACTTTTGGAATTAACATAGCCTTTACATGTTTTGACTGAAGGTTTAATTGGTAATAGCCTTTATTTCACCCACCAAAATACCTTTCAAATGCACTGGACTGCATACATTATTAGGCCACAGCAGCTACTTTATTAAATAAAACTGAAAAAAGTAAATCACACTTAAAGTGTAACTCCAGTTTTGTTGGGAAGAGCACAATCCACTCAAAGTTACCTACAGTATCTCACAAAAGTGAGTACACCCCTGACAATTTTGTAAATATTTTAGTATATCTTTTCATGTGACAACATTGAATAAATTACACTTTGCTACAATGTAAAGTAGTGAGTGTACAGCTTGTATAACAGTGTAAATTTGCTGTCCCCTCAAAATAACTCAACACACAGCCATTAATGTCTAAACCGCTGGCAACAAAAGTGAGTACACCCCTAAGTGATTGGGCCCAATTAGCCATTTTCCCACCCACAGTGTCATGTGACTTGTTAGTGTTACAAGGTCTCAGGTGTGAATGGGTAGCAGGTGTGTTAAATTTGGTGTTATTGCTCTCGCTCTCTCATACTGGTCACTGGAAGTTCAACGTGGCACCTCATGGCAAAGAACTTTCTGAGAATCTGAAAAAAAGAATTGTTGCTCTACATAAAGATGGCCTAGGCTATAAGAAGATTTCCAAGACCCTGAAACTGAGCTGCAGCACGGTGGCCAAGACCATACAGCAGTTTAACAGAGAAAGTTCCACTCAGAACAGGCCTCGCCATGGTTGACCAAAGAAGTTGAGGGCACGTGCTCAGCATCATATCCAGAGGGTGTCTTTGGGAAATAGATGTATGAGTGCTGCCAGCATTGCTGCAGAGGTTGAAGGGGTGGGAGGTCAGCCTGTCAGTGCCCAGTCTATATGCCGCACACTGCATCAAATTGGTCTGCATGGCTGTCGTCCCAGAAGGAAGCCTCTTTTAAAGATGATGCACAAGAAAACCCGCAAACAGTTTGCTGAAGACAAGCAGACTAAGGGCATGGATAGATCACGGGGATGATGAAACAACATCCACTAAAAAGTGGGAAGCATTGAAGTGTGTATTGAGGGGAGTTTTGTTTTCACATACTGTAGCACTAGAATGAAGAGAGAAAGGGCTTCTATAATAACTTCTCTAATTAAGGAAATCAACGAATAAGAAATAAAACATAAACTAAATGTAGATCTCTATTTTTCAACTTCTCCAACAAAAGTGGAGTGTGTGTGTGTACATTTGGGTGTCCTTATCGAGTTTGTGACACATGTATTTTCTCTTTGTATTTTGTTTGTTATGTCTTTGCAAAACAGATGTGTTTTCGAGCAAGTTTTTTTTTTACTTTGGTTTATTGTATTTTTTTTGGGTGGGTGATATTTTCCCCTGAAATATGTTTGTTGTCAATGTGTGTTGTTTGTAGGTTGTTCGCTTTGATTTAATTGTCTGTGCTGCGTTATTTTGCAAAAACATTCTCAAAATGTTGACTAATGTTTAAATCCTTAATAGATATCCATTTGTGGGCGCACTCCTTTTAACGCATGTTAACCATATTTTGTTACTGTCTCAAATTAACATACATGTGTTTTTTGCTTTCCTTGCTTTTCCAAGTCCTGTTTTGACCAATAAAATTTGTAGCAAATTTTTGTTACCTTTCATGCAACACATTTCCCAGCTGCAGCTTAACTAGGCTAAATGGCATGGCAAATACCAAAACAGGTGTGATTTGTCTAAGTTACTTTCCTGGTGCCTTCATGATAGCATATGCATGGATTGTGTGTATGCTGCCATGGATAGGAACCAGGAAAGAAATTAGAGAGGTAAGTATTCAATTTTTCATTTTAGCGCAGTGGTTCTCAGCCTCCGTTCTCAAGTACCCCCGACAGGACATGTTTTGGGAATTTTATCATGGCTAAAATAGCTGTCCAAAATACCAAGCCATTGACTGATTTTAAAGCACCTGTGCAAGATGAAGGTAAACCTGCAAACATGGCCTGTTGGGGGTACTTGAGGACAGGGTTGAGAAGCACTGATTTAGAGCACTGAGCTAAAATCTAGCTCAAGACAATCCTATTCTAATTGTGGGCATATGAGGGAAACCAAGTGAGTGTTAGAACCTCTTTTTGTCTTTTTTAGGTTGGGCTTTGTGTCCCTTTTCTTAAAATTGGTTTCACTTCCTGTCACATAGCCAAACAGGAAGTGAGGGTAAAACCCTACCAATGTCTTTCCTTGGGGACACACAGGTCAATCTAACTAGTGTCCCCATTAGGCAAATTGCACTCTAGCACTTTGTTGTGTACACCCCAAATTCTTAGGTATTTTTGGGTTTATTAAAGGCAAATCCACTCTGCAGTAGTCGCTGAAAATATGAGGGAAAGCACTGGTGATTTTAACATCCGCTCATGTAGAAGCAAAGATACTGTTTTTTATTTTTCTTGCATGTCCCCCTCGGATCTCCACCAACTGCACTTGTGCAAAGTGGATTTGCCTTTAGTAAATCAACCCCAAAGACTTTCCCTGTTTTTTGTTATCTTGGGTTTACATTAAGGGGGAGTTTACATGCCACAGATTGTACATGAAGACCCCTTTCATACTGAGGCATTTTGCAGGAGCTAAAAATAGCGCTTGCAAAGCGCCCTGAAACAGGCGCTGCTGTGTCTCCAGTGTGAAAGCCCTCGGGAGTGAATGGAGCCACTCTTTCAGGGCGCTTTGCAGGAGCTATTTTTAGCATTATAGCGCCTGCAAAGCGCCTCAGTGTGAAAGGGGTCTAACTCTAAACAGGCAACCTGTTAACATTTTTAAAGCGTCGCCTATGGAGATTTTTAAGTACCGTCGTTTGTCGCCATTCCGCGAGCGTGTGCAATTTTAAAGCATGACATGTTGGATATCAGTTTACTCGGTGTAACATCATCCTTCACATTTTATAAAAAAAATTGGGGTACTTTTCTTATTTTTTTTAAATAAAAAAAAGTGAATTTTGTTTTAAATAAATATGCGTTTGTAAGAACATTCTGCAAATACATTGTAACATAAATTATTGCAATGATATTTTTTCATATAGATTTATTATAAAATATATATATATATATATATATATATATATATGTATGTGTGTGTGTGTGTATCATATTCATATGTAGATTTATAGAGATAGAAAGATCAAGAGAAATAGCTACAGTTTGTTTTGAAGAAATAAATGACATATGATGGCTAATTTTAATATAGATAGATTTTTTTTTTTTTTTTGGGGAGGGGGGGGACTATAGACACACACATGATCACTCACATGATATTTTTTCATATAGATTTATTATAAAATATATATATATATATATATATATATATATATATGTATGTGTGTGTGTGTGTATCATATTCATATGTAGATTTATAGAGATAGAAAGATCAAGAGAAATAGCTACAGTTTGTTTTGAAGAAATAAATGACATATGATGGCTAATTTTAATATAGATAGATTTTTTTTTTTTTTTTTTGGGGAGGGGGGGACTATAGACACACACATGATCACTCACATAATATGCTGGAAATACTCCCCTCTTTGTGAGCAATATATTTTTTACGCTTGTTCTTTTTTTTTTTTTTTTAATAGATTTTATTGAAAGAAATTGCAATACAGGGTATCACATTAGTTGGTATACAACATTTTTGAACATTTTGCATATATATAATTTTTGAACATTTTACATATATATATTTACTTATATATATATATATATATATAAATACCAGTAGTCTATGCACATTTATATATAGGTGTAGAACCAAAATAACCAGGGTGGGATATATGGTGTGACTTTTAGATGGACATATCATGACGATATAACTGGATGGATCAACAGGGTGGGTCCTGCGGGAGCCACTGGTATCAAAAACAGAAAGAAAAAAGGGGGGGGGAAGATGGATAGAATGGGGGGGGGGAGTGGAAGCATACATCAGTCGGTTGAAGTATTAAGTAGCTATAGAGTTACAGGAAGAAGAGAGAACGGGAGTGTCTTCCTCCTCAGGAGTGGTAATGGAAGTGTCATAGTAAGCGAATGAAGTATTTTCGAAGTTTTGTAGTTCCTCTTGGGACAGAGTTGATTGCATGAAGGCCCACCATCTTGAGTAAAATCGTGTGTGGGGGAGTTCTTTTCTGAAGTCGGTATTGAGTTTGTCCCTGTGAAGCAAGGTTAGAAGCTCCCTTTTAAGTTGCGAGATCTGTGGGCAAAGAGAGGAAGTCCAGTTTTGTAGAATTAGTCTTCTAGCCAGTAAGAGACTGATCAAGGCCCAGTCCTTATATGTAGGGTGGGTGATTGGGGACCACGGGAGCAGTTGGTCATCCCAGTATCCGAAGATGAGGAGTAGGGGGTCTTTAGGTATTTTTAACAGCGTTATTTTGAAGATGTAGGAGATGATTTGGTCCCAGAAAGTGGAGATGAAGGGGCATGACCAGAAACGGTGGGAAAGTGATGGTTTTGGCTGTCGACACATGGGGCAATTTGCTGCACCTTGGACAGTCTTGTCCGAGATGAAGGGTATGTAGGCGCGGTGCATAATCTTTAATTGAGTTTCTCTCCATACCTCATTGGGGGTCAGCTGAAGCGTTTTCTGGTACCCCTGAAGAACGTTTTCCACTATGTCTGAGTCAGGGAAGTCCTTTCCCCAGTTTGCTACCGATGAGGAGGCAAGTGGGGGAGTAGTCCTTATCAAGAAAGGTTTATAGATATCCGAGATTTTATAGGAGTCACTGTGGAGTAGTAAGTCTGTGATGGATGTCTGAAATCTCTTACTTTCCTCTCTGCATGAGTCTTTTATAAAGCTGACGCATTGTGCGTAGTGTAAAGTATGAGATGTGGGGAGAGAGAAAGTTTCTGCGATGACAGAGAAGTTATGAGGGCGT
This sequence comes from Aquarana catesbeiana, assembly GCF_042186555.1. NCBI lineage: Eukaryota > Metazoa > Chordata > Amphibia > Anura > Ranidae > Aquarana > Aquarana catesbeiana. The sequence continues at coordinate 162,161,311 of NC_133329.1, forward strand.
CCTGTTTCCAGATCACATAGGGTGGAAAAATGTGTGAGGCCTTTTTGTTGCCAAATAGTGAAGGGTTTGTATTCCAAACCCGGTGGGAAGCTGGGGTTTCCTTGAATCGGGAGATGTCTGGACATAAAGGGTGAAAGTTTCAGTGCTTTCCGTATTTCCCTCCAAGCTATGGCTGTGTCTCTAAGGAGAAGATTGTGTTGTATAGGTGGGGGAGTTGATTTCCACCTGCAATGAAGTAATGCCACCAGGGAGTACGGTTGGGCCATTGAAGCTTCCATGGAGTAATTAGAGCAGCGAGAAAGTTGCGATATCCAGTCTAGGCTTATCCTGAGTAGGCAAGAGAGGTTATATGTTCTGATATTTGGGAGACTAATCCCTCCTTCGCGTCTGGGAAGATACAGTTTAGCAAGGGCTATACGTGGTCTTTTGTTCCGCCAGAGAAATTTGGAGATGGCTTTGTTTAAGTTTTTGATATCTGCATGTTTAAGAAGTAATGGTATCGTTTGGAGAGGGTAAAGTAATCGAGCGAAACTGACCATTTTTATTAGGTGACATCTTCCCAGGAGCGAAAGGGGCAGATCCATCCAGTTATCCAATTCTTGAGAAATTTTTTTCAACAGTGGGGGATAGTTTAGATGGTATATAGAATGGGGCAGTCTTCCTATTTTAATGCCTAGATATGTTATGTGTGACTTGGCTACTGGAAAGGGTGAGTGTTGTGCCCAGCGAGGGACAGATAAAGTGCCTATGGGGAGAATTTCGCTTTTGCTGTAATTTATGCGGAGACCCGAGCAGAGTTTAAATTCATCAAAGATTGTTTTGATGGTGGACATGTCAGAGGAGGGGTTGGTTATGAAAATTAGGATGTCATCGGCGAAGAGTGACGTGCGGAGTTCTTGGGATCCTATTTTGATGCCGTGTAATGGGGCCTCTAGAGTAAGGTATCTAGAGAGGGGTTCTAAGGCGATGTTAAAGAGGAGTGGGGATAGGGGGCAACCTTGTCTCGTGCCCTTGTAAAGGCGGAATTCATCTGAGAGAAGGCCTGCCGCCACCAATCTGGCCGCGGGGGAGGCATACATGGCATGTACAAGGTGTTGGAAAGGGCCCGTAAAACCCATTTTTGATAGGGCCAGCGATAGCCATTCGAAGCTAACATTATCGAAGGCTTTTTCCGCGTCCAGAGTGATGATGGCATGGTCCCCCCCTGGGCTGATTTTGGCTTGTTCCAGAGCCATCATTACCTTACGGATGTTCATAGTGGCTGTTCTCCCCTTCACAAAACCTGATTGGGCTGGGTGAATCAGAGAGGGAATGATGGTGGCAAGTCTGGAAGCTATTATTTTTGAGAGAATTTTAACGTCTAAATTTAGGAGTGAGATGGGTCGGTACGAACCCGGTTCTTGGGGGTCTTTGCCTTTTTTTGAAAGTAGTTTGACTATGGCCTGATTCCCAGTCGGTAAGTAGGGGCCGCCAGTCCATATACCATTATAGACGGCGAAGAGAACGGGTTCGGTAATAGTTTGTAGGGCCTTATAGAATTCTCCTGTAAACCCATCTGGGCCTGGGGCTTTAGAGGGAGCTAGGTTCCGGATGACATTAGATATTTCTTGTAAGGAGATAGGTGCGTTGAGGACTTCAAGTTGGGAGGGAGAGATCGTGGGTAGAGACAGCCTGTCTAGGAAGTGTTTGGCTGTGTTCGTGTCGATAGGGTCGGTGGCATATAGCGAGGAGTAGTATTGTAACATTATTTTGTTAATGTCCTGTTGTGAGGTTTTTATGTCACCTGCGGTGTCCCGAAGGGAGGTGATGTGTGTCGGGCGGAAAGGGTCTTTGCAGAGTCTTGCTAACAGTTTGCCAGCTTTGTTGCCAAATTTATGAAGGGTGGCTGTCATATGTGCCCTGTATGTCCGCTCAAGGGTATCTGCCCAGGTATCAAAATCCCTTTTTGCTACCTGCCAGTGTAGCCTGTTATCAGGGGAGTCCCTAGTATAGAGAGAGCGTTGTGCCGAGCGCAGGTTGGCACTGGCCCTCTTATAATTTGCCAAAGTGTTTCTCTTGTGAGAGGCAGCGTACGATATGATTCGGCCTCTGAGGAAGGCCTTACCAGCTTCCCAGAAAAGGTTTGGGTTGTCTGCATGTGGGGAATTAGTCTCGGAGAATTCAGACCAAGCTTTCTCCATGTAGTGTTGAAAGTCTGAGTTATTTTGGAGATAAGCGGGGAAACGCCAAAGTTTAGGAGTAGGATGTAAGTCAGGGGTATCTAGCGAGATTGAGATGGGGGCGTGGTCTGATATGGCTATGTCATGGATATCAGAATTCGAGATCATGGAGATAAGACTGTCAGTGCAGAAGAGGTAATCGATTCTAGTGAAAATGTTGTGAGGGTTGGAGTAAAAGGTGTATTCTCTATCTGCTGGGTGGAAAAGCCGCCAGATGTCATGTAGGTGGAGAGATTCCATAGTGGATGCGAAGTGTGTGAGATCAGACGGAGTGGCAGATGGACGCATTCGTTTGGAAGAGGATCTGTCATCGATTGGGTGTATGATGGAGTTAAAATCTCCCCCAACTATATGTGGGAGGTGCGGAGAGCGTAGAATCCAGGAGGACATTTCATTAAGAAATTTTTTGCCGGGATTATTTGGGGCATATATGTTAGAGATCACTAGAGTGCTGTTACCCAGTTTTATGTGTGTGGAGAGGAAACGACCCTGGTTGTCTGTTTCCACGGACAGTATCTCGCATGGAAGGTTTTTGTGGATTAATATGATAACCCCTGCTTTGCGATTGAGTGCACTTGAGCCTAGGACAGTACCCACCCAAAGTTTTTTCATTCGGTGGAGGTCAGAGGAGGTTAGGTGGGTTTCCTGGAGCAGGGCGATATCTGTTTTTAGTCTCTTGAGGTGGCGAAGAATTTTAAGTCTCTTAACGGGGGACCTAAGCCCTTTCACGTTCCAAGAGGTGACTTTCATGTGAGTAAGATCGAAGGTAGGTTGTGTGCCGGTGAATTGTTAACAATATATGTAGACCTGAGGAGAGGAATTGAACTGGTAGTGTTAGCTAGGGTGGACTGGCTATGAGGAAGGAGTTGTGGCTGAGAGTCTAGTGGCAGATGGATGTTGCTGGGGACAAATAATGGGGAGGGATAAGGAGGGGTAGGAGCAAGAAATAAAAACATTTCATAACAATAGAAGAACTTCTCTTTTTTCCACATAGAGTCACTGTGCAGGCCAGCTCCCCTAACGATCCAGTCGCTGTAATGGGTGCGCGCCCTGAATGGCTCAGTGTCAGTGGCTGCGACGGAGGACCTCTCATGGGTGCAGGATCAGGAGGAGGCCAAACAAAGTGAGGCTATAAGAGGTGAAGTAGTATAAAAGGAAAAGAAAACTGTGCCATAATAAAAAGAGAACAGTCAAGCTTAAACAAGCCATATACCTGAGTGTCCAGACATTGGAGTCTTTAATACCGAGGAGCAGGCAGAACATATGTTCCTAAAGAAAATATGGTGGTGTAGCAAATCTTCTCGTCAGCGGGGGGTGTTACGGTGGGTAGGTCCGGAGGATTTGAAGCATTTTGGGGAATCTTTCCTCGGGCTTCGCTGGTCCAGAGGGCGATTGTTTGGAGAGGCCCTGAGTGGGGAATCGGAGTGAGATTCAGTGCGCAGTGAACGCAAGAAGGCTTCCGCCTCAGAGGTGTCCTGAAAGGAAAGCTGGTCTCCGTTAGGAGCTTTGATGCGGAGAGTTGCGGGGAAGGCCAAGGTGAACTTCATCTGTCGCTGATGTAGCTCTGTGCAGATGTGTTGGAATGCTTTCCTCTTTTTTGAAACTTCCATGGAATAGTCCGCGAAGATCAGGATTTTGATCCCATCAATTTCCAGAGATCTGTTTTGCCGAAACTTTTGTAGGATGACAGTCTTGTCGTTGTAGTTTAGGTACTTCGCTATGATTGGGCGAGGGGACTTGCGATCAGGGGCGAATGTTCCCACTCGGTGGGCCCGTTCTACCGTAAAAGGGCTGGGGAGGCCTAATGCCTCCGGGACGCGTCTGGCGCAGAATTCTGCAATAGCTGAGGACTGTAGTGATTCCGGTACCCCCACGAATCGCAGATTGCTCCTTCTAGATCTGTTTTCTAGATCGTCCAGCTTTTGTAGTATGTACTGATTGGTTTTCTCTTGTGCTTGTTCGGTAGCTTGTGCCTGATAAACTTCTTCTTCCAGGCTTGAAAGGCGGTGTTCCACCTCGTGAAGTCTAGTTGAATGTTCTCCTAGTTGTGCCTTGACTTGCCTCATTCCCGCATCCACCGCCTTTTCCACTGAGGCGGTTATCATAGGGGATAGGAGGGCTGCGACGGCTTGAGCTATACGATCTGTATCATTATCCCCCTGGTATGGGGAGGGGGAGGCAGGATGCAGGGAGAGAGGAGAGTGGAGTGAGGAGGGGGGTGCTGTGGGATCGTTCACCTCCATGCCTGGGTCGTCGGGCGCAGAATTCGGGAGGACCGGGGTCTCGGGTTGCGTCTGGGCCGGTTGCATCATTGCGGCCGCGTAAGAGCGCGCGCCAGTCTTCTCCACGAATCGGTCCATAGGGTGACTTGTGGGGGCTTTGGTGTGACTTCTGGCAGCAGGAGGGGGGTGTGCACTCGATATTGAAGGCCTAGACCGGGGCTTCAATTTGCAGCTGGGCCAGGCGAGTGTAGGTTGTTCTTTTGAGTGCCAGCAGTCGGTCCTTAAGGGAGTGTGGGGACCCCTATGAGGTGTCAGGCGACAGGGGGGAGGTCAGGCGGCTGTATCTGAGCCTTTTCTTGTCCTGCTAGGGCCGCGTAGGCCGAGGTTGGGGCCTCAAATTAGGGCTGGGCTGGACGAATCTGGCTTGGATCCGAGCCGTTCCTTTGATTAGTGAATGAGGGGTCCCTGATGAGAATGCAGGCGGCAGGAGGGGGGTCGGGCAGTTGTTTCAGGGCCCAGATTCGTGACGTGAAGGCAGTGTAGGCCGAGACTGGGGCCTTGATTTGCGGCTGGGCCGGGTGAGATCGTCGCGGCCTAGTAGGAGGCCGGTACCTTAGTGATCTGGAGATCGTAGGGGAGTGAGGGGTCCCCGAGTAGGTTGCAGGCGGCAGGAGGGGGGGTCGGGCGGTTGTTTTATAGCCCCAGATCGTGACGAGAAGGCCGCGTAGGCCGAGACCGGGGCCTCGATTTGCGGCCGGGCCGGGTGAAGTCGTCGCGGCCTTGTAGGAGGCCGGTACCTGGCGATCTGGAGATCCTAGGGGAGTAGGGGGTCCCCGATTAGGTTGCAGGCGGCAGGAGGGGGGGTCGGGCGGTTGTTTTATAGCCCTTGTTCGTGGCGTGGATGCCGCGTAGGCCGAGACCGGGGCCTCGATTTACGGCCGGGCCGGGTGAGGTCGTCGAGGCCTAGTAGGAAGCCGGTTTCTGGAGCTCTGGAGGTCGGCAAGAGAGCGGGGAACACCCGCGGATGTGTGCCGGCGTCAAGGGGGGATTGGGCAGGTATTTATAAGCTGATTCTTGGATCGTGGTGTGGGAGCTGTGAGGAGGCTCAGCTACTCCATACGGCGCCGGAACCGGAAGCTACGCTTGTTCTAAAAGAGGGGTTACAACATTGCTACCAGATGCAGTTCCGTGCGCTTTTTTTCTGCACTAAAAATGCATGCACAGTGTTTTCCATGTATTCCAATGGCTCTAGTTCACACCATGCAGTCAATTTCCGGTCGGTTTCTGGTACAGAAACTGACAGGAACTGACTATATTGGTGCAGAACTAGAGCCATTGGAATACATGGAAAACACTGCATGCATTTGGCTGAATCACACCTAGGCACTTTTAGTGCTTTTTGCATTTTGCAGATTTGCAGTACAGTCCATTTAACATGGTTTCCTATGGAACACATTCTGTAGTGCAAATCTGCAAAATGCAAAAAGCACTAAAACTACATAGGTGTGAATTCAGCCTAAGGGCCAGTTCACACCATAGAAACGCAGGCCAGATGTGTTCCAGGTCCTTTTCTGCATGCACGTTTTTTAATGCGTTCCAGTGCATTTTTTGATGTGTTTTTAGTGCGTTTTTGATGCAGTCCGGTTCTTTTTTTCCCCCTCTTTTTTTTCTTAACCTTAAATAAGGACAAGTGTGTTGCAGTGCGTTTTTGGTGCATTTAGGTGCATTACGGTGCGTTCCAGTGCATTTTTTATGCATTTTACAGCGTTCCAGTACAGTCCGGTGCAGAAAAAATGCAGCATGTTCTACTTTTTTTTTTCTGGAACTGGAATGCACTGGAATTGACTGCACTAGTGTGAGCTATGCCATTGAAAACCATATAACCTACTTTCCATGCTTTTTGATGCAGAAAAAAAACGCACTGGACTGCATGTGGTGTGAACTGGCCCTAAGTGCAGAAAAAAAGCGCAGGGAACTGCATCTGGTTTTGTGCTGACACATTCTGAATAGGAGTTACTAATCAGCTACACCACCAGACACAAGCTGCTTTCTCTTTTTGGGTATTAACCCGTTACACATTGCACAGTGTATGGGGAAAGAATTGCTCAGACAAATGAGTAGATTTAGCAATTATACAATCAGATTGCACAGTGTATGGGGAAAGAATTGCTCAGACAAATGAGTAAATTTAGACATTATCCAATCACATTGCACAGTGTATGGGGAAATGAATTGTCCAGAATGCATAATACACATACATGTATTAAGAAGATGTTTTCATGGAAGTTTCGGGTCCACCAATGATTATAGATTATCACCATAAAATGCACACAAATATATTTTGACAATTATGACATTTCACATCCAAGTCAAGGGAACATCCACACAGTTATTGATAGGAGGAAGATCTCTAGAATGATTATTGAGTTGTTTTAAAAAGAAATTAATGAATGGAATAAAACTGGAAGCAATATTCTTCTTGTGATAAGGAAAAGCTCATTAACATGATCAGCATTACAATGAGCAAGTGCCTGATGTCTGTTCTGTATTTAAGAATGTGTCTGCGCCCATGCACGCAACAATTCTGCGCATCCGGCGCAAGTCACCAGCTGGTTTCTATTTGTTTAAGTATACGCCATGTCGCAATTACTATTCCTGTGCATGCAAATGCGCCAACATGTTCGTAAATCAGCCCCTATATCTCAAAGGTTTGATGTCCGCGGCGAGGTCTTGTGCACGCTTCAGAACAAATGGCATCTAACTTCCATAATTATTACTCTTCCCTGTATAATTTAAGAAGAGAAAATAAAAAACTAAATGACCAAGGCACACCAAACAGAGTAAACTACAAAAAGGTTTTATTAGCTTTACAAAGCTGAACACAGAAAAATGTGTACACAACCACCCCTAAAAGGCAGATATGGTGGGAATACCGTTAAAGGGACTCCCACCAATCTGTCTAAACCCTCCCTGTAAACAGTATATGATCCCCTCATAGAAAAGCGAGGAAGCCCGCAGGCGAGGGAGGTTCCTCCCTATCCCAATAAGTAGCACACCCCTATAGCACCTATGAAACCCCCTACTACCTGAGATTACAGGCTAAACCATACAGTTCCTGAGGAGGCAGCGTGAAAATGCAAATGAACTAATTGTTCACGCTGTTCCCAGACACAAACAGCTCAATGGCTAGCCATGGTATCAACAGTCCATCAGTCAGTCAAAAGGAGAGATGGGTGGTAAAAAATAGGAACAAATTGGACAGGAAAAAAAAAAAAACACAATGGAAGGACAAAAAAATGTATGATGAAATGCTGTAATATAGGAGAAAACAGAGGGGCCTGATTCCGCCTGGTAGACATTAGTATCCTGAGATGTAAATCAATCCAACGTTCTCTTCCTGTGTTATTTTAGACAAGGATATAACCGATGTCCAGCATAGTGTTTGCCGCTGGATATGAAAACAATGTGTAACCACACAAATGGGGACATGTGAGTATCTTATCTATTTGGATACGAATCTATCTTTTTCTCAAACTAATTGCCATGGATCAGACCAGCAACAGGTGTCACAGAATGGAACATAGCCCTGCTGATCAGCTAAGCAGCTCAGGTGAAGAGGCACTAATGCTTTGCGTTTAAATATGGACATATTGGAATATCGTCTGTATATACATACCCTACAGATCTGCATCAAAGTCGTTTATCTCGGAGGGACATCCATGTTAATCTACCATCAGTGAGTAACCCTGGCTTTTTTGCATATACCCTTGTCTGCACTTATGCTAGCTACAATATTAGGAGGACATACAGCTATCAATTGTTTATTGGAATTGTGTCCTCATCTAGCATCCATATAGCTGTGAAGACATACTGTCTTATAATAGACTCCTCAGCATATGGGTATAGTGCATATCTATTTACTCACATGTCCCCATTTGTGTGGTTACACATTGTTTTCATATCCAGCGGCAAACACTATGCTGGACATCTGTTATATCCTTGTCTAAAATAACACAGGAAGAGGACTTTGGATTGATTTACATCTCAGGATACTAATTTCTACCAGGCAGAATCAGGCCCCTCTGTTTTCTCCTATATTACAGCATTTCATCATACATTTTTTTTGTCCTTCCATTGTGGGTTTTTTTTTTTCTGTCCAACTTGTTCCTATTTTTTACCACCCAACTCTCCTTTTGACTGACTGACGGACTGTTGATACCATGGCTAGCCATTGAGCTGTTTGTGTCTGGGAACAGCATGAACACTTAGTGCGTTTGCATTATCACGCTGCCCCCTCAGTAACTGTATGGTTTAGCCTGTGATCTCAGGTAGTAGGGGGTTTCATAGGTGCTATAGGAGTATGCTACTTATTGGGGTAGGGAGGAACCTCCCCTGCCCGCGGGCATCCTTGGACTAGGTCGCCTGACAAGTCGTCTCTGTGTGAACCGAGCCTCAGAGTGTTTAGACCTAAACCTAGATCCAAGACATTCTGTAGGAAGAGAAGCACATTCTGGACCCTAGGGTCCAGGGGATCGAAATGATTAAGCTCTGCCAGTTCTGTAAATTTTCTCCATATTCTGTAATAGGTGGAATTAGTGGAAGACTTCCTTGCCTGTAGAAGTGTTTGAATAACATTATGTGAGCACCCTAAATAATCCAGCCTTTTCCGCTCAATTTCCAGACCCTCAAGTCTAGGATTTCCTGATGCGGGTGAGAGAAGTCGTTTTGAGACAGAAGGTCATTCAGGTGTGGAAGAGGAAGCGGTCTGCATACAGCCAAGTTGACTAGGAGTGTTAACCATGGTCTCTTGGGCCAGTATGGGATTACTGCCAAGACTGTGACTTTCGCCGTCGTCAGGCGCTGAAGAAACCTCAATATCAGAGGATTCGGAGGAAATGCTTATCCTTTCTGAAAATTCCAAGGCTGGGATAGAGAGTCTACTCCTGACCCTGGGGACGGGAACCTTGAGAAGAACAGAGGCGTCTTTGCGTTGAGTGGAGAGGCAAATAGGTCGATTTGAGGGGTGCCCCATTGTTGGCATATCCAGTCGAAAACCTTGGGATTCAGGGACCACTCGTTGTTGACGAATGATCTTGACAGATGGTCGGCTAACTGGTTCTGGGACCCTGGGATGTATGAGGCCCGCAGGTTGATTAAGTTCCTCTCGGCCCAGGTCAGAATGGGCATCACTTCGCTGAGTAGAGACCTGCTGTGTGTTCCTCCCTGGTTCTGGACATAGGCCACTGCCGCTTTGTTGTCCATCTGTAGGAGTATGGATTTTCCTCTGAGGTAGGTGGCTAAATGTAAGATTGCCATCCATGCCGCCCTTAGTTCCAGTATGTTCGATACTACCGCCTCCGAATTGGACTGCCATCTCCCTTGGACTAGTTGACCTTGGAAGTGCGCACCCCAGCCCAACTGACTTGCGTCTGACGTAAGAATGGTCCATGAGATGGGCCCTAGGGAACAGTGAATCTGCAGGTTGGATGGTCTCGTCCACCACCACCAGAGACTGGACTTCATTATGGATGTGACTAATATCCTCTGATCCAGGCGATTCTTCCTCCACTGTGCCAGAAAGCCCAGTTGGAATCCCCGCAGATGCCACCTGGCCCACTTCACCATGGGTATACAAGAGGAAAGGGAGCCCAGGAGACTCAAACAGTCTGATGCCAACATGGAATGGCTTGCCAATACTCTCTTTACCTTCCTTATCAGGACAGGAATCTTTTCTAGGGGAAGTGAAACTGCCCTCTCTGGAGTGTTGAAAAGTGCTCCTAGATATGTCATCTTTTGTGTAGGTGTGAGCTGGCTTTTCGAGTAATTGATTAACCACCCGAACTTGCTCAGGGTGTCTAGGACCAGCCGTACATGCATTTCTAGGCTCCTTTTGTGCTGGGATAGAATGAGGATGTCGTCCAAGTAGTGAAGCACTCGAATCCCTTTTTCTTGAAGAGGAGCCAGGATTGCCACTAGCACCTTGGTAAAGGTTCTGGGAGCTGTTGAGATCCCGAACGGCAGGCATTGAAACTGTAGGTGTAAATCGCCTACTTTGAAACGTAGGAAAGGTTGAAACTGCTGCAGGATAGGTATATGGAGATTTGCATCTTGAAGGTCTATAGAGACCATCCAATCCCCTGGCTGTACTGATAGGATCACTGTATTTAAGGATTCCATTTTGAAATGCTCTGTACGGATGTATCTGTTTAACCTCTTCAGGTCCAACACGGGCCTCCAGCTGCCCGATTTTTTGGGGGACCAAAAAGACTGGGGAATAGAACCCTGAGTGTTTTTCCAAGTCTGGAACTGGAACTACTGCTTGCTGCCGGATAAGAATTTGTACATACTGAAGAAGGACCTCTTTCTTCTCTTTGGAGGTTGGTATCTTCATTGGCTGGAATGAAAAGGGTGGGGGCCGTTTTCTGAATGTCCAGAAATGCCCCTGAATGACAGTGGAGACTGCCCATTGATCTGTACAATTCTCCACCCAAACCTGGGCGAACGCCCTCAATCGAGCTCCTACTGGAGCGGTTTGGGTGGATAGGGAGTCAAAAAGACTTTTAGCCCTCAACCGTGGATGTTGAGGTTTTCGGCTTCCCCACCTTCAAGAAAGTTGCCTGCGAGCCTTTCCAGCCTCTTCTGTACTCCGTGCCCGTGCGGTACGTTCTGGATTCTCTTGCTCTCTGCTGACCAGCTGGACGTGACACAAATCTTTTCCTCCTGCTTCTGTCCTGGGGAATTAGACCACTTTTCCCTCCTGTGACTCTGGTAATAGCTGCATCCATTTTGTCGTGGAACAGAGCTTTCCCATTGTATGGTATGCGACACCACGATTGTTTTGAGGTTGGGTTGGCTGACCATGGTTTTAGCCACAATGCCCTTCTGGCAGTGATGGAATACAGCATAGCTCTGGAGGAACACTTGAGGACATCAATGGCGGCCTCCGCCATGAAATCTGAGACCAGCTTCAGCTCATCTAGTGCTTTGATGATCTTGTTAGACCCCACCCCCTGTCTGAGGGCTGTCTCAATATTGTCTGACCATACTCTAGTAGCCCGAGAGATTGAAGTCAGGGCTACTGCTGGCTTACATGCCCCTCCTGCAGCTTGATAAGATTTTTTTAGATCTGAATCGATCCTTCGATCAAGTACATCCCTGAAAGAGACCGCATCCTCTAGAGGCAGTGTTGTATTCCTGGCTAATCTCATAATTGAAGCATCTACCGTTGGAAGCGAATCAAAAAGCTGGGCATCTGCTTCAGCAAGTGGGTATAATTTGAGAAAACGATTGTAAGCTAAGGGTCTTTTATCCACCTTCTGCCATTCATCTGTCACAACTTCCTTTATTTCTTCCATTAAGGGGAAGGTTGATAATTTTTTCTTCAGGTGTGGAAAATATTTATTTGCTTTAGATGGAGGCTCTGGATCTTCCTCCCATTGGATTGCGTCCTTTATCGCATTGATAAAGGGTTCCACTAGAGCAAAATCAAAGGCTGAAGCATTCTCTTCTCCCACATCCGAATCGCTTTCAGAAATAACCTCTGTGTCTGGCTGTGGATTGGGTGTATGCACTGCTGCTTCATCTGCGGGTGGGGTTGCTTGATCTTGGGATAAGGCTAACTCCCGGATAAAGTCTTTGATCATTCTTTTGATTGATTCCATTGACTCGAGTTTCTCTCTCTCTCTTTGTCTCCTGTAGCTTCCAGGAGGCATTGACCACATACCAATTTATCAGGGAGGGCTTGTTTGCCACACACCCAGCATGCTTTCTCTCCTGGATACACAGGTCTGTGCTGGGAGTCCTGTTTACTAGAGGTATGTCGGGATGATCTGTTCCCACTGCGGGAAGTATGGGCCGAGGACGAATGAGAATGACCCGAGCTCCTATGGTCCTTTGATCTTCTATTCGTAGAATATCTGTGGGATGATCTGCGGGAAGATCCGTGATGCGGGCTAAGACAAAAAATAGAAACAAATACAAGGGTGTTTCAATCAGCCCGGGGTGCTCTTTTCTCTTGATAAAAAAACTTACCTGAAAGTTGCAGGATCTTTTTGATGCGGCATTATAGTACTAGGGACAGCTGAAAAGGAACGATTAACATTTAATATAAAAGTAGTTAAAAACAAAAAAGGATTTTGCAGAGGAGGGAAGAACAACAAAAAAAATGTGTGTGTGTGTGTGTATATATATATATATATATATATATATATATATATATATATATATATATATATATATATATATATATATATATATATATATATATATATATAGGTATACATATAAATATATATATACTCCCATTCCTCCCTGGTACCTTGGCTGGGCTCCATAGCACAGAGTCAAAAAGGATAAAAGAGCTGGAGAGGACCCCTCATAGATGCTTCCTCTAAGGCAGCTGCTCCTCTACTGACAGTAAGCTCTCTTTTATATACAAGAGAGCGGTCTGGGAGTCCCAAGATGGCCACCGTCGCCTTCACAGTGCTACTGAGCATGCACCGTGACATCACGCCGAGGCCCCGCCCCCCCACCAGGAAAGCAGAGCCGAACGGCACGCGAACCGCTGCACACTCAGAGGAGAGCTACACAGGCACATGAGGCATGCTGTGGAATGTAGGCAAAAACCTCATAGCGTTTTTGTAAAAAGCACAAGCATTTAAGCATTCAGGGTTTTAGTATGCTGAACAAGGAAATATATAGGAGAGAAAAACTGGCTCCTATTAACTCACCAAGCCCCAAAAAGATCCACAGAAAAACGGGCTCCCATACTTATCTGGTGCTTTTAGCAGCCCAAGTAATGGGACTCCATACTGCAGGAGAGCATGAACCTGCAATGGTCACACCATAAAGCGGTGAGGTAGGGCTGAGCGCTTGATCCTGTAGGAACGAGGACAGAGAAAAGAATGACGGTGGGGAGGAACAACTCTTTTATTTATAGAGTTAAAGTGGTCCTGTGGGTTGGTCGGGGGCGGAGCAACCAAACATTGATATGCTGCCATGGAGGCACCAGGAAAATGAAATTAAATCAGACTGTCCATTTACTAAGCAAACACAGGAGGCACAAATTACCCTTATTGCCAAAATATAAAAGGATCCTAATCAATGTTCTAGTTCAATGCCCATCTCTCTGATAAATGTGGACCTAAACATTTTTGCAAAAATATTAGCTATGCGCCTACAAATGGTAATCCCTTCTTTAAAAAGTCTAAATCAGGTGGGGTTTGTCCCAAATAGAGAAGCAAGGGACAATATTTTAAAGACGAGCTTTCTGATAAAATATGCCCGGAAGGGGGCGTGGCCTGGCACCGAGATGGCTGCCTGAACAGTGTGCTCCGGCATCCAGGGCTGACATTCCAGCTTTCATTAGCGATTCAGCGGAGTATTCCCTACCCAGAGATGGCCGAGAGAAGCAGCGCCGCTACCCGCTCCCAGCCACAGCAACCCACGCAGCTGAGCCAAACCATCCTGGAGGTATTCCAGTCTCAACATGCGGCCGCACAGACTTCTCCACAGGCCTCCACACAGGCCCCGACTCCGTTCCCAAACCACGAGGTGGTGAGTCATCCCAGCCAGCCCAGCACCTTCGACCCTGGGGAACATCTGACAAGCGTCAGGAATGCTGCGCAGCCTTCTCCGCTGCTTAGCATGGCAGATCTACAGCTGGTAGCGCTAGATATCAAAAACACTTTAACAGCTGCCATTTCAGACCTCAAAGCAGACCTTAAAGCAGTCGCATCATGCCTAGAGACTGTAGAGGGCACCGCCATTATGCAGGGCACTGCCATAAGACAGATACAAAAAGTCACAGACACCCACGCACAGCACCTCATTGAGATACACCACCATCTTGAGGATTTAGATAATAGGGGGCGCAGATGCAACTTGCGCATCAGGGGGATCCCGGAGGCCATAGACATCCCCCAATTACAACCAACGGTGTGGGACATCTGTAATACCCTCCTTGGCAGACCTCCTGATGCCCCCATAGAAATGGAGGGATGCCAGAGGGCACTTAGACCCAGAGGTCGGGATGGGGACCCCCCCAGGGACACAATATGCTGTCTGGTCAGTTACACCCAAAAGGAGGACATATTATGCCTAGCTCATAACCAAGGTCTGCTACAGCATGAAGGTTCCCCCATACAAATATTCCAGGACCTGTCTGCTATTATACTGCAACACAGAAGGGAGCTCCGCCCCCTCCTCAACGTTCTACGAGACAGGAATATTATATATCGCTGGAAGTATCCATTCTGCTTAGCTGCGACAGTGGGAACTCGTACAGCTTACCTGCGCACTCCAATGGATCTACGTAATTTTTGTGAAACCCTGGGCATTCTGGAAGTTGCAGTACCTGAATGGTACAGCTCGTTCATGCATCCTGATCCCTGGATCTCCACACAACAAGGATCAACTCCCTGCTCGCAATGCAACCGTCAGAGGTGCCGCAGATCAACCTCCAACTCGCCCAGGAGACACGCGGATGACATCACAGATCGGAATCTGAGATCTTTGCCCTCCTCGACTCATCGTAAGACAATGCGCTAAACCCGAACTACCAAGTTTGTGAGTAAACTCGCACCTTACACCATCATGTTCTCCCTGTTGGCAGTTGAACGCCACTACGGATGCTCCGCCGGGGTTTTTGAGGTTCTACAGACGCCTTCTGGGCAGTTTTCTGCAGTTATGCTTGTGACATAAAATACTGCTTTACAGTTCACTCTCCTTAATCTGGCACACGGCTACCTAATGTTGTGCACTCAGTACACAATACCTTTATAATGTTTACATCCCAGAGAGGCCTTCCTACAATTGACGCTATGCAGTGATGTGCATGGTTGTGGCACTTGCCCTTTGTTTTTGACCCCTGTCTTTTTTCTCTCCTTCAGGCCTGGACTGTAAGCTGAAGAACCACATGTACAACTTCTTCGACCTCAGGGAGGGTTTGATGACCCGTGGATTCGCATAAGGTTTTCTTTCTTCAGTTTATGTTGTCACCTTTCTTCTAATCGGGTCTAACCCAAAGCAGGCACGTTAAAGTGAACTAGAGTTACCATGGTAGATGTTGTGTTTTGCGGTTGTGTGTTATTTATGTTTGGAAGTCATGAACATCATTTGCATCCTTTACAATAGTATGTAAGATGTGCTCCGTTGTGCCCCGGAATACTGTGACGACATGTTGGATATACGTAGTTGGTAATCACAGATTTTCTTTGTGGTCTGTTGTAGTCCGCAGAACATGGGCACCAGCCGACAGAGGTAGAGACTATACATGTAACTGGGCAGCTAGATGGGACCCTGTGGGAGGAGATGTCGGGGGTTACCTATATGGACCGTTTTATAATCCAAGACTACCCACCTCTGATTACAAGGGGCGGATGCAGGGGAAAGTCAATTGACCTGCTATGCTTCTTGGGGCCCTGGCATCTCCGACTACAGTATCTTTACATTATCACCCAGATTGGTGGGCTCTGCTTCTAGTCCCCTGGGACTCAACTTGACACTGTATTATGCTAGGTGCTCCTCATGCAGGTCATAGACATAGACAGTGGAAGCTCGGACACCTACAGGGCAGTCTGTTTATGGTCTGGCCTACAGGCAATGGGATCATTATACCTTGACCCACGCCCCGCACTTGATGAAGCCCAATGGGATGCAGACCCTGCAGAGGTCCAATTTCCCAATTTACGGTTCCTACCAAACGCCCTCCCTCCTATTCTCAAGCCTGAATCGGGAAGTCTGATAATAGGCCCATTACCCACAGAAGGAGTCATCTCTCGGCCCCCCTTCTCGAACATTTGTGTTACTTTAGTTAGTTATACGCTGATATACAAGTTACTGATTCATTTAATGTTAGCCCTGGTTTGTCAATGTTGCTTATACTCCAGTGCTAGTCTCATAACCCCAACTCAGGGAGGCAGGTTCCCCTTTGATCTAATTCTGGCTGACCCTCCCCCTACCCCATCTTTACTCCCTCTCTTTCCAACTAGGTGGACTAGCAGGCCTGTTTCCACCTCCGGAAGTTACGTGGTGATCCTATCGCCTCGCTTACACTACCCCTTGCTTGCTCCCCCCCCCCCCCCCCCTTTTTTTTTTTTTTTTCACTCCCTCTCTTCTTTTCCCTTACTACTTCTTTACCCCTTTCTCTCTGTCCCTACTACCCTCTCCAGCTACACATACCCCTGAGCACTGGTAAACAGGACTGCCCAAAGTCAGCCACTTTAAAAATTAAACATGTCACACAACCCATCACGCTCAGCTCCCCTCTCTCTTAGAATTTATTCTCTTAACGCCATAGGATTGAACATTCCAGAAAAACTCAGCAGTGTCCTTGCAGAAGCACACCGGCTTAGAGCTCAGGTCCTTTTTATCCAAGAGACACACTTTAAAACTGCGGCAACACCGTGCTTCCATAACGACCTATATCCCACGGCCTATCGTGCCACTTGTTCAGACTCTAAAACAAAGGGAGTCTCCATTTTACTCTCTAAAAAATTAACATTTGACACTAAAGACCAAATGCTAGACCCGGGAGGTAGGTTCATCTTCCTGAAAGGTTTGTGGAGAAATAGACCAGTGACGCTACCCAAAATTTTTTGCCCCAACACCTGGCAAGTCACATTTATGTGGGAAGTTATCGCGAAACTCACACTTTTCCAGACGGGATTGCTAATCTTAGGGGGTGATTTTAACGTACCCCTAGACCCTTTAACAGATACCTCAACTGGGACCTCCTCTCTCCATTCTCCGCCCTACACCAAATTAAGCGCCAACTTGCGTCTCTGACGTTACATGATACCTGGAGAACCCTTTACCCCAGAGATAGGGACTACACCTTTTTCTCCCCTCCACACAAAAGGTATTCACGTTTGGGCTACCTGTTTGTGACACAGGCGGGTCTTCCATACCTTCAAAGCGCCAACATAGAGAGCATGACAATATCTGACCATCATCCGATCACTGCCACCTTGCAATTTCCTGAGATAGTCACCACCACTAAAATTTGGAAATTAGATGCTTCTCTTCTTGCAGACCCTGGAGACTTGGCAAATCTTAGACAAGAGCTGAGGGCCTTCTTTCTCCGCAATTACACGCCAGAGGTCTCCCTCATGACGCAGTGGGAGGCTCATAAGTGTGTCATCAGAGGCTTGCTATTGTCGGCTTCAGAGCGGAGAAAGAGGGAACAACAAGCCCTGGTTCTCGCACTATCTGACAAGATATGCACCCTAGTGGCCCAGCACAAACGCACACTAGCACTGGCAACTGCACAGGAGTTAACAGAAATGCTCACCCTTTTACGAGAGGAACTCTCCTAAAGGGCACACCGACGTACTATCTTGACGCAAAAACTGTTCTATGAACACAGTAACAAGCCAGGTAGGTTGCTGGCTAGAGCCACTCAACAACGTAAACTAACCACCACGATCCACCACATTGTGGACCCCTCAGGCTCGATAATTTTGAAAAACGATGACATTGCTCGCCATTTCCATTCCTTTTACAATAGGCTGTATAAACTGCGATCGGGAGATACTGATCCTGCTGCACAGTTGAGCCGTCAGAATCGGATTACAGACTTCCTGAGTGAGCATTGCCCCTCTGCCTTGTCGGCGGATGATTCACAAGCCCTAGAGGCCCCTCTGACTCTAGAGGAATTCCTATCAGCCCTCAAATCTACGAAACCAGGCAAGAGTCCAGGCCCTGACGGCTTCACTGCACTGTATTATAAAACCTTCCCAGACATCCTGGCACCACGTTTTCTTAAAGCTTTTAACTCACTCGCTACTGTTCCCTACAATTCTGACAGACTTCTGGAAGCTTATATTTCGGTCATCCCCAAGATAGGGCAGGACCCCACCAATGTAGCTAGCTATCACCCAATCTCCCTCCTTAATGTGGACGTCAAGCTCTTTGCCAAAATTTTGGCGAACCGCTTGTCCCACCACAAACCTACGTTAATAGGCCTAGACCAAGTGGGCTTTGTCCAGGGAAGGGAGGCCAGGGACAATACCATTAAAGCCCTGAACGTACATACCTGGCTTACTTCCCAGCGGGAGGGCTTCTTCCTGGCAATGGATGCGGAGAAGGCATTCGACAGAGTGGCCTGGGATTATATGGATGCTGTCTTGATCTCCTTGGGGCTTAAAACCTGCATGAGGGCATTGATACTCTCACTATACGCTAACCCCAGAGCGCAGGTCAAGGTCAATGGCCATCTGTCGGATGCCTTCTCCATCCAAAACGGAATGAGACAGGGGTGCCCCCTGTCCCCCCTACTCTATATACTTACGTTAGAACCCCTATTATGCTGCATACGAGCCAACCCAGATATTAAGGGAATTCAGGTACAGGAGCGTGAATTTAAGATTGCAGCATTTGCGGACAATGTTCTGCTTTTCCTCTCCTCTCCGCTGACATCCTTGCCCAATCTCCTACATACGCTAAAACATTTTAAACTCCTATCTAACTTAAAAATAAACTATTCCAAATCGTTTGCGCTAAATATATCCCTACCCGTGGAACTGGTCGAACAATGTCAATGTACTTTCCCCTTTCATTGGAAAGCGGGAGCCATAACCTACCTGGGAATCCAACTCCCTACTGATCTAACAGAACTCTACAATAGAAACTTTCAGTTGGAACTTCATAATATACGCCAAGATCTCCAAAAGTGGGATAAACCGACCATCTCCTGGTTTGAAAGAGCGTCTATCCTTAAAATGACAGTACTACCTCGGCTCCTATATAAGATACAAACATTGCCTATTCGCCTGCCACCCTCCTTCTTCAGACTGTATAAGTCCATGTGTAGGACTTTTCTCTGATGTAAGAAACCCCCAAGGATAAGTTGGGCAAAATTGGTGCTTCCTAAAGCGAGTGGAGGAATTGGCCTTCTTGATCTCCAACGTTATTATCGGGCGGTCCACTTAGCGCGAATCGTCGATTGGCGTCTACATAACCAATGCAAAGATTGGGTATCTTTAGAGCGCCTAATGGCCGCACACAAAGATGCTAGCGAAACACTTCTTCCCAAGAGAGCGCTTCTTATGGCAAACCGACCTTGCTGTGCTCTCTAACACGGGGACATTCCCACTCTGGTACTACCTTCAGCTCAAACATTACCTAACTGACCCATCCCACAAACAAAGCTTTACAAAACCCCCCACAACTTTAGAGTCACTCTGCACTCGCTCGACCCCCCCCATGCCACGTCATCTCCACGCTTTACCCGTAGCTGTTCGAGGAGCCATCCGCACTTCTATATGCGGAGCGTTCCTTCTGGAAATCGGTCCTGGGCTCAGAGATAGACGGGGAGGACTTTGACCGCATCCATCTCTTCATTCACAAAGGGTCCCTGAATGTATTGGTTCAGGAGAACGGATATAAACTAAAAAACCTGATGGTATAGAACACCGGACCTGGTGCACAAGTTCTCCCCCTCTGTCTCTGACCTCTGCTGGCAGTGTGGTGTGGAGATGGGCACATTCCTCCATATTTGGTGGGATTGCCCGTCACTTCAGCCATTCTGGCGCAAAGTTCATGAGCTGACAACACAAGTATCATTACTCTCTCTAGAGTTTGGCCCGGTGCAGTATCTTTTGCACCTAACTAAACTTCCTAAAAAATATTATCATAAGTCGATTGCCATGCACTTTATTAATGCTGCAAGGATGTGCATACCGACCCATTGGAGGTCCACATCTCCCCCTTCTGTTTCTGAGTGGTTTAACAGAATAAATTGTGTCGCCAAGATGGAGGAGCTAATACATACTGCCTTGAATAACATCTCCAAATTTACGAATACCTGGGAACCCTGGATTACTTTCAGAAATTCCCAATCATACCAAGATCTCAAGTCGACATCGAAATAACCCCTAACTGGTGTGCCTTCACCCCTGCTTTTAAAGCCTAACTTAAATTTAAACCCAATTGTGATACATTTAAGGGTAATGAGCCCTACAAGCTGGAGAGGGTAGTTGGTGAAGACCTCACCCCCTCTCCTAATTTGCACTCTCTATCTTTTTTTTTTTTTCCTTCCTTCTTCTCTCCCCTTCCCCCTTCCTCCTTTCCCCCTTTGCTTGCTTCCCCCCCACATAATCTTTTGCTCCATTGACATTTCCTTCTCCTTTCCTATATCACCCTTTCAGAATGTACACTCCTAAGCAACGTAGTTACATCAGATTCTTTACTCATAGTTTGGAAATACAGTTATCTTATTTCACTATAGCTCTTTGTGTGTAATTATATATGCAGATGTGCATTACCTATACAGGATCACTGAGCTATGCTGTATATGTCATGATTGTATTTGACTTTCCTTTTTTCTTTTCAATAAAATCTTTATGCAACAAAAAAAATGCCCGGAAAACCAAGACACCACTCTGTCTTCTTTTGTTAGATGCGGAGAAGGCTTTTGACCGCCTGGATTGGAGATTTACGATAGCATCTTTGAAACAAATAGCTCTCCTGATGGAATTTATACAAACAATAATGGTCCTTATTCTCTGCTCCTTCAGAGAGGATAAGGGTTAATGGAATATTGTCCCAACCCATTAATATCTCTAATGGGACACGCCAAGGTTGTCCGTTATCTCTATACTTGTACATCTGAGCTATGGAATATCTGTCTATGGCTCTTCGGTCTAATCCATCTATTCAAGGAATTCAGGTGGGCAATAGCTCTTATAAATTAAGCATTTTTGCAGATAATTTACTTACATACACATCCAACCCAAGAACAGCTTTTCCAAGCATATTGCAGGAAGTAGAACAGTTTGGATTTCATAGCAATTTTAAAATAAATGTTACGAAATCCAGATGTCCTAATATTACACTACTGTCAAACGAGAAAGAAAAATTGGAATCCAACTTCCGAATTCAGAGGGAACTCTTAAATATTTAGGCATCAATATCACCTCTACAGAGGATAAGATCTATGAATTGAACTACTTGCATATGCTGAACTCTGTGACTAGCCAACTTCAGCTCAGGGCCAGGGGGAAACACTCCTGGCTAGGGAGAATGGCTATATACAAGATGGATATCTTACCTCGTTTTTTATATTCATATCAAACGCTACCTATAACACTCCCAAGGGCGTTCTTCCGTTTATTACAATCAAGCTTATTAAGATATACCTGGCCAAACACCACAGCTAGACTCTGCCTTTGACATTCTAGTAAAGCGGAAAACAGAGGGGGGAGCAGGTTTACCGCATATGGAATTATACTATATAGCATCCATATTGACCAGAATAGTGGATTGGATTTATCACAGTAAATAAAAACAGTGGGTAACTATTGAGCAGGATATAACATCCGTTCCCTTGATCTCTCTTCCATGGATTAAGCCTGAATTTCGCCCCTCTAGACAAACATTTTCACCTCTGACATTATCTTTATTAAAAGTTTTGGATTCCGCCATTCTAAAATTCGGTATCTCTTCAACCTCTGACCCATTTACTCAAATCATGGGTAACCCAAAATTTCCACCGGGTTGATCCTCGACTAGGTTTTTACGATGGACAACTTTGGCCACTTCACCAATTAAACGAGTGCTTACAACTAAGGGACGCCAATTGTTTAATATAATAGCAACTACAGAGTATAACTATCCAGGTCGCTGGTTACACTATTTCCAACTTTTATACAAAATTGCTGGAAAAGGGCTCACCCCATAGGGATTTAACTCCATTTGAATCTTTATGCAATGGACTTCCAGAGTGTTCTCACACTATTTCAAAAATATATGATATATTGCTGTTCCATGCATTCCCTAACCAGCCATATTATACCAGAGAGTGGGAGAGTGAATTGGGCCGTAGTATCCTCACAGAAGATTGGAAAAAGTAATTCTTTTTAACTTTTAAATCTAGTCTCTCTACATATATACAAGAAAAGAGTTACAAACTATTACCAGGTGGTATAGATGCCCTATGAGGCTCCACAGAATATTCCTCAAACTATCCTGAAAAGTGTTGGTGCTGCATGGGGGATAAAGGCACAATGATCCACATAAGGTGGACCTGCCCCCGGATTACAACATTTTGGGAGAATGTCTTCCAGATTTGCTCTTTAGTTACTGGAACGCCTTATCAGAAATCTCCTGAGATGGCTTTATTGTCTATATACCCTGGCTCTAAGGTAAAGACTAAAAAAGGGTTTCTTTCTCTTTCTCCTGTCTGCAGCACGAATACTTATACCTAGATACTGGAATACTGACACTACTCCTACAATTAAAGAATGGGTAGTTGAGCTGAACCATTTAAAGAGAATGGAGGAATTAATGGCAGGCATACATGAATGCCATTCTAAGCATATGGCTGTATGGTCTCCCTGGGTGGACTTTTTGGGCTCTGGCGAGTTGGGAACTTTTTTATAAACAGTCTTTACTTTGTGATGTGGCTGTGGTCTGTGTGGTGCACTGTTAGGGAGATGGACATATGTGTGTGTGAAAATGTCTGTTTTTTTTTTTCTTGCCCTTTTCCTCCCTTTTTTCTATGTTTGTTTATCTTTCTTTTGTGGACCCTATCCACTTTGTATTCATAGATCCCACTTCCCATGCTCGGTGAAAATTTAGAAAAGAATTCCTTACTACAATTAATTTATGATTTTAATCACTATGTCTTAATTGGACACATCGGAAAAGAGCACTGTTCCCGGAAGCTGGGGAAGAAGACATATGCTGTTTGGAACCTGTTTGGGATATAAAAAATACTTGAAAAATGGACTGTAAAAGGAAATAGAAAGTGTTTTTACACAAGTAAGGCAAGTACCTTGCTATTAGTCTTCTAATACTCCTGTTTGTAGTTAAACTCTAGATCTTAAATGGTAGTTTGCCTATTATTGTGATTATTGTGTACAAAACATAGAAAACATTGAAAGCACATTTCTAAATTGTGACAATAAAGCAAAGGTGACTTTCATATGTTCCCTGGTAAAGTCATAACTATGAGCTTTTAAGCTGTCAACCTTTGCTAAAGCTACGAGTGTTGTAAAAAGAAATAATAATAAGGATCCAATGATAATACAGTTATTTGGTTTTCAGGCTATGTCTAGGTAATTATTTGTAAACCACTGGCAGACAAAAAGCTGTATGTTTTGACAATGAAATGATGATGTGTATGACTGCAGTTACTAACAGCAGCCATTACTAGGGATGAGCTTCGAGTTCGAGTCGAACTCATGTTCGACTCGAACATGGGCTGTTCGCAAGTTCGCCGAACAGCAAACAATTTGGGGTGTTCGTGGCAAATTCGAATGCCCCGGAACACCCTCTAAAAGTCTATGGGAGAAATTAAAAGTGCAAATTTTAAAGGCTTATATGCATGGTATTGTCATAAAAAGTGTTTGGAGACCTGGGTCCTGACCCAGGGGACATGTATCAATGCAAAAAAAAGTTTTAAAAACGTCAGTTTTTTCGGGAGCAGTGATTTTAATAATGCTTAAAGTGAAACAATAAAAGTGTAATATCCCTTTAAATTTCATAGCTGGGGGGCGTCTATAGTATGTCTAGTAAAGGGGCGCATGTTTCCCGTGTTTAGAACAGTCTGACAACAAAATGACATTTCAAATGAAAAAAAGTCATTTAAAACTACTTGCGGCTATTAATGCATTGCCGGTCCGACAATACACATAGAAGTTCATTGATAAAAATGGCATGGGAATTCCCCACAGGGGAACCCCCGAACCAAAATAAAAAAAAAAAAAAATTACGTGGGGGTCCTCCTAAATTCCATACCAGGCCCTTCAGGTCTGGTATGGATATTAAGGGGAACCCCGGCCAAAATTAAAAAAAAAAAGACGTGGGGGGTCCCCCTAAATTCCATACCAGGCCCTTCAGGTCTGGTATGGATATTAAGGGGAACCCCAGCCAAAATTTAAAAAAAAATGATGGGGGGGTTCCCCTAAATTCCATACCAGGCCCTTCAGGTCTGGTATGGGTATTAAGGGGAACCCTGCGCCAAAATAAAAAAAAAAAAAAAAACGGCGTGGGGTCCCCCCATACCAGACCCTTATCCGACCACGCAACCTGGCAGGTCACAGGAAAAGAGGGGGGGCGAGAGAGCCCCCCAGAACCGTACCAGGCCACATGCCCTCAACATTGGGAGGGTGCTTTGGGGTAGCCCCCAAAACACCTTGTCCCCATGTTGATGAGGACAAGGGCCTCATCCCCACAACCCTGGCCGGTGGTTGTGGGGGTCTGTGGACGGGGGGCTTATCGGAATCTGGAAGCCCCCTTTAACAAGGGGACCCCCAGATCCCAGCCCTCCCCCTGTGTGAAATGGTAAGGGGGTACAAAAGTACCCCTATCATTTCACTAAAAAACTGTTAAAAATGTTAAAAATGACAAGAGACAGTTTTTGACAATGCCTTTATTTAAATGCTTCTTCTTTCTTCTATCTTCCTTCATCTTCTTCCTCTTCTGGTTCTTCTGGCACTTCTGGTACCCCCTTACCATTTCACACAAGGGGGAGGGCCGGGATCTGGGGGTCCCCTTGTTAAAGGGGGCTTCCAGATTCCGATAAGCCCACCACCCGCAGACCCCCACAACCACCGGCCAGGGTTGTGGGGATGAGGCCCTTGTCCTCATCAACATGGGGACAAGGTGTTTTGGGGGAGGGGGGCTACCCCAAAGCACCCTCCCAATGTTGAGGGCATGTGGCCTGGTACGGTTCAGGAGGGGGAGCGCTCTCTCGTCCCCCCCTCTTTTCCTGCGGCCTGCCAGGTTGCGTGCTCGGATAAGGATCTGGTATGGATTTTTGGGGGGGACCCCATGCCGTTTTTTCTTAATTTTGGCCGGGGTTCCCCTTAATATCCATACCAGACCTGAAGGGCCTGGTATGGAATTTAGGGGGACCCCCCCACGTCATTTTTTTATTTTTTTATTTTGGTTTTTATTTTGGTTCGGGGTTCCCCTCTGGGGAATTCCCATGCCGTTTTTATCAATGAACTTCTATGTGTATTGTCGGACCGGCAATGCATTAATAGCCGTGAGTAGTTTTAAATTACTTTTTTTCCTTTAAAATGTCATTTTACTGTCAGACTGTTCTAAACACGGGAAACATGCGCCCCTTTACAGGCATACTATAGACACCCCCCAGGTACAAAATTTAAAGGGATATTACACTTTTAATGTTTCACTTTAAGCATTATTAAAATCACTGCTCCTGAAAAAACGGCCGTTTTTAAAACTTTTTTTGCATTGATCCATGTCCCCTGGGGCAGGACCCAGATCCCCAAACACTTTTTTATGACAATAACTTGCATATAAGCCTTTAAAATTAGCACTTTTGATTATACATGTTCGTGTCCCATAGGCTTTAACGGTGTTCGAACAAATTTTTTGCCTGTTCGCATGTTCTGGGGCGAACCGAACAGGGGGGGTGTTCGGCTCATCCCTAGCCATTACATTTTAACCTTTCATCATTTCATGGACATCATATTAAAGACACAGGATTGATGTTGTGTTACCTGTGTGTGGACCATTTCCAATGTTTTAGATATTATGGCTCTTTTAGAATGACATGATACACAACTGGGCAATAATATAACCAACTTTTGCCTCCTGACTGAGGCCATGCCTGAAACAAAAACAACGCTGGTCATATATGGTTTTTGTATGAAGGGTATATGTAGTACACATGGGATTTTAGGTAGAAAACCACTTAGTCAGTTGAGCTTAACACTAAATATCTTAAGATCTATAAAAAAATTATTTGTGACCGCTGCAAGTTTTTTTTTTTTCATTCGGAGTGAATACAAACCTATCCTTCAATCTTTTTGGAAAGTATACTGTTGGCTTCTGGTGATCGTAAAGCTTAAATTTAATCGGCAAGTTATTATTCAGAATTTTCATTCAGGGATGCAACATATTTTTATGATCAGGTGCATTGCGGAAACATGCAAGTTACCACAACACATGTTAATGCATGTTATGTGCATTAGCGCATTGCAATGCCATTCATTTTGAAAGGCACCCCATGGACTAAGGCAATAAAGCTGTGAGTCATCCAGCTTATTTAAAATGACACATGAACAGAAAAGTGGGAATACAGCAGCTTGTGGACTTCAGCAGCTCTCAGTAGGTTTATTTTTCATATCCATTGCTTTGCAGCCCCCGTGGTCTTATCTCTCCTACCAGGTAGTTACTGTTGGATCTTCACAATGTAAGGATATTGAAAGAATAGAACATTATTCTGAGTCAATGACAATGACAGTGGGATATCACTGGAATCAGTTGTCTTTATGCTGGCACACAGAATATAGAAAACACCAAAATTATTTTGCAGAGTCACAGTGCATAAAAATGCTCATATTATCAGTGGTTGTTGTAGGCGCTAAAAAAAAAATCGAGCAGTGAAGCATAATATAGATTCTTATTATTTATGTTTCTTTTAGTAAAGATGCTAATTTTAAAGTATTTTAAAAAGCAGTGTGTGACTATGAAAAGAAAACAGCATAGTAGATATAAAGGGACTGTTAAGGCCCGTACACACGATCGGACTTTTTGACAACAAACATGCAAATTAGCTGTTTTGGAGCAACATCCGACCGTGTGTACGCTCCATCGGACAAACTTTTTCTCTTTCCATCGGACTTTTGTTGGCTGTGCGAATGCACAAACTTTCCGGCAACAAAAGTTTGATGGAGCAAAGTCCGATCGTGTGTACACAAAACCATTGGACTTTTGTACAAACTACAGTACGCAGCCGCGAGAATGTTTCCAGCGCGATCCCATTGTGCTGGTTCTCGGCGACAGGGTACTGCACATCTCGTGCTGGCTGCAATAGGAAAAACACATTTTTCTATTGCAGCCAGCGCAAGAGGGAATTCCCCTCTGGGAGCATACCAGGTCTGATATGGATTTTAAGGGGAACCCCCTACACCGAAAAAACAGCATGGGGATCCCCCCAAAATCCATACCAGCCCCTTATCTGAGCACGCAGCCTGACTGGTCATGAAAGAGGGGGGGACGAGCGAACGCCCCCCCCTCCTGAACCATACCAGGCCGCATGCCCTCAACATGGGGGGTGGGTGCTTTGGGGGAGGGGGGCGCCCTGCGGCCCCCCCCACCCCAAAGCACCTTGTCCCCATGTTGATGAGGACAAGGGCCTCTTCCCAACAACCCTGGCCGTTGGTTGTTGGGGTCTGCGGCGAGGGGCTTATCGGAATCGGGGAGCCCCCTTTAATAAGGGGGCCCCTACATCCTGGCCTCCCACCCTATGTGAATGAGTATGGGGTACATCGTACCCCTATCCATTCACCTAGGGAAAAAAGTGTCAATAAAAAAACACACTACACAGGTTTTTAAAGTAATTAGGCAGCTTCGGGGTTCTTCTTCCGACTTTGGGGGTCTCTCCAGCCTCTTCTCCAGATGTCCGGTTCTTCTCCGCTCTCTCCGGCCTCTTCTCCCGGTGTCTGGTTCTTCTGCCAGGCTCCTCCGCTATCTTCTGCTCTTTTGCCGCTCTCTTGCCAGCGGTGGTCTGGTCTTCTTTGTTGTCTTCTTTCCTTTCCTTCTGATGTTGACACGACGCTCTCTCCTGCTGTAATGCTGTGTGAGCACCTCACGATGACTTATATAGGCATGGGGCCCTTTGACATCACAGTCCCAGCATGCCCAGAGACTGTGACATCATAAGGGGGCGTGGTCACTGGATGACATCTCTCGGTGACCACGCCCCATGCCTATATAAGTCATTGCGAGGCGCTCACACAGCATTACAGCGGGAGAGAGCATTGTGTCAACATCAAAAGAAGAGGACGAAGAAGACCAGGCCACTGCTAGCAAGAGAGCGGCAAAAGAGCAGAAGATAATAGGAGGAGCCTGGCAGAAGAACCGGACATCGGGAGAAGAACTGGACACCGGGAGAAGAGGTGCATGCACCCCATACTCATTCACATAGGTTGGGGGGCCAGGATCTGGAGAAGAAGAAGTAGACTTTGTGGGACATTTTTATTTTTTTATTTTTGAATAAAGGACTTGTCCCCAAGCCGTGTCATGTCATTTTTACCATTTTCACACTTTTTTGTGAGATGGTAGGGGTACATTTCACAAAAATAGTAAGTAGTTGTCCTGTGTTCCTATTCTTTATTTTTATTACGTTCATGCTGCTCCATGTGCTTTTCTTTACTGTTGTACAGTTTAAAATGGTAACTTCATGTTCATGGACACATTACTCGTTCGTAGGAAACATTGTTCGTTCGGCCGCTAAAACACCATGTTTTTTCCAGATGCAGTTAAATAAATTTTTCTGGCCTACTTCTCTTAAAATAAGTTGGTTGTCTATATGGGTTTGTAACTAGAATGAAATGCAAACTAGATTCTGTGTAAGGAGAGGACACTCAGCAACTGTTTACACATCTGGACGCAGGAGCACTAGTGTGGGACACCAGAAAAAACTTTTTATTAGGGGGTCCCACACAGGTACTCCAATGTACACTATAGGGGTGTCTTCTTCTGTGAAGCTTGTACAAAACAGGTGAGTATTCAAGCTTGACAAAGGACAAAAATATTTCTTCATCTTGGAACTCTGCCAAAGAGACAATTGTACCCCACTTCCAAACAATGATTCATATTCCTATTTCTGCCATCAAATATCTGTGTGCTAAGTATATATCTATTTTTTTTCACATAGGAGAGAAAAGACTCGGAGGACACTACTCATCAGAGGAGACCACGGACCTCCCACCTCAGGAAGAAGGGGAAATCCCCCAAACCCAACCAGAGGTGGAGGAGGGAGACGTTATAGAAATTGTCACCACAACAGGTGAGTGTCTGCGACCACAGCTTCAGGTAGGAGATGGATGCCTGCATATTTATAATATATGGTGTGTTTTTTTTTGTTTTTGTTTTAGGTGATCGTGATGTTGTGGAAGAGGAATGTCATTCTCACAAGTGAAAGTGCCCAGATCCTCATCGGGGTGATAATGGGGTGTAACAGGGATTTAGAAACCCTAAAGAAAAACATCAATGATGTTCAAAACAAAATGAAGAACATCATTGATGTTTTAGGGAGAATATAAAACACCCAGAAATCCCTAACTTATTGCAGGTTGTTTTTTTTTATTATGACTCATTTTTGACATATTAGAAAAGCCAAATTTTGAAGATGCACACAATGTGTCAACATGTGCTATCTGCCCCCACTTATTGGGAGAGCGAAATAGTGATTGGAAAACGTTGGATAGGAGCTAGGTGGGTGATGTGACGCACACGTACCGGGGGAGGGGCCTGATGGCAGAGCCAAGGAAGCGGGCGGTGAAGCAGCTCGGGATGAGAACGGCAGCTGCCCACGAGACAAGGAACCGACAGCCCCGCCAGAGCCGTAAGTAGGTCAGTGGCTGCGGTTCCTGGCAGTAGATCCCTGGTCACCAGGACACATGGGGCGGGCTCTCCCTCCCGCTCCCCATTCACCATACCGGACCTATTCTGGGTCTGAGCCGCCCTCCACGATTGTCCCCGGGCCGCCCCCCCCCACCCGCCTATAAGCCTCTCTGCCTCCCCAGTGACTCCTCCGGATTGCTGTTAAGCCGGCAGCACATTTAGTCTCATTGCATTCCAGAAGCAGGGCGAGCTATAGCAGCTCGTGAGAGGGTAACCTCACAACCCTCCGGCTATACCAGGGCTCTGCCTGAGTTGGAGGCAGGTTGAATATCCTCAGTGGGAATCCAGCCTACGAAGCGGACAGGTGCTGTGCCATCAGCGAGTTCCCGGATAGAACCCCTGTGAAGACATTTCAGATAACGCATTAACTGCGGATAACTGTGGATAGAGAGCAGGTCCATTAAAAGAAATGTAAGGCCCGTAGTTATCTATACAAATATGGGTGAAAGTGCTGTCTCGGTTGCTGCATAGACCAATGCCTTAAAAAGTTTATGGAGGAGGTGGTGTTATAATTAATGTCAAATCTTGTCGCTTTTAAAGGAAGATAAAGGAAGAAAGGAAAAGGGGACTTCTTTTTTGTTTGTGTTTTTTTTTTTTTTTTTTTCCTTTCTCTCACCGCCTGAGTATCATCGATTAAAGGGTGTATAAGAGCAGTTAGTATTGAAATTATCTGAGCTTAAAGAACTGTCTCGCCAAAGACTCAGAGTGTTTTGTAGATCGCTGGGTTTCGCAGGGTTCCGTGTTAAGGATTGGTGGGGAGGCACAGAGTGTGGTGAGGACAAGAAACAGAGAAGGGAATAAATTTGGTGGGCGGGGAGAGAGAGAGGAGGTGATCGAGCGGCAGTGAAAATGAGAGGGCGCCCTCAAAGAGGAGCGGAGGTGAAGCAGCCGAGAGAGAGCTTAAATTCTAGTTCTATCCAGAAGTACCTGAAGGAGGCAAATCTGGGAAGTCCTAAAAATCCAGCTCAAGAAAGTAAACAGCAAAGTGGGAAGGACAAGAAGAAAGAACCAGGGAAGAACCAAAGTGCTTATGGTGGTACATCCGGGGAGGAAAGGGAAGTCCCCTGTACAGTGGAAGACAGCACCATGGAAGCATTATTAACAAAATCTGAACTCCTGGAGATGTTCGATAAATTGGAAACTGTAATCAAAACAGAAATCCATAATGTTAGAACTGACATGGGCCACTTGCTGAAGCGAGTGGAAATAGTGAAGGAGGCCTCAGAGAAACAGAATAGAGAAATAGCTCACCTAAAACAACCAACAACCAAGTAAAGGATCTGCAATTGGTCCAACGAGATACTCTTTATAAATTAGAAGAGCAAGAAAACCAAAGTCGCAGACAAAATCTGAGACTGCGTGCCTTACCAGAACAACATGGCGAAGACCTGCCTTCTAAAATGAAAGCTATCTTCAGTCCAATTTTAGACAGAGGCCCAAATGAAGAACTGAAGATTGATAGGGTCCATAGGTTAAGGAAACCCCCAAGCGTCAGCGAAGATAAACCTAGAGATGTCATTATTAGGTTTCACCACTATGAAGATAAAGCAAGAATTTGGAGTAATCTCAGAAAAATACAGCCTGTAAAATTTGATGGGGTAGAGATTCAGTTCTTTGCCGATATTTCGGCAGGGACTCTGGCCAGGAGAAGGCAGCTAAGACCCCTCCTGGAAGAACTGAGGAAGGCAAATATGAAATACAGCTGGGGTTTCCCCACTTCATTGATTGTAGTGAAAGCAGGTAGAACAGTCAGATTGAAACACATAGAGAACTTGCAAGATTTTTGTAGCGAGCTTGACATTCCTGTCCCAATTTTGTTTAACTAGCATCCAGCTTGCTGTCAGGCTCCTAAAGACATTAGACAATGGAATTGGAACAGTGATTTTGAAATAGTGAGGGGGACGGGGGGGAGGGGGCGGGGGGTGGGGGAGGTTTGGGGAGGAGGGGTGGTGCCCTGTGTGGGGGGGATTGGCGGTCCTCCGGCCGCCCGCTCTCTTTGTTCCCTCCCCCCTTTCTACTTAATGGGGGGGAGCAGGGCGACCGTGGCATTCCGTCGTTAGAGTCGCACCCCAATGGTCTGGCTGGTCGTATACTGAGAAATATGGTATTTCTCTGCTGCTGACTTGCTGCCAGGTATAGGCAGGTAGGGAGTGAGGGGATGGTGGGTAGGGCATAGGGTGGGTGCTGGGGGGGGAGGCTTGGGGGGAGAGGGGGGAGGGGGGGTGTTGGGGAGGGAGGGATTTTGGGGGGGAGGGGGGAGGATTTGTTTCTGCAGAGGCTACGTATTGGGGTTCAAAGAACAACATGCACCATTATAATGCAGTTCTATTTAAAAATTAAATGACAGAGTTCACTTGTATCACTTATAATGTTAAAGGGCTGAACTCCCCCCTTAAGAGGCACAAGGTATTAAGAGAATTAGAGCAACTCAAGGCAGACGTTGTGTTTCTCCAGGAGACCCACCTCTCACAGGACTTACATGTCAGATTATTCTCCAATTGCTTCCCCAACTGGTTCTATAGCTATTCTCCTATCAAAAGGGCAAGAGGGGTAGCAATTGGGTTTTTAAAAAGGACCAAGTTTGCGCTCTTGGAGAGGAGCGCAAATATGGAGGGCCGCTATCTTTTTTTTGAAGGTGAGGGTGGGAGAAAGGGTTTTTACCCTGGTAAACGTTTATTGCCCAAATAACCCAGTCGAATTCCTGCTTCAGGTCCTGAACAAGTTGTCAGATTTCAGGGCAGGGGAGGTGATTTTGGCAGGAGACCTAAATTTTTGCTTAGATCCAATTTTGGATAGTACAGCTAGTTCACAGAGAGCGAGTAGGAAACTCTTTAAAAAAATAGGACAGAAATTGCATAGTTGCCATATGATTGACGCATGGAGGGTACAACACGCGAAGGTTAGGGACTATACCTTTTTTTCCTCAGTCAACGGGTCTTATTCCAGGCTCGATTATTTTAATGGTAGACCATAGATTACTTGACCATGTCAAGGCAATGAAGATTGGAGTCACCACGTTGTCAGACCACGCTCCAGTCCTGATGAAAGTGGGGATCCCAGGATACCAGAGATCCCCATTTTCATGGCATTTGGATGAAAAGCTTATTGAGAATCCCAGTGTCAGCAGCAAGATACAGGAGGAAATCGATGGGTTTTTCTTGATAAACGACACCGGGGAGATCTCCGGATCAGTCCTATGGGAGGCGCTAAAAGCGTATATAAGGGGCATATTGATTTCATTAGGAGCCAATGAGAAAAAAGAAAACACAAAGAGGAAAACAGAACTAATAGAAGAAATATACCACCTCGAACAATTACACAAGGCAGCTAGTGGGGGCCATAACTCATTCCTGCATCAACTAATTTCAAAAAGAGAAGAACTAAAAGATTTAATGGAATTAGATTCTAAGTGTATTCTAAATAAAAACTTAAAAGATAGATTCAGATGGAGTAATAAGGTGGGGAAGCATTTGACAACAGTATTAAAAAAGAAAGGGTGCACCAACTTTATAGATAGGATTCAAAATAAAAAAGGGGTACTTAAATACACTTGCAGAGATATAGCTGAAGAATTTTGGAGCTATTTTGCATCCCTCTATAAGGTTAGGTAAGGCGGGGCAAGTACCCTGGAAAGAGAGGAAATAATAGACAAGTTTATTAAGGAGGCAGGTTTACCAAGCCTCTCGGACAGCGAGGCAAAAGAATTAGAGGGTCCGATCACTGTAGAAGAGATCGAGAGGGCCTTGAAAGCATCTCCCTCTGGAAAGAGTCCAGGGCCAGATGGTTTTACTTCCTATTTCTACAGAAAATTTAAGGAATCCCTGATCCCCAAGCTTTGTCAGATTTGGAATAAGATAGGGGGTCAGGAAGAGTTTTGCGAGGGGGCACTGACGGCATCAGTTACTTTAATACCAAAGGATGGGAAATATAGCTTGCTGTGTTAGAGCTGTAGGCCGATAGCTTTGCTTAACGCTGATACTAAATTAAACGCCAAGGTATTAGCCAGTAGATTGAGAGATAAAATGTCGTACTGGATTCACCCAGATCAGACGGGTTTTATACCAGGGAGAAAGGGGAGGGATAACGGCGTTAGGTCACTCCTGGTCATGGATGCGGTGAAAACAAGGGGGACCCCCGGTCTGCTTCTGTCGATTGATGCAGAAAAAGCCTTCGACAGAGTAGACTAGGGATTCATGTTGAGGACGTTGAGGGCAGTCGGTTTGGGTGATACCACGCTGAACTGGATTGAAGCATTGTATAAATCTCCCTCGGCATTCGTCAAGGTGAATGGCATATCATCGGCGGAGTTTAGGATGGAAAACGGGACCAGGCAGGGTTGCCCCCTGTCCCCCCTTCTGTTGAGTCCTAACCCTGGAAACCTTACTAGCTTCGATCTGAAAAAATCCAGATATATGCGGTTGCATGGTGGAGGGAGATGTACATAAGCTCTCGGTGTTCGCCGATGATGTACTGTTTTACATCATCCGAGGATCTCACTCCCCAATCTTCTGGCTACTATGAGGAGATACGGGGAGCTCTCAAACTACAAGGTCAACCTTAGTAAATCGGTTGTTTTAAACATCAGTATCGATGAACGAGAAGCAACTAAACTCAAGGAAAATTTCCATTTTCCGTGGTGCAAAAAAATAGGTTATCTGGGAGTCACATTAGCAAATTCTCTAAAGAAATTATACCGCTTAAACTTTATTCCTCTCCTCGACGAGATCAAGCAGGAAACGAGAAAAAGTATGCATCTCCCGATCTCTTGGTTCGGTCGAGTTAATACTGTTAAAATGACCCTGGCCCCGAAGATCTTGTATAAAATACAGCTACTCCCAATCCCATTAGCACAGTCTTTTTTTAGGGTTCTGAACAATATTCTTACCAGATTTATATGGAAAAATAAGAAGCCACGGATTGCCTATAAGGTCCTGAGTAGGGATAAAACACAGGGTGGTCTGGCTCTTCCAGACTTTAAAAAATATCACAGAGCGATTGTATTATCACGAGTGTTAGAATGGGGTAAGGTACCGATAGAAAAAAGATGGGTAAAATTAGAAAAAGACATGAGCAATGCAAAATTACACCAATTAATTTGGAACCCTCCACACTTTAGGAAGCTAGGCCCGAATGCACATATTATAACACGCTACACTTTAAAGATTTGGGATCAATTACATAAACAAAAAGTTTGGGAGTTCAATTCACCATTTATTTATTTAAAAGAGAATGAGTTTTTTCCGCCAGGGTTGAGGGAAGTGGGAGGGAACTGGATAAGAAATAATGATGCACAATTGATGGATATTATAAAAAAATGGTAAAATTGTCACTTTTCAGGAGTTAACCCTACTCAAGGACCTAATGAATATAGACACATGGCGGCATAATCAGCTTGCGATCTTTATTAAAAGCCTCCCCGGCCCAATTAGAGATAAGAAGGACCTTAGGCCTCTGGAGAAATTGTTTTTGAAGAATAGAGTTATAAAGAAAACAAAAGAATTGTATAAAATAGTGCGGGATGAGGGTGAAGGAGCGAAACCGTTATACTGTAATAAATGGGAATTCGAGTTGGGACCTATATCTAGTGGAGTGACTTGGGAGGCCATTCTAAATGAAACACATAAATCGGCAGTAGATACGAGAATGATAGAATCAAATTTCAAATGCCTAGCCAGATGGTACATGACACCAGATAGAATAAATAAGATGCTACCGGAAACTTCTGGAAACTGTTGGAGGGGGTGCTCCACCAGGGGAACAATGGCCCACCTTTGGTGGGAGTGCCCAATTATTAAAAGATTCTGGCAGGAGGTGCTAAAGATAATACAGGAGATAATGGGTACTGAAATCAAGGAAGATCCTTGGGTGTGTTTGTTCCATGGGACTGAAGGTCATATTAGCAAGTATAACGTTTCTCTAACTCCAGTACTTCTAAATGCGGCAAAAAGTTTAATACCAAAAAAATGGCAAGAGGTGGAGGGCCCAAGCATTCGAGATTAGTTAATTAGGGTTAATGAAATTTATATCTTAGAGGCGGTTGAGGCTGAAGATACTTTGCATGAGAGAGAAGAAGATCTGGATGGAGCAAAGTGGGTGAAGTGGGTATCCTTTAAAAAAACAGGGAGATTTGCCGAGAAGTTCATATAATGAATGCATGTATTATCGGAAGCACAACTGCAGGATGGGGGGGTAAGTTGGGGGGGGGGTGGGCTATGGGTATTTAAGCTGTTTATTGGGCTCAGTGGTAGATGTGGGTTTTTTAAAGTGTGTTAAGAATAAATAAAGATTTCTTAAAATGGAAAAATAAGAATATATTTTTGCTACTATGATGTGATGATAATGAGATGGGAAAAAATGAGCCATAAACGGTGATTTAAATCCTCTCAATGTAAACGCTGAAGTAGCAGGAAAAAAAACAAAACATGTGCTATCTGCCATCAGGGGACATCAATGTATGCGGTTCGTGGGTGCAACCCCTTCCTCGATTTTAAAGTAGCTGAAAGGAAGGGGTTGCACCCCCAAAATACGTCCCTTAATCCCCCCCCATGATGGAAGCTAGCACATGTTGACATTAGGCAATTTGTGTGCATCTTCAAAATTTGACTTTTCCAGGGGTGACATCACCCCATCTGCTGAACGCAAAATCAAACACAGTTTTTATAAATACTCATGTCTGATAGTGCCTTCTCTTTCTATAAGTTGAACTTTGTAAGTTCCAGAGTTGTGTATTGTTTTATGGTTTTAAACATGCCTGTTTTACCTATTAAAGGCTATTTTGTAGAAATGTGAACTCAAAAAATTTTAGACAACAAACATGTTGTTTTGTTAAAAATACCTTTCATAAACGCACATTTGATTGTGTTTCAAGTAAAAATTTGGATAATGACCAATGTGTGGCTTCTTCTTTCAATGCTCAAAAGCAGTTTTTGGAGTAAAGTTGTTTTTTTTCCTCTGGCAATGGTTGCTATTTACTAAAGGCAAATCCACTTTGCACTACAAGTGCAGTTTCAGTGGAGTTTCAAGAGCACTTTTAGTGCAAAGTGTATTTTCCTTTAGTAAATAACACCCACAGTGCTTTATAATTTTACACAATCACGCCATTTTCAGGACTCCCCAAATTTCGGGCATGCTGCTGAAAATTATGAAGATTTTTGTCAGTAATGCATTACATACAACAAAAACAAGGTGTGTGTAGCAGACCCACAAAATACTTTTAGAATATGAGCCGAATAAGAGACTGTTACCTCAAGTCTGAAATAAATTTTGTTTGAACTGTTGAATCAAAAGGCCAACTAAATAATACCATTAAAAGAAAACCGAGGAGACAGCTAAAAGAAAGGCAGGCAGGAAATAAAAAAAAATCTTAAGTTTGAAAGATATCTGAATATTGATGGCCCCCCTACCCGCAAAGTATTCCATGTATCTTAGCCGGACCTCACTGGCACTCTGGGGGGGCAAGCCAGGACGGCCAGTTTCAAGCGCCGTCAGCATTTGTTCATTAGGAATTCCGGCCTCAGGCCCAAGTGAGGCAGCATAGTTTAGAGAATTTCTCCTTAAAAAGTTGTGCAGAATAGAGCAAGCCAGGATGATGTGATTGAGTTTATATTCCGCCATGTGTATGGGTGTAAGAAATAAGCGGAACCGGCTGGCCATTATTCCAAAGGTGTTCTCCACCACTCTTCTGGCTCTGGCCAGCTGGTAATTAAAAACCCTCTGGTCTGGGGTGAGGGTCGTCATAGGGAATGGCCGCATAAGATGGTCCCCCAGCGCAAACGCTTCATCCACAACGAAGACGAATGGGAGTCCTT
This sequence comes from Aquarana catesbeiana, assembly GCF_042186555.1. Classification (NCBI taxonomy): domain Eukaryota; kingdom Metazoa; phylum Chordata; class Amphibia; order Anura; family Ranidae; genus Aquarana; species Aquarana catesbeiana. The sequence goes on from NC_133329.1 coordinate 162,198,946, forward strand.
CTGCATTGTCTTCTGGAGGTGGCAAGCCCAAGCTGCCATTCTGGAGATGCCTGTAGAACTCCGTGTGGGAGATGACTCCACCATCTGCCATTCTGCCATTCTTCCCCACATCCACATACAGGAACTCGTAAGTAGCCGACACCACCGCCAACATCATAATACTATTGAACCCCTTGTAGTTGTAATAGTATGACCTGGGGTTGGGGGGTGGACGTGTTTCCCATCAATTGCCCAGTTGGGAAAGTCCCACCGCTGGGCAAAGTGGGAGGCCACAGTCTGCCATTCCTGTGGGTTGGAAGGAAACTGTTGAGTCAAACACGAAAAAAAAATTTGTCATTTTGCAGAAAAACATTGAAAGCAGATTAGACACAAACATTCTTGGCCAACATCAGTATAACATATATTTTAGGGAGTATTTAAAGACAAAAGCATAAGGTCCACCTATCAGATTCCTCACCCCTTCTGATGGCCCATTGAAAAAATTTTAGGGGGGGAGATGTTTTGGAGAGGTAACTCTCTCCACTTCATTGAGAGCTGAATGCATAAATAATGTGTATTACTTTGGCCAGCCCCTCCTTACTTTACACTATTGGCAGCCCACTGGACAGGTAAGAAGTGTCATAATACAAAGATATAAATACACACTGTACACATTTTAGCACATTTTTACATTCTGCAATTACCTATCAAGATAATAATAGGATACAAAAACTTTAAACATTACCAGTTGAAAGTATTCAGGCAGGCCCTTGCACTACATGCTTTGGGGAATTCATCCATAAATCTGACCACAAAAGAGGTAGGTATAGTGTGTATGGGTTTGGCAAAGTCAGCAGATAGAGGATTGGTATCAGCTGACTTAGCAGTTGGGGGAGGGAGGTTTCCAAATGATTCTGGGACCCAAAAAAAAAGCCTCTGGCACTCTGCCTGAATTTAAAGCACAAATAACATTTATACGCATTTTAGGGGGTGTTTAGGGTAAAGCACTACTATGGAGCTGACAAAATACATTGTTAAGTGACTAGACGAGGTGGATATGGGCCCAGGAGAGCATGCTGGGGAGGTAAGTGAAGTCAAATATGCATGCATGAAGACAAAGGGGACATTCACAGCATATTACAATCATGGCAATTAGGGAATAAGGAAAGAAATACAATACATTAGTAAACATTAAATACAATAAAATGTGATGTTAAAGGAGAAATCTTACCTTAATATAGTCCTTCTGCAAGACCTGGATGATGGCAGAACAGGTCTCTGGAATAATGATCCCCAAAGCCTGGGGGGAGATGCCTGTCCAGAAATTGAGGTCCTGCAGGCATCTCCCCGTCATCAAGTACCGCAACATAGTGACTAGTCTCTGCTCCGGAGTGATGGCTTGCTTATTCTCACGGATCTCACGGAGCAAAGGCATGTGAGAGAATTGGTCACGCTGGAGCAACCAATTCTTCGTCCGTGAACTCCTCCCTACCCTGTTCATGGACTGGGCTTGTGTCAAAGTAATAACCCCAACACCAAGCCCCCACACAGCACGATCTCTACGATGAGTACGTACACGCAACATGGCTAGAAAACGGTCGGCTGGTCAGAACGAGGTAACAGAACGCACTGAAGAACAGCAAGGCCTGTGAAGAGTGACCTGAAAATCAGTAAAAAACGGACAATAACACAATGATAAAACAATGGGAACTCACTGCACGCACTGAAGAACAGATACAAACCCACAAGCACAAGCTGAACACCAGAAATACGATCTGAAAACCACGAGGCTGAAAAGCGTGAATTGTCTCTCGCCAAACTTTTACTAACATGAGATTAGCAAAAGCAGCCCAAAGGGTGGCGCACTTTGTATTGAACTGCCCTTTTATAGTCTTGTCGTACGTGGTGTACGTCACCGCGTTCTTGATGTTCAGAAATTCCGAGAACTTTGTGTGACTGTGTGTATGCAAGAAAATTTTGAGCCAACATCCGTCGTAAAAAATCTGATGGATTTTGTTGTCAGAATGTCCGAACAATGTCTGACCGTGTGTACAGGGCATAAGTCATGCACTCCATAAATCTGGCCTTTATGGAAGAATGACAAGATGAAAGCCATTGTTGAAAGAAAGCCATAAGAAGTCCAGTTTGCAGTTTGTGAGAAGCCATGTGGGGGACACCACAAACATGTGAAAAAGGTGCTCTGGTCAGATGAGACCAAAATTGAAGTGTGTGGCCTAAAAGCAAAATGCTATATGTGGTGGGAAACTAATACCGCACATCACATTGAACACACCATCCCCACCGTAAAACATGGTAGTGGCAGCATCATGTTGTGGGGATGCTTTTCTTCAGCAGGGACAGGGAAGCTGGTCAGAGTTGAGGGGAGCATGGATGGAGCCAAATACAGGTCAATCTTAGAAGAAAGCTTGCTAAAGTCTGCAAAAGACTTGAGACTGGGGCAGAGGTTCAACCAGCAGGACAACATACCTCTGGCTATACATACAGCCAGAGCTACAATGGAATGGTTTAGATCAAAGCATATTCATGTGTTAGAATGGCCCAGTCAAAGTCCAGATATAAATTCAATTGACAATATGTGGCAAGACTTGAAATGTGCTATTCACAGACACTCTCTGACAGAGCTTGAGCTATTTTGCAAAGAATGGGCAAACATGTCACTCTCTAGATGTGCAAAGCTGGTAGAGATAAACCCAAAAAAACTTGCAGCTGTAATTGCAGCGAACAGTGGTTCTACAAAGTATTGACTCAGGGGGGCTGAATACAAATGCACGCCACACTTTTCAGATATTTATTTGTAAAAAATTTTGAAAATCATTTATCATTTTCCTTCGGCTTCATAATTATTATGGCAGCGGTCTCCAAAGCTCTTTAGGGGCTCTTCAAAACTCTTACTAGCAGCTTCCATGAATTGAATGAAGATCTTGTGTGCTGGTCTGGGGAGAGCTCTGGTGGCTGCTGGGCTGTTCCTCAAAATCCTTCGCCTTGGAGCAATTCCTAACTGTTTGTTAGACTCAAAAGGAATTGCTCCAAGGCGAAGGATTTTGAGGAACAGCCCAGCAGCCACCAGAGCTCTCCCCAGACCAGCACACAAGATCTTCATTCAATTCATGGAAGCTGCTAGTAAGAGTTTTGAATATTGAGAGCCCCTAAAGAGCTTTGGAGACCGCTGTATCATCTCTAATCCAGGTCTATAGCTGATCCATCTGACGTGCCCTGCAACGATTCCTTTTACACAGGAAGTTTTTGTTTTTTTTTAGTTTTTTTTTAATCTTACTGCAAGTTAGCAGTGAGAGGGACACACTTCCTGGTCTTGGTATTTGTATGTCCTGGAGAAGAAGGTTCTTTCTGCACTGCAGACTGAGCTGTGGCGACGCCCAGATGGTTGCTATAGCAATGATACACTACAAATTAGCTTAGTTTTTGTCCTTTTGTTTTTTTATATAGGATATAGATTTTTAAAATATTTATATATATATTTTTGTATATGTGTGTGTATATATGTGTAATATATATATGTATGTGTGTTTAAGTGTGTGCGTATATATGTATGTATATTTTTAATTTACATGTGTCTATGTGTTTGTTATGGGAGTGGTGACCCTATATATACATAGATATATGAAATACGCTGTTTAAATTTAAAATTTGAATAGTAATTTTAAATCAATTTAGTCCCATAACATATATATAATTTTGTTGGTTTATAATAAATATGGTATTTTTAAACATAATTATGTAATTTTAGATTGTTAGTATAGGTAGGTGTTTTGTATGTAATTATGCTTAGGTTATGATAATGATTGTAACCGGAGATTGTCATGTAGGTCTGCGGGTGCTTAGAAAGGTTTAGATCTTACTGCAATTTAGCAGTGAGAGGGACACACTTCCTGGTCTTGGTATTTATGTGTCCTGGAGACACAGGCAGAGGGAGGTTCTTTCTGCACCGCAGACTGAGCTGTGGCGATGCCTGGAGGGTTGCTATAGCAACGATACACTACAAATTAGCTTAGAGGGATCAGCCCACCCATCTACTGAGGAAGGCCTGTGATTGGCCGATACGTGTCTAGAAGGGAGGAGCTGATAGTCACATCCAGCCAGGCACTGTGTATGTGGACACGGTGGTGCTACTCTGGAGGTTTTTATGTGATTTTAAAAGTTTTTATCTTGTAGGTGCAACTTGTCTGTTTGGGGTCTTTGAATAAATTTGTATACGGAGAACACTATGGTCTCTATACTTATTATTTACATGTCCTGAACTCATGGAATCTTGAGCCAAGCTGGGAGATGACCCGCTTCTTTGGATATTAATGAGCTGAGTTACCATTATGAAAAAAGCCATCAGGATTACCCACTATTGATTGGGAAGAGGAAGTGAGAGCAAAGAGCTTGTGGGGAGATCCGCATATGAGTTTTGACTCATCTGGGAGGTGAGCGCGCATTTTTACTGGTGGTGGTGTGCACTCCTTTTGATGATGAACAATCACTGTGGTGGAATTGTGTGGATACACTGATCACAAGAAGAGTTTTTCATGTTTTATTTCTTCATTTTTTCATTTTATGGACTATTCATTTACATGTAGGATTTATTTATTTTAGAGATTTGCACTTTATATTTATATTTTACACATAGCGCTACATTTGTTTATTTACTATCCATTTTGAAGGTAGTATGGTGTACCACTTGGAATGTTTAGCAGCTGTGCACGTTTATTATTAGGTTATCTTATTTAAACATCACAATTTTTTTTTACTTGTGGCACTGATTGTTTCATCTTATAAAACGCATTTTACCACATGGATAGGGTTACATGTGGAGAATATGTGAGACACACGGCTGGAATTGGGATGCTTGCTTTGAAACCCTATCCATGTGGTTTTAATGCGTTTTAGCCTAACATGAGACTGTAGGCATTGGAATTTGGGGAGTGCGTTTCTTTAGGGGAGTGGAATCACAGACACACTGGTGTGGTGGATGGAATAGGAGAACCTCACATCGATTTTGGATTTCCTTTAAACACTATATGGACTATTTTTTATATATCATTTTGTCTTTTTGATTGATCAGTTTCACTACTTTATCATCACATTTCACTTGTCACAGGGTGTAATTTGAATTTATTTTTTGTTCAACATTTTTTTTTAGTTACATTATATATATTTTTTTATACTTATATTTAGTATCTTTTAGTCACATGTCACTTTGGGGTGATCAAACACCTACTTGAGCATATATTCAGCGCCACTATTATTACTTATTGTCATATATTTAATTTTTATTGACAAGTGGTTAAAATTCAGTTTTCATATCACATAAAATCCCAATAAAATACATTTACGTTTTTTGGTTGTAACATGACAAAATGTAGAAAATGTCAAGGGGTATGAATACTTTTTCAAGGCACTGTATATCACTATCATATGCTCTCTTAGCATCATTTCTTCAGGGGGAAAAAGTTTAACCACTTAATAACTGACAAAAATAAAGAAAAATGCTGCGCTACCCAAAACCAAAACAAAACACAAATGTGACTAAAGCAGCTAGCACACAAACAAACCAAGTCAAATCATAGTATAAATAATAAAGTGCAGCGCTAAAATAAATACGTGGGTAAATATTAATGTGAATACACTTGTGAATAAGTGAAATAAAATTACAGACCAAATAAAGTACAATGTGGTTAGTAGAATAAACTATAGTGGAATATGGGACAGCAAAGGACCGCAGTCTATGGTATATGAGGTAAGTAAAGGTCTTCTCCAAGAGTGGGGTACCATGAACCGTGGGGGGTGGGTAGACACTCAAATGGTAAGGCGACCACTGATGATAGAGCACGTAAATCTTCAAATGAAAAAGAGTTGGGTACCCTTACCAGATCCGTAGGACGCACATGCCATATCGCAGTGCGTCAATAGAGCATAGGGGATGGTCTCCTGAGATGTCCAAACAAATGTTGTCCTGTAGGTCACGTTCGCCAGTGAAGAGTAGCCGTCTTGGACAGGCGTTGAGCCACTGTCACGCACTCCCTTCAGTATCACAGCAGGATGGTCAAACAGGAACAGGGAATGTCCCTGCCCGCCGAGTTCACAGATCGCGGAAAAGGGCCAACGAGAGTGGCTCTTTATCATGTGATCGCTCTGTCCAATGATGGAGCGATCACTGTCAACAAACCGGCGTCTTGTCCGGTTCTCTCTGCTGCTCACGCTGATCGTTGGAGCAGTGGAGGGAGAAACTGCAGCGTGAGGCTGTGTGAGTTTTTAACCCCAAATTGCAAGTGTCCAGCAGTGCCCATCTGTGCCAGATATGTGCCCCAGAAGTGCCCATCTGTGCCAGATCTGTGCCCCAGCAGTGCCCCATATGTGCCCCAACAGTGCTCCATCAGTACCCAACAGTGCCACATCTGTGCCATATCAGTACCCAGCAGTGCCACATCAGTACCCAGCAGTGCGACATCTTTGCCCAGCAGCGCCACATCTGTGCCCCATCAGTGCTCTACAATGCCCCATCAGTACACATCTGTGTCACATTAGTGCCACATCAGTGCCCAGCAATGGGCACTGATGTGGCAATGCCTGATCAGTGCCACGTTAGTGCCCAGCAATGCCCCATCAGTGCCACGTCCGTGCCCAGCAATGCCCCATCAGTGCACATCTGTGCCCCATTAGTGCCACATTTGTGCTTTACAGTGCCATATCTGTGCTTTACAGTGCCACTAAAGTGCCCAATAGTGCCCATGAGTAGGTGCTCATCAGTGCCACCTTATCGCCATCAATGCTGTAAAAAATGCATAGTAAAATGCATTTTCATTTTCTTTCCACAGTTTCCTAAAATGTGTGGGAAAAAAATGACGTGTTCAAAAGACTACGCCTCATAGAATATACGTTGGGGTGTTTGGTTTCCAAAATTGGGTGATTTTGTGGGCATTTTCATTGTCCTGGTGCTCTATGGCCTTCAAAAGTGTGATAGGTTGTCAGGAAATGAAATGTGTAATTTATGTCCCTAGAACACTTGACTGTGCTCCCTGCATGTTGGGCCTCTGTATGTGGCCAGGCTGTGTAAAAGTCTCACACATGTGGTATCGCCATACTCAAGAGGAGTAGCAGAATGTGTTTTGGGGTGTCATTTGTGGAATGCATATGCTGTGTGTGAGAAAAAACCTGCTAATATGACAATTTTGTGAAAAAAAAAAAAAATCTTCATTTTACAAAGAATTGTGGAAAATATAACGAAGTAAAAGAACTCACTATGCCTCTAACTAAATACCTTGGGAATACCTTGACTTTCCAAAAGGTGTCATTTGGGGGGTATTTGTACTGTCCTGGCTTGTTAGAGTCTCAAGAAATGAGATAGGCCGTCAGTGCATCAGGTGTGATCAATTTTCAATGATTGGCACTAAAGATTATAGACTCTATAACTTTCACAAAGACCAAATAATTTTGCACTAATTTGGGTTATTTTTACCAAAGATGTGTAGCAGCCAAAATTTATGAAGAAAGATTACTAATTTGCTTTTACAACAGAAACAAAGACAAATGCATTTTTCTACAACATTTTCAGTCTCTTTTTATTTATAGCGCAAAAAATAAAAAACCCAGTGGCGATTAAATACCCCCAAAAGAAAGCTCTATTTGTGTGAAAAAAGGACAAAAATTTTGTGTGGGTACAGTGTTCCATGACTGAGTAATTGTCAAAATGTGAGCTCACTGAAAGCTGAAATTTGGTCTGGTTAGGAAGAAGGTTTAAGTGCCCAGTGGGTAATGCCGCGTACACACAAGCGGAATGTCCAGCAGAAAAAGTCCGATGTGAGCTCTTCATCGTATTTTCCAACCGTGTGTATGCCCCATCGGACTTTTTCCATCAAAAATTCTGATGGACTTAGATAGTGAACATGTTCTAAATTTTTCCGACGGAACTAATTAATATCGGAAACCCGCTCGTCTGTATGCTGTTCCAACATACCAAAAACAACTCGTGCTCAGAAGCAAGTACGAGACAGAATCGCTCGGTCTGGTAAAACTAGCATTCATAATGGAGATAGCACATTCCTCACGCTGCAAATTCTGTGATCTTTTAATGCAGCGCATTCTTTTGTGCATTATAATGCTAGAAGAATGAACTTGTTTTGCTGCTGATATTCACACAGAGTTCTCACAAACGTATTTCTTTATTATTTCTCATGATCTCATGAATCTTTTATTATTTTAAATTGTAAAGATGTCCAGAATATTGTTTTGAAATATTTTTTATAGTCATTTTTTTAGAATTTTTTATTTCATCAAGATCTCCTTTTTTTTTGGATTACTGCAAAATTATTTTCTAGCGATCTCCATAATATCTTTTTTTTTTTTGAGATGTGTCAAGTTACCACAATAACATTATTATCTTGTATTTTGTAACCTCAAGGAGGTTGGTTGGTTTCCTTAGTTAATTTGACATTGTATTTTTAAAATGTACCTACATACTCACAAACAATCTGTCCTATTTTTATAAAAACACATAGGCAAGTATTTTCAGAAAATAAACTATCCATTTATTCTGGGTAACAAAATAAAGAGGAAGGCAACGCTGGAGAAACTTTTGGAATTTGCGAAGCCTTTTGGCCCCAGGGCACACATCAAGTCTGTTGAAACGAAAAAATTGTTATCTTGAGGAGTCCATATAATTTGGAGCCCAATCTGGTCCAGGACTCTCAGAGATCAGGACCAGCAGCAGATGACATATATGTCCCCAGGCTGTGGTACTACACCAGCCTGCGTTTTCTGTCAGACCAGACTGAACCCAGGTCATCACTTTCTTCTCTTCCCTGCAGCCTTCCCTCCATGCTTCCCTGCAGCCTTCCCTGCAGCCTTCCTTGGAGGCTGTGGCTCTAGTGGTGGACTTGTGGCAGGAGGAGGAGAATGATGGGTGAGATCATATATGTGGCTGTTCTCTGTCAGTTGGCCCCTCAACCCCTTCTGAAGGGCCTCAAAAATAATTGCCTCACAGAGGAAGCGTTGGCCCTCCTCCAATTTCAACAATCTTGTGGCTAGATAGCAGCCATCGGCCTCTTCGGCGTTGGGTTGGCTTCTGAGGACATCACTCACTTCCCTAATGAGGCCCAGTGCTGCCTCCTCCATCCTCATCCCCTTCCTGGGCCTTTTTGTTTGAAGGCAGAGGGGAGGCACCTGGGATTGGGTGAGGCTCCTACTGGGGCCAGCCACCTCCTGGCTGACACTGGGCATGGCCACCTCCTGGCTGACACTTTCCAGACCATCCTCTTGGCTGAGCTCATCTTGTGTATAAAAAAGGGACATAGTTTGAGTTTTTGCTTCATCAATCACGCACAATTTTTAGCTCATGACTTGCAAATTGAATGTTAATAAATAGAAAAGACTATCATTCTGACCCCAGCATTTTTCATTTTTGTCCCAATCATTTTTGGCCACCACTGTCTATTGATATGTAAATCACTTGCTTTTAAATCATTAATTAGTTATCAATTATAACATCTAGTTAACATCATTAATATTAGGACAATAAATATGTAGTAAAATAATATACCTGGCTCCAGCTGGGCGCATCCACTTCTTCCAGGATGGAAGGCCCAAGTTGTTCCTCGTCAGCCTCTGCTGGGGTTGAGGGAAGGGTGGAGGGAAGGCTGCAGGGAATGGTAGAAAGTGATTCCCTGGCTTCAGTCTGGTCATCCAGAAACCGTAGTTTGTTGAAGTACCACAGCCTAGGTACATACACTTGCGCTGCTGCTGCTCCTGATCTGAGTGATTTCTGGATCTTATTATGCTACTTTTTATACATGTTCCTCAAGATCCCAATTTTACTTTCCAAACACTGGATGGTTGCATCGGGGACCCGAGTCTTCACAAATCCAGAAGTTTCTCCAGCGTTGTCCTCCTAGCTTGTTTATTATAATATAAGGTGTTTTTCACCTCCCACAAATTCCTCATCTCCCTGTATCTGTCTATGAAACTGGCCATAAATTCTGGGTCCTTAAAGTGATTCATCTTTGCTGTAAGACAATACACAAGACAAAAACACTAATGTCAACCCAAACTCTCATTATCATATCCCAATATAGACCTCAATCTTGAAGCAGTATAGGCCACTGTGATGGGCCAAGTTCAAATTTTACCTTTGTTTAGGACGCTCTCCACTTCCGTTCTCCCTTCCTCCACACACAGATCATACATATGACACATGCGTGTCAGCTTGATATAGACTGCGCATGCGTGAAACTCCATCTGCGTCGCCCGCCCCTGACATTCTTTCTCGAAGATTCCCTGCCCCTTCTCTCTTTGGTGTGCAGTAGGAGCATCATGGTGTATAAAGAGCAGGTGTCCAGTAACGAGGAAGAGGAGAGCCCGGAGCCCGAAACAACAAGATCCCGGAGGAGGAGATTTAAGGCCTCCATTACGGCCTTTGAAGAGATGGTGGAGATGGTGTATATCTTGCGGAGGAACGACTATGATGGGAAGCATGGACCGTACACCAACCCTAATTTGCAAAAGGCCAAGATCATGACGAAAGTTGTGAAGAGTCTGCGGCAAAATTTTGGGGTGTGACGCTCCAAGGAGCAAATAAGGAAACACTGGTGTGACCTTAAACTGAGGGAGCCGGATCAGTATAGAAGAATAAAGTGAGTGCTTTTAAAAAGTAAGTACTTGTCGTGTTCCTATCATTATTATTACTTGTATGCTGCACCATGTGCTTTTCTTTACTGTTGTACAGTTTAAAAAGGCAAATTTCATGTTTGTGGGGACAGTAATCGGTCGTAGGAAACATTGTTCACTCATTAAATATGATGTTTTGGGCAGATACAGGTTAAATACATTTGGTCATGCCTATTTGTATAAAATTAAGTTTTGTACATTGCTGTCTAGATGTGTTTGTAACTAGAATGAAATGAAATGCAAGCTTGATTGGAGAGGAGAGGACACTCAGCAGCTGTTTACACATCTGGACTCAGGAGAACTAGTGTGGGACACAAGAACAAACTTTTTAAGGTGTCCCACACAGGTGCTCTAGGGAATACTTGGGGTGTCTCCATGTGTGAAAATTGTCACAAAAAGGTAAGTATTCCAGCTTTGGTAAGGTAAGAAATCGTCTTCAGATTGGAACTCTGCCCAAAACAGACAATTGTACCCCACTTCCCAGCATTTGTTTCATATTCCTATTTCTGGACTCAAATATCTGTGTGCTAAGTATACCTTTTTGTTTCATTCTCATAGGGGAGAAAAGACTCGGAGGACACCACTTAGAGGACACCAGGGAGCCCCCACATCACCAAGAAGGGGAAATCAGCCCAAGACCCCCCCCGAGGATCTAGAGGAAGGAGAGGTGGAGGAAGTGGGCGAGATTGTCACCCAAACAGGTGAGTGTCTGTCACCCCAGCTTCAGGTAATCTATGTATGCCTGCATAAGTATAATACATGTTTTTTTTAACCAATTTTTAGGTGATGTGCTGGTTGTTGAAAAGCAAGCTGAACCTTTCACAAGTGACAGGGCCCAAAGGCTCATCCACGACATTATGGTGTGGAATGGTGAAATAGACATTATAAGGAAGAAACTGAATATTATGGAACAACAAATGAAGAACATGATAGATGTGTTCAAGTAGAATATAAATTGCTTTCAAATCCCATCCATTTTCCCATTTGTTGGACTAAACCAATTTTTTTTTGTGTACATTTTAAAAGCCAAATTTTGAAGATGCAAACGGTGTGTCAACATGTGCTATCTGCCATCAGGGGATCTCAATGTACGCGTTTTGTGGGTGCAACCCCTTCCTCGTAACTCTAGTAGGTGAGAGGAAGGGGTTGCACCCCCAAAACATGTCCATTGACCCCCCATGATGGGAGAGTACATGTTGACATTAGGCATGGGATCAGGAGGGAAATACCCATTTGGATTCCCAATTTGTGTGCATCTTCAAAATTTAGCTTTTACAGGGGTGACATCACCCCATCTGATGAAGGCAATATCAAGATATTTTTGACACTATAATGTCTGATATTGCCTTCAGTTTTTATACGTTGAACTTTGTAAGTTCCAGAGTTGTGTATGTTATGTTTTAAAACATGCCTGTTTCTAAAAAAAAAAAAAAAAAATTGAGAATTTTTTTTTTTTTCTTAAAAATTTTATAATGCACATGTGAATGTGCATAGAGTAAAAATTTTGATAATCAACAATGTGTGGCTTCTTCTTTCAATGCTCAATACCAGTTTTGTAAGTAATTTTGTGTTTAAAGTGCCAATGGCTTTATTTACTAAAGGAAAATCCACTTGGCACTACAAGTGCACTAGGAGAACCTAGGAGACAAAAAGAAACACAAGCAATAAAGAAAATGCAAGATTTTATCAGATATAATTTTTTTATTTGTAAAAAAAATTTAGACATTGTCTGGCATTGCAATGGCCCCACTAGCCATAAAATAATTAACATATTTCTCCCGAACTTCACGGGTGCTTTGGAGTGCCAAGCCAGGACAGCCAGTATCCAGGCCCATCAGGGGATTAGCAGGAAGTCCTGCCTCAGGCCCAAATGAGGCTATATAATTGTGTGCATTTTTGCGTAAAAAGTTGTGCAATATGCAGCAGCATAAGATTATGTGGTTCAGTTTGTAGTCCACCATGTGTATGGCTGTCAGAAACAGGCAGAACCAGCTGGCCATTATCCCAAAGGCATTCTCAATGACTCTTCTTGCTCTGGCCAGCCAGTAGTTAAAAACCCTATACTCCAGGGTGAGGGTCCTCTGGGGGGAATGGCCTCATCAGGTGCTCGCCCAGACCAAATGCTTCATCAGCAATAAAGAGAAATGGGAGTCCTTCAACGTTGTCCGCATCAGGTGGCAATCCCAGGCCACCACTCTGGAGACATTGGTAAAACTCCATCTGGGCAAAGACTCCTCCATCTGACATCTGGCCATTCTTCCCTACTTCCACATAGAGGAACTCATATTGTGCCGACACCACCGCCATTAACAATATACTATTAAACCCCTTATAGTTATAATAGTAAGACCCCAAATGGGGTGGTGGCACAATGTGGACGTGCATCTCATCTATAGCCCCTCCACAGTTGGGAAAGTCCCAACAGTCGGCAAAATGGAAGGCCACAGCCTGCCATTCCTGTGGCGTTGAAGGAAACTGTGGAGTCAAAACAGACAAAAAAATATTAGTACTTTTGCACATAACATTGCAAGCAGATTAGACGCAAACCTTCTTGGACAACATCAGTATAACATTCATTTTAAGGAGTATTTAAAGCCAAAAATATAAGGCCCACTTATCAGATTCCTCTCCCCTCTGATGGCCCATTGTAAAAATTTTAGGGGGAGAGGGTTCGAGCTGAGTTTGGGACCCCAAAAAAAGCCTCTGGCGCTCTGCATGAATTTAAGGACAACAATAACATTTGGACACAGTTTAGGGGGTGTTTGGGGTAAAGCACTACAATGGAGCTGACAAAATACATTGTTAAGTGACTAGGCTAGGTGTGTATGGGCCCAGGATAGCATGCTGGGGAGGTTAGTGAAGGGAAATATGCATGAAGGACTAAAAAGGAGCATTCTAAACGATTACAGCATGCATGAGAACAAAGGGGACATTCACAGCATATTACAATCATGGCAGTTATGGAATAAGGAAAGAAATAGAAAACATTAGCAAACATTAAATACAATAGAATGTGATGTTAAAGGAGAAAACTTACCTTAATATAGTCCTTCTGCAGGACCTGAATGATAGCAGAACAGGTCTCTGGGATAATAATCCCCAGAGCCTGGGGGGAGATGCCTGTCGAGAACCCGAGGTCCTGTAGACTTCTCCCAGTTGCCAAGTACCGCAACGTGGCGACTAGCCTCTGCTCCAGAGTGATGGCTTGCCTCATGCAGGTATCCTGCCTGCTAATATAATGGGGTCAGCAAAGCCAACAAATGGTGTAAAATGGGGTCTGTCATCCTGAGAAAGTTCCTGAAATCATCAGGATTATTCTCCTGGATCTCACGAAGCAAAGGCATATGAGAGAATTGGTCACGCTGGAGTAACCAATTCTTGGTCCATGAACTCCTCCCCACCCTGTTCATGGACTGGGCTTGGGTCAAAGAATGAACCCCAACACCAAGCACCCGCATAGCACGAACTGTATGATGAGTACGTACCCGCAACATGGCTTCAAAACGGTCAGCTGGTCAGAACGAACTAACAGGACGCACTGAAGAACAGCAAGGCCTGTGAAGAGTGAGCTGAAAATCAGAAACGAGCGGACAAGAACACACTGAAAAAACAGATACCAACTGTCTACATGCTCTGAAAAGCAGATACAAACCCACAAGCACAAACTGAAGAGTAGTAACAGACTGAAAAGCATGAAAGCTGAAAAGCGTGAATCGTCTCTCACAAAACTTCTACTAAACCGAGATAAACACGAGATTAGCAGAAGAAGCCTAAAGGGTTGCGCGCTCGCTATTGCACCTTTTTCTAGTCCCATTGTATGTGCTGTACGTCATCACGTTCTGAACGGTCGGACTTTGGTCAGACCTTGGTTTGACCGTGTGTAGGCAAGACCGCTTGAGCGTAAAAATATAAATAATACAGAGCTGCGTAAAAATGGAAGTAAACAGCAGCCAACACACCTATAGACCCAAGTAGTAGAGAAAAGTGTACAAAAAAGTGTGGTGCTATAAACTTAAAAAATTGATTTAAATAGTGTTTTAAACACAAATCAAGTGTAAATAATAACATACAGTTAAGTGTTAGTATAGAAAAACTTTGATGTACTCTATATAGTACATATACAGTGTGCACACTGTGAACCAATGTAAAAAAACCACAATGCAATATTAGTATGAGCTAAATATAGTACACTGTGTATAGTGCATGTATGATATACAGAGGTATAAAAAATGTGAACAGAAAGTCAAATATAAATCAATAAAGTCCAAAAAGTTCAGATGGAATTAACACCACCAAGAAACCATATATCAAAAGTCCACCGATGTTGTTGTACATAATAAGGAAAAGTGAGAAAGCCACCACCCAGGGTCTTAGGGGGCTTACCAACTCTCTCTCCTCTCTCTCCTCTCTCTCCTCTCTCTCCTCTCTCTCCTCTCTCTCCTCTCTCTTCTCTCTCTTCTTCTTCACAAAAGAACACTAAAGGTGATATTTTATGAGGTACTTTACATTTAGCAGTGTGAGTATAGTGACAATGACTGTTCACACAAATGAACTGATTAAAAAAAACATTAAAATGAGCTGTGACAAGTGCTGAGAAAGCCAGTTTAGTAAGGAAGAGATGCCATTTGAACCTGGGATACTAGCTTAAAAAGGCATATATGCCGCTGCGGTTATTGTTCTTGATAAAGGAAGCAGCTGCCTTTACAGGAGCAAGTCAAAGTCCTATAAACCTCAGGAATGCCAAAGCATAATGGTGAAAGCAAGGTTGCTGTCATTATAGCTTGAATAGGTGCAGCATGCTAATGTAGCAGCCTTCTAGTTAGGTGCTAGTACTGGTAGGCAAATTTAGTTATTTTTGGGCCGTGCTGTAGCCAAAGGAGCTGATTTGATTATTTTGGTCTGCTCTGCAGCTGCGGGCTTGCCTGTCTCCCCCTGTCTTTCCAGAAATCTCTGGAATATAGTGGGTGGAGAGCAGTTGGAACTAAGCTGACTTGGTATAAGGTCTCAGCCAATCCCTGGTTGGGAAAATTACCAGGAGGGGCCTGAGAGATGTATATAGGCTGTGGAGCATAGAGCAGCATGGTCCTTTGCTTTCTTGAGAGTGAGCCAGCCTGGGAGTGCTTAAACCTTCCAAGTCTCTAAAAAGCTGTAAAAAGCTGGCTCACCAAGTTGCTGAACGATCACCCCCAAGTCACAGGAACAATCAGACAACGTCCAAAGAGGATTTTCTCAGGAGGCTCGAGGTGCAGTGCAAGTTGAAAATGGAACAAGGCATCCAGATAGCCAGTGAGTAGGCCTGAGAGAACCTGAGAGGGACACTGTTGCCATTGTACCCCTTTTGCTAGAAGGATTATTCTAGACCTGCTGACCTGCTGTTGATGCTGCATCTGTCCCATGTCCCTTCTATACAAAGAACTGAGCGATCAAAGAATGCTGATTGCTCAGTTCTTGGTCTTCAGTGAGCAGAGAGCCGGTGACTGTCAGTCACCGGCTCTCTTCTTTGCCCCTCCAGCACTCACTGGAGTGCCAGATTGTGGGGAGGGCAGGAGCAGCTGTCTCAAGCTCTCAGAATTGTGCTAAGAAACTGAGCCAGCTGCAACATTAAAGTCGGGATCTTTCCAGAGCCTGCACTGGCTGAGTGACATCAATCAACAGTGGACTTTAGCCCACTGTTGGCTAAATACAGGTAACAGGAGTGCAGATCGAAGTGCACTCCTGTTAAACTCAGAAGAAATAGGGACACAAGAGCTTTGTCCCTTCTTCTCCTCTGAGTGATATGAATTTTGCACTATACAATGACTAGGTGGACTCTACGTAAATATTTTTCACCTTTTTATTTTAACCACTTGACGACCGCCTCACGCTGATGTACGTCAGCAGAATGGCACGGTCAGGCAAAATCACGTACCTGGTACGTGATTGCCTTCCCGCGGGCAGGGGGTCCAATCGGACCCCCCCCGGTGCCTGTGGCAGTCGCCGTTGGTCTGGCAGTGATCAGAGATGAGGGGGAGGTCATACGATCGTGGCCCCCCCTCGCGATCGCTCCCAGCCAATGAGAATCCTCCCCTGCCTGTGTGTAGTACACACAGGCAGAGGATGTGATGTCATCTCTCCTCGGCTCGGCAGTTTCCGTTCCGGCGCCGAGGAGAGAAGACTGTAATGTAAGTACACAAACACACACAGTAGAACATGCCAGGCACACTTTACACCCCTGACCCCCCCCCCGATCGCCCCCCAATCACCCCCCAATCACCCCTCCCCCCCGTGTCACACTGACACCAAGCAGTTTTTTTTTTTTTTCTGATTACTGCATGGTGTCAGTTTGTGACAGTTACTGTGTTAGGGCAGTTAGTATTAGCCCCCTTTAGGTCTAGAGTACCCCTCTAACACCCCCTAATAAAGTTTTAACCCCTTGATCACCCCCCGTTGCCAGTATCACTAAGCGATCATTTTTCTGATCGCTGTATTAGTGTCGCTGGTGACGCTAGTTAGGGACGTAAATATTTAGGTTTGCCGTCAGCGTTTTATAGCGACAGGGACCCCCATATACTACCTAATAAATGTTTTAACCCCTTGATTGCCCCCTAGTTAACCCTTTCACCACTGATCACCGTATAACCGTTACGGATGACGCTGGTTAGTTTGTTTATTTTTTATAGTGTCAGGGCCCCCGCCGTTTATTACCTAATAAAGGTTTAGCCCCCTGATCACCCGACGGTGATATGCGTCACCCCAGGCAGCGTCAGATTAGCACCAGTACTGCTAACACCCATGCACGCAGCATACGCCTCCCTTAGTGGTATAGTATCTGAACGCATCAATATCTGATCCGATCAGATCTATACTAGCGTCCCCAGCAGTTTAGGCTTCCCAAAAATGCAGTGTTAGCGGGATCAGCCCAGATACCTGCTAGCACCTGCGTTTTGCCCCCCCACCCGGCCCAGCCCACCCAAGTGCAGTATCGATCGATCACTGTCACTTACAAAACACTAAACGCATAACTGCAGCGTTCGCAGAGTCAGGCCTGATCCCTGCGATCGCTAACAGTTTTTTTGGTAGCGTTTTGGTGAACTGGCAAGCACCAGCCCCAAGCAGCGTCAGGTTAGTGCCAGTAGCGCCAACACCCACGCACGCACCGTACACCCCCCTTAGTGGTGTAGTATCTGAACAGATCAATATCTGATCCGATCAGATCTATACTAGCGTCCCCAGCAGTTTAGGGTTCCCAAAAACGCAGTGTTAGCGGGATCAGCCCAGATACCTGCTAGCACCTGCGTTTTGCCCCTCCGCCCGGCCCAGGCCAGCCCACCCAAGTGCAGTATCGATCGATCACTGTCACTTACAAAACACTAAATGCATAACTGTAGCGTTCGCAGAGTCAGGCCTGATCCCTGCGATCGCTAACAGTTTTTTTGGTAGCGTTTTGGTGAACTGGCAAGCACCAGCCCCAGGCAGCGTCAGGTTAGGGCCAGTACCGCTAACACCCACGCACGCAGCATACACCTCCCTTAGTGGTATAGTATCTGAATGGATCAATATCTGATCCGATCAGATCTATACTAGTTTCCCCAGCAGTTTAGGGTTCCCAAAAATGCAGTGTTAGCGGGATCAGCCCAGATACCTGCTAGGACCTGCGTTTTGCCCCTCCGCCCAGCCCAGCCCAGCCCACCCAAGTGCAGTATCGATCGATCACTGTCACTTACAAAACACTAAACGCATAACTGTAGCGTTCGCAGAGTCAGGCCTGATCCCTGCGATCGCTAACAGTTTTTTTGGTAGCGTTTTGGTGAACTGGCAAGCACCAGCCCCAGGCAGCGTCAGGTTAGGGCCAGTACCGCTAACACCCACGCACGCAGCATACGCCTCCCTTAGTGGTATAGTATCTGAATGGATCAATATCTGATCCGATCAAATCTATACTAGTTTCCCCAGCAGTTTAGGGTTCCCAAAAATGCAGTGTTAGTGGGATCAGCCCAGATACCTGCTAGGACCTGCGTTTTGCCCCTCCGCCCAGCCCAGCCCAGCCCACCCAAGTGCAGTATCGATCGATCACTGTCACTTACAAAACACTGAACGCATAACTGCAGCGTTCGCAGAGTCAGGCCTGATCCCTGCGATCACTAACAGTTTTTTTGGTAGCGTTTTGGTGAACTGGCAAGCGCCAGTGGCCTAGTACACCCCGGTCATAGTCAAACCTGCACTGCAGTAACACTTGGTGACGTGGCGAGTCCCATAAGTGCAGTTCAAGCTGGTGAGGTGGCAAGCACAAGTAGTGTCCCGCTGCCACCAAGAAGACAAACACAGGCCCGTCGTGCCCATAGTGCCTTTCCTGCTGCATTCGCCAATCCTAATTGGGAACCCACCACTTCTGCAGCACCCGTGCTTCCCCCATTCACATCCCCAACCAAATGCAGTCGGCTGCATGAGAGGCATTTTCATGTCCTCCCGAGTACCCCTACCCAACGAACCCCCCAAAAAAGATGTTGTGTCTGCAGCAAGCACGGATATAGGCGTGACACCCGCTATTATTGTCCCTCCTGTCCTGACAATCCTGGTCTTTGCATTGGTGAATGTTTTTTTTTTTTTTTTTTTTTTCTTTCAATGATTTTTATTGAAGGTTTTGGAAAAGAATATGTTGTACAACATAAAACATAAAAGGAAGAGGGAAAATTGATATACACATTCAGGTTGTATACAATCCGGTGATATACATTCTCAGAAATTTTCACTTAATTACTTAGTTGTTCAAGAAGCATATAGACATTTAACATAAGCAGAGTATGTTCACTGTGCGTTGTGTTTATCTTGTTTTCATTAGTCAAACGTTAATAGAAACAGAACCATCTATAGAAACATTAACTTTTGGACCATATTGACCATTGTTTGTCAAATTTTTTGCATTGTAAAGAGTTTATTGCTAAGAGGCGCTGGAAAGTGTAATTTCTATGAACTGCTTTGGTTATGTCTGATAGGTTAATGGCATTGGTGGATTTCCAATTTCGTAATATCGTTAAGCGTGTTTCAAGCAAAATATGAGTTATGACTGGTCTAAAGTCTATATGAAATTTTTCTATGTTCAGATGCAATATTGCCAGCGCTGGGTCTGGTTGAGATATTACTCCCGTTAACGTGGAAATCAATTTAAACACTTGGTTCCAAATGCATTTAACAGCAGGACAACACCAAAGCATATGCAGTAAATTACCTATTTGCCCACAGGCTCTCCAGCAATGTGGGGATGTTCCCGGGAAGAATTTCGCTATTCTATATGGGGTGTAGTGCCATCTGTTGGCCATTTTAATAGTTAATTCCCAATGTTTAATGCAGTGGGAAGCCTTGTGTATTGCTCTAAAGACTTGTTGCCACTGTTCATCTGAGGCTGATATACCTAGTTCTTCTTCCCATTTTTTCATTGCAGTAGTTTTGGTAAACGTGAGTTTATCTTTGGTGATATTATAGAAGAAAGATATTCCTTTTGTATGTTGTTTGGCTGTAGTGTAAAATTTCCAAATATTGCTCGGAAGGTGTATGGTTGGTGTAGGCTTAGATTTAATGAAGTTTACAATTCTTACGCACGTAAACTGTGAGTTCTTTGGAAGATGGTATTGTGTCATAAGTTGCGCCACAGATTTGGGATTTGTGCCATTATATAGGTCTGATATGTGTAGTATGCCCTTACTTGTCAGGTCTTTGATTGTCAGCATTGGGATTTTTGTTTCCAAGAACGATAAGGGTATGTTATACTGTATGTCTTGTTCGTCTTTATATGTTTGTTCCCGTATAACTCTCCACGCCTTTAACGAGATTTGCGTAGTAGGAGGCAATTTTTTTGTGTCCCACGGTATCCACCCGTCTGTCATGAGTAGCAGGGGTAAATTATTCATTGGTGCTGTCGCTTTTTCAATGTCCACCCATAATGGTGTGTCAGTTGTTTGAAACCAGTGTTTGATTTGGTCAAGGCGTACTGCCCAATAGTAGTCGTGTATGTCCACTAAACCTGCTCCGCCCGTTTGCTTATGTGATGTGAGATTATTTCATGAACATCTAGCTTTTTTCCCCTTCCATATGTATTTCCAAGCAATATTCGCTATATTTTTTATTAGGTGTTGAGGGATAGACAGTAGTAGGGAGCGGAATATGTATAGTATTTGTGGTAATAACATAATTTTGTAAGCTGTAATTCTGCCTAACCAAGATACTTCGTTGTTGGACATGTTTTTGGTTTGGGCTTCCAGTTTGTTAATGAGTGGTAATACGTTGGCTTTTATTATTGTGGATATTTTATTTGTGAGTGTGATCCCCAGATATGTGATATTTCCTTTACTCCACATATATGGTAATTTTGCTTGTAGCGATTTTCGGGTTTTTGGTGGGATACCCATGTCTAAAATGAGAGATTTAGTAAAGTTGACTTTATAGTATGATATCTCTCCAAAAGCTATGAGGATTTTGTGGGCCTGTATTAAGGATATGGAGGGTTTAGTGAGTAGCAGTATTACATCATCTGCGAATAGGTTAATGGTATGTTTTGCTGACCCAAACTGGAAGCCTGTTATCAAAGGGTGTGAGCGTATGGATTCAGCTAACGGCTCTATCATCAAATTGAAAATTGCAGGAGATAGGGGGCACCCCTGTCGGGTTCCGTTTTTGATCTGGAAGGTTGCGGATAGGAACCCCGCAGAGTACACCTGTGCTGACGGGCAAGAGTATAATGCCATAATAGCTTGCAAAATTGGGCCTTTGAATCCGAACTTCAACAATGTTTGTTCCATATATGTCCAGTGGACCCTATCGAACGCCTTCTCTGCGTCAATGGATAACAGCAGAGAAGGCGTTCGAGTCTTTTCAGCATGGTTTATCACATTAATAATCCTTCTAGTGGTGTCCGAAGTTTGTCTCCCCCTCACAAAGCCCATCTGGTCTCTCGTAATGAGATTAGGTAATATGTGTGTTAGTCGTTTAGCTAGTAGTTTCGCGTATACTTTTGTGTCGGAGTTTAGCAGCGATATGGGTCGGAAGTTAGCTGGTGTGGTAGGTTCCTTATCCGGTTTTGGTAGAGTCACTATATGAGCTTTTAGCATTTCCTGTGGAAAGGAGGCAACCTCAGCAGCTTTATTAAAAATTTTTGTCATGTGTGGAGATAGAATATTGGTGAACATTTTGAAATATTCATTAGAGAATCCGTCCGGGCCTGGGGATTTCCCATTTGGAAGTGTATGTATTGTCATTTCAATTTCTCTGTGTGTTATCGGAGCATTTAAGTATTCTAAGTGATCGTCAGAGAGGGCTGGAAGGTTTAGGTGCTCCAGAAAAGAATTTATTTTGTCTGTAGTTGGGTGAGGTGTATGTGCATCTTCGTGTAAGTTATATAGTGAGCTATAGTATGTAGCGAATTGATTCGCTATTTCTTGTGGGTTTGTGATTCTGTGTGTTAGCGTAGGGTGTTGGATGTATGCTATTCTAGTTCTGGTGCGTGCAGCTTTCAGTCTATTCGCTAGGTATTTACCTGCTCTGTTAGCATTGGTATAGTAGTTTTGTCGTAGGTATTTTAAGTGTTTGTCATATTGTTGAGTTAGGAGCGTTCTGAGTTGTTCTCTAAGAGAATTGAGTTTGTCGATAAGTGCTGTGGATGGAGATGTTTTGTTTTGAGTTTCTATAAGGTGTATGTCTGCAATAATTGTGTTCAGCTGCTGAGTTCGCCTCTTCTTTTCTCTAGCTCCCAATTGGATCAGGATTCCTCTCATAAAGGCTTTGTGAGCGCTCCATACAACAAATGGATCACCCACAGAGCCCCCATTTTCTGAAAAGAAATTTTGTATATGTTGGGAGATTGTTTTGTGATATTTATTATCTTGGAAGAGTCTGGTGTTGCAACGCCAGATGGGTGGTGAGGAGGAGACTCCCTTCTCTACAATAGACAGGGAAATGGCTGCATGGTCAGACCATGTAATTTCATGTATTTTAGACATGTTCACGTTTTGCAGTAGCCATTTATCTGTTAAAAACATGTCTATTCTGGAGTAAGAAGAGTGCCTGTTGGAAAAAAAGGTATAGTCTCTTTCCGTGGCGTGTAAGCATCTCCATATGTCGTATAGTTCCTCTTGGTGGAGTATGGACTGAAGGGATAGGGTTCCTTTTGACTGACCTGATGACGTGTCCAGTGTCGGATCTGAGGTTATGTTGAAGTCCCCGCATATTAATAGGTTACCATATTTCATGGAATTGGCTTTGTGTAGGACTTTTTTGATGAATCTGACTTGGCGTGTATTTGGAGCATACAGTGTGATCACTGTGTATGGTTTGGAATTAATGTCTCCTGTGAAGATGATGTACCTGCCTCCAGCATCGGTGAAGACATCTTTAGGTTGTATGGATAGCGAGTCCTTGAAAGCCATTAGGACACCTCCTTTTTTGCTATTTGGTGTGTTGGCCGTGTATATGATTGGGTAGTTTTTATGCTTACATTGAGGAGCGTTAAGTAATTGGAAGTGGGTCTCCTGGACACAAAGAATGTCCGCTTTGTGTGTGCTAGCTTCCTTCCACAAGGAGAATCGTTTAGCTGGGTGGTTTAGTCCCCGGGTATTAATTGAAAGGCATGTTATCGTCATTGTGAAAGGTACTTGTGGTTTTGTGGGGTGATGTAGTAGATGTACTCACTGCGCCCGGTTGGGTGGGAGATCCTTGTGGATTGATGATGAAAGGTAGGTCTGTTCATTTCTTTGTGTGTCTTGACTGGTCCGGTACTTTTGTAGATAAAACTGTGTATATCAAAAACAAAGGGTGCAGAAAAACAATGAAAAAAAAAAACAGAAGGTCAACAGGGGTTTGATAAGAAATGGATCCATGAATTGATCCCTGTGCAGTTGTAACTGCTACTGGTTAACTGGGGTGTAGGTAAGAGTTAAGCCTAAGCTCTTCCCTGGAGATAAACTGAATTATAACTGTGTGGAGTGTTATGAGCTTCCACCATTGCTTTTCTTGGATGAGCGCTTGTAAGAGACGGTTTGCCACTCGCTCTGTATAGGGATCGGTCCCTGAGTTTGCGCATGTTGTGCTGGTTGGTCAGATATTATGCCCCAGTTCCTTAAAGCCTTAAGTCCCTCTTCTAAGGTGGACACCAAGATGGTTTGGCCATTGTGAGTGATCGACAGGGTAGCAGGGTACTTCCATTTGTGCAAGATGTTGTGGTTTCTCAGGGCTTTTGTGATGGTCAATAAATTTCTGCGGCGTTGCATAGTGTGTCTGGACAAATCAGGCAGCACTCTAATGGCGGCATACTGTTGTGGAATGTTTTCCTGTTTGCGGGAAATTTGCAGAATACGATCTTTTATGTGGTAGTAGTGTATCCTCATTAAGACATCTCTAGGTGTGTCATCTGGGAGGAATGATGGTTTAGGTACCCTGTGGATCCTGTCCACTAGAAGATCTGATGCAGTTGCCTCAGGTATTAAAGTGGAAAAAAGGGCCTGGGCATATTGCAGAAGCTGAGAAGGGGGGACAGATTCTGGAACCCCCCTCATTTTGAGGTTGTTCCTCCTGGATCTGTCCTCGAGGTCTGCAATTTTATCTTTTAGCCATAAAATGTCCTCCCCTTGTGCTGTGTGCGCTTCTACCATAACATTGTAAGATGAGGTATACTCCTCCATCTTGTGTTCTATCTGGTTCACTCTGCGGCCTAGCGTCTGCACTTCCCTCTGGCATTCAGTGATTCCTCTCATCAGATCTGCCTGTAATGAGGAGCGCAGGGACAGCAGCATATCTTTCATTAAGGTATCTGATACTGGCCTGTCTGCTGTGGGGAAATCTGTGATAGGATCCCGGCCCTTAACGCTCTGGCCTGTAGTGCTGGAAGGCCCGCTTACCTCCATGGCCGGATCGGCCTGTGATCTGACTGGTGAGTCCCTCCGCTGCCGCGATTTTGCCGGGCTGCGTGTTGTGGGGGTAGAGGGGCCCGAGGATTGTTCGCTGGGAGGGTTGGTCAGGCAGGAGGAAGCCGCTGGTGTCCCCGCTCCGCCGTTCCGTCCAGATCCCTGGTCCGGCCTGTCAGTTCTGGCGCCGCCGCCATTTTGCTGAGGTCCGCGCGAGGCATAATAGCTCGTCATCTTCTGCGGCTGCTGTGGTGTTTTTCGGTGCCGTGGCATCTTTTGCTTGATCCGCGGGGATTTGGCACTCAGATGGCAGTGTTTGGAGCTGCGGATGGTGCTGGTGGGCTCTGATGCTGATGGATTATCTCTGGTGGGCGAGCGGAGCTCCTGGGTTAAGTGTCCATCTTGAAGTCCGGTCGCCACGCCCCGCATTGGTGAATGTTTTGAACGCTACCATACACTAGTTGAGTATTAGCGTAGGGTACAGCATTGCACAGACTAGGCACACTTTCACAGGGTCTCCCAAGATGCCATCGCATTTTGAGAGACCCGAACCTGGAACCGGTTACCGTTTATAAAAGTTACAGTTACAAAAACAATGTAAAAAAAAAAAAAAAAAAAAACACAAAAAAAAATATAAAATAAAAAAAAAATAGTTGTCGTTTTATTGCTCTCTCTCTCTCTATTCTCTCTCTATTGTTCTGCTCTTTTTTACTGTATTCTATTCTGCAATGTTTTATTGTTATTATGTTTTATCATGTTTGCTTTTCAGGTATGCAATTTTTTAAACTTTACCGTTTACTGTGCTTTATTGTTAACCATTTTTTTGTCTTCAGGTACGCCATTCACGACTTTGAGTGGTTATACCAGAATGATGCCTGCAGGTTTAGGTATCATCTTGGTATCATTCTTTTCAGCCAGCGGTCGACTTTCATGTAAAAGCAATCCTAGCAGCTAATTAGCCTCTAGACTGCTTTTACAAGCAGTGGAAAGGGAATGCCCCCCCCACCGTCTTCCGTGTTTTTCTCTGGCTCTCCTGTCTCAACAGGGAACCTGAGAATGCAGCCGGTGATTCAGCCAGCTGACCATAGAGCTGATCAGAGACCAGAGTGGCTCCAAACATCTCTATGGCCTAAGAAACCGGAAGCTACGAGCATTTTATGACTTAGATTTTGCCTGATGTAAACAGTGCCATTGGGAAATTGGGGAAGCATTTTATCACACCGATCTAGGGTCTAATAGACCCCAATTTTTTCAAAAAAGAGTACTATTTACATTCCCTGAGATAACAATAAAAATGATTTAAAAAAAAAAAAAAATGAAAGGAACAGTTTAAAAATAAGATAAAAATAAAGAAAAAAAATAAAGAAAAAAAAAAAAACACCCCTGCCCCCCCTGCTCTCGCGCTAAGGCGAACGCAAGCGTGGGTCTGGCGTCAAATGTAAACAGCAATTGTACCATGCATGTGAGGTATCACCGCGAAGGTCAGATCGAGGGCAGTAAGTTTAGCAGTAGACCTCCTCTGTAAATCTAAAGTGGTAATCTGTAAAGGCTTTTAAAGGCTTTTAAAATGTATTTATTTTGTTGCCACTGCACGTTTGTGCGCAATTTTAAAGCATGTCATGTTTGGTATCCATGTACTCGGCCTAAGATCATCTTTTTTATTTCATCAAACATTTGGGCAATATAGTGTGTTTTAGTGCATTAAAATTTTAAAAAGTGTGTTTTTTCCCCAAAAAATACATTTGAAAAATTGCTGCGCAAATACTGTATGGAAAAAAAAAATGAAACACCCACCATTTTACCTTTCAAAGTATTTTATTGTATTTTCAGGAAACAGCTTACAAGTCATCAGCATTAAATGAGGGAGTACACAGCAGGAAAAATTCGTACCCCCTTGGGGTTACAATTCAAACTTGTGACAATAGGTATGAGTAAGTCTCTGGACTGTGACATTACAGTAATACCTTCCTAGTCTAAAGTTCGTTCACGTAAACCATAGAACCCTGAGATTTGAACTGGTTGAGAGAAGGGGAGGGAGGAGAGACCGACAGCACCCCAAATGGGAACACACTGTGCCTGAACGGAGCTCTCCAACCTATCCCCATCCCCCCCTTAGATATAAAAAGTTTCTTGGCATCTAACAAGGCATAAAAACCTACGTCGTGTGCTTCCCTTGGGGGTTTGACCCCCAGGGTTCCCTACTACGGCATGAAAAAAAAAAAAAAAAAAAACACAACACATCATCTTGTTAAATCAACCAGATAATTAATGTAAGAAAGGAAAAGAAAAAGAGTAGAGATGAGAGGGGGGAGAGAAAGAGAGAGAGAAAAGAGTAGTCGAAAGCCAATCCACGGGAGGACTCTCCGCCGACCCCCGAGACAGCCACGCATCATGGTTGAACCCCTGGACTCAGGGGAATGCCTATGAAATTGGCCCAGGGTTCCCAAATAGCTTCAAATTTCTCTTTGGTGTTGTTCAGGGTACTGGCAAGCTTCTCCTGGACCATGATCCAAGAGATTTTGCGGATAGCCGCTTTGAAGGGCACCCTGGGTTGTTTCCATGCCTTAGCAAAAGATAGCTTCGCTCCCAGCAAAATGAAATGTATCAATTTACGTGCCAGTTTGGGTGTTTTAGGTAAGTGATCGTTTAATAGAGCTAAGGCGGGGGACCTCGGGATCTGGGCTCCAGTAACTTTCTTAATCATGCGGAAAATCCTGCTCCAGAAAGGCCTCAATCGTGGACATTCCCAGAATATATGTGCCAGGGAGCCCCTGAGCAGACAGCCCCTAAAACAACTGGGGTCCGTGGAGGGGAACAATTTGGCCAGTCTCTCCGGTGGGAGATACCATCTTGTGATAACCTTCACGCTGGATTCAACCAGAGAGATGTTCAAAATGCTCTTGTATGCTCTACTAAAGGCAACCCTCCACTTCTCTAGGGTCCACTCCAAGGAAAGGTCTGACTCCCAAGCTGTCATGTATGAGGTCTTGGCGGACTGACTAGAGAGTGACTGATAGATGATGGAGATTCCACCCCTTTGCTCCGAAGCCTGACCGCACCATATTTCATATGGGGTGAATGCGTGGTTTGAAGAATTGTCTTTTCCCATCTGAGTGAGGAAGTGTCTGATCTGCTGGAAACGAAAGTTCTCGGAGTTAGGCATTTCTAGTTGACTCACACAGAAGGCCCTGGTGATAGGCCCCATTGATGTGAAGTAGTGTCCAATCCGGTACATCCCCTTGTTCAACCACCAGCGGAATGCTTTAATGTCAGTTCCCGGGGGAAAGTCAGGGTTATTGAAGATGTGAGCCAGGGGGTGTCTGTAGGAGGTTATGGATTGAAGGTTTCTCAGAGAATCCCATAATTGAAAGGACTGTGAGAGGATAGGGGATAAAATGGGGGGACGTTTTTTGGGGGGGACCCATAGAAGAAAGTCGATAGTGAAAGAAGGGATTGCCTGTCTCTCATATAAGTATCCAATCCGGTCTTTCAGCCTTCGCGTATACCGTCAAGATCTGGGCTAGCCTGGCTGATTGGTAATACCAAAATAGCTGCGGGAGGCCTAAACCCCCTTGTGTTCTGTTTAAGTATAATGTGCTCTGTTGAAGTCTGTACCCTTTCCCTCCCCAAATGAATTTTATTATTTTCCTTTGGAATGCTTTCAAGTGCTCTTTACTGATGCTTATTGGAATGGCTCTAAAGAGGTAGAGGATTCTGGGGAGTAAAGTCATCTTGACTGCATGAATCCTCCCCAACCAGGATAAACCCCCTTTGGCCCATTTGGATAAGTCTGTCTCCAGTTTGCGGTATGTGTGAGGAAAGTTAGTTGCATAAAGGAGTTCTGTCTTAGCTGTGAGCCTTATCCCCAAATAATCAATGTATGAGTCACTCCATTTGAATTCAAAGGCACTCTGCAGGGATGCTAATATGGATGGGTTAAGGGAGATGTTTAGGGCTGAAGATTTGGCATAATTGACCTTCAGTCCAGAGATCTTCGAGAAGTCTTTCAGGAGTTTGCAGAGGTTTGGAAGGGTGGTGGTTGGGGACGTGATAAAAAGGAGCATATCGTCCGCAAACAATCCACATTTGTGGACCTGGTCACCACAGGCAACCCCTTGAATGTTGGGATCTGCTCTTATTGCTATTGCTAACGTTTCGATAGCGATAGCAAAAATTAGGGGGGAGAGTGGGCATCCCTGCCTAGTGCCTCTTGCAATGGTTAGAGGTTTAGAGTATTGACCTTGCAAACGAATCACCGCTTGAGGGGAGGAGTATAGTGATTTTAGAGTCCCTAAGAAGTTGGGTCCGAATCCCCACTTCTCCAATATGGAGAAAAGGTAAGGCCATTTGATCGAGTCGAAAGCTTTGTGGAGATCCAGCGAGAGGATCAAACCTTCTTGTTTCGCCCCCCCCTCCCAGTTAGATTGTAGAATAGATAATATATCTATTGCTCTCCTAATTTGGTCGGGACCTTGCCTACCAGGTATAAAGCCAACCTGGTCCTTGTGTATATAGAGGTTGATGAAAGAGGAAAGGCGGTTGGCTAGAATTTTAGTAAGAATTTTGAGATCGTTGTTAATTAAAGATATGGGCCTGTAGTTCTCAACTTCCTCATGGTTTTTGTTGGGTTTGGGGATCACTGAGATAAATGCTGTGTTTAGTTGGGTTTCAATGGGGGATCCTGACTTTTTGGAGTTAAAGAACTTCGCCAGGTACGGGGCTAGGATAGCGCTATATTCCTTATAGTAGGGGACTGAGAGGCCGTCTGGCCCAGGGGCGGAGCCAGATTTAAGACCTTTAATTACCTCCCTAATTTCGGCCTCCGAAATGGGAGCTTCCATTAAGTCTTTACATTCTCTTGAGAGCGAGGGAAGTTGTAGATTCAGAAGGAACTCATTAACTAAGGGGCCTTTATCCGATTGGGGTGGGTTGTAAAGATTAGCATAAAAATCGTGGAAAGCAGACATAATACTGGTCGGATTTGCTGTTGGGGGTTGACCTGCTATCCTCAATTTGGGGAAGGTGAGGGAGCGAAATTTAGGTGAGAGTTTAGATGCCAACATTGAGCCGAATCTATCCTTGTGGCAGTAAAATTTACACCCACCATTTTAATCTGTAGGGCATTTGCTTTTAAAAAATATATAATGTTTGGGGGTTCAAAATAATTTTCTTGCAAAAAAAAATAATTTTTTCATGTAAACAAAAAGTGTCAGAAGGGGATTTGTCTTCAAGTGGTTAGAAGAGTGGGTGATGTGTGACATAAGCTTCTAAATGTTTTGCATAAAATGCCAGGACAGTTCAAACCCCCCCCCAAATGACCCCATTTTGGAAAGTAGACACCCCAAGCTATTTGCTGAGAGGCATGTCAAGTCCATGGAATACTTTATATTGTGACACAAATTGCGGGAAAGAGACAAATTTTTTTTTTTTTTTTTTTTGCACAAAGTTGTCACTAAATGATATATTGCTCAAACATGCCATGGGAATATGTGAAATTACACCCCAAAATGCATTCTGTTGCTTCTCCTGAGTACGGGGATACCACATGTGTGAGACTTTTTGGGAACCTAGCCGCGTACGGGACCCCAAAAACCAAGCACCGCCTTCAGGCTTTCTAAGTGCGTAAATTTTTGATCTCACTCTTCACTGCCTATCACAGTTTTGGAGGCCATGGAATGCCCAGGTGGCACAAACCCCCCCCCAAATGACCCCATTTTGGAAAGTAGACACTCCAAGCTATTTGCTGAGAGGTATAGTGAGTATTTTGCAGACCCCACTTTTTGTCACAAAGTTTTGAAAATTGAAAAAAGAAAAAAAAATTTTTTTTCTTGTCTTTCTTCATTTTCAAAAACAAATGAGAGCTGCAAAATACTCGCCATGCCACTCAGCAAATAGCTTGGGGTGTCTACTTTCCAAAATGGGGTCATTTGGGGGGGTTTTGTGCCATCTGGGCATTCCATGGCCTCCAAAACTGTGATAGGCAGTGAAGAGTGAAATCAAAAATTTACACCCTTAGAAATCCTGAAGGTGGTGATTGGTTTTCGGGGCCCCGTACGCGGCTAGGCTCCCAAAAAGTCCCACAAATGTGGTATCCCCATACTCAGGAGAAGCAGCTAAACGTATTTTGGGGTGCAATTCCACATATGCCCATGGCCTGTGTGAGCAATATATCATTTATTGACAACTTTGTGCAAAAAAAAAAAAAAAAATTGTCACTTTCCCGCAACTTGTTTCAAAATATAAAATATTCCATGGACTCAACATGCCTCAAAGCAAATAGCTTGGGGTGTTTACTTTCCAAAATGGGGTCATTTGGGGGGGTTTTGTGCCATCTGGGCATTTTATGGCCTTCAAAACTGTGATAGGTAGTGAGGAGTAACATCAAAAATTTACGCCCTTAGAAATCCTGAAGGCGGTGATTGGTTTTCGGGGCCCCGTACGCGGCTAGGCTCCCAAAAAGTCCCACACATGTGGTATCCCCGTACTCAGGAGAAGCAGCTGAATATATTTTGGGGTGCAATTCCACATATGCCCATGGCCTGTGTGAGCAATATATCATTTAGTGACAACTTTTTGTAATTTTTTTTTTTTTGTCATTATTCAATCACTTGGGACAAAAAAAATTAATATTCAATGGGCTCAATATGCCTCTCAGCAATTTCCTTGGGGTGTCTACTTCCCAAAATGGGGTCATTTGGGGGGTTTTGTACCGCCCTGCCATTTTAGCACCTCAAGAAATGACATAGGCAGTCATAAACTAAAAGCTGTGTAAATTCCAGAAAATGTACCCTAGTTTGTAGACGCTATAACTTTTGCGCAAACCAATAAATATACACTTATTGACATTTTTTTTACTAAAGACATGTGGTCGAATACATTTTGGCCTAAATGTATGACTAAAATTGAGTTTATTGGATTTTTTTAATAACAAAAAGTAGAAAATATCATTTTTTTCAAAATTTTCAGCCTTTTTCCGTTTATAGCGCAAAAAATAAAAACGGCAGAGGTGATCAAATACCATCAAAAGAAAGCTCTATTTGTGGGAAGAAAAGGACGCAAATTTCGTTTGGGTACAGCATTGCATGACCGCGCAATTAGCAGTTAAAGCGACGCAGTGCCAAATTGGAAAAAGTCCTCTGGTCCTTATGCAGCATAATGGTCCGAGGCTGAAGTGGTTAATGTTGTTTATGTCTGTTTTTTAATACCTTTTCAGTATATATTTCTTGTGTAGACCTACCCCCACAAGGACCGCTTACATGTGACAGGTTCTTTCTTACTACAGTGCAGAGGCAGCCAGGCACACAGCAACAATCCATTCATTCCGGCTCATTGATCAGTTTAGGGGTTTGTCTTTTTCTGCATTTTATTGCTTAAAGGAACTGGGGAGGAGATTTAAAGTGGTGTGGAATACTCCAAAACACTTTGACATAAATCTTCAGAGGACAATTCTCTAAACAGCAAAAGCACAGTTTCTTTTCACTCACAGTTGGGGACTGTGAGATATTTTGGAAAGCAGATGCAGCAAGACTGGACCAGTCTTTGGGTTCTTGGCTGGAGACCATGAAGCAGTCTAGACAGGAAAAGTCTTTAGATTCATGGCTGAGGACTATGAAGAACAGATATGAGGCTCTATTCACATAATCCTGGAACAGGATCAGTCCATAGGTGCAGCCTCTTGTAAGAAGCCCATAATCTAGTCTTGGGGCAGCAGGGGCAAGCAACCCCCTCCTTCTTTCAGCTCACTGTTCTATTCCCTGAGGAGGGAGAAAAACAAAAGTCCTCAGGGCTCCAACTATTTACCAGTTCTCCCAGACACCATCTGTGCACACCTCCCCAGGGATTGGCTGGGCCATGCTCAATATTCAGGCTGGTCATTTAAATTCTCCCTCCCTAAACTCTAGAAACTTTTTTCTAAAGGCAAGGTGAAGCAATCAAATTTCCAGCCTGTATTACACTGAGCAGACCTGAATAAACAATCACTGCTCCTCTAGCTACAGCAGGAGCAAAAAAACAATACATTTACCTAGCAGCCTAACTATGGGAGTGCTACATCTGTATTCTTTTCATTTCAGTAAACAGTATTTGAAGTGGAACTTCACCCATAAGGGGAAGTTTCTCATTTTTGCCTCCACCCCTCTCTTCTACCACCTTTTGACAGTTTTTAGGGGTTGAGCAGGTACCTGGTTTTGACAGGTACCTGCTCCCACTAACCCTTGGATCCCCTAAGTGATTCGAGCTGAAGTTCAGCCCCTCTCCCACAGCCTTCTGGGACCTGTGTCATGAGACCAATCACAAAGTGCAGCACGACTTGCGCAGTGGGAAGCCAGCTGTGAAGGAGTCCCAGCCGGCTACCCATAGTTAACACATGGGTGTCGGGGACCCAAAGACTAGTGAAGAACTGGCTTGGGTGAGGACGGTGCTGGAACCTTGGACAGATAACTGTCCTTTTATACAAAGTCAGCAGCTACAGTATTAGTTCAGCCAATCCATTAAGAAGAGGTATCTAGTCAATGAGGTTCTGCGCAAGCCGTGCTGCTCACGACATCACTTCCTCCCAGCTCCCCAGTCAGTCCCCAGTCAGTCTTGGTGGGGGGGGGAGCAAGTAGCTGGTCTTGCCTAGGGTGCAAGATAGTCTAGCACTGGCCCTGGATACAGGCATTTTGAAAGGTCAGAGTTGCAACAGTAGATGCGGTGAACAGTGCTTATTTTGTTAAAACATGTGGTGACAGCTACCATGTGTGTGTGTAAAGGGTTAACTGGTCAGTTGACCTGCTGCAGTGATTGTGATTTTTAGTCTGCTGGTGCTCAGATTGTTGTTCCATGAGTTGCAATATCTCTGTGCAGGATGAGACAGAGTGTGTACATCACAAGCATTTTTAACCTGTTCCCATGTGGCCTATGGGCAGATGACACGCTCGTCGATCCAGGTGGACATCATATGACATCCTCCCGGATCGTTTCCCACACAGTTGTGCGATCTATCACCAGTTGGGTCCACCACACACAGCCGATCACTGATCACTGTACTGGCCGGTACCATGTGACCACTGTAACCAGTCACAGCAGGTCACATGACAGTTGTAAACAGCGGATGGATTCCTTTCAAGCCACCCATTGTATACAATTTTGTTGCTATCTGTCAGAGTGATCACATGGTACAGACAAGGCCAATCACACCCCATCTGCTCCATGTGTTAAGCTTTGGCTAATCACAGCCAATCACTACAAAACAAACTGAATCTATTTAATTCAGTAAAATGTTTGAATCTCATTGCTATATACAAACATAATGTGTAAAAAAAACTTCACCATAGTAGTACAATGTTACTATGGTAACATTATATTGCTCTGGTCAAAGTGTGTTAAAAAAATGATAAAACAAAAATTATATAAAATCAAAAAAATTGAAAAAAAGTATTCATTTTTTTTTGTACTGTCACTAGTGTCCCTGATCACTGCCACGCCCATTATATGGAAGCGCTGTACTGCACTGATGACTGTATGTAAAAAAAAAAATCTTAATTTTCCAAAAAATTATGACAAAAAGATGACTACTTCAAAAAACCCGCCATGCCTCTTACTAAATACCTTGGACTGTCTACATTCCATAAAGGGGTCATTTGAGGGATATTTGTACTGTCCTGACATTTTTGGGCTTCAAGAAATGAGATAGGCCATCAGTACACCGGAATTGATCAATTTTCAAATATATATACCATACTTTGTGGACTGTATAATTTTCCTACAGACTAAATAATATACACTGATTTGGGTTATTTTCACCAAAGAAATGTAGAAGAGAAATACAAGAATTTGCAAAAAGTAAAAAACCCAGTGGTGATACCACCAAAAGAAAGCTCTATTTGTTTGAACAAATGTAGTTTGGGTACAGTGGGTACAGTGGGTACAGTGTTGCATGACTGTGCAATTATCATTCAAAGTGTGACAGTACTGAAAATTGGCCTGGACAGGAAGGGGGTAAAAGTGACCAATATTGAAGTGGCTAATTAAGTTTCTTTAGAAACTATCCTGCGGATGTAGCTGACAGTATACCATTCTATCCAAAGATAAACTTTCAAAGGTTACTGTGGGACATTAGCTCCCAACTGTCCCTGATTTCGAGGGACTGTCCCTCATTCAGAACAAAGTCTCTCTGTCCATCTTTCCTCCTCATTTGTCCCTCATTTTGGTCTGATCTATATAGTTGTAAATAAAATGCACATTTTTATCTTTCAAAAGTGCTAAACTTTTCATCCAATTTCTAAATTGCTGCATTTGTAAATGTCAAAAGCCAGTATAAAGAAATAGTAGTGATAAAAAAAAGCACTTGTGGGTTTAAGTAATATTTTTTTGTATCATTCTCCTTTACCATATTTTTGCTAATAGGTGTCCTTCGTTCCTATCTCAAAAAGTTGGGAGGTGTGGGCATACTTGCCTTTTTTTCTGCTGTTATATGGCTTGTATAGAATGTATTAAGTTGCATCATAGGTGTACAGCCACCAGTCAGAGAACTACTACCAAATTATGTATAGAGCCAGGTGTTTAAGTGTAACAAGGAACATAGTACATGGGTGGAATAAAAATAATGCTTCCACTTTAAATTCCTGTCAACAAATGGGAGCAGTAATATGCTAGAAGTACTGAAATGTCCTGTAGGACTTTTTCTATGACTTCAGCTGTCAGGAGGCTGTTACAGTACAGCAAATAGCTGTTTTGATATTCCCTGTAAAATTAAACCCATGGAAAGACCCATATCGGTGTCTTGCCACCATGTTGTTGTTTAGGGACATATTGGGCTTTTTGGAAATATTGTCACCCTCTTTCATTCACAGCAGCCAGTGACATGGTTCACTGCGCTTGCGCCACTGCATGGTGTGCGGGACGGCACCCCTGCATGATGTATGCGGTGATGCCATGGCACACGCTTGATCGCGGCTGGCGCATGTGCGATATGTTGTGACATGTGCGCAATACATGAAGATGCGCACGTTTCGCACCCATTTAAGCCCAGACACTACACGTGGTGGCGGGACTGCACTCTCTTTAGCCTCTGAAACAGCCATCGGAGACCGACGAAACCGGTCAGGATATGCCAGTGTCCACCTCTCCACTATGACCCGTTTGCCATTCTTATGACAAACATGGAATGGCAGACCCTGCAAGGAATGGTTCTTTCACGAATTTAAGGATATCAGTGCTCTAAAGGAAATGATAAGTACTGTATATCTATACTTTTCTGGATGTGGGACTTTTCCACAATTATGTGTATAATCACCTTGGATTACAATTGGTCCGCATAGGACTGGGACCGGTAACTTGAGTTTTTCATGTGACTCTATCCAACTGATCAACTTTACAGTGTGAGGGAGGTAATTCAGGGTATGGAGTGTCTTGCCTTTGATTTTGTGGTTATATCTACATAACATCACATATCTAGAACCCTGAATATCAAAACCTCCTCTGGACCACTGCAATAATTTCAACTATACTCAGCTACCCTACCATCATCCATCCGTATTGTCTTAAATATGAACTATGTGAACCCCTTTTGATTACATCCAGAGTACAGGTTCCGGTTTGGAGTTATTCAGTGAAAAGGACTATATGTAAGCATCCTTCTGCAGGAGTACTAGCCCAACACATTGGACCCTGCATACATATACAGTGCCTTCAAAAAGTATTCATACCCCTTGAAATTTTCCACATTTTGTCATGTTACAACCAAAAATGTAAATGTATTTTATTGGGATTTTATGTGATAGACCAACACAAAGTGGCACATAATTGTGATGTGGAAAGACAATGATAAATATTTTTGCATTTTTTTAAACAAATAAATATGTGAAAAGTGTAGCGTGCATTTGTATTCAGCCCTCCTGAGTCAATACTTTGTAGAACCACCTTTCGCCGCTGCAATTACAGCTGCAAGTCTTTTTGGGGAGGTCTCTATCATCTAGAGAGTGACATTTTTGCCCATTTTTCTGTGCAAAATAGCTCAAGCTCTGTCAGATTGGATGGAGAGGGTTATTCTGAGCATATGTGGCACTTTGTGCATCGGAATTGTCCACACACGGTCGGAATTTACGCGAACGGATTTTGTTGTCGGAAAATTTTATAGCCTGCTCTCAAACTTTGTGATGGAAATTCCGATCGAAAAAGTCCAATGGAGCCCACACACGGTCGGAATTTCCGACAACAAGCTCCGATCGCACATATTCCATCAGAAATTCTGACCGTGTGTGGACAATTCCGACGCACAAAGTGCCACGCATGCTCAAAATAAATTAAGAGACGAAAGCTATTGACTACTGCCTCGTTTATAGTCCCAACGTAAGTGTTTTACGTCACCGCATTCGGATTTTCCGTCAACTTTGTGCAGCCATGTGTATGCAAGACAAGTTTGAGCCAACATCCGTCGGAAAAAATCCATGGATTTTGTTGTTGGAATGTCCGATCGTGTGTACAGGGCATTAGTGTACATGAGGCCTTTCATCTGTGTTCCTGTCAGAGCCTCCCTGCCCATTTGTGTCCCCAGCAGAATCTCCCCACACAATTGTGTCCTCATCAGACTCTCCCTACATGCTTGTTTCCCCATTAACACCCCTCCTTGCACATTCCTGTTCCCATCACAGCCACCCCCCACACATTTGTGTCCCCATCAGAACTCCTGCCACACGCTTGTGTCCCCCCAAAGCCACCTCCCCCCATAAACCCTTCCTGTCCATGTCCCAATCAGCGCCCCCACATGTGTGTTCCACATCAGAGTCCCTCCCCACATTTGTGTCCCTTCAGAGTCCCCCCAACACGTGTCCCCCATCAGAACTCCCTCCACACTTGTGTTCCCCATCAGAGCCCCCTCCACACTTGTGTCCTCCATCAGAGCCCCTCCACACTCGTGTCCCCCATCAGAGCCCCCTCCACACTTGTATCCCCATTAGAGCCCCCTCCACACTTGTGTCCCCATCAAAGCTCCCTCCACACTTGTGTCCTCCATCAGAGCCCCCTCCACACTTGTGTCCCCATCAGAGCCCCCTCCACACTTGCGTCCTCCATCAGAGCCCCCTCCACACTTGTGTCCTCATCAGAGCCCCCTCCACACTTGTGTTCCCCATCAGAGCCCCCTCCACACTTGTATCCCCCATCAAAGCCCCCTCCACACTTGTGTCATCATCAGAGGCCCCTCCACACTTGGGTTCCCCCTCCACACTTGTATCCCCCATCAAAGCCCCCTCCACACTTGTGTCCTCATCAGAGGCCCCTCCACACTTGTGTCCCCCATCAGAGCCCCCCGAACATCTACATCCCCATCAGAGCCATCCCACACACAGCCCCCCTAAATTTGTTTTGTCCTTCACAGCCACACACACACACAGTTTCATCCCCCTCCATACTTGTGTCCCCAGCACATTCCTTTCGCCATCACCGCCTGCTATTTCCCTCGTAGATCAGCATGTTCTGTGTTACTTCTCTGAAGGTCTGACACTAGAGCAGACCTACTGCGCTTCCTGGGTTCCGCCCCTCGTTTACACAGACACGCCGTTACATGGCTCAGCGAGATGTTCAAAGCTTGAGAGATTCTTTTTATAACCTAACCCTGCTTTAAACTTCTCCACAACTTTATCCCTGACCTGTCTGGTGTGTTCCTTGGCCTCCATGATGCGATTTGTTCACTAAGGTTCTCTAATGCCGCGTACACACGATCGGACTTTACGGCATACTTGGTCCGGCGTACCGGATTTCGTCAGATAGTTCGATCGTGTGTGGGCTCCAGCGGACTTTCTTTTCTCAAAAGTTTGACGGACTTAGATTTGAAACTTGTTTCAAATCTTTCCGAGGGACTCTGCTTTCTAGCCTACAAACCGTTCGTCTGTGTGCTAGTCCGACGGACCCAAACTGACGCATGCTCTGAAGCAAGTACAAGATGGAAGCGCTCCGTCTGGTAAAACTAGCCTTCATATTGAAGCTAGCACATTCCTCTTCTGTGATCTTTTAATACAGCGCATTCTTTTTTTCTTTATAATGCGAGAAGAAGGAAGTTGTTTTGCTGCTTATATTCACACAGAGTTCTCACTACTTTCTTCATGATTTATCCTCATGCCATATAATATATTTTTTAAAAGCCAGATCTCCAGAACTAAAGTAACACATTTTTTTTTAGACTCATCTTTATTTTTTACAGATTTCAACAATATAGTTTTTACAATGTGTGCTAAATTATACAAAATGTTTTATTTGAATTTTTTTTTGTTTTTGGATTTTGCGTTTCAAGTTACCACAATAACCTTAATAATTTTTATTGTTTTAATGAACCTTAATGAGGTTGGTGTCTCTTGTTAATTAGACATAGGGGGGTTATTTTAAAAAGTCAAAATCATTTTTCACTACAAGTGCAAATTGTACTTGGAATTGCCCTGAAAGAGCATTTGGAAGTGCATTCGCTGTGGATCCGAGGGACACATGCAAGGAACCCCAAAAAAAAAAAAAATTTCTTGCACATGATTCTATGATAAAATCAGCAGAGCTTCCCCTCATTTCAGATCTTCCCCTCAGATTTACAGCGACTGCACTTCCAACAAGTGCACTTGCAGTGCAATTTATCAAGTGCACTTTGCAATAGCACTTTGCACTTGAATTGCAAAATGATTTCGCCTTTTGTAAATAACCCACATATAGTCTTTTTGACCTGTACCTGCCTACTCACAAACTAAATGTCCTTTTTG
This sequence comes from Aquarana catesbeiana, assembly GCF_042186555.1. Lineage (NCBI taxonomy): Eukaryota > Metazoa > Chordata > Amphibia > Anura > Ranidae > Aquarana > Aquarana catesbeiana. The sequence goes on from NC_133329.1 coordinate 162,238,196, forward strand.
AATCAAAACACATAGTCAATAATGTAAGGTAACAAAAATATCCATTTATTTTGGTCAAAACAGAAATGAGGAAGGCAACACTGGAGACACTTTTGGAATGTGTGAAGCCTTTTGTCCCCCAGGACACACATCAAGTTAGAGGACAATAAAATTGGTATCTTGCAACTAGGGAGCACAGGGAGCACAGTCAGAAGTCAGACCAGACAGAAGCCAGACAATCACTTTCGACTCTTCTGTGGAGCCTTCCCTGCATGCTGCCCTGCAGCCTTCCCTCCACGCTTCGCTGCAGCCTTCCTTGGAGGCTGTGCCTCTGGTGGTGTACTTGGGGCAGGAGGAGGAGGAGTAGCAGGAGGAGGAGTGGCTTCAACTGCTATATATGTTTTTGCAGTAAGCTCCCCTCTCAAGCCCTTCTGATACGCTTGAAAAATCAGACCCTCACAGAGGAGGCGTTGCCCCTTTTCTAGTGCCAGCAATGTGGTGGCCATATAGGTTCCATATGCCTCTTCCGCATTGGGTGGTGTGCTGAGGATTTGGCTGGCTTCGTGAATGAGGGCTAGTGATTCACCCTCTGTTCGGTCATCTTTCTGGGCCTTTTGGTGCGGAGGGGAGGCACCTGACATTCCGTGAGGCTTCTACTGGGCCCAGCCACGGCCTCCTCCTCTCTCCCACTGGGCAGGGCCTCCTCCTCTATACCTCTGGGCACGGACTCCTCCTGGCTCAGCTCATCCTGGGTCAAAAAAAGTGACATACCAGTAGTTGTATTTTTGCTTACGCAATCACACACAATTTTCAGCTCATGACTTGCAAATATAATTCTAAACAAATAGTAAAGGCTATCTTTTTGACCCCACCATTATTCTAGCTGCTCACCAATATTTGAAGTATATTTTTGGCCACTACTGTCTAGTGATATGTCTACATATTAATAATTGTGATGAAGTCATTTTTGGTGAAGCACTTCAAAAAATTTTTGGTTTACATCATTAATATTTACACAATCCCAAATTCACCAAAAAAGTATACCTGGCTGAAGCTGGGCGCATCCACTTCATCAAGGATGAAAGGGCCCAGTTCTTCTTGGGACTCCTCAGCTGGGGTGCAGGGAAGGGTGGAGGTGGAGGGAAGGCTGGAGGGAAGGGTGGAGGGGAGGCTGGAGGGAAGGCTCGAAAGTGATTGCCTTGCTTCTGTCTGGTCATCCAGAAATTGCATTTTTTGGTAGTACCACAGCTTGGGGACATAAACCTGGTCTGCTGCTGCTCCGGATCTGTGCGACTCCTGGATCTTCTTGTGTTCCCGCCTGTACATGTTGCGCAAGATACCAATTTTATTGTCTTAAGGTCTGCCTGGGGGACACGAATCTTCACAAATTCCAAAAGTGTGCCCAGTGTTGCCTTCCTTACATCTCTATTAAAATACAATGGGTGCTTGACCTCCCACAAGTTTCTGTTTTCTTGATACAAATCAAGAAAACGTGTCAAAAATTCTCCCTGCTTAAAAGGATTCATTTTTGCTGAAAGACAAGACACAAGATAAAAACTGTAATGTCAGTCCAAACTCCCAGTATTATATTTGGTTCAATCTAGGGTATACACACACACACACACACACACACACCAAACACATTCACCAAACACACACCAACGTTTAATCTTACCTTTGTTTCTGATGCTCGCTACTTCCGCTCGGACATACGTAGGCCAGCGTAATAGCTTTATATACACTGCGCATGTGTCATGCTTCGCCTGCGTCGCCCACCCCTGACGTTCTTTAGTACGATTTGTCCCCCGCCCCTTTACTCTTCATTGCGCAGTGGCAGGATATAGAGAAAGATGGCGGAGAGGTTATCTGCAAGTAGCGCGGAGGAGAGTCTGGAGCCACAACCATCCAGATCCAGGAGGAGATATAAGGCCACCAACATGGCCTTTGAAGAGATGGTGGAGATGGTGTCCATATTGAGAAGGGAGGACTACGATGGCAAAAAAGGACCGTACACCCGACCCAATATGCGGAAGGACAAAATAATGTCCTCAGTTGTCACCGCTCTTGAACAAAAAATTTGGCACTAAACGTGCTAAAGAACAATTGAGGAAGCGGTGGTCTGACCTCAAAAGTAGGGAGCCTGAACAATATTGGCAAATAAAGAAGCTGCTTAAAAAAATAAGTACTTGTTGTGTGTTCCGAATGGGATACTTGCATGCTGATCCATATGCTTTTCGTTTATACAGCATCGTACATAAAGACCGTTCTTTTGAAAAAACATATGATACTAAGAAAATGACGGTTTTTTTTCGCCAAATACAATGGTACAGGGTTTGGACATACATTTATGTCTTGATAATTTGTCGTATTCCAAAAATGTGGTGATGTTGTGTAGATGTGTTTGAAAATATAATGCTTCTTCAAAAATGATTCAGTGTAATGTAAGGATAGGACACAGTAGCTGTTTCCACATCTGGACTCACGAGTACTAGTGTACTATGTGATACCCAGAGAAAATTTTGGGGGGTAATACACATAGGGGCTCCAGGGGATACTTGAGGTCTCTGCATCTGTGAAACTTGCATGAAAATGTGTATTGTTTGGCATTTTTGGGCAGAGTGAACTTTAATCCTGTCTTCAAAATTTTTGGTGCAAAAAAATGACAATTGTCCACAACTTCTAACAAACGTTTCATATTCCTTTTTCAAGACTGAAATATCACTGTGTTTTGACTATACCTTTTGTTTAATTATCAGAGGGGAGAAAAGACTCAGACAACAGTCCAAGGATCCCAGGACCCCCCCAAGTCACCAGCCTGAAGCTGAAATTACCCCAAGCCCCAGCCCAAGACCACGCCCACCCGACAAGCTGGAGGAAGGAGAGGTGGATGAAGTGTGCGATATTTCCACCCCACCAAGTGAGTGACTGACACCCCAGCTTAAGTTAATCTATTTAGGCGTGCATATTTTACAATATTTTTTTATCCAAAAATTTTAGGTGATGTTCTGGTTGTGGAAGGCCAAGCAGCGGCGCCATTTAGCACAGACAGTGCACAAAGACTCATTGGCCAGATAATGGTGTGGAATGGCCAAATTGATAGAATGCGTAACCAAATTGACAGCATTAGAAATTGGCTGGACAGCATGCAACAGGAAATGAAAAACATGGTTGATGTTTTGGGCAGAATCTAATAACTTTTTGCCTAAAAACATCACTCACGTTCTTCATTTCATTGTCAAGTTTTATTTTTCCATGTTGACTTGAACCTTTTTTCACCAGAAATTGTGTGCATCTGCAATTTTTTTATTTTACATGAGTGACATCGCCAGCACCGTTATTAACATGTTGAACTTTGTAAGTTCCTGTTATTTTTTGTTCTTATGGTTTTTAAAACCCTGTTGTGAAGCCAAATTTAGTAAACAATGTATATTTTCTACAAATATGCCCAAACTAAAAAAATTCAAAAAAATATTGTTAACAAAAAAAATAAATAAAACAACACGTTCAAACAAAATGCACCTTTCAATGTGCACACAGTAAAATGTTTTTACTACTACAATGTGTGTGGCTTATTATTTATCAATAACAGTTTGTTATTTTTTGTGTGGTTACAGTGACAAAGGGCCTTATTAACTAAAGGGAAATGCACTTGCCACTACAAGTGCACTAGGAGACACACAAAACTGAATGCAAACAAGAATCAAAACAAGAAATTGTTGCCAAAATGTTTTAATTTTTTTTTCAAAAAATCTTAAAGATCTTGTTGCATTGCAATGGCCCCCCGACCATTAAAATAATTGACATATCTGTCACGCACTTCACGGGCGGTTTGGGGGGCCAAGCCAATACAGCCACTTTCCAGGCCTGTGAGTGGTTCATCAACACCAAGTCCAGCCTCAGGCCCAACAGAAGATAGATATGTCAAAGAATGACGTCTCAAGAAATTCTGAAGAATGCAGCAAGCAAAGATCACATAATTGATGTTATATTCTGCTAGATTTATTGCGGAGAGGAACAAACAGAACCAGCTGGCCAGAATCCCAAAGGCATTCTCCACAACTCTTCTTGCTCTGGCCAGCCGGTAATTAAATACCCTCCTCTCAGGGGTGAGTGTCCTTTGGGGGAACGGCCTCATCAAGTGCTCGCTGAGAGCAAATGCTTCATCAGCAATGAAAACTGAGGGGCGTCCATCCACATTCTGGTCATCAGGTGGCAATCCCAGGCCACCAGTCTGGAGACGCTGGCACAGCTCGGTCTGTGCAAAGACTCCTCCGTCAGACATCCGGCCATTCTTCCCCACGTCCACGAACATAAATTCCAATTGTGCCAAGACCACCACCATCAAAACTACACTATGGAACCCCTTATAGAAATAAGACCCCGAATGGGGTGGTGGCACAATGCGGACATGCTTCCCATCGATCGCCCCAATACAGTTGGGAAAGTCCCAATGGTCAGCGAACAGGGAGGCCACAGTCTGCCATTCCTGTGTGTTCGAAGGAAACTGTGGAGTCAAACAAGAAAAAAAAATATAAGTACTTTTAAACATAACTTGGATATCAGATTACACAAAAACATTCTTGAACAACAGCAGTTGAACATTATTAATATGTGTTATTTTTAGGAAAAAAAATAAAAATAAGGCCCACTTATAAGATTACTCACCCCCTCTGATGGACCATTGATCAATTTGTATGTGGGGGGGAGAAGTACTAATTGGGGCCAAGAACACACCTGACAGTTGCAAACATTTGAGGGGGTGAGGGAGGGGTACTAATTGAGGCCAAGAACACACCTGACAGTTGCAAACATTTGAGGGGGTGGGGGAGGGGTACTTATTGGGGCCAAGAACACACCTGACAGCTGCAAACATTTGAGGGAGTGGGGGAGGGGTACTAATTGGGGCCAAGAACACACCTGACAGTTGCAAACATTTGAGGAGGTGGGGACAGTAAAACAGTACAATGGAGCTGACAATATACATTGTTCAAAGGACTATAGGCTAGAGGTATAAATGGACCCAGGATTGCATGGTGGGGAGGTTATTGAAGGGAAATATGCATGTAGGCCAAAAAATAATTAAGGTAAAAAAACAGGCATGCATGAAGATAAAGGGGACATTCCCAGCATATTCAAAGCATGGTAATTAGGTAACGAGGACATTTAGACAATACATTAGCAAACATTAAATACATATCATGTAATGTTAAAGGAAAAAACTTACCTTCATATAGTCCTTCTGCAGGACCTGAATAATAGCAGAACAGGTCTCTGGGATTATGATCCCCAGAGCCTGGGGGAGATGCCTGTCGAGAACTTCAAGTCCCGAAGACTTCTCCCAGTCGCCAAGTAACGTAAAGTGGCAACTAGCCTCTGCTCCACAGTGATGGCTTGCCTCATGCAGGTATCCTGCCTGCTGATATAGGGGGTCAACATAGCCAGCAGACGTTCAAAAACAGGGTCTGTCATCCTGAGAAAAATCCTGAAATCCTCAGGATTATTCTCACGGATCTCACGGAGCAAAGGCATGTGCAAGAATTGGTCACGCTGGTGCAACCAATTCTTCATCCATGAACTCCTCCTCGCCCTGTTCATGGACTGGACTCGGGTCAAAGTATTAACCCCAACACCAAGTCCCCACACAGCACGAACTTGAGAACGAGTACATCCACGCAACATGGCTTCAAAACGGTCGGCTGGTCAAACAAACAAACTTAGAACAAATGCACTGAAGAACAGCAAGGCCTATGAAGAGCGACCTGAAAATCAGGAACGAGCGGACCAGAACGGCCTGCTAGGCAGGTTATGAACTGACCAACACGCACTGAAAAGTAGATACAAACCTCACAAGCACAAACTGAACTGCAGAAAATGATCGAAATAAGCTGAATTGTGAAAAGCGCGAATCATCTCTAACCAAACTTCTACTAACAAGAGATAAACACGAGATTAACCGTCGTACGTGCTGTACGTCACCGCGTTCAAAACCATCGGACTTTTGGAGTGATCGTGTGTGTCCAAGTCCGTCCGTTTTTAAGTCCAGCGCACCTAGCGTACAAAGTCCGTCGAAAAGATTGCAGGACCAAGTATCCCGTAAAGTCCGATCGTGTGTACGCGGCATTACAAACCTCTGAGGGCTTCACAGAACAGCTGTATTTATTCTGAGATTAAATTACACACAGGTGGACTCTATTTACTAATTAGGTCACTTCTGAAGTCAATTGGTTCCACCAGATTTTAGTTAGGGGTATCAGGCTGGGTTCACACTGGTACGACACATGCTCCGACATCGGGAGCTCATGTCGCATGACATGTGTAAATCAATAGTTTTCTATAACTGGTCCGACACAAGTCTGACTTTGAAAAAGGTTCCTGCATTACTGTGGTCTGACTTTGATTCTACTTCAGCCCATTGACTGTCATTGAAGTTGGATCAAAGTAGGATCCTTGTCCTAACCATCTGACTTGTGACATCTAACATGGTGATTGTAGCAGCAGTAAAAGGAATTTATGTCACACTGGGATTGTTCTGATTGGTCAAAGGACAAGTCAAACTATCACAAAGTCGGATCAAGTCAGGATCGATGCAGGACCGATGTAGGACTGATGTTGCAGAGCAAAGTAGGATGACAGTCATATGAATGTCGTGTAGTATCAGTGTAAATCTAGCCTTAGGCCGGGTTCACACTGGTGCGACACGATAGCCATCCTCCTTTGGAATCGACTTTGCCCTGCGACTTGAAGCCGACATACGTCCGACTTTCAATGAATGGGGATCCAACTTGGATCCCCACCAATACCAGGCACTGTGTTTGGTATGAATCTTGAGGGGGAACTCCACACCAAGTTTTAAATAAAAAACTGGCATGGGTTCCCCCTCCAAGAGCATACCAGGTCCTTCGGTCTGGATTTTAAGGGGCACCCCTTACGCTGAAAAATCGGCATGGGGGTCCCCCCAAAATCCATACCAGACCCTTATCTGAGCACGCAGCCCGGCCGGTCAGAAAAAGGGGTGGGGACAAGTGAGCGCCCTCCCCTTCCTGAATTGTACCAGGCCACATGCCCTCAACATGGGGGGTGGGTGCTTTGGGGTAGGGGGGCAGCCCCCCACCCCAAAGCACCTTGTCCCCATGTTGATGAGGACAAGGGCCTTTTCCCGACAACCCTGGCCGTTGGTTGTTGGGGTCTGCAGGTGAGGGGCTTATCGGAATCCGGGAGCCCCCTTTAATAAGGGGGCCCCCAGATCCCGGCCATCCACGCTATGTGAATGAGTTTGGGGTTCATTGTACCCCTACCCATTCACCTGGAGGAAAAAGGTGTCAATAGAAAAAGACACTAGACAGGTTTTTAAAGTAATTTATTAGGCAGCTCCGGGTGTCCTCTTACGACTTGGGGGGTCTCTTCTGGCTTCTCTGTGCTCTCCGGCCTCTTCTCCATGCTCTCTGGTTCTTCTCCCACTCTCATGCCTCTTCTCCGTGGTCTCTGGTTCTTCTCCCACTCTCCGGCCTCTTCTCCCGGTCTCCTGTTCTTCTCCTGCTCTCCGGTGCGTTCTGCCGGGCTCCTCCGCTATCTTCTGCTCTTTTGCCAGCTCTTTTGTTTGTGTTGGCCCAGTCTTCTGCATGGTCTTCTTCCCTCCGGTCTTCTTTCGATGTTGACATGACGCTCTCTCCCGCTGTAATGCCGTGTGCGCGGTGCACAACGACTTATATAGGCATGGAGCGTGGTCACCGAGTGATGTCATCTGGTGACTCCGCCCCTTATGACGTCACCATCCCATCATGCCCCGGTGGTGATGTCATATCTAAGTCGTTGCGCACCACGCACACCACATTACAGTGGGAGAGAGCGTCGTGTCAACATCGGAAGAAGAGAAGAGGGAAGAAGATGACAGAGAAAATCGGGCCACCGCTAGCAAAAGAGCGGGCAAAAGAGCAGAAGATAGTGGAGGAGCCCGGCAGAAGATACGGGAGAGCGAGAGAAGAACCGGAGAGCATGGAGAGGAGGCCGGAGAGCGCGGAGAAGAAGAAAGAGACCCCCGAAGTCAGAAGAGGACCTCCAGAGCTGCCTAATAAATTACTTTAAAAACCTGTACCCCATACTCATTTACCCCTTATTAACGGGTGCACCTGGATTCCGATAAGCCCCCCGCCCGCAGACCCTAACAACCAACGGCCAGGGTTGTCGGGAAGAGGCCCTTGTCCTCATCAACATGGGGACAAGATGCTTTGGGGTGGGGGGCCGCAGGGAGCCCCCCTGCCCCAAAGCACCCACCCCCCATGTTGAGGGCATGCGGCCTGGTATGGTTCAGGAGGGGAGGCGCTCGCTCGTCTCCACCCCTTTTCCTGACCGGCTGGGCTACGTGCTCGGATAAGGGTCTGGTATGGATTTGGGGGGGACCCAACGCAGTTTTTTCAGCGTAGGGGTTCCCCTTAAATTCCATACCAGACCCAAGGGCCTGGTATGCTCTTGGAGGGGGAACCATGCTGGTTTTTTATTTAAAATTTGGCACGGAGTTCCCCCTCAAGATCATCTGAGCACACCAAAGTCGGATCATGCAAGAAGGCGATCCGACCTTGATCCGACTTCAATGATAGTCAATGGGCTGAAGTAGGATCAAAGTCGGACCAAAGTAGTACAGGGAGCATTTTCACTTGACTTGTGTCGGACCAGTTAAGACGGCTCCCATAGTTAAACATTGATTTTCACACGTCATGTGACATGAGCTCCCAATGTCAGAGCGTTTGATGCACTAGTGTGAACCCGGCCTCAGGCTTGGTTCACACTATACTACACAACAGTAGTACAACTTTCATCCTACTTTGCTCTGCGACATCAGTCCTACATTGGTCCTACATTGATCCTACATTAGTCCTACATTCTTCCGACTTTCATTAACAGGATACTACTTTGATCCGACCCTTCAGATAGTACAGTTGTCCTTTGACTAATTAAAACTAACACACAATGGGAGGGGCTACAGCAGGGGGCAGGGAATAACACAATGTCGGATGCCAAAGTCGGATGGTTAGGACAAGGATCCGACTTTGATCCTACTTCAATGATAGTCAATGGGCTGAAGTAGGATCAAAGTCAGACCAAAGTAGGGAGCATTTCTAATGTCAGAACAACTTGTGTCGGACCATGCGACATGAGCTCCCAATGTCGGAGCATTTGTCGCACCAGTGTGAACCCAGCCTTAGGCTGGGTTCACACTGGTGTGACACGACAGCCGTCCTACTTTGGATCCGACTTTGCCCTGCGACTTGGGGCCGGCATGAGTCTAACTTTCAATGAACGGGGATCCAACTTGGATCCCCGCCAATACCAGGCCCTGTGTTTGGTATGAATCTTGAAGGGGAACTCCGCGCCAAATTTTAAATTAAAAAACGGCATGAGTTCCCCCTCCAAGAGCATACCAGACTCTTGGGTCTGGTATGGACCTTAAGGGGAACCCCCTATGCCGAAAAAACGGCGTGGGGGTCCCCCCCAAATCCATATCAGACCCTTATCCAAGCACGCAGCCCGGCCGGTCAGGAATGGGGTGGTGACAAGCGCCCCCCCTCCTGAACCGTAACAGGCCGCATGCCCCGGGACTGTGACCTCATAAGGGGGCGGGGTCACCGCCTATATAAGTCTATTGTGGAGCGCTCAGAGAGCATTCCAGCTGGAGAGAGCGTCATGTCAACATCGGAAGAAGAGAAGAGGGAAGAAGACACAGCTAGCAAAAGAGCGGCAGAAGATAGCGGAGAAGCCGGCAGAAGATCAGGACACCGAGAGGAGATGCCGGAGAGACCCCCGAAGTCGGAAGAAGACCCCAAAGTCGGAAGAAGACCCCGGAGCTGCCTAATTACTTTAAAAACCTGTGTACTGTGTTTTTTCATTGACACTTTTTTCCCTAGGTGAATGGGTAGGGGTACAATGTACCCCATACTCATTCACAAAGGGTGGGCGGCCGGGATCTGGTAGCCCCCTTTTTAAAGGGGGCTCCTGGATTCTGATAAGCCCCCGCCCGCAGACCCCGACAACCAATGGCCAGGGTGCCTTGGGGTGGGGGGCCCGCAGCACCCCCCCCCATGTTGAGGGCATGCGGCCTGGTACGGTTCATTCCTGACCGGCTGGGCTGCGTGCTAGGATAAGGGTCTGGTATGGATTTGGGGGGACCCCCACGCCATTTTTTCAGCATAGGGGGTTCCCCTTAAGGTCCATTCCAGACCCAAGGGCCTGGTATGCTCCTGGAGGGGGAACCCATGCTGGTTTTTTATTTAAAATTTGGCGCGGAGTTCCCCCTCAAGATTCATACCAAACACAGTGCCTGGTATTGGCGGGGATCCAAATCGGATCCCCGTTCATTGAAAGTCAGACCCATGCCAGCCCCAAGTCGCAGGGCAAAGTCGGATCCAAAGTAGGACGGCTGTCATGTCGCACCAGTGTGAACCCAGCCTTAGAGTAAAAGGGGCTGAATGCAAATGCACGCCACACTTTTCAGATATTTATTTGTAAAAAACTTGAAAACCATTTATCATTTTCCTTCCACTTCACAATTATGTGCCACTTTGTGTTGGTCTATCAAATAAAATCCCAATAAAATACATTTATGTTTTTGATTGTAACATGACAAAATGTGAAAAATGTCAAGGGGTATGAATATCTTTTCAAGGCACTGTATATCCCCCCACAGTGGCAATATGAGCCAGGGGCGGGGCCAACATATCTATTTGCCACTTGTGTTTATAACTACATGCATATATGAGGTGGACATGGCTTTTTATCAGTATGAATGTTACTACATGAATGGTACCAATTTTTAATGTTGGTTTTTCCTTCTTTGTTTTGATACTAATAAACATATAATTTTCTAATGGGTATAGTGAGTTGTATTAACAATTTTTGACATTGGGATGGTTGAGCAAAATCATTTTTTTTATTTAAGTTAGAGTATCATGAGTTCCTTACCAATAGCTCCCATCCCATTCCCTTCCCCCTCTTTTTATTTTTGATAAAAGTATACAGGGAAGTTTTGTAATGTAAGTGCAATTTTGTACAAGGCAGTTTCTTGAGGGTCATTTAATTCTAGTGTTTAATTTATGCAATGTGCTGTGATTTAACTCCTGAATGCACAAGGTGTTGCTGCAAATTAAATTCATGTATCCAACCTGTTTATGGTTATAACTTTGTTGATGTGAGCACTGTAAGTCACTGGTCCAAAAGATGCAAATATGACAAGGAGAGAACTTCTGGCCAAACTGTGACATCATCTGATGAACTTCACAGGGAAAGTTTTGGTGAACTGATTAACTAGTTGTGGACAATGGACATACTTTACATATTCAAAAAAAGTGTAGTATATCTTGTCTTTTTGCCCCTCTGCTTCTCTCCCTCCTCAATCTTGCTGGCAACTCAAAATGACAGTGGAGCATTGCTGTGTAAATACAGCAACTGCAATTGCTTTTGCTGAAAAAATAGGCTTATGGGTGCTCAAACAGAAATATTCAAACGTTCCATCCAGTAATGTTGTGATCCACTCTGAATATTTAAAATTTTATGAGTATCAGAAAAGTCCAATTTGTGTTCCCACCACCACCATACACAACTGACAATACCAGAAAAATTTGACTGTCATATTATAGAAGAGTCATTTACAGTATGTCATGATAATGATCAGTGAAAAGTAAGACATACAGCTTTCCTCAACTGAATCCATGAGTGACTAAAGGCATTAGTACCCATACATATCCTCGATCCAGTTCCACAACCTTCATATGTACTCAGAAAAAAAAAAAAAAACAGGAGACCAGAAGCTCCACATGTAAAATCCAAAGATGCTGAACCTACTATAATGCTAAAATGCACTTACAAGTGAAGAATAGAGTGACTGCGCAGTAAAAAAATTCCAGCTGGCAAAAGCTCACTTCTGGGTCAACTTTCAGGAGCACGGGGATGTCAGCATGTAGCTCCGCTCAACAAATTTTGTCAGAGGAGACTTGTCAGGTGGAGCTACTGTTAGGTACCTGGTAGTAGAGCCTGACTTGTAGGAGAAGACCTCTCATACAACGATGGTTCAGGAGCCACTGGAATGGGAACAGTGGTCTCCTGAGCACAGTGGGGTAGGAGTGCCTGTTTGAGGTAAGTCTCTGATGCTGAGATGAGGAAGAGATCCCACCGGGATGGCTGGACTGCAGATCTTGTGAAGACTTGAAGACAGCAGGCTGGGTGCTGGAGATGCAGGGAGCACTGGAGCTGAAGCTGAAGGTGCAACAGCAGGGAACAACAGCAAGCACAAGCAAGGTCAGACAGTCCGGGTCAGCAGGTAGATAAACACAGGCAATAACGGCAGGCAGAGGCAGAGTCAGTAGGCAGGCAGAGATCAGCAATGGTATCAGGCAGGAGCAGTAGGATAGTCAGGCAGGCCGGGTCGGATAGGAACAGGACGGATGGTCAGACGAGCCGGGTCAATCAGGAAATAATCAATCAATCAGATGCAGGTTACAGAGATCACAGAGCTGAGACGAAGCAGCAATGTGCCAGAGGCACAGGGGAACCTTTATGCGTCCTTTGGCTCCAAAACGGCGCTAACGCGAACACGCGCGTGCCCGTACGCGCGCTCGCACATTCGCGCACGCACAAGCGCCGCAAACCCGCGCGCACCCAAGCGCCACGCTGATGCCTGGGAACATCAGGATTCTGCTGAGGAGCTGGCACAGGAGCGCGCCGGAGCATAGGCGCATGCAAACACCCAGGTCTGGCGCCGGTGGCTCCCTGACATTGCCCCCCCAAGGGGCAGCCTCCGGATGCCCACAAGCCTTCTCTTCTCAGGGTGGGAAGAGAAATAGGCACGGACTAACCACCTAGCCTGCACATTATCATCCGGTTCCCAGGAGTTACTTTCTGGGCCGTAGCCTTTCCATTTGATTAAAAATTGGGTTTGTCCCTGTCTTCTCCTGCAATCAAGGATAGCCTCAACTTCAAATTCCTCGCTGCCATCAATCAAAACAGGTTCAGGAGGTCTAGTTCCTCTACCAGGGAAGGGATCAGGTACAGAAGGTTTAAGCAATGATACATGGAACACTGGATGAATTTTAAGGGAATCAGGCAAAGTCAGTTCGTAAGACACTTCATTAATTTTCCTCTTAACCGGAAAAGGTCCCATAAATCTAGGTGCCAACTTCTTAGAGGGACATGCTAATTTGATATTAGTTGTAGAAAGCCATACCTGGTCACCAAGCTGTAGCTTCAATTCCCCTCTTCTTTTCTGGTCGAAGATTCTCTTACCATCTGCCTGAGCCTTGGACACTGCTTCCTGCAACATCTGGTTGTTGCGACTGAGAAAATCCACCGCACTCTGTACTGCCGGAACTGAAGACTCTGGAAGGAAATCAGGTAGAAAAGTTAGATGGAAGCCATAATTGGCGAAAAAAGGGGATTGACCGGTGGCAGAATGTTCAGCATTATTGTAGGCAAATTCTGCCAAAGGCAGCAGGGACACCCAATCATTCTGTGAGAAGGATGTAAAGCATCTAATGTACTGCTCAAGGGTATGATTGGTCCTCCCAGTCTGTCCATTAGTCTGAGGATGATAGGCCGAGGACAAGGCCAGTTTGATTTTTAAAATTTCACACAGGGCTTTCCAAAAACGTGAGGTGAATTGCACCCCTCTATCGGAGACTATGTTTACAGGGACTCCATGCAGTCTGATGATCTCTTTGATGAATATACGAGCTGTTTCAATAGCCGATGGGGTTCCTCTTAACGGAAGAAAATGGGCCATCTTGGTTAAACAATCCACTACCACAAAGATGGCAGAGCACCCCTCAGAACATGGCAGCTCTACAATAAAGTCCATGGAAATCATCTTCCAGGGTCTATCGGGTACCGGTAGAGGTTTTAACAAGCCCCAAGCTCGATTCCTGGATGTATTATTCTGGGTACAGATAGGGCAGGAACTGACATACTTCTTGCAAAAGTCTTTTAGATTGGGCCACCAGAAGGTGCGCTGTACCAATTCCAGGGTCTTGCGAACCCCAAAGTGACCTGCCAGTGGGTGATCGTGAAGCAACGTCAAGACCTTGACCCAAACCTCCTCAGGGACAAAAATTTGACTTCCTCTCCAGAACAACCCGTCTCTGTTAGTCAAGGTCATCCCTGTAGGCCTGGTTGATTCAGAGGATGCTTCCTTAATCTGGGAGAGAAGATCTGTTTGCAGAAGAAGGAAATTGTTTGCAGGCAAGATGGTGTCAGGGTTAGATAAGTCCTTAGGGTTGTCATACATTCGTGACAATGCGTCAGGTTTAATATTTTTTGAGCCTGGCCGATACGTAATGTGGAAGGAAAAACATGAAAAAAACAGGGCCCAGCGGGCTTGTCGAGGCTTTAGTCGTTTGGCAGATCGCAGATATTCCAGGTTTTTATGGTCAGTATATATTAATACTGGATGCATAGCCCCTTCCAGCAGGTACCTCCACTCTTCTAATGCAGTTTTAATAGCGAGAAGTTCTCGATCGCCGACATCATAGTTTTTCTCCGCAGGAGAGAGTTTTTGGGAGAAGAATCCCACAGGATGCATTACATCTTTACTGCCTCTGCGTTGCGAAAGTATTGCACCTACCGCTATCTCGGAAGCGTCCACTTCCAAAATGAATGGTAGGGATGGTTCAGGATGGCTGAGGATAGGTGCCGAGGTGAATAACCTCTTGAGGTTTTCAAAAGCATCTTGGGCTAGTTGATTCCAGGAGAAACGGGTATTCTGTTTGGTCAACTGCGTGATGGGTGCAATTATGGCTGAAAATCCCTTGATAAACTTCCTGTAAAAGTTTGCAAATCCGATAAATCGTTGGACCCCTTTTTTGTCTAGAGGTACCGGCCAGTCCAGAACAGCGGAAACCTTCTGTGGGTCCATTTTGATACCAGTTGATGAAATTATCAGTCCCAGGAATTGAATGCTCTGTTGCTCGAATTCACATTTCTCCGCTTTTGCATAAAGTCTATGTAAGCGGAGGCGACCCAATACCCGACGAACATGTTCTTGATGTAGGTCCAGAGATTCCGAAAAGATCAAGATATCGTCCAGATATGCGATCACAAACACATCTAGGAAGTCCCTGAGAACATCATTGATCATGTGTTGGAAGGTCGCAGGGGCATTGCAGAGTCTGAAGGGCATGACTAAGTATTCATAATGCCCGAATCGGGTCCGAAAGGCTGTCTTCCACTCGTGCCCTGCCCGGATACGGATCAAATTATAGGCCCCTCTTAGATCAAGCTTTGTAAAAATGACGTCAGTCCTCAATTTCTGAAATAATTCAGGTATCAGGGGTAAGGGATACCGATTCTTGACCGTGATTTTATTCAGTTCCCGGCAGTCTATACATGGGCGGAGAGACTTGTCTTTTTTAGCAACAAAGAATATCCCGGCACCGGCTGGGGAGGTAGAGTGGCGAATGAACCCCTTGGCCAGGTTTTCATCTATGTATGCCTTTAGCACTTCTTGTTCCTTTTCTGACAAATGCGTCCGAAAGGGATTTCGGACCCTGGTAATAGCTCGATGGGGCAATCGTAGGGGCGATGAGGTGGAAGAGAATCTGCCCCCTTTTTGCTGAAAACATCGATATATTCGTGATAATGACTAGGTATGGCCTGACAATTTTTCTGGTCGGTGTCCAGACAAAGCAGAGTGGCTGGAGAGTCCGGATCTTTCATCAAGCAGTGTTCTTGACAGTAGGCTGACAGAAATTTTACCTCTCCAGATGCCCAATGGATGTGCGGATTGTGTGCCTGCAGCCAGGGGATGCCCAGAATGATGGGAAACATAGGAGAGGTGATGGCATCAAGGACCAGCAGTTCCTTATGTTGGGAGGAAGTGGTAGCAGGCAATGGCAGGGTCTCTTGCGTTACTTGTCCGGATTTGATGCGGGAGCCATCAGCTAGGAATACAGAGAGTCCATGGGTTTTGGTCCATAACGGAATGTTATGTAGGCTGGCAAAAGTTAAATCAATAAAGCAGCTGCATGCCCCGGAGTCAATAATGGCGTTGACTGGAATTATCTCTTCTTGGAGCTGTAACGAGAGAGGAATGGCAAGGTGGGTTGAATTCGAAGATAAGGCAGAGAGACTGGCATACATAGGAGATGGACACTTACTGATTTTAACTGGACAATTATGAACATAGTGCCCAGTTCCTCCGCAATAGAGGCACAGATTAAGTTGCCGACGTCGGGCACGTTCTTCAGAAGACAGGGCAGGTCGCATCAGTCCCAACTGCATTGGTTCGGAGGTGTCAGGCATGGCATGGACATTGCTCATACTGGGTGAGGGTAAGTAGCCTGCTGCAGGCACCGGAGCTCATGCTGTCATCCAGGTCGGGCGGTTCAGTTGAACAGAACGTTCAGATCGACGCTCTCGGAGGCGACGATCGATCTGAATGGTTAAGGAGATCAGGGCCTCAAGAGTATTTGGAACACCAACTCGAGCGAGCTCATCTTTTAATCCTTCAGATAGACCCATGCGAAATTGGTGGCGCAGGGCCGCATCATTCCACTGTGTGTCCGCACTCCAACGCCGGAAGTCAGTAACATAGTCCTCAGCGGGTCTGCGGCCTTGTTGGAGTGCGAACAGAGCTGATTCGGCTGTAGCAGTCTGCTGGGGATCTTCATATAGCTGTACCATGGCTTCAAAGAAAGACGACAAAGATTGGGTTAGTACAGAGTCTCCTTCAAGTAACCGATGGGCCCAAGTTTGAGGTTCTCCTTGTAGAAGGGAGATTACAAATCCCACCTTGGTGACCTCTAGTGAGAAAGTTCGGGGTTGTAGTGCAAAAAAGAGCTGGCAGGCATTGCGAAAAGCCCGGAATTTAACCCGGTCTCCGGAGAATCTTTCAGGGATAGGAACCCTTGGTTCGGGTGGAAGCATCACAACTGCAGGAGCTGGAGCAGTCTGTGTTGGGGCTGCAGCTGAAGAGGAGACTGCAGGGTTGGATCCTGTAAGATTCTGAACTTGTCCTTCCAGTCTGTTGTAGTTATCCTGAAGGGATTGCACTGCTTGTGTGAGGGCCGCCAGGTGTGTACATATCTCCTTCATTGGAGAGGTATCTCCTGCAGGCTCAGTCATGGCTGCTTCGTACTGTTAGGTACCTGGTTGTAGAGCCTGACTTGTAGGAGAAGACCTCTCATACAACGCTGGTTCAGGAGCCACTGGAATGGGAACAGTGGTCTTCTAAGCACAGTGGGGTAGGAGTGCCTGTTTGAGGTAAGTCTCTGATGCTGAGATGAGGAAGAGATCCCACCAGGATGGCTGGACTGCAGATCTTGTGAAGACTTGAAGACAGCAGGCTGGGTGCTGGAGATGCAGGGAGCACTGGAGCTGAAGCTGAAGGTGCAACAGCAGGGAACAACAGCAGGCACAAGCAAGGTCAGACAGTCTGGGTCAGCAGGTAGATAAACACAGGCAATAACGGCAGGCAGAGGCAGAGTCAGTAGGCAGGCAGAGATCGGCAATGGTATCAGGCAGGAGCAGTAGGATCATCAGGCAGGCCGGGTCGGATAGGAACAGGACGGATGGTCAGACGAGCCGGGTCAATCAGGAAATAATCAATCAATCAGATGCAGGTTACAGAGATCACAGAGCTGAGACGAAGCAGCAATGTGCCAGAGGCACAGGGAAACCTTTATGCGTCCTTTGGCGCCAAAACGGCGCTAAAGCGAACGCGTGCGGCCCGGGCGCCGCGCTGATGCCTGGGAACATCAGGATTCTGCTGAGGAGCTGGCACAGGAGCACGCCGGAGCATAGGTGCATGCAAACGCCCAGGTCTGGCGCCGGCGGCTCCCTGACAGCTACATGCTGACATCATCTGTCAGGAGCCAGGGAGCGTCTCCGCTCGCCGGGCTCCGGTGCGCATGCGCGGGGGATTGGCGCTTCGCCGCACACCCGTCCGCGGCCTGATGGTGTGGCACGCGCGGGTGCACGGCGGACCTCGTGTGCGCGCCGTCGACCGTGCGGGTGCCCGGTAGCGCGTCACACTGACGCGCTCACCGGGCAGGGAGACTATTTCTGACGGCTCCAGCGCCCAGTCGGGTTGCTGGTTTGTCGTCAGCTCTCCCTGTTCCCTGTGCCTGTTTAAGCTTTTGTTATCTACCTGTCTGTGTACTGAACCTTGGCTTGTTAAAATAACTACTCTTCCGGATTGCCCTAATTACCTGCCTGCTCTGTGAACTGAACCCTGGCCTGTTTAACCACTACTCTGCTGGATTGTCCCTAATTACCTGCCTGCTCTGTGTACCGAACCTCGGCCTGTTTAACCACTACTCTGCTGGATTGTCCCTAATTACCTGCCTGCTCTGTGTACCGAACCTTGGCCTGTTTAACCACTACTCTGCTGGATTGTCCCTAATTACCTGCCTGCTCCGTGTACCGAACCTTGGCCTGTTTAACCACTACGTTACTGGACTACCTGATACCCTGATCACTGCCTGCTACACATCTGACCTCTGCTTATTATTACAGTCTTGCCTCTGCCTTACTCCGCCCTGATCTCCGGTCTCTCCTGCAGACCCCAGAGCACCCGCTTCCAATCTTGGGACCTCCTATCTACCGGAAGCCCGTGCCTCCGCGTGCCCCCAGCTCCCTGTACCCATTTCAGGGGTCTGGGTGCGCGTGGTCGTAAGGGCGAGCTGCTCTCGGCCTCGGTGAGTATTAGTCCATGACATCATCACACTACTGTCTCTGTGCTCAGGTTGCTCAGCTGTCGGTTAATTGCCAATACTCATCGTTCCACAGTGGCTCACCTGTTGATCATCTCCTGCTTGTCAGTCAAGCCCACAGCCAGCCCCTTCTGGCTTTTTAAACTACCTGGTTCTTTTCTTTAATTCCTTTGCCTTGGTAAACATATCTAGAGACTCTCTACTGTGTTCCTCTTGAAGACTTGCCTGGCTAACGTCCCTTCTGGTTCCTTATTCTGTCTGCTGCCTCTGACTAGACTGATCTCTGTCTTCCTGATTTCCTGGCTTGTTCTGACTACCCGATTTGGCTACCGAACCCCGGCTATGTTTTGACTATGTGTACCAGTTGTACCATTTTTACCATTTTATTAATGTGTGATTTTTACTGCATTTTCTGTCTCCATCTGTTTCATTGTTCCTGATAGTAGGCGAAAGCCATGAATTCAGAATATGCAGGCAATCCACCTAGTGGTAATAATTTTTTAAGGTTGAATGAGCAGGATCACCGCATGGATCAGTTTGCCATAGCGATACAGATGCCCCTGATTCACACTGCTGACCTGGATCCTCCCACTGTGGCTGTTCCGGTACAACCTGTGTTGCAGGTGATCCCTGCTCCAGTCTCTGTGCAGGCACTCGCCTCAAATATTACTTCTATAGGTGGTATGTCTGGTTCCGCTCTGCATCCACAGTGATTGGGGAGTGATCCAGTTCAATGCAGAGGGTTTCTCAACTAGGTTGGGATATACTTTGAGATGCTGCCCCATGCGCTTCCCACGGTTAGAAGCAAAGTAGGCTTCATTATTTCTTTGCTTTCTGATAGAGCCTTGGCCTGGGCAAACCCTCTATGGGAGATGCAAAAACCCATTGTCCTGAATTATCCAGAGTTTGTGGATTCCTTAAAAAGGGTATTTGACGTTACCACATGCTCCACTTCTGCTGCCAAGAGCCTCATGTCCATCAAACAGAGTAGGAGAACTTTGCCAATTACGCCATTGAATTCTGTATACTGGCAGCAGAGGTTTCTTGGAACAATGGGGCCCTCGTGGCTGCTTTTTCTCATGGTCTTTCAGATAACATCAAAGATGAGATAGCAGCCCAAGACAAACCTACCGATCTGGAGAAGTTATCATTCTCATTGACTCCAGACTCCCGAGAGAGACCTTCCTTTAAGGACCGCTTGTGGAAGCCTCCTGTACGTTTGGCTATAAGCTTTGCATTTCCACCCTTGCCTCCCTCACCTCCCATATCTCCTTGTACAGAGTCTGCCAGTGAAGTAGAACCCATGCAGTTGGGCTTCACATGTCTCTCTGCGGTCCTTTAGGAGGAGGGAGAGATTGTGCCTTTATTGTGGCCAGGCAGGTAATTTCTTCAAGTGTTGTCCTACCCATCCAGGAAACAGTTGCACCTGAGGTCCTGTAGGGGACAGACCTTAGGTGGCATTGTTACGTCCCCATTTACCTTGAAGGATAAGCCTTTAGTTCCGGTTACCCTTTCGTGGTCTGAGTTGTCCATTGATACACAGGCTCTAATCGACTCTGGGGCTGAAGGCCTTTGTGTCTAAGCACTAGATTCTGCTGCAGTTTTGTTCCACTCCACTTGCCATTGAGGCTATTGATGGGAGACCTCTGCATCCTGTCCATGTGATTTATGAGACAGTTCCGTTGACCATGGCTCTAAGGGCCCTTCACCATGAGATAATCCAATTTCAAGTCATTTCCTCTCCTCATTATCTGGTGGTTATTGGCTATCCTTGGTTACAGAGGCACAACCCCTTTTTTAATTGGCTTTGTGCTGAGGTTCTTTCCTGATCGCCACAATGCAGTAAGACATGTTTTCAGAAAGTGGCTAAGGTCTTGTGCACCTCTTTCCTCTCCTCCTTGCCAGAGGAGTACCACGAATTTAGGGTTAAGCCGGTAGTTTGCCTGCACACCAGTCGTATGATTGCGTAATTGACCTTTAACCTGGTGCTATGCCTCCCCGTGGCTGGGTTTGCCCTTTGTCTGTCTCGGAGGATAAAGCTACGGAGGACTATGTTGCTGACGCACTTTCTTGAGGGTTATTCTTCAAATCCTCTTCTCCTGCTGGTGCTGGCTTCTTCTTTGTGAAACAGAAGAGTGGTGAACTGAGACCTTGTATTGATTAAGGGGGTCTCAATCGCATCACAATTAAGAATGCCTACCCGATTCCGTTGATTACAGAATTATTTGACCACCCCAAGGAAGCAACAGTTTTCACAAAGCTCAATCTGAGAGGGGCATACAGTCTTTCCCCTCCTATTCTGCTGCTACCTCAACTTCTTCACAGGATCAAGCGGGCAAAGAAGTCGATAGTTCTTGTGTCCCCAGCGCAAGCCCCAGGTAAGACGCAGGGAAGGGTGTTTTTTCCTTTTGGGAATGTTCCCCCACCTGGACAGCTTCACCCCAGGAGGCAGAGGGAGTGTGGCTCAGTCGGCGGTGTGCCACGCCGCTCCCACTGCTGCCGCCATTACGGCGGTCCTCCATCTGGCAGGTCTCCTCCACCCCAGCCCTCCTCCATATTCGATCCTGCAGATCGGAGCCAGCTCGAGCAGGAAAGCTGTATCTTTGAAAAAGATGAGGTAGGGGGGCACGGTGGGTGGTCGGAGGAAAGGGGGCGGGGCTTAGCAGCATCGGCGTGCTTTAGCGCCCACAACGTGGGCTGTGTAGCTATAAAGTGCACCTTTTTTCAGGAGCATACAGCTAAAGGAGGGACACAAAGCAGACGGGTGGCATGTGAGTGTTGGTTGACACAGGCATTCCCAGGACACATTTACTTTGCATCAGGTTGAGCTTAATAGCAGCGGCAGTTACTGGACTTTTGCTCAGAAGTAGGTGCATTTTCTTGGCTGTACCTCTGCATTTGTGCTCAGCACCATAACCAGAAGGAATGGTACAAATACCACAAAAGATAAGGGCGCAAAAGGGTCACCCTTAGGCCCTAAGGACCCCCCTCTGCAACACCACCTCCCCTAAAAGATCTAGGGTGGCTGGTCAGAGTGAGTCATCGGGGTCATCACGGGCTGCAATGGCTTCCGAAACTTCAGCCCCTGTCTAGGTAACAGAGGACGTTTTTTTCCTCAACTATCAGTGGATTAGAGGAAAAGTTAGCATAGAGTGGAAGAAAGCGCATTAGGTCCCCTTCTACCACCCAGGATCCTCAAACAGAGGAACAGTGGGAGGGGGAAAATGAAACCCCCTCAGGGGACCATGGAGAGACTGACTCCTCTTCTAAGGGATAAAGTGGGGAAGGACCTTCTTCAGCTTCACATGCTGAGAAGTTGCTGGAAAAGACACTTTGAATGGATCCAGTTGCATGGCTTGCCCCAGCAAGGAATATTCCAGCGGAGCTCAGCACAGCACATCTTTACTCGTGACAAACACCTAAGACACTGGCGAAAAAACTGATGTACTCCCAGTAAGGGGAGGGGTTATATGGGGGATTGAATTTCCTGTCTAGGGTGTGCCAGTGTCCATCACCTGAAGGTGCCATATAACCCATACAATAATTACTGTGGCTCTGTGTCCTGTGATATACGATAAAGAAACTGCGTTTAACACCAGGACAGGACATTACGAAGACCTTGTAATGCCGTTTGGTCTTTGCAATGCTCCTGCAGTTTTTCAGGAGTTCATCAACGATGTCCTCCGAGATATATTGCAGCAATGTGTGGTGTTTTATCTCGATGATATTCTCATATATTCCAAATCCCTAGAGAGCCAACACACAGATGTCTTCTGTGTGCTACAGAGGCTGAGAGATAATAAGCTGTATTGTAAGTTGGAGAAGTGCGAGTTCCATGGTGAACAGGGTACATTTCTGGGTTATGACATTTCTACTGCCGGTTTTTCGATGGACCCAGAGAAATTATCTGCAGTTCTACAGTGGCCTTGACCTGTAGGTCTATGTCCGTTACAACGTTTTCTTGGCTTTGCCAATTATTATCGTAAATTTATTCAGAACTTTTCTTCTCTGGTCAAACCCCTGACCGATGTGACCAGAAAGGATGGTAACCCACAGAATTGGTCTCCGGATCCCATTAAAGTCTTTGAGTCTCTCAAGGCTGCCTTTGTTTCAGCTCCTGTGCTGGCACATCCTGATCCTACGCTACCCTTTATTCTTGAGGTTAATGCATCTGGGCGCCCTTCTGTCCCAACGTCCCCCCTCAGAGCACTATGCATCCTTGTGGCTACTTTTTTGAGAAATTGTCTCCTGCAGAATGCAATTACGAGATTGGGGACAGAGAATTGTTAGCTATCATTTTAACTCTTAAAGAATGGAGGTATCTCCTCGAAGGTACCACTGTGCCTGTCCTCATTTTGACTGACCATAAGAATCTCACATTCTTGTCTGAGGCTAAACGCTTATCTCCCAGAAGGGCTCTTTTTCTGTCAAGCTTCAATTATATAATCTCATTCTTATCGGTACTAAGAATGTAAGTGTGAAAAAATTAATTAAATAAATTAATTGAAACGCGCTCTCTGTGAATATAGTAAAAGTGCAAGTGCAAAAAAGTGCTAAAATTGTATAAACCAGTGACCACAAACACAACAAATTATAAATTATATATCATGTGTATGCTTCTTAATTAGAGAGTCCGAGATGAGGAATCAGAAAACAAAACACAAAAAATCTAAAAATCAAGGATCACACCATCAAAAATTAAAAAAAATTAAAATAAAGTGCCAAAATAAAAAATTTGTGGATAAGGTCTTCCAATATTCAGCAAACAACAAAGGAATATGTCTTCCACCACCATCACCAGCCACACATCCTACTCACCAGAATCCAACGACCCCTATTACAGGCAGTCATAAATGCTTAACGGAAAATGCCAATAAAGAGTCTCACGACCATGGCTTCAATCCAAACAATGTTTGATCAAGATTTCTGTAGACCTATGCAGGTACTAGTGGATGTGTTGTGGGGAACTCAGTGTGGAATTGGTCATTTACAAACAATCAGTGCTGTGGGTTAAAAGAAGAAAAAGGCTCCCATGGTGAAGTATATCGAAAATGTAATAAAAAAAAGAGTAAAAACAAGTAAAATCTTCATAGCAGCTATATAGTAAACACAACCATGTGTATGGAGACGCTGTTGGCGTTCCAGCTGCGTTTCAAATGGCGGAAGTGATGTATTACGCTCAAGCCACCCTACGCGCTTTGTCAGCACGCTCTGACGTCGTCAGGGGTGACATACATAGTGTAATGAATGAGAGCAGCAAAATGACATTTCTAAAGGAAAAAATGTAATTTAAAACTGCTCGTGGATGTAATGTATTGCCTGATCCCGGCATTGATAAAAATCATTGAAAAATACGGCATGAGTTCCCCCCAGTCCCTTACCTGGCCCTTTGGGTCTGGTATAGAGATTAAGGGGAACCCTGCGCCAAAATTAAAAGCAAATGGTGTGGGGGTCCCCCCTAAAATCCATACCAGGCCCTTTTTTTAATTTTGGTGCGGGCCTGGTAATGGACTGGAACAAAAAGAAATACCCCCTAAATGGGACTTTGGAAGACCACCAACTCTGATATAAAAATGGATGACTTTAATAATACCGCATATTTCAATACAAATGGGTAAAAATATGTATAGCATCTGTACAATACATACATAATACACAAAAACAAAACAAAAAGAAGATCATGGTATACAAAAGAACATCAGTACTCTCCAATGGGTAGTGTACCCTGATACCCGACGTGTTTCCAGTCTTTAAAAAGCACCTTCATCAGGATAGAGAGTGAAGTATACTCAAATAAATGTTAATTCAATTTGAATGATTCCATGTTCAAAATAGGAGGCAGTTGTTTCAGTAACCACAAAGGCGGATGCCAGACCAGGATAGCTGGATGCATAAAATATAATGCATTTCAAAAGTATGTATAGCAGTAAGTGTGCTTGGCAGCGATCAGACTCCACCCGTGGATGGTAGCAGCATATATAGTATCACCGGGACGGGATATCACTAAAGCTACAAATGTAGTTCCTCAATAAGCCAATAGGATCCGTGAGTCCCTGGTCTCATATGTCCTGTGGAAGACAAGATCCTGTGTGAAGCCTGGTGTCTCTGTGTCAGTGCCTGCCTGGTAATGGACTGGGGGGGACTCATGCCGTTTTTTCAATGATTTTTATCTATATTGCCGAGATCTGACAATACATTACAACCGCAAGCAGTTTTAAATGACATTTTTACCTTTAGAAATGTCATTTCGCTGTGGTACTGTTATGAACATGGGAAAGATGCCTTACTTTACAGGAAGACTAAGGAGACCCCCCAGGCACGATATTTAAAGGAATGTTTCATTTTTATTGTTTCACTTTAAGCATTATTAAAATCACTGCTCCTGAAAAAATGTCCGCTTTTAAAACTTTTTTTTGCATTGATACAGGTCCCCAAACACTTTTTATGGCAATACCTTGCATATAAGCTTTTAAAATTAGCACTTTTGATTGTTTACATTCGTGTCCCATAGACTTTAATGATGTTTGCGTGTTCGCACATTTTTTTGCCTGCTCGCATGTTCTGCTGCGAACCAAACACCCCCCGGTTCGGTTCGCATGTTCTTCTGCGAACCGAACTGGGGGGTGTTCGGCTCATCCCTACTCCATCCCTACTCCTTAGTAAAACCTTTTGGTGTGAAACCGCTTCACCACCTCGGTACCACAATGCAGGTCGAGAACCATGAGGAGTATAATCTACAATCGATCATTGACCCTCGTAGGTTCCATGGGTGCATACAGTACCTGGTTCATTGGAAAGGGTACGGTCCAGAGGAACGCTCTTGGGTCTCATCCTCGGACATACATACTCCTGTCCTCCTCTCTGCTTTCCATTGACGATTTCCTCTCAAACCTGGTGGTCCTCCGAGGGAGAGGGGTCGCTCTCAGCCCTCACTTCTCTGTGCTCAGGTTGCTCAGCTGTCAGTTAATTGCCTGTACTCATCGTTCATGGGTGCTAATGCCTTCAGTGAACCGCTGATTCTGTTGAAAGAAGTTGGATGCCTTACCTGTCGTAGACCATTATCATCACAGGCTGTATAGGACTTCTCTATAATATGAGAGTCATATTTTTCAGGTAAATCGTCAGTTGTGGATATCTGGTGGTTGGAGATTCCTTCTGGGAACACATATTGGACTTTCTGATACACATACAGTATATTTTGAACTGTTCACAGAGTGGTTCACCACATTTCTAGATGGGGATTTAGTATTTTTCTGTTTGATTACTCATATGTCACTTTATATTTTGAATATATTTATTAAACAGCGTATACTGTATAGAAAAAATATGGTCACTATGGTAAGTATCTCATAGTGTGTTTGCAGATTTTTTGTCATGTTTTAAAACAAAGCACAGTTTCTGATTTATCCATATGTAAAAATGGACTGTTTGACACAGTCCGGTTTGACACAGTGTTTATAAACACTATTCAGATACAACATAGAGAAATACAAAGTAATGTTGCTACTCTTATATGAAAGGAGTGAGCTTTGATGACAGTTAAAGCAACCTGACAAGTAAAAAAATGTTTTTTATCTGGTAAGGTATTTTTTTATTTGGGGACATGTTGTCTGGTATGGTTCAGGAACCTGGTTTTAGAGTTTAGAGGGACCTCACACTGTTTTTTGAATGGGGTCCCCTTTAAAATTCATAGACCTGAAGGGCTTGGTATTAACTATGTGGGAACTTTCATGCTTTTTTTTTACTATCTGGACTCAATTGGCAACATCACTGGTTGTTAGGGACTCAGAGATGCCTGCATGTATAATAGCTGTAGTAATGCACCCATCTTGTGTTTCGAACTAAGCCTTAAGCTAATTTCTAGCCCTATTTAACTCCTCTTTCCCCATCTACCCTTGACTTTAACTTGTCCTGTTTTTTTTATGATTCCTATTTTTCTAACCTGAATTATTTACATTTTATATTGTTTTTATTTGTTTTGTTCTTATTTGAATTTAACACTGAAAAATGTATGGACAAAATTAGAAAAAAAAAGCCTTTATTTTCTATGTCAACAAACTTTGCAATGCTTTGCACATAAATCCCAATTTAATGTAATGGTAGAATTAAATGTACACTTTTATTTACAGTAACACTAACTTTGTTTTTCCTACTTTGATAAATGTTAAATAAATACATGTTAGTTTAACCACTTGCCGACCGCTGCACGCCGATATATGTCGGCACAATGGCAGCGGTGGGCAAATAGGCGTACCTGTACTTCCCCTTTAATTTGCGGGACTAGCAGGCACCTGCCTCGTACAGCGTGACCGTGCCCACGGGAGCAGCGGACTCAATGTCCGCCGGTCTCCCAGCGATCGTGTCATGGAGCCACAGCCTATGTAAACAAGGCATTTCCCCTTTCTGCCTTGTGTCATGACAGAGATCACTACTCCCTGTCATCGGGAATAGTGATCGCTGTCATGTGAGTTGAAGCCCACCCCCCCACAGTTAGAATCACTCTCTAGGACACACTTAACCCCTTCATCATCCCCTAGTGGTTAACCCCTTCCCTGCCAGTGTCATTTACACAGTAATCAGTGCATTTTTATAGCACTGATTGCTGTATAAATGACAATGGTCCCAAAATAGTGTCAAAAGTGTCCAATGCGTCCGCCATAATGTCGCAGTCCCAATAAAAATCACAGATCGCTGCCATTACTAATAAAAAAGAAATAATAATAAAAATGCTATAAAACTATCCCCTATTTTGTAGATGCTATAACTTTTGCGCGAAACAATCAATATATGCTTATTGTGATTTTTTTTTTACCAAAAATATGTAGAAGAATACATATCGGCCTTAATTGTGGAAAAAATGTTTTTTTAATATATTTTTGGGGGATATTTATTATAGCAAAAAGTAAAATAATATTGTTTTTTTTCAAAATTTTCGCTCTTTTTTTGTTTATAGCGCAAAAAATAAAAACCGCAAAGGTGATCAAATACCACCAAAAGAAAGCTCTATTTGTTGAAAAAAAAGGACATCAATTTTGTTTGGGTGCAATGTCGCACGACCACGCAATTATCAGTTAAAACTACGCAGTGCCAAATCACAAAAAGTGCTCTGGTCAGAAAGGGGGTAAAATCTTCCGGGGTTAAAAAACTTTTTTTTTTTTTTTTTAGTTTTTGTTAGGTTTTGGTCTACACATAGAAAAATCGTATTTGACAATGTGATTCATTTACAAAAGCATCTTGCACGCAGTATTTAGGTATCCGGACACATTTTCCTAAATATTGCATGCAATAATGAAATTGTCACTTTACTATACTGTTTTGTGGTATTTACTGCAAAACGCTCACAACTGTCAGTAAATACTGCATGAAAAGAGGTTAAAGTTA
The DNA here is from genome assembly GCF_042186555.1 of Aquarana catesbeiana. Classification (NCBI taxonomy): domain Eukaryota; kingdom Metazoa; phylum Chordata; class Amphibia; order Anura; family Ranidae; genus Aquarana; species Aquarana catesbeiana. The sequence continues at coordinate 162,266,245 of NC_133329.1, forward strand.
ATTCACAGAAGGAAATAAATAATTACAGTAAATGAATGCAGCAAGTAAGTAATGGTCCAGGCATGCGGTATTTAAGGAATGTAAAAATATAATAGCCAATTTTGAGTAGTCTCTGTTTTTTTGGATCAGTTCTCTCAACAGTAATGCATATGAACCTAAATATGAAAATATGGAAATCATTGTGGTTGATTTCCTTAAAATATAACTAAAGGATTTTTTTTTAAGTTTTGGAAACAGAAGAGGTGGATTAGAACACTTGTCAAGTTTTTATTGTTGTCTGTGCCCCCATTAGGGAGATGAACCCTCTCTATGTTTGTCCTGTTTACCACTATCATTGATAGTAAAGGTAAAAGAAAATCTCACATTTTGGGTTGTCCCCAGAAAAGTAATGGAGGGGAAATCTTCCTATGGTACACAGATGGCGAAACAAAACTGACAGTGGTTATAACCCTCTCTTACTCTATCCAAAATGAAAAAAAAATTGTGCCTAAAGTTCTACTTTAAGGCAAATAGACTGCAATTTGCAAGTTGCTCCAGAGCTTAGTAAATGAGATAAAGCTTCACTTTACAAAGAATACCCAATCATGTCCAAGGAAAAAAAAAAAAATTCTGCTAGGACATGATTGGATGATAGAAGTCAGCAGAGCTCCCCCTCATTTACTAAGCTCTAGAGTAACTGTACTTGGAAAGTCCTCAGTCTATGTGCCTTTAGTAAATACACCCCATTATGTTTAGTAAATCCACCCCATTACATGTAGTGAAATATATATATTTTCTCCAGTCATTTTGCCAGATTCTTGGAGACTTTTTTGTGTATATACAAGCATATACATCATTTGCTGCAAACCTCCCGATCTCTTCAAACATAATACAATGTACATATATATCACAATGGTCTAATCCGTTGAACATATTTATGAATAACTAAAGTATCCCCACTACATATGACATATTTTTAAAGATATCTTTGGTTCAAATATTTCCAAGACTGAGGGTTTTTGAATGGAAAAGTACTCTTACAAAAGTGTGTAACTTAAGCTATTAGGAGAGGGGTGTCATCAATTTTAAGGTTTGATAGATGGATAACAGAACAAGAAAACACAAACCTGTCTAAAGATATAGCAACGACTTCACCAAATATCATAAAAATGACTTTAAAGCAGGGTTTCTCAACCAGAGTTTCTCCAGAGGTTACCAGGGGAAAATAGTATAAAAAAATATACATATATATATATATATATATATATATATATATATATATATATATATATATTAGAAGGCCAGTGTGCTGGCCTGAATTTATGGGAGGAGCCCGGAGGGTATTTGAGCTGACCACTTCCCCTTCCTCTTTGTCAGTTTCAGTGCACGATACTACATGTCACTGTGCTGACTCTTCCCAGCTTACCTTGTGTTCATAAGTCTGTGCGTTCGATTACAAGTGGGTTGCGGCATCTTCGTCGGCGGTTCTCGTTTGCTGTTGCAGGTAGGGTTCAAACCTTTTTGTTTATATGCAATGTTACTATTGGATATGTTTCCTATACCTGCAAACTTAGATTTGCAGGCTCGCTCTGCCTTGCTTGTCATCCTATCCACAAACATACGATTCGTTTGTAGATCCAAGCCTCTGAGCCATTGTCGGTTGTTCTCTGATATCACTTGATACAGGCTTCATTTTCTCATAGGATTCACTGTCTATGGGGTTGCCGTCTCATCTATTTGGAGATCAGCATGTATTATTTGCATGGGTTCTGTGTCTGATTGAGGTGGTAATTAGACCCACATGGGGCCTTGTCTGCACTTTGATTAGCCTGGGGGGGCTGGGTGGTTGGAATGTGTTCGGTTTTACAAGTAAGGTGTGGTATACACGCTGCAACCGATTTGTATTGGATTCACTTCATACATCTTACAACCGATTTGTATCAGTGCCATCTCTTTACAACCGATTCATATTGCATACCTGCTACAATCCGATTTGCATCGGCAGCACAACGGTTCGCATCGGATGCATCCCGCTCACTGATTCTTATTAGTCCCTGTTGTACCCCACAAATGGTTCGTTGTTTATGTAATTTTCTACTGACTGTTCCATATTGCTTTCATGTCATACGAATCAGTCGGATTCAAGCCTAGTCGCCTCGGCGGCACAATGGTTTGCATCGGTCTTATCCTGCACACCAATTTGTAGTGGTTCTTACCATACCCTATGATTCATTATTTATTTTTTGTCCGATTCACATCACCTCAGCAGCTACATGCATCACAGTCCACTCCGAACCTAGTCGCACAAGCGGCACAACGGTTCACGTCACGAGTATCCCACACACCAATACGTAACAGTCCCTATAACAAATCTACGATACGTTACGTATGCCACTTCGCAGTTCCTTCCTACATATACAATTTCTGCTATCCTTTTCTTTTTCGCCTATCAGTAGGTGACCTTTCTTGCAATCGCTGCAAGCTACCCATCTCATCATAACTCCTTGCAATCGCTGCAACATGCATCTCAGTTTAAACTCCTTGCAATCGCTGCAAGAACACGCATCTCAACATTTACCCATTTGCAATCGCTGCAAAAACATGCATCTCAGTATAATCTCCTTGCAATCCTTGCAAGATCACGCATCTCAACATTTACCCATTTTTGCAATTGCTGCAACATGCATCTCAGTATAAACACCTTGCAATCGCTGCAAGATACGCATCTCATGATAACTCCTTGCAATCGCTGCAAAAAAACACGCATCTCAGCATATGCCCATTTTGCAATCTCTGCAAAACATGTATCTCAGTACAAACTCCTTGCAGTTGCTGCAAATACACGCATCTCAGCATATACCCATTTTGCAATCGCTGCAAGACACGCATCTCATCATAGCTCCTTGCAATCGCTGCAAGACACGCATCTCATCATAGCTCCTTGCAATCGCTGCAAGACACGCATCTCATCATAACTCCTTGCAGTCGCTGCAAGACACGCATCTCATTACTCCTTGCAATCACTGCAAGATACGCATCTCATCATTACTCCTTGCAATCGCTGCAAGACACGCATCTCATCATAACTCCCTGCAAACGCTGCAAGACACGCATCTCATCATAACTTCTTGCATTTGCTGCAAAAAAACACGCATCTTGGCATATACCCATTTTGCAATCTCTGTAAAATATGCATCTTAGTACAAACTCCTTGCAATTGCTACAAATACACGCATCTTACCATTTACCCGTATATAATCACTGCAAAACATGCATCTCAGTATAAACTCCTTGCAATTGCTGCAAATACACGCATCTTGGTGTTTACCCACTTGCAATCGCTGCAAAACATGCATCTCAGCATTTACCCATTTTTGCAATCACTGCAAAACACGCATTTAAGTATAAACTCCTTGCAATCGCTACGAAACACGCATCTCAGCATTTACCCCTTTTTGCAATCACTGCAAAACACGCATCTCAGTATATACTCCTTGCAATTGCTGAAAAAACACGCATCTCAGCATATACCCATTTGCAATCACTGCAAACATGCATCTCAACATATACTCCTTGCAAGCACACTCAGTGGTGCTCATACAGCCCACTTCATTTTTTAGTGGCACTTAATCGGTCACTCGTCTCCAGTGGCATTCATACGAGCCACTCATCATTTTCGTCTATCTTTTCTCCCTCAGGTCAGTCGAGTTCAGGTTCCATCCTGTACCAGGTTGGACGTTATTTCCCAGGTAAAAAAAAAAAAAACAAAAGAAACAAAAAAAACGCTATGTTTGCATCTTCACCAGGGCCAGTCGCATACAAGGGGGACACATAAAAAAATGAAAAAAAAAAAGTAAAGAAATCTTGTTGCACTCATGTCCCCCCTACTGCAGGTGTTCCTGGTCGACTGAGTTTCGATCATAACCAGGACCTCGCTACTCGGGCATCAGTCAGGGCCTAGTTCATGGGCTTTTCTATTGCATCATTCTGCAGCACCCTTTCACTATACCGTTACTTCACATACATCATTGGACGTGATCTCCAGGCGTTAGTTCTGTCACATATGTCTATACATGACACTCTGTTTTCGAAGGGCGACCCTTCACTTCGCAGACAAGGTCGCTTAGCAGTAGACTTGCTGGCAGTGCAAGTGTTATCAGGCCGAGCACACGTCACCCCCTACAGACCGCAACATTCCTACGTAGGCCGTACCAGACTTCTACTTCTTGCCCCAGTACGCCCTGGGGTTCTGGTCTTCAGGTTTGTGCTTGCCACAGACAGGCACCCGAGCTATCGGTTATCTGGCCATCACCTCCTGGCCCACCTCGGTCGCCACGCACTCTTCTGAGTTTTCTAAATTTCCACTCAACATAAATTCTGCACAACAGAACTCTGTCAGCTCCTGTCTATGCCTATCATTCCTTTTTCTGTACTTCTTCCTTTTTCCTCCTCTCTGAGTTTTCTCTTTACCACTCCGCTCTCTATCCTATGGCTATGACTCCTCTTAAATATGAGCACCCAGCCCCCTTTTTGTCTTCTGGCAGCGAGGACTTCACACCCGCCCCTCTGTTACCCCCCCAAACGGCTCAGAGCGTGGCTGCCTGCAGTCCCTCAGGGGATGGAACATCCCCAAACTCATAGCTGAGTCGCAGGGATATTCCCTTTCCTGCTAACGGCCAGGAAGGCAAAGTTTCCCGCCTCCAACTGCAGCTGGGCCCAACAGGCATCCCTACAATCCATCCACGGGGCCCAGCTGCACTCTTTGGTCTCCCCCTTAGCCGCAACAGTTCGGACATCCAGACCAGAGTTACACCTTTGAAAGTTCACCCATCCATGGCTCTCCCGGACCTGGTCATGGTCCCAATGACAGCTTCTCCTTCTGCAGGTACACCAGGCTCTGCACCTATCGTCCTCCCCATTCATCTTGTCCCGACCAGCATCAGGGAGGATATATTGGAGGGCAAAGACGTCAATTGGCATCCCTGCTCATCTCAGTCCATGACTTAGCTGACAACAAATCATACGCCTGGGGGGGATGTCTCAGTGGTTGTCAAGTCGAGAGACCCCAGCCTCAGTCGTAAGCTGTCAGCCACTGAGTTCACCCTGGCCTTCGGGATGTTCAGAGATGTACTTTGTTCAGCCACCCTCAGCAGGAGGGAGGAGCGGGACTTATACCTTCATGCAATGACAGATCTTGCTTACAAATATGGAGGTTTTGCCATCTACGACCATCGGTCGTTTTTCAGCCAAAGCAGCAGCGAGACTTGCCCAGTTCCAGATAAGCTCTGACTGGAGCCTCACAGACACGGAACGCTTTTGTCGCCACTTCGCCCACAAAGCTGACGGTTTCGCCCAATCCCTCACTTGAACCTGTCACACCAGGCCCAATGTCACAGGGTTATCCATTATCCGGACGATTTTCTGCTTATCGAACACCTAGACATACCCCCCGGTAGATCTAGACAAGCTAAGAGAGGTCTTCAACAATCTCAATGAACACATAGTGGAAGGCCCAACACATTTCATAAGTTTCTCAGGCATCGTCCTGGATACGCATGCCATGCAGCCTAGCCTGCCTTCTGACAAATTGGCTTGTGTTAGGTTGGTCATTCAGGAGTTTACCCGGTCACAGGAATGTACTAAAAGACAGCTGCAGTCCTTGATAGGGATGCTCAATTTTGCTATGAGAACAATTCCTCAGGGGCGGTCGTTCATCTCAAGGCTCTTAGTCTTTCTTGCCCGAGTGCAGGACCCGACCAAGTCCTCAGACTAGACCCAGCAGCAATAGCAGACTTGGCTATGTGGGATGAGTTCCTCTTCAATTGGAACTGCATATCAATGTTTTTCCCTCAGTATCAGCTCAGTCGCCCCAGGTAGTCACAGTTGCTGCAGCCTCCATTGGCTTTGCTGCAATTTTTGGCCATCACTGGTTTGCCAGACCTTGGCCCCCGGAAATCTGCCTGATTCCTGGCTTCCCTCGATCTTCGTCATTGTTCGAGCTGTACCCCCATCGTGGCAGCAGCCCAAGTCTGGGGCCACACGTGGACAGATCAGACAGAGCTCTTCACCACAGACAACCAGGTTACAGCTGACATCATTAATAAGGGTAGATCCAAGTCGCTCCCCATCATGTCCTTCCTGCACAGTCTGCTGCAATTGTCACTACATCACCAAATTTAACAGTTACTGTAAGCATATCCCTGGCAAGTGCAATACCGCAGCCGATGCACTGTCCCGCTCCAATTTTGTCTCATTCTTCCAGCAGGAACCTGGAGCCGACCCATCATCCACTCCTATCCCACCTTGGTCTCAACTAACAATGGATTGAAGCCACACCTTGCCAATACAACCCGGCTTATCAACCACTCACTGTCTAGCAATACACTAAAGGCTTATCCCACGGCCTGGAACACATATCCGTAGGTTCCTTGCCACTTGTCCTGGAACCACAGTAGATGACGTCACTCATGTCCTAGCCTTTATATCTTATTGCCACACACAGCTGGCTCTCCCTCATACCCCTATCAGGCTGTACCTGGCCGGTACCCAAGCCACTATGTCCTTTATCTTACGGAAAATGCAACAAACCGGACCCGGAGTGGATATAAACTTCTTTCGAACCAGCAACGTCTGGTGCCCAGCAACGATCTTTTGACCACCTGCTCTTTCACCTACCCAGCCAGCCAGTCTCCGGCCCGTTACTGACTTTTCAGGTCAACCCCCTGAGTGGAAATCAGTTTATTAAACATGTTTGGGTCCTACTGGTCAACTTAGGCCTAGACCCCGGGCGGTATTCTGGATATTCCTTTGGATCGGCGCAGCCTCAGCCACATCTCAGCACGGAGTACCAGACCATGTGACCAAGAAGCTAGGCAGGTGAAAGTCTGCCTGCTTTACCAGATATATATTCCCTCAAGATGGCCCTTTCTCCAAGCTCACTCAATGAGGTTAGAGGCAATAAAGATACTTCCCTACCTGGTTATTTTTGGCCCCTTTTCTTGCCATACCTACCAGACGACCAAAAGCCACACCTCAGGTCTATTTATGTTGTGAGTCTTGTCACGTGTTTATGTGATCCACATCTGTGTCGGTCTTAGGGCCACGACCATAAGTTAGAAGGCCAGTGTGCTGGCCTGAATTTATGGGAGGAGCCCAGAGGGTATTTAAGCTGACCACTTCCCCTTCCTCTTTGTCAGTTTCAGTGCACGATACCCTCCCTCCCATTCCCCTTTTTACAGCACTTCTCAGCAAATTCTCCTCCACAATCATCCATTACTTATCTTGGGTATGGCCCCTTTTCTTGCCATACCTACCAGATGACCAAAAGCCACACCTCAGGTCTATTTATGTTGTGAGTCTTGTCACGTGTTTATGTGATCCACATTTGTCTCGGTCTTAGGGCCACGAATATATATATATATATATATATATATATATATATACAGCCTTCTTCCACCAATAAAAAAGACAACATTTTAATTTGTTATACTATTTTCATTCAATAGTTGATATTTTGTATTTTCTTTTGTATTAATACATATAATGTAGCAACCGCACTGACTTAGTGATTTGTCATATGTCTACAGTTTAAACCATTCTACCTCTTTATTAGCAATAAAAATTGACAAGGGTTCTAATTCTTCTCCAATGTATCCATTCCACTGAAAATTGAATGAGATAACATACTGCATGGTTTCATGAGATAAATACCTCATATTTCTATGGAATACTGCATGTGGTATTTTAGTAGCTTTAGTAGGTTCTTTGTGACTTGCAAAAAATATTTTGAAAAAGACAATGAACTATTTAACTGCAAATTTTAAAGCGGAAAATACCTCTTTGTCAATGGAGCCCATTATCACCAAAAAAAGCTTTGTTTGTCCTTAAAAAAAAAAAAAAAAAAAAAAAAAACAATATGTGTATTACTTTGTTACCTGAAAGTGTAACTAAACCCTCTTAAGCCCCATACACATGATAAGAATATCGTAAAGAACGTTCTTCCAAATATAATCGTATGCGAGTCTAGAATCGAATCGCCAGCGTAGTTTATATCCGACAATTCCAATATGATCAACTCAAACGTCCCGTGTGTGTAGGTACATTCTGCAGTGTGGTAGTCGGAGGTGATGTCAGAACTTGACCTTGTGCAGGCCACGCCTTTGGGTTCAGTGTGGCGGGGAGATTGTGTTCATTCTTGAGAATAGTTTTCGTTATATACGACTGTTCTTTTATGAAAATGAACTTTTACATGGAAGAGCAAACACTGCCTCTGGTAATGCTTGGAGTTTTGGCCATCCAAAATGGATTGAAAAAAAATAAAAAAGAAGAAAAGGAGCACATGGTCAAATCAAAGGCTGCAGAACCGAGACAACTATTCACATATGACCTTGCTTCGAGAATTACAGGAAAATAATCCTGATGATTTCAGAAATTACCTCCGAATGGATGATGAATGTTTCCAAGCATTGTTGCAGCTGGTGACACCAGTAATAAAAAAACAAATTACAATTATGCAGCAGCCAATAAGTCCAGATCAGAGGTTAATCGCAACACTAAAGTATCTCGCCAGCGGGAGAAGTCTGCAGGACCTAAAACTCGCCACAGGAATTTCACCTCAATCACTGGGGAGTAGGGATGAGCTTCATGTTTGAGTCGAACCCATGTTCGTGTCAAACGTCGGCTGTTCGATTGTTCGCCAAATTGCGAAGATATGGGCCGTTCGCGCCAAATTAGTGTGGCACATCACGGCCCATAATTCACTGCGGCATCGCAGTGCATTGCTGGCTGAAGATTGGCCAAGCATGCACTATGACCCGCATGCTTGGCCAATCACAGCGCCGTCAGTAGAGAGAGCTGTAATTGGCCAAAGCCAGGGTGGCTTTGGACAATTATGGCTCAGGGGGTTTAGAACACGCCCCACACTATATAAGTCCGCCTGCACGGCGGCCCTGTGTAGTGTGTTCCGGCGTGCTTAGAGAGAGAGAGAGAGAGAGAGACAGTGTCATTTCATTTGAGTTAGCTAGACTAGGCAGGACAGTCAGTGAGTTAGCTGCATTTACAGTGTATTATGTGTATGTATGTGTGTGTGTGTGTGTGTGTCTCTAATCTATCTAATCTATCTAATCTATCTATCCAGTTTAGCTAGATCTGTTCCTGTTATCTTCCAACTAACAGGCAGGCTTGTCTTGTTACAGTATTTACAGCTACCTGAAGAAAATTGCTGGCGTTCTTTTGATCCTATTAGTACCACAGTCAGGCAGCTAGACTATTTACAGTTAGTGTGGTGCATCCTCCTCACAGTGTTCAGCTAAAACTACAAGTTAGTGTAGTGCATCCTCCTCACAGTGTTCAGCTAAAACTACAAGTTAGTGTGGTGCATCCTCCTCACAGTGTTCAGCTAAAGCTACAAGTTAGTGTAGTTGCAACCTCTGCACAGTGTTCAGCTAAAGCTACAAGTTAGTGTAGTGCGTCCTCCTCACAGTGTTCAGCTAAAGCTACAAATTAGTGTAGTGCGTCCTCCTCACAGTGTTCAGCTAAAGCTACAAGTTTAGTTTTTTGCGAGCTCTGCACAGTGTCCAGCTAAAGCTACCTGTAGAAGGTTGGTGGTGTTCTCATACTACAGGCAGGCAGTTGATTTTGCTAGCCGCAGTATCAAAATTATATATATCTCTATCTCTCCCAGCTTAGTGCAGCTACAGGCCATTAGTATGTCTGGAAGGCCAACAAGGAGAGGCAGACAGTCACAAGACAATAAATGAGGGCAAGCAGGCTCTGTGTCTAGAGGCAACAGTGCTGGTTGTGGAGATGGTGCATCCTCATAAGCACGGGGCCGTGGGACACGCCTGGCCTTTTTATCGGCAGCTGGCCGCGTTGAGCCACAACATGCGGAAGACTTGGTCGAGTGGATGACCAAGCCGTCCTCATCCTCCTCATCCTCTCTCACCCATGCTCAGGGTACTTTGGCAAAGCAGCTGCCAACATGGCCTCTTCCCTCGGCTCAATGGCATCAGTGACTCCTTCCCTAGCCCCACCATGTCCTCCTGAGGAGTTCCTCAAACTGTTTGACCACAGTGTTGGGTACATGCTCCAGGAGGATGCCCAGCTTTAGAAGGCTCTGATGATGATACTTAGCTATATGAAGGCAGTAACGTGAGCATGGACAGAGGGGGTGCCCAAGAAGGACAGCAATCTGGCAGTCATGCTCCCCCTGCTGCAGCATACTGCCAGGTTTGCTCCAGTGATGAGGAGGGAGGGGATGATGAGGTCACTGACTCAACGTGGGTGCCTGATAGGAGAGAGGAGGAGGAGGCACATCGCCAACGAGGCAGGATGCCCTCCAGGGGCCAGCCTAAGGGCAGCACACTGACTGCATCACACCCCAAAAGCTCTGCATGTGCAGGGCGCTGCTGTCTCTGCGCGTTATTCCAAAATTTCTTTGGTGTGGGCCTTTTTTGAAACGAGTGTATCAGATCGCACCGCTGCTATTTGCAACATATGTCTCAAGCGTATCTCGCGTGGCCAAAACATCTCCCGCTTGGGCACCACATGCTTGACCAGACATATGTTGACCTGCCATGCAGTTCGTTGGCAAGCGTATCTAAAAGACCCCAAACCAAAGAACAAAGAGGACCTCTCCTTGCTCCTCATCAGCTGAGATCTCCAACCCCACTATACCTTCAGTCCTCTCTGAGACCTGCACTGAGAGGAATGAAGGTGTAGAATTAGGTGTGTCACAGCCAAGTACTTGTGGGCAATCTGCTTTCTGTACACCGACGTCAGATTGTACCAGGCAAATTTCTCTGCCCCAGCTGCTGCACCGCCGAAAGAAGTTCGCTCCCAGCCATCCACATGCCCAGCGGTGGAATGCTAGCTTGGCAAAATTGCTAGCACTTTAACTGCTGCCTTTTCAGTTGGTAGACTCTGCCCCCTTCCGTGAGTTTGTGGAATGTGCGGTTCCTCAGTGGCAGGTACCCAAACGGCACTTTTTCTCATGGAAGGCAATTCCGGCTCTCTACCGGCATGTGGAAGGCAATGTCCATGCCTCGCTGGACAGGGCGGTCAGCAGTAAGGTGCATATTACCGCTGACTCATGGTCCAGCAGGCATGGACAGGGACGTTACCTAAGTTTCACCATGCATTGGGTGACTCTGCTGGCAGCTGGGAAGGATGCAGGACAAGGTGCAGTAGTGAGGTTGTTCCACCACCATGCCTCCAAAATGCCACTACTAATGATTGTGACACACCTCTCTCCTCCACCCCCCTTCTTCTTCTTCTTCCATGGCCTCTTCCTGTGCTTTGTCCTCGGAACCAGCGGTGCTCCGTAGCCGTTCAAGGGGCTACACAAGTATGCAGGCCAAAAGATGCCATAAGGTGCTTGAGCTGGTGTGCTTGGGGGACAGGAACCACACTGGGGCAGAGATTCTGTCAGCTCTGCAGGGGCAGGTTCAGAGGTGGTTGACGCCACGCCAACTTAAGGCAGGAATGGTGGTTTGCGACAATGGCACCAACCTCCTCTCTGCCCCTTGACAGGGACAAATGACCCATGTGCCCTGTTTGGCTCACGTCCTTAACTTGGTGGTGCAGCGGTTCTTGGGCAAGTACCCAGGCTTACAGGATGTCCCGAGGCAGGCCAGGAACGTCTGTGTGCATTTACGCCGGTCATATAATGCCAGTGCTCGGCTGGCAGACCTCCAAAAGGAGTTTAACCTGCCCAAGAACCGCCTGTGACATGCCCACCAGGTGGAACTCAATGTTGGCCATGCTGCAGCAGCTGCACATGCAGCAGAGGGCCATCAATGACTACCTGTGCGACTATGGCACCAGGACAGGGTCAGGGGAGCTTGTTTTTTTTTCCCCCACGCCAGTGGGCCATGATCAGGGATGCATGCACTGTCCTGTCACTATTTGAGGAGGCCACGAGGATGGTGAGCAGTGACAGTGCATGCATCAGTGACACTGTCCCCCTTGTCCACCTGTTGGAGCACACACTGTGTGGAATAATGGACAGGGCACTTGAGGCAGAACAGAGGCAGGAAGAGGAGGACTTCCTTAGCTCTCAAGGCCCCCTTTATCCAGACAGTGTTCCTGTGTGCCCGCCGATCACACAGGAAGAGGACGAGGAGGAGGATTGTGTCAGTATGGAGGTGGAGCCTGGCACTCAGCATCAGCAGCAGTCTTTAAAGGATCAGTCCCAAGAAACACATTTACTTGTACGTGGCTGGGAGGAGGTGGCTGCGGACCATGTTGTCCCAGAGGACTCCGGACTGAATGCCTCAGCAAACCTACGCTGCATGGCCTCCCTGATCCTGCAAAGCCTGCGTCAGGATCCTCGTATTCATGGTATCAAGGAGAAGGATCAATACTGGCTGGCAACCCTCCTTGATCCATGTTACAAGGGTAAGGTTGAGGACCTTATCTTGCTGTCGCAGAGGATGAAACATCTTCGGGAGGCCTTGCAGAAATGTCTGTGCAACACGTTCCCAGAGACTGGGAGGTTACAAACTCCTGTTTCTAGACAACGTGTTGCTGAGGCTTCGGTCAGTCAAAGAAGGAGCGGTGGAGAAGGTGGCCATTTGACTGATGTGTTCAGACAATTTTTTAGTCCGCAGCACCAAGGTATGATCGGTTCCAGCAACCATCGCCAGCGTCTGTTTTTTTTGTTTTTTTTTTCAACCATCTCATCTCTTTATTACATGTTCGAGACTCTCATGAGGAGGATCACAGGCTACAGGACATGAGGAGGACACAACTTTGTTCTAAACCGTTTTACAGGAAGGGGAGGATTTGTGAAGGGGCGGGACTAACACTTGATGATTTCAATGAATTCTGGTTTCAAGGAAGCTCCGCCCACGAGGAAGCGATCAATGTCAGGCTGGGATGCCAGTTCCTTGCAGGTTCCTCCTGTGACAGAACCTCCATAGATAATCCGAACAGACTGTGCGACTTGATCAGACACGTGGGCCTTCAACCATTCCCGAAGCTTGGCATGCACCTCCGGAGTCTGCTGGGGTGTGGCTGTCTTCCCTGTACCGATAGCCCAGACAGGTTCATACGCCAGGACAACCTTGCTCCAGTCCTTTACATTATCTGCAATAAACTTGGTCTGCTCAGCCACAACTTTCTCTGATTCCGGCTTCCCGCTGGTCGAGCTTCTCCCCGATACAAGCGATGACCCCCACACCCTCAGACAGAGCATGTGCCACCTTCTGCCCAATCAGCTCATCTGACTCCCCGAACACGTGTCATCTCTCCGAATGTCCAAGAATCACCCAGGTGACACCAACATCTTTTATCATAGCTGGGCTGATCTCTCCAGTGAATGCTCCTTTTGCGACTTTGTAGCAGTTCTGGGCGGCTACACCGAACCTGGCGTCCAACTTCTGTCTTGCAAAGTCCAGGTAGATGGAAGGAGCTCCGCAGACCACCTCTGTCTCGGAATTGATCTTGCCGGTGTTCAGGGTATTGATCAGCTCTCCCAGACTCTTCTTATCGCCGTTCAGCTTCAAGTTTTCCCCCACAAAGAACTTCCTTGGAGACATGGCGGTGTCGGTTGATGTTCGGGGTGCGGACTGCGGAGAAGACAGCCAGCGTCTGTTTTACATGGTGCAGGAATACCTAGGGGCAAGATCTGACTTGGACACCTTTCCCACTGAAAATCCTCTGGGTTACTGGGTCTTGAGGATGGATCACTGGCCAGAGCTTGCACAGTATGCAATTGAGCTACTGGCCTGTCCTGCATCCAGCGTTCTTTCAGAAGGCACATTCAGTGCTGCTGGAGGCTTTGTAACCAATCACAGGGTGCGTCTGTCCACCGACTCGGTCGATCGACTGAACTTCATAAAAATGAATCAGTCTTGGATCACCACCAGCTACCAAGCACCTGATGCTGATGTAACCGAATAATTTTTTTTTTTTAAATCTCAGATCCCTTCAAAGACTGCCTATGCTGATGCTGAATGACTATCCTGAGTAATTATGTTCTTCCTCCTCAATGATCACGCTGACAGCTTGTAAGAACATTTTTGGTTCTGGGCGCCGCCACCAGTGCCTAAGGCCCAATTTTTCAGCCCCTGTTTAACAGGGGCGTGTAATTACAATTTTTGAGGCAATACTTTGCAGCAGAGCTCATTCCTGAGTTCCAACTAGAGTATCTGTGAGGGGTTGCAGTGTTGTGGCACCAGCGCCAGTGCCTAAGGCCCAATTTTTCAGCCCCTGTTCAACAGGGGCATGTAATTACAATTCTTGATCTAATATTTCACAGTAGGGCCCTGTGAGGGCTTACAGTGTTGTGGCCACAACACCTAAGGCCCAAATTTCTGCTGAGTATATAGGACAGGCCCCTACTTTCAAACATCCAACTTACAAATGACTCCTACTTGCAAACGGAAGGAGACAACAGGAAGTGAGATGAAATCTACCCCATAGGAAGGGAAATTCTCTCCTGTAAGAGTTAATATGGGAAAAACATTTCTCCTTTCCACTGATGCTTTATCACCAATCCTTGTTTCACAAAAAAAACCCACATTTTCAAAAAACATTTGTCATTGGGACAAAAAGTGAGGTGAAATCTTCTGAAGAGGAGCACAGACAGCAAAACAAATATCATAGGGGTGATAACCCTTCCCTATGTTTTCCAAAAAGCTTAAAATAGATTTTTTGGCTGGAGTTAAACACGTTAAAAATGTACCAGTTCAAAATTACAAACAGATTCTACTTAACAACAAACCTTCAGTCCCTGTCTTGTTTGCACCGCCTGTATACTGCTGTTCAGAGTACAGAGCCTGTATACTGCTGTTTCCTTTTTTAATTTGGGTGCGGGGTTCCCCTTAATATCCATACAAGACCCAAAGGGCCTGGTAATGGACTGGGGGTACCCATGCAGTTTGTCTCACTGATTTTCATCCATATTGCCAGGACCCGACATTACATTAAAGCCGCAAGAAGTTTTAAATGACTTTTTTTCCTTTAAAAATGACATTTTGTGCAGGGACTGTTCTAAGCACGGGAAACACGCGCCACTTTACAGGCATACTATAGACACCCCCCAGGTACGATATTTAAAGGAATATTTCACTTTTTTTTTTTTTTAACTTTAAGCATCATTAACCACTTAAGGACCGCCTCACGCCGATGTACGGCGGCAAGGCGGCACGGGCAGGCAAAATCACGTACATGTACGTGATTTGCCTCCCACGGGTGGGGGGTCCGATCGGACCCCCCCGGTGCCCGAGGCGGTCCTGTTTTGTCCCCCGGTGATCGGAGGTGAGGGGGAGGCCATCCGTTCGTGGCCCCCCCCCTCGCGATCGCCGCCGGCCAATCAGATCACTTCCTTTGCTGCTGTATGCTAAACAGCAGCAAAGGAAATTATGTCATCTCTCCTCGGCTTGGTATTTTCCGTTGCAGCGCCGAGGAGAGAAGACTTCACTGTGAGTGCACAACACTACACACACAGTAGAACATGCCAGGCACACAAAACACCCCGATCCCCCGATTTCCCCCCCCCCCCCTCCCTGTCACAAACTGACACCAGCAGTTTTTTTTTTTTTCTGATTACTGCATTAGTGTCAGTTTGTGACAGTTACAGTGTTGGGACAGTGAGTATTAGCCCTCTTTAGGTCTAGGATACCCCCCTAACCCCCCCTAATAAAGTTTTAACCCCTTGATCACCCCCTTTCGCCAGTGTCACTAAGCGATCATTTTTCTGATCGCTGTATTAGTGTCGCTGGTGACGCTAGTTAGTGAGGTAAATATTTAGGTTCGCCGTCAGCATTTTATAGCGACAGGGAGCCCCATATACTACCTAATAAATGTTTTAACCCCTTGATTGCCCCCTAGTTAACCCTTTCACCACTGATCACCGTATAACCGTTACGGGTGACGCTGGTTAGTTCGTTTATTTTGTATAGTGTCAGGGCACCCGCCGTTTATTACCGAATAAAAATTTAGCCCCCCGATCGCCCGGCGGTGATATGCGTCGCCCCAGGCAGCGTCAGATTAGCGCCAGTACCGCTAACACCCACGCACGCGGCATACGCCTCCCTTAGTGGTATAGTATCTGAACGGATCAATATCTGATCCGATCAGATCTATACTAGTGTCCCCAGCAGTTTATGGTTCCCAAAAACGCAGTGTTAGCGGGATCAGCCCAGATACCTGCTAGCACCGGCGTTTTGTCCCTCCGCCCAGCCCAGCCCAAGTGCAGGATCGATTACTGTCACTTACAAGGCACTAAACGCATAACTGCAGCGTTCGCAGAGTCAGGCCTAACAGTTTTTTTGCTAGCATTTTGGTGAACTAGCAAGCACCAGCCCCAGGCAGCATCAGGTTAGCGCCAGTACCGCTAACACCCACGCACGTACCGTACACCTCCCTTAGTGGTATAGTATCTGAACGGATCAATATCTGGTCCGATCAGATCTATACTAGCGTCCCCAGCAGTTTAGGGTTCCCAAAAACACAGTGTTAGAGGGATCAGCCCAGATACCTGCTAGCACCTGCGTTTTGCCCCTCCGCCCGGCCCAGCCCACCCAAGTGCAGTATCGATCGATCACTGTCACTTACAAAACACTAAACGCATAACTGTAGCATTCGCAGAGTCAGGCCTGATCCCTGCGATCGCTAACAGTTTTTTTGGAAGCTTTTTATTGAACTGGCAAGCACCAGCGGCCTAGTACACCCCGGTCATAGTCAAACCAGCACTGCAGTAACACTTGGTGACGTGGCGAGTCCCATAAGTGCAGTTCAAGCTGGTGAGGTGGCAAGCACAAGTAGTGTCGCGCTGCCACCAAGAAGACAAACACAGGCCCGTCGTGCCCATAATGCCCTTCCTGCTGCATTCTCCAATCCTAATTGGGAACCCACCACTTCTGCAGTGCCCGTACTTCCCCCATTCACATCCCCAACCAAATGCAGTCGGCTGCATGAGAGGCATTTTTATGTCCTCCCGAGTACCCCTACCCAGCGAACCCCCCCCCAAAA
Source organism: Aquarana catesbeiana (assembly GCF_042186555.1). Taxonomy (NCBI): domain Eukaryota; kingdom Metazoa; phylum Chordata; class Amphibia; order Anura; family Ranidae; genus Aquarana; species Aquarana catesbeiana. Next base: position 162,283,201 of record NC_133329.1, read on the forward strand.
AAGATGTCATGTCTGCAGCAAGCGCGGATATAGGCGTGACACCCGCTATTATTGTCCCTCCTGTCCTGACAATCCTGGTCTTTGCATTGGTGAATGTTTTGAACGCTACCATGCACTAGTTGAGTATTAGCGTAGGGTACAGCATTGCACAGGCTAGGCACACTTTCAGAGGGTCTCCCAAGATGCCATCGCATTTTGAGAGACCCGAACCTGGAACCGGTTACAGTTATAAAAGTTAGTTACAAAAAAAGTGTAAAAAAAAAAAAAAAAAAAATATATAAAATAAAAAAAAATTGTTGTCGTTTTATTGTTCTCTCTCTCTCTCTCTCTCTCTCTCTCTCTCTCTCTCTCTCTCTTGTTTTGCTCTTTTTTACTGTATTCTATTCTGCAATGTTTTATTGTTATTATGTTTTATCATGTTTGCTTTTCAGGTATGCAATTTTTTATACTTTACCGTTTACTGTGCTTTATTGTTAACCATTTTTTTTGTCTTCAGGTACGCCATTCACGACTTTGAGTGGTTATACCAGAATGATGCCTGCAGGTTTAGGTATCATCTTGGTATCATTCTTTTCAGCCAGCGGTCGACTTTCATGTAAAAGCAATCCTAGTGGCTAATTAGCCTCTAGACTGCCTTTACAAGCCGTGGGAGGGAATGCCCCCCCCACCGTCTTCCGTGTTTTTCTCTGGCTCTCCTGTCTCAACAGGGAACCTAAGAATGCAGCCGGTGATTCAGCCAGCTGACCATAGAGCTGATCAGAGACCAGAGTGGCTCCAAACATCTCTATGGCCTAAGAAACCGGAAGCTACGAGCATTTTATGACTTAGATTTCGCCGGATGTAAATAGCGCCATTGAGAAATTGGGGAAGCATTTTATCACACCAATCTTGGTGTGGTCAGATGCTTTGAGGGCAGAGGAGAGATCTAGGGTCTAATAGACCCCAATTTTTTCAAAAAAGAGTACCTGTCACTACCTATTGCTATCATAGGGGATATTTACATTCCCCGAGATAACAATAAAAATGATTAAAAAAAAAAAAAAAAAATGAAAGGAACAGTTTAAAAATAAAATAAAAAAGCAAAAAAATAATAAAGGAGAAAAAAAAAAAAAAAAGCACCCCTGTCGCCCCCTGCTCTTGCGCTAAGGCGAACGCAAGCGGCGGTCTGTCGTTTAACGTAAACAGCAATTGCACCATGCATGTGAGGTATCACCGCGAAGGTCAGATCGAGGGCAGTAATTTTAACAGTAGACCTCCTTTGTAAATCCAAAGTGGTAACCTGTAAAGGCTTTTAAAGGCTTTTAAAAATGTATTTATTTTGTTGCCACTGCACGTTTGTGCGCAATTGTAAAGCATGTCATGTTTGGTATCCATGTACTCGGCCTAAGATCATCTTTTTTATTTCATTAAACATTTGGGCAATATAGTGTGTTTTAGTGCATTAAAATTTAAAAAAGTGTGTTTTTTCCCCAAAAAATGCGTTTGAAAAATCGCTGCGCAAATACTGTGTGAAAAAAAAATAATGAAACACCCACCATTTTAATCTGTAGGGTATTTGCTTTAAAAAAATATATATTGTTTGGGGGTTCAAAGTAATTTTCTTGCAAAAAAAAATAACTTTTTCATGTAATCAAAAAGTGTCAGAAAGGGCTTTGTCTTCAAGTGGTTAGAAGAGTGGGTGATGTGTGACATAAGCTTCTAAATGTTGTGCATAAAATGCCAGGACAGTTCAAAACCCCCCCCCCAAATGACCCCATTTTGCAAAGTAGACACCCCAAGCTATTTGCTGAGAGGCATGTCGAGTCCATAGAATATTTTATATTGTGACACAAGTTGCGGGAAAGAGACACTTTTTTTTTTTTTTTTTTTTGCACAAAGTTGTCACTAAATGATATATTGCTCAAACATGCCATGGGAATATGTGAAATTACACCCCAAAATACATTCTGTTGCTTCTCCTGAGTACATGTGTGGGACTTTTTGGGAGCCTATTCGCGTACGGGACCCCGAAAACCAAGCACCGCCTTCAGGCTTTCTAAGGGCGTGAATTTTTGATTTCACTCTTCACTGCCTATCACAGTTTCGGAGGACATGGAATGCCCAGGTGGCACAAACCCCCCCCCCCCAAATGACCCCATTTTGGAAAGTAGACACCCCAAGCTATTTGCTGAGAGGTATAGTGAGTATTTTGCAGACCTCACTTTTTGTCACAAAGTTTTGAAAATTGAAAAAAGAAAAAAAAAATCTTTTTTTCTTGTCTGTCTTCATTTTCAAAAACAAATGAGAGCTGCAAAATACTCACCATGCCTCTCAGCAAATAGCTTGGGGTGTCTACTTTCCAAAATGGGGTAATTTGGGGGGGTTTGTGCCACCTGGGCATTCCATGGCCTCCGAAACTGTGATAGGTAGTGAAGAGTGAAATTTACACCCTTAGAAATCCTGAAGGCGGTGATTGGTTTTCGGGGTCCCGTACGCGGCTAGGCTCCCAAAAAGTCCCACACATGTGGTATCCCCGTACTCAGGAGAAGCAGCTGAATGTATTTTGGGGTGCAATTCCACATAGGCCCATGGCCTGTGTGAGCAATATATCATTTAGTGACAACTTTTTGTAAATATTATTATTTTTTTTTTTTTTTTGTCATTATTCAATCACTTGGGACAAAAAAAAAAATATTCAATGGGTTCAACATGCCTCTCAGCAATTTCCTTGGGGTGTCTACTTTCCAAAATGGGGTCATTTGGGGGGGTTTGTACTGCCCTGCCATTTTAGCACCTCAAGAAATGACATAGGCAGTCATAAACTAAAAGCTGTGTAAATTCCAGAAAATGTACCCTAGTTTGTAGACGCTATAACTTTTGCGCAAACCAATAAATATACGCTTATTGACATTTTTTTTACCAAAGACATGTGGCCGAATACATTTTGGCCTAAATGTATGACTAAAATTGAGTTTATTGGATTTTTTTATAACAAAAAGTAGAAAATATCTTTTTTTTTTTTTTTTTTTTCAAAATTTTTGGTCTTTTTCCGTTTATAGCGCAAAAAATAAAAACCGCAGAGGTGATCAAATACCATCAAAAGAAAGCTCTATTTGTGGGAAGAAAAGGACGCAAATTTTATTTGGGTACAGCATTGCATGACCGCGCAATTAGCAGTTAAAGCGACGCAGTGCCAAATTGGAAAAAGACCTCTGGTCCTTAGGCAGCATAATGGTCCGGGGCTCAAGTGGTTAAAATCACTGCTCCCGGAAAAACGGACGTTTTTAAAAGTTTTTTTTTTGCATTGATACATGTCCCCTGGGGCAGGACCCGGGTCCCCAAACCCTTTTTGGGACAATACCAAGCAAATTAGCCTTTAAAATGAGCACTTTTGATTTTGAAAGTTCGAGTCCCTTAGACGTCAATGGGGTTCTAACATTCATGCAAATTTTCGGTCCATTCGCAGGTTCTGGTGCGAACCGAACCGGGGGGTGTTCGGCTCATCCCTACTGGGAAGAATAATACCGGAAACCTACAAGTCTATCATTGATGCGCTACATAGAAATTATGTCAAGGTAAATTATGTCAAGTTACCTATATTAACAGTTAATATAGTAGTATAGAGGTTTTATTTGTGTCAGTTTAGTTTGGAAATAAATCTAAAAATATATTAAAACACTATATATTTTTTTTTCCTGTTACAGTTTCCAAGCAACCCACCTGAATGGATGGAAGTTACAAATAAATTGAGAAACCTGTGGAATTTCCCCAATTGTGGAGGAGCCATCAACGGAAACCATGTGCGCATCGTTCCACCACCAAATTCTGGATCCTATTACTTTAATTACAAGGGTTTCTACAGCATTATAATGCTAGCTGTAGTAGATGCCAAATACAATTTTATATATCTGAATATAGGAAAAAATGGCCGGAACTCTGATGGCAGTGTAATCCAGCAAATGGAGTTCTATCACCGTCTCCAGAATGGAACACTTAACCTACCCACACGTGACGACACATGTGAAAACATGAACTTCGTGTTTGTGGCGGATGATGCGTGTGCATTAAGTGAAAATGTATTGGGGGCGTGGCTAGCCGGCGCGGTGTATGGACGCTCACTGAAAGAGCTCCTCTCTGCCAAGGGCCATCAGACATCCAAACAGCGACTTACAACCTAGAAAATTTACCACAACCAAAGCGATTCAGCTGGGGGAACACTAAGGATGACTTCCAGGAAAAGAAAAGAGGATACTTACCCCAACAAACTGCCAGATTACTTCATGTGGCAGCGGCGGTCTCCTGAGCAAGATGGCGGCGGCAAGCAGGGGAAAGGCACACGAGGCTCTCATACACAGAACGGCGCTGCACAGGGGAGAAGACCAAACAGAGCTTACAACTCACCCACCGCTGAGCAGTACTCCCTGCCTCCTTCAGCCTCATCCAGCCCAGCCAAAAGCAAGCCAAAGTTGGATCACACAGAGGAGGATGATGAGGAGGTAAGCCTGCACTCATCTCAGGATGATACAAGAGAACTACAAGACTCCATAACTGACTTCCCCACCGCTAATACACCAATAATGGACACTACACTTAAAGACATGCTGATATCTCTCAGGTCCACATTGCATGCTGACATTCAATCACTAACTAGACAATTTAAATCTGAAATATCTTCAGTGAACAAGAGAATCTCACATGTCGAAACAAAGATGGGGGAATTCGCATGCACTTTTAATGATTTAGTGGATGCCCATAATGATAGAGATGACGACATGATGCAACTGAAACTAAAATTAGCAAATTTGGAAGATAGGTCCAGGAGAAACAACGTTAAAATACGAGGAATACCTGAATCAGTTAAAAATCCTGACCTGAAACCCTACTTTATACAAATGCTGAAATCTGCCCTCCCAGAAGTTCCCCTTGATGAACTAGTAGTGGATCGTATCCACAGACTGCCTAAGCCTAAACATGTAGCCGCCCACCTTCCCAGGGACACCATTGTCAGAATACACTTTTATCATGTTAAAGATCAGTTTATGGCTGCCACAAGAAACCGTGATTCCCTTCCAGAGGAGTTCCAAGAACTTTCCTTTTATGCTGACCTCTCAGCCTTCACCATGCAACAGAGGCGTCAATTAGCCTCTATCACGAAGCCACTAAACAACCACCATATCACCTATCGGTGGATATACCCAGCAAAACTCATGATAACAAGAGAAGGAACCACACATGTGATCTCTAACATCAAAGATGGCCTCCGACTCCTGCGAGAATGGCAAATCATTCTCCCTGATGCAGACGACCAAGTCAATCATTGCTAGAAAGGGAGAGGTCCACAAACTAGATATACTTCTAGGCAACCTTTACTGTTATTACATCCCTGATGGCCCCGGGGATTGCCACCTTTCGTTTACCTGTTAACCACCCCTCATTTGAGCGGTTATTCCTACCGCACTGATTCTTTTAAGAATCAAGTTTTGTTTGTTGTTGTTAACTATTCTTTTCTCCAAGAAGTTTCCAAGACTGGGATCCATCCCTGTACATCCCAAGGAATCGCATAATACTCCAACTGAACAGAAACCCCACCTGCAGTAACGCATCTCAGCATATCCGCAACAGCTACCACCTGAGAGTATCCTAATCCACAAGTTCCACCTTACGGACCACCACACTGCCAGCGTCTGATCATCGCCTTCAGGACCAGAGCCGAACCACTCATCGACCTTAAGGTAACCAACATCTAAATAACTGTCAAACCATATAACTAAGACCAACAGGATCCCACACCATGCCGATCAAAATTGTATCTCTTAATGTAAAAGGCCTGAACAGCCCATACAAACGACAAATGGCCTGGAAAGAAGCTAAAAGTCTTCACTGTGATGTGATTTGTTTCCAGGAAACACACTTTGCAGCAAACAAATCGCCTAACTTTCAAAATCGCCAGTTCCCGCACATTTTCCAAGCAAACTATACCTCAAAAAAAAGAGGTGTTGCCATAGCCATTAAGGATTCTGTGCAATTCCAAAGTCTAGATATTCACTTGGACAGCTCAGGCAGATTCATCATCTTAGTATGTGAGCTTAACGGCAAAAAATTCACCTTAGTGAACATCTACCTTCCAAACTCCAAACAGCTATCTTTTCTAAAAAAAATATGGAAAAAAGTCTCCTCAATGCAACAAGGTCATACCATCTTGTGTGGAGACTTTAACGCTGTCCCCAACAGAGACTTAGATGTGTCCAGCCAGACCAAGCATTCAAGAAACAGATTGACTCTGAATGATTTCATCTCATCTTCCGGTTTGTATGATGTGTGGAGGTGCCAACATTCCTCAGAAAAGGACTTTACTTTTTTTTCCAGCGTTCACCATACATATTCCCGTATAGATTTGTTTCTAGTAGATAAATTTATTTTACAACAGATTTCTAAATCTGAACTGCATTGTATTACATGGTCGGACCATGCTCCGATTTCAGTGGAAGTGGGGGATCGCTGTGCCGAGACCAGGGCTAACAGATGGCGCAATGACATTTTCACATTATCTCAACCGCAAAACCTAGCGAAAATCGAAAAAGCAATTAAAGAATTCTTTGCCATCAACGCCCCCTCGGTCAGCGACCCCTTCACGCTATGGAATGCACATAAAGTTTATGTAAGAGGCCTACTCATACAGATGAGCGCTAGAGCAAAAAGACAAAGATTAGAAAAACTCAATACTATACTAGCTCAAATCCAACAGTTAGAAAACTTAAACAAACAACATACCACACAAAAGATAAGAGAAGCATTGTTTATGTCCAGACAAGAATTGCGAACTCTCCTAATTTCACGCCACAACCACCAATTGAGATCACTTAAAGCTCAAACATATAGATACGGGAATAAAGCAGGAAAGTCCCTAGCCACACAATTAAAAGAAAAAACTATTAAACAAAAAATTTCCTACCTCATTAACCCTAAATCCAACAAAAAAGTTAACAACCCGCAAGACATAGCCGATGCATTTAGCGATTACTACGAGAAACTATATAACCTTCAAAAGGACCCAGACACTGTTCAACCCAATGACAGAGCAATTTCAGAATTTTTGGAATCAATACATCTCCCTAAAATATCTACAGAAGATTTAGCGTACATAAACCAACCATTCACACTAAAAGAAACAAATGACGCCATCAAACATCTCCCCCGCAACAAAGCCCCAGGCCCAGATGGTTATTCTTCAGAATATTATCAATTATTCTCCCCCATCCTAACTCCTCACTTACTCCATGTTTTTGAAGCTGCAACTACTACAGCAAAATTTCCCCCAGAAATGCTTACAGCCACAATTATAACTCTCCCCAAACCAGGCAAAGAACCCAACCTCCCACAAAATTTTCGGCCGATATCCCTATTAAATGTAAATGTCAAATTGCACGCTAAACTGATAGCTAACAGATTATCACGTATCCTACCCAACTTGATAAACTATGATCAGGTGGGGTTTGTGGTGGGTCGCCAGACCACAGACGCCACCAGAAGAATGTTAAATCTCCTTCATTTGGTAGAGGAAAACAAAGAGCCTTCTCTGCTTCTGGCCTTAGATGCAGAGAAGGCCTTTGATAGAGTGCATTGGGGGTACCTGTCCAAGGTCATGGATAAGTTTGGTCTGGTCGGCCCATTGCAGAATGCTATAATGGCACTATATTCATCACCCTCAGCATTTGTTTATACTGAAGGCATGTTCTCTAAACCATTTCCCATTACAAATGGAACAAGACAAGGGTGCCCCTTATCCCCCATAATTTTTACCATGCTTATGGAACCATTAGCGGAAAAAATTAGGTCTCATCCCTCTATACATGGTATCACATCACAAGAACACCACCACAAAATCTCACTATTTGCAGACGATGTTATCTTAGCCCTATCAAACCCAGACAAATCACTACCCGCAGCACACAAAGTCCTTGCACATTTTAGTAACATATCTTATTATAAAGTTAATGCATCTAAATCCAGCATTTTAGGTATGCATATACACAAAAAACTTGAAAACCTCCTCAAACACTCCTTACCTTATCCCTGGACAAACGAATCAATCAATTACCTAGGTATTAAGCTCACCTATCCAGTTTCGAAAACATATACCATTAACTATACCCCACTTCTCTCCTCCCTTCAACCAGAACTGTCTAGACTGGGGAAGCACCACTTAACGTGGCTAGGCAGATTAGCAGCGTACAAAATGCTTATTTTACCGAAACTAATATACATATTCAGAGTCCTACCTATACCAGCACCAGCATCATTTTTTAGATCAATGCAAAAACAATTATCTAACTTTGTATGGGCAGGAAAAAGACCAAGATGTTCCCCTGAAATACAAACTAAAAACAAAACGGTGGGAGGCATGGGTTTACCAATCCTGAAAGACTATCACACAGCGGCAGTTCTGGACCAACTTAAAAATTGGTTCTCCAACCCTATTACTAAACCATGGTGTCACTTGGAGATTGCACGACTAAACAAGACTTCACCATTATCATTTTTAATTGCTACTAAGGCACATAAACAGAATAGAAGACCCCTTCCACAAACAATGCAAGCGATACTACAATCTTGGGAAGAAATCAACAATACAGGGAATGTATTCTACCCCTCAACAATGATACCCATTCCCCTTGACACACTGCAATGGATAATTCCCAATATTAACCTTCGCAACCGGTATAAAGCAAATATACTAAATATAGTGGATATCATGTGTGGCGATGGGCTCCTACCGTTTAGCACAATACAACAGAAATTTAATCTCAACACTTCTGAATTCCTAACATATACCCAGATTACTTCATATCTTCAGGGGTCTAGGGCCACACATGTGTCCATAGTAGAAAAAATATGGACTTTCCTTCAATCCAAAAACCCCAATATAAAAGGAATTAAAATAATCAACAATTATCTTCACTCTAAAGATGTCTTTACAAAAAATAACAAGATTTCCAAATGAGAAAAAGAATTAGGCAAAGAGTTCACAGATCTACAATGGAAACAAGCGATTGCTAATAATCGCAAATTCTCTAGATGCGCCAATTATGAGGAACTAACACAAAAATTGATGTTAAGATGGTACTACACACCTTACATTACAGCAAAATTCTCCAAAGACAACTCAAATCTATGCTGGAGAGGATGTGGTCAGATAGGGACCCTAGCACACATGCTGTGGTCATGTCCGGTAGTCAAAAAATTTTGGTGGAGGGTCTATGATATGCTTTCGAAAATAACTAATAGCACAGTGGTCCCAAACATAGAACAAGCTATTCTAGGATTAAACATGGACCATTACAAACCAGAACTTAGATGTATAGCAACACAAGTCTTACTGGCAGCAAGAATGGAATTAGTATACAGATGGAAATCTACTGATGTACCTACTATTAAAGATATAAAAATAAAAATTAACACTATTATAGAATATGAAAAAATTATGGCTTACAGGGATGGAACCTTTTCAAAGTTTGAATCTAACTGGTCCCCATGGAAACTCCTTCTATCTTCTAATTATTTGTTTTAACTTTTTCCTTTCTTTTTTTTTCGTTTCAACATTCCAACTAAGCTGTAGCTGATAAACTATGCAAAGTAATATATCTCAGTGACTCCCGAGTTATACTATTTATTTTTGAAATGGTTACTGATTTACTAATATAATTAAAGGAGGGAGTCCCTATGTGAGCACAGCGTGTTCCCATTGGGGTGCCCGGGGATCTCCTCCACCGTTATAAAAGCATTGTATTTCCCATTACTTCTCCACTGCTACTCGTGGAATAGAACAATCAGCATCATCTCACGATCTCTTTATAGTAGTAAAGCTACATTCTTTAAGATACCTTGGAATGATTTCAGACATACTCAATGTTTATAATAAAAACTTGTAATTACTATTTTCGATTACTTTCTGTACAGTAAGTACAGGATTGTTTCATTATACTCCTGTATGACTGCATTTATCTGTATTTGCACTAAAAATTTTTCAATAAAAACTATTTGAACAAAAAGAAAATGTATTAAAACCATTCCCTATGTGTAACCTGACTCCGGACCAAAGGATCTTCAATTACAGATTATCAAGGGCCCGCAGGGTGGTAGAAAATGCCTTTGGGATCTTGGCCAACAGATTTCGCCTGTTTCTAACAAGAATAAATATGTCCATGCCTAAAATCAATATTATTGTGCTGTGTTGCTGTGTCCTATACAATCATTTACGTCAAAATTCCCCAGCATACAGTACCCCATCACCAAAGGATCCGGACACAATGGCATTGCCTAGTGTTAGCGGCGTTGGAGGTAAAGAAACTATGGAGGTGCTCACACCATTGAGTAGTGGACATCCGAGGCTGCCTACATTGAATGCAAGGCAATGCAGATTGGACTGTCTGAACTACTTTTCCGGAGTTGGGGCAGTGCCCTGGCAGTCAGATATGTAAAAAAAATGAAAAAGGCTTGATGAATTGATTTGTCATATATGAAGTACCATATTATAACTCCCCTCACTTCTGGGCGGTGCTGTCTTTGCTGAGGCACAACCATCACCAGCGGGGGCCTGAGTAGAGTCGGTTCCTGGCCACTCTTTGTGCGATTCTGTACATTTTTGTTTTTAACTTAACTTTTACAACCCCAATGGTTTAATTGCACATGTGTTAATTTAAAAATGCAAAAAAACATCACCAAACAACAAGGCACAAGTAGTGCATTAAAAACAAATATGTCAAAAACTGAAAATGAAGTACAAACAATTAAATAAACAACAAACAAAATCTCATAGCAATGTTTTTATTGCACTTGAATACACTATGTTTGTGCACATAAAAGAACAGTAGATCCATGATTCCATAAGGAAAAAATGTCTTTTTTGTATAGAGAAACATATTTTTAGTTTATTTTTTTCTGATAGGCGTGTCCATGATTACAGGACAATATGTCAAACATTATTTGTTGTCCTAGGCCTCTATAAGGGGAATATCTAGAACAGGGATATGCTATTAGCAGACCTCCAGCTGTTGCACAACTACAAGTCCCATGAGGCATAGCAAGACTCTGAGAGCTACAAGCATGACACCCAGAGGCAGAGGCATGATGGGATTTGTAGTTTTATAACAGCTGGAGGTCCGCTAATGGCAAATCCCTGTTCTAGAACATTTCCATTATTTATATACTTTGTACATATCTATAACAAATGTAAATAATATAAACATTCTCTCCTTTATCATTTTTATGTGTCCTGATTTAGTTAAAAAAAATCTAAAACAAGAACAAAGGTATTCCACAAAGAACAACTCGGATCGAGATTACGAATAACGCAGTTTTGAGCATATCACAATACAAGCTATTACGTAGAAAAACTTGCTTTGCGATTGTTGTCTCGCAAAACGAGCAGGATTCAAGCCTCTGCGCTGTGCAGTACCATGTGGTTAAGAGGAGGGGGAGGGGTGCTGGTGACACTTTGAGCCGTTAGGATGAACCTGTAAATACTCAAACTAGTGTTTCCAAACCTCTCCTACGGTTTCAAAATCCATCCGATGGTCCCCCCCACCCAAGACCAAATGCAGTACTGTATAAAATAGAAGTCATTGTGGAACGAATGCTATCCGTATAGACTACAATGTGAAAAATCAGTTTGATATGAGAGTTCTTTGGATAACAAGCATTCTCCTGGTACGGCTCATGCTCCTAATCCAAGGTTCCACTGTATACATTATTTTTCATAACATTTAAATATAAAAAAACAAAAAGTGCCATCACAATTGTTTATACAGTCAGGTCCAAAAATATTGGAACATCGACACAATTCTAATCTTTTTGGCTCTATACACCACAACAATGGATTCAAAATGAAACAAACAAGCTATGCTTTAACTGCAGACTTTCAGCTTTAATTTGAGGGTATTCACATTCAAATCATTTGAACGGTGTAGGAATTACAACAGTTTGTATATGTGCCTCCCACTTTTTAAGGGACCAAAAGTAATGGGAATATTGGCTGCTCAGCTGTTCCATGGCCAGTTGTGTGTTATTCCCTCATTATCCAATTTACAAGGAGCAGATAAAAGGTCCAGAGTTCATTTCAAGTGTGCTTTTTGCATTTGGAATATGTTGCTGTCAACTTTCAATATGAGATCCAAAGAGCTGTCACTATCAGTGAAGCAAGCCATCATTAGGCTGAAAAAAACAAAACAAACCCATCAGAGAGATAGCAAAAACATTAGGTGTGGCCAAATCAACTGTTTGGAACATCCTTAAAAAGAAATAATGCACCGGTGAGCTCAGCAACACCAAAAGACCCGGAAGACCATGGAAAACAACTGTGGTGCATGACCGAAGAATTCTTTCCCTGGTGAAGAATACACCCTTCACAACAGTTGGCCAGATCAAGAACACTCTCCAGGAAGTAGGTGTATGTGTGTCAAAGTCAACAATCAAGAGAAGACTTCACCAGAGTGAATACAGAGGGTTCACCACAAGATGTAAACCATTGGTGAGCCTCAAAAACAGGAAGGCCAGATTAGAGTTTGCCAAACAACATCTAAAAAACCTTCACAGTTCTGGAACATCATCCTATGGACAGATGAGACCAAGATCAACTTGTACCAGAGTGATGGGAAGAGAAGAGTATGGATAAGGAAAGGAACTGCTCATGATCCAAAGCATACCACCTCATCAGTGAAGTGGTGGTAGTGTCATGGCGTGGGCATGTATGGCCACACCATGACACTGCCACCACGTCTCTTATATTCATTGATGATGTGACTGCTGACAAAAGCAGCAGGATGAATTCTGAAGTGTTTCAGGCAATATTATCTGCTCATATTCAGCAAAATGCTTCAGAACTCATTGGACGGCGCTTCACAGTGCAGATGGACAATGCCCCGAAGCATACTGTGAAAGCAACCAAAGAGTTTTTTAAAGGAAAGAAGTGTAATGTTATGCAATGGCCAAGTCAATCACCTGACCTGAATCCGATTGAGCATGCATTTCACTTGCTGAAGACAAAACTGAAGGGAAAATGCCCCAAGAACAACCAGGAACTGAAGACAGTTGCAGTAGAGGCCTGGCAGAGCATCACCAGGGATGAAACCCAGTGTCTGGTGATGTCTATGCATTCCAGACTTCAGGCTGTAATTGACTGCAAAGGATTTGCAATCAAGTATTAAAAAGTTAAAGTTTGATGGATGATTGTTAATCTGTCCCATTACTTTTGGTTCTTTAAATAGTGGGAGGCACGTATACAAACTGTTGTAATTCCTACACCGTTCACCTGATTTGGATGTAAATACCCTCAAATTAAAGCTGAAAGTCTGCAGTTAAAGCAAGCACATGTTGTTTGTTTCATTTCAAATCCATTGTGGTGGTGTATAGAGCCAAAAAGATTAGAATTGTGTCCATGTCCCAATATTTATGGACCTGACTGTATTTTTGGTCACAGGCAGATCCAATAAGATTCAGCCCTGACATCTAGTGCAGTACAATATGCGTCCCCATGGCAACCGTGCCTATGTGCCTATGACACGCATATTGTACTGCAACAGCGCCCACAGTGCTGTGCCGATAGTGCGCGTCGGCTCCCCCAACAATACTGATAGGTGCTTGTCTGTGAACAGTATACCAAAAACAAACAAACATAAAGATGCTCAACAAAGACAAACAACATTTGGAAAACCACTCAGACGAAAAGTAAACATGTCTAATATAACTTGCCCAATTTTGGCTAAAAGATCAATAACATATTGCAAGCGACAGATCATTGATGAAGTGCAATCCTTAATCGTCTGTAGTTCCGCGCAGCACTACAGTAATGCAGATGACATATGTCCAACTGTAGATGAGTTGAATACTTGTCCTGGAAAAAGGGATAATAAACAAATTTGATATTCTAGTGAACTACAAAGGTGTAAAACATGTATTGTTATTGCCGGGTTAGGCAACCTAGAGAGGTGGTCATATACCTGTACAACACGAGAGAATTCAAAGATCACTTGTGCTATTGACGGTCTACCGTGTTGCTAATGTATGCTTTGTATGTCAGATCTAGGGTTTTATATCAAGTGTGGAGAAGGGAACATATTGCCTCCTCGCCACCTAACACACTAGGATCACTTTTCATAGGAGCAGTGTTTGATCAAGCCGCTAAAACAGCATAATATAATAGAAGTCTATAAGAATCTATGGCAAGTGCATCAAACACGCAGAAAAGCTGCAGGTACACCGCATTGTCCTTTTTCCTCTCTTCCAGGATCCCCAAAAGGCCTTCCTTGAAAATCTCCTCTGTAAAGTGCTTGATTAGAACTCCCGCTTGTGTGTCATCATATTTGGAAGACAGCAAGTAGAATTGATGTGCACAATATATGAAATGTATATAATAATAATTTAGCATAAAATAAATTCTATACATAAATGTGCACAAGAGCCTCATTCAGCCACGGCCATGTCTCCTGTAAGTGGGGACAGGGTACCTGTCAATGACTATCTGCTCCCCCCTCTCCTTGGGGACAGGGTACCTGTCAATGACTATCTGCTCCCCCCTCTCCTTGGGGACAGGGTACCTGTCAATGACTATCTCCCTAAGGTGACAAATGTGAAACTGGGGGGGTGTTGCAGTTAAGCGAAAATACCTTGCCTGGGTGTAACTATGTTTGAAACTCCATAACTCAAATTTCAACTATAGGTTTTACATACGTTTATAAAATGAATAACATGGTTAATTGTACATTACGTGAACGTGACAAGCTCTCCAAGAGATCTTCATGATTGTTGGTGGACATTGTAACATCACCATCACTAGTTACATCTTTTATTTCCTGATCATTTTGAACAAATACTATCTCATCAGAGAAGATGAAAACATAAGCTCTAATAATAAACAACTCTTTTTCTTTTTTTCTTGAATTTACATACCATCTGTAATGTAAATGATTTATTCTTTAAATTATGTTAGAACTCAAAAATAATTAAATTGCTTCCCTGCTACTAATCATTTTTTTACTGTTATAAATTAAACAACAATTCTAGCATGAGCTTTTTAGGCTGGGCTAGGAGTGAAAGGTCACAGGAGTGAAATTCATTATGAACTCCTGTGACCCCTTATCAGCAGAGAGCGGTCTGAAGTCCGCTCTCCGCTGACATCACTGCCATCATTCAGATTAGAGTGTCATCCCGACTTCAAAGTTTGGATCCGCCAGCTGCCCTGATTGATGTCAGTCTCAACGAGCTGCTGAGACACTGCTACGGGCGCTCCAATGAGCGCGGGGAAGTAGAACAGAAGAGATGCTTTGCTGACAGCCAGCATCGCTCTGCTTGTGGAGGAGTGAGAAGTGAGCCATTGGCGGTGTTCGGTGGCTCGGTTCTCAGTGCATAGACGCCAGGGGACAAATGCAGCATCAGCCTGATGTGCATCCACCAAGGTAATAGCTAAAAAAAAAAACTCAAAAAACAAAAACAAAAAAAAAAATCAAAAAACTAAAAAAAAAAAAAAAAAAAAAAAAATAAAAATTCTACAAAAATTAAATAAAAATCAAACAAAAATCCAAAAAAAAAAAATTTAATAGAACATGATTAGATATCCATTAGCGATTATGTATCCAAAATACATAGACATACCTTGTTTGGGTAGATCAAGATTTGATGATTCCTCGAAGCTCATGTGACCACTGTCTTCCTCTGCAATGTAGTCTGTGTCAGCAGAAATACATGGCCCCTGGCTTGATTGACAAAATACCACATCTTTGTCCATTGTCAGTCTTTTATTTTTACTAGGATCTGTCCAGATTAGAAAGGAATATACATTAGGTAAATCGACTTAAAATGTATAATAAAAAAAACATTGCACAGCACTTTTATTTGGAACCATTATTAACAAATGTAGTACCTGGAGGAGTTGTTGGTTGATCATGCTCTTCAGGACCTTCTCCATGCTCACTATGTACTCTTCTGCTTTTTCTTTTCTTTGATAACTTTATTTTCCTTCCTGTCAAAAATAATGTAATAAAATATGTTAAAAATGCAATACAGAAATATACATACTTTTACTAAACATACATAATTAACATTGCAAAATGCCAAAGACCATTGCATAATGATGTTTAATGTAAAAAAATGGTTCCTTACTTTTCCGAATGGTAATTGAATTGGATTTGATTGAATTGCTCATGTTCTCATAGCTTCAAGTCTGACAAGCGCTTTCTTAATTGGTCCTTTGAACAGTTAACACCATGTTTCCTCTGTAGGAGTTCAATCACTTTTTCTATAATAAGATCCTTCCTGGTGTTAGGCCTCTCATAGATTTTTTTCTTCCCATTGTAGTCATGCTTTTCCAGCATGAACACCATGTCCACCATCTCTGCTCTTGGCATGGGACTTGCTTTACTCTTTACTGATGGACTCTGCTCTTCTCTGTCCTTCTGCATGGAACCCCTACCATGGAGCTTGTCCGCCTTTTTAGAAGATTTTTTGGGACTTTTCTCACCACCAATGTCTGCCATGCTGCCTTGTGTTCCATTCCTTGGCTGATGCCGCAGTTGGCGCATCGCAATAACATGTACACTGCTGCGCGAATCATCAGACGGGGCGGAGCTTGGAGCACCCGGACAGTGTCTTGCTTGCGATCTTTCAGGCCCAGCGACTTTTCAGGCCCGGTGATCATTCAGGCCCAGCAACTTTTTAGGCCCAGTGACTTTTCAGGCCCAGCGACTTTTCAGGCCCAGCAATCTTTCAGCATTGGAATCTCGAACGAAAGAGGGTAGGTTCTGTTCTTTATTTTACTTTTGATTGTGTGTGATTACTATTGTTTTTGTTTAGGACAGTGTAGTGTAGTGACAGATGACTGCATATCAAATATATATATATATATATATATATATATATATATATATATATATATATATATATTCTACACAGTTTTGAGAGATAATACACCAAGGACATTTTAAAAATGTATTGAAGATATGGGAAAAAAAACAAGTGATTTTTTTCTAAACTAATTAAATTTACAGATGCAGCAATGTAGAACTGTCTATTTCATAGTTGACTATATATATCTGACCAAAATGAGAAACAAATGAGGAGGAAAGAGGGACAGAGGGAATTTCCTTAAAATCAGGGACAGTCCCTCTGAATCATGGATAGTTGGTAGTTATTTATGTCCAAGCATGTTATTTACAAAATGCTGAGCATTTATTTGCTTTTCCTAGGTATGGCGGATAAATTCACCAGGCCTGATTTTCTTATACAATTTATTTTGATGTACAACTTCCCTGCCTATGGAAAGTTAAGTCAAAGGGATACTACGAATGTAACAAAAGGCATGAAGCACTGGAGAAACTTATAGAATTAGGCAAAGCTGTTTGCCCGAATCCAACAATGGAATATGGTAGAAAAAAAATAGTGAATCTGAGGACTGTACTTAAAAAAGAGCTGAATAAAATCCGAGCATCCCAAAAATCTGGTGCTGGTACGGATGAGGTCTATGTATCAAGCTTATGGTACTATGAAAGTTTACAGTTTCTTACCGAAGAGGTTGACGCAAGAGCTTCAATTAGTACTCTGCCATCATACTCTGCTGCTTCACCAGTACCTGATTGTCTCTCCCTGGAACAGGATCTTGAAAACTCTGGCAAAGAATTATTGACACAGGTAACTACAATTATGGTTCATGATGAATGTCATCATATAATGTAGGTGTACAATATTATTAAATTGATCATTTTTATATACCACCCAGGACAACACCGAGGCAATTACTACCACCGTTTCACCGTTTCAAACACCTGAGCCAAGAGGCAAGAAGAGAAAAATTTTGGATGGAACATTTCCAGCTCAGGCAGCTGCTGCATTACAGAGGAAACCGGATGACTCAGATGGCTTTGCCATTGTTGTAGCCAACAAACTAAAAATGATGTCCACTGAGCAAAAACAACTGGCCGAGATGTTACTCCTCGAGGTTCTACACAAAGGTGTTAATGGTAGATTAACCCAAAAGACCCATTTGGAGGAACAAGCTTTTCTACCACCAACATTGTCTGGTCCTCCCATGGTGTCCCAACCATTACAGCAGCAAGGCACACATTGGCAATATGCTCCTGGAGAAAGGCCACCTTCGCAGTGGTCGCATGACTACAACTACACACAGCTGTAAATCATTATCCCTTCTTGTTGAGCTATTGTATTGTTTTTGCACATTAATTGTACTAATCGTTAAAGTTTAATAAAGTTATGTGTTTAAAATTGTTAATAATAGGTTTAATACTGTTTTTATATATTGATGATATACGAATATCTAACAGATTAAATAAAACATTACATTATAAAATCATATGTTATTATATTAGGGAACAGGTACATCAAGAATATTATATTATAGCCTATAAGTGCCCATCAGTGCCAACATCAGTTGCCATCAGTGCTACTTCATCTATTTAAGCCAGTCCTAACCAGCAATCTACTGCCACCAGTCATCCTCTCTCTTTAAAACGATTGTGAACATGGCATCTCTGCCCACAAACAATGCATACACCCCTCTGGCTTCCTATTGGTGGTCTATTCGGGTACACACACATTATTCATACTGAACTATCCCCTATCACCAATCCCCTACATACAGATGGGAGAGGAAAGAGGGCTTGATTTGCACCTCTTCGTCCCACCCATACCCCTCTGTGTCTGCTCACACTCCAATCCCCGCCACTGTGTCTCATAAAGGGAAAGTGGGGGACAAATATTTGAAGTCAACCAGCCTCACATACATCAGGAATAGAGGTGCTGACTGTCAAGGAGTGAGTGAGCTCACCATCCATCCCTGTCTGTGTTTGAAGTCTCCCACCTTCTCTCTCCTGCTTCTGAATGAGTACACCAAGGTAAATCGGGGTTCTCAGACCACCCCTTATGGGAGTACCCAGAGTCCTCCCTTACATCAGAGTCCCCAAAGTTCTCCCTACAGTGTAGTGAACTCTGCGGATTCAGATGTAAAAGGGGAATGCTGCCGATTCAGATTTAAAGTGGGTACTTTGTGGATTCAGATGTAAAGGGGGAACTATTCAGATAGAAGGAACAAGACTGAAAATAAATTTGATTGGAATATGATTGGAAACGTTATTTAATTGCAAAATATATGTATTGTGTACTACAAAAAAAAATATTGCTGTGTGCTACTAAAGTGTTTGGGTTTCACTTGCACAATGCTCATGTCCTATCTGTTACTGCACTAACCAAGCGCACTGTTGTATATGCTACTCAACATGAAGAGAACAGACAGAGCAAACTGCATGTATACAAGAACATCACCTCCCCACCCTACAACTGATCCCCAATGTACCCCTCTCTCCACACTGATCCCTAATGTCTCCCTCTCTCATATAAAGATAGAACATGCATGGAAATATGAGAGATAGCGGTATCTTTGTTTACTTTTTGTTGGTTTTGTTTTCGGTTCGTTCGTTTGTTTCTGATCATGCGCACTACTATTCCCGATTATTATTATTTTCGTACGATAACCATACCATTGATACGATGATCATTCGTTGTGTTCACAAACGGAAAAAATTTTCAATCTTGTTCCTTCTATAAATTTCATACAACCGGCCTTAATCGGATGCGTCAGACGTGTAGTAATGATTAGATTATCGAACGATCTATCCGAAAGCGGGATTTTTCATACGATATTCTTACCGTGTGTACGGGGCATTACCTTTTACAGACAAGGATGGTTCCGTCTTATCTCTGTTTGATCTACAGCAGCCATTTGATTGCGCATGTGATCGGCTATTGCACCAGCCATTTGAGGTAATAGAAGTTCCTTTGAGAGTTTACGCAGACTAGCAACGTGGACAGGTATGATCAGAGGAATGCCTTGAGTCTGTTACATCTGTGGGTTTAGTTCTACTTTAAGTAATAAAAAAATGATTGTCAAATCATAGGTACATATCAGAAATGTAAATATTGTTCTGGTCCAAAGGGACAGGTGTGAGAACTGCAGGGGTTAAGGACAATACACAGATTAAAATATTGGTACTTTGAATGAGGCAGGTATCGTAGGACTAAAAGAGTAGTAACATGTTTATTAATATGAACAGTGTACAACGTAATTTGATGGACTGGATATCAATCCTAGCTTCTTATATAAAAAAACATAGCTAAAATCAATAAGTACATAATATAGGTGGAAAAACAAGCAATTGACCATGTGTAAGCCATAATGAAGCATGTCATAAGATCCAGATATGATGGGTCTTGTACATAATGTAAACAGATTGCATAGTAGAGTAAAATTTAGTATAGATATTGTTGAAACCCTGTAGGAGATCGAAACTGCATCCTGTAAAGCTTGACACATTCCATTAAAATGTGCCACTCATCTGGAGCGGATGCTAAACAGATCTGAAAAAAATATATATGTAAGCAACATTATAATCTAGATAAAAAACCAAATGGTAAAGGGAAAAATAAATTAGAAGGAAAAAAGTTTTCCAACCAGCAATGACTCACATGAGAAAGCAAATTCAACCTGTGCGGTAATGTGAAGCAGAAGGGCTGCCAAAGATGTCTATCCTGGGAGATGAGGTCACAGGGGTCCATGGGAACATTGGGTGCACATAAGGCCACCCCCAACAAAGTGAAAACTTCCAAAAGTATTATTTAATGCAGTCGAGTGTCGGCTTCCAAAGAGAAATATATATAAAATAAATTGCTGAGTGTAAATGTGACATCTACATTGCTGCTACCATGCAGTTGTAAAGTATAGCCCATGCTCATGGAGACCATAGAAACACCATAGACTGTGGTATGGTTGAGAGGTGTCATCTATAGTGGATACATAAAGAAACTAGTGCAATAGAAGTGACTGAAAGGGTTGCCAGAATCCAGAAGCAACAGAGTGAAAAAGGAGAAAGGCTAAAGTGAATGAGATGTGATGAGAAAAGAGAGGCACTGTGTTTCAATATAGATACCTCCTTATACTGAATAGTCCCCTGGTCCCAGTAGTAAAGGAAATGAAGTCATAGCTGCAACTAAACAGCCTGTCCGGTGTCATGTAAGGGTGCGTGGGTGGGCCGTAGCGTCACACTGGCGAATTATATAGTGGTAGATGTCCGCCTCCAAGCAGTTGGCGCCAAAATGCCCTCCGCCCATGATCATGTCCAGATGGGAAATCAAGCCAGCCAAGCGGTGCCGAGTGACAATGTCACATAGGGGGCATGTAGCATGGACCTGATGCATGTGAGGACATCCACCCCGAGTCCTTCAGGCCCATAGGATGTGCAAGGAGGTACAGGGGGAGGTGCCTGATGTGCACCACAGCTCCTGGGCATATAAGCAAACAGCTAGCCCCGCTGCATCAGCCACAATGGTTGTAAACAGAGTAGCTAGTGTAGGGGATCAAAACTGCATCCTTTAAAGCTTGATGCGTTTCGTGGATATGTTCCACTCATCGGGAGCGGATGCTAAGCAGATCATAAAAAAATATATATATACTGTATATATGTAAACAACCTTATAATCTAGATTAAAAAAACAAATGGTAAAGGGAAAAAGAAATTATAAGGAAAAAAGTTTTCCAACCAGCAATGACATGAGAAAGCAAATTCTACCTCTGCGGTAATATGAAGCATGACCCATCATATTTAGATCTTATGTCACGCTTCATTATGGCTTACACATGGTCAATTGCTTGTTATTCCACCTATATTATGTACTTATTGATTTTAGCTATGTTTTTTTTATATGAAGCTAGGATTGATATCAATTCCATGTAATTATGTTACGTCGTACACTGTTCAAATTAATAAACATGTTACTACTCTTTTGGTCCTATGATACTTGCCTCATTCAAAGTTCCAATCTTCTCCTTTTGTTTTAATGAATAGGGATGGAGGTGCACATTTATACATGGGTGCCTCATTTAAAGTCCCACTACCCCCCTCTTATTTAATGTTCTTGGATACTGGAAGGTTTTTGTGCAATAGATCCAATAAAATTCAAAAAGTCGCGCTGAAAAAAGAATGAGAGTGGCAACAAACAGGTGCCTACAGCATCATGAAAGATTATGAAGATAAGTAGTGGTCACTGAGCAAATACTACTCGGTGTATATATAAACACCACAATGAAAATTAAATAAATAGAACACAGGTATTGCTTTCTATGTTCAAAAAAAAGAAAAAAAAAAAAATTTTAATATTGAATTCAAAAATACGTGATTAGATGTGAGCAACAAGTGAATGCCTCAGAACACTAAGGCAAAGTGCAACAGTGTAACAAATATCTGTCTAAGAGAGCCGTGCAAATACCATAGAACATATACAGTGTAGAAAAAAATATTTTTACAGTGTAATAATAATAACAAGCTTATGTATTCCAACAAAAGTCCATATCCATACAGGAACAGTAATTAATAAAGTTCGTGCATACTTTATAGCACAAAAACGTAGTGATGAGTGTCCCCAAGTGCTGAGTGAATATTAAAACCAAAACTTTGCTGCAGTGACTAAGGTGCGTAGGCAGACCTCCACCATTCAAAATTGCTGCCTCTTACCAGAAAAAGTTGGTCTCTAGGTTATAGGAGACCTAAAGGGCAGATGGCTGCAACCCCAGCCAGGGATCTGTACAGCAGGCACTTGTTATCATCCGAATCCCGGAACTCTCTCCGCCAATCACACCATAGTAAGTAGGATATGTCCCCATAAAAGAGATAAAAAGCTCCACATAGCATAAAATCTATGGTTTATTGTTTAAAAAAGTATAAATTGCACTTACAAGATCAGTTGTATATACAAGCATATAGGAACGCCGGCCGGCTACAAAACTACCCGTGTCTTCCGGGTGTACAGATCGCGGTGTCGTCGGGACGTAGCTCCTCCTCCCTACCTCGTTTCGTCACAACAGGACGTAGTCACGGGATGTGAGTAACGTCCCGACGCACCGCTTAAATAAACACACTAACAACATCTCATTACAATAGAAGAATTTGAAGCGCCATCTTGCCTAAGGGAAACATTATGGGCAAATACAAAGCGTTACCTCTGTGATAGAAGTTCGGGGCATAGTGACAATATATATACAGTCCCTATCAGGCCTATCGTATCCAACACATCTAACACAGAATTGAAGGCTACTCATAAAAAGAAATCTCTTATAAAAAAAGAAAACTCCATGCAGTCAAATGATAAATTGCTGTCACTTAAAAAATTATGTATATATAGAGAAATTTAACACACACAACTCTGCAACAGAATCAAGTGTGTATACCCTGGTTAGTCTCAATAAGTTTATTCCAAAAATCCAGATGATCTAATCCAAGGGTGATTATGACGCCAAATGGGGAAAATAATTGAAAATTCTAATGAATTAGATGAAGAAATACTAACCTATTCTGTAACCAAAGTGTCGGAGGTCATCATTGGCGAACCCCTATTTTTTGACTAACGACACAATAGAAATAGACATAAAAAATTACTTTAAAAATTAATTAAAATTAAAAAAACATTTCCCTGAAATGAGAGGGCACTTCAAGTACAAAAATTCATAGAGCGCCTATCTAGGCCATACAGACAGATATCAACCTCACATATACTATATAAAACTGCAAAATAATAATAAAAATAAAATGTATAACAGGGTAAAAAGAAACCTGATGGTAATGAATATAAATATAACCCCCACTCTCTAGGAATTGTCTATAAAGGAATTAACATCGACATCGATGTTAAGGCCAAAGGGGGTGTAGGTCTTCAATTTATGGACCCAGGCCATCTCTAATCTGGAAATGATTCGAACCAGGACACTCCCCCTCCAGTGGGGCTTGAATTTGTCTATCCCCAGAAAAATAGTGCCTAAGGGGTCTCTGCTATGAACTGTCAAGTAATGTTTTGATACAGAGTGCTTTGTAAATCCTCTCCTGATATTATTAATATGTTCGTTTAATCTCACCTGCAGGGGTCTTTTCGTACGGCCCACATACTGCAGGCCACACGGGCACTGCAGTAAGTAGACGACCCCCGTGGTGGAACATGTGATAAAGGGCTCAATGGTAAAAGATTTGCGTTCACCGATCTCCTACTCCTACAGCCATTTATCGAACATACCTGACACCTCCTACATTGAAAATATCCTGTCAGCTCAGAAAAGAAACTGGGTCTTGAGATAGGAGGGTCAAAAATGTTGGGTGCCACTTTATCTCTGAGCGATGGTGCCCCCCTGAACACTACTTGTGGTTTGACTGGCAAAATAGATGCCAGCACTCTATCATTTGTGAGGATATGCCAATACTTATTTATAATACGTTTGACTTTGGAGTGCTGGCAAGTAAAGTCAGTGACAAAGGGGCAACGAAACGAAGCATCGATCGGATCCTTAGCTCGCTCCACAAGCAGATCTTTGCGGTCCACTTTTTAGACTTGGTCCAACGTATTGGCCACAAAGTCTGGGGAATAGCCCTTGGCAACAAACCTCTGGGTCAAAATATGTGCCTGATTCCGAAAGGTGACAACATCTGTACAATTCCGTTTTAGTCAGAGAAACTGGCTCTTAGGTACAGATTTGAGCCATGAGGCGTGGTGACAGCTATCATGGGGGATAAAAGAGTTCCTATCGGTTGGTTTAAAATATGTAGAAGTGACAAATTGATTGTTATGAATGGAAATAGTGAGATCTAAAAAATTGATCTGTTTCGGACTAGCTTCATAGTTAAGCTGAATGCCCCTGTCATTGTTGTTAAGGAAGCACATGTATTCGGATAGATCAGAGACTGTGCCGTCCCACAGGAGGAGGATGTCGTCTATGTAACGAACCCACAAGGCCACCTGGGGCCTTGGCTGGGCATAGACGACATCCTCCTCCCACCTGGCCATGAAAAGATTCGCTAGGCTGGGGGCATATTTTGCCCCCATTGCAACCCCCCTATCCTGACGGTAATAATTCCCATCAAACCAAAAAAAGTTATGCGTCGCTGCAAACTCCAATAGTGACATGATAAATAAAATTTGTTCCTCAGGAAGGTTAGACAGTCAATGTAGATGGTCAGACACGGCCTCCAAACCCAATTGGTGGGGGATGACCGTATATAACGAGGTGACATCGGCCATCACCAATATCATCCCTTCACTCGGTGTATGATTCGAGAGGAGATTGATGACATCCCGAGTGTCTTTAACGTAAGCCCTCATGGTAAGTACCAAAGGTTGAAGGTAGAAGTCTATGTATTTGCCCACCCGGGACGTAATAGAATCAATTCCACTGACTATGGGACGTCCCGGGGGGCAAACAAGGCTCTTGTGTATCTTTGGTAAATAGTAAATTATCGGTACCCTGGGAGCCCTAGGGACCAAAAATGTCTTTTCTTTTTTATTTAAAATGCCAAAATTGTGACCCCTGGTAACCAGGAGTTCCAATTCCGTTTTATAAGCGGCATTAGGGTTAGATGGTAACCGGGTGTACGTGGTATCGTCACCTAAAATACGGTACATTTCATGCATATAATCACTTTTGTTCAGAATGACAATCCCACCCCCTTTATCCGCAGGGAGGATAACAAGTTGTTTGTTATTGCACAAAGACTCTATGCCCAGCTGAATATCTTTCTTACTTCTCACAACTTTCACATTCATTTCATCCAACTCTCTTAAGGCCAAATCTCTAAAAACTTTAAGTGAGGGAGAGAGATGGCCAGGGGGGTTAAACAAAGATGCATTGGACAAACCCGAATGGGAGAAGCCATCATTCAAAATTCTAGATGGATTGGCAGAATTTGAAACCATGTACCTTTGAATATTAAGTTTTCTGACATATTTGTGGATGTCCATATAAGTTTGGAACTTGTTGATGTTCCGGGGTGGGGCAAATTTTAAACCTTTGTCCAGGACTCTGATCTCAGAGTCAGTCAGAGTCTGAGAACTAAGGTTGAAAATCCCATTGCCATCTATGTCCTTGGTCTTTTTGGACTTAATGCGCCTCCCCCCTCTAGTTCCTCTCTTAGTTCTACCAATCTTTTTGTACCCTGGTTGGGCCTGGGAAAATCCCAGTTCTGATGTCCAGGGCTGTATGTATTGTTGGTTTCAGTACCTTCAGTGTGATTGAATGCATATTGGCTGCTAGAGTTAACAATATCCTCCCTCACTCCGGGGGATGGTTGGTAAGGGCCTCCTTCTGGGTACCGAATGTCCCCCAAAGGTGAAAAATTATTCTGTACTGGTACATTGTAAACAGAATTGTAGTCCCCCTCATAATGTACTACAGGCTGTTCGCCATAGTTATTAGGGCGAACATAGCCGGGGCCTCGAAGGTAAGGTGGAATGGACGTACGTTGGTCCAAATGGCCTCCTTGCAGGTGACTATTGTTGGTATAATTATTATAATTATACCCATTGTTGTTTCTGGATACAATACCGCGCCCCCGTACTGAAGGTGGGCCCCCGTTATATACGGTCATCCCCCACCAATTGGGTTTGGAGGCCGTGTCTGACCATCTACATCGACTGTCTAACCTTCCTGAGGAACAAATTTTATTTATCATGTCACTATTGGAGTTTGCAGCGACGCATAACTTTTTTTGGTTTGATGGGAATTATTACCGTCAGGATAGGGGGGTTGCAATGGGGGCAAAATATGCCCCCAGCCTAGCGAATCTTTTCATGGCCAGGTGGGAGGAGGATGTCGTCTATGCCCAGCCAAGGCCCCAGGTGGCCTTGTGGGTTCGTTACATAGACGACATCCTCCTCCTGTGGGACGGCACAGTCTCTGATCTATCCGAATACATGTGCTTCCTTAACAACAATGACAGGGGCATTCAGCTTAACTATGAAGCTAGTCCGAAACAGATCAATTTTTTAGATCTCACTATTTCCATTCATAACAATCAATTTGTCACTTCTACATATTTTAAACCAACCGATAGGAACTCTTTTATCCCCCATGATAGCTGTCACCACACCTCATGGCTAAAATCTGTACCTAAGAGCCAGTTTCTCCGACTAAAACAGAATTGTACAGATGTTGTCACCTTTCGGAATCAGGCACATATTTTGACCCAGAGGTTTGTTGCCAAGGGCTATTCCCCAGACTTTGTGGCCAATACGTTGGACCAAGTCTAAAAAGTGGACCGCAAAGATCTGCTTGTGGAGCGAGCTAAGGATCCGATCGATGCTTCGTTTCGTTGCCCCTTTGTCACTGACTTTACTTGCCAACACTCCAAAGTCAAACGTATTATAAATAAGTATTGGCATATCCTCAAAAATGATAGGGTGTTGGCATCTATTTTGCCAGTCAAACCACAAGTAGTGTTCGGGGGGGCACCATCGCTCAGAGATAAAGTGGCACCCAACATTTTTGACCCTCCTATCTCAAGACCCAGTTTCTTTTCTGAGCTGACAGGATATTTTCAATGTAGCAGGTGTCAGGTATGTTCGATAAATGGCTGTAAGAGTAGGAGATCGGTGAACTTCACTTCTACTTGCACACGCAAATCTTTTACCATTGAGCCCTTTATCACATGTTCCACCACGGGGGTCGTCTACTTACTGCAGTGCCCGTGTGGCCTGATAGGGACTGTATATATATTGTCACTATGCCCCGAACTTCTATCACAGAGGTAACGCTTTGTATTTGCCCATAATGTTTCCCTTAGGCAAGATGGCGCTTCAAATTCTTCTATTGTAATGAGATGTTATTAGTGTGTTTATTTAAGCGGTGCGTCGGGACGTTACTCACATCCCGTGACCACGTCCTGTTGTGACGAAACGAGGTAGGGAGGAGGAGCTACGTCCCGACGACACCGCGATCTGTACACCCGGAAGACACGGGTAGTTTTGTAGCCGGCCGGCGTTCCTATATGCTTGTATATACAACTGATCTTGTAAGTGCAATTTATACTTTTTTATACAATAAACCATAGATTTTATGCTATGTGGAGCTTTTTATCTCTTTTATGGGGACATATCCTACTTACTATGGTGTGATTGGCGGAGAGAGTTCCGGGATTCGGATGATAACAAGTGCCTTCTGTACAGATCCCTGGCTGGGGTTGCAGCCATCCGCCCTTTAGGTCTCCTATAACCTAGAGACCAACTTTTTCTGGTAAGAGGCAGCAGTTTTGAATGGTGGAGGTCTGCCTACGCACCTTAGTCACTGCAGCAAAGTTTTGGTTCTAATATTCACTCAGCACTTGGGGACACTCATCACTACGTTTTTGTGCTATAAAGTATGCACGAACTTTATTAATTACTGTTCCTGTATGGATATGGACTTTTGTTGGAATACATAAGCTTGTTATTATTATTACACTGTAAAAATATTTTTTTTCTACACTGTATATGTTCTATGGTATTTGCACGGCTCTCTTAGACAGATATTTGTTACACTGTTGCACTTTGCCTTAGTGTTCTGAGGCATTCACTTGTTGCTCACATCTAATCACATATTTTTGAATTCAATATTAAATTTTTTTTTTTTTTTCCTTTTTTTGAACATAGAAAGCAATACCTGTGTTCTATTTATTTAATTTTCATTGTGGTGTTTATATATACACCGAGTAGTATTTGCTCAGTGACCACTACTTATCTTCATAATCTTTCATGATGCTGTAGGCACCTGTTTGTTGCCACTCTCATTCTTTTTTCAGCGCAACTTTTTGAATTTTATTGGATTTTATGGTTTACTACTTTTAGTCGCAGCTCATCTTAATTTTATCTGTGTTAGCGCAGTATTTATTTAGTAAATATATATTTTGTGCAATAGATTCCTGATATGCTCATGACTGAGAAAACTGATACATTTGAAATTTTTACATTTTTAGGATGAAAGACTTGAAAACTTAAAGTAGACCTTCATAGACACCACTATGCAACCAGTGTTAAAGGTAAGAATGTTGTCAAGGCATGTTTGCAGAAGCAGAGTGTGTGCTTTAGCAGTCCAGCTTCACTAAACATGTTTATTGTTGGCAAAATATATATAGCTACCTTTTCTAACAATGTAAAAAAACGAATATACATAATTAAAGAACATATTCTAGAAATGATATACTGGTATGTGTTAATGTATTCAAATATTCCCATCTAGACTGCACGAATAGTAGACATGGATTTTCCAATAAAAAGCTCTTGTTTTTCAGGGTTCACTTTGTAACCTGGACTTTAGCTGATAAATGCTGTGTAACTTCTTCCTTTGTTGCGCCTGCATCATCCTTCTGCAGTGTGGACAGGGTTAAACTGTATATTCATTAATGCATACCTGCCAACTTTCTGAGATAGGAATGAGTGACAACTATTAGCAAACGTATGTAGGGATAGGATGCACCCCTTGCCACACCCCCTTAAAGGGGAATTATTTAAAAAATGATTGATTAAACCCACAAGTGTTTTTTTTTTACTACTACTATTCCTTTATATTGTTTTTTGGAAATTACAGATGCAGCTATTTAGAAATTGGATGAAAGGTTTAGCATTGTAAAACATGTTTGGATAGATAAATAGTGCATTTTATATGCATCTATATACATCAGACCAAAAATTACAGACAAATGAGAAGGAAAGAGGGACAGAGGGACTTTGTTCAAAATGAGGGACAGTCCCTCAAAATCAGGGACACTTTGGAGCTATGATTAATGCAGAAGTGCAGCAGCCATCTTTAAGGAGACCACTTTGCAATGCTCATTTATGGAGTATCTCCAGTGCAGGGGGAAGCCATGATGGCTGGGTCTGGAGGACAGTGATTGGCTGATGCAACAGAGTGATGAGAGAATGAACTAGGCTACTGGAGAAAGGTAGCTCTGTTCTGCCACCAGACTGCAGAATGCAAGGAGAAAGCAACCGTGGGGACCATGTGCTGCTGCAACCATTTCCTGTGCTGAACAGCTGAGAGAGAACACCCTGAGATTCTAGTGAAGGAGGAACAGTGGTGTGTGACTTGAGTTTGTTGGAGCTTTCTGATGCTTAGCTGTCCAGGAGAAGAGTGCTGATCAGAGACTGCTGCTGCCCTCATACTCTGTACAGTGCTACATGTGAGGGGACCTGGATCCTGAGAACCCACACTGGGGATCAGTGTTTCACTTGCTGGATGTGGCAAGTGACTGTGACCATCAGCAGACCCATGACCATCAGTAAAAGACACTGTCTACTACAACTGGGCACTAACTTGCCAGGGAGGATCATTCTACAAACCTACGTGAACACACCTGGCGTTCGGAGAGTGCCTACTGTAGTGAGAAGCCTCTTAGCTATTGACTTTTCTTGTTTCCTGGTTCTGTGAAATAGTTTTGCCCCTGTGGGGATGCCATAACTCCCCTTTATTGCCCCATTGTATTACAAATACTGTACTAGAGAACACTCCTACCGCTTGTAAGGAAGGAAGGAAGGAAGGAAGGAAGGAAGGAAGGAAGGAAGGAAGGAAGGAAGGAAGGAAGGAAGGAAGGAAGGAAGGAAGAAAGAGGGACTGTCTCAGCAGGATTGCAGGATTGAAATTCAGTTATCACAGCAACTTCTATC
The DNA here is from genome assembly GCF_042186555.1 of Aquarana catesbeiana. Classification (NCBI taxonomy): domain Eukaryota; kingdom Metazoa; phylum Chordata; class Amphibia; order Anura; family Ranidae; genus Aquarana; species Aquarana catesbeiana. The sequence continues at coordinate 162,313,684 of NC_133329.1, forward strand.
CCTTTCTGACTTGAATGTGACTTTTCCTAAATCCCAGCACATGTTCAGAGACTAAGAACAGGGTGCCTGTCGTCTGTTGGGAACTGTTGTGCTTTCTTATTATTTCATAAGTCACTGGCTAGTGGCATTAAAACTGGAACTGTTAGGACTAGGGATGAGCTTCGAGTTCGAGTGTTTTGAAGGCTCTGATGACGGTACCCAGGTTGAGGATGAAGACAGGAACGTGAGACCAGAGAGAGGGGATGTCCAAGAAGGACAAGAAACTGGCAGTCATGTTCCCCCAGCTGCAGCATACTGCCAGGTTTGCTCCAGTGGCGAGGAGGGAGGGGATGATGAGGTCACTGACTCTACGTGGGTGCCTGATAGAAGAGAGGAGGAGGAGGAGGTGGCACATCTCCAATGAGGCAGGATGTCCTCAACTTAAGGACAGTTAACTGACTGCATCATACCGCAGAGCTCATTATAAGATGAAACAATCAGCGCCACAAGTAAAACATATTGTGATGTTTAAATAAGATAACCTAATAATAAACGTGCACAGCTGCTAAACATTCCAAGTGGTACACCACACTCATTTCAAGATGGATAGTAAATAATAAACGTAGCGCTATGTGTTAAATTATAAAGTGCAAATCTCTAAAATAAATAAATCCTACATATAAATGAATAGTCCATAAAATGAAGAAATAAAACATGAAAAACTCTTCTTGTGATCAGTGTATCCACACAATTCCCCCACAGTGATTGTACGTCCTCAAAAGGAGTGCACACCACCACCAGTAAAAATGCGCGCTCACCTCCCAGATGAGTAAAAACTCATATGCGGATCTCCCCATGAGAGGAAGTGAGAGCAAAGAGCTTGTGGGGAGATCCGCATATGAGTTTTGACTCATCTGGGAGGTGATCTCATTTTTACTGGTGGTGGTGTGCACTCCTTTTGAGGACGAACAATGACTGCTTGGGGAATTGTGTGGATACACTGATCACAAGAAGAGTTTTTCATGTTTTATTTCTTCATTTTTTCATTTTATGGACTATTCATTTATATGTAGGATTTATATATTTTAGAGATTTGCACTTTATATTTATAATTTTACACATAGTGCTACATTTATTATTTACTATCCAATATCGCAGAGCTCTGCATTTGCAGGGTGCTGCTGACTCTGCGCATTTTTTCAAACGTTCTTTGGTGTGGGCCTTTTTTGAGACGTGTGCACCACATGCTTGACCAGACAAATGTCGAGCTCCCATGCAGTCCGTTGACAAGAGTACTTAAAAGACACACACCAAAGAACAAGGTGGACCTCTCCTTGCTCCTCATCAGCTGGGATTTCCAACCCCACTATACCTTCAGTCCTCTCAGAGACCTGCACTGAGAGGAATGAAGGCGTAGAATTAGGTGTTCCAAGCACTTGTGGGCAATCTGCAATTGGTACACCTAAATCCGATTGTAGCAGGAAAATTTCCCTACCCCAGTTGCTAAACCGTCAAAAGAAATTTGGTCCCAGCCATCCACATGCTCAGCAGCTGAATGCCAGTTTGGCTAAATTGCTAGCACTCCAACTGCTACCTTTTCAGCTGGTAGACTCTGCCCCCTTTCGAGAATTTGTGGAATGTGTGGTACCTCAGTGGCAGGTTCCCAAACGCCATTTTTTTTCTTGGAAGGCCACTCCAGCTCTCTACCGGCATGTGGAAGGCAATGCCTTGGCCTCGTTAGACAGGGAGGTCATGGTCCAGCAGGCATGGACAGGGACATTACCTTTTTTCACTGCGCACTGGTTAACCCTGCTGGCAGCTGGGAAGGATGCAGGACAGGGTATAGTAATGTTGGAGCTTGTTCCGCCACCATGCCTCCAAAATGCTGGTAGTGGTGATTCTGTCACACCTCTCTCCTCCATCCCCTCCTCTTCTTCTTCCTCTATGGCCTCTTCCTGTGCAGATTTGTCCTCGGAACCAGCAGTGCTCCGTAGGCGTTCTAGGGGCTACGCAAGCAAAAAGATGCCATGCGGTGCTTGAGTTGGTCTGCTTAGGGGACAGGAGCCACACTGGGGCAAAGATTCTGCCAGCTCTGCAGGGGCAGGTTCAGAGGTGGTTGACGCCATGCCAGCTTCAGCCAGGAATGGTGGTTTGCGACAATGGCACCAACCTCCTCTCCACTCTCTGACAGGGACACTTGACCCATGTTCCCTGTTTGGCTCATGTCCTTAATTTGGTGGTGCAGAGGTTCTTGTGCAGGTACCTTGGCTTACAGGAACTCCTGAGGCAGACAAGGAAAGTCTGTGAGCATTTCTGCCCATCATATAATGCCAGTGCTCAGCTGGCTGACCTTCAAAAGGAATGCAACCTGCCCAAGAACCGCTTCATCTGTGACATGCCCACCAGGTGGAACTCAACGTTGGCAATGCTGCAGCAGCTGCACACGTAGCAGAGGGCCATCAATGAGTACCTGTGCGAGTATGGCACCAGGACAGGGTCAGGACAGCTTGGCTTATTTTTGCCATGCCAGTGGCTAATGATCAAGGATGCATGCACTGTCCTGTCACCATTTGAGGAGGCCACGAGGATGGTGAGCAGTGACAGTGCATGCATCAGTGATACTGTCCCTCTTGTCTTCTTGTTGGAGCACACGCTGCGTGGAATAATGGACAGGGCACTTGAGGCAGAAGGAGGGAGGAAGAGGAGGACTTCCTTACCTCTCAAGGCTCCCTTTATCCAAACAGTATTCCTGCAGGCCCACCTATCACACAGGAAGAGGAGGAGGAGGAAGATTGTGTCAGCATGGAGGTGGAGCCTGGCACTCAGCATCAGCAGCAGTCTTCAAGGGATCATTTTCAGTCCCCAGAAACTCATGGACTTGTATGTGGCTGGGAGGAGGTAGCTGCAGATCATGTCGTCCTTAGTGACCCAGAGGATTCCGGACCGAATGCCTCAGCAAACCTACGCTGCATGGCCTCCCTGATCCTGCAAAGCCTGCGAAAGGACCCTTGGATTTGTGGTATCAAGGAGAGGGATCAGTACTGGCTGGCAACGCTTCTTACACAAGGGTAAGGTTGCGGAACTTATCCAGCCTTCGCAGAGGGAGCAGAGGATGAAACATCTTCAGGAGGCCTTGCAGAAAGGTTTGTGCAATGCATTTCCAGAGCATGGGAAGTTGCTATTTCCTGGTCTTCCTGGACAATGTGTTGCTGAGGCTTCGGTCAGTCACAGAAGGAGCGGTGGAGAAGGTGGCCTTCTGACCGATGCAATTTTTTAGTCTGCAGCCCCAAGGTCTGATCGGTTCCAGCAACCATCGCCAGCATCTGATTTACATGATGCAGGAATACCTTGGGGCAAGATCAGACTTGGAGACCTTTCTGTCACGGAACGTCCCACACTCCGCTTGAGTGCTTCCGTCAGTATACCGCTTCCTAAGTTCTGGAACACGAGCCCAATGGATCTGGCTATAGGAACCCCCAAGAACTAGACAACACCAGTCTTGGAGTACATCAGAACTAACTTTTTATTTGAGATCTCACAGACATTTATACAGCAGGGATGACTCAAAGCTAACCTAATTAACATGAGCTAATTTACTACAAAATTTACCCAGACCAGATGACAGACTTGTGGGCACCGAGCTTCACACATTAATATAAACACAATAGCTGGAGCTAATTACAATTAACAATACAAACAACAATCTACCCCCTCCTCAGCCTAGACCATTCGTCTCCTAGCCAGTGCTGGTGGCTAATGTGATCAGCTCTCTCAATTAACATAAACACAGGTTGATGACACCAGCATCTCCTCACAGGATGTGTCCCCACAGAATGAATCAGTCTTATCAGCAGGGGGCTGCTGGAGGAATCCCCCTCCCTCTTCAGGGACACAAATCTACAGTAAGGAGTCCCCATACAATATATACATATATACACGACAGAGTACGATTAGTACAGTTCAGCCTGGATTTCTCATTCACCTCACAAAGAGTATTGTTCCTAGGCATGTGCATCTCGTTTCGTTCCGAATCGAAATTCGGACGAATTTTTCATTATTCGGAAATTCGGATGCATCCGAATTTCCGAATGACAAAAGTAAAGAATTTAAACGAATCCGAAAAAAAACGAACGAATTTGAATCGAATTCGAAAACATATTCGAATCGAATTCGAAAACATATTCGAATCGAATTCGAAAACATATTCGAATCGAATTCGAAAACATAATCGAATCGAATTCGAAAACATAATCGAATCGAATTCGAAAACATATTCGAATCGAATTCGAAAACATATTCAAATCGAATTCGAAAACATATTCGAATCGAATTCGAAAACATAATCAAATAAAAAAAAATAGAAAACGTTTTTCTAAAAAAAACAATAAGGGAGAATATAAAATAATAAAGCAATAGAATATGTATATATATATATATATATATATATATATATATATATATATAATTTTTTTTTTTATTATTCTCTTCTATTGTTTTTTTATGCTTTTCTTTTCTATTATTTTATATTCTATAATAGTATTTTCAATTCAAATTCAAATTCATTCTATATATTATATTTTCTTCTATTCTGTTCTATTGTTTTTCTAGTCTATTCTTTTCTATTATTTTCTATTCTATTCTAATCTTTTACATTCAAATTTGATTTCGGTCTATATGAAATTCGAATTTTGGAAGATGATATATATATATATATATATATATATATATATATATATATATATATATATATATAATTTTCTATTCTGTTTCATTGTTTTTCTATGCTATTCTTTTCTATTCTATTCTAAACTTTTCTATTCGAATTTGAATTCATTCTATACGAAATTGGAATTTCGGAAGATGGCTTCTGAAAGTGGAATTTCGTATAGAATGAATTCGAATTTGAATAGAAAAGATTAGAATAGAAAATAATAGACTAGACAAACAATAGAACAGAACAGAATAAAATAAAATATATATAATTTGTTCTATTCTGTTCTATTGTTTTTCTAGTCTTTTCTCTTCTACTCTATTCTAATCTTTTCTATTCAAATTCGAATTCATTTTATAAGAAATTCAAATTTCGGAAGATGGTTTTATACATATATATATATATATATATATATATATATATATATATATATATATATATATATATATATATATATATATATATATATATATATATATATATATATATATATATATATATATATATATATGTGTATATGTATAATATATATATATATATATATATATATATATATATATATATATATATATATATGTGTGTGTGTGTATATGTATAATATATATATATATATATATATATATATATATATATATATATGTATATATATATATATATATATATATTATACATATATATATATTATACATATACACACACACACACATATATATATATATATATATATATTATACATATACACATATATATATATATATATATATATATATATATATATATATATATATATATATGTATAATATATATATATATATATATATATAACCATCTTCCGAAATTTGAATTTCTTATAAAATGAATTCGAATTTGAATAGAAAAGATTAGAACAGAGTAGAAGAGAAAAGACTAGAAAAACAATAGAACAGAATACAAAAAATTATATATATTATATTTTATTCTGTTCTATTGTTTGTCTAGTCTATTATTTTCTATTCTAATCTTTTCTATTCAAATTCGAATTCATTCTATACGAAATTCCACTTTCAGAAGCCATCTTCCGAAATTCGAATTTCGTATAGAATGAATTCAAATTCGAATAGAAAAGTTTAGAATAGAATAGAAAAGAATAGCATAGAAAAACAATGAAACAGAATAGAAAATTGTATATATATATATATATATATATATATATAAAAAACATCTTCCAAAATTCGAATTTCATATAGACCGAAATCAAATTTGAATATAAAAGATTAGAATAGAATAGAAAAGAATAGACTAGAAAAACAATAGAACAGAATAGAAGAAAATATAATATATAATATATATATATATATTATATTTTCTTTTATTCTGTTCTATTGTTTTTCTAGTCTATTCTTTTCTATTATTTTCTGTTCTAATCTTTTCTATTCAAATTCGAATTCATTCTATAAGAAATTCAAACTTCAGAAGCCATGTTCCGAAATTCGAATTTCGTATAGAATGAATTTGAATTGAAAAGACTATTATAGAATATAAAATAATAGAAAAGAAAAGCATAAAAAAACAATAGAAGAGAATAATACAAAAAAATTACCGTATTTATCGGCGTATAACACGCACAGGCGTATAACACGCACCCCAAGTTTAGGAGGGAATTTTAAGGAAAAAAAAACTTTTAGGAGGGAAGTTTAAGGGAAAAAAACTTACATTTAAATGCCCATCATTGCAGCCTTCTCAGTGCAGCCTTGCCCCAGTGCAGCCATGTCAGTGCAGCCTTGTCAGTGCAGCCTTGTCAGTGCAGCCTTGTCAGTGCAGCCTTCCCAGTGTCCATTGCAGCCTTATCCCAGTGCAGCCTTGCCCTAGTGCAGCCTTGCCCCAGTGCAGCCTTCCAGCTCGCAGTTTAAAAATCCTATGATCCCCTGCGATCCTGAGCTTCAAAATCGCCGACCGCAAAATGAAAATGGTGCCGCCGGCGCCAAAATACACAGAGCCGGTCCTCGGCTCTTCTCGGCGGCTCTCGTTCACTTTCGGCTCCACTCGTAGTCCCGCCCGGGATGGGCGTGACTGTGAGCGGAGCTATCCAAACCTAGCCGAGTACTCTCGGCTAGGTTCGGGCGGCGCTCGAGTGAAGCCGAAAGTGGCCGAGAAGAGCCGAGGACCGGCTCTGTGTATTTCGGTGCCATTTTCAAATCGCGGTCGGCGATTTTGAAGATCTGTCAGCTCAGGATCGCAAGGGATCGGCGTATAACACGCACCCATGATTTTCCCCTGATTTTAAGGGGAAAAAAGTGCGTGTTATATGCCGATAAATACGGTATATTTATATATATTTTTTTTATTTCTATTTTTTTTCTATGCTGGTCTATTGTTTTTCTATTCTTTTCTATTCTTTTCTATTTTATTCTAATCTTTTCTATTTGAATGCGAAATCATTCTATACGAAATTTGAATTTCCGAAAATGGTTATACAGAAACAGAATGAAATAGAATGAAATCGAATTCTAATAGAAAAGACTAGAACAGAAAAACAATAGAACAGAATAGAAAAAAAAATATATATATATATATATATATATATATATATACACACACACACATCTTCCGAAATTGGAATTTGGTACAGAATGAATTCAAATAGAAAAGATTAGAATAGAACAGAAAATAATATAAAAGAATAGCATAGAAAAACAATAGAACAGAATAGAAAAAAATATAAAATATTCTATTCTAATCTTTTCTATTCGAATTCATTCTGTACCAAATTCCAATTTCGGAAGATGATTTTATTTATTTATATATAAATATATTATATTATATATATATATAAAATATTTCTTTCTATTCTGTTCTATTGTTTTTCTATTCTATTCTTTTCGAATTTGATTTCATTCTATTTCTATATAACTATTTTCTGAAATTCGAATTTTGTATAGAATGAATTTGAATTCAAATAGAAAAGATCAGAATATAATAGAAAATAATAGAAAAACAATAGAACAGAATAGAAAAAATATTTTATATATATATATATATATATATATATATATATATATATATATATATATATATATATATAAAACCATCTTCCAAAATTCGAATTTCGTATAAAATTAATTTGAATAGAAAAGATTAAAATAGAGTAGAAAGAATAGACTAGAAAAACAATAGAACAGAATAGAATAAGATATAATATATATATTATATTTTATTCTGTTCTGTTCTATTGTTTTTCTAGTCTATTCTTTTCTATTCAAATTCAAATTCATTCTATACGAAATTTGAATTTCAGAAGCCATCTTCCAAAATTCGAATTTCGTATAGAATGAATTCAAATTCGAATAGAAAAGTTTAGAATAGAATAAAAAAGAATAGCATAGAAAAACAATGAAACAGAATAGAAAAAAAAAAATATATATATTATATTTTATTCTCTTCTGTTCTATTGTTTTTCTAGTCTATTCTATTTCTATTCTAATCTTTTCTATTCAAATTCGAATTCATTCTATACGAAATTCTAATTTTAGAAGCCATCTTCCGAAATTCGAATTTCGCATAGAATTAATTCAAATTTGAATAGAAAAGTTTAGAATAGAATAGAAAAGAATAGCATAGAAAAACAATGGAACAGAATAGAAAAAAATATAATATATATATTTAACCATCTTCCAAAATTGGAATTTGGTACAGAATGAATTCAAATTCAAATAGAAAAGCTTAGAATACAATATATTATATTTTTTTCTATTCTGATCTATTGTTTTTCTATGCTATTCTTTTATACTTTCTATTCTATCCTAATCTTTTCTATTGGAATTCGATTTCATTCTATACGAATTTCAAATTTCGCAAAATGGTTATATATAGTTTACTTTTTCAAATTCAGTTATTGTTTTTTTCGAATTTTATAGTTTTTTTCGAATGTGGTAGAAATTTTTCGAATTTGACAGTTTTTTTCAAATGTGGTAGAATTTTTTTGAATTTGACAGTTTTTTTCGAATGTGGTAGAACTTTTTCGAATTTGATAGTTTTTTTCGAATGTGGCAGAATTTTTTCGAATTTGACAGTTTTTTTCGAATGTGGTAGAATTTTTTCGAATTTGATAGTTTTTTTCGAATGTGGTAGAATTTTTTCGAATTTGATAATTTTTTTAGAATGTGGTAGAATTTTTTCGAATTTGACATTTTTTTTCGAATGTGTTAGAATTTTTTCGAATTTGATAGTTTTTTTCGAATACGGTCGAATTTTTTCGAATGCGGTCGAATTTTTCGAATTCGAATACGAAACGAAACGAATTCCGAAAACGAATGTAATGAATGCAACGAATTTAACTAAACGAATTAAGTTAAATAACGTATCGAAACGAAACGAAACTAAACAAATTTTTTCATCCTGCACATGTCTAATTGTTCCATTGAAAATCCAGGGCCCATAATCAAAAGGCAACAGGCTTGCATACAGTCCTCTCCAACAGCCTCTGTTCTGGCTAGGTCTGTCACACTTTCCAACTGAAAATCCACTGGGTTACTGGGTCTTGAGGATGGATCACTGGCCAGAGCTTGCACAGTATGCAATTGAACTACTGGCCTGTCCTGCATCCAGCGTTCTATCTGAACGCACATTCAGTGCTGCTGGAGGCTTTGTAACCGATCACAGAGTGCGCCTGTCCACAGACTCGGTTGATCGGCTCACCTTCATAAAAATGAATCAGTCTTGGATCACCGAGACCTACCAAGCACCTGATGCTGATGTAACCAATTAATTTTTTATGAATACGAGGTCCCTTGAAGACTGCCTATGCTGATACTGAGTGACTATCCTGTTATGCTGAGTGACTATCCTATTCCTCCTCAATGTTCATGTTGATAGCTTCTAAGAACATTTTGGTTCTGGGCAGTGGGCTCCAGCACCAGTGCCTAAAGCCCACATTTTCTGCCCTTGTTTAACAGGTACGTGTAATTACAATTTTTGCTGTAATATTTTGCTGCAGGGCTCCTTCCTGCACTCAACTAGAGTATCTGTGAGGGGTTATAGTGTTGTGGCTCCAGCACCAGTGTCTAAAGCCCAATTTTTCTGCCCCTGTTTAACAGAGGTGTGTAATTACAATTTTTGCTGTAATATTTTGCAGCAGGACTCGTGCCTGCGCTCAACTAGAGTATCTGTGAGGGGTTGCAGTGTTGGGGCACCAGCACCAGTGCCTAAGGCCCAATTTTTCTGCCCCTGTTTAACAGGGACGTGTAATTACAATTCTTGATATAATATTTCACAGCAGGGCTAGTTCCAGCGCCCACCAAGAGTAACTGCGAGGGCTTACAGTGTTGTGGCAACACCACCACACCACCACCAAAGGCCCAATTTTTCTGACCCTGTTCGACAGGGGCATGTAATTACAATTCTTGATATAACATTTCACAGCAGGGCCCGTTCTAGCGCCCACCAAGAGTAACTGTGAGGGCTAATGCCCCGTACACATGGTCGGATCTTCCGACGGAAAATGTGTGATAGGACCTTGTTGTCGGAAATTCCGACCGTGTGTAGGCTCCATCACACATTTTCCATCGGATTTTCCGACACACAAAGTTTGAGAGCAGGCTATAAAATTTTCTGACAACAAAATTCGTTGTCGGAATTTCCGATCGTGTGTACACAAATCCGACGTACAAAGTGCCGGCATGCTCAGAATAAATAAAGAGATAAAAGCTATTGGCTACTGCCCCATTTAGAGTCCCAACATACGTGTTTTACATCACCGCGTTCAGAACGATCGGATTTTCTGACAACTTTGTGTGACCGTGTGTATGCAAGACAAGTTTGAGCCAACATCCGTCGGAAAAAAATCCTAGGATTTTGTTGTCGGAATGTCCGATCAATGTCCGACCGTGTGTACGGGGCATTACAGTGTTGTGGCAACACCACCACACCATGACCAAAGGCCAATTTTTTTGACCCTGTTTAACAAGGGTATGTAATTACAATACTTGATATAATATTTCACAGTAGGGCCCGTTCCAGCGCCCACCAAGAGTAACTGTGAGGGCTTACAGTGTTCTGGTACCACCAACACCTAAGGCCCAAATTTCTGTAGAGTATATAGTGCAGACCGTATAGTATATACAGGCGGTCCTCTTCTTTCAAACATCCGACTTACAAATGACTCCTACTTACAAATGGAGGGAGAAAACATGAAGGGAGAGGAAATCTACCCCTAGGAAGGGAAATTCTCTCCTGTTATGCCCTGTACACACAATCGGACATTGATCGGACATTCCGACAACAAAATCCATCGGATTTTTTCTGACGAATGTTGGCTCAAACTTGTCTGGCATACACATGGTCACACAAAGTTGTCGGAATTTCCGAACGTCAAGAACGCGGTGACGTACACCACGTACAACGAGTCTATAAAAAGGCAGTTCAATACCAAGCGCGCCACCCTTTGGGCTCCTTTTGCTAATCTCATGTTAGTAAAAGTTTGGAGAGAGACGATTTGCGCTTTTTCAGGCTCGTGTTTTTCAGATCGTTTTTCTGCTGTTCAGTTTGTGCTTGTGGGTTTGTATCTGGTCTTCAGTGCGTGCAGTGAGTTCCCATTGGTTTATTCAGTGTGTTCTTGTCCGTTCATTACTGATTTTCAGGTCTCTCTTAACAGGCCTTGCTTTTCTTCAGTGCGTTCTGTTACTTCGTTCTGACCAGCCGACCGTTTTGAAGCCATGTTGCATGTACGCACTCATCGTAGAGTTAGTGCTGTGCGGGTCTTGGTGTTGGGGTTCTTACTTTGACACAAACCCAGTCCATGAACAGGATGGGGAGGAGTTCATGGACCAAGAATTGGTTGCTCCAGCGTGACCAATTCTATCACATGCCTTTTCTCCGTAAGATCCATGAGAATAATCCTGACGTTTTCAGGAACTTTCTCAGGATGACGGACCCCGTATTTCACCGTTTGTTGGCTTTGCTGACCCCCTATATCAGCAGGCAAGATACCTGCATGAGGCAAGCCATCACTTCGGAGCAGAGGCTAGTCACCACGTTGCCGTACTTGGCGACGGGGAGAAGCCTGCAGGACCCCAAGTTCTCGACAGGCATCTCCCTCCAGGCTCTTGGGATCATTATCCCGGAGACCTGTTCTGTCATCATACAGGTCCTGCAGAAGGACTATATTAAGGTAAGATTTATCCTTTAACATCACATTTTATTGTATTTAATGTTTGCTAATGTATTGTATTTCTTTCTTCATTCCCTAATTACCATGATTGTAATATGCTGTGAATGTCCCCTTTGTCCTCATGCATGCTGGAATTTTTAAACTTTTTTTTGTCCTTCATGCATATTTGCCTTCACTTACCTCCCCAGCATGCTTTCCTGGGCCTATATCCACCTTGCCTAGTCACTTAACAATGTATTTTGTCAGCTCCATTGTAGTGCTTTACCCTAAACACCCTCTAAAATGTGTCCAAATGTTATTTGTGTCCTTAACTTCTGGCAGAGTGCCAGAGGCATTTTTTTGGGTCCCAAACTCATTTGGAACCCTCCCTCCCCCCAACCACTAAGTCAACTGATACCAATCCTCTATCTGCTGACTTTGCCAAACCCATACACACTATACCTACCTCTTTTGTGGTCATATTTTTGGATGAATTCCCCAAAGCATATAGTGAAAGGGCCTGCCTGAATACTTTCAAATGGTACTGTTTACATTTTTTGTATCCTATTATTATCTTGATAGCAGAATGTTAAAATTGTGCTCCAATTTGTACAGTGTGTGTATTCATATTTCTGTATTATGTCACTTCTTACCTGTCCAGTGGGCTGCCAGTAGTGTAATAAGGAGGGGCTGACCAAAGTAACACACATTATTTATGCATTCATCTCTCAAGGAAGTGGAGAGGGTTACCTGTCCAAAACATCTCCCCCCCCCTAAAATTTTTACAATGGGCTATCAGAGGGGGTGAGGAATCTGACAGGTGGACCTCATATTTTTGTCTTTAAATACTCCCTAAAATAAATGTTATACTGATGTTGGCCAAGAATGTTTGTGTCTAATCTGCTTTCAATGTTTATGTGCAAAATGACTAATTTTTTTTTCTGGTTTGACTCCACAGTTTCCTTCCACGCCACAGGAATGGCAGACTGTGGCCTCCCACTTTGCCCAGCGGTGGGACTTTCCCAACTGCGTAGGGGCAATTGATGGGAAACACATCCACATCGTCCCACACCCCAACTCAGGGTCATACTATTATAATTACAAGGGTATTGTTATGTTGGCGGTGGTGTCAGCTACTTATGAGTTCCTGTCAGGAGACTAGTAGACCAGACTGTGTGGACTGCACAGAGGAGACCAGAAACACATGTAAGTGAAATGGTGTTTATTAACAAGTGATAAGTGACAGGAACAAACAGTGCAAAAACCCACACAACAACCCACTACAAACAACAATATATATATATATATATATATATAAGTAAAGGGAGATACCGTAATCGTAAACAAGCCAAGCCAAGGTCATACACAGGGAAGTCAGCAGAAGGGTAAGGACGGGAACCTGAACAGGACAAGGAGAGGATGGATGGATGGGGTTCAGGGCAGGGATCCAAGGGAGCCAGGAACAGAAGGGACAGGACTGGGAAGGCCTCAGGATAGGGATTGGGTCAGATCAGGACAAGGCAGATAGCAGGCTCAAGGTTAAACAGGCAGCAAGGTCAGAACGCAGGGAGAGAGAAAGATACCAAGGCGAGCAAGTGAGGGCTCGCCGGGTATTTATAGGGCTGACTAATTGGCTTCAAGTTACACCTGAGCGCAGGGAGTGTTGTCTGCCCCCTACTGCCAGGATCCATCCGCTGGTGGACATCAGTACTGCAGCCAAAAGATGACAGGACACCAGCAGGGAAATATTCTCCTGACAGTTTAACACTGCCAGGAGACACCTGCTGGTGGACCCCAGTACTGCATGCCAAATAATATAACTTACCAGCGAATGGACCCTTTCCTGACAGTACCCCTCCCTAAAGGAGCGGCCTCCGGACGCTCCAACTGGTCTTAATTGTCCATGGTCTATGGCATCAGGCAGAATGGTGGAGGAAGGTATGTCAGGCTGGTCATCAGGCACATCTGGGCAGACGGCTGGCATGTCAGAGTCATTAAGCTGGGCAGCAGACGACAGGAACCACTTGAGCTGGGCAGCAGACGACAGGAACCACTTGAGCTGGGCAGCAGACGACAGGAACCACTTGAGCTGGGCAGCAGACGACAGGAACCACTTGAGCTGGGCAGCAGACGACAGGAACCACTTGAGCTGGGCAGCAGACGACAGGAACCACTTGAGCTGGGCAGCAGACGACAGGAACCACTTGAGCTGGGCAGCAGACGACAGGAACCACTTGAGCTGGGCAGCAGACGACAGGAACCACTTGAGCTGGGCAGCAGCAGACAGGAACCACTTGAGCTGGGCAGCAGCAGACAGGAACCACTTGAGCTGGGCAGCAGACAGGAACCACTGGAGCTGGGCAGCAGACAGGAACCACTGGAGCTGGGCAGCAGACAGGAACCACTGGAGCTGGGCAGCAGACAGGAACCACTGGAGCTGGGCAGCAGACAGGAACCACTGGAGCTGGGCAGCAGACAGGAACCACTGGAGCTGGGCAGCAGACAGGAACCACTGGAGCTGGGCAGCAGACAGGAACCACTGGAGCTGGGCAGCAGACAGGAACCACTGGAGCTGGGCAGCAGACAGGAACCACTGGAGCTGGGCAGCAGACAGGAACCACTGGAGCTGGGCAGCAGACAGGAACCACTTGAGCTGGGCAGCAGACAGGAACCACTGGAGCTGGGCAACAGACAGGAACCACTTGAGCTGGGCAGCAGACAGGAACCACTTGAGCTGGGCAGCAGACGGGAACCACTTGAGCTGGGCAGCAGACGGGAACCACTGGAGCTGGGCAGCAGACGGGAACCACTGGAGCTGGGCAGCAGACGGGAACCACTGGAGCTGGGCAGCAGACGGGAACCACTGGAGCTGGGCAGCAGACGGGAACCACTGGAGCTGGGCAGCAGACAGGAACCACTGGAGCTGGGCAGCAGACAGGAACCACTGGAGCTGGGCAGCAGACACCCGGACATCAGGCTGGAGGGCAGACACCCGGACATCAGGCTGGAGGGCAGACACCCGGACATCAGGCTGGAGGGCAGACACCCGGACATCAGGCTGGAGGGCAGACACCCGGACATCAGGCTGGAGGGCAGACACCCGGACATCAGGCTGGAGGGCAGACACCCGGACATCAGGCTGGAGGGCAGACACCCGGACATCAGGCTGGAGGGCAGACACCCGGACATCAGGCTGGAGGGCAGACAACCGGACATCAGGCTGGAGGGCAGACAACCGGACATCAGGCTGGAGGGCAGACACCCGGACATCAGGCTGGAAAGCTGGAACATCAGACTGGAAAGCTGGAACATCAGACTGGAAAGCTGGAACGTCAGACTGGAAAGCTGGAACGTCAGACTGGAAAGCTGGAACGTCAGACTGGAAAGCTGGAACGTCAGACTGGAAAGCTGGAACGTCAGACTGGAAAGCTGGAACGTCAGACTGGAAAGCTGGAACGTCAGACTGCAAAGCTGGAACATCAGATTGCAAGGCTGGAACATCAGACTGGAAAGTTGGAACGTCAGACTGGAAAGCTGGAACGTCAGACTGGAAAGCTGGAACGTCAGACTGGAAAGCTGGAACGTCAGACTGGAAAGCTGGAACGTCAGACTGGAAAGCTGGAACATCAGACTGCAAAGCTGGAACATCAGACTGCAAAGCTGGAACATCAGACTGGAAGGCTGGAACATCAGACTGGAAGGCTGGAACATTAGACTGCAAAGCTGGAACATTAGACTGCAAAGCTGGAACATCAGACTGGAAGGCTGGAACATCAGACTGGAAGGCTGGAACACCAGACTGGACGGCTGGGACATCAGACTGGACGGCTGGAACATCAGACTGCAAAGCTGGAACATCAGACTGCAAGGCTAGAATATCAGACTGCAAAGCTGGAACATCAGATTGCAAAGCTGGAACATCAGACTGCAAAGCTTGAACTTCAGACTGCAAGGCTGGAACATCAGACTGCAAGGCTGGAACATCAGACTGCAAGGCTGGAACATCAGACTGCAAAGCTTGAACATCAGACTGCAAAGCTTGAACATCAGGCTGGAAGGCTGGAACAGCAGACTGGAAGGCTGGAACATCAGACTGCAAAGCTGGAACATCAGACTGCAAAGCTGGAACATCAGACTGCAAAGCTAGAACATCAGACTGCAAGGCTAGAACATCAGACTGCAAAGCTGGAACATCAGACTGCAAAGCTTGAACTTCAGACTGCAAAGCTTGAACTTTAGACTGCAAAGCTTGAACTTCAGACTGCAAGGCTGGAACATCAGACTGCAAGGCTGGAACATCAGACTGCAAGGCTGGAACATCAGGCTGGAAGGCTGGAACATCAGGCTGGAAGGCTGGAACAGCAGACTGGAAGGCTGGAACAGCAGACTGCAAAGCTGGAACAGCAGACTGGAAGGCTGGAACAGCAGACTGGAAGGCTGGAACAGCAGACTGCAAAGCTGGAACAGCAGACTGCAAGGCTGGAACAGCAGACTGGAAGGCTGGAACAGCAGACTGCAAAGCTGGAACAGCAGACTGCAAAGCTTGAACTTCAGACTGCAAAGCCTGAACTTCAGACTGCAAAGCTTGAACTTCAGACTGCAAAGCCGGAACATCAGACTGCAAAGCCGGAACATCAGACTGCAAAGCCGGAACATCAGACTGCAAAGCTGGAACATCAGACTGCAAAGCTGGAACATCAGACTGCAAAGCTGGAACATCAGACTGGAAGGCTGGAACATCAGACTGGAAGGCTGGAACATCAGACTGGCAAGCTGGAACGTCAGACTGCAAAGCTGGAACATCAGACTGCAAAGCTGGAACATCAGACTGCAAAGCTGGAACATCAGACTGCAAAGCTGGAACATCAGACTGCAAAGCTGGAACATCAGACTGGAAGGCTGGAACATCAGACTGGAAGGCTGGAACATCAGACTGGCGAGCTGGAACGTCAGACTGGCGAGCTGGAACGTCAGACTGCAAAGCTGGAACAGGTTGGGTTACTGGCAAGATGGTGTGGGTCGGGAAGAATTTTTGCTTCTTCTTTGGTTTAGCCCGTGCAGTTTTGTATGTAGGTGCAGGGCTGTAAGCAAAGAAAGTAGCTGGATCGAAGGAAGACCAAGGAACTGTAGCTAGAGAGGGGTTTTGTGGGACTGTTACAGGTGGAGGAGGAGAGACAGGTGAATTGAAAGCAGGATAGGTGTGACACTTGGAGACTGGGTGGTAGTATTTGGTAGGGAACTGATTAAACTGGGTTGTAGCTGAGGTTGCCATAGGTGACGGGGAGATAGATCTTTTGGAAGGCAGATGATTAATGGCAGGGCTGGAATGTTGTGGCTTAGCTAAAGACAGGAGATCTGACCATGCCTGCAGCAAAGGTTGAACAAACGCTGATTTACATACAGCCTGACTAACCAGAGATTGTACTGAATAAATGCAATCGGACAACACCTGCTGGGAACAAGCGGAATAATGTTCATCAAAGTAAGCCGGATCATCCTCTAACAACCATACCAGGGATTCCACCTGGTCACAACTGAAAGGAGGGGAGTAATCGTCACTACCTTCGGGAATGCATGACAAGGCTGACTTTATACATAATTGAATCAAAGGCTGAACATCCTCAAATAACGCATGACCTTGATCTACAAATAAATGGGCTGTTTGTATCGTTTCCAGCAGTTGGTCACGGGTCCAATCTTTAAGAGTCTGACAACAATATTCATTATCCTCTGCCGCCAGCAGAGAATAATAGACAATTTCATCAAAGTCCATTTTGCGCGCCCACCGTAACAGGACGGTTTCTCAGTGCAGCCACGTCTGGTCAGGGATGGCCTTGGTATACTGTCAGGAGACTAGTAGACCAGACTGTGTGGACTGCACAGAGGAGACCAGAAACACATGTAAGTGAAATGGTGTTTATTAACAAGTGATAAGTGACAGGAACAAACAGTGCAAAAACCCACACAACAACCCACTACAAACAACAATATATATATATATATAAGTAAAGGGAGATACCGTAATCGTAAACAAGCCAAGCCAAGGTCATACACAGGGAAGTCAGCAGAAGGGTAAGGACGGGAACCTGAACAGGACAAGGAGAGGATGGATGGATGGGGTTCAGGGCAGGGATCCAAGGGAGCCAGGAACAGAAGGGACAGGACTGGGAAGGCCTCAGGATAGGGATTGGGTCAGATCAGGACAAGGCAGATAGCAGGCTCAAGGTTAAACAGGCAGCAAGGTCAGAACGCAGGGAGAGAGAAAGATACCAAGGCGAGCAAGTGAGGGCTCGCCGGGTATTTATAGGGCTGACTAATTGGCTTCAAGTTACACCTGAGCGCAGGGAGTGTTGTCTGCCCCCTACTGCCAGGATCCATCCGCTGGTGGACATCAGTACTGCAGCCAAAAGATGACAGGACACCAGCAGGGAAATATTCTCCTGACAGTTCAACACTGCCAGGAGACACCTGCTGGTGGACCCCAGTACTGCATGCCAAATAATATAACTTACCAGCGAATGGACCCTTTCCTGACAGTTCCTGTATGTGGACATGGGGAAGAATGGCCGGATGTCGGATGGTGGAGTCATCGCCCAGACTGGGTTCTACAGGCATCTCCAGAAATTCTTTGAACTATGCTGCCTCAGTTGGGCCTGAGGCCGGAATTCAGAATGAACTAACCTTGATGGCGCTTGAAATTGGCCGTCCTGGCTTGCCCCCCCAGAGCTCCCGCAAGGTCCATTTAAGATACCTAGAATACTTTGCGGGTAGGGGGGCCATCGATATGCTAGACAATGTCTGAGACATTTTTTAACTAAAAATATATTTGAAACTGAACAAATATTTGCTTTGATTTACTGCTTGGCTTTCTTTTAGCTATCTCCTCGGTTATCTTTTATTAATGTTATTTTTTTTGGCCTTTTTATTCAACAGTGCAAACGAAATTTCTTTGACACATGAGGTGACAATCTCTTCTTCGGCTAGCTATTATTATGTTGTGGGTCTGCTACACACACACACCTTGTTTTTGTTGTTAATGTATGTAATGCATTACTGACAAAAATATTAATCATTTTCAGCACCATGACCGAAATTTGGGGAGTCATAAAAATGGCTTGATTGTGTAAAATTAGAAAGCACTGTGGGTGTTATTTACTAAAGGAAAATACACTTTGGACTACAAGTGCACTTGAGACTGCACTGAAACTGCACTTGTAGTGCAAAGTGGATTTGCCTTTAGTGAATAACCCCCATTGTCACTGAAAACACCAACTTTACTCCAAAAAATGCTTTTGAGCATTGAAAGAAGAAGCCACACATTGTTGATTATCATACTTTTTAATCAAAGCACAATCACGTGTGCATTTATAAAAGGGTTTTTGAACAAACCAACATGTTTGTTGTATAACATTTTATTAGGTCACATTAATGATAAATGCCCTTTTATAGGTAAAACAGGCATGTTTAAACCCATAAAACAATGCACAACTCTGGAACTTACAAAGTTCAACTTTTATAAAGTGAAGGCCATATCAGACATGAGTATGTACAAACTGTGTTTGATATTGCCTTCAGCAGGTGGGGTGATGTCACCCCTGTAAAAGCCAAATTTTGAAGATGCACACAAATTGCCTAATGTCAACATGTGCTAGCTGCCATCATGGGGGATCAAGAGGACCCCTTCCTCTTAGCTACTTTATTATCGAGAAAGGGGTTGCACCCACAAAATGCGTACATTGATCTCCCGTGATGGCAGATAGCACATGTTGACACACTGTGTGCATTTTCAAAATTTGGCTTTTAAAATACGTAAAAAATGAGTAAAAAAAAAAAAAAAAAAGCTGAAGAAATTTAGGGATTTCTGGGTGTTTTAGATTCTCCCTAAAACATCAATGATGTTCTTCATTTTGTTTTGAACATCATTGATGTTTTCCTTTGGGTTTTCTAAATCTCTATTACACCCCATTATCTCCCGGATGAGGATCTGGGCACTTTCACTGGTGAAATCACATTCTTCTTCCACAACATCCCGATCACCTACAAAAAAAACAAAAAACACACCATGTATTATAAATATGCAGGCATCCATCTATTGCCTGAGGCTGTGGTCGCAGACACTCACCTGTTGTGGTGACAATTTCTACAACGTCTACCTCCTCCTCCTCTGGTTGGGTTTGGGGGATTTCCCCTTCTTCCTGAGGTGGGGGGTCCCTG
The DNA here is from genome assembly GCF_042186555.1 of Aquarana catesbeiana. NCBI lineage: Eukaryota > Metazoa > Chordata > Amphibia > Anura > Ranidae > Aquarana > Aquarana catesbeiana. The sequence goes on from NC_133329.1 coordinate 162,333,711, forward strand.
GTGTTGTCTCATGAGTGGTGTCCTCCGAATCTTTTCTCCCCTATGTGAACAAAAATAGGTATACTTAGCACACAGATTTTTGATGGCAGAAATAGGAATATGAAACATTGCTTGGAAGTGGAGTACAATTGTCTGTTTTGGCAGAGTTCCAAGCTGAAGAAATTTTTTTGTCCTTTGTAAAGTTTGAATACTTACCTGTTTTATGCAAGCTTCACAGATGGAGACACCCCTATAGTATACACTGGAGCACCTTTGTGGGCCCCCTAATAAAAAGGGTGTTCTTGTGTCCCACACTAGTGTTCCAGCGTCCAGATGTGTAAACAGCTGCTGAGTGTCCTCTCCTTACACAGAATCTAGTTTGCATTTCATTCTAGTTACAAACCCATCTAGACATCAAACTCTTTTTTAATAGAAGTAGTCCAGAAAAAAGGTTTTGAACTGCATCTGGCCAAAACATCGTATTTTAGTGGCCGACTGAACAATGTTTCCTACGAACGATTAATGTGCCCATGAGCATGAAAGTTGCCATTTTAAACTGTACAACAGTAAAGAAAAGCACATGGAGGAGCACGAACATAATAAAAATAAAGAATAGGAACACAGGACAACTACTTACTTTTTTGCAGCACTCTCCTGATCCTTCTATACTGATCGTGCTCCCTTAATTTGAGGTCCGACCACCATTTCCTCAGTTGATCCTTGGATCGTCGTACCCCAAAATTCCTGTGCAGACTCTTCACAACTTTAGCCATGATCTTGGCCTTTCTCACATTTGGGTTGGGGTAAGGTCCATACCGTCATAGTCGGCCCTTTTCAATATGTCCACCAGCTCCACCATCTCAAAAAATCCACATTTGAGGCCTTAAATCGCCAGTAGGATCCTGACGTTTCTGGCTCCGGGATTTCCTCCTCCTCCTCATTGCTGGAATTATCACGCACCTGCACCTGTCTCTCCGCCATGTGCTCTCCCCACTGTGCCGAAAGAGAAGGGGCAGGGAATAGACAAGAAAGAATGTCAGGGGCGGGAGCAGAGTTTCACACATGTGCAGTGTATATATATTGTAACACGCGTGCATCGTACGTACGATCTGTGAGCGGAGGAAGAAGTGTCGGAAGCTCCAATCGTGATAATGAAGGTACCACTTTAACTTGGGCCTATACTGCTTATAGCTTGAGTCCTATGTTGGGACAAGATTAGGAGAGTTTAGCCTGACATTAGAGTTTGTCTTGTTTCTTGCAGAGAAAATGGATGGCTTCAATGATCACAACTTCCTCCCCCTGTTCATAGACAAATACAGGGAACTGCCCTGTCTGTGACAATTCAAACACCCGTTTTATAATCATAAACAAAAGAGGCAGGCAGCGCTTGAGAAATTGCTGGAGTTGGTAAAGCCGGTGGTCCCCACGGCAACCATCCCCTATTTAAAAGCCAAAATTGGTGGCCTGAGGAGCACATATCTTAGGGAGCGCAAGAAGGTCCAAGATTCCCAGAAATCAGGAGCTGCAGCAGATGACGTTTATGTCCCCAGGCTGTGGTACTATGAGAGACTGCGATTTTTGTCAGACCAAACTGAAGTCAGGGAATCCCTCTCAACCCTTTCTTCCACTCTTCCTTCCACCCTATCTTCCACCCCAACTGAGGCTTCTGATGTCCAACCTGGGACTTCCAGCCAGGAAGAAGTGGAGGAGCCCAGCTGGAGTCAGGTATAGCATTGTTCTACAGATTTCTTGGCAAAACATAAATGATGTTTCCTAGATGTTATTATTGATCACTAATTGCTGATTTAATAAAGGCATTTACATATCAATAGACAGTAGTGGCCAAAAAAAATTGGGACAAGAATGAAAAATGCTGGGCTCAGAATGATAGTCTTTTCTATTTATTAACATTCAATTTGCAACAGTCATGAGATGAAAGTTGTGTGTGATTGATGATGAAAAAACTAAAACTATGTCCCTTTTTCATACACAGGAAGACCTCAGCCAGGAGGAGGCTGTGGAATGTGGCAGCCAGGAGGAGGCAGGGGTTAGTGGCAGTCAGGAGGAGGCAGGGGTAAGTGACAGCCAGGAGGAGGCAGGGCTCAGTAGGAGCCTCACACAATCACAGGTTCCTCCCCTCCGCCTTCCAAACAAAAGACCCAGGAAGGGGAGTAACGTGGAGGAGTCAGCGCTCAGGCTGATTCAGGTGGCTTCTGCGACCCTCAGAGCCACCCCCCACTCGAGAAGAGGCCTTTGCCTCCATGGCTGCCACCAAACTGCAGGACATGGAGGAGGGCCAATGCCTCATGTGTGAGGAAATCATTTATAAAACATTAAATAAGGGGTTGAGGGCCCAAATCACACCCAATACCCACCTTTGTGAGTTGCATCATCCTCCTCCTCCTGCCACACCTCCAACACCACAGCCACAGCCTGGAAGGAAGAGTGGAAGGAAGACAAGAAAGTGATGGCCTGGGTTCAATCTGGTCTGACAAAAGATGCAGGCTCTTGTATGACCACAGCCTGGGGACATAAATGTCATCTGCTGCTGTTCATGATCTCTTGGACTTCTGGACCAGATTGTACTCCCTTAGATAAAGACTCCTCAGGCCACCAATTTTGCCTGAAAATAGTTGATGTGTGCCCTGGGGGCCAAAGGCTTCGCCAATTTCTGCTGTTTTTCCAGCGTTGCCTCCCTCTTTATTTGGTTAGGACCCCTTAATAAAGTTTTTTTTTTTTTTTTAATTAATACTTGCCTATGTGTGTTTTCCTTCAAAAAGGACAGTTTGTTTGTGAGGAGGCAGGTACATTTCAAAATTACAATGTGAAATTAACAAGGGACACCAACAACAACCAACCTCCTTGAGATTAAAAAAGACAAGATAAGGCGCATGCGCGGCAGCCTGAGGTAACGTTAATGCTGCTTTTGAGCTCCGCTCCTTGGGAGTTTTCATCGGAGGACTACAGGTCCCAGAGGTGCATAATTTAGCTCAAAACAGCAGCAAACTTAACCCAGCACTATCTGCTCTTTAGATAATGGTCCTGAGAGCACCTAAAACTAAACTTAAGGGGGCGTGTCCGGACACAGAGCAAGGAAGACGTGCTTGTGCTGAACTCTGCACAGCCAGCGAACATCCGTTGCCATCCTCCTTCTCTCTCACCCCGGAGATCTTCTAAAACTCCAGCATACTTCCCAAGACATCTTGTACCACATCTACAGCTACCTTTTTTTTACTGCGGACTCTGCCTGGTTGTGTGTACTCTGGCTCGGCTCTCTGGTCTCTGGGCTCGAGGCCCGCCACCATCTTGAGGCCTGCCAGCTCCCTCACTCCTACACATCGAGATCCGGAGGTTGAGCGAACATTCCATCTCAGCTTACCAGTAGCACACCTCCGGAGGACACTGGACAGGCCCATAGTGGGGACGAGCTCCCTGTGGATTCCTAGTCGTGAGCCCCAGCACACTGCGGCCTGGTGTCAATCTGCGGCCTGCGGCCTACTGATTCGGCCACATCCTCCTCCCGTGGGCACAGTGAGTAGCGGACCATCTGTATCTCCCCTTACACAGCTAATACCCTTGACAGCGTCTGCCCACTGCCCCACTAGCTGTGACCAGTGAGGATTCCTTAGGCCCAAACGAAGTGGAGCTTGCACGGCAGGCCGGCCCATAGGAAAGTCTGTGGCTTCGGCCTACACACGGAGGTCGGTGGCCATCTTGGGACTCCAGATACACCCGGCTGCTTTTGTCTCAATCCATTATAGCTCATTTTTACACTCCCTCAACGGTGTCCACCACTGGTAATACTATGCCCTTCCACAGATATTTAAATAATTACCCTCGCAACAGACAACTGTAAGGTGCACATGCAGCTTGCAAAAATGGAAGACGTCTGAGATCTAAGCTCTGGCCTCCGCCCGCATATCTGAATCTCCACAACGCTAGTTTTTCAAGCTTTGGGAGACACGTCAACTTTCCAGGGAACCCCAAAGCTATCCTCCGAACGGTGTATGGGTAAAATTGGAGACCAACGAACCATATACTCAAAACAAGCTTCGCAGGCCGCACTCCGGCAAGCCCACTCAATGGAGAAATACCTCCGGAGGCCTCACTCCCCAGCCTCAAATACTCCGGAGGCAGCCATGAATCAAACGGACAATTTCCCGTTGGTCGACCCTTCTCTATTTACTGAAGACCCTCCACAGCGCCCACAACTACCTGACTCCCCTGCAATGTCACTACTTGTGACAGTGGACGTTTTAGATACCAAGCTGCAAGCTCTGCTCCACAGCATCACCCATAACATTACCAGAGAAGTAAATAAACTAGCCCACGAACTTAGGGGTGAAATAGATCAGCTAGGTGAACGTACAGATCATTTGGAAACTAAATTCGATGACATGGTTCAATATATCCATGTCCTGGAGGAAGAAAACACAGGCCTGAAAAATACAGTCTCACAACTACAGATGCAGCAGGAGGACCTTGAAAATAGAGAACGCCACCAGAACCTACGCATTCGTGGAGTCCCTGAATCCATACCAGATAAAGAAATTCGACCCTACCTCCTTGCTCTCTTTATCATGTTGGTACCTCATATTCCTGATATAGAATGACGCCTTGATAGAGCACATAGATCACTGGCTCCCAAACCTCCTCCAGGTGCTAATCCCAGGGACATCATCGCTCGTTTCCATTTTTATGAAATCAAGGAAGCCTTGACCATTGCTACTCGAAACAGATCAAGGGTTGAATTTAAAGGCACAAAATTTCAAATTTTTAATAACTTATCGCCCATCACCTTGGCTAAACGCCATGCATTACGCCCAGTCACCTCTCAGAAGTCCATAAAACCAAGTCCCTTATCGTTGGGGTTTCCCATTCCGATTGACGGTCATCAAGGACGGTTCACAACACTCCATGCGAGACCTGCAAGAATGTAAGACTTTTATCAAAAACCTAGGTCTCCCTCCCATATCAGATGAAGACCTGCAGACACAAATTCCGCCATCTTGACAGATGTCCACGCCTGGGAAAATCTGGACCGCAGTGCGCCAGAGGTCAAGGAAGACACCAGCCACTCCTCAAAGAGCTGCACAATTCAAAGGCCCTACCTGAAAATGATCTATGGCATATCCTTTTATTCCCTCTTTACACGTAGGTCTTATCTTTGACTTATGTGTTCTGAGACTCTGGGCTCAGAGTCAAACTTCCACACCTGAAGTGCCTTGCACATATGCCCGTTTACTACATTCCCGCACAAAACCTCCATGTTGGCGGTTCCCTGTTTTTCCCTCTTACTTTTTATAAGATGTTCGGATCGGGCGGAGGCCTACACGACTGATTTTGTAGACTGACATGCCCCCCCTAACATGGTCTTGAATCGAGACCGTGATTTCCTGAGGCTCTCACGTTCCTCAGGCCTAATACCTATTTGGTATATATTTTTCCTTTTTTTGTTTTTGCTAGCGATCCTTTTTGGTCCTATCCTGGATCCCCTTTTTTTTTTTATTATTCTTGGTTTTATTTTTGTTTCCCTTTCCCTTGTTTTGATTGTTTTTTCTCTACACATATGATCTTTTTTTGATCCATATTCAAAATACAGTTATATTTAAAAAATTCTACAATACTGTCATATGGTTATTAATGATGTTTTTGTTGCTATGTTTTATACATCATGGTACACATATCTTTACCACTTTTTAAATGTAATATATGCTTTACTCACCTACCTGAGCTATGGCTGTAAGTATATTTTCATGCAATGTTAAAGGTCTAGGTTCCATCCGCAAACGTTGGCTGCCATTGAAAGAGTTTAGGACATCTAAAGCGGAAGTGATCATGGTTCAGGAGACACATTTCCCTACCGCTTATATGGCATCTGATCCCTCTGGAAAGGCTGGAGTGGCCATATTACTGAAATGTAATTCTAATATACGTGTCAAATCAACATGTTTAGACTCTCGAGGCCGCTTTGTTCTCCTGAACTGTGATCACGAAAACATCTCATTCACCCTTGCCAATGTGTATGCACCCAACACAGGACAGATTGGATTTCTTGAGGTATTTTTTGAAAAACTGCAATCCTTTTCTCAACCTTTCATGGTCATTGGGGGTGATTTAAATTTATGCATGTCACCGACTAATGACAGATTTGCTCTTTTTACACATACCCCACCTCCCCAGGTTCAAAAACTGGCTGCATCTTTTAGAAAACTTATCAGAGCTCATAACTTCCCCACAAGTTATATACAAGATTGGACCACTTCTTCGTCTCTGCGCCCTTACTGTCATATGTAGTTAACTCAGAAATTAATACAAATTACATGGTCGGACCATGCCCCCATAGTACTAGACCTTCTCCTGACCAAGCCTACATCTAGGACGTGTCATTGGCGTCTTAATGAGACTCTTCTTAAAATACCTGATATTTATATCCATCCTCAGAAAAAAACTGACCGAATTCTTTGAACTCAACGAAGGTTCGGTTTCTGGGGCGTCTACTCTGTGGGAGGCTCATAAGGCCTTCTTCAGGGAAGAATGCATCTCCTCAAGCTCTTGTCTCAAGTGAGACCAAGCTCTTCCCATGGTAGGGTGCCTTAGATCTGTGGTATCGTTACGTAACCGCATCAATTCTCTAGACCTGAATACATTTGCTAAGTCCTTGCTTTGGACCAAGCAAAAATTTTACAAATTTGCTAATAAGCCCCACAGAATGTTGGTCAATAAATTAAAGCCAAGACCCGCCGCCTCAATCCCTGATTTAATATTACAACCCAATGGTAAACCCACCTATTGCCCCCAACACATGTCCAAGGTCTTTGGTGATTATTACCAAAAACTCTATAACTGCTTGGCTACAGACCAAAATTCCAAATTCACTCAAGAAAAATTTGATACCTTCATTGCGTCTCTAAATCTCCCTACACTCTCCCCTGTGGATCGGTCGGGACTCAATGCACCCATATCTGCTGCGGAGGTTACTGCGGTTATAAACCAACTTCCGACCCACAAATCTCCTGGGCCCGGTGGACTCCCTTATTCATACTTTAAAAGCTTCCTATCGGTTCTAATGCCCCATATGATAAGTCTGTTTACCTCTCTGATGTCAGGGGTTGTCCCACACTCCCAATTCCTCCACGCCTTTATTACAGTTATCCCGAAACCGGGTAAGGACTTATCATTACCAGACAGTTATCTCCCCATTGCCCTCGTGAACTCTGATTATAAAATTTTCACTAAAATCTTAGCTAACAGACTATCCCTACTTCTCCTCTCACTCATACATAAAGACCAGGTTGGTTTTGTTCCCACTAGACACGCAGGAGATAACACTAGAAGAACTATCGATCTTATTGACCTATTGACTAAGACTAAGAAACCTGCGATAGTCCTTAGTTTAGATGCCCAGAAGGCATTTGACCGCCTAAACTGGTCATTTATGTTCTCTATTTTGACTAGATATGGATTTTCAGGCCCCTTCATACACGCTTTGAAAGTGCTTTACTCCACGCCCACTTTTGTCTTCCCATGTCTCTCCGCCATTTTCCTTAAGTAACGGTACCCGACAGGGGTGCCCCTTGTCCCCTTTGCTCTTCATTCTCAGTCTGGAACCTCTGGCTGAAGCTATTCGCTCCAACCCAGACATAGGGGGAGTGGCGCTGAGACATCAGGAATGCAAGTTGTCCTTATTCGCTGATGACATCATATTAACATTGACCCATCCCCATATATCACTTCCTTCTCTCCATGCAATCCTAAATCAATTTGGAAACATTTCAGGTTTTAAAATAAATCCAACCAAAACTGAAGCCCTCCCTATTAACCTTTCAACAGATATGCTCTCGACTTTACAGGCAAATTTCAAGTATCACTGGTGCCCTCACTTCGGTGTTCACCTGACCTCCTCATATTCTACTCTTTTTCAGGCCAATTTTCCCCCTATGTTTATAGAGATTAACAAATTATTGAAGATATGGACAAAGCTTCCCTTATCCCTTCTTGGAAGGATAAATGTCCTCAAAATGTCGGTGCTCCCTAAGCTCCTCTATCTCTTTGAGACCCTTCCAGTTAAGATTCCAATGTCCTAATTAAAGCTAATCCAACAAAATTTCCTAAACTTTATATGGAAACATAAATTCCATAGGATAGCTAGCTCGGTACTTTTTGCAACCCGAGCTGGTGGAGGTTTAGGAGCACCCGACATAATTAAATATTACTATGCTTCACATCTTAGAGCCATAACCTCTTGGACGTCTAAATATGCCCCTAATAGATGGTCTGAAATAGAAATGGGCATTACAGTACCCGCACACCCATGTTACATGCTATGGCCATCCTCGGATAAATTTATCTCTCAGTTACGTAAAATCAGTTTAAACCCGATGTTATTTACACTTTCAATATGGAAAAGTTGCTCTAGTAAATATACGCTTTCATCTCCATGCTCTTCTTTAACAAATATTATTTTTAATCCAGAGATCCCTGATAGCCTTTCTTATGACGCCATGTTGCCATGGACAAAAGCCGATATTTTTCAACTACGTCACCTGGTTAACCCAGTGACACGTAAACTCCTCACTTTTCCTGGCCTACAATCTAAATATAAAATCCCGAAAAAACTTTTTTACTCTTTTCTACAAATTAAACATTTCTTTTCCACCAAAATCCCACAACTGACCCTATCCATACCCATTGAATTTGAAATGGTGTGCTCCAGAGGTCCTTACGATTCTCACCTAATATCCACTATTTATAAAATCTTACATGCTGCCTCTCCCATCACAGAGCAGACTCACACATATATGCAGAAATGGTCCCACATCTTAAACAGACCTATCTTATTAAGTGAATGGAAGAATATCTGGGACAGTGCATCTAAGATATCTAGATGTGTGACTCAGAAGGAAACAACCTATAAAATACTGATGTTCTGGTACAGGACCCCGGAATTTCTATTAAGACAGAAACTGACTACCTCTGGGCAGTGCTGGCGATGTAGTTCATCTTTAGGCACCCATTTCCATATATTTTGGGAATGTCCTCTGATCGTGCCATACTGGTCACAGATTCATGCCCTTCTGGAGAAGGTCCTAAATATCCCTGTACCCCACCAACCTATACATCTCTTACTAGGCCTGCCCCTCCCAAAAACACCAAAAACCCTCAGGAAACTGATGGCTTTCATTTCACTAGCGGCTAAACGGGTTATACCCCAATGTTGGTTAGCCAGTACCCTCCCTACTTTTGCACAATTTTTGTCAGCCATCACAGCTATTTGCAGGATGGAACGTATCACAGCCATAATTGATGATTCCCTCCCTAGATTTGATGCTATATGGGGAAACTGGGACTCCTCTGAATACAACATAGAGAATCCCCAGGTAGTCCTGAGTTAAGGCGGTGAAATGACAGATTCCTTTATTGTATGAGTAAAATAATGCCAATGACCACAACATTGATATTGTTTCACTAACTGATCCTCTTATTCGTTACCATGATGTGTATGTAATGTCTGATAATCATCTGACACTTTATGTTATTTTTCTTGATGCATAATATGCTACAAAATTTTATTTCCTTAAGATTATACTGCTTTTGATGACTTTTCTATGTGAATGTATACTCTGTTTCTGTATACTTGAAAATACTTAATAAATAAACAATTTAAAAAAAAAAAACCTAAACTTAAAACCGGTAAAACAAAGGAAACGGCACACAGGCTGGCGGCTGGAATGGCGGCGGCATCCTCTCCCTCACAGCACAGCAGTACACATATTAAAAAGTCTCTGCCTCACAGCCAGAAGACACAGGCTGCTAATGGTGAGTCTGAGTCTGATTATGAAAACTGTGACTTACAAACTACTATACAACCTGACATATTCAAAAAATTTGAACATGCTTCAGAAAGCCCTCAAGCAGACTTCGGATCATATAACAGAGAAATTGACTAAAGAAATAAGAGAACTAGGTCAGAGAACAGCTGACTTAGAAATGAGGGTTGATGAAATTGATAATTTTACACAGAACTACATGTCTGAGATGACGATACTTAAAGAGGAAAATCTTACATTACAGTCACGTTTAGAGGACCAAGAGAATAGGGATCGCCGATCGAACTTGCGAATTAGGGGAATACCTGAATCTGTTCTAGACCTGCAGGCTACTATCATGGCGCTCTTTCAGGAATTAATACCTGGTACCTCTATCGACAGGCTTGAAATGGATAGAGTACATAGAGCGTTAGCCCCACGCAAAATTAATGGTCCTCCGAGAGATATAATAGCCAAATTACATTACTACAGGACCAAAGAACAGCTACTAACAGCTGCCAGAGGTAGAGAATCCCTCAGTTTTCAAGGCTATGCTTATCAACTTTTCACAGATTTGTCCCCACTTACAGTCGCAAAGAGACGAGAGCTCAAGCCTCAACTGCAGATACTTCAGCGTAATCAATTACTTACCACTGGGGATTACCTTTTTGTCTCAGATTCACTCATTTGGAAACTAAATATGTCTGTCGCTCATCAGAGGACTTGCAGTCGGCCCCAAATGATATGAGTTTAGCTGAAGCAGTCTCATCCAAGGACCAGTCTCTCAGACGCCCAGCCTCTCGAACTAAACAGCACAATAAAGTCCCAAAACCCAGTTCTTCCACATCTTCTCATCAAAATCTTAACAAACGTGGTCGATATGAACATTCACCGCCCAACAACAAGGATTCAATGGACTGACACTTCAGTTTCAAACTAGTTATTCTCTCTTGTTACCTTTTTCCAGCACTATATGCTGGCCAAGTTAATTAACTTGCCGTGTTCATGATTGAAATGAGCCCTGGCTACATGGTACTGTTATAGTTACAAAAAACACTTTTTTTTTTTTTCTTTTTCTTTGAACTTTATGTTATTTTTTAAACAATTTCAGTGAAATATTTCCATGATAGCAATGGAATAGTTCCTGTGGTTCTCCGATGTTATTCATCCCTTAGGAATTTCTTGCTGCCCCACATACCACTTCAGTGCTCCTACCATTGTTATGGGGGTCTCTGTTTGTGGTCCTGGATCCTCTCAGGGAGTTCTAAATACTCTCCTGAGATGTTCCCACTCCCTATTATTTAGCTTTTACATATTGATAAATTACCTTCATATTGGGTTTGCTCTATTCTCTTCTCTTTTTTTCTTTTATTTTTTTGCTTCTCTCTTTAACTTCTACTATTCCCTTCTGATTCTCGGGTTGGTGTTCCTGGCTCTTGGTGAGTATTTTGCTTGTTATACTATGATGTTCACACTAATTGGTTTATGGCTCCTATAAATATCTTATCATTAAATGTACAAGGGTTTACTACTCCATATAAGCGTACCAAGGCAATGAAGAAAGCTAATATCATATGTTTACAGGAAACCCATTTCACTGATAAAGTTTATCCCAAATTTCTTTCATCCGCATATCCACAATTCTATGCTGCTTCTGCTACAGTTAAACAGTGCGGAACCCTCATTGGTTTTCATCGTTCCACTCAGTTTAACCTTGTATCACAATTAACAGACCCTGAGGGACGATATATACTCTTAACAGGATTTATTTCTTATAATCCTATTACAATCATGTCTTACTATGCCCCCAATAAATGCCCAACAGCTTTCTTATCTCACCTTCTTCAACTTATAGAAGTATATAAGTTTGGTACTGTTGTAATTTGTGGGGATTCAAATGCAACTATTTTCCCATTCTTAGATAAATCTCCATCTGGACCTACTACAAGCTCCATAAACCTAACATTTCAGCATCTACTTACCACACATGGCCTGGTAGATACTTGGCGAGAAATGAACCCTACTAGCAGACGTTTCACTCACTATTCCTACCCTCATAACTCCTTTTCACAAATAAATCATATCCTTATTCCATCAAGTATGTTACCAGAAATCATAACAGCTAAAATCATTCCCCTTCCTTGGACAGACCATTGTGCAGTATTCATTACCATTGCTTCCACAGTTCCTAGATCTCATGACACCACTTGATGTATAAATGACTCAATATTGACCCATCCTTCTCATCATATTGAGATCAAGAAGGCACTCTTGGATTATCTAATATCTAATGATACGGGTGATGTTTCTGCTATTACATTATGAGAGGCACACAAAGTAGTCATTAGAGGTAGATTGATACAACTAGCAACTAACCTTAAAAGAGAATGCAAACTTTTGTTTGCAAAACTTGAATCTACCTTTAATGACTGTCATCAGTCCTTTCAAACCTCCCCAACTGCCACTAATAATTCTAAACTAGCAAAAGCCCGTCTTGACCTAGATCTTTTTCTGACTGATTCTGCAGATAAGCTTATACGTAAACGCCAGTATGTTCAATACCATAAGGCAAATAAACCTGATACACTTATGGCAAGAACTTTAAAGAATTCACAACACATGAAGACACCTATCAGATTGAAAGTATCCCGAGAAGCGCACACTAGTAACCCAGTGAAAATTCTAGAGATTTTTCACTCTAATTTATTTAAATTATATTCTTCTGCTCCGAATTTTGATAAAACCAAATCTGATACTCTGTTTTCCAATATTACGCTTCCTAAGCTTGATCAACAACAGAGAGATCTTCTTGAATGCCCAATTACAGATACTGAAGTTCTTAACGCAATAAAATCCTTAAAACTACGCAAGAGACCAGGCCCAAATGGATTCTCGGCAGCATATTATAGACAATTTGCACATATCTTAATGCCTGTCTTAACTAAAGCCTTCAATTCGATCCTTAAAGGTAACTCATTCAGAACGGAGACTCTCACCTCTATTATAGCAATGATCCCCAAACCACATTCTGACTCCACCTCCTGGACTAACTATCATCCTATATCCCTTCTCAACCTAGATATAAAATTAATGGCTAAAATTCTGGCCACTAGATTGAATAATATTATCAGTCATCTAATTCATAAAGACCAAACAGCCTTCTATCCTGCTTGGAAATTTCCAAGATCATTCTCTGCATGGTCCTCTACGAACCTGACTCATTTATACAATCTTTCCTCTGCTAATGTTATTCATACCTTTCCTGTACTATGTGAAACCTTTGGGTTACCTAAAACAGAAATATTCCGATATTTACAAATTAAACATTTCTATGAACCACTTCTTAGTACAGGCTCAACTCTCAATAAAATGACTCAATTTAAGCGGATATGTATAAGCGACCCTCACGTTAGAGGACTTATCTCAATATTATATTACCAACTTAATGTGATCTCTAGTGAGTTTCTACCCTCATACACTACTAAATGGGCACAGGATATGAATCGAGAGTTTGATAAACAAGATTGGTCTAATATATGGTTAGCCACCAAAACTTCCTCTCCAAACTGTTTGGCTGTAGAAACAAATTACAAGGTTCTAGCACATTGGTACCTTGTACCAGCTAGAATAGCTAAATTTGTCCCCACATATTCACCTAATTGCTTTAGAGGATGTAATACATCGGGAACACATTTCCACATATGGTGGCAGTGTCCTGTAGTCGAAGAATTCTGGAAGAATATATTTCTTATGGCTTCTAAAGCTCTGGAAATCACAATTCCTCCAGATCCTGCTATGGCACTCTTAAACCTTAAGCCCTCAATACTCACCCATACTCAATTTCAATTGTTTATTCAACTTAGTACTGCAGCTAAACAAACGATTGCCAAGGCATGGAAATCCCAAAATCTAATTCTTGCTGAAGCCAAACACAGAATGAACAGAGCACTTGTATATGCTAAGATGACAGCTATTGAAGAACATAAAATCAATACATTTCGCAAGATTTGGCAACCATAGGTTAAAAACTACCTTCCCATTGATTTCGACCAATCTCTGTTGTTACCACACTAAGTTGTATACCATATTTACTACTTAAATATGTATTATATTTGTATATATGCCGTGAGCCGGAACACCATCCCGGGAAATCTCTTCTTTCCATCTTCATCTTTCCCTTTCCTCCTTCTCTATTACTATTTTCTAAATATTCTGGATACTTAGTCTGATTACTTGATTAATTTCTCAACTCTTACATCTTTTATTCCAAATAACGTAAAGTAAACGTGGTTGTAAGATAACTCTAAACTTTTTATTATATTGGAAAACATTTTAAATGTATGCTATGTATCCATGCATTATATCCTTTATTTTTTCTTTTGTGAAAACTTAATAAATATATTTAACAAGGAAAAAAAGACAAGATAATAATGGTGTTGTGGTAACTTGACACACAAAACACACCCAAAACAATTCTGGAGATCACCAAAAAAACAAAAAAATAAAAAATAAACAGCATGAATTTAAAAAAAAAAAAAACAACAAATATTACAAAATAAATAAATATAAAAAATATTTTTTTTTTCGGTAGATGTGACAAATAAAAAATATTATATTCATGAAATCACGAGAAATAATAAAGAAAGAAGTTTGTGAGAACTCTGTGTGAATATGAGCAGCAAAACAACTTAATTCTTCTAGCATTATAAAGAAGATTGCAGCGTGACGAAAGTGCTATATCCATTACGAACACTAATTTTACCAGACCGAGCAGTTCTGTCTTGGAATTTATTCTGAGCATGCGTGGCACTTTGTGCGTCGGAATTGTCCACACACGGTCGGAATTTACGCAAACGGATTTTGTTGTCGGAAAATTTTATTGCCTGCTCTCAAACTTTGTGTGTCGGAAATTCCTATGGAAAAAGTTTGATGGATTATATGTGAAAATAAGATGCGCTAAAGTACGCTGCTATTTATGTGCTGGAAATATTCATAAAATAAAATATTTAGACTTGTTTAAGGCAGATATTGATCCACATATTTGAGATCTATGATAAACATTCATGTAGTAGTACTAAATGGGTATAGATATCCAGTCCACATACTGCACTGTAGACTTGAGAAGCTGGTATGGAAAAAAAAAACAAAACAAAGAAATCTCTGACAAGGTGATTATCTTCCTTATAAGGTAGAGTTCAAAAATGTTGCAATTTCACCTTAAATTAGCTCACTGTTTCCTTTGATGATCGGCTGGTATACTTCTCCAGTATTCAATTCCATTCATGCAATCAAACAGAAAGAATATTCATTGCGCAATGAACCTTTCACCTTAATCTCCTTGGCAAAACAAACTAAGCACACTTGTATAAGCATCACACATCAGCGCATAGAGCAGTCAGCCACCCACCGCGATCTCTTTCTCGCACCGTGCTGCGAGTATCAATCAGGCACTTTGGATGACGTCACTTGGCTCCTCCCGACGTGTTACATCACATGTCACATGACTTTATCAAGGATCTGATGGAGCCCACCCACGGTCGGAATTTCCAACAACAAGCTCCGAAACTTTTTTTTGCATTGATACATGTCCCCTGGGGCAGGACCCGGGTCCCCAAACACTTTTTATGACAATAACTTGCATATTAACCTTTAAAATGAGTACTTTTGATTTCTCCCATAGACTTTTAAAGGGTGTTCCGCGGCTTTCGAATTTGCCGCAAACACCCCAACTTTTTTGCTATTCAGCGAACGGGCAAACGGCCAATGTTCAAGTCAAACTCATGTTCGACCAGAACATAAAGCCCATCCCTACTCTGCAGTGACAGGTGGTCAAATCAGAGTCTCTGCTGCTAATTCACATATGCTAGGCTACATTCAAGCCTTGATGTGCTTCCGCAGTACTCAAAGAGAAAAAGAGATGAAAAGGACCATTGCGCAGATAGTATGACATAAAATTTCCTATGTAGTTAGGATAAATTTCACTCACACATTCCTGCAGAGTAAATCGCATATAATATGGTCAGTTGCATAAAGCTGAGATTCTCCTCATACACCAATTTACTCTGCAGGAATGTGTGAGTGAAATTTACCCTAACTACATAGGAAATTGTATGTCATACTATCTGCGCAATGGTCCTTATCTTCTCTTTTTCTCTTTGAGTACTGCGGAAGCACATCAAGGCTTGAATGTAGTCTAGTATATGTGAATTAGCAGCAGAGACTCTGATTTGACCATTTCTCACTGCAGAGATATATTGAGGTTTGAAACCAGTTCAGCATATGTGAACTAATAGCAGAGACTTGGATTCTACCATTTTGGTTATTGCACTGTGGAATTACTTCTCCTACACGGTGTCTGTGTCACATTTACTAGTGAAACCAGTCAGTACGCTGGGAGTAGGGATGAGCTTCGAGTTCGAGTTGAACTCAAGTTCGACTTGAACATTGGCTGTTCCCAAGTTCGCCGAACAGCGAACAATTTGGGGTGTTCGCGGGAAATTCGAATGCCGCGAAAGACCCTTTAAAAGTCTATGGGAGAAATCAAAAGTGCTAATTTTAAAGGCTTATATGCAGGTTATTGTCATAAAAAGTGTTTGGGGACCTGGGTCCTGCCCCAGGGGACATGGATCAATGCAAAAAAAGTTTTAAAAACTGTAGTTTTTTCAGGAGCAGTGATTTTAATAATGCTTAAAGTGAAACAATAAAAGTGTAATATTCCTTTAAATTTCATAGCTGGGGGGTGTCTATAGTATGCCTGTAAAGGGGCGCATGTTTCCAGTGTTTAGAACAGTCTGACAGCAAAATGAAGTTCATTGATAAAAACGTCATGGGATTTCCCCACAGGGGAACCCCGAACCAAAATTAACAAAAAAAAATGATGTGAGGGGTCCCCCTAAATTCCATACCAGGCCCTTCAGGTCTGGTATGGATATTAAGGGGAACCCCGCGCCAAAGTTTAAAAAAAAAACGGCGTGGGGTCCCCCCAAAAATCCATACCAGACCCTTATCCGAGCACACAACCTTGCAGGCCGCAGGAAAAGAGGGGGGGACGAGAGAGCGCCCCCCCTCCTGAACCATACCAGGCCACATGCCCTCAACATTGGGAGGGTGCTTTGGGGTAGCCCCCAAAACACCTTGTCCCCATGTTGATGAGGACAAGGGCCTCATCCCCACAACCCTGGCCGGTGGTCGGGACATGATGGGACTTTCCTGTGGCATTCCCCGTGATGTCACAGGGAAGTCCCGTCAAGTCACCGTGCGTCAGAGGGGGCGGGGTCATCGGGTGGCCCCACCCCCCGTCATTTAAGAACCGTCAGAAGAGGAGACGCGTCACACAGCGGGAGCCTCCCACCATGCCAGCATGGATGCGGAGCGGCCCGGAGAAGAAGATGAAGAAGAGAAGAAGATGAAGAAGAGAAGAAGATGAAGAGAAAAGCGGGAGCCTCCCCCCATGCCATGGGTGCGGAGCGGCCCGAGGAGAAGAAGATAGAAGATGCCGCGGAGGAGATGCTGGACAAGAACACCAGAGGAAGAACCAGAAGAACCAGAAGAAGAAGAAGATGAAGGAAGATAGAGGATAGAAGAAAGAAGAAAGTAAATGCATTTAAATAAAGGAATTGTCAAAAACTGTCTCTTGTCATTTTTAACATCTTTGACAGTTTTTTAGTGAAATGGTAGGGGTACTTTCGTACCCCTTTACCATTTCACACAGGGGGGGCCGGGATCTGGGGGTCCCCTTGTTAAAGGGGGCTTCCAGATTCCGATAAGCCCCCCGCCTGCAGACCCCCACAACCACCGGCCAGGGTTTTGATGATGAGGCCCTTGTCCTCATCAACATGGGGACAGGGTGTATTGTCGGACCGGCAATGCAATAGCCGCGAGTAGTTTTAAATGACTTTTTTTCCTTTGAAATTTCATTTTGCTCTCAGACTGTTCTAAACACGGGAAACATGCGTCCCTTTACAGGCATACTATAGACACCCCCTAGGTATGAAATTTAAAGGCATATTACACTTTTATTGTTTGACTTTAAGCATTGTTAAAATTACTGCTCCCGAAAAAATGGCCGTTTTTAAAACTTTTTTTTGCATTGATCCATGTCCCCTGGGGCAGGACCCGGGTCCCCAAACACTTTTTATGACAATAACTTGCATATAAGCCTTTAAAATTAGCACTGTTGATTATTCATGTTCGTATCCCATAGACTTTAACGGTGTTCGCGTGTTCGAACAAACTTTTTTCCTGTTCGCATGTTCTGGTGCGAACCGAACAGGGGGGTGTTCGGCTCATCCCTAGCTGGGAGTATGTATTAATCGTGTTTTATGGTGAAGACTATATTTATTGAACATATTAGTTAGACTTTATATTTAGTTACTACTGACGTAGATCTTAGCAACCAATAATGTTGTACTTAATATGCTTGCATTGTAAAAAACTGTATAAATTAGACCTGCATCTTGTAATACTTTAAAAATAAACCTGTATGTTCCCAGCTGTTGTTAATAAACCTGCATCACTGAAGTCCTGCCTGGTTTGATACATTATTCTACTTCATTTGGTGGCCCGTATGTGGTTAGCATCACCTCAACTCCGATCTTGCCTAACTCCATGCTGGTGAGGCACTAAGCTCAACACAATATTGCGCAATTTATATCAGGTTAGCAGACACCTATTATTGAAAGTTCTGCATCGTGTTGTGTTGTGCCGTGTTTTGCTAGTGCCAGGTGGTGGTTGTTGGGGTATCGCTGTCCACCAGGCAGATATTTGTGATGGCGGGTTGGGTTTTCTCAACTGTGGGTGCCTTAAAGTGCATTGTAGAGGATGAGATACCCTGGGTGGAAATTTTTCATTTTTTTTTCCGAAGGGGTACCACTGTAGGGGGTTAGTTACTCTCTATGTAAACCTAGGTTTTACATGCATGTTGGTTCCCTGGACTGCAAAAAATAGTCAGGAAGAGGTTTTGGGGATTTAGGACCCCTGGAGAACCTACGTTTCCATGCATGTTGGTTCCCCGGACTGCAAAATTTAGTCTGGATGAGGTTTTGGGGATTTAAAGACCCCTGGAGAACCTACTTTTACATGCATGTAGTTTCCCTTGACTGCAAAATTTTGTCTGGATGAGGTTTTGGGGATTTAAAGACCCCTGGAGAACTTACGTTTACATGCATGTTGATTTCCTGGATTGGCAATCAGTCTGGAGGAGGCTTTGGGGTTATCAGACCCCTGGAACGCCTAAGTTAAATATTTTTTAGGATGAGTACTGATATGTAGTTACTAGGAGAAAAAGGTACCTTTTTTATTGTCTGTGAAAAGATAACATAAAGCATAAAAGTTGTGGTGTAAAACAATACTCATGAGTTTAGAAATGTCAGGAAAGGTAAGTCCTGACAGGTAAATAAGATAAAGGTTTTGGAGCTCCATTT
This sequence comes from Aquarana catesbeiana, assembly GCF_042186555.1. Lineage (NCBI taxonomy): Eukaryota > Metazoa > Chordata > Amphibia > Anura > Ranidae > Aquarana > Aquarana catesbeiana. The sequence goes on from NC_133329.1 coordinate 162,352,921, forward strand.
GTTAACAAAGTTAAAAGGTATGTATGATCTTTGTAATATAGGCCTATTGGCTTTACTCTGAGTACTGTTTTCCATAAGTAATTACTAACTAACCTGTCAGTTTTAATCATTCTGTGAATATTTGTATATTTATATATAGTCAGGAATTTGTGTTCATATGTATGCATACTTTGCTAGGTGGAGTGACTGTGTATTGTTATATAGAAAACAGAAGATAATGACATTTTGTTAATGAATGTTCACAAATGTAAGTTAATTTCTTTGTAATCTTTGTAGACTGTTAGGGAATACTGTATGTGTGATTAATAGAGGGAGACTGATCATCTCCCAAATGAGTCTGTAGTGGTTGTAAAGACATTGGTGTGGAAGGACCCTGTGTGTTTGTTCTATGAGTGAATTGTAAGAAGTATGCAGCTGATGCTGAATTCTGCATAGTGTATGATGAATATGGAAATGGTATGTATCTGCCATACAAATACAATTATACATTTCTGTTTCATATCTTTGATTTTGTGACACTTGTTTTTACAATATTTAGTAATCAACAGGCTGATTATTAGTTTGGCTAAAGTAATCATTTGTTTCTTTATTCCAGGAGCAGCCAGCACGTTTTCATATGTAAAGTTATGCTTTGTAAAATTTCACTCCTTTTGATTTTTTTATTATTCAATTTCCTAGTTATGCTACTACAGGTGACAACGTCAGTTTTTGCATTAGGGTCACTCTGCATTAATATCTAATTAACAATAAAATGTGTATATATATATATATATATATATATATATATATATATATATATATATATATATATAGTGTGGGATCAAGCTATAGTTTTTTTTACTTTATTAAACATTGGGTTAGCCTTATCCCAGATATGTGGCTTGTTTTTGGTCTCCAGTTATAAGTGTTACATTTATTGATGTGGGGAAAATGTTTTATGGAAACATGAGCACAATGTGCTAATGTGTCAAATGTAATTAAATAAACTGTAATGACATTCTATTTACTTATGGCTCCTGTAAAGGACATATGATACATTTTAATCTTAAATTTAGAAAGTTTTACTGACAACAGAAACTGTGGGGGTCATTTACTAAGATGAATGCACTGCGCTGGTTCAGACCTTAATTGGTGCGCTGGATAGATCCTTAATTCAGCGCGTGAACCGGCGCACACACAGGAGTACCTACACGCAAGAATGTTTCCAGTGCGATGGGATCGTGCTGGTTCTTGGCGAGGTACATCTTGCGCTCGCTGCAATAGGAAAAACACATCTCCCTGTTAAAGCAGCGTGAGAAAAACCGGCATGGGTTCCTCCTCCGGGTGCATGCCAGGCCTTTCGGTCTGGTATGGATTCTAAGGGGAACCCCCTACGCCAAAAAAAAATACCAGACCAGACCATACCAGACCCTTATCCAAGCATGCAGCCCGGCCGGTCAGGAAAGGGGGTGGGGACGAGCGAGCGACCCCCCTCCTGAACCGTACCAGGCCGCATGCCCTCAACATGGGGGATGGGTACTTTGGGGAAGGAGGGCGTGCTGCGGGCCCCCCCACCCCCCCACCCCAAAGCACCTTGTCCCCATGTTGATGGGGACAAGGGCCTCTTCCTGACAACCCTGGCCGTTGGTTGTCGGGGTCTGTAGGTTTATCAGAATCCAGGAGCCCCCTTTAATAAGAGGGCCCCCAGATCCCGGCCCCCCACCCTACATGAATGAGTATGGGATACATGGTACCCCTACCCATTCACCTGGGGAGAAAAGTGTCAAGAAAAAAACACACTACACAGGTTTTTAAAGTAATTTATTAGGCAGCTCCAGGGGTCTTCTTCTGACTTCGGGGATCTTCTTCCGCGCTCTCTGCATCTTCTCCCAGTGTCCGGTTCTTCTCCACGCTGTCCAGCCTCTTCTCCCGGTGTCCGGTATCTTCTGCTGGCCTCCCCCACTATCTTCTTCCAGCTCTTTTGCTATCGGGGGCCCAGTCTTCTGCCACTGCCCGGTTCTTCTCCAGTATCTATTGCTGGCCTCCCCTACTTTCTTCTTCCAGCCCTTTTGCTACCGGGGGCCCGGTCTTCTGCCGCTGTCCGGTTCTTCTCCGGTATCTTCTACCGGCCTCCCCCGCTATCTTCTTCCAGCTCTTTTGCTAGCGGGGGCCTGGTCTTCTGCCACTGTCCGGTTCTTCTCTGGTATCTTCTACCGGCCTCCCCCACTATCTTCTTCCAGCTCTTTTGCTAGCGGGGGCCTGGTCTTCTGCCACTGTCTGGATCTTCTGCCGCTGTCTGGTTCTTCTCCAGTATCTTCTGCCAGCCTCCCCCGCTATCTTCTTCCAGCTCTTTTGCTAGCGGGGGCCCGGTCTTCTTCTTCTACGCCATCATCTTCTCCACTTTTCTCTTCTTCCGATGTTGACACGATGCTCTCTCCAGCTGTAATGCCGTCTGCGAGGTGTGCAGCGACTTATATAGGCATGGCGCGTGGTCACCGTGTGATGTCACTGGGTGACCCCACCTATTATGATGGCATAGTCCCAGGGCATGATGGGACTATGCCGTCATAAAAGGTGGGGTCACCCGGTGACATCACACGGTGACCACACCCCATGCCTATATAAGTCGCCACACACCTCACAGACGGCATTACAGCAGGAGAGAGCGTTGTGTCAACATCGGAAGAAGAGAAGAGGGGAGAAGATGGCAATGTAGAAGAAGAAGACCAGGCTCCCACTAGCAAAAGAGCTGAAAGAAGATAGCGGGGGAGGCCAGCAGAAGATACCGGAGAAGAATTGGACAGCGGCAGAAGATCCAGACAGCGGCAGAAGACCGGGCCCCCGCTAGCAAAAGAGCTGGAAGAAGATAGCGGGGAGGCCGGCAGAAGATACCAGAGAAGAATCTGACAGCGGCAGAAGATCTGGACAGTGGCAGAAGACTGGGCCCCGCTAGCAAAAGAGCTGGAAGAAGATAGCGGGGGAGGCCGGCAGAAGATACCGGAGAAGAACCGGACAGCGGCAATAGACCGGACCCCTGCCAGCAAAAGAGCTAGAAGAAGATAGCGGGGGGAGGCCGGCAGAAGACACTGGGAGAAGAGGCCGGACAGCACGGAGAAGAACCGGACACCGGGAGAAGATGCGGAGAGCGCGTAAGAAGACCCCCAAAATTGGAAGAAGACCCCGGAGCTGCCTAATAAATTACTTTAAAAACCTGTGTAGTGTGTTTTTTTTCTTGACACTTTTCTCCCCAGGTGAATGAGTAGGGGTACCATGTACCCCATACTCATTCACGTAGGGTGGGGGGCCAGATTCTGATAAGCCCTCCCGCCCGCAGACCCCGACAACCAACGGCCAGGGTTGTTGGGAAGAGGCCCTTGTCCTCATCAACATGGGGACAAGGTGCTTTGGGGTGGGTGGTAAAAGTACCCATCCCCCATGTTGAGGGCATGTGGCCTGGTACAGTTCAGGAGGGGGGTGCTCGCTCATCCCCACCCCCTTCCCTGACCGGCCATGCTGCGTGCTCGGATAAGGGTCTGGTATGGATTTTGGGGGGACCTCCACGCCGTTTTTTCGGTGTTGCAGGCTCCCCTTAAAATCCATAACAGACCGAAGGGCCTGGTATGCTCTTGGAGGGGAACCCATGCCCGCACTGCCCCAGTGTGAAAGGGGCCTATTTTGATATTAAATTTTGCAAACAGGTAATTTTTTTCCTTCATTGATGTACGCTGATGAGGCGGCACTGATGGGCACTGATTGGTTACACTGATAGGCAGCACTGCTTGGGACCACTGGTGGGCATTGATAGGTGGAACTGGCAGGTGGTACTGGTGGGCACAGATGAGGCAGAATTGCCTCTTCGGGACCAATGTCCCTTGCACCTAAGCCGTTGATCAGCTTTTATTTTTATCCTCATGGTGTCAGCGTGAGGAGATAAAAGTAAACAATTACCAAGCTTTAGTTTACATCATGTGATCAGCTGTCATTGCCTGACAGCTAATCGCGTAGTAAGGGGCCGGGATTGGCCCTTACTTTGATCTGTGATCACCCGTGTCTCAGTGCGCAGGGAGCACACGGGGAGCCCGTCCTATGACAGCCTCCCAGAAATTCAGGTCCACGCTGTGGCCGTCGTTTGGCTATAGCACAGACACCAAGTGGTTAATAGAAAAACAGATGCAGATTTCTAGGACTGGCCAAAAATAATGTTTACAGTCCAAGGCAACTGATGACTTTCTATTAAAGGTCTAAATGGGCCATTAACATGCATCACAATTTAACTTAGGAATGTGTCTTTGCAAAGTTAAACTAATTAAAATCCTTTCTTATTTTTGCTTGGGGATAGACTGCAGAGGAATTAGAAGTTTTGTCAGATGTCTACACCCCTGATAGGGTGAAGACACCTCCCAAATTTTGCCAATTACTCATTCAAAATTATTCACTTCCTGTCACATAGCCAAGCAGGAAGTGAGGGTAAAACCCTACCAATGTATGTTCTTGGGGACACATAGGTCAATCTAAATAGTTTCCCCATTCGGGAAATTGCACTCTAGCATTTTGCCATGTACATCCCAAATTATTATGTATCTTGGGGTTTATTTACTAAAACGTAAATCCACTTTGCACTACAAGTGCACTTAGAAGTGCAGTTGCTGGAGATCCGAGGGGGACAAGCAAGGAAAAGAAAAAAATAACAGCATCTTTGCCTCTACATGACTGGATGATAAAATCACCAGTACTACCCCTCAGATTTTCATCAACTACACTTGTATTGCAGAAAGGATTTGCCTTTAATAAACCCCAAAATACCTAATAATTTGGGGTGTACACAACAAAGCACTAGAGTGCAATTTGCATAGTGGGGCACTAGTTAGATTGACCTGTGTGTCCTCAAGGAAAAATATTGTTAGGGTTTTACTCTCACTTCCTGTTTGGCTATGTGACAGGAAGCAAAGCCAATTTTAAGAAAAGGGACACAAAGCCCAACCTTAAAAATAAATAAATAAATAAATAAAAATAAAAATCTTGATTTCCCTCAAATGTCCGCAATTAGAATAGGATTGTCTTCAGCTTGATTTTAGTTCAGTGCTCTAAATCAGTGCTTCTCAACCCTGTCCTCAAGTACCCCCCAACAGGCCATATTTGCAGGTTTTCCTTCATCTTGCACAGGTGCTTTAAATCAAAGTCAACGGTTTTGTATTTTGGACATCTATTTTAGATAAGATAAAATTTCCTAAACATGTCCTGTCGGGGGGCTACTTGAGGACTGAGGCTGAAAACCACTGCTATAAAAAAGAAAATTGAATACTTACCACGCTGAAATGTTAGTTTCCTGGTCACTATCCATGGCAGCATACACACAATCCATGTATGTGCTACCATGAAGGCACCAGGAAAGTAATTTAAAACTAAAAAAAAATAAAAAAGGGATTTGTCTAAGACATGTCAATCAGCCTAGTTAAGCTGCAGCTGGAAAATCCGTTGCATGAAAAGAACACACATAAAACAAAAAATTTGAAACAATTTTATTGGTCCAAAAAAAAAAACAGAACTTGGAAAAGAAGCAAGGAAAGCGAAATACACACATGTATGTTAATTTGAGACACTAACAGAATATGTTTGAGGTTCGACCCTTTTGCAGTGTAAATTAACAGGAGTTAAAAGGAGTGCACCCACAAATGGACATCTATTAAGGATTAAAACAACATTAGGCACAACATCTTGAGAAAGAATTTTAAAAATAAGGCAGCACAGACAGTTAAATCAAAGTGAACAACGTAAAAACAACAAAAATTGCCAACATAAAAAAGATTTCATGGTAAAAAAAAAACAACAAACCAAAGTAACAAATGAATTGCATTAAAACACATCTGTTTTGCAACAACATAAGACGCTTCTCGTCTTCTGACTGTTCTTAAATAATGGAGGGCGGGACCATCCGGTGACTCTGCCCCCTCTGATGCATGGAGACTTCCCCGAGGCTTTCCCTGTGACATCAGAGGGGGCGGACAGGGACGTCCCTGTGCGTCAGAGGGGGCGGGGTCACCAGGTGGCCCCACCCTCCGTTATTTAAGAACCGTCAGAAGATGAGAAGCGTCACACAGCGGGAGCCTCCCATGGATGCGGAGCAGCCCGAGAAGAAGAAGGGAAGAAGACGCCGCGGAGGAAGATGCCGGATGAGAACACCGGAGGAAAAACCAGAAGAAAAAGAAGATGGAGGAAGAAACCGAAGGAAGATAGAAGATAGAAGAAAGAAGATAGAAGAAAGAAGATAGAAGAAAGAAGATAGAAGATGGAAAGAAGAAGCATATAAATAAAGGAGTTGTCAAAAACGGTCTCTTGTCATTTTTAACATTTTTGACACTTTTTTTGTGAAATGGTAGGGGTACTTTTATACCCCCTTACCATTTCACACGGGGGGGCGGGATCTGGGGGTCTCCTTGTTAAATGGGGCTTCCAGATTCCGATAAGCCCCCACCCGCAGACCCCCACAACCACCGACCAAGGGTTGTGGGGATGAGGCCCTTGTCCTCATCAACATGGGAGGTTTGACCCCAAAGCACCCTCCCAGTGTTGAGGGCATGTGGCCTGGTACGGTTCAGGAGGGGGGGCACTCTCTCATCCCCCCTCTTTTCCGGAGGCCTGCCAGGTTGCGTGCTCAGATAAGGGTCTGGTATGGATTTTTATGGGGACCCCACGCCATTTTTTTAAAAAAATTTGGTGCGGGGTTTCCCTTAAAATTCATACCAGACCTGAAGGGCCTGGTATGGATTTTGAGGGGCACCCTCATGCCATTTTTTTTTTTTGGCGTGGGGTTCCCCTTAATATCCATACCAGACCTGAAGGGCCTGGTATTGAATTTTGGGGGAACCCCATGTATTTTTTTTCTGAATTTTGTTTTTTTTCTTAATGCTGTTTTTATCAATGAACTTTTATGTGTTTTGCCAGACCGACATTTCATTATAGCCGCAAAGTCAACCAGCGTAAAAAAGAAAAAAGTCTAGAGGTGCGCCCGTTCAACCTATGCAAATGTATTTACGTTGCTTGACATTTACTAAGATTTTGCCGACGCACTGAACCAAAGCATTTGAACAAGGGCAAATGCCATTTGAGCATGCGCAGTATATAAATTCACCTCCCACAGCTCTAAATGTACCTGCCGGCACTGCTGGCTTGTTCAGAGAAAGTCACTTTATCATTCTATTTTGGCCATATTTGTTACTTGGACAGTTAGTACTACAGTTCCCCACATCACCCCACATCACCCCCATAATATTGGCACTTCCAGCTTGTTTAAATTTTAAGTTAAAGATGCCGTGCGCCATGTCTATAGTGGCGTACCGATCACCTCTTCCTGTGCCCCAGGAAGAGAATAGTAAATGGGGGATCGCGCTGTGTTAACGGCGCAAATGCTTTGTAAATACAAAAATGTCATTTGCGCATCATCGTGCACCACAAGTCATGGCGCAAATGCTTCGTAAATCATCCCCATTGTCTTATAAAAATGTGAAGCTTTCTTTCACTCATAAACAGTGGCATTTGTTGCTAGTGATGGTATACTCAAATATTTAGATATCTTAAGTTTGTAGGCTGTTGATCTAGGCATTGTTTCATCATTGATAATAACACTGATTAAAGGGGTTGTAAAGGTAAAAATTTTTTCACCTTAATGCATTCTATGCATTAAGGTGAAAAAACTTTTGACAATACCGCCGCCCCCAGCCCCCCCGTTTTACTTACCTGACGCCTCGAATCTTCGCTGCTCGTTCTCGTCATCTCCACTGCAGCTCAGCCTGGTCGCTGATTGGCTGCAGTGGATGGATTGAAAGCAGCGCAGCCATTGGCTCGCGCTGCTGTCAATCACATCCGATGATGCGGCGCGCCGGGGGGCGGGGCCGAGTGATACAGCGAGCGGCTATAGCCGCCGGCTGTATCACGGGAGCGCGCCCGCAAGCACTCACCACCATGCGAGGGAGCTCGCATTAAGGTGGTGAATGCTTGCGGGGAGGAGCTGAAACAGCCGCCGAGGGACCCCAGAAGACCAGGTTCGGGGCCACTCTGTGCAGAACGAGCTGCACAGTGAAGGTAAGTATAACATGTTTGTTATTTTTAATAAAAAATAATTTTACCTTTACAACCCCTTTAATGTTTTCAGGTTTTATTGTCTTCTTTCAGATAAGTAGGGTAATTGCACATTTTCTTAACCTCTTCGGATTTAACAGACTGTGCAAGTGACCGTGTAATTTTATTTGATTTCTTTTTAATTATGAACATTATGATAATGTAGTTTCATAAAATGTAGTTCTACAAAGTCTATTTTGTGTGCCTGCATATAGACTATATTGCAATGAAAGAACAAAGCTGTAGATAGATATACTTTAATAAGTGTCTGCTCCTTTTTAAAGTAAATCAAAGTTTTTCATAAGGTCATGCAAATGTACGAGACAACAGCTAAGTGTCTGATGTGGGAAGTTTTTCCCAGGATTGGGGTGTACACAGCACTGATATCAGATAATTGTACCCATTTTTATGAAAAATCAGTTCCATTCTGGTCTATGCTTGGCATAGACAATAGAACCTTGTGTCCACACTCGTATTCATTGGTGGACAGGATGTATGGGCTGTTGTAGACCGAATTAAATACAGTTTACTGGGCCATATGAAACTTTGGATAGATTTGTCACTAATTTTCGGAGTTCTAGAGGCAAATGATAGTTGCTTAGACTTAATGCTGTACAGTGGGAGATAAAATGTGCATGTGTTTAAAAGAATTAAATAAATTGGTGTAGTTTTTTTTCTAAACAGATCCTTGTTTTAGATGTGATCTCTTCCAATCAAAGCCACTAAAGGAATGGATGTCAGTAACTCTTGATGACTACAAGTACATTAACGATCATAAAAGAAAGTGGAAGAATTCACAATTCAAGTGTCCATTTAAATCCACATTTGTGACAGTGACATTTTCAGTTTCTATAGTAGTCAAAGTCTGAGTGAGATTAGCAGGAGTGTTATTCACATAAGTGCAAGTGGAATGCATACAAGAGACCGTTGCAGAAAAAGATATTAGAAGTATTTCAGTAATGGACAATTCTAAATAATTGTATGTGATACTCTGTATGTAGAGAATTACCATTGTTTTGATTGTTATATATGATATAAGTATTATTATTGTGAAGATCTTAAAGTGGAACTTTGGTGAGAAAATTAATTCCTGCTGGATCACTTGAGGCTGACCCCTTTTGCAGGCATAGCTATAAAACACAAAAAAAATAAATGCCTATACTGTTTAAAATCCACTGTCTCACCCTGCTCTGCACATGCTCAGTTGTGCTCTATTTTTTTGCACTGATTAAAATCTTGAGGCTAGTCTGCCTGAAATTCTACTGCTGCTCAAAGGTTCTGGGCTTCAGTAAAATGGTAGCATAATAATTAATGTGGAATGTATTTTTTTTTTGCTAATGAACATTATTTTAGCACATTTTTATGAGTAGAGTTCCACTTTGAGAAAATATTCAATCACTATATACAAATAGTTTTATAATTTTTTGAGGAAAAAAAAAGTGGGGAGGACTAACCGCTTGCCGACTGGCTCACACCGATATACGTTGGCAGAAGGGCATGTACAGGCAGATTAACGTACCTGTACGTTGCCCTTTAGGAAGCGGTTTGCGGGCGCGCGCCACGACCTCCATGAGTGTGATCGCGGGTCCCGCGGACCCGATGTCCTCCGGGATACCCGCGATCGTCTCACGGAGAGGAAGAACGGGGAAATGCTTGTGTAAACAAGCATTTCCCTGTTCTGCCTAGTGACAGGACACTGATCACAGATCCCTGTAATCGGGAGCCGTGATCAGTGCCCTGTCACACATAGCCACCCCCCTCACAGTAGAATCACTCCCTAGGACACACTTAACCCCATCAGTGCCCCCTAGTGGTTAGCCCATAATGTCACAGTCATGATAAAAATTGCTGATCGCCGACATTACTAGTAAAAAATAATTATTAATAAAATTGCCATAAAACTATCCCCTATTTTGTAGACGCTATAACTTTTAGCAAACCAATCAATAAACACTTATTGCAATTTTTTTTTTACCAAAAATATGTAGAAGAATACGCCTCAGCCTAAACTGAGGATAAAATGTTTTTTATATATTTTTTGGGGATATTTATTATAGCAAAAAGTAAAGAATTTTTAAAATTGTCGCTTTTTTTTGCGCAAAAAATAAAAACCGCAGAGGTAATCAAATACTACCAAAATAAAGCTCTATTTGTGGGAAAAAAAGGACGTCAATTTTGTTTGGGAGCCACGTCACACGACCGCACAATTGTCAGTTAACGCGATGCAGTGCTGAATCACAAAAAGTGCTCTGGTCTTTGGGCAGCCGAATGGTCCAGGGCTTAAGTGGGTAATGTAATGAGTATGACATTTTTGCTAAGAATGTAGGATATTGTATGATATTGATGCTTTATAAGATACGTTAGGTTATTTATCGTGATATTTGCATGATGTGGGCCAAGAACTCTCATTTATATGTTGGGGGATACTTATAAAAAAAAAAAAAAACAGCAAGATATATGTGTGTGTACAGATTTATGTAATATGATGTTTTATAATTCATATAAAAAACAGGGAACAATCAGCGCAAACACAATAAAAGAGCACAAACAAATGCAAGCTGAACACTATAGGTAATCACATAAGCCTAAAGATAATTTGTAAAAACAATCGTAAGTGCAGCACAAAAAATTATTAAGAAGAAGGAAAAAGTCCAATACAGATCAATGGGAACTCCAATAACCAGACAGATGGAATTATAAGATCCCTTGTGAAGAAAGGTGGAAATAGATTCTTCCAATAATAGGTGACAATATCCTCCACTACATAAGCCAAAATACGCTTACCAGAAATGGTGGACCTCCTTTTTACAGAAGGTCAGGAGCACGTTTAACCCCACAGGGATGATGTTAACCTCCAGAAGGGCTTGAGCGATCCTCAATCCGGGCACATGGAGCTCCTGTCCAGCAGTGAGGTCTAGCTGAAAAAGCCTCAGAAACCATTTTTTGGGAATGATAAACTCTGTGTTCTCCTTATAACAATACAAGTCAGTAGGATAGGCAAAACATCAAGTCTTAAATTCCGCTGAACTGCATTTTCATAGTATATTAAATAGATATAGCTAAGAATTTTTGAAAATTCAATCCCATAAGACTGGGATGCAAGCTGGAATAGCTGCAGCTAAATAGGTGAAAGCAGATCAGGTATCCACCTCGGAACGATCCATCAAAGCTCTCAGGGATTACCCCTTAGAAAGGAGGGACAGATATCTGTGATTTCATTGTAGTATTGTGTTCACAGAGATCCCTGGCGTTTCTTGGCTGTATTTTGATTCATGCTTTAAGACATAGGAGAGGTAAAAAAATAAACCATAGTAATTAAAATTAGGCTACTGACTTAGACAGTATAGCAGTGACTGACAGAGGAGACCCATGCTGACTGTTATTGTATAATATTCTACAGTATAGTATGTGCAGGGATGGACAAAAAGTGAAATGGTTTTGGGTTTAGCAAACTTTGTGGGAAGACTACAGAATTAAAACTAATGAAATATCTGGACTGACTATATTGACCTATGACATGACAAGGGTAATAGTAACTGGTAGGTGGAGTCAAGGTTAAGAAATTATAAGAATTTTAAATTTATTGTATGGGAAATAGTATTGGCTAGAAACTAGGAAATAAAATGTAAAAGAATAATCTATATAAAATACTTCATACTGAAAACATGTACTAATATTGTTGAGGAATATTCTAAGAGTATTGTATTATGATAAAACTATATAGATACATGTATATTATTTTAGCGGATGTTGTAGAAGTAAAAGGAACGCACTAAATAAAGTTATTAGATAAAATTATAGTGTAGGAGCCATTGCTTTGTAGGTTTCCCTGAAATGCTTGCCAGAGGCCTAGTGTATCCTGACGCTGACTATTTTTTTACAACTTTAATTTTGAAGTGTATTTTATATCCAGACAAATATCGGGTGATCGCAGAAGACATGATGCAACTTGTTACAAATGTTAATTGCTACAAAGGAAGGATTTCATGCAATAAAGGAGGAACTGGAACATCTGAGACTTGTATCTTTGTAGAACAGGTATGCACTGAACTTGTGTCTTACAGCATCCAAAGCAGCTTGTGCTATGATACTGGACCAGCAAATGATGATGAAAAAGAAGATCTCTCCAAAAACATCAAGCACTTGGCTAAGCTGAACAGACCTATGCAGGAAAAGGCAGAGCCTTATGGGACTGAGTCTGCTGAATGGTCCCTGGAACCACAAATTTGGCTTTCATTCACTAGCTAAATGGATTGTTCCTCTACCCTGTTATTCTTGATGTGATGTTGCTGAGTAACTGTTGTCTGTTGCAAGAAGTTTGTGGCAAGGATGATCACGATGCCACTGAGACTGACAACTATGTCTTCCTTGCCACATATGGAGAAGACTTTGCAGCTACAGAAGAAGATGCAGTGTGTTTTTGATTGGACTGATTTATTTTTTATTTTTTTTGGACGATTTATGTGATAAGTGTCAGGTACATGGGATCTCTGAAGGGCATGGTGGGTGATCTGTATTGTAATTGCTGTGAGGCTTACCCCTCAACAGGGGGGAAATGTAGTCGAATTTCATATTAACCAATATATTTTATGTTTTTCATATTAATTTGCACATGTTTTATTGATAAAATCATTATTATTTATATTATTATTCATATTATTATTATATAGTAGCGGTCTTATCACTATTATTATTCAATAGTAAAGCAACAGTTTTTAATCTTTATTAATGTATACTATGTTATTCCATAAATATACAAAGTCTTCATTTTTAAATGTTGAACTTTAGATGACCTCTCTGCTTCTTTCTGATATTTTTTATAAGATAGTTTACTGGGTGAAAGTGTATTAGGATACTTCAGTTTTTAAATTCACTAATTAAAAGAAGAGAAACACTTTGACAGCAGTTGAACTATAGTCTGATAAAATAACATTCCTTAAAGGTAATAAATAAACATTGTCAAGTATAAGAAGTTTCATGTGGAATATGGGAAAGTTATGTATATTAATTTAGTTTGACAGCTTGTGTCCTCACACAACTGATGTGTATGTATGTATGGATAATTAAACAATATTGAATAAAGTAGTTTATATATATATATATATATATATATATATATATATATATATATATATAATGTAAACGATACAGTACTTTTTTGTGAAACCAATATATGAATATATACATATGGGATTGTATAGTGAAAAACTATAAGACATATAAAGACATGGGGTTATTACAAGTTAATTTTCCCAAAGTCGTAAATCTATTATCCTTGAGTTGCTAAAGTCTTATCAGGACAAGGAGGGTTTGATTTAACATGACTGGGTGCCATACTGTCTCTATACAAGTATTTTAATGGGCAAAGCCATAGACAAAAACAGTTATAAATCATTTTAATAAACATGTAGGAATTCTGGGAATGAATAAGTTTGTCTGGTTGTATGACAAGTGTCAGATTTATAGTTAGTTACATTGACATAGATCTTAGCAACCAATCATGTTGTACCTAATATGCTTGCATTGTAAGAAACTGTATAAATTAGACCTGCATCTGCATGTAATACGTTGAACATAAACCTGTATGTTCCCAGCTGTTGTTAATAAACCTGCATCACTGAAGTCCTGCCTGGTTCAATACATTATTATTCTACTTTACTCTCTGCTGGTGGCTCACTTTTTTTAGCATATCAGTTACAGTTTTAGGGAATTGTGCGCTGTGAACTTAGAAGACCAAGCCTTTTCTGGCACTTTTTGTTTACAAGATTAAATCAGTATTTTTTGCTAGAAAATTACTTATACCCCCCAAACATTATATATATATATATATATATATATATATATATATATATATATATATATATATATATATATATATATATATATATAATGTTTGGGGGGTATAAGTAATGGGATGATATCTATATATATAGCAGACACCCTAGAGAATAAAATGGTGATTGTTGCAATTTTTTACGTCACACAGTATTTGCGCAGCGGTTTTTCAAACAAAATTTTTTAGGGGAAAAAATACACTCTAATTAATAAAAAATAAAGCACCATATATACCCCAATTTTTTTGGAAAATATGTTTGATGAAATTAGGCTGAGTAAATAGATACCTAACACAGTTAGATAGTCATGCTTTAAAATTGCACACGCTCAACTTTACTTAATATGGTACTTTAAAATCTCCATAGGCGACACTTTAAAAATGTTTACAGGTTAACCGTTTAAAACTATAGAGGAGGTTTAGCACTATAATCATTGCTCTCTCTCTAAAATTTGTGGCGATAACTCACATGTGTGTCGTGAGATCACTGTTTACATATGCGTGAGCGACGGACGTATGTGTTCGCTTGTGTGCATGAGAATGGGGGGATGTGGGTGCTTAAAATGTTTTTTTGTTTGCTTGTTTATTTTATTTTCTATTTTTGCATAGTCCCTTGTATCCCATGTAATAGAAATAAGGATGACAGGTCCCCTTTATGGAGATATCTGTGGTCAAAAAGACCCCAGATCTCTCCTTTACCTTCAAAAGCAAAAGATCACAAATTTTTTTTGATCTGTTGCGTTAAAAAAAATGAATTGTTTACTTCCACCCATGATGTCACAATGTTGCTTTGGTCCTCCAAAGCCAGAGTCGCAATCAAAGATGATCTAGTCTTTTATCGCCTCTGTAACCAGCCGGCTGCACCTTCGGATTGTGGGGGGGGGGAGGCGTCCCCTCCTGCCACTTCTGAAAGCTTTCCAGTGGCTTATGAGCTGTTCTGAGCACTTTCAAAAGAAAGCCAGCCCCCAGTTGAAAACAAAAAGGGGGTTATGGCTGTCAGCTTCAGGCATAACCCCGGTAAACCACTTGCAAACCGCAACGTATATATACATATTCTGATTAGCAAGTAGTTAAAAGGCTGTCCCTGTCATCTTTATTTATGATTTATATAAACTACTATTATTAAATGTCTATCAAACATCCCAGCTGAATATGCTATTGTTATGTATAGTAAAACAGTTAATAACAAATTGCCATATATACAATTAGATGAGGCTATCCTTTCATAGTATGCATAATTTAACCCTTTACATGTACTGTTACATTTACATGTAAGATTAAATATACTGTACTGTTCTGTTAAGATGTGCTTGTGTAAGATTGTGTTTGTGATCATAGTTCCTAATGTTTAAATAGCAATTACATATGATCTTCAAGTTCCAGCATTTTCTATTTTTGTGCAGATGTTACAACTCTAGCTTCTAGACAAATAAGTAATTGTACCCCTCATCCTCCTGTCATCAGCTCATCAAACTCACCACTGTACTACCGTGTTATAGGATGTCATGTGATGTTGAGTGGTTAAGTGAATCTGAGGATTCAGATAGCTATCACTGTACAGTCTACTGTCACTAAAGTAAGAAAAATATGTTATTCAAAAGCATTCAAATTTTTATCTTTGACAATAAGCATGTTAAGAAATAAGATGTTGTTTCTTTTTTTCAGATTGTGTATGTCCAGGCATTTCCTTATATTTTTTGTATATAGATTATTTGTTTTTCTACATCTGGGCAGGAATATTCCAAACATCTCGGTTCCCTGAAAACATGATTAAGGGCCTGCATTGATGATAGACAAATACAAAGTGCTTTTGACAAATATTATTAACTCTACCTGCCATAAAAGTTGTTTCCACACTTGCTACTGCCTTGAATAACCACCTCTGCATTTGCGATAAGAGCTACAGTGATACACTCTATCCGTGATCATTATTGATGGACTGCCCCAGTACACTGTGTGTTCAATTTTATTTTTCCACAAAACAAATAGTATGACAAGCAACAAGGAAGGATGTCTTCTGTGTGTAGCCCCTTGGAAGACATCTCATCAGACAAAACGTGCGTAGGGTAGAGTTTAGTGGTGACATTATAACGCCCGCCCAGAGAGTCAGTGGTGCTGTGCGTTATGCTTGTCATACTATTTATAACTTGTTTATTTTTAAATGTTGTTTAAACAGTACTTCACTATGGGATTCCCTTGCTTTTCTCTGCTGAGATTGTTATATGAAAAGCAATGTAGTGACAACTTTTAGGGCATGACATTTATTAGAGAGTGAGGCTTGAGGCTTGCTGAGGTGTGAGAGGAAGAGAGCTGGAGCCATCCATCCATGTGGGATTTGTCATCTTTAAATGCTGATTTAGACCTTTTGAGTTGTGGGGTCTAAGGATTTGGTAAACGGCATTATAATCCCTTCGTGGTTGGTGCACAGAAGCTGCATGAAGATTTTTCACTCTTTTAGTGGACTTTGATTTTTCGTTTGTAGGACTTTTTATTTTTTTAATTGTTTGTTATACACTATATATTGAATTAGAAGTTTTCCTGAAAATGCAACACTATTTTCTTCAAGTTCTCGTCTTGACTTTTGGTGATATTGCTGTGTTTACACCCATGTACACCCATACTAGCTAGTCTGTTTTCTCCCAGATCAAGACACTACTATTTTCATATGTGACTTCTCTATATTTGGTTATCTACACCAACAGTTTAAAATTAAAAACAAAATACAGAATGTTCATATTTATCTCAATGCATTCATGTAATGAAGCATGTGATATATACAATATTGCATTCTTATCTTGTTGTAATATCTATATACTTTTTGCTGTGTAATATATACTTTCTTTTCTGTATTTGAAAATCTCGATAATACAAATGTATTAAATTAAACTGAATATACTATATAATGTTTATCATATCACCAGCTTATGTATGTAGAGTTTTTCAAATCTAACTTATTTTGAAAGTTCAAGTGAAGAAAAATCTCAAATATCAGATAAAAATGATAAGTATAGACAAGAGAACCTTTAAAATATTGTACACTATAAGAAATTAAAATAGAGAAGAGAATCTTAGAGCCCATTTACACAGTTGCAATATGCTAACATGCATTTTACTACACTAGTGCGATACAGTGGCATTAAGAAGGAATGCCAAGGCATCCTGCCAATGTATTGCAATACAAGATGATGTAAATTGTTGTGCACTGCATTGCAGAAAAAGGTGCATGTGTATATTTTACAGCAATTCATTGAGTTGACAGTTTTTTCAAATGAGTGGAGTGCCTGAACGCTGTGTACCCCACTCACTGGGACTTCAGCTGATCACCGGGGCGGTTATTACTGTCTGTCATTGGCTCCTTTTCAGTACCCCTCCTTCACTAGCAGCCTGTGCATGCTGACAAGCTGCAAAAAGAACTAGGGCAGTGCTCAGAAATCCCTAGCACACTACCTGCTGATAGAGAGAGAGCGCCTAAGCATGGCCGAACAGCTGGGGAACCAGTGTGTATGATGAGGCCACAATATAATGCACCGGGAACAAGATTATAGATTTTTTGGATACATTCTGGTGTCACTTTGACTTTGGATAGAAGTAACGGTTGCGTAAAAATTGGTCTTAGGGTGTCGTGGCGCCTTTCCACCATAACCCTATAGAGGTAATCTTGATGAAAGCAAGAATTGACCTTGCTGTAAAAAATTGCAATGCTATGCACCTGTCAAACAGGTGCAGAAAAATTGGTCTTTGGGTGTTGGTGCGCCTTCCCACCGTACCCCTATAGAGGTACACCTAATGAAAGCAAGAATTGGCCTTGATGTAAAAAAATGCAATGATATGCACCTGTGAAACAGGTGGATAAAAATTGCTCTTTGGGTGTCGGGGGCGCATTCCCACCGTAACCCTATAGAGGTGCTCTTGATGAAGGCAAAAAAAAAACAGGTGCTGAAAAATTGGTCTTTGGGTGTTAACTGTGCCCATGAATCCTATACCAAAACATTCTTCCAGATGAAATGATCGAACACCCTCAAAGCTAGGTAGCCTCGAAGTCCTGCAGAGATTCCACATCCCAAAAAGACTTAATCAGTGACATCGACATCAGGGGCTTCATAGCTGGTAATCCAGGACTGATTCATCTTTATAAAAGTCAAACGGTCCACGGAGTCTGTGGACCGTTCCTAGGATCCATCGTTTGGTCCCGCCCAGCCTCCCCCTTTTGGAGCGCTAGAAGTTCAGCGCTCAGAGCCCATTAGACTCACTGCCATGTGGTAGGTGTGTCCAACGTATCTGGTAAGAGTATTTCATCTTTTCCATCTGATTACTGCTCTTGAATTTTCCAGACTCATTCGGGTCATACCATTTAGATGCACACTTTCACGTGTTGCTATGCTGTTTTGTGAAATACTTTTGTATATGTATTTCAGTGTATTTGCTTTCATGCACACCACCACCATTTGTTGTTTTAAGTACTGTTTGCACCCATATTTACAGTGGGTCTTTTTATTATCACTTGTAGATTATTGTTATTCATATCCATAGAGATAGCTCACTTTTTAAAACCACACTAATTATTTACACATTAATCCAATAAAGTGACTTGTGCCCAGTGCCTGTTCAGAATAATGCTGATTATCTTTTCAAGTGACAATGGTGCCAGGTGATATTATCCATGCTAGTAATAAGATTGCACTCACCAGATGGCCTTACCCCCCCAGGGGTATTGAACGTTAACAGTGTGAGCCACTGTGTAGCTCTCTGGAACCTGCTGAGCAATCTGTGAATCACTTGCTGGCTTTCCACCAGGTTATCACATACAAAAAAGAGGAGTGCACATAGCATAATATTGCTTAAAAATGCTTTATTTTTAATAAGATGTGAAGATATACTCACATTTTGCTAAAATTTGACATGCATCAATGAAAAAATAGTAAGTGAAAAAAACTGCTCTGGAAGAAAAAAACTTTAAAAGACAAGCTGCAACACAATGTGAGATGCACACAAAAACAAATAGAAACAACAATGGTTGGGCTCTAAACCTAAAATGTAAATAATAGTGACAAGTAATTCAAGAAAATATAAAAGTCCCAAAATGAACCAGTGAACTATTATGGTATAGGTGATAATAAGCAAAAGTTCTAATATCGGCCGAATATCCAGTGAAACAGCCTTTATCACTTTAGTGAAGATATCGACTGGTGAGCAATTCCTAAATTAGTGACGTTGCTTGCAAGCCCACCACCATAAAAGATGTGTGCTTACCAGATGCACAAACAAAAAATGCCTGTGGCTAGCACCAATCATCCGGACCGGACATCCATGGACCCAAAGGAACTCTGCTGGAAGCTGGTATGCAACTCAATACATGGTGAAATGAACGTGGCTCGGAAAAAAAAAATTCAAAGAGCAGCCATAGATAAAACCCACTAGGTGATTTATTTAAAAATTATTTAAAAACAGTGCCAATAAGCATTTACAGAAGAATTCAACAAACATGGTAGCATGTATTAGAAGGGGGTTCACCAAACATTCGGTATCCAAGCATGATCTGACTGCCCATAATAGGGACCCTTCTAATACTATTTTTCTAGGAATAGATAAATATAACCCCCATTGGAGGGGTAGCTGTCTTGTAAGAAGTATTTCCAAACTCGAGATGGCATGGGTACATAAGATAAAAAGCTATACCCCTATGGTTTAAATACTGAAGTTGATGTTAATGCATTTATAGATAATGCTTTATTGCTTAGATCCCTTATGCTATATTGTTTTAGACATGATTTGATACCATGTGAACTCGATTTGAATCTTGTAGAGTGGAATTCTTACCCTTCTTTAATGCACGGGAGGTTGTCCTTCATTAAGAGTAATGTGTCCAAGGGAGATGCCCTCTAGTTCAGAATTCTTAGGTTAGCTTGGTTTGTTATTTATTACCATTTTGGCTGTAGGGGGTCATTTAGTGTGACAGCTGTCACTGTTTTTGATGACCTATCCTCACCAGTTTGATTTTTGGTGATTAATTTATGGGTTCAGTTTTTCTCTAGATTGGCCGATTGCACTTTCATTCCTAATATCGGCTGACCTGATTGTTAGTATTGTCAGGTTAATGTTCACAGCACCTGATTTGTTTACTTTTGGTTACATGCTACCATGTTTGTTGAATTCTCATCACGGCAGGTATGATGCATGTCACCAATATGGTTTCGGTTGGCCGATATCATCGTTTTATCGCAGTAGACATCGTATCATCGTATATCATAGTAGACTACATTTAGTATTTATGTTGATATGCTATAGGACTATTAGCAGCGTCTATTGTGGATACAGAGTGTTTATTATGACACCTGGTGTGTATTTAATAGTTGTCCTTGCCTGTTTTTCATTATTCAATGATATTATATTATGATCTTTTTCTTATTTCTATTTTTAAGTTTTTATTTATGTATATATTTTTTAGTTTTTTCGTTCTTATGTAGGAATTTAGTGTCAGCAGCACAGCAGGCTGTGCCGATTTTCAGCTTCTAAATAGTGTTTATAAATAGCGTCTCTTAGAGAGTGATTTAGTATTGTTTCTCTTAGATTTAATTTGCTGTGACACGGGGGTTGTGCTTGGAGGAGTTATTTTGGCCATTTGGATGGTAAATAAGATAGTTACTTGTTTACTATAAGTTAGTATCCCTCAAGGCTCAATGTGCAGATTACTTCTGGCATTGTAATGGGGTTCCCCTTATCCAATATTGCGTTTTTCACCAGCCACCTACGATTCAGAATGAGGCTTGGTTTTGTCTTTATAAGCAGTGTGTCAGTTCGCCGCCTGTGCCCCATGACAACGTCAAACCTGTGATGAAATGCATCGGGAGGAGCGAAATACTGACGTCACCATGCGCTACGTTCCATTTGTTTTGAAGCACGAGCGCGTGTATTGCAGCTGGTCGGCCGCATTATTTTTATTCCATGCACGGGCGTGTGTATTGCAGCCGGCCATGCTGTATATGCCTATTGACATTGTTTTTTAATAAAATTTAAATAAATCACCTAGTGGGTTTTATCTATGGCTGCTCTTTGAATTTTCTTTCTGAACCACGTTCTATCTGCCATGTATTGAGTTGCATACCAGCTTCCAGCAGAGTTCCTTTGGGTCCATGGATGTCCGGTCCGGATGATTCCCCCCCTTTCCTACTGATGCGGTGATGGGACCAGGATTGGAACTCCACTGAGGAAAAGGTCCTGGCTGGGTGTTAGCCACAGGCATTTTTTGTCTGTGCATTTGGTAAGCACACATCTTTTATGGTGGTGGGTTTGCAAGAAATGTCACTAATTTTGGAATTGCTCACCAGTCGATATATCTTCACTAAAGCTATAAAGGCTGTTTCACTGGATATTCGGCCGATATTGGAACTTTTGCTTATTATCACCTATACTATAATAGTTCACTGGTTCATTTTGGGACTTTTATATTTTCTTAAATTACTTGTCACTATTATTTACATTTTAGGTTTAGAGTGCAACCATTTTTGTTTCTATCAATGAAAAAATGTAAACAGACAATCGTGGCTCTGACCGGAAGTGACGCAAAGACATATTTAACTATGCGTTTCATCATTCAAGGCGCCAGGTGACATCTTGAATGACGAAATGTGTAGGGAGGGGTCACAATACCTCGTTGATGGCCCTCTGCTGCATGTATAACCGCTACAGCATTGCCAAAGTCGAGTTCCACCTGGTGGGCATGTCACAAATCAGGCAGTTTACGGGCAGGTGGAATTCCTGCTGAATTTCAGCCAACAGAGCACTGGTTATGTATTACCGTCTGAAATGGCTACAGACTCTTCTGGCCAGCTTTAGCACATCTTGCAACCCTGGGTACTGAAGCACTGTATGGCACCTTTTAGCCTGACTCATGGAATAGCCCTTTGAACGCTTAGGGGGTACCTGATGTTCATAGGACAATTCTGCAGAGGAGGGCATAGAGGTGGCAGAGGAGGAGGGGGTAGAGCTCACATGTCTAGTATCATCACCACCAGCTGTATGGAGACATGGGGGCACAACAAGCTGCATCCTTTCAAGTTGCAAGTAGCTTTACCCAGTGTGCAGCAAACAAAATATATTACCCCTGCCCATGCTTGCTGGATCATGTGTCAGCAGTAAGGTCGATTTTACGGATGACTGCCTTGCCCAATAATGCCAGAACTTTCCCTTCCACTTGATGGTAGAGAGATGGAAAAACCTTGCGTGAAAAGTAGTAGCAACGGGGAACCTGCCATTGTGGTAAAGCACATTGTGCAAATTCACGGAAGGGGCAGAATCCACCAGGCTGAAAGGCAGAAGTTTGAGAGCCAAAAGCTTTGATAAGCTTGCATTTAGACGCTGGGCATGTGGGTGGCAGGGACTGTATTATTTTTTCTGCTGCAGCAGATGGGGCAGAGAAATTTGCCGGCTACAGTCTACAGCTGGTGGTGTGCTGCTGGCAGATGTGCTGGTAGGACCTGGGACACCCTGTGCTATATCATCATCCCTGTCAGGGACAGACTGAAATGGGTAAGGAGGAGAAGGAGGAGGGACAGATTTGTGCCCTTTTTGTGCGGCTTTTAGGTTCTCTTGCCAAAGGACTGAGTGGTTGGACATTAAATGCCTTGTTAAGCATGTTTTAAAAAATTAGGACATTTTGAGCGGACTTTACCGGTACCAGAAAAGGAACACTACATCATTTTATGAAAATCTTTTTATTACAAATACGTTACAAAAAAAAGATTCTAAAAAATATTAGCACAAGATAAAAACAGAAAATTGAAGCTCTCATTGATATAACCACATAATATATATATCACATTGGATCCCTATCACTGCTGAGTCAAAGAGGTGGACGTTTCGCTTTATGTTTCCTCAGGACCTTATTTCTACTAAAAAGGAGATTCTGTATAGAAAAGAGAGGAGGGAGACATCATATTCCAGTGATGGCGAACCTTGGCATCCCAGATGTTTTGGAACTACTTTTCCCATGATGCTCAACTACACTACAGTGTAGTTGAGCATCATGGGAAATGTAGTTCCAAAACATCTGGGGTGCCAAGGTTCGCCATCACTGTCATATTCCAATTGCATGAGAAATGCAGCATAACATTTAAATAATATAATCCCAATATATAATATGGAGATCAATGTACTAGGAGTGCCATTCACAAATCATAGAGAGCCCTCATACGTGTAACATGCCATGTGCTATTTAGAAGCGGTTAGATCAGCGATATCATCCCTAGATCAATCAGCCAATGTACGAAAAGGCCCCATTCTGAAAGGGACAAGAGAAAAATCAGCCTCTAAAGAAATATAAGCATAATATTTACTAACGTTCAACCATATCCATAATGATATACTACTTACTGGGCCAAGAAACCCCCAGAGTAACTACATCGGGATACAAATCAACCGCCAGTTCACAATATCATTCAATATGGCTACTTTATCCAATTAGCTCCTAAAGTGAGTATGAGACACATGGAATGATCAGCATTGCAGATGGCAGAAACCCCCTTGTCTAACAATAGAAGTCAATAGAATCAAATAAAACAATACCATAAATACCTTGATGGTATTCAGGTAGGAATCAATGACGGAGTAGTTTATTGGAACTTTAAGTATCCTCCACGAAAAAACATTAGATAAAGTGAAATCTAAAAATAGAGATCATAATGTGTTATCAGATAAATCATATTAATCACCCACCACGTAATTGCAGATTGAAAAGCTGTTCCAATTAGGGGCAGCAATCAGTTGCAAACTTACCAGCAAATCAGTGTTAGAAGTCAACATCAGTTAATATGTATTGCATAGCCACTGATGTTGTCCATATCCACTAGCGACAGCTTCAGCCAGATAGTCTAAAGAATGTATATATAGATGCAGATAGGCTTCAGTTACACAACACCCCTCAATAGTGCTGATAAAAATCATCATCATCACGGACACCTCACACAGACTCACCTAACAGTGCTTTCCCTGAATAACACCACAGCAACAATTACTGCCAGCACAATCACCATTAAATAGGAGGAAATAGTGGTGCCAAAAACCAGCCAGTTACTTAGTCTGACTTAAATCAGCTGTGCGAAGATGCACACAGGGGGGTGAGGCAGGGGGCTTCACCCCGTGTAATGTATCAGGATACCCATACGGCACAGATGGGCAGCACCATAGTGTGCCATGCATGTGCTGTAAGGACATCGGAGCCTGCATTAGAGCCGAAAGTGCACGCATGCACAGTGGCTAGCAGCAGGCAGTCAGAGAAAATATAGAATGATGAACCTCAGATAATAACGGTCCTCCACAGACAGACCTAAAATAGCAAAGACGCCTCTACCCTAATACAATTACCACATTTACCATGTAAACCTACTCTAAAGGGGCTAGAATGGACAAAAGCACAATAGTACGCCATTAGAAACCTATTGTTATTAAATAATAAAATACATACAATAAATGCTCATGGGGGATTTCCCCTACTCCAACCACCGCAACACCACCACCATGGACATGCAGGGGCCATAGGTAAGCCAACCTGCTTCCAGATTTTTACCATGCAGGGGGTCCTTATTGCATATAAAGAGAAAGAACACCTGATCAGAACTGCATATGGGAAGCTCCATGGCACGTCACAAAAATATGTGCACTTAAAATAGATCTTCAAAGACAAAGGAAAGAAATAAATTTATCCCATGTATAGAATTAAAAATTACAGATGCTGCATTTATTATCCAAACCTCCAAAGACAATTTTTTAAATACTCACGATTCCAATCTCATTAACAATAGTTTATAGCTCATGATTCAGTTCAATGATTTGAAAAAACAAAACCTATTAGGACACATACAGGCAAATAGGAATGGTGTAACCCTATCATAATTTAAGATGACTAGCTTTTAATTTATGTGAGGAGAGGTTAGGTCTTAAAGAGCCACCACTTTTAACCCAAAAATGGTTTATAACTAAGGGCCTCATTGAGGACAAGGACAAGTAGCATTTAATTTAAAAATCCATTTGGCCTCCCGCTGCAGTAATTTTTTGTCCACATTTCCTCATCTAGGGTCCTCCAGGACCCTTTCTAAAACTGTAAACTGCACCATTGATGTGTCATGCTTATGTTGGAGGGTAACATGTCTCCAAATTGGGGTATATAATAGATTTTTTCTAATGTAGTAGATGTGGTCATAAATTCTCTTCCAAAATTTCCTGAATGTCTTTCCAACATAAAATGATCCACATTTACATTACACATTTCTTTTGGCAGTCAACATAATGATCAATTCTATGTGTATTACCATTTGGAAGAGTGAAGGATGCTTCTTCTAAAATCCAGTTACAGTACTCGCAACTACACATGCCCTTCAAATGTTCAATTGACACCTCAGATTCCTGGAAGTGACTATGGACTAAGCCAGGGGTCCTCAAACTTTTTAAACAGGGGGCCAGTTCACTATCGGTCAGACTGTTAGAGGGCCGGACTATAGTTCGGACGCGCTGTGATAAAAGTCCCGCCCTCCTCCTACCTAGACCAGCTTGTGGCTCATTCTATCTCAACACTCCAAATCAGTCCATCATATCTAAGGCACCCCAAAGAGGACCACCCTAACCACAGCACCCCAAAGAACCCCACACTAGCGGGATGCACAGGGGGAGGCAGTGGGGTGGAGGGGGGACTGCAGAGCGGTCAGAAGGACAGTGGGATGCACAGGGGGACAGTAGGATGGACAGGGGGACAGTGGGATGGAGAGGGGGACAGTGGGATGGAGAGGGGGACAGTGGGATGGACAGTGGGATGGACAGGGGGAAAGTAGGATGGAGAGGGGGACTGTGGGATGGAGAGGGGGATTGTGGGATGGACAGGGGGACAGTGGGATGGACAGGGGGAAAGTAGGATGGAGAGAGGGACTGTGGGATGGAGAGGGGGACTGTGGGATGGACAGGGGGATAGAGGGATGGACAGGGGGACAGAGGGATGGACAGGGGGACTGTGGGATGGACAGGGGGACTGTGGGATGGACAGGGGGACAAAGGGATGGACAGGGGGACAGAAGGATGGACAGGGGGACAGAGGGATGGACAGGGGGACTGTGGGATGGACAGAGGGATGGACAGGGGGACTGTGGGATGGACAGGGGGACAGAGGGATGGACAGGGGGATGGACAGGGGGACTGTGGGATGGACAGGGGGACAGAGGGATGGACAGGAGGATGGACAGGGGGACTGTGGGATGGACAGGGGGGCAGACGGATGGAGAGAGGGATGGACAAGGGGACTGTGGGATGGACAGGGAGACAGAGGGATGGACAGAGTGATGGACAGGGGGACTGTGGGATGGACAGGGGGACAGAGGGATGGACAGGGGGACAGAGGGATGGACAAGGGGACAGAGGGATGGATAGAGGGACTGTGGGATGGACAGGGGGACAGAGGGACTGTGGGATGGACAGGGGGACAGAGGGACTGTGGGATGGACAGGGGGACAGAGGGATGGACAGGGGGACCGAGTGATGGACAGGTGGATAGAGGGATGGACAGGGGGTCAGAGGGATGGACAGGGGGACAGAGGGATGGACAGGGGGGCTGTGGGATGGACAGGGGGACTGTGGGATGGACAGGGGGACAGAGGGATGGACAGGAGGATGGACAGGGGGACTGTAGGATGGACAGGGGGACAGATGGATGGAGAGAGGGATGGATAAGGGGACTGTGGGATGGACAGGGAGACAGAGGGATGGACAGAGTGATGAACAGGGGGACTGTGGGATGGACAGGGGGACAGAGGGATGGACAGAGGGATGGACAGGGGGACTGTGGGATGGACAGGGGGACAGACGGATGGAGAGAGGGATAGACAGGGGGACTGTGGGATGGACAGGGGGACAGAGGGATGGACAGGGGGACTGTGGGATGGATAGAGGGATGGACAGGGGGACATAGGGATGGACAGGGGGACTGTGGGGTGGACAGAGGGACTGTGGGATGGACAGGGGGACTGTGGGATGGACAGGGGGACAGAGGGATGGACAGGGGGACAGAGGGATGGACAGGGGGACTGTGGGATGGACAGGGGGACTGTGGGATGGACAGGGGGACAAAGGGATGGACAGGGGGACAGAAGGATGGACAGGGGGACAGAGGGATGGACAGGGGGACTGTGGGATGGACAGAGGGATGGACAGGGGGACTGTGGGATGGACAGGGGGACAGAGGGATGGACAGGGGGATGGACAGGGGGACTGTGGGATGGACAGGGGGACAGAGGGATGGACAGGGGGATGGACAGGGGGACTGTGGGATGGACAGGGGGACAGAGGGATGGACAGGAGGATGGACAGGGGGACTGTGGGATGGACAGGGGGGCAGACGGATGGAGAGAGGGATGGACAAGGGGACTGTGGGATGGACAGGGAGACAGAGGGATGGACAGAGTGATGGACAGGGGGACTGTGGGATGGACAGGGGGACAGAGGGATGGACAGGGGGACAGAGGGATGGACAAGGGGACAGAGGGATGGATAGAGGGACTGTGGGATGGACAGGGGGACAGAGGGACTGTGGGATGGACAGGGGGACAGAGGGACTGTGGGATGGACAGGGGGACAGAGGGATGGACAGGGGGACCGAGTGATGGACAGGTGGATAGAGGGATGGACAGGGGGTCAGAGGGATGGACAGGGGGACAGAGGGATGGACAGGGGGGCTGTGGGATGGACAGGGGGACTGTGGGATGGACAGGGGGACAGAGGGATGGACAGGAGGATGGACAGGGGGACTGTAGGATGGACAGGGGGACAGACGGATGGAGAGAGGGATGGATAAGGGGACTGTGGGATGGACAGGGAGACAGAGGGATGGACAGAGTGATGAACAGGGGGACTGTGGGATGGACAGGGGGACAGAGGGATGGACAGAGGGATGGACAGGGGGACTGTGGGATGGACAGGGGGACAGACGGATGGAGAGAGGGATAGACAGGGGGACTGTGGGATGGACAGGGGGACAGAGGGATGGACAGGGGGACTGTGGGATGGATAGAGGGATGGACAGGGGGACAGAGGGATGGACAGGGGGACTGTGGGATGGACAGGGGGACTGTGGGGTGGACAGAGGGACTGTGGGATGGACAGGGGGACTGTGGGATGGACAGGGGGACAGAGGGATGGACAGGGGGACAGAGGGACAGAGGGATGGACAGGGGGACAGAGGGACTGTGGGATGGACAGGGGGACAGAGGGACTGTGGGATGGACAGGGGGACAGAGGGATGGACCAGGGGCACCGAGGGATGGACAGGTGGACAGAGGGATGGACAGGGGGACTGTGGGATGGACAGGGGGACTGTGGGATGGACAGGGATACTGTGTGATGGACAGGGGGACAGAGGGATGGACAGGGGGACAGAGGGATGGACAGGGGGACACTTACACATATGGACTTGCCTCTGACTGTCTCCTCGACCTCTCATTTCTCATTTCTTCCTAGTAGGCTGTTCCCTGAAGCCTGCGCTCTCCCTGCTGGACTCCTCTTCCTCCTCGCTGTCCTGGGACAAGTTGAGCGTCCCCTCCGCGCCTCCTGTCTGCCATGCCAGTGAGAAGTGAATCCGCGGGGCTGCACTGGAAACTACACTTCCCAGCGTGCAGCGCGGCACACGGAGCCCTCCTTAGAGATGACTGGGGTGGGGGAGGCGGCTTGTGTAGCTTGTCTGAGCAGAGCGGACATTCTCCCCTCCAGAGCAGAGTGGACCTGCCCAAGATAAGCCGACCTGGCCCCGGCCCGAGCCAAGCAGATCCGCCCCCGTCCGTGCCATTTATTAGTCTGGCTGGGAGTCCTGTCAGGAATCCGGCCCTGGGTGGGGTGGGCCGGATAAATGTCCTCGGCGGGCCGCATGTGGCCCGCGGGCCGTAGTTTGAGGACCCCTGGATTAAGCGATCCTTAAGGGATCTACAATTCTTATACGTAACTTGGGGGTAGTCCCAGAGATATATTTCATCAGGATGGGATCACCAGTTAGAAGGTGCCAATGTCTATCCAATGTTTTCCTTGTTAAGCATGTGGTACCCAAATGGATGGTGTTTTTGCCACGTTTGATGTGCCTGAGACACAGTTTGCAGATAGAAACAGTGCTATCATCTGCAGATGTGCCGAAAAAGGCCCATATAGCTAAGGGTTGGGGAGTGGGCCGGGAGATAACAGCTGCAGAATGTGATGAAATAGGGTGGCTCTCCCCTCTCTCTAGGCTCATGTTCCTGTCATCCCCAACCTCAGAACCAACATCTGAATCCAGTAATGGCTGGGCATCATCAAGGAGCAAGTGGCTTATGCTGTGGTAAAATAACTCAGCTGACTCCTCCAGGGCTGATGTTGGGGCTATGGCAGGAATAGATGTGGATAAGGGGGCAGGTTTATCCACTCTGGCAACTTCAGGGGGCTGCACACTTGTCTCTGCTTGCGTGACAGAGGATGAGGAGGTTGAGGAAGCTTTAGTAAGCCAGTCCACCAGCTCCCCTGCATGCTGTGGCTGGATAGCATGGGCAAACTCACTAAACAGAGGAAATTATGCCCTGCCTGAGGACTGACCACCACGTCCACCTTTGCTTGTGGATACATTTGTTGCTGGCCCCCTTAAAGTGCAGAGGGAACGTCTGTCTCTCCTTGTTGTCCTCCCAGACATTATTGGGAGGGAGGGTGCGGTGCTTATAAGCAGATGTAAAGAAAAAGTGGAAATCTGTACGTAGATGCATTTTAATCAATGTAAAGTGGTGTTTGGTGCACTTTAATTTGAGTACTCACACTACACAGACACACTCGATGGATATACTATAATATACTGCAATATAATCCGTCAAACGTACAGTGACGCACAGAACTATGTGGTATTAAACTTGCAGTAACGCACACAGAAGTAAATGGCGTTAAACTTGCAGTAACGCACAAAACTATATGATGTTAAACTGGCAGTAACAAACACAAAACTATATGGCGTTAAACTGGCTGTAACACACACATAGAACTATATGGTGTTAAACTGTTAGTAACGCACAAAACTCTATGGCGTTAAACTGGCAGTAACACACACAGAAGGAAATGGTGTTAAACTTGCAGTAATGCACACAACTATATGGCGGTAAACTGGCAGTAACGCACACAAAACTTTATGGCGTTAAACTGGCAGTAACGCACACAGAATTATATGGCGTTAAACTGGCAGTAACGCACACAGAACTATGTGGCATTAAACTGGCAGTAAAGCACAGAACTATATGGCGTTAAACTGGCAGTAACTCACACAAAACTATATGGTGTTAAACTGGCAGTAATGCACACAGAAGTAAATGGCGTTATACTTGCAGTGATGCACAAAACTGTATGGCGTTAAACTGGCAGTAACGCACACAAAACTATATGGCGTTAAACTGGAAGTAATGCACATAGAACTATATGGTGTTAAACTGGCAGTAATGCACACAGAACTATATGGCGATAAACTGTCAGTAATGCACAAAACTATATGGCATTAAACTTGCAGTAACACACAGAAGTAAATGGCGTTAAACTGGCAGTAATGCAAACAGAAGTAAATGGCATTAAACTGGCAGTAATGCACACAGAATTATATGGTGTTAAACTGGCAGTAACGCACACAAAACTATATGGTGTTAAATTGGCAGTAACGCACACAGAAGTAAATAGCGTTAAACTGGCAGTAACACAATCAAATAGACGGTGTTCAACCGTCACTACACTGACGCTATCTGAACTGTCCCTATT
Organism: Aquarana catesbeiana; assembly: GCF_042186555.1. Taxonomy (NCBI): domain Eukaryota; kingdom Metazoa; phylum Chordata; class Amphibia; order Anura; family Ranidae; genus Aquarana; species Aquarana catesbeiana. Next base: position 162,383,624 of record NC_133329.1, read on the forward strand.
CTAACTATACATTAATGTAAAGATTACTGACACGGTCTCACTACACTACACTCAAACTATATGAGCTGTCCCTACACTACACTAATGTCTGTATGCAGGGCTGGACTGGGACAAAAATTTGGCCCTGGACTTCATCCAGACCGGCCCACTTTAATTTTTCAAACACACACAAAAACAGTATATAAACTGTTGTATTGCACAGCATTGCAGAGTATTGTGGGGGCATTGCAGAGTATTGCACAGCATTGCAGAGTATTGCACAGCATTGCAGAATATTGTGGGGGCATTGCAGAGTATTGCACAGCATTGCAGAGTATTGTGGGGGCATTGCAGAGTATTGCACAGCATTGCAGAGTATTGTGGGGGCATTGCAGAGTATTGCACAGCATTGCAGAGTATTGTGGGGGCATTACAGAGTATTGCACAGCATTGCAGAGTATTGTGGGGGTATTGCAGAGTATTGCACAGCATTGCAGAGTATTGTGGGGGCATTGCAGAGTATTGCACAGCATTGCAGAGTATTGTGGTGGCATTGCAGAGTATTGCAGAGTAGTGTGGGGGTATTGCAGAGTATTGCACAGCATTGCATAGTAGTGAGGGATGGCTGAGCATGGATGGATGGATGTCTCTGTGCAGCGCTGTGGGCACTACACATACAGCCCACAGCGCTGCAGACATCCATCCATCCCCCTCCCCGCTCACTGTGTACCGATCAGTACACAGGAGGGGAGGAGAGGAACCGGCGTCATCAGACGGCGTCATTTGACGGCGAGATCACATGGTAAACGGCCGCGATCAGCGGTCATTTACCAGGATCCGTGATGCGTGGTCACGGATGTGTTCGGGTGTGCGCCCCAGGGGGCGCGCGAGAGGGGAATTCTGGGAGGACGTCATAGTACGTCCTCCCAGAGTTATCCAACCGCCCTGCAGCCGTCATTCGGCTATGGGCCGGTTGGTAAGTGGTTAATATTAATTTAATGCCACTGATCAATTATTAATTTAATGCCACTGGCCATGGTAACTGATGGATGAATAATTTAACCATGTCCAGTGGCAGTACATTTACAGTACAGATTAACCCCTCCCCCCCTCCCCCCACCATGCTGCATATTCAGTTACTTTATAATTTAACCATCACCAATGGCAGTACATTTACAATACTTTTAGTAACTGAATATGCAGCATGGCGGGGGGAGGGGTAAATCTGTACTGTATAAATGTACTGCCACTGGTCATGGTTAAATTATTCATCAGTTACCATGGCCAGTGGCATTAAATTAATAATTGACCAGTGGCATTAAATTAATATTAATGCCTGGCATTAATATTAATTTAATGCCACTGGTCAATTATTAATTTAATGCCACTGGCCATGGTAACTGATGAATAATTTAACCATGACCAGAGGCAGTACATTTATACAGTACAGATTTACCCCTCCCCCCCTCCATGCTGTACATTCAGTTACTTACTAGTAATTACTATTATTATTAGAAAAGTTATTATTACTATAGTGCTGCACTGCTGCTTACTTGAATGATGACAGACTCAGTGACACTATAGCCTTGGTCTCTCTGTACTTGTTGCTGGTGGTGGTTCAGAACTTCTGCTCCGCCTCCTCCTATGTCCCTGGGCCGCCTCCGCCCTCCGTCCGTGAGTGACGTCACGGCGCCGGGACAAAGAGGCAGCCCAAATAGCTATATTGATAGCTGTTAGGGGGAGTGCCTGGGGGAGTGTCAATGCCTGCCTGTTCTTTTGTGACGCCGGCGGCCGGCCCGCCCGCCGAGTGCAGGAGCGGAGCCGCCCGGCGCCAGGCGACACTCAGACGGAGAGAGACAGTGACACAGTCACTGTCTGACATCTGAGTCATTGTAGTGGCCCGCTGCCAATCGGCCCACCGGGAATCTCCCGGTAGTCCCGATGGCCAGCACAGGCCTGTCTGTATGAATGACAAGGTCTCACTACACTACAGTGAAACTATCTGATCTGTCCCTACTCTAGCTGCACACTATGCAAAGCTGAATGATGGTCCTCCTCACTACACTCACACTATCCTAAGACTGACACTAAACTAATATTCTACACTGACAACTAAAGCAAAATAGCACAGTATAGCACATTAACTAACTAATAGCACTGAACAGAGCCCTGTTCTATCTCTCTCCATGCCAAAATCACACTGAAAATGGCTGCCATTGAAAGAATACTTTTATACTGTGGGGCAGGAATGAGCCATGATTGGATAAAGTCATGATGACTCTGACAATGCTCTGTGCCCTGATTAGGGATGAGCTTCGAGTTCGAGTTGAACATGAGTTTAACTCGAACATCGGCTGTTCGATCGCTCGACGAAGATCAAACATTATGGGCCCTTCACGCCAAATTAGAGCGGTGCGTCATGGCCCATAGTGCACTGCATCATTGCAGTGGTTTGCTGGCTGATGATTGGCCAAGCACGCACTATGACCCGCATGCTTTGGCCAATCACAGCGCCATAAGCAAACAGAGCCATAATTGGCCAAAGGCAGGGTGCCTTTGGCCAATTATGGCTCAGGGGATTGTTGTTGATCTCTTCCTAATATACTACAGGCAGGCAAGTTCATTCAGTTAGCTGCAGTATATTCAGTACTGTATCCTGTGCAGCTAGATCTCGCTGAAGACCGTTCCTGTTGTTCTCTTCCTAATATACTACAGGCAGGCAAATTCATTCAGTTAGCTGTATTATATTCAGTACTGTATCCAGTTTAGCTAGATCTCGCTGCAGACCGTTCCTGTTGTTCTCTTCCTAATATACTACAGGCAGGCAAGTTCATTCAGTTAGCTGTATTATATTCAGTACTGTATCCAGTTTAGCTAGATCTCACTGCAGACCGTTCCTGTTGTTCTCTTCCTAATATACTACAGGCAGGCAAATTCATTTAGTTAGCTGCAGTATATTCAGTACTGTATCCTGTGCAGCTAGATCTCGCTGCAGATCGTTCCTGTTGTTCTCTTCCTAATGTACTACAGGCAGGCAAGTTCATTCAGTTAGCTGCAGTATATTCAGTACTGTATAGGGATGAGCTTCGAGTTCGAGTCGAACTCATGTTCAACTCGAACATTGGCTGTTCGCAAGTTTGCCAAACAGCGAACAATTTGGGGTGTTCACGGAAAATTCGAATGCCACGGAACACCCTTTAAAAGTCTGTGAGAGAAATCAAAAGTGAAAGGCTTATATGCAAGTTATTGTCATAAAAATTGTTTGGGGACCTGGGTCCTGCCCCAGGGGACATGGATCAATGCAAAAAAAACTTAAAAACGGCCGTTTTTTCAGGAGCAGTGATTTTAATAATGCTTAAAGTCAAACAATAAAAGTGTAATATCTCTTTAAATTTCATAGCTGGGGGGTGTCTATAGTATGCCTGTAAAGGGGCGCATGTTTCCCGTGTTTAGAACAGTCTGACAGCAAAATGACATTTCAAAGGAAAAAAGCCATTTAAAACTACTTGCGGCTATTGCATTGCCTATCCCACAAGACCCTTCAGGTCTGGTATGGATTTTAAGGGGAACCCCATGCCAAAAAAAAAAAAAAACGGTGTGGGGTCCCCTCAAAAATCCATACCAGACCCTTATCCGAGCACACAACCTGGCAGGCCGCAGGAAAAGAGGGGGGGATGAGAGAGTGCCCCCCCTGAACCGTACCAGGCCACATGCCCTCAACATTGGGAGGGTGCTTTGGGGTAGCCCCCAAAACACATTGTCCCCATGTTGATGAGGACAAGGGCCTCATCCCCACAACCCTGGCCGGTGGTTGTGGGGGTCTGCGGGCGGGGGGCTGATCAGAATCTGGAAGCCCCCTTTAACAAGGGGACCCCCAGATCCTGCCCCCCCGTGTGAAATGGTACCATTTCACAAAAAAACTGTCAAAAATGTTAAAAATGACAAGAGACAGTTTTTGACAATTCCTTTATTTAAATGCTTCTTCTTTCTTCTATCTTCCTTCTTCTTCTTCTTCTTCTGGTTCTTCTGGCTCTTCTGCTTCTTCCTCCGGCGTTCTCATCCAGCATCTCCTCCGCGGCGTCTTCTATCTTCTTCTCCTCGGGCCGCTCCGCACCCATGGCATGGGGGAGGCTCCCGCTCTTCTCTTCATCTTCTTCTTCATCTTCTTCTTTTCTTCTCTTCTTCTCTTCTTCATCTTCTTCTCCGGGCCGCTCCGCATCCATGCTGGCATGGAGGGAGGCTCCCGTTGTGTGACGGCGTTGTGACGAAAATGTAAGCGTAGGATAGTTTTGCCTTAACAAGATGTGGTGTGATCTGTAGAAGTAGTGTAATTGTAGATGTAGTTTAATTCTGGGTTATTAAAAATATAGTATTCTATGTCAGTCATGCACATATGTTCTTTCATTAGCATTTGAAAAGGACACAGATAGTTTTTTCTAGGATCGAAGTGACACCTAGATGCCAATAAAAGTTCCCATTAGAGTAAACATAGATTGCCACCTTCCTGAGGCTCAAAGAAAACTGCTAGTCATCTTGGCCACACGGATCTGCAGGGGGCATTCACAAGGCTCCGGACAGTCTGTAAACTTTGATTAATATCAAGAGATCTAAGGAACCTATTTTATCTCTCATAAAAGCTAAAATATTAACGGCAGAGAGATGAAAATAATTCCTTTTGATCGTACCCCTATTGGGTTACATGTACATGTAACTCTGTAGGTTTAGCAGGTGTGGAATCCTAGAGAGCCACACAAAACCGTTATATGGCACCTGATTGCGGCAGGCAGGCGGTGATTGGTACTGTTGCGATCGGACTGATGCGCCGGTATCCGAAATCCTATCCATGACCCAGCAATCAGCGCCGTTCTGGGCCAATTTGACTCTGGTCGTTTCAGAACACAAAACATTTGTGAAAGTGTGAACAAGATATGGTGAAAAATACTCCTGCGCTAGTGAGATCGTTTGCTGTAAAACAAAGGTAGTATTGTAGTCAGAGATAGGACTGGGGGAGATAATGGAGCGTGTCCCGCTGCCTTAGCTGACCAGGGGTGGTCTGGAAAGGACTGTTTAGTAGGAAGTGGGTGGAAGGCGCGTGATCAGACGCTTACATCAAGAAATGTATGGTTTATTTATGTACAAGAATACAGACATATAGTCATATAGATATAAAATCATACAAATACTACATAATATTAAAAAAAAAAAAAAAAAGGAAAAACAGGTAACAAAATAAGTACTAGGAAGTTAAAATTGGGGTGTGCCCATATTGAGGCAGGTATTTAAGAAAGGCTGACGCGTTTCGAGGAAAACCTCTTCATCGGAGCCAGGAGAACTGGAGCACAGTCTGTATGGGCCGGTAGGCCGACATGTGTACATGGGGAGAGGTGGTGTTGCTAGTAGGAGGATGTGTCCTGTGATGGACAATTGATTATTCCAAGTTCCATACCCAGGTGTTCTAGATGGGGTATAAATAAGAACAATATATACCGTACACTACAGACTGGAGACGTAAGATAAGTTAAGATTACATTGGAAAATGCATTCATAAAATGATGAAAAGTATATAATAAAAAAAAATATATTAGAAATAAAAATTACCATATCAGTACAAAAAATTAATGATAGGTAGTGGGATTTTGAAGCACAGAGCATGAGATTGTAGTCTAAATACATACAAATAAAAGAATCTACGCATACATAAGTGTACACACACATACTCGTGTACACATACATGCACATACTTACACGTGCATAATACAAACGCATGTAAATGCATAAAAAAAAAAAAACATATATGCATATGAGAGGGGGGGGGGGAAAGGGGGCGATGGTAAATGAAGTAAAAAGTGCACTGAGACACATTGAGAGATATTGTCTCTCCGCATGGTAAAACCGGTTGTGCTTTTGTCCAAAGGACATGTGCATGCGTGTAAAAACTCTGCCAGCACGTAAACGCTGTGCTGGAACAGATGTGTGGAGGTATGTCCCTGTTCACTGAAAGCACAAATGGGGGCACAAAGGTGGCCATGTGGTTTGTGCAAAAACAGAAATGTGTTCATTCAAATGGAAATCCACAAAAATGTATACAAAAATGCATATATCAAATGTACATAAAAATCTAAAACGCATATGCATATATATACATAGATAAAGAAACAATATGCACAAAATAAATATATGTATATATTCACATAAATCTGTACACAATTATATATACACACATACACACATATGCACACATATATATATATATATATATATATATATATATATATATATATATATATATATACACGCACACATATACATGTCCACATGCATGCACACACATGTGGAGACCACCCCTACACAGCATGTATTGTGCCTATGTAGAACCAGTGTCATGGCGGTAGGGTGGGAATGTGTAGTTTGTGCAACACAATAGCGGAGAGTGGCGGGAGTGGATACGTTAGGGGGATAATCTGGTGTTGGTGACCAAATATTGGAGGTGGCAGACAGGTGGGCTGATGACAGAACGCACCTACCTATGGATGTAAATAGATTGTATACAATCTATTTACATCCATAGGTAGGTGCGTTCTGTCATCAGCCCACCTGTCTGCCACCTCCAATATTTGGTCACCAACACCAGATTATCCCCCTAACGTATCCACTCCCGCCACTCTCCGCTATTGCGTTGCACAAACTACACATTCCCACCCTACCGCCATGACACTGGTTCTACATAGGCACAATACATGCTGTGTAGGGGTGGTCTCCACATGTGTGTGCATGCATGTGGACATGTATATGTGTGCGTGTATATATATATATATATATGTGTGTGCATATGTGTGTATGTGTGTATATATAATTGTGTACAGATTTATGTGAATATATACATATATTTATTTTGTGCATATTGTTTCTTTATCTATGTATATATATGCATATGCGTTTTAGATTTTTATGTACATTTGATATATGCATTTTTGTATACATTTTTGTGGATTTCCATTTGAATGAACACATTTCTGTTTTTGCACAAACCACATGGCCACCTTTGTGCCCCCATTTGTGCTTTCAGTGAACAGGGACATACCTCCACATATCTGTTCCAGCACAGCGTTTACGTGCTGGCAGAGTTTTTACACGCATGCACATGTCCTTTGGACAAAAGCACAACCGGTTTTACCATGCGGAGAGACAATATCTCTCAATGTGTCTCAGTGCACTTTTTACTTCATTTACCATCGCCCCCTTCCCCCCCCCCCTCTCATATGCATATATGTTTTTTTTTTTTTTTTTATGCATTTACATGCGTTTGTATTATGCACGTGTAAGTATGTGCATGTATGTGTACACGAGTATGTGTGTGTACACTTATGTATGCGTAGATTCTTTTATTTGTATGTATTTAGACTACAATCTCATGCTCTGTGCTTCAAAATCCCACTACCTATCATTAATTTTTTGTACTGATATGGTAATTTTTATTTCTAATATATTTTTTTTTTTATTATATACTTTTTATCATTTTATGAATGCATTTTCCAATGTAATCTTAACTTATCTTATGTCTCCAGTCTGTAGTGTACGGTATATATTGTTCTTATTTATACCCCATCTAGAACACCTGGGTATGGAACTTGGAATAATCAATTGTCCATCACAGGACACATCCTCCTACTAGCAACACCACCTCTCCCCATGTACACATGTCGGCCTACCGGCCCATACAGACTGTGCTCCAGTTCTCCTGGCTCTGATGAAGAGGTTTTCCTCGAAACGCGTCAGCCTTTCTTAAATACCTGCCTCAATATGGGCACACCCCAATTTTAACTTCCTAGTACTTATTTTGTTACCTGTTTTTCCTTTTTTTTTTTTTTTTTTTTTTAATATTATGTAGTATTTGTATGATTTTATATCTATATGACTATATGTCTGTATTCTTGTACATAAATAAACCATACATTTCTTGATGTAAGCGTCTGATCACGCGCCTTCCACCCACTTCCTACAAAACATTTGTGGGCTGAGACAGGAACACCCCCCCAGGGTTCATTGGCCAAGGGCTAAAGTCCAGCCCACATCCATATTTCAATAAATTGGGTAGCCTGAGATATGGACATTGTTCTTCCACGAAGCCAGTTCGAAACTGGGGAGTTCCCACATGTCCCAGTATGCTTCTACTAACGGATAGACTTGGGTAAAGTTTATTTCTGTTTTTATCCCTTTTTATTTTCATAGCAAATTGCCAATTTGTGTGTCTTTCTGCATTTTTTTTATCTTTTTTGGTAAATTCTTTTTCTTTGTATATCTTATATGCACTGCCCACTTTCGGGCTATTAAATGATAAAATTAATAAGTGACTTCTGTGTACTAAGCTAGGACTCATATCTCTGGAGAGGTTGTTGTATTTTAGTGCCTAAGTACTCGGTCTAAGTTACGTGCCAATCGGTATGCAATTGCACTGTGTGTTGGCAGATTGCATGCAGATTGTAAGCTAACAGATCTTCCAGACACAGATCTGTGTGTATGGTGGCTCAGCAGACCAGTCTGTGGACAAACTGTTGGGTGGTGGCAGGCTATCGTTTATTGTGTGTCTGGTGTGTGGGTGTGGGGACAGTGGGGAGAGTGATTAACACCGGGGTTCAAGCTTGCAGGATAGCTGGAGGAACCCTAGAAGTGTATAGTAATTGCTAGACTGCTCCCCAACCCTTAGAGTGCACCAGATTGTATGTAAGATTTGTAACTGCCTGTGTGTGGTCAGCTAGCTGGATTGAAGTGGAGTCTCCCTCTAGTGGTGGCCAAAGGTAGTGTAGGCTGTGAAAGTATCGCAGCCAGTCTTACATGCGCAGTATAAGTTCCCCCTTATTCCCTTAGTTCCTCATATACTCCGGTCACGGAATGCACGTCGCGGTTAGTTAGTCGCCGTGGGCGTGTGAATTTGTGACAGTTTGGCGGCAGCGAGCGGGATTTGCTTAGTACATTAGTACATGGTTTATTCATTTAACCTGTGTACTAAAAGTCAGAAGCTTGTTAGAAGCAACTGACCTACAGAAGCTCGGTGCATAATTTTTGTTTTGTAGAAGACATACTTGGCTATTTGCTCCCCACCCCCTCTTTTTTTTTCTTTTCTATCTTTTATTTGGGCAAAAAACTTGGAGATGGTAACCCACGAGATGATATGCTAGTACAAGAGGCAATCCGAAGAGACTGCGATTGACCTCTGTGGTCTAAGAGGCATCAGTACAGTCGGCAAGACGAGGACCCAGTTTTTATGTGCGTTGATAGAGGATGACCATGAACAGTTCACTATGGCATCTAAACCCAGAGACTGTGCCACTCCAGAGTACTGTGCGAGACAGCATGACTCTGTTCTCAAACCCTCTCAGCGGAAGAAATCACTACAGCAGATGAAGCAAAGAGAGAGAGAGAGCACAAACTGAACAGTACCCAAATCCAGCCTGGAAATGCAACATCACCTCCATCTGCATCAAAAACTACAAGAGCCAGACCTACATCTGTGGAAACCTTGAAGTGTTTTGTCTGTAACCAAGGTGGACATTACTCAAGCCTTTGTCCAAAGAGGAGGAGGCCTAGCCCACCAGCAAGTGTGAAAAGTGCTCCCCCTACTGTGTTGCCTTTTGGGGAAAATGTAGGAGACCGAGCGGATAACCTGCAGCCAATTACCGCAAGTAACAGCGCTACAGTCGGACTCCGAGGTATGGGATCAGAGGATGACCTAGCTCTTCCAGGATTGAGGTGCTGTGAGGATGTGATCCCAGGGGAAGCCATGTTTGTCACCGGAGGTGGAGGAGCCATCTCTGCCGTGCCTATGGCTTGTGTTTTGTTGAACCTGGACTCTGAAAGCCAAATGAAAGAAGTGGGCAGAGCAGATCCCACATATGTAGGAGGCCATGCGGATAGTCTGCAGCTGGTTACCGCAGGTAACAGTGTTACAGTTGGACTCCAAGCTATGGGATCAGAGGATGTCCTAGCTCTTCCAGGATTGAGGAGCTGTGAGGATGTGATCCCAGGGGAAGCCATGGTTGGCACAGGAGGTGGAGGAGCCATCCCTGTCATGCTTATGGCTTGTGTTTTGTTGAACCGGGAATCTGAAAGCCAAGTGAAAGAAGTGGGCAGAGCAGATCCCACAAATGTAGGAGGCCGTGAAGATACCCTGCAGCTGGTTACCGCAGGTAATAATGGTTCAGTCGGACTCCGAGATACGGGATCCTTGGATGCCCTAGCTCTTTCAGGATTGAGGAGCCATGAGGATGTGGTCCCAAAGAAAGCCACAGTTATCACAGGGGTTGGAGGAGTCATCCCTGTGTTACCAACAGCTTGTGTTGCTTTGCTCAGAGGATCAAAAAGCAAAGTGAGAGAAGTAGGCATAGCAGATGCCAGTAATGTACTATCGGGTACTGACCAGGTGCAGTTGGTAGCTCGCTATGAGCCAAATTCAGCCCCCCTGGAACCTGCATCTCCACCTGAAGCCCCGGATTCACGTAAAGTACTGTTGGGTGACTCAGTGCATGTTGGGAACTCTGGGGAGGGTCAGGGGACTAGTGACTGTGTGCTAGGTCCAGGCCCTAATGGGTTTCTGGAGCCAAGGCCCAGAGAGGAAACTAAAGTCACAATGAACTCTGAAATTGATAATGTTTTGTGTGATGTAAAAAGTCATGATCTGTGCTGCGCAGACGCTCCCTCTGCTGCAGTGGTGACTCCCGGGGCCCACCGGTCTGCCCCGAACTGGTCATTGCCCACTGCTACAGAGGGACTGTCTGTGAAAGGGCCCAATCCAACTGGGTCGGACCCTTGTGAACTTGGTCAAGCAGGCCTAAGGTCCCCTCACCCTGTTGTCTCCCTGGCTTCTGTACAAATATACAGCAATCAGTGTAGCGCTGGACATAAGAGTGTAACTGGTGATTAGAAATTGGTGCACAATCTCTGATAATGCTAGGGTGTAATGCCGAATAAACAATGTAAATACACCAAAAATAATCATCTAAAGCTTATATCTATACAATATATAGTGATATTCCTTTTAAATATGGGACCATGCCAGAAATAGGTATGTGTGAAAAGAATAATAAAAGTGAAAAATAAAATAAAAAGTTCAAAAAAGTGTCCCAAATAACAATGTGTAAAATCCAAAAGAGATCCGGAGGAAGATATATTGCAGGATTCGGGAATATTCGATCCACCTCCCGTGCAGCCCACCACCAAATGGTAAAGATGAAGGCTTACCAGAAAGCCTGCGACCGCCCTTACTCAGGGGGGTCAGAACAAGCTTAGTTGTGGAAATGTCCAGGGATGATGGAGCCTCCGAGTCCTCTCTCACTACATCGGGCAGGCAGCCCACAGCAACGGGAACCCCGAAGAAGAAGTTCACAAGAATTCCCTCAATGTTTCTTCTCGGAAAAGGTCAGATATAAATGAGCCATAATGCAGAATCAGTGGGAGTCCCGAGTGTGTCACTAGCCACGTCGCCTACAACCAGATGCCATCAGGCGTCCCCAGCAGTCCGTCCTTACATCAGGTGCCCCCAGCAGAGTCCCTCCTTACATGCAGCATCCTTACATGCAGCATCCAATCTTCTGTGACCTTCTCCTCTGTCACCACAGTTGTGAGTACCGCCACTGCGGATTCATTGTGTGTCACGGAGGAAATATTACAGGGTGACAGGGCAAATCTGGCCCCATCAGGGCCTATCATCTAAACAGCTGCAGCTGAAAACACTGAGTACTTTCTGGCTGATAAGTCTGATGTTGGCCCAGAGGAACTGAGGTGTTGTGCTGGCAGGCCTTCTGCTGAGGAGGACAGAGTAGGAGCATGTGACACGGGTCAGAGGATGACCCCTGGCAGAATAAAGTCTTTTGTGGCTTTATCCTCTGTCCCCACAGCTATGAGTATCATGATTGAGGATTCGTTGCTGTACATTACAGGGGAAGAACCACAGGATTATGGGGGAAAACTGACCCCATCTGAATCTGCTCTCTCAGAGGCTGCAGCTGATGGCACTGTGTTCCTACAGGCTGATATGTTTGGTGTCAGCATAGAGGAATTCAGGGGTTGTGCTGGCAGGCCTTCTGTTGAGGCAGAACGAGAAAAAGTGTGGGAGACAGGCCAAAGGGTGGAGGCCCTGGTACCCAGGTCATGGAACCAGGCCCAGACCACCCAGGGACGACCTTATGCCAGGCTCAAACATCTGGGTGTGGTAGCTAATAGAGTACCACCAGATGGCCAGGGCCAATGGCTGAGAATGCTGACAGCACGCAATGACAAATTTTCCTGTAACCTTTCAGTAGGTAGGCAGTGGCCAGTGGATGAAGTGGATCCGCGGTGCAATCTGCTGGCCAATCCTGATCCAGACCCGTTAGGATCAGTCAGAGAGGGGTGCGGTCGCCCTCTCCTATCTGCAAAGGGACAGGCTGAAATGTCAGCGGTGCCAAGCTTCAGTTGGGGGAACCTTCACCCCCCAACCTAGGGAATCTTCCATGCAGACGCATTAGCTGACCCGTTTAGGCTCGGCTGTGCGTCATCTGGAAGGGGGAGATGTGACGAAAATGTAAGCGTAGGATAGTTTTGCCTTAACAAGATGTGGTGTGATCTGTAGAAGTAGTGTAATTGTAGATGTAGTTTAATTCTGGGTTATTAAAAATATAGTATTCTATGTCAGTCATGCACATATGTTCTTCCATTAGCATTTGAAAAGGACAAAGATAGTTTTTTCTAGGATCGAAGTGACACCTAGATGCCAATAAAAGTTCCCATTAGAGTAAACATAGATTGCCACCTTCCTGAGGCTCAAAGAAAACTGCTAGTCATCTTGGCCACACGGATCTGCAGGGGGCATTCACAAGGCTCCGGACAGTCTGTAAACTTTGATTAATATCAAGAGATCTAAGGAACCTATTTTATCTCTCATAAAAGCTAAAATATTAACGGCAGAGAGATGAAAATAATTCCTTTTGATCGTACCCCTGATGGGTTACATGTACATGTAACTCTGTAGGTTTAGCAGGTGTGGAATCCTAGAGAGCCACACAAAACCGTTATATGGCACCTGATTGCGGCAGGCAGGCGGTGATTGTTACTGTTGTGATCGGACTGATGCGCCGGTATCGGAAATCCTATCCATGACCCAGCAATCAGCGCTGTTCTGGGTCAATTTGACTCTGGTCGTTTCAGAACACAAAACATTTGTTTTTTTTTTGGTAAATTCTTTTTCTTTGTATACTGCCCACTTTCGGGATATTAAATGATAAAATTAATAAGTGACTTTTGTGTACTAAGCTAGGACTCATATCTCTGGAGAGGTTGTTGTATTTTAGTGCCGAAGTACTCGGTCTAAGTTACGTGCCAATCGGTATGCAATTGCACTGTGTGTTGGCAGATTGCATGCAGATTGTAAGCTAACAGATCTTCCAGACACAGATCTGTGTGTGTGGTGGCTCAGCAGACCAGTCTGCGGACAAACTGTTGGGTGGTGGCAGGCTGTCGTTTATTGTGTGTCTGGTGTGTGGGTGTGGGGACAGTGGGGAGAGTGATTAACACCGGGGTTCAAGCTTGCAGGATAGCTGGAGGAACCCTAGAAGTGTAGACTGCTCCCCAACCCTTAGAGTGCACCAGAATGTATGTAAGATTCGTAACTGCCTGTGTGTGGTCAGCTAGCTGGATTGGAGTGGAGTCTCCCTCTAGTGGTGGCCAAAGGTAGTGCAGGCTGTGAAAGTACCGCAGCCAGTCTTACATGCGCAGTATAAGTTCCCCCTTATTCTCTTAGTTCCTCATATACCCCGGTCACGGAACGCATGTCGCGGTTAGTTAGTCGCCGTGGGCGTGCGAATTCGTGACAGGCATCTCCTCTTCTGGCAGTTCTTAAATAACGGGGGGTGGGGCCACCCAGTGATCCCGCCCCCCTCTGACGCACGGGACATGACGGGACTTCCCTGTGGCATTCCCCGTGACGTCACAGGGGACGTCAAGTCACCGTGCGTCAGAGGGGGCGGGGTCACTGGGTGGCCCCGCCCCTTATTATTTAAGAACCGTCAGACGAGGAGACGCCGTCACACAGCGGCAAAAAACTGTCTCTTGTCAAAAACTGTCTCTTATCATTTTTAACATTTTTGACAGTTTTTTAGTGAAATGGTAGGGGTACGTACCCCCTTACCATTTCACACGGGGGGGCCGGGATCTGGGGGTCCCCTTGTTAAAGGGGGCTTCCAGATTCCGATAAGCCCCCCACCCGCAGACCCCCACAACCACCGGCCAGGGTTGTGGGGATGAGGACCTTGTCCTCATCAACATGGGGACAAGGTGTTTTGGGGGGCTACCCCAAAGCACCCTCCCAATGTTGAGAGCATGTGGCCTGGTACGGTTCAGGAGGGGGGGCGCTCTATCGTCCCCCCCTATTTTCCTGTGGCCTGCCAGGTTGCGTGCTTGAATAAGGGTCTGGTATGGATTATTGGGGGGGGGCACGCCGGTTTTTTTTTTTTTGGCGCGGGGTTCCCCTTAAAACCCCATACCAGACCTGAAGGGTCTGGTATGGAATTTAGGGGGACCCCCACTTCATTTTTTTTTTAATTTTGGCCGGGGTTCCCCTTAATAACCATACCAGACCTGAAGGGCCTGGTATGGAATTTAGGGGGACACCCACGTCATTTTTTTTTTAAATTTTGGTTCGGGGTTCCCCTGTGGGAAATTCCCATGCCGTTTTTATCAATGAACTTCTATGTGTATTGTCGGACCGGCAATGCAATAGCCACGAGTAGTTTTAAATGGCTTTTTTCCTTTGAAATGTCATTTTGCTGTCAGACTGTTCTAAACATGGGAAACATGCGCCCCTTTACAGGCATACTATAGATACCCCCCAGCTACGAAATGTAAAGGGATATTACATGTTTATTGTTTGACTTTAAGCATTATTAAAATCACTGCTCCTGAAAAAAACGGCCGTTTTTAAAAGTTTTTTTTGCATTGATCCATGTCCCCTGGGGCAGGACCCAGGTCCCCCAAACACTTTTTATGACAATAACTTGCATATAAGCCTTTAAAATTAGCACTTTTAATTATTCATGTTCGTGTCCCATAGACTTTAACGGTGTTCGCGTGTTCGAACAAACTTTTTTCCTGTTCGCATGTTCTAGTGCGAACCGAACAGGGGGGTGTTCGGCTCATCCCTAGTACTGTATCCTGTGCAATTAGATCTTGCTGAAGAACGTTCCTGTTGTTCTCTTCCTAATATACTACAGACAGGCAAGTTCATTCAGGTAGCTGCAGCATATTCAGTACTGTATCCTGTACAGCTAGAGCTTGCTGAAGACCGTTCCTGTTGTTCTCTTCCTAATATACTACAGGCAGGCAGGCCTGTGCTGGCCATCGGGACTACCGGGAGATTCCCGGTGGGCCGATTGGCAGCGGGCCACTACAATGACTCAGATGTCAGACAGTGACTGTGTCACTGTCTCTCTCCGTCTGAGTGTCGCCTGGCGCCGGGCGGCTCCGCTCCTGCACTCGGCGGGCGGGCCGGCCGCCGGCGTCACAAAAGAACAGGCAGGCATTGACACTCCCCCAGGCACTCCCCCTAACAGCTATCAATATAGCTATTTGGGCTGCCTCTTTGTCCCGGCGCCGTGACGTCACTCACGGACGGAGGGCGGAGGCGGCCCGGGGACATAGGAGGAGGCGGAGCAGAAGTTCTGAACCACCACCAGCAACAAGTACAGAGAGACCAAGGCTATAGTGTCACTGAGTCTGTCATCATTCAAGTAAGCAGCAGTGCAGCACTATAGTAATAATAACTTTTCTAATAATAATAGTAATTACTAGTAAGTAACTGAATGTACAGCATGGAGGGGGGGAGGGGTAAATCTGTACTGTATAAATGTACTGCCTCTGGTCATGGTTAAATTATTCATCAGTTACCATGGCCAGTGGCATTAAATTAATAATTGACCAGTGGCATTAAATTAATATTAATGCCAGGCATTAATATTAATTTAATGCCACTGGTCAATTATTAATTTAATGCCACTGGCCATGGTAACTGATGAATAATTTAACCATGACCAGTGGCAGTACATTTATACAGTACAGATTTACCCCTCCCCCCCTCCCCCCGCCATGCTGCATATTCAGTTACTAAAAGTATTGTAAATGTACTGCCATTGGTGATGGTTAAATTATAAAGTAACTGAATATGCAGCATGGTGGGGGGAGGGGGGGAGGGGTTAATCTGTACTGTAAATGTACTGCCACTGGACATGGTTAAATTATTCATCCATCAGTTACCATGGCCAGTGGCATTAAATTAATAATTGATCAGTGGCATTAAATTAATATTAACCACTTACCAACCGGCCCATAGCCGAATGACGGCTGCAGGGCGGTTGGATAACTCTGGGAGGACGTACTATGACGTCCTCCCAGAATTCCCCTCTCGCGCGCCCCCTGGGGCGCACACCCGAACACATCCGTGACCACGCATCACGGATCCTGGTAAATGACCGCTGATCGCGGCCGTTTACCATGTGATCTCGCCGTCAAATGACGCCGTCTGATGACGCCGGTTCCTCTCCTCCCCTCCTGTGTACTGATCGGTACACAGTGAGCGGGGAGGGGGATGGATGGATGTCTGCAGCGCTGTGGGCTGTATGTGTAGTGCCCACAGCGCTGCACAGAGACATCCATCCATCCATGCTCAGCCATCCCTCACTACTATGCAATGCTGTGCAATACTCTGCAATACCCCCACACTACTCTGCAATACTCTGCAATGCCACCACAATACTCTGCAATGCTGTGCAATACTCTGCAATGCCCCCACAATACTCTGCAATGCTGTGCAATACTCTGCAATACCCCCACAATACTCTGCAATGCTGTGCAATACTCTGTAATGCCCCCACAATACTCTGCAATGCTGTGCAATACTCTGCAATGCCCCCACAATACTCTGCAATGCTGTGCAATACTCTGCAATGCCCCCACAATACTCTGCAATGCTGTGCAATACTCTGCAATGCCCCCACAATATTCTGCAATGCTGTGCAATACTCTGCAATGCTGTGCAATACTCTGCAATGCCCCCACAATACTCTGCAATGCTGTGCAATACAACAGTTTATATACTGTTTTTGTGTGTGTTTGAAAAATTAAAGTGGGCCGGTCTGGATGAAGTCCAGGGCCAAATTTTTGTCCCAGTCCAGCCCTGCAGGCAGGCAAGTTCATTCAGTTAGCTGTATTATATTCAGTACTGTATCCTGTGCAGCTAGATCTTGCTGCAGACCGTTCCTGTTGTTCTCTTCCTAATATACTACAGGCAGGCAAGTTCATTAACCACTTGCTGACCGCCTAATGGCACGGGCAGGCAAAATTACGTACACACCGCTGTATTAGTGTCACAGGTGACGCTAGTTAGGGAGGTAAGTATATAGGTTCGCCGTCAGTGTTTTATAGTGACAGGGACCATCATATACTACCTAATATAGGTTTTAACCCCCTGATTGTCCCCTAGTTAACCCTCTCACCAGTGATCACCGTATAACTGTTACGGGTGACGCTGGTTAGTTAGTTTGTTTATTATAGTTTCAGGGCACCTGCTGTTTATTACCTTATAAAGTTTTAACCCCCTAATCGCCCGGCGGTGATATAAGTTACGTTTTAGGGTCAGATAAGGTCTGCGTCACCCCAGGCAGCGTCAGGTTAGTGCCAGTACCGCTAACACCCACGCACGCAGCATACACCTCCCTTAGTGGTATAGTATCTGAACGGATCAATATCTGATCCGATCAGATCTATACTAGCGTCCCCAGAAGTTTAGGGTTCCCAAAAATGCAGTGTTAGCGGGATCAGCCCAGATACCTGCTAGCACCTGCGTTTTGCCCCTCGGCCCAGCCCAGCCCACCTAAGTGCAGTATCAATCGATCACTGTCACTTACAAAACACTATACACACATAACTGCAGCGTTCGCAGAAGTCAGGCCTGATCCCTGCGATTGCTAACAGTTTTTGTTGGTAGCATTTTGATACAGTCGCTAACAGTCAGGAGCTTTTGAGCCTCACTAGTGTACCACTAAATTTAGAGCCCAAAATGGCAAATCGAAGGTACACTAGTGAAGAGGCCTACAAGTTTCTGAGCATGACCGTGAAGAGGAAGTCACTCATCTGTCAGATTCAGGCTCAGAATATGATCCTGTAGACGACAGCGGCTCCATGACAGATAGCTCTGACGATGGAGTTGTGGTCCCTGCCAAGGTCAGGCGTACCAGACCCAGAACTTCTTCTTCTGTCCTTGATGTGCAAGAACCGCAGGTCCCTCGTATGGAGCAGAGAAGTACTAGCGCTGCTATTCCTTCTGGTGAACTGGCAAGCACCAGCGGCCTAGTACACTCTGGTCGTACATCCAGCACTGCAGTAACACTTGGTGACGTGGCGAGTCCCATAAGTGCAGTTCAAGCTGGCGAGGTGGTAAGCACAAGTAGTGTCCCGC
Source organism: Aquarana catesbeiana (assembly GCF_042186555.1). Lineage (NCBI taxonomy): Eukaryota > Metazoa > Chordata > Amphibia > Anura > Ranidae > Aquarana > Aquarana catesbeiana. Next base: position 162,402,081 of record NC_133329.1, read on the forward strand.
TGCCACCAAGAAGATGAACACAGGCCCGTCGTGCCCATAGTGCCCTTCCTGCTGCATTCGCCAATCCTAATTGGGAACCCACCACTTCTGCAGCACCCGTATTTCCCCCATTCACTGGCCAACCCGGCATTCAGGGGGAAACAGTTGATTTTACGCCCCTGGATTTTTATTCGCTGTTTTTCACTGAAGATCTCTATAGATCTATTGTGGACCAAAGCAATTTGTACGCTGGTCAACACATCGCCACTATTCCCCAGTCCTCCCTTGCCAGAGATTGGAAACCAATTACGGTTTCTGAATTTAAGATCTTTCTGGGCCTTTCCCTCCTCATGGGCATAACGAAAAGAGTGAGTTGCGGTCATATTGGTCCATTGACCCAATTCACCGTATGCCCATGTTCTCTGCTTCTATGGCCAGGGCACCATACGAGCAGATTTTGTGGTTCGTGCACTTCAATGACAATGAACTCTGTCGTCCTCGTGGAGACCCTGAATACGATCGGCTCTACAAAATTCGGCCCCTCGTAAACCACTTCAACCAACGTTTTGCAGACTTGTTTACTCCCCATCAAGTTGTCTGTGTTGATGAGTCCCTGATTAAGTTTTCTGGCCGCTTGTCAATCAAACAGTACCTTCCCAGCAAACGTGCCAGATACGGGGTCAGGATGTATAAGCTCTGTGACAGGGCCACAGGCTATACATGTAGTTTTATGGTTTACGAGGGAAAAGATAGTCACGTAGAGCTGACAAACTGCCCTGACTACATAGGAAGCGCTGGCAAGATTGTGTGGGACTTGGTGTCACCCTAATTCGGAAAGGGGTACCACTTGTACGTGGACAATTATTACACAAGCGTGCCACCTTTTAGTCACCTTTTTGATCATCAGATTGGAGCACGTGGCACTGTGCAACCTAATTGCCGGGGCTTTCCCCAGCGGCTTGTAGATTCCCGTCTTAGGCTGGGGGAGAGAGCCTGCTTGCAGTGTAATAATTTGCTAGCTATGAAGTGGAGGGATAATAAGAATGTTTTCGTTCTTACCTCCCTTCATGCAGACACGACGGTCCAAATTACTACGGCGACTGGTGTTGTGGAGAAACCCCTCTGTGTCTACGAATATAACCTTAACATGGGAGGGGTGGACCTCAACGACCAGTTGTTGGCGCCTTACCTAGTTGCCCTTAAGGCCAGACGCTGGTACAAAAAAAGTGTCTGTTTATTTATTTCAATTGGCTTTGCTGAACGCTTATGTGCTATACAGAGCTTCAGGATGGACTGGATCCTTCCTTAAATTCCAGGAAGAGATCGTCAGAGCCCTTCTGTTTCCAGACGGTGCTCTACCTCACCTTCCCCAACCAAATGCAGTAAGCCAGCTGCATGAGAGGCATTTTCTTTATGTCCTCCTAAGTACCCCTACCCAACAAGCCCCCCAAAAAAGATGTGTCTGTAGCAAGTGTGGATATAGGCGTGACACCCGCTATTATTGTCCCTCCTGTCCTGACAATCCTGGTCTTTGCATTGGTGAAGGTTTTGAACGCTACCATACACTAGTTGAGTATTAGCGTAGGGTACAGCACTGCACAGACTAAGACACACTTTCACAGGGTCTCCCAAGATGCCATCGCATTTTGAGAGACCCGAACCTGGTACCAGTTACAAAAGTTAAAGTTACAAAAGAAAGTGTAAAAAAAAAAAAAAAGTAAAAAAAAAAACACAGAAAAATATAAAAAAAAATAGTTGTCGTTTTATTGTTCTCTCTCTATTCTCTCTCTATTGTTCTGCTCTTTTTTACTGTATTCTATTCTGCAATGTTTTATTGTTATTATGTTTTTATCATGTTTGTTTTATAAGTATGCAATTTTTTTTATACTTTACTGTTTACTGTGTTTTATTGTTAACCATTTTTTTGTTTTCAGGTACGCCATTCAGCTGCAGAGCAGATTTATTCATCTTGACAGCAACAGCGTTTGCTCCCACGATACATAAAGCCGTGACTCCAGCGCTGTCGGAGGTGATTTCACCACCACAGTTACATACTTCAGCATATATGCTGAAGCGTGGGGGCAGCAGTGTGTGGAGGAGCGGTTTGCTCCTACCTTTTGCGGGAGGATGCCCCCATGCTTCGGCATACATATATTTTAGGCACAGGTTGCGCTAAATGTTTTATTTTTTACTATGTTTTTTTGTATGTGCTTTGCAGGTATGGTAAGTCTTACTGTTATACTGTAATGTTACTTTGTTTTATTGTTAACAATCATTTGCTTAGCAGGTACGCCATTCAGTTGCAGCGCGGATTTATTTATCTTGACACCAACAGCGTTTGCTCCCACGATACATAAAGCCGTGACTCCAGCAATGTCGGAGGTGATTTCACCACCACAGTTACATACTTCAGCATATATGCCGAAGCGTGGGGGCAGCAGTGGGTGGAGGAGCGGTTTGCTCCTACCTTTTGGGGCGGATGCCCCCATGCTTCGGCATATATAAACGGTGCATGTATGCCCATCATTAGAAGTGGGTGGATGAAGGGAGGTATTCTAATGGTGGGCATACCCACCGATCAATCTCTTTTTTTCGTTCAGCCCACAGGCTGCATGAAAAAAAAGTTTACAATATATGCCCAACAAGGACCAGCAACATACTGGTACGTTGCTGGACTTTGAGTGGTTATACCAGAATGATGCCTGCAGGTTTAGGTATCATAGTTACATAGTTACATAGTAGGTGAGGTTGAAAAAAGACACAAGTCCATCAAGTCCAACCTATGTGTGTGATTATGTGTCAGTATTGCATTGTATATCCCTGTATGTTGTGGTCATTCAGGTGCTTATCTAATAGTTTCTTGAAGCTATCAATGCTCCCCGCTAAGACCACCGCCTGTGGAAGGGAATTCCACATCCTTGCCGCTCTTACAGTAAAGAACCCTCTACGTAGTTTAAGGTTAAACCTCTTTTCTTCTAATTTTAATGAGTGGCCACGAGTCTTGTTAAACTCTCTTCTGTGAAAAAGTTTTATCCCTATTGTGGGGTCACCAGTCCGGTATTTGTAAATTGAAATCATATCCCCTCTCAAGCGTCTCTTCTCCAGAGAGAATAAGTTCAGTGCTCGCAACCTTTCCTCATAACTAGGGATGAGCCGAACACCCCCCTGTTCGGTTCGCACCAGAACATGCGAACAGGAAAAAAGTTCGTTCGAACATGCGAACACCGTTAAAGTCTATGGGACACGAACATGAATAATCAAAAGTGCTAATTTTAAAGGCTTATATGCAAGTTATTGTCATAAAAAGTGTTTGGGGACCTGGGTCCTGCCCCAGGGGACATGGATCAATGCAAAAAAAAGTTTTAAAAACGGCCGTTTTTTCAGGAGCAGTGATTTTAATAATGCTTAAAGTCAAACAATAAAAGTGTAATATCCCTTTAAATTTCGTAACTGGGGGGTGTCTATAGTATGCCTGTAAAGGGGCGCATGTTTCCTGTGTTTAGAACAGTCTGACAGCAAAATGACATTTTGAAGGAAAAAACTCATTTAAAACTACCCGCGGCTATTGCATTGCCGACAATACACATAGAAGTTCATTGATAAAAACGGCATGGGAATTCCCCAAAGGGGTACCCCGAACCAAAATTAAAAAAAAAAAATGACGTGGGAGTCCTCCTAAATTCCATACCAGGCCCTTCAGGTCTGGTATGGATATTAAGGGGAACCCCGGATAAAATTAAAAAAAAAAAATGACGTGGGGTTCCCCCTAAATTCCATACCAGACCCTTCAGGTCTGGTATGGATTTTAAGGGGAACCCGCGCCAAAAAAAAAAAAAAAAAACGGCGTGGGGTCCCCCCAAAAATCCATACCAGACCCTTATCCGAGCACGCAACCTGGCAGGCCGCAGGAAAAGAGGGGGGGGCGAGAGTGCGGCCCCCCCTCCCTCCTGAACCGTACCAGGCCACATGCCCTCAACATTGGGAGGGTGCTTTGGGGTAGCCCCCCAAAACACCTTGTCCCCATGTTGATGAGGACAAGGGCCTCATCCCCACAACCCTGGCCGGTGGTTGTGGGGGTCTGCGGGCGGGGGGCTTATCGGAATCTGGAAGCCCCCTTTAACAAGGTGACCCCCAGATCCCGGCCCCCCCCCTGTGTGAAATGGTAAGGGGGTACATAAGTACCCCTACCATTTCATGAAAAAAGTGTCAAAAATGTTAAAAATGACAAGAGACAGTTTTTGACAATTCCTTTATTTAAATGCTTCTTCTTTCTTCTATCTTCCTTCATCTTCTGGTTCTTCTGGCTCTTCTGGTTCTTCCTCCGGCGTTCTCGTCCAGCATCTCCTCCGCGGCGTCTTCTGTCTTCTTCTCCTCGGGCCGCTCCGCACCCATGGCATGGGGGGGAGGCTCCCGCTCTTCTCTTCTTCTTTTCTTCTCTTCTTCTCTTCTTCATTTTCTTCTCCGGGCCGCTCCGCAATCCATGCTGGCATGGAGGGAGGCTCCCCCTGTGTGACGGCGCTCCTCGTCTGACAGTTCTCAAATAACGGGGGGGCGGGGCCACCCGGTGACCCCGGCCCCCTCTGACGCACGGTGACTTGACGGGACTTCCCTGTGGCATTCCCCGTGACGTCACAGGGAAGTCCCGTCAAGTCACCGTGCGTCAGAGGGGGGCGGGGTCACCGGGTGGCCCCGCCCCCCCGTTATTTAAGAACTGTCAGACGAGGAGCGCCGTCACACAGCGGGAGCCTCCCTCCATGCCAGCATGGATTGCGGAGCGGCCCGGAGAAGAAAATGAAGAAGAGAAGAAGAGAAGAAAAGAAGAAGAGAAGAGCGGGAGCCTCCCCCCCATGCCATGGGTGCGGAGCGGCCCGAGGGGAAGAAGATAGAAGACGCCGCGGAGGAGATGCTGGACGAGAACGCCGGAGGAAGAACCAGAAGAGCCAGAAGAACCAGAAGAACCAGAAGATGAAGGAAGATAGAAGAAAGAAGAAGCATTTAAATAAAGGAATTGTCAAAAACTGTCTCTTGTCATTTTTAACATTTTTGACACTTTTTTCATGAAATGGTAGGGGTACTTATGTACCCCCTTACCATTTCACACAGGGGGGGGGCCGGGATCTGGGGGTCACCTTGTTAAAGGGGGCTTCCAGATTCCGATAAGCCCCCCGCCCGCAGACCCCCACAACCACCGGCCAGGGTTGTGGGGATGAGGCCCTTGTCCTCATCAACATGGGGACAAGGTGTTTTGGGGGGCTACCCCAAAGCACCCTACCAATGTTGAGGGCATGTGGCCTGGTACGGTTCAGGAGGGAGGGGGGGCCGCACTCTCGCCCCCCCCTCTTTTCCTGCGGCCTGCCAGGTTGCGTGCTCGGATAAGGGTCTGGTATGGATTTTTGGGGGGACCCCACGCCGTTTTTTTTTTTTTTTTTTGGCGCGGGTTCCCCTTAAAATCCATACCAGACCTGAAGGGTCTGGTATGGAATTTAGGGGGAACCCCACGTCATTTTTTTTTTTTAATTTTGGCCGGGGTTCCCCTTAATATCCATACCAGACCTGAAGGGCCTGGTATGGAATTTAGGGGGACTCCCACGTCATTTTTTTTTTTTAATTTTGGTTCGGGGGTCCCCTTTGGGGAATTCCCATGCCGTTTTTATCAATGAACTTCTATGTGTATTGTCGGCAATGCAATAGCCGCGGGTAGTTTTAAATGAGTTTTTTCCTTCAAAATGTCATTTTGCTGTCAGACTGTTCTAAACACAGGAAACATGCGCCCCTTTACAGGCACACTATAGACACCCCCCAGGTACGAAATTTAAAGGGATATTACACTTTTATTGATTGACTTTAAGCATTATTAAAATCACTGCTCCTGAAAAAACGGCCGTTTTTAAAACTTTTTTTTGCATTGATCCATGTCCCCTGGGGCAGGACCCAGGTCCCCCAAACACTTTTTATGACAATAACTTGCATATAAGCCTTTAAAATTAGCACTTTTGATTTCTCCCATAGACTTTTAAAGGGTGTTCAGCGGCATTCGAATTTGCCGCGAACACCCCAAATTGTTCGCTGTTCGGTGAACTTGCGAACAGCCAATGTTCGAGTCGAACATGAGTTCGACTCGAACTCGAAGCTCATCCCTACTCATAACTAAGATCCTCCAGACCCTTTATTAGCTTTGTTGCCCTTCTTTGTACTCGCTCCATTTCCAGTACATCCTTCCTGAGGACTGGTGCCCAGAACTGGACTACATACTCTAGGTGCGGCCGGACCAGAGTCTTGTAGAGCGGGAGAATTATCGTTTTATCTCTGGAGTTGATCCCCCTTTTAATGCATGCCAATATTCTGTTTGCTTTGTTAGCAGCAGCTTGGCATTGCCTGCCATTGCTGAGCCTATCATCTACTAGGACCCCCAGGTCCTTTTCCATCCTAGATTCCCCCAGAGGTTCTCCCCCCAGTGTATAGATTGCATTCATATTTTTGCCACCCAAATGCATTATTTTACATTTTTCTACATTGAACCTCATTTGCCATGTAGTCGCCCACCCCATTAATTTGTTCAGGTCTTTTTGCAAGGTTTCCATGTCCTGCGGAGAAGTTATTGCCCTGCTTAGCTTAGTATCGTCTGCAAATACAGAGATTGAACTGTTTATCCCATCCTCCAGATCGTTTATGAACAAATTAAATAGGATTGGTCCCAGCACAGAACCCTGGGGAACACCACTACCCACCCTGACCATTCCGAGTACTCCCCATTTATCGCCACCCTCTGAACTCACCCTTGTAGCCAGTTTTCAATCCATGTACTCACCCTATGGTCCATGCCAACGGACTTTATCTTGTACAGTAAACGTTTATGGGGAACTGTGTCAAATGCTTTTGCAAAATCCAGATACACCACGTCTACGGGCCTTCCTTTATCTAGATGGCAACTCACCTCCTCATAGAAGGTTAATAGATTGGTTTGACAAGAACGATTCTTCATGAATCCATGCTGATTACTGCTAATGATACCGTTCGTATTACTAAAATCTTGTATATAGTCCCTTATCATCCCCTCCAAGAGTTTACATACTATTGATCTTAGGCTAACTGGTCTGTAATTCCCAGGGTGTATTTTGGGCCCTTTTTAAATATTGGTGCTACATTGGCTTTTCTCCAATCAGCTGGTACCATTCCAGTCAGTAGACTATCTGTAAAAATTAGGAACAACGGTCTGGCAATCACTTGACTGAGTTCCCTAAGTACCCTCGGATGCAAGCCATCTGGTCCCGGTGATTTATTAATGTTAAGTTTCTCAAGTCTAATTTTAATTCCGTCCTCTGTTAACCATGGAGGTGCTTCCTGTGTTGTGTCATGAGGATAAACACTGCAGTTTTGGTTACTGAAGCCCCCCGATTCACACATGAAGACTGAGGAGAAGAATAAATTCAATACCTTCGCCATCTCCCCATCCTTTGTAACCAGATGTCCTTCCTCATTCTTTATGGGGCCAATAAGGTCTGTCCTCCCTTTTTTACTGTTTACATACTTAAAGAATTTCTTGGGATTTTTTTTGCTCTCCTCCGCTATGTGTCTTTCATTTTCTATCTTAGCTGTCCTAATTGCACCCTTACATTTCCTGTTGCATTCTTTATAAAGTCTGAATGCTGAGGATGATCCCTCAACCTTGTATTTTTTGAAGGCCTTCTCCTTTGCTTTTATATGCATTTTTACATTGGAGTTAAGCCATCCAGGACTTTTGTTCGCTCTTTTAAATTTATTACCCAATGGGATACATTGGCTAATGCCCTTATTTAATATGCTCTTAAAGCAAACCCATCTCTCCTCCGTATTCTTTGTTCCTAATATTTTATCCCAATTTATGCCTTTTAGCAAGGTTTGTAGTTTAGGGAAGTTGGCGCTTTTGAAATTCAGTGTCTTTGTATTCCCTTTATGTTTCCTATTTGTGTGATTTATACTGAAACTAATTGACCTGTGATCGCTGTTACCTAAATTGCCCCGTATTTCCACATCCGTGATCAGGTCTGTATTGTTGGTAATCAGTAGATCCAGTAATGTTTTATTTCTAGTTGGTGCGTCTACCATCTGACCCATAAAATTGTCCTGCAAGACATTAAGGAACTGGCGAGCCTTAAATGAATGCGCGGTTCCCTCCGTCCAGTCTATGTCTGGATAATTAAAATCCCCCATTATGATAACACTTCCCATCCTTGCTGCTAATCCAATTTGTGATAGGAGATCCGTCTCCACTTCCTCCCTCAGGTTAGGCGGCCTATAGCATACTCCCATTATTATTTTCCCCTTAGCTTCATCCCTTTGGAGCTCTACCCATAAGGATTCCACCTCCTCTCTAGCTCCCTCAGTGATGTCAACTCTCACATTCACTTGTACATTATTCTTGATATATAGGCATACCCCTCCCCCTTTTTTACCCTCTCTATCCTTGCGGTATAGGGTATACCCTTGAATGTTTGCCAGCCAATCATGAGAGCTGTTGAACCAGGTCTTTGAAATTCCCACAAAATCCAAATCCTCCTCATACATGAGTATCTCTAGTTCACCCATCTTGTCCGCCATGCTCCTGGCATTGGTGAACATGCCACATAGTTTAGACCGGGCGCATATTGTCCTCGTATTGGGTGTTTCGAGATTGCAACTAGGACTTGCTACTATACTCACCTTGTGTTTTTGTGCTTTGGTTAACCTACCACTAATGCCCCCAATATTACCCTCTGGAATATCTTCCACGCTGGCTATCTCTGCCTCTGGGCCCTCCCCCCAACGCCTAGTTTAAAAACCCCTCTAACTTTTTGGCCATCTTCATTCCCAGCAGATCTGCACCCTCCTCATTAGGTGCAGTCCCTCCCTTCTATAGTACTGGTTACCGACTGAGAAGTCGGCCCAGTCCTCCAGGAACCCAAACCCCTCCTTACTATACCAGTTCTTCAGCCACTTGTTTACTTCCCTAATCTCCCTCTTCCTTTCTTGTGTGGCTCGATGTACTGGTACTATTCCTGAGAATACTACCTTGGAGGTCCTTTTCCTCAATTTAGCTCCTAAGTCCCTAAAATCGTTCTTTAGGACACTCCATCTGCCTCTGACTTTGTCATTGGTGCCAACGTGCACCATGACAGCCGGGTCTTCCCCAGCCCCTCCCAGTAATATGTCCACAAGATCCGTGATGTGCTGAACCCGAGCGCCCGGTAGACAACATACTGTTCGGCGCTTCAGGTCTTGGTTACAGATTGCCCTCTCTGTCCTTCTAAGAATTGAGTCCCCTACCACCAGAATCTGTCTTTCCTTTCCCTTTGCTGCCCCCCCACTCTCACTGGGGGAGTTCTTCCCCCGGCAGCTAGGAGAGTCCCTCAGCTCCAGCAGTGCTGGTCCCTGACTGGTTTCACCAATGTCACTCAAAGTAGCGTACTTATTGGGATGCTCCAGTCCTGGATCAGCCTCCCTGGCACTTCCCCCTCTACCCCTCCTGACTGTCACCCATCTACTCTTTGCTAGTGCCAGCACCTCTTTGTCTCCACCCGCCTCTGTGCTGCCCCCTGCCGGCACCTGCCGTGTACGTTCCTGGCTCTCCTTTAGTATGGAGGAACTTCTCAGTGCTGACAGTTGCTTCCCCAGATTCTGAACCTGGGCTTCCAGGGAAACAATGTGCTTACATTTTGCACAGCAGTATTCGCCCTCGATCGGATGATCAAGGAACGCATACATGCGGCAAGATGTACAAAGAGTCGCCTCTCCACACCCACCGGGCATCGTACCTATTAAATTTAGTGAGGATTGGGGATTTTACCCTGTCCAAATTACCTAACAGCTAGCTTCCTGGCACTAATACTCAAGACAATACACAGGTACTCACAGACCTGTATACTCAAGTATACAGTACACAATACACAAGTACTAACGACCCACACACACTACTCAGACAACACTCATGTACTCACACTACACAGGTACTATGACCCCTGTTATAATCTCCTTTTTTAAACTCTGGTTTTTAACTCACCACTTAGAAAAGTTCCACTTGGTTTAAGTTCCAGCAGACTCCCAATGAGCAGGCTCAGGATGAGTCCTACACACAGTTATATAGACTACAGGCACCTGTGAGCAATTACCCCCTCCCCTTAATTAATAGCCTGAAGGAACCAAAGAAGACAAAAAAAAAAAGCTATTTAAAAAGTGACAGAAAAAGGTTGGTATCTTTCTTTTCAGCCAGCGGTCGGCTTTCATGTAAAAGCAATCCTAGTGGCTAATTAGCCTCTAGACTGCTTTTACAAGCAGTGGGAGGGAATACCCCCCCACCGTCTTCTATGTTTTTCTCTGGCTCTCCTGTCCCAACAAGGAACCTAAGAATGCAGCCGGTTATTCAGCCAGCTGACCATAGAGCTGATCAGAGACCAGAATGGCTCCAAACATCTCTATGGCCTAAGAAACCGGAAGCTACGAGCATTTCATGACTTAGATTTCGCCGGATGTAAACAGCACCATTGGGAAATTGGGGAAGCATTTTATCACACCGATCTTGGTGTGGTCAGATGCTTTGAGGGCAGAGGAGAGATCTAGGGTCTAATAGACTCCAATTTTTTCAAAAAAGAGTACCTGTCACTACCTATTGCGATCATAGGGGATATTTACATTCCCTGAGATAACAATAAAATGATTTAAAAAAAATGAAAGGAACAGTTTAAAAATAAGATAAAAAAGAAAAAAAAAAAAAAAGCAAAAAAAAAAAGCACCCCTGTCCCCCCCTGTTCTCGCGCAAAGGCGAACGCAAGCGTCGGTCTGGCGTCAAATGTAAACAACAATTGCACCATGCATGTGAGGTATCACCGCGAAGGTCAGATCGAGGGCAGTAATTTCAGCAGTAGACCTCCTCTGTAAATCTAAAGTGGTAACCTGTAAAGGCTTTTAAAGGCTTGTAAAAATGTATTTAGTTTGTCGCCACTGCACGTTTGTGCGCAATTTTAAAGCATGTCATGCGTGTCGTATCCATGTACTCGGCCTAACATCATCTTTTTTATTTCATCCAACATTTGGGCAATATAGTGTGTTTTAGTGCATTAAAATTTAAAAAAGTGTGTTTTTTCCCAAAAAAATGCGTTTGAAAAATCGCTGCGCAAATACTGTGTGAAAAAAAACATGAAGCACCCACCATTTTAATCTGTAGGGCATTTGCTTTAAAAAAATATATAATGTTTGGGGGTTCAAAGTAATTTTCTTGCAAAAAAAATTTTTTTTTTTCATGTAAACAAAAAGTGTCAGAAAGGGCTTTGTCTTCAAATGGTTAGAAGAGTGGGTGATGTGTGACATAAGCTTCTAAATGTTGTGCATAAAATGCCAGGACAGTTCAAATCCCCCCAAATGACCCCATTTTGGAAAGTAGATACCCCAAGCTATTTGCTGAGAGGCATGTCGAGTCCATGGAATATTTTATATTGTGACACAAGTTGCAGGAAAAAGACAATTTTTTTTTTTTTTTTGCACAAAGTTGTCACTAGGGATGAGCTTCGAGTTCGAGTCGAACTCATGTTCGACTCGAACATTGGCTGTTCGCAAGTTCGCCGAACAGCGAACAATTTGGGGTGTTCGCGGCAAATTCGAATGCCGCGGAACACCCTTTAAAAGTCTATGGGAGAAATCAAAAGTGCTAATTTTAAAGGCTAATATGCAAGTTATTGTCATAAAAAGTGTTTGGGGACCCAGGTCCTGCCCCAGGGGACATGAATCAATGCAAAAAAAAGTTTTAAAAACGGCCGTTTTTTCAGGAGCAGTGATTTTAATAATGCTTAAAGTCAAACAATAAAAGTGTAATATCCCTTTAAATTTCGTACCTGGGGGGTGTCTATAGTATGCCTGTAAAGGGGCGCATGTTTCCTGTGTTTAGAACAGTCTGACAGCAAAATGACATTTTGAAGGAAAAAACTCATTTAAAACTACCCGCGGCTATTGCATTGCCGACAATACACATAGAAGTTCATTGATAAAAACGGCATGGGAATTCCCCAAAGGGGAACCCCGAACCAAAATAATAAAAAAAAAATGACGTGGGAGTCCCCCTAAATTCCATACCAGGCCCTTCAGGTCTGGTATGGATATTAAGGGGAACCCCGGCCAAAATTTAAAAAAAAAATGACGTGGGGTTCCCCCTAAATTCCATACCAGACCCTTCAGGTCTGGTATGGATTTTAAGGGGAACCCCGCGCCAAAAAAAACCAAAAAAAAAACGGCGTGGGGTCCCCCCAAAAATCCATACCAGACCCTTATCCGAGCACGCAACCTGGCAGGCCGCAGGAAAAGAGGGGGGGACGAGAGTGCTGCCCCCCCCCTCCTGAACCGTACCAGGCCACATGCCCTCAACATTGGGAGGGTGCTTTGGAGTAGCCCCCCAAAACACCTTGTCCCCATGTTGATGAGGACAAGGGCCTCATCCCCACAACCCTGGACGGTGGTTGTGGGGGTCTACGGGCGGGGGGCTTATCGGACTCTGGAAGCCCCCTTTAACAAGGGGACCCCCAGATCCTGGCCCCCCCCCCTGTGTGAAATGGTAAGGGGGTACCCCTACCATTTCACTAAAAAACTGTCAAAAATTTTAAAAATGACAAGAGACAGTTTTTGACAATTCCTTTATTTAAATACTTCTTCTTTCTTCTATCTTCCTTCATCTTCTGGTTCTTCTGGTTCTTCTGGCTCTTCTGGTTCTTCCTCCGGCGTTCTCGTCCAGCATCTCCTCCGCGGCGTCTTCTATCTTCTTCTCCTCGGGCCGCTCCGCACCCATGGCATGGGGGGAGGCTCCCGCTCTTCTCTTCTTCTTCATCTTCTTCTCTTCTTCTTTTCTTCTCTTCTTCATTTTCTTCTCCGGGCCGCTCCTCACCCATGCTAGCATGGAGGGAGGCTCCCGCTGTGTGACGGCGCTCCTCGTCTGACAGTTCTTAAATAACGGGGGCGGGGCCACCCGGTGACCCCGCCCCCTCTGACGCACGGTGACTTGACGGGACTTTCCTGTGACGTCACGGGGAATGCCACAGGGAAGTCCCGTCATGTCCCGTGTGTCAGAGGGGGGCGGGGTCACCGGGTGGCCCCGCCCCCCGTTATTTAAGAACTATCAGACGAACAGCGCCGTCACACAGCGGGAGCCTCCCTTCATGCCAGCATGGATGCGGAGCGGCCCGGAGAAGAAAATGAAGAAGAGAAGAAGAGAAGAAGATGAAGAAGAAGAGAAGAGCGGGAGCCTCCCCCCATGCCATGGGTGCGGAGCGGCCCGAGGAGAAGAAGATAGAAGACGCCGCGGAGGAGATGCTGGACGAGAACGCCGGAGGAAGAACCAGAAGAGCCAGAAGAACCAGAAGAACCAGAAGATGAAGAAAGATAGAAGAAAGAAGAAGTATTTAAATAAAGGAATTGTCAAAAACTGTCTCTTGTCATTTTTAACATTTTTGACAGTTTTTTAGTGAAATGGTAGGGGTACTTTTGTACCCCCTTACCATTTCACACAGGGGGGGGCCGGGATCTGGGGGTCCCCTTGTTAAATGGGGCTTCCAGATTCCGATAAGCCCCCCGCCCGCAGACCCCCACAACCACCGGCCAGGGTTGTGGGGATGAGGCCCTTGTCCTCATCAACATGGGGACAAGGTGTTTTGGGGGGCTACCCCAAAGCACCCTCCCAATGTTGAGGGCATGTGGCCTGGTACGGTTCAGGAGGGGGTGGGGCCGCACTCTCGTCCCCCCCTCTTTTCCTGCGGCCTGCCAGGTTGCGTGCTCGGATAAGGGTCTGGTATGGATTTTTGGGGGGACCCCACGCCGTTTTTTTTTTTTTTTTTGGTGCGGGGTTCCCCTTAAAATCCATACCAGACCTGAAGGGTCTGGTATGGAATTTAGGGGGAACCCCACGTCATTTTTTTTTTTAATTTTGGCCGGGGTTCCCCTTAATATCCATACCAGACCTGAAGGGCCTGGTATGGAATTTAGGGGGACACCCACGTCATTTTTTTTTTTTAATTTTGGTTCGGGGTTCCCCTTTGGGGAATTCCCATGCCGTTTTTATCAATGAACTTCTATGTGTATTGTCGGCAATGCAATAGCCGCGGGTAGTTTTAAATGAGTTTTTTCCTTCAAAATGTCATTTTGCTGTCAGACTGTTCTAAACACAGGAAACATGCGCCCCTTTACGGGCATACTATAGACACCCCCCAGGTACGAAATTTAAAGGGATATTACACTTTTATTGTTTGACTTTAAGCATTATTAAAATCACTGCTCCTGAAAAAACGGCCGTTTTTAAAACTTTTTTTTGCATTGATCCATGTCCCCTGGGGCAGGACCCAGGTCCCCAAACACTTTTTATGACAATAACTTGCATATTAGCCTTTAAAATTAGCACTTTTGATTATTCATGTTCGTGTCCCATAGACTTTAACGGTGTTCGCGTGTTCGAACGAACTTTTTTCCTGTTCGCATGTTCTGGTGCGAACCGAACAGGGGGGTGTTCGGCTCATCCCTAGTTGTCACTAAATGATATATTGCTCAAACATGCCATGGGAATATGTGAAATTACACCCCAAAATACATTCTGTTGCTTCTCCTGAGTACGGGGATACCACATGTGTGAGACTTTTTGGGAGCCTAGCCGCGTACGGGATCCCGAAAACCAAGCACTGCCTTCAGGCTTTTTAAGGGCATAAATTTTTTATTTCACTCTTCACTGCCTATCACAGTTTCGGAGGCCATGAAGTAGACACCCCAAGCTATTTGCTGAGAGGTATAGTGAGTATGCAGCTAGGCTCCCAAAAAGTCCCACACATGTGGAATCCCCCTACTCAGGAGAAGCAGCAGAATGTATTTTGTGGTGTAATTACATCACATATGCCCATGGCATGTTTGAGCAACATATCATTTAGTGATTTGTAATTTTCCCACATTTTGTGTCAAAATATAAAATATTCCATGGACTCAACATGCCTCTCAGCAAATAGCTTGGGGTGTCTACTTTCCAAAATGGGGTCATTTGGGGGGGGTTTGTGCCATCTGGGCATTTTATGGCCTTCAAAACTGTGATAGGTAGTGAGGAGTGAAATCAAAAATTTACGCCCTTAGGAATCCTGAAGGCGGTGCTTGGTTTTCAGGCCCCATATGCGGTTAGGCTCCCAAAAAGACCCACACATGTGGTATCCCCATACTCAGGAGAAGCAGCTAAATGTATTTTGGGGTGCAATTCCACATATGCCCATGGCTTGTGTGAGCAATATATCATTTAGTGACAACTTTTTGTATTTTTTTTTTTTTTTTGTCATTATTCAATCACTTGGGACAAAAAAAATAATATTCAATGGGCTCAACATGCCTCTCAGCAATTTCCTTGGGGTGTCTACTTTCCAAAATGGGGTAATTTTGGGGGGGTTTGTACTGCCCTGCCATTTTAGCACCTCAAGAAATGACATAGGCAGTCATAAACTAAAAGCTGTGTAAATTCCAGAAAATGTACCCTAGTTTGTAGACGCTATAACTTTTGCGCAAACCAATAAATATACGCTTATTGACATTTTTTTTACCAAAGACATGTGGCCGAATACATTTTGGCCTAAATGTATGACTAAAATTGAGTTTATTGGATTTTTTTATAACGAAAAGTAGAAAATATCATTTTTTTTCAAAATTTTTGGTCTTTTTCCGTTTATAGCGCAAAAAATAAAAACTGCTGAGGTGATCAAATACCATCAAAAGAAAGCTCTATTTGTGGGAAGAAAAGGATGCAAATTTCATTTGGGTACAGCATTGCATGACCGCGCAATTAGCAGTTAAAGCGACGCAGTGCCAAATTGTAAAAAGTGCTCTGGTCAGGAAGGGGGTAAATCCTTCCGGGGCTGAAGTGGTTAAGTTAGCTGCAGTATATTCATTACTGTATCCTGTGCAGCTAGATCTCACTGCAGACCGTTCCTGTTGTTCTCTTCCTAATATACTACAGGCAGGCAGTTCATTCAGTTAGCTACAGTATATTCAGTACTGTATCCAGTTTAGCTAGATCTCACTGCAGACCGTTCCTTTTGTTCTGTTCCTAATATACTACAGGCAGGCAAGTTCATTCAGTTAGCTGCAGTATATTCAGTACTGTATCCTGTGCAGCTAGATCTCGCTGCAGACTGTTCCTGTTGTTCTCTTCCTAATATACTACAGGCAGGCAGTTCATTCAGTTAGCTGCAGTATATTCAGTACTGTATCTTGTGCAGCTAGATCTCGCTGCAGACCGTTCCTGTTGTTCTGTTCCTAATATGCTACAGGCAGACAGTTCATTCAGTTAGCTGCTGTATATTCAGTACTGTATCCAGTTTAGCTAAATCTCGCTGCAGAACATTCCTGTTGTTCTCTTCCTAATATACTACAGGCAGGCAAGTTCATTCACTTAGCTGCAGTATATTCAGTACTGTATCCTGTGTTGCTAGATCTCGCTGCAGACCGTTCCTGTTGTTCTCTTCCTAAAATATTACAGGCAGACAGTTCATTCAGTTAGCTGCTGTATATTCAGTACTGTATCCAGTTTAGCTAGATCTTGCTGCAGACCGTTCCTGTTGTTCTCTTCCTAATATACTACAGGCAGGAAAGTTAATTCAGTTAGCTGCAGTATATTCAGTACTGTATCCTGTGCAGCTAGATCTCGCTGCAGACCGTTCCTGTTGTTCTCTTCCTAACATACTACAGGCAGGCAGTTCATTCAGTTAGCTGCAGTATATTCAGTACTGTCTCCTGTGCAGCTAGATCTCACTGCAGACAGTTCCTGTTGTTCTCTTCATAATATACTACAGGCAGGCAGTTCATTCAGTTAGCTACAGTATATTCAGTACTGTATCCAGTTTAGCTAGATCTCACTGCAGACCGTTCCTTTTGTTCTGTTCCTAATATACTACAGGCAGGCAAGTTCATTCAGTTAGCTGCAGTATATTCAGTACTGTATCCTGTGCAACTAAATCTCGCTGCAGACCGTTCCTGTTGTTCTGTTCCTAATATGCTACAGGCAGACAGTTCATTCAGTTAGCTGCTGTATATTCAGTACTGTATCCAGTTTAGCTAGATCTTGCTGCAGACCGTTCCAGTTGTTCTCTTCCTAATATACTACAGGCAGGAAAGTTAATTCAGTTAGCTGCAGTATATTCAGTACTGTATCCTGTGCAGCTAGATCTCGCTGCAGTCCGTTCCTGTTGTTCTCTTCCTAACATACTACAGGCAGGCAGTTCATTCAGTTAGCTGCAGTATATTCAGTACTGTATCCTGTGCAGCTAGATCTCACTGCAGACAGTTCCTGTTGTTCTCTTCATAATATACTACAGGCAGGCAGTTCATTCAGTTAGCTACAGTATATTCAGTACTGTATCCAGTTTAGCTAGATCTCACTGCAGACCGTTCCTTTTGTTCTGTTCCTAATATACTACAGGCAGGCAAGTTCATTCAGTTAGCTGCAGTATATTCAGTACTGTATCCTGTGCAGCTAAATCTCGCTGCAGACTGTTCCTGTTGTTCTGTTCCTAATATGCTACAGGCAGACAGTTCATTCATTTAGCTGCTGTATATTCAGTACTGTATCCAGTTTAGCTAGATCTTGCTGCAGACCGTTCCTGTTGTTCTCTTCCTAAATACTACAGGCAGACAAGTTCATTCACTTAGCTGCAGTATATTCAGTACTGTATCCTGTGTAGCTAGATCTCGCTGCAGACCGTTCCTGTTGTTCTCTTCCTAAAATATTACAGGCAAGCAGTTCATTCAGTTAGCTGCAGTATATTCAGTACTGTATCCTGTGCAGCTAGATCTTTGCTGCAGACCGTTCCTGTTGTTTTGTTCCTAATATACTACAGGCAGGCAGTTCATTCAGTTAGCTGCAGTATATTCAGTACTGTATCCTGTGCAGCTAGATCTCACTGCAGACCGTACCTGTTGTTCTCTTCCTAATATACTACAGGCAGGCAGTTGATTCAGTTAGCTGCAGTATATTCAGTATATACAGTGGGGCAAAAAAGTATTTAGTCAGCCACCAATTGTGCAAGTTCTCCCACTTAAAAAGATGAGAGAGGCCAGTAATTGTCATCACAGGTATACCTCAACTATGAGAGACAAAATGTGGAAACAAATCCAGACAATCACATGTCTGATTTTTGAAAGAATTTATATGCAAATTATGGTGGAAAATAAGTATTTGGTCACCTACAGCAGGATTTCTGGCTCTCACAGACATGTATCTTCTTCTTTAAGAGGCTCCTCTGTCCTCCACTCATTACCTGTATTAATGGCATCTGTTTGAACTTGTTATCAGTATAAAAGACACCTGTCCACAACCTCAAACAGTCACACTCCAAACTCCACTATGGTGAAGACCAAAGAGTTGTCAAAGGACACCAGAAACAAAACTGTAGACCTGCACCAGGCTGGGAAGACTGAATCTGCAATAGGAATGCAGCTTGGTGTGAAGAAATCAACCGTGGGAGCAATAATTAGAAAATGTAAGACATACAAGACCACTGATAATCTCCCTTGATCTGGGGCTCCATGCAAGATCTCACCCCGTGGGGTCAAAATGATCAGAAGAACGGTGAGCAAAAATCCCAGAACCACACGGGGGACCTAGTGAATGATCTGCAGAGAGCTGGGACCAATGTAACAAATGCTACCATCAGTAAAACACTACGCTGCCAGGGACTCAGATCCTGAAGTGCCAGACGTGTCCCCCTGCTTAAGCCAGTACATGTCCGGGCCCATCTGAGGTTTGCTAGAGAGCATTTGGATGATCCAGAAGAGGATTGGGAGAATGTCATATGGTCAGATGAAACCAAAGTAGAACTGTTTGGTAGAAACACAACTGGTCGTGTTTGGAGGAGAAAGAATGCTGAGTTGCAACCAAAGAACACTATACCTACTGTGAAGCATGAGGGTGGCAACGTCATGCTTTGGCGCTTTTTCTCTGCAAAGGGAACAGGATGACTAATCCGTGTACATGAAAGAATGAATGGAGCCATGTATCATGAGATTTTGAGTGCAAACCTCCTCCCATCAGCAAGGGCACTGAAGATGAAACGTGACTGGGTCTTTCAGCATGACAATGATCCCAAACACACCACCTGGGCAACAAAGGAGTGGCTTCGTAAGAAGCATTTCAAGGTCCTGGAGTGGCCTAGCCAGTCTTCAGATCTCAACCCCATAGAAAATCCTCAGCATGTGACCGTGGGGCACGCTTGTCCTTTTTTTCCAGCAGCTGGCTGTGTTGAGCCACAACATGCAGAAGAGTTGGTAGAGTGGATGACCAAGCCGTCCTCATCCTCCTTATCCTCTGTCACCCAGGCTCAGAGTACCAAAGCAGCCTCTTCCATCGGCTCAATGTCATCAGTCACTCCTTCCCTAGCCCCACCATCATGCCCAGAGGAGTCCCCCGAACTGGTCGACCACAGTGTTGGGAACATGCTGCAGGAGGATGCGCAGCGTTTTGAAGGCTCCGATGATGGTACCCATCGGAGGCAGTAACGTGAGCCCAGAGAGAGGGGGTGCCCAAGAAGGACAATAAACTGGCAGTCATGTTCCCCCAGCTGCAGCATACTGCTAGGTTTGCTCCAGTGATGAGGAGGGAGGGGATGATGAGGTCACTGACTCAACGTGGGTGCCTGATAGGAGAGAGGAGGAGGAGGAAGCACATCTCCAACAAGGCAGGATGCCCTCCAGGGGCCAGCTTAAGGGCAGCCAACTGACTGCATCACACCGCATGTGCAGGACGCTGCTGACTCCGCACGTTTTTCCAAAAGTTCTTTGGTGTGGGCCTTTTTTGAGACGTGTGCAGCAGATCGCACCATTGCTGTTTGCAACATATGTCTGAAGTATATCAAGCGTGGCCAAAATAGCAGTCGCTTGGGCACCACATGCTTGACCAGACATATGTAGAACTCCCATGCCGTCCGTTGGCAAGCGTACTTAAAAGACCCACACCAAGGAACAAGGCAGACCTCTCCTTGCTCCTCATCAGCTGGGATCTCCAACCCCACTATATCTTCAGTTCTCTCAGAAACCTGCACTGAGAGGAATGAAGGTGTAGAATTAGGTGTGCCAAGTACTTGTGGGCAATCTGCTATCGCTACACCAATGTCCGATTGTAGCAGGCAAATTTCCCTACCCCAGTTGCTAAACCGGCAAAAGAAATTTGGTCCCAGCCATCCACATGCCCAGCGGCTGAATGCTAGCTTGGCTAAATTGCTAGCACTCCAACTGCTGCCTTTTCAGCTGGTAGACTCTGCCCCCTTTCGTGAATTTGTGGAATGTGCAGTACCTCGGTGGCAGTTTCCCAAATGCCACTTTTTTTCATTGAAGGTGATTCCGGCTCTCTACTGGCATGTGGAAGGCAATTCCTTGGCCTCGCTGGACAGGGCGGTCAGCGGTAAGGTGCATATTACCGTTGACTCCTGATCCAGCAGGCATAGACAGAGACGTTACCTATCTTTCACGGCCCACTGGGTGACCTTGCTGGCAGCTGGGAAGGATGCAGGACAGGGTGCAGTATTGTTGGAGCTTGTTCCACCACCACGTTTCCAAAATGCAACTAGTGGTGATTCTGACACACCTCTCTCCTCCACCCCCTCCTATTCTTCTTCCTCCATGGCCTCTTCCTCTATAGATTTTTCCTCTGAACCAACGGTGCTCTGTAGGCATTCAAGGGGCTACGCGAGCACTCAGGCAAAAAGATGCCATGCAGTGCTTGAGCTGGTGTGCTTAGGGGACAGGAGCCACACTGGGGCAGAGATTCCGTCAGCTCAGAGGTGGATGACACCATGCCAGCTTCAGGCGGTAATGGTGGCTTGCGACAATGGCACCAACCTCCTCTCCGCCCTTGGACAGGGACACTTCACCCATGTTCCCTGTTTGGCTTGTGTCCTTAATCTTATTGGTGCAGCTGTTCTTGTGCAGGTACCCGGGCTTACAGGATCTCCTGAGGCAGGCCAAGAAAGTCTGTGTGCATCTCCGCCGGTCATATAATGCCAGTGCTCAGCTGGCTGACCTCCAAAAGGAATACAACCTGCTCAAGAACTGCCTAATCTGTGACATGCCCACCAGATGGAACTCAACATTGGCCATGCTGCAGCGGCTGCACACGCAGCAGAGGGCCATCGATGAGTACCTGTCCGACTATGGCACCAGGACAGGGTCAGGGGAGCTTGGCTTTTTTTCGCCACGCCAGTGGCTCATGATCAAGGATGCATGCACTGTCCTGTCACCATTTGAGGAGGCCACGAGGATGGTGAGCAGTGACAGTGCGTGCATCAGTGATACTGTCCCTAGTGTCTACCTGTTGAAGCACACGCTGCATGAAATAATGCACAGGGCACTTAAGGCAGAACAGAGGGAGGAAGAGGATGACTTCCTTACCTCTCAAGGCCCCCTTTATCCAGACCGTGTTCCTGCGGGCCCCCAGATCACACAGGAAGAGGAGGAGGAGGATTATGTCAGCATGGAGGTGGAGCCTAGCACTCAACATCAGCAGCAGTCTTCAAGGGATCGTTTACAGTCCACAGAAACCCATGGACTTGTACGTGGCTGGGAGGAGGTGGCTGCGGATCAGGTCATCCTTAGTGACCCAGAGGACTCCAGACCGAATGCCTCAGCAAACCTATGATGCATGGCCTCCCTGATCCTGCAAAGCCTGCGAAAGGACCCTTGGATTTGTGGTATCAAGGAGAGGGATCAGTACTGGCTGGCAACCCTCCTTGATCTATGTTACAAGGGTAATGTTGCAGAACTTATCCAGCTGTCGCAGAGGGAGCAGAGAATGAAACATCTTCAGGAGACCTTGAAGAAAGGTTTGCACGTTTCCAGAGCCTGGGAGGTTACAAATTCCTGGTCCTGGACAACCTGTTGCTGAGGCTTTGGTCAGTCACAGAAGGAGCGGTGGAGAAGGTGGCCGTCTGACAGATGCGTTCAGACAATTTTTTAGTCTGCAACCCCAAGATCTGATCAGATCCAGCAACCATCGCCAGCGTCTGAATTACATGGTGCAGAAATACCTAGGGGCAAGATCAGACTTGGAGACCTTTCCAACCGAAAATACTCTGGGTTACTGGGTCTTGAGGATGGATCACTGGCCAGAGCTTGCACAGTATGCAATTGAGCTACTGGCCTCTCCTGCATCCAGCGTTCTTTCGGAATGCACATTCAGTGCTGCTGGAGGCTTTGTAACCGATCACAGAGTGCGCCTGTCCACTGACTCGGTTGATCGGCTCACCTTCATAAAAATGAATCAGTCTTGGAACACCAGCTACCAAGCATCTGATGCATATCTAACCGACTAATTTTTTTTATGAATGTGAGATCCCTTGAAGACTGCCTATGCTGATGCTGAGTGACTATCCTGTTATGCTGAGTGACTATCCTATTCCTCCTCAATGTTCATGTTAATAGCTTGTAAGAACATTTTTGGTTATGGGCACCACCACCAGTGGCTAAGGCCCAATTTTTCTGCCCCTGTTCAACAGGGGCGAGAAATTACAATTTTTGCTGTAATATTTTGCAGCAGAGATTGTTCCTGCACTCAACTAGAGTATCTGTGAGGGGTGGCAGTGTTGTAGCACCAGTGCCTAAAGCCCAATTTTTCTGCCCCTGTTCAACAGGGGCGTGTAATTACAATTTTTGCTGTAATATTTTGCAGCAGGGCTTGTTCCTGCACTCAACTAGAGTATCTGTGAAGGATTGCAGTGTTGTGGCACCACCACCAGTGCCTAAGGCCCAATTTTTCTGCCCCTGTTCAACAGGGGCGTGTAATTACAATTTTTGATGATATATTTCACAGCAGGGCCCGTTCCTGCGCCCACCAAGAGTAACTGTGAGGGCTTACAGTGTTCTGGTACCACCAACACCCAAGGCCCAAATTTCTGCAGAGTATATAGGTCAGGCCCCTACTTTAAAACATCTGACTTACAAATGACTCCTACTTAAAAACGGAGGGACACAACAAGAAGTGAGAAGAAATCTACCCCTAGGAAGGGGAATTCTCTCCTGTAAGAGTTAATATGGGAAAAAGGTGTCTCCTCCACTGATGCTTTATCACCAATCCTTGTTTCCCTAAAAATTGCAAATTTTTAAAATCCAATTGCCATTGAGACAGAAAGTGAGGTAAAAATCTTCTGAATAGGGGCACAGACAGCAAAACAAATGTTACAGGGGTGATAACCCTTCCCTATGTTTTCCAAAAATCTTAAAAATAGATTTTTTGGCTGGAGCTACACTTACAAAATGTACCTGTTCCAAATTACAAACAGATTCAACTTAAGAACTAACCTACAGTCCCTGTCTTTCCTGGGACCGCCTGTTCAGAGTATATAGGGCCTAGGGGCCCCACGCCTTTTCTTTTTTAATTTGGGTCATGGGTTCCCCTTAATATCCATACAAGACCCAAAGGGTCTGGTAATGGGCTGGGGGGTTACCCATGCCGTTTTTCTCAATAATTACATTACAACCGCAAGCAGTTTTAAATGACTTTTATTCCTTTAGAAATGTCATTTTGTGCAGGGACTGTTCTAAACATGGGAAACACACGCCACTTTACAGACATACTATAGACACCCCCCGTTACGATATTTAAAAGAATATTTCACTTATATTTTTTCACTTTAAGCATCATTAAAATCACTGCTCCTGAAAAAACGTCAGTTTTTAAAACTTTTTTTTGCATTGATACATGTCCCCTGGGGCAGGACCCGGGTCCCCAAACCCTTTTTAGGACAATTACTTGCATATTAACCTTTAAAATTCACACTTTTGATTTCTCACGTTCGAGTCCCATAGACTTTAACGGTGTTGGAAAGTTCGCATGAACTTTCGGACCGTTCACGTGTTCTGGATACGAACCAAACCGGCGGGTGTTCCACTCATACCTAGCCCTGAATGACTGAAGCTTTCACTGCTTCAGCCAATCAGGACTTGCAATGCACTGTTCAGCGCCACAATGCATTGTGGTCAGTTTGGGGGGCCGAACAGTCCAACGACATGTTTGTTTGGATGTTCGCCAAGAACCATAACTTACCATAAGGTAAGGTCCTAGTGCAGCAGAAGTGTTTAAAAACCTTACTTGGCACCAATCTAGTGGCAGGCATGTGCGCCGGCGCGCACACATGTGCACGCATGCACATGAGTATGAGCACGGGTCTGGCTAACAGGAATTCTCCGTCCGTGATTAACTATGCACCTGGACACATTGGGGCTGATTTAAGAAACATTTGGGCCATGAATTGCGGTGTACGCCGATGCTCAAAGGACTTTTTTGTATATACAAAATATTTGCGCCGGTAACACAGCACAATTCCCCATTTACTATTCTCTTCCCGGCGCGCGGGAGGAGGCAATCGGTGCGCCATTATAGACATGGCGCATGGCATCTTTAACTTAAAATTTAAACAAGCTGGAAGTTCCAATATTATGGGGGTGATGTGGGGTGATGTGAGGAAGTATAGTAATAACTGCCCAAGTAACAAATATGCCCAAAATAGAATGAGAAAGTAACTTTATCTGAACAAGCCTGCGCTTGTTCAAATGCTTTGGTTCACTGCATCGGCAAAATCTTAGTAAATGTCAAGCAACATAAACGCTGGTTCACTTCGCGGCTATAATGAAATGTCGGTCCAGCAATACACATAAAAGTTCATTGATAAAAACAGCATTAAGAAAAAAACAAAATTAAGAAAAAAAATGCGTGGGGTTCCCCCCGGAATTCCATACCAGGCCCTTCAGGTCTGGTATGGATATTAAGGGGAACCCCATGCCAAAAAAAATGGTGTGGGGGTCCCCCTCAAAATCCATACCAGGCCCTTCAGGTCTGGTATGGATTTTAAGGGGAACCCCGTGTCACCATTTTAAAAAAAATGGTGTGGGGGTCCCCATAAAAATCCATACCAGACCCTTATCCGAGCACGCAACCTGGCAGGCTGCAGGAAAAGAGGGGGAATGAGAGAGGGGCCACCCCCTCCTGAACTGTACCAGGCCACATGCCCTCAACATTGGGAGGGTGCTTTGGGGTCCCCCCAAAGCAACTTGTTCCCATGTTGATGAGGACAAGGGCCTCATCCCCACAACCCTTGCCCGGTGGTCGTGGGGGTCTGCTGGTGGGGGGCTTATCGGAATCTGGAAGCCCCCTTTAACAAGGGGACTCCCAGATCCCCCCCCCCCGTGTGAAATGGTAAGGGGGCACAAAAGTACCCCTACCATTTCACAAAAAAGTGTCAAAAATGTTAAAAATGACAAGAGACTGTTTTTGACAATTCCTTTATTTAAAGCCTTCTTCTTTCCATCTTCTTTGGGTCTTCTTCCTTCCTTCTTCCTTCGGTTTCTTCCTCCATTTTCTTCTTCCTCTGGTTCTTCCTCCAATCCTCTGCTTCTTGCTCCGGTGTTCTCGTCCGGCATCTTCTTCCGTGGCGTCTTCTTCCCCACTTTGTTCTTGGGCTGCTCCACATCCATGGGAGACTCCCACTGTGTGACGCTACTCTTCTTCTGACACTTCTTAAATAATGGAGGGCGGGGCCACCCGGTGACCCCGCCCCCTCTGAAGCACGATTCCGTTATATAAGTGTCAGAAGAAGAGAAGAGTCACACAGCGTAGGTTATATGATTTTCAATGGCATAGTTCACACCAGTGCTTGCAGTTCCAGTGCGTTTCCAGTTCCCGAAAAAAAAGCAGAACATGCTGCATTTTTTATGTACTGGACTGTACTGGAACGCTGTAAAATGCATCAAAAACTTACTGGAGTACACCTAAATGCACCAAAAATGCATTGCAACACACTTGTCCTTATTTAAGGTTAAGAAAAAAGAGGGGGGAAGCACAGGACTGCATCAAAAACGCACCCAAAACACACTGGAACGCATCAAAAACGTGCATGCAGAAAAGCACCTGAAACGCATCTGGACTGCGTTTCTATGGTGTGAACTGGCCCAAAGGGTCCTTTGGGCCAGTTCACACCATAGAAACGCAGTCCGGACGCGTTCCAGGTGCTTTTCTGCATGCGCCTTTTTGATGTGTTCCAGTGTGGTTTTGGTGTGTTTTTAAAGCAGTGCTTTTTTTCCCCTTCTTTTTTCTTAACCTTAAATAAGGACAAGTGTGTTGCAGGGCATTTTTGGTGCATGTAGGTGCATTTTTTATGCATTTTTGGTGCATTTTTGATGCAGGCTAGTGCTTTTTCCCTCCCTCTTTTTTCTTAACTTTAAATAAGTGTGTTGCATGCGTTTTTAGGTGCATTCCAGTGCATTTTTGATGCGTTTTACAGCTCTCCAGTACAGTCCAGTGCAGAAAAAATGCAGCATGTTCTACTTTTTTTTCTGGAACTGGAACGCACTGGAACTGCAAGCACTGGTGTGAACTATGCCATTGAAAACCATATAACCGACTTTCCATGCATTTTTGATGCATTAATTATGCACTGGACTGCATTGGTGTGAACTGGCCCTTAAGCAATTTGGCATATTTAAAGGCATTTCTCCTAGTTTCGTTTTTGGGGTTGTCCAATTGGTGACATTGATATATGTCCCCTAGGGTGGGACCTGGGCCTGCATACCAATTTAAAGGCCAATAACTAGAAGATAAGCCAGCCAAGTGGGGACTAGTAAAATTATCAAGTCAGTTCCCTTAGACTGCAATGGTATTTGTTGTATAACTTTTGCACATGTTAGGCTCTTTAGTTGCCCCCCTGGACTGGGGGGTGTTTTGTCCCATCTGTAATTTTGGTACATGCTGGATGATGTGCTTAATTTTGGACAGGGGGTGGCTTATTTTGTGCTAGCTGCATTTGGGTTGTTCTGGGCATGCTCAGGGACTTTGTTTTTTTCCTGTGCCTTTTGGTGTGTGAAATGCATTTGGGTTTGTCTGGGCATGCTCAGGGACTTTGTTTTTTTATTTTTTTTGGTGCTTTTTGTGTGTGAACAGCACTTGGATGTTTCTGGGCATGCTCAGAGTGTGTTTTTTGGGCTAGTAATTTAAGGTGTACCCACTTTGAAGTTCTCTCGACATTGGGTGAACTTGTTTTTTGTGTGTTTCATGGACTGTGCATGTGTTTGCAATGGCCTCATTAGCACACAAACCTATGTTATATAAAGCTTGCAGATAGCATTCTTTACTTTGCCCTGAAAAGAGCCAAGATTGTATGTGTGTGGGAGGCAGCAAGACAGTACATTTGGGTGTCCTTATCGAGTTTCTAACACATGTATTTTCTCTTTGTATTTTGTTTGTTATGTTGTTGCAAAACAGATGTGTTTTTATGCAATTTATTTGTTATTTTGGTTTGTTGTATTTTTTTGGGTGGTGGTTATTTTACCATGAAATCTTTTTTATATTGGCAATGTTTGTTGTTTTTACGTTGTTCACTTTGATTTAACTGTCTGTGCTGCATTATTTTTAAAATTCTTTCTCAAGATGTTGTGCCTAATGTTTTAATCCCTAATAGATGTCTCTTTGTGGGTGCACCCCCTTTTAACTCCTGTTAATTTACACTGCAAAAGGGTCAAACCTCAAACATATTCTGTTAGTGTCTCAAATTAACGTACATGTGTGTATTTTGCTTTCCTTGCTTCTTTTCCCAGCTGCAGCTTTACTAGGCTGATTGGCATGTTTTAGACAAATCCCTTTTTTATTTTTTTATTTTTTTTTTTAGTTTTAAGTTACTTTCCTGGTGCCTTCATGGTAGCATGTGCATGGATTGTGCGTATGCTGCCATGGATAGTGACCAGGAAAGTAACATTTCAGAATGGTAAGTATTCAATTTTCTTTTTGAGCGGTCGTTTTCAGCCTCAGTCCTCAAGTACTCCCCCGACAGGACATGTTTAGCAAATTTATCTAATCTAAAATAGCTGTCCAAAATATAAAGCCATTGACTTTGATTTAAAGCACCTGTGCAAGAAGAAAACCTGCAAACATGGCCTGTTGGGTGGTACTTGAGAACAGGGTTGAGAAGCACTGAACTAAAATCAATCTCAAGACAATCATATTCTAATTGTGGACATTTGAGGGAAA
Source organism: Aquarana catesbeiana (assembly GCF_042186555.1). Classification (NCBI taxonomy): domain Eukaryota; kingdom Metazoa; phylum Chordata; class Amphibia; order Anura; family Ranidae; genus Aquarana; species Aquarana catesbeiana. The sequence goes on from NC_133329.1 coordinate 162,430,072, forward strand.
GCAAGAATTTTTTTTTTTTTTAGGTTGGGCTTTGTGTCCCTTTTTTCTTAAAATTGGTTCTTTGCTTCTTGTCACATAGCCAAACAGGAAGTGAGAGTAAAACCCTAACAATATTTTCCTTGGGGACACACAGGTTAATCTAACTAGTGTCTCCATTATGCAAATTGCACTCTAGCACTTTGTTGTGTGCACCCCAAATTATTAGGTATTTTGGGGTTTATTAAAGGCAAATCCTTTCTGCAATACTAGTGTAGTTTATGCAAATCAGAGGAGAAGCACTGGTGATTTTATCATCCAATCATGTGGAGGCGAAGATGCTGTGTTTTTTTTTTTTTTCTTTTCCCTGCATGTCCCTCTCAGATCTCCAGCAACTGCACTTCTAAGTACACTTGTAGTGCAAAGTGGATTTACCTCTTTAGTAAATAAATCCCAAGATACATAATAATTTGGGATGTACATGGCAAAATGCTAGAGTGCAATTTCCCGAATGGGGAAACTATTTATATTGACCTGTGTGTCCCCAAGGACATACATTGGTGGGGTTTTACCCTCACTTCCTGTTTTGGCTATGTGACAGGAAGTGAATAATTTTGAATGAGAAATTGGCAAAATTTGGGAGTTGTCTTCACCCTATCAGGGCTGTAGATATCTGACAAAACTTGTAATCCCTCTGCAGTCTATCCCCAAGCAAAAATAAGGATTTTAATTAGTTTAACTTTGCAAAGACACATTCCTAATTGTAATGTATGTTAATGGCCCATTTAGACCTTTAATAGAAAGTCATCAGTTGCCTTTGACTCTAAACATTATTTTTGGCCAGTCCTAGAAATATGCATCTCTTTTTCTATTAACCACTTGGTGTCTGTGCTATAGCCAAACAACAGCCACAGCGTGGACCTGAGTTTCTGGGAGGCTGTCATAGGACAGGCTCCCCGTGTGCTCCCTGCAGGTCGCGCAGCGTGCACTGAGTCGCTGAGATTCAGGTGATCGAAGTAAGGGCTGATACCAGCCCCTTTCAGTGGATCTAAGGCAGCGCAGGGGTCAAAAAGCCTTTCCTCATGACAGAGGGCTCCCAAAGAAGGCCTCTGCCTAAGAGCCACAGAAGAAGTGTCCCACTCCGCATTCATAACCATATTAAAATCGCCACAGACAATTAATCTACCTTTCTGCATTTTTTTTGCCATTGTGAGTACTTTACGGATACATTTTAGAGCTCTCACATTCGGTGCATACAGGTTTACCAGGGTATAGGTGACATGGTCCATTTCAGCCACCAGGATGATAAAGCGGCCTCGGGGGTCCACATGTACCTGCAAGAGAGAAAAGGTTAATCTGTCCCTGATAGCTATTAGGACTCCATTCTTCTTAGTGTTGTTGTTGGCCGTGATTACTTGTTGAAATTTGGGATGTGTGCATTTTGGTGGTTTCGTGCTAGAAAAGTGAGTCTCTTGAGCGCACAAGATGTCGCAGTTCGCTTCCATGGCAGTTTTCCAAAGGGCTCTTCTCTTGTAGGGACTGTTCAGGCCTCTCACATTGAATGTCATCAGTTTAAGATTCATGTAGGTGGTAGAAGATGCAACTATGCCATCTGGTGGTGGAGATGAGCGTTGAAGGTGACGTAGGTGGTGTGTCCAGCGCGCAGGGAGCCCCCCGCAGCTCTGCTTCATGCTGAGCAGTGAAACTTGTGGTAGCGGGAACCATAAAAACTTGAACTGGTGAGATCTTATAACGTATAGATCGCATCAAACACGGAGAACAGGTTACGGACAACATCTCGTAACTTGAGTTGGGGTATTAGAGTAAAAATAAAAGAAAACAGCCGAACAACGGGCGGTTGTTCTGTGAGCATTACACTTGCTGTGCAGGGTGAAGGCACCAAGATTAGGGTACGTCTGGTGTACCTAGTACTTTAAGAGTAGGTTGGAGGCTTGTGAGAGGTGGTTCTTCTTTGGCGGGTGAGGGTGCTGTGCCTCCCGTGTAAAGGGTCAGGGTCTGCTAGCTCACCGTTCTCAGGCAGCAATTTCCATTTGCAGAGGATCTCCAGGCCTTTGTCAAGTGATGTGATCACATGCGATTCGCTATGCATATCCACGATTAGCTTGGCTGGGAAGCCCCACTTATAGATGACTTTGTGGTTACGTAGAATTTTGGTGATTGGTACCAGGTTGTGCCGTGACGTAAGAGTTGCTTGTGACAGGTCAGCATATAATGCAATTCCGGTAAACGGGTCAGGAAGAGCAGGGCTTGTTGTCTTGCAGTTGATCTTTGATATGGTAGAAGTGGATGTGTGCGATAACATCCCTGGGGATCTGGGCAGGCAGGAAGGATGGCTTCGGAAGTCTGTGGGCCCTGTCAATTGTTAAGTCCGCAGGTTCTAGTGCAGGGAGGGCTGTTATCATGAGCTTTTGAAGGTAAGCTGTAAGTTCAGCCGGCTTGACCGACTCAGGGACACCTCTGAATTTGATGTTGTTCCTGCGGGCCCTGTCTTCGATGTCGGCCATTTTAAGTTGCATGGTTTTGAGCTCTTCCTCAACATCAAAGTGTGCATCCACTAGATCGTTATGTGCCAAAGTGAATTCTTCCATTTTCTTCTCCACATGTGTTACTCTGGAAGAGACTGCTGCCACTTCACGTTTGGTGGTATGCATAAACGCTGCAATGTCGCACTGGAGGGCCCCTCTTAGTGTTTGTAACATCTCTTTCATAGTGGTGTCTAAGATGGGCTGCCCTGAGGTGGGGAAGGCATCTAGCTTCTGCGTATAAGCAGAGGATTCCTCCATATCTTCCCCCTCCAGCCCTGAGTTATCCCAGGTCTCATCCTCTTCCCAGATCCTCCTTTTTTGCTTGGCAGGGCTATTAAACGGGGAGGATGGCAGCGGATGGTCACTGGCGTTTGACTCACCCGAGGATGGCACAGGATGGCTGTGTGGCTGTGCTGTGGAGGCTGATGAGCGGCTCTCCGCGCCGGCGCCATCTTGGAAATCCTGGGCCGTGCTGAGGGGATAGAAATCCGTCAGTTTTCTCTGTGCTTCTCTGTCCTTACGTTTGGACATCGCTGCCGCTGTGTGCCCCACGTCCTAAGGAGTTGATAGATGTGTTTTAGGGGTGCTGTAATGCGCTGTGAGCCGCTTGATTTCGCTCGTTGTAGCAGAGCTTAGGTGTCATACATCCATCAGCTCTGGCAGCCGGCTCCGCCCCCTCCTGATACCAGCCCCTTACCACGCGATTAGCTGTCAGCCAGTCACATGATGTCAACTAAAGCTCGGTAATTGTTTATTTTTTCTCCTCACACTGACAGCATGAGGATAAAAATAAAAGCTGATCACCGGCTTAGGTGCAAAGGACATTGGTCCCGAAGAGGCAATTCTGCATCATCTGTGCGCACCAGTACCACCCGCCAGTGCCACCTATCAATGCCCACCAGTTGTCCCAAGCAGTGCTGCCTATCAGTGTAACCAATCAGTGCCGCCTCATCAGCATACATTAATGAAGGAGAAAAATTACCTGTTTGCAAAATTTAATATCAAAATATCCAAAATTATTTATAAAAATCTGTCTCTTCTTTTTTTTTTTTAACAAAAGAAAAAACCACAGAGGTGATCAAATACCACCAAAAGAATGCTCTATTTGTGGGAAATTAAAAAAAAAAAACATTTGGCTCAGTATGATAATTGTCATCCAAAGTGCATCAGCGCTGAAAATTGGTCTGGACAGCAGGGGGATTTAAGTGCCCAGTAAGCAAGTGGTTAATTTCCATGCAAATTATGGATTTCTGTAATAAAGATGTGTGCCCGCTGTGCATACAGCATGTGTGCATGGGCGTAAGCAAGTCGCACACATATGAACGGTACTGATTGTAAATCATGGGGTACAACTTGCGATGCAACTTTTCAGTCCCAAGTGGCCATAGGCTCTCTTTCCACTACTGCGAGTTGTTGTGCAACTTGACACATGTGAAGTCGCAGGACAAGTCAAAACACCTGTATTTCAATGTCCCTCCATTCCAATTGGTGCAACTCCAAACAAAGTTCTTGCACTACTTTGTTCCAACTTCAGTGCGACTTTTTCTCCGATGTTTTGAACTAGTTGCATGACATGGCATTAAGGCTCGGTTTCCACTATTGCAAGCCTGAAGTCGCATGTTTTTTGCCACGAGTTTCCCACAACTTTTTGCCAAAACTTGAAGCAATGCCTGTGTATTTTTGAGGTCTATGGACCTCAAGTCACATCAAAATGGGACCAAAGTAGTGCAGGGACTACTGTGAAGTTGCTGCAACTTGAGGTCGCACACATATGAACGGTACTCATTGTAAATCATGGGGTAGAACTTGTGATGCAACTTTTCAGTTCCAAGTGGCATGACAAGTTGCAATAGTGGAAAACAAGCCGAAAAAGCACATTGTAAATCACGCAACTTTGGGGTTGAAATAGTGGAAACAGAGCATTAGGCTAAAGCAATAATAGGAAGATGCACTATAAGAATTACTTCTAATTGTAGAAAATCAAACAGGCTCTTGCACTGAAATTAATTTATGGAAGATCTAACTGATTGCCCAGTGTATGGTGACCTTTAAAGATATGAAAACTTGAATTTCTGGTGTTTAAGCCTCATACACATGATGGCACTTTGTACAAGTGGATTTTTCCCGTGGATTTTTGTACAAAGGGCATTAGCCTTAGGGCTCTTTCACACAGACATGTCCGTGTACGGATCCCGCTCTGCTCAGCGGGGGATTGCTCTGTCGATCCCCGCTGAGCAGGCACATGACAGGTCTTTCTCTGCACACTGTGCAGGGACGGATCAGTCAGAGTGCCGCTCTCCTCTATGGGGGATCGGATGATGACGGACCGTAGAGTCCGTCGTCACCCGATCCGCAGACGGATGGAAAAATAGTTTTTTTCGGATTGGAGAGGGTCAGATGTCAGCAGACATGTCACCACTGACATCCGACCCTCCATAGAGGTCTATGAAATGTCCGTTCAGGTCCAGCAGGTTAGGCCCCTTTCACACAGCGGTAAAACGGCGCTTTACCATCATTTTAGCAGCAGTATTCAGCGGTTTAACCCGCTAGTGGCCAAAAAGGGGTTAAATCCACCCGCAAAACACTGCTGCAGCGGCGTTTTGCCGGCGGTATAGCCACGCTGTCCCTTTGATTTCAATGGGCAGGAGCGGTTTATACACCGCTCCAAAGATGCTGCTAGCAGAACTTTTTTTAGGCCCCTTTCACACTGGGGTGTTTTTCAGGTGCTACAGCGCTAAAAATAGCGCCTGAAAAACGCCCTAAAAAAGCAGCTCCATTCACTCCAGTGCTTTCACACTGGAGAGGTGCGCTGGCAGGGTGTCACAAAAAGTCCTGCTAGCAGCTTCTTTGGAGCAGGGAACTCACCGCTCCTCCACCGCTGCTCCCCATTGAAATGAATGGGGCAGCGCTTTGATACCGCCGGCAAAACGCCACTCCGGCGGGCAGATTCAACCCTTTTTTGGCCGCTAGCGGGGGGTTAAAACTGCCCCGCTAGCAGCCGAATAACAATGCTAAAACAACGGTAAAGCGGCGCTAAAAATAGCACCGCTTTACCGCAGATGCCCCCACCGCCCCAGTGTGAAAGGGGCCTTACCGTCCTGCTAGCGCACCGCTCCAGTGTGAAAGCCCTCAGGCTTTCACACTGGAGTGAATGGAGCCACTTCTTTAGGGCGTTTTTCAGGCCCCTTTCACACGGACAGATAGAAATGTGCTTTTAGATGCATTTTCTATCACAGCTAAATGCACACAATGCTTTCCTATGGCCCCATTCACACACTGCGTTTAGCTGCATTTTGATTACATGTGGTTTGGTGCGGATAGAAAAAATAAAATTGACTGCATCCAGGAGCGATTTAGAGCAGCTATCCGCACATAACCGTGGGTAATCGCAGTGCACTGTCAGCTGCGGATAGCAGCGCCAAGCTGGCTCGCTCACTGGGAAAGGAAAAAATGTTTTTTCCTTTCCAAATGAGCTACAAGGACGAGGATCCGGCTTGGATCTCTGCCAATACAAGGCACTGTTTGGTATGAATCTTGAGGGAGAACTCCACGCCAAATTTAAAATAAAAAAACGGCATGGGTTCCCCTCCATGGACATACCAGGCCCTTCGGTCTGGTATGGATTTTAAGGGAAACCCCCTATACCACAAAAATGGCGTGGGGGCCCCCCAAAATCAATACCAGACCCTTATCCGAGCACGCAGCCTGGCCAGTCAGGAAAGGGGGTGGGAACAAGCGAGTGCCCCCCCTCCTGAACCGTACCAGGCCGCATGCCCTGTTGATGAGGACAAGGGCCTCTTCCCCAAACCCTGGCTGTTGGTTGTCAGGGTCTGTGGGCGGGGGACTTATCAGAATCCGGGAGCCCCCTTTAATAAGGGGGCCCCAGATCCTGGCCCCCCACCCTATGTGAATGAGTATGAGGTACATGGTACCCCTAACCATTCACCCGGGGAAAAAAGTGTCAAGAAAAAAACACACTAGACAGGTTTTTAAAGTAATTTATTAGGCAGCTCCGGGGGTCTTCTTCCGACTTCAGGGGTCTCTTCTGCACTCTCCAGCCTCTTCTCCGCGCTCTCCGCTTCTTTTCCCACTCTCTGGTTCTTCTCCGGCCTCTTCTCCCAGTGTCCGGTTCTTCTCCTGCTCTCCGGCCTCTTCTCCAGGCCTCCGGTTCTTCTCCCGCTCTTCTGCCGGGCTCCTCGGCTATCTTCTGCTCTTTTGATGCTCTTTTGCTAGCGGTGGCCCGGTCTTCTCTGTTCTCTTCTCCCACTGTCCGGTTCTTCTGTAGCTGTCCAGTTCTTTTCCGCTCTCCGGTATCTTCTGCCGGACTCCCCTGCTATCTTCTTCCAGCTCTTTTGCTAGCGGTGGCCTGGTCTTCTCCATCATCTTGTTCCCTCTTCTCTTCTTCCGATGTGGACATGACACTCTCTCCCGCTGTAATGCCGTCTGCGAGGTGTGCGCCGACTTATATAGGCATGGGGTGTGGTCACCGTGTGATGTCACCGGGTGACCCCACCCCTTATGACGTCACAGTCCTGGGGCATGCTGGGACTTTGATGTCATAGGAGACGGGGTCACCCGGTGACATCACACGGTGACCACGCCCAATGCCTATATAAGTCGGCGCACACCTTGCAGATGGCATTACAGCGGGAGAGAGCGTCGTGTCCACATCAGAAGAAGAGAAGAGGGAACAAGACAACAGAGAAGACCGGGCCACCGCTAGCAAAAGAGCTGGAAGAAGATAGCGGGGGGAGTCTGGCAGAAGATACTGGAGAATGGAAAAGAACCGGACAGCGGGAGAAGAGGACGGAGAAGACCGGGCCACCGCTAGCAAAAGAGCGACAAAAGAGCAGAAGATAGCGGAGGAGCCCGGCAGAAGAACCAGAGAGCGGGAGAAGAACTGGAGGCCTGGAGAAGAGGCCAGAGAGCAGAAGAAGAACCGGACACCGGGAGAAGAGGCCGGAGAGCCTCTTGAGGGCATGTGGCCTGGTACGGTTCAGGAGGGGGGGCGCTCGCTTGTCCTCACCCCCTTTCCTGACCAGCTGGGCTGCGTGCTTGGATAAGGGTCTGGTATGGATTTTGGGGGGATCCCCACACCGTTTTTTCGGTGTAGGGGGTTCCCCTTAAAATCCATACCAGACCAAAGGGCCTGGTATGCCCCTGGAGGGGGAACCCATGCCATTTTTTTCATGCTGCTTTAATAGGAAGATGTGTTTTTCCTACTGCAGCGAGCGCGAGCTGTACCTCGCTGAGAACCAGCGCGATGGGATTGCGCTGGAAAAATTCTCGCGTGCAGGTACTGCTGTGCATTTGCCAGTTCACACTCTCAATTAAGGATTTATCCGGCGCACCAATTAAGGTATGAACCAGCGCAGCACATTCATCTTAGTAAATGACCCCCATTGTGTCTTTCCTGACATTGGGTCTGGCTAATAGGAATTCTCTTTCTGCTCATAACTGTGTGATTGGAATATTTCGTGTTTTCTGACACTGATAGCCTTTTAAGAATCTTTCCCAAACATAGACTATATGTAAAAGCAAAGTTTCCTCAAAAAACAGAACTTTGAAGGACCATGAACACTCAAAAAGAATTGTTTAGTAAAATGTTTGTTTGACAGTTGGTTTGGGCCTCTTCCATTCTTTTATGTTTCAATTTCATGTGTATTATAGTGTCATCATGTGTTTTAGCTCCTTCCTTGATATGATGTTAATTAATAATATGTGTACTTTTTACTAAACAATTCTTTTTGAGTGTTCATGGTCCTTCAAAGTCCTGTTTTTTGAGGAAACTTTGCATCCACTTGTTGTCCAAACATAGACTATATGGACTGTGTGCTACCACTTGTGGATTATTTGCCAATCATAGACACTGCCTCTAATGTTGCGTACACATGACCGGACTTTCCGTCAGAATAGACTCCGACAGTCTTTCCGACGGAGTTCCAACAGAGTTTCGCTGAAACGGACTTCCCTACACACGATCACACCAAAGTCTGATAGTTTAGAACATGATGACGTACGACGGGACTAGAAAAAGGAAGTTCAATAGCCAGTAGCCAATAGCTGCCCTTGTGTCGTTTTTGGTCCGTCGGAATAGCATACAGACGAGCGGTTTTCCCGATAGGAACTGATTCCGTTGGAAAGATTTGAAACCTGTTCTATTTCTAGGTCTGTCAGAATTTTAGAAAGAAAAAGTCAGATGAAGCCCACACAGGATCAGAATGTCCGACGGAATGATTCCGTCTGACCTTTTCTGCTGAATAGTCTGGTCGTGTGTACACAGCATTAGGGACACTAAGGACTCTCTGGTGTTATTCAAGTATCATTAACCTTTGGGCACTAAAGCACCTTGTACAGGAATTCATGTGAGAAGCTGCCAGATAAGAACTGTTCCTGTGTGATGCCTTACTCCAGTAAAGCTATCGCCAACTGTTTAATGCCTGGACTGAAGTTTCTCTCTTAAGTGGTGTATTGCATGGTGTATCCAAAGAACAGGACTCGTAACAAGGGAACTGTAGGTTAGAGTAGATACAGTACACTTTAGTCCAGCATGTAGTTTGCTGTCTAGTTTAGACTATACTGCCATTGCTAGGGACAACCATACATGTATCATAGCTTTATACACCCAACCAGCCAGGGAATGGGTGACTGGCATAAGTTGACGGTTACTCTGGTAGTGAAGTGGAGTGGTGCCCATCCCCTTCACTAGCAGCCAGCTCTCTGTTTTCTGGGACCAGACCTGCGGCGCAGACTAGCTAGGGGACCTAGCCTGGGAATCACAAGGAGAGAGATGTTGAGAGGGGGCCCCTGATAGAGAGAGAGAGCAAGCATGTATTTACAGAGTGAGGTTCATTGCTATATCCATTGGTAACTGTGGACATGTCACTGGAAATGTAGTGACAGGTATTGCTGGGTTGGCGGATGCTGGTACAGTCTTTGCAATACCAGTGTCTAAATGCTGCACACCTGGGAGTTGGTGTTCTCTAACCATGGTAGGATTTGTATTGCTTAGTGTAACAGTACAGTCAGTTAGCCTGGGGTTGTTAGAGGTTTGCTTTGACACCTACTGCTCTCTAGTTATTGAATTAATTATTAGAGTGCAGCGCCAATAGGGAGACATTGCAATATAAGCTCTGTGATGAACAGTCCTATTCAGAAACTGCCAACAATGATGGTTGACAGGTTGGTAAAGAAGTCCCAGCACCAGCAGTGTGAAAAGAGATTGAATGCTCTTGTCACCGCCAGTGTGTAGAGGCAATCCTGCTTACCAGAAGAAGTTGACTCTCAAATCATAAAGAGTCAGGGAACGTGTATGTGATAAAGACGAGCATCCTCAACTGCACCACTCCAACTCCTGTCAGTTATGGAAAATGTGATCCCAGCCCAGGAAGCACTTTCTCCGGGGAAGTGGATGTATATATGAATATACTGCAGTCTTTTTACCTCAAAAAATGTAAGGGCACCACAATAGCGTAATATTGCTTAAAAACACTATTTTATTTAAAAAAAATATATAGTACACTCACATTTCCATAAAAGGTAACAGGCAAAGAATCTCATAAAAGGTCCATAAATCGAAACGTGCTTACATCGTCTGGTACTACCTTACATGTTTCGCAATAATATTGCATCGTAGCGGGCAAACACAAGCACGTCCTAATATAATAAAATAACCGGAAGTGACCCACAGGAAGTAGTTAGTCCACTCTCAGATCGGAAGTGGCAATATAAGATAAACTTTCTGCTGATAATCTACTGAACATTGTTATACGTATTTTTCCTGTTTTTCCTCTTTCTCTTTTAAATGAAATATTATGTTATGTATTTTTATGAATTGAATCTGTATCTGTATGGGATATTTGGCTATTGTATAAATTATGTCCACTAGATGGCGTGTTCACCTCGCGTGCTTTTCAAAATTTTGATTAGTGGATTTATGCAATGATTTATTTCATATAGAGGACAGTGTAATGCCCCATACACACGATCGGATTTTGCAACAACAAATGTTGGATGTGAGCTTGTTTGCGGAAAGTCCGACCATGTGTATGCGCCATCGAACAAATGTTGGCTAGTGGGTTCTCAAATTTTCCGCCAACAAATTTTTGTTGTGGGACTTTCCGATCGTGTGTACACAAGTTCGTCCCACAAAAGTCCACGCATGCTCGGAATCAAGTACGAGCCGGAAGCGCTCAGTCTTGTAAATGGAGATATCACGTACGTCTTGTACATCACTACATTTGTAATTGTTGGCCAACATTTGTGTGACCGTGTGTATGCAAGACAAGTTGGAGCCAACAACCTTCGAAGAAAAATCCACTGTTTTGTTGTCGGAAAGTCAGATCGTGTGTATGGGGCATAATACTATCTTCGTTATGGTTTTGTTTTTTCTTCTTCGCAAGTAGAGAGCTTTTCTCCTTGTCGTTCATAGTATTTCTTCTATTTAATATACTCCCATTGTGATCTGAGAACAGCGGGACCCATCTGCAATCGCTTCTGGTCCTTGGAGCGCATGGTGAACCGCATGAGAGCAATTCGCTAGCTTTAGGGTAGGTAATTTGATAGCTGCGGGATAGGCTTTTATCCCTTCTGGTCTGTGGAACGCATGGTGAACTGCATGACGGTGGACTGACCACTTCCATTTTGTCACTTCCGGTTTGAGAGCGCACTGACTACTTTCAGTGAGTCACTTTTGATTTGTCACTTCCGGCCTGGGAGCAGACTGACTACTTCCGGTGGGTCACTTCCGGTTATTTTATTATATTAGGACATGCTTGCGTTCGCCCGCTATGCCTCTGACGACATAATATTATTGCGAAACATGTAAGGCAGTACCGGACGATGTAAGCATGCTACGATTTATGGACCTTTTATTTTTTGTTTTCAAAAGGTTTTTATTAGAAATAATAAAGAAAAGTACATGTACATATGAAGCAATAATATAAACCATATTCTTCAGAGTAATATAACAGTTATGGAAAGCAATTTAAAGAGTGTACATTCATGGTAGGATGTAAGAACATTTAGTCAACATAGTGGCCACTTGAATTACACTCAGTTCTAGAAGGTTGTCCCAACTCAGAAGGAATGTTGTACTAGGAAAAAGAAACAGGAGGGAAAAGCCAGAAACAGAATATAAAAGGTGAAAAGAAAAGAGAAGTTCAGCATAATCAAACTGGATATAACACGGTCAGTCTTGAAGCCTGAAAAGGAACCATGGGTTCCATTTAGCATCAAATGCATGTATAGAATCATGTAGGGTATGAAATATCTTCTCGGTTACCATCATAGAGTCAATGCGTGAGATAATTTGTGCAAACGGGACCATAGAGGATTTCCAGTGAAGAGCGATGCCCCAAAGCATAGACACACAGATTGAGTGTATTAGCCTCAAAGGGTTTGGTAATATCAGGGATATCTTGAAATAGGATGCAATGATGGAAAGTGAGATTGATGGGATTTCCTACTAGTTTGTCAACCAATTTTAGTAATTCCTTCCAGGTGGGTTGTAGTTTCTCACATTCCCAGAATATGTGTATGTATGAATCAAAATTTAAAGGCTGCGCTGCAATAAATGACATAAAACAAATGAAATAGTAAATGCATTTTGACAAATATCCATTTCTATGCGTGAATTATAGCAGTGATGACATGACCCACACAATAATAACCAAAAAATTGATAAACAACGTAAAGTCCAAACTGCAAAGTGCACAAAAGTGTATAGTTCATATAGAGGCAAGATTTATGCCAGGAAGAGAGTGGTGAACATCCGAATGGTGTATAGCATATGATTAAATCACCCAGGGTTCAGTGATGATAGAAAAAACTCCTCCACCTATGTAGAAAGATGTCCCCTTACCGACTCCTAAGATCTCTTTTCAGGAGATCAAGCAGGCATATGGCTGTATAACCCCAGCCTCGGGTATGGACCCGGAAGGTGACACTCATAAACCTCTAGGATGGGAGTCCTCTGTGTGGCGAATGGTCACTCGATTGTCTCCATACACAGGAGAAATGGATGGACAGATCATGTCTCGGTGGGTCGGTGATGTACTCGGTTTCCGGGCTGTACACTGATCTCTGCACTCACTGATCAACTATTCCTGATAGTGATGTCCAGTTCATGTACCAATCGTTCTTTTGCATCGATTCTTTTCAGTGAACTGGATGGATCTGTTTGATAGAGTTCACTATGGAGTGATAAGTGTAGAAGATCAGATCTGGTAATAAGATCCTAGAGTGAGAGAGGATCTTATTACCACTCTAGGATCTTATTACCAGATCTGATCTTCTACACTTATCACTCCATAGTGAACTCTATCAAACAGATCCATCCAGTTCACTGAAAAGAATCAATGCAAAAGAACGATTGGTACATGAACTGGACATCACTATCAGGAATAGTTGATCAGTGAGTGCAGAGATCAGTGTACAGCCCGGACACCGAGTACATCACCGACCCACCGAGACATGATCTGTCCATCCATTTCTCCTGTGTATGGAGACAATCGAGTGACCATTCGCCACACAGAGGACTCCCATCCTAGAGGTTTATGAGTGTCACCTTCCGGGTCCATACCCGAGGCTGGGGTTATACAGCCATATGCCTGCTTGATCTCCTGAAAAGAGATCTTAGGAGTCGGTAAGGGGACATCTTTCTACATAGGTGGAGGAGTTTTTTCTATCATCACTGAACCCTGGGTGATTTAATCATATGCTATACACCATTCGGATGTTCACCACTCTCTTCCTGGCATAAATCTTGCCTCTATATGAACTATACACTTTTGCGCACTTTGCAGTTTGGACTTTACGTTGTTTATCAATTTTTTGGTTATTATTGTGTGGGTCATGTCATCACTGCTATAATTCATGCATAGAAATGGATATTTTTCAAAATGCATTTACTATTTCATTTGTTTTATGTCATTTATTGCAGCGCAGCCTTTAAATTTTGATTTGTACAACAGATGGATGTGTCTCACATTGTATGGTTGCAGCTTGTTCACATATAATATTTTTTTCACTTGGGGATAGCGCAGTAATTTTTTTCAGTTTACAATGTGTATGTATGAGCCTGAGTGGGTGCATCCCCTAAAGCAATCAGTAGAAGTCTGCAGATAAATCTTATGAATACGGGCTGGGGTATAATACCATCTCGTCGTGAGTTTAATGGCTGTCTCTCTAATCGTTAGGGATTTTGAGCATTTGTGTATGTTCAACCAGCCCCTATCCCAGTCTATATCATCTTGGTCTAAGGCTAGTTCTTGTTCCCATTGAGATCTGTACTTCAAGGCCGGAGTGTCTTCCACCGATTCTAATGAGCTGTAGATTTGTGAGGTAAGGCCCTTTTGACGAGGGGCCGTGTGGCACAAAACCTCGTATGATGTCATGTTTTCTGTCGAGGGGGCGGTGTAATGCTGTTGAAAAAAGTGTTGAATTTGAAGGAAACGGTAGAATTCTCTATCTGGAATATGATAACGGGACTTAAACGATGAAAATGAAATAAATTTAGAGTCAGTTAGAAAATCTCCCAAGGTGATCAGGTTATGTTGAGTACACTCCACAAATAACTCCGGGTGGTAATAGGCCGGGGGGAATCTAGGATCTCCGATATAGGAGGCTCCAAGAGGGGATTGAGAGGAGAGATTGTATTTTCCCTTATATGAATTCCAGAGTTTCAGAATTATTGTTACTATTTGATTTTTGGTGGAGATTTCTGTGAGGGAGGGAATTGAGGACCACATTAATCCAGGTAGATATAGGGGAGCAATAGAGTCCTGTTCAAATTTAACCCATGGGACCTTGGAGTCTCTAATGTTCCACTGGGCTTGTTGTGTGTATCTACTGGCTATATAGTATAACCAAATACGGGGAACCCCCAGACCCCCCCCCCCCTTTGGAGAACGGTAAAGAATTTCCCTAGTAAATCTAGGAGGTTTGTCTTGCCAAATAAATTTATTAATGTGGGCTTGAAGAGTGAGCAAGTAAGATTTAGATACTCTAATTTGGAGGGAACGAAAAAGGTATAGTAACCTGGGGAGTATCACCATTTTTAGGGCTGTGACTCTACCAAGGAAAGAGATGTGGAATTGAGACCATGATTTAAGGGTTTTTTTCAATTTAGAGAACATGGAGGGATAATTGTTTTCAAAGAGTTTGTCAAAGTCACCTGTCAGATCAATGCCCAGATATGGTAAACGGGTTTCTGCCCATACAAAGTGGAAGGTACTTTTAAGTTGTTGTATCTCCCCCGGAGAGAACCCCACCGGGAGAGCGACCGATTTCGAGACATTGATCTTGAGGCCGGAGACTCCTGCAAAATTTGATAAGGTCTGTAGGAGATTTGGCAGGGAAATGTGGGGATTAGCTAAGAACAAGAGGACGTCGTCTGCATACATACTAAATTTGTAGGAAGAGGAGCCTTTGGTGTAACCCGATATATCTTGGTTATTAAGTATCGCGATGGCTAAGGGTTCTAGGGCAAGGGCAAATATTAGAGGGGATAGTGGGCATCCTTGCCTAGTGCCCCTCCCTATAGAAAAGAAATCAGAACTACAGCCCGGTATCTTGATACGAGTTTTGGGGTTTACATAAAGGGCCCGGAACGCATGTAAAAATTCATCACGAAAACCCATGCGTTGCAAAAGAATAGATAGATAGCTCCAGGAGACAATATCAAACGTCTTATGTATGTCTAGGCTGAGTAGAAAGAGTTTATGGGAAGTCAAATTGGAGTCTTGTATAATGTTAGAGGCTAGCCTAATGTTATCTGTTATGAATCTATGGGGTATAAATCCTGATTGGAAGGGAGAGATAAGAGAGGATATAATAGATGCTAACCTGTCTGCTAGGATTCTACTAAAAATTTTAACATCATTATTCATGACAGAAATTGGTCTATAATTTTGGGGAAGTAGATGATTTTTATTAGGTTTGGGGGTCAGGGACATATTTGCCAGCAGCATTTCATCTGGGAAATTACCTCCTTGTAGGACCCAATTAAATAGTTGTACTAAACCAGGGGAAAGAAGGTTGGCATTTTTTTTGTAGTTTATGACTGAAAAGCCATCCGGGCCTGGGGCAGAGCCCATCTTGAGGGATTTGATCACATTAAGGACTTCTGAGGGTGTGATAGGAGCATTGAGCTTCTCTATTTGAGTGGGTGAGAGAGTGGGTATAGGAATGTCCTGAAACCAAGTGTTTTCTGCCAAAGTAGGAGGATTTTGGACTGGAGCTAATAGGGAGGAGTAAAAGTGTTCAAAAATTCGAAGCACCTCTTTGGGATGGGAAGTAGAAAGACCTGTCTCTGAGGCCAGTTTATACACATGTGTGGGACGGGAGGTCTGATTGAACTTTCTTGCAAATAAGGTTGATGCAGTGTTGTTATGCAGTCAAAATTTGGCCTTGGACCATCTTAGGGCTTTTTCAATCTTGGAGGATAGGAGTGAGTCTAATTCTAGGCGCTTTTGATCTATCAATTTTCTGGTCGACTCCAGGCCCAAAATGTTAGTATTTTTGTATATGCGGTCTAGTTCAGTTGTAAGGTTCAACAATTTTTTGTCTGTGTATCTTGTTGTAGGATGAGGCGATGCTTATTAGTTTACCCCTTAGAACTGCCTTATGGGCAGTCCATAAAATAGAAGGTGGAGTATCAGGGAGAGCATTAAGAGAAAAGTATTCCTCAATGGATTTAGCTGTCTCAGATTCTGCCACTAAATCCGAGAGCAAAGCCTCGTTCAGTCTCCATGTATGAGGAGTGGGTGCCAATCCAATAAAATTTGTTGTAAAGGAGGTTACGTGATGGTCAGACCAAACATAGCGGTGGATCGTGGCACCAATGGAATTTGGTAATATGATGGGGTAGTGTAAATGTAATCCAACCTGGCATAGCTGTTAAAAGGTGTATTCCTTAAGCCCTCTGTTGTCCGTTCTCCAGGTGTCAACCAGCTGGTGGTCAAGGAGGCCTTGGGTTAGAGACCTGGGGAAGGCCTTGGAGGCGTTTGTGGAGGAGGATCTATCAAGTGAAGGGTTAGCTACTAGGTTGAAATCACCCCCTATTATTATATGGGGAGAGTTCAAGGAGACCAATTTATCAAAAAAGGATTTAAAAAAGGATGCAGGTGCGTCATTAGGGGCGTATATACTGGCAATTGTTATCTCTCTGTTGTGTATCACCCATTTGATAATGACGAACCTGCTGTCCCTATCTTTATAACATTTCTTTACCTCCATGGGAAGGGAAGCATGTAAGAATATGGCGGCATCCCTGCTTTTGGTTGAATAAAGGGAGTAAAACGATTGAGGGAAATGCCTATGAAAGAATTTAGGGTGCGAAGAATGGGAGAAGTGAGTCTCCTGCAGCAGAAGAATCTTGGCCCCTATATGGCCATACAGATCAAAGGCCTTTCGTCTCTTTATGGGGGAATTAAATCCCTTCACATTATGTGATATACATGTAATTACCATAATTGGTCACTACAACTCTATCGTATTTGAGAGGGTCCAAAGTTAACCATGCAAGGAAATCAACCTGTATTAGCAAACTAATGCATGCTAGTCCCAGCAGGGGTACTGCCATTATCCCACACATCACATTGTAAATACAGTATCCATTCTTCCTGTAAAAAGGGTCCATGCTGTGAACTGATTGACCAGAAAAAAAGAACTATAAACAAGTATACTCAAAAAAAAAAACATTGTAGAGAACTAGAAAAGGACATGAAGTTCAACGTCCAAACTGTATCAGGTAGAGAGAAAAAACAAAGCTTTACCTGATAAAAAAAGGTTAAGTCACAAGCGAGACAACTAGGTCTCGTACCCAGTCAAACTGCAAAATCCTACTGGTGAGGTTGCAGAGCGAGAAACCTGTAGGGCTAACAAAGAAAGGGAAAGTAAATTCAAAGAAAATTATACAAAAAAGGAGGTGCAACGCCCAAAATATAAAAAAAAAACTCTTGCTTGGTGGGGTGGACATGACACGCCTCCGAGGGACAGCCGCTCTTAGTGAGGTTAGAGAAAGTTAGGTGCAGAGCGTCTCAAGGAACAGATGAGTGATATTCAGCGACACTTTCAGCGTGGTTGTAATGCGAGGTCCTCTCCGATATCATAGCGGATCCTTCTTCTATCCCTCCTGGGTGGCGGGGTTTGCCAGATGGGGGCCGGACGGGGTGTCGATGGTGGGCGACGAATTGCAGCTGCATCTAGGAGACCAAGCTTCACCAGAATTTCTTGACCCTCTTGTAGGGAAGAAGCGGAGAAGGTAGTGCCATTATGGGGAACCAGCAGCTTAAATGGAAATACCCATCTGTAACGGATTTGTGCAGATTGAAGTGCAGAGGTGATTTCCTTCAGGCCTCTTCGCCTGTCCAAGGTGGCAGGGGAGATATCCAGATAAATCTGGATAGGATGGTCATCAAGGGTTATCCGTTGTTTATTACGGGTAGCTCTCAGGATTTCCTCTTTGGTGAGAAAGTCTTTCATGCAGAGGACCACGTCCCTGGGGGACTTATCATCTGGTGGTTTCGGACGAAGTGCCCTGTGGATGCGATCACATTTGAAAGCTGCGGAGTCATAATCTGGAAGGAGTGATTTGAATAACCAAATTACGGTCGGAATTAAGTCTGTCTCTGACCCAGGAATACCTCTTAGACGTAAATTATTGCGCCTATTTCTATTGTTGAGATCTTCGACTTGGGCTTGGATAGCAGTAAGGGCCAAGGCTAGAGATTCATGTTCACGACTGAGGTCATTATAAGCCAAGGCAAGCTCGTCATGTTTGGTTTCCAGGAGCTCAGTACATGAGCCTAAGGCTGCTATTTCTTGTGACAGGGTGTGGGAAGTTTTATGCAGTTCCGTTTGAAATTTAGTGGCTAGTCTGGTGTACATAGCCTCCAGGCTGACATACAGATCTGCCTTAGAGAGGGTGGTATGGTACTCACCCGCATTGCTTGCGGACGGAGAAGGATTCGATCGTGGTGGAGGAGCCAGAGCAGGAGACTCCCCCTTCCCTGCCGCGCCATCTTGAGACATGCTGAAGCGATCCTGCATGCGGAGGAGATAGTGGGTCAGGGTGTTTTGAGAGGATCCTCTGGATTTCCTTCTCCTCGGCGGCATGCACCGAGTGTTTGTGGCTTGAGGGGTGTAAAGATTAATGTGCATTGTGCTGTTTGTAGCCCTCAGGAAGCCTCTATAGTCCCGGGTGGAGCGGAGCTACAGAGTCAGGCGTCCATCTTCCTCGGCGCTGCGTATGCGCCCCGATTTATGGACCTTTTATGAGATTCTTTGCAGGTTACCTTTTATGGAAATGTGAGTGTACTGTATTTTTTAAAAATTAAAATAGTGGTTTTAAGCAATATTACGCTATTGTGGTGCCCTTACATTTTTTGAGGTAAAAAGGCCGCAGTATATTCATATATACATCTACTTACCTGGAGAAAGTGCTTCCTGGCCTGGGATCGCAATTTCCATAACTGACAGGAGTTGGAGTGATGCAGTTGAGGATGCTCGTCTTTATCAAATACATGTTCCCTGACTCTTTATGATTTGAGAGTCAACTTCCTCTGGCAAGCAGGATTGCCTCTACACACTGGCGGTGACGAGTGCATTCAATCTCTTTTCACACTGCTGATGCTGGGACTTCTTTACCAACCTGTCATTCATCATTGCTGGCGGTTTCTGAATAGGACTGTTCATCACAGAGCTTATATTGCAATTTCTCCCTATTGGCGCTACATCCTTATATATTTAATTTTAGTGGTGCCATGATCAAAACCTTTAGTGCTGGCTACCGTGGTCAGTGTTACTAGCTTTACATTTTTTAGCCAAAGCGCAGATTTTATTTGTTTTTTATGTGCTTTGATTTGTTTGTAACCTATTTGCTGCTGGCTTGATATGGATATTTTTTCAGTTAGGAATAATCATTCCATTGATTTAAAAGATGTGTTTGAGGGCCCCAGTGTTTCTGGGAACACTGATTTGGGAGGTACATTCGTGAGATTGAAAAATATCATGATGTCAGAAATTCATACTAATTGGGACATTGCCCTCCTGGAAAAGTACCTGGAGGTCAATATGATCCCAAGAAGTCTAAGGTGGGAAGTCAACCCCCAAGAGGATGAAAAAGATTTAGTCCTATGGTTCAAATATTTTAACGATGCTGGTTTGGATATTTTGCGGTTCTTAATTGGTCACAAAAGAAATAAACTTACCAGATTAGATGCAGAGGTTAATGAACTCAAGGATAAATCGTTACCTTATATTGATGGAGATGAATATAAGAATAAGTCAGAATCATTTAAAAAAAAAAAAACTTTAGAGAAAGAGGAACAGGAACAGAAAATAAAAAAAACAGAAAAAATACTTCAGGGATGTAGAGGCCTAAAAAAATAATGTTGTTTTTAAATGGCAGAAAAAAGTAATAGAGGAGGCGGGTGCAGAGGCTACAAGGGTGGGACTGACTCAGCCTGCTCCATGTGGAGGGGGAGGGTCTAATCCTTCACATCTAACTTTCCAACCACCCCCTTTGAGGCTTCATCAGACCCCGCAAAAAGATTGGAATAATGTACGTAAGGGACAATCTCAATCCAAACCACCCTTTAGATGACCAGGTCCGTTCTATCAGAATGAGAGATTCCAATCTAATGTTTCCAATATCGATGAGTACAGGCAGTATACGCCATGGGATTTGTGAGGAATGGTGATAATTTTAGCCATTTTGCCCCACAGAGGAACGGTCCACCT
Source organism: Aquarana catesbeiana (assembly GCF_042186555.1). Taxonomy (NCBI): domain Eukaryota; kingdom Metazoa; phylum Chordata; class Amphibia; order Anura; family Ranidae; genus Aquarana; species Aquarana catesbeiana. The sequence goes on from NC_133329.1 coordinate 162,450,339, forward strand.
TTGTTCAATAGGTTTGCACCTCTTACAGGTCACTCCCCAGGAAGTTATGGGGACTATGACGACAGATACATCACGGGTCACCCTATGAACACTCCTGGTAGAGATAGGAATTGGAATCAATACCAACAGGATTGGTTTGGACCATCTCGGAACTATAATCAATTTAGACCCCCTTTTTTTCGTGAGGACGGACAGAGGAACAAATCAAATTTAGATCAAAGACAGGAACTAGAGGGGGGAGGATGAGTAGAAAGCAAAAAGAAAAAGGGTCTGAATGATGTAGGTATCTTTAATCCAAGCCAAACCGCCTTTACGGATCAAGAAAAACTGGTTCTTAATCATGGTCTGAAGTTTGCTTCCCCAAAACCATTAAACAAGTTTGGTGTTTTTATGGATGTTCACAAATACATCCGTAAACTAAACATTAAACGCCATTGGATTTCTAATCCTGTTATCACAAATAGGACAGAAGCCACTAGCATTAGACACTCAGGGTTGGCTAGTGCTTCCTTATTCAACCCCCCTGGTGTGTTGGCTCCTTCATTTGGAGTTTTCAGAGAATTAGTGTTAAAGGATCTAGATTCCTTGAACATCAAGAGGGCTAGGTTGGATATTGGATTTAAACAAGGATTAAAGTCCCTAAAACAGAGGAACAACATTATTGTCCACCCTGCATATAAGGGTGGGGTTATTGTTCTGGATAAATCTTCTTATCTATTGGAGATGGAAAGGATATTGTCATAAGACTTATATTTCTTTACCATCCAATCCTACTAATGGATATAAAAAAGAGCTAGTCTGATTAATAGATGAGGGTTTTCAAAAAAAGATTTTATCCAAGAAGGAGAAGGACCATTTGGTCCCCATGGCCCTACATGTTCCAGTAATGTACTACCTACCAAAAGTAATACTACCTACCAAAAGTGTGGTACCTCCTGGGCTGGGATTGCGTTTTCCATAACTGACAGGAGTTGGAGTGATGCAGTTGAGGATGCTCGTCTTTATCACATATGCGTTCCTTGACTCTTTATGATTTGAGAGTCAACTTCCTCTGGTAAGCAGGATTGCCTCTACACACTGGCGGTGATGAGAGCATTCAATCCCTTTTCACACTGCTGGTGCTGGGACTTCTTTACCAACCTCTCATCCATCATTGTTGACGGTTTCTGAACAGGACTGTTCATCACAGAGCTTATATTGCAATTTCTCCCTATTGGCGCTGCACCCTTATATATTTGTTTTTAGTGGTTCCACAATCAAAACCTTTAGTGCTGGCTGCCGTGGTCACTGTTACTAGCTTTACATTTTTTAGCCAAAGCGCAGATTTTATTTGTTTTTTATATATTGAATTAACTATTACCTGAACAGGAATCACAAGCATTTACATGTGACCGGATTAACCCTGCACTTAACCTCCACCAGACAAACGATCCAGTGACATCATACTATGTATGAAAGACTTCCTTGTTAAGGAGGACATCCTCAGAGCTGCAAGACATTCCTTTAACCTCATGTTAGATGGAAATATGATCTTAATCTTTCCAAATGTCCCCCCAGCTACCAAAATAGTCATCACAAATTTAAAGAAATTACTGAAGCTTTAACAACTGCATGGATCAGATATTGTTGGGGCATTCCCTTTAAATGAATAGTCTCCCATAACAGCACCACCTATGTGGTCACTAATATTCTGGAGGGACAAGACATTCTGATTAATCTCGGCCTTGTTGACATGGAAGCTCTACCTAGGTCTCCCTCTACTCCACGGCCCTCTCGTATCTTGAACACACCTTCCCCTTGTAGAGATCACCGCAGAATCTGACATGAGATCAGCTAATATTGGCTCACTCTCCTAACCTTTGAATCATTTTTCCTATTGCAGTGGTTTTTTTTGTGTGCTCTTTTCTTAGGTTCACAATGTCTTTAATCCATATATTCATCCATTACATGCTTATAACCTCAGCAATCTTGTGGACACTTTCTACACTTCAACAACATGACTAATTGTTCCTCTGGTAACATGTAATTAATAGGCTGGATATTTCTAACCACTGGGAACTATTCAGAGTCTATATACCAGATGGACTATTTTTTTTTTTCTTATTTGTCTTTTTTTTTCTTCTGCAGAATCAAAGGCTCATTCTAGTGGCTTATGCAAAAAAAAATAATATTGGTAAGGTTTTTTTTAACAAACTAGACTGAGTTTGGGACCTCTGTGTCCCTTTGTAATGGGTTTGATATTGGATTGTTCAGTTTTTCCTGATCTGGATACTATTCCTCTACTGTTAACTGTTTCTTTATATATTATTCTATTGTTATTTTTTTTCTATTTTGGTATAATTTAATGGTGATACTCATGTACTCTATCTTCATATCTTTATGATGATGATTGTACATAGGAGTTTATTGTCTCCTTATAATACACCTTTATGCGCATATGGATTGTCAACCTCTTTTTGGGAGCGTTTCATGTCTAATTTTTCTAAGTAGCCTTTTCCCAATGTTACACTTTTAGATTCCTGTAAGAGGAAATTATCTCTTTGTCAATTCAATTCCCCGCATAAAAGGGTGAAGGCTTTCTTGCAATATAAACGGTAGGGAGCTAAAATTGTTTTGCTACAAGAAACACAGTTTGCCAGTAGACATGTGCAGTTAGTTTCGGTCCGAATGTATCCGAATGAAATAGTAACGAATCTCATTGAAATCCATTAAGATTTGTTTTGTCTACTTGTTTTCTAATGAATTCCGAATTTTCGTAACGATTCGAAACGGATAAAAAACTATCGACCGATTTGAATTCTGTGTGAAGAATAGATGATTGTTAAGCAGTGGGTCGGGAAGCCGGCCGCTGTGTCCTTAACATCTGATGACTCATCAGCTGTCAACGGGCTTCCCTGCTGAAAGCTGAAATGGAAACTTGTTCGGAATAGAAATGTCAGAAAAAAAACAGCATGGGGTCCCCCCCCCAATCCATACCAGGCCCTAAAGAGTTTTCTATTGCCAGCATTCTTTTGTTTACATTTCAGGTCAGCGGGGAAGCCTGCTGACAGCTGTTGAGTCATTAGTTGTTAAAGATGCTGTGGCCAGCTTCCTGGCCTGCTCCTTAACATCCAGCTATTCTTCACACAGAATTCAAGTCAGTCGATAACTTTTTGACCGATCCGAATTCTAATCATTCCGAAAATTTGGAATTCAATCAAAAATTTATAAACTAAACAAAATTAAAGCAAACTAAACAAAACTAAACAAATTCTGAAAAACAAATCAACAAAACGAAATTAGTAACATAACGAATCTATCCGAAAGAAATGTTTCCGTTCTGCACATGTCTATTTGCCAGTTTGAATCATCCAAAATTTTTTCACAAACCCTTTGGTCAGGCATTTTATAAATTTTGTGCAGGGGTGTTGCCATCTTTATCTACAACTCGCTCCCATTTGATATACATATATATTGTAACAAAGATAGTTGATTTTTGATTCTTAAAGGCCTTATAACTGGTCGTGAAGTGTCTATGCTCCTAATGCTTCTCAAACCTCCTTCACCCAATTTTTTACAATTTTTATCATTCTCCTTCAGACAAACGAATATGGTAGCACAACCCTTACTGGATAGGAGTAAACCTACTCCAACGTCTAAAACATTCTCAGAATTTCTAGTAAATTGCCTACTCTCCTGCCAATTGATTGACACTTGGAGAGCTCATAATATAGGTGCTAGAGAATATACCTTTTTCTCACAACTTCTATGCCAGAGTGGATTACGCTTTTTGCATTCCAATTATTTTGATCCAATTCTAATTCTGCTATTATCCCCCATTGTACCTGGTCTGATCACTATATTAACTAATTTGCAACGAAGTTCATAGGTCTTTCTACTACTTCATACTCAGAGAGACTCAATGAGTCACTCCTTACAGATCCCATCATTGAAACAGAGCATTCCCAGGTAATTGCAGAATATTTTTCTCTCAGTTCTACCCCAGAGACTTCTATTACTACTCAGGGCAGTCTTTAAGGCAGGGCAAAAGGGGCATCTGCCCTGGGCCCCATCATTGTTGTGGGGCCCAAAGCAGCTGCGTCAAACTTGCCAACTATCCCAGTTCAAATTCCCTTGTCCCTTGAAGTTTTAGTCCCATGCTGTGTCCTGATATCTCAGTATAAAATTCTGTTCCTAGTTGCTCAGCTCGGCCTATTGTTGTGCACAGATGACCCACCTGCAGGCCCTGTGTTTAAATGTAAATAACCTGCATTGATATGTAAATAAAGGCGGCATTCACATGTATATCATCCGCCACTGAGGTCATATCCGCCATCACTTCTGCTGAATGCTGACCAGTGGGGAAGTAAAGGGGCATGCCTGAAAGTCCTGCCTAAAACTGTGGTCATTAAACCTATCATTAGCCTGCCTGTTCTGCAAGGCAAGCAAATTGGAGGTGGAACCCTTTTTCAAAATAACATGGTGCAACAGAACCCTGAATTGTGGTGCATGTGAATACGCACATCTCAGCAGATGTGTGAGGGTGTCATTAACAATTAATGGCACCGCTGTGTATCTGCTAAAGGGCAGCATGTTTCTGTGGTGTCAGGGAAGCAATTTTGCATGCGTTCCCGACACACACACAAATGTGAAAGCATGCTAAATGTCACAGTTACATTGGTGGTCAGTGTAAATCTTCTCATTACATTGGGGCTTGGTGTACAATCCTTTCATTCACACTAGTTGCCAGTGTGAAGGTCCCCTTTACATTGGTGGTCAGTGTAAATCCCTCCTTACATTAGTGGTTCCTGTGAATGCTCCTATTACATTAGCGGTCAGTGTAAATCCCCATTACATTAGTGATCAACGTGAATCCCCATTACATTGGTGTTTTCTGTCTGTTGATGAGTCCCCTCGCCTCCCCAGTCCATGGTGTGCAGGCAGTGAGGAGATGATGTGCTGTGACCTTTAGCAACCAATCAGTGAGCAGTAATGATGTGGACTAAGCTCTTGCAAAAAATTATTGAGGGGTAAGGATATGCAGTAACCTCTTGCAACCAATTAGTAAGCAGTAATAATGTACAGGAAACTCTAGCAACCAATCATTGAGCAGTATTGATGTACAGTAATCTCTAGCAACCAATCAACAACAGGCAGAAGTCATGTGATGTAACCTCTAGAAAATAATAAGCAAGCCATAATGTGTGCTGTAACCTCTAGCAGCCAGTCAGTGAGTGGTAATGATACACTGTAACCTTTGGCAACCAATCGCAATCACTGCCTGATCTGATTCAGTAAACTGATTTTGTGTCTAGCTGCTATTTATTGTAGACTCAGAGCAGGTGGAGAGCGAAATTTCATGGGGGCTCAAGAAAATGTTTTCCCAGGGTCCAATCAATATTAAAGATGGCCCTGCCCATAATACAGTATTGTGAGGGAGACTTGTTAGCTTAGCCGCTACATACAATAAACAGAATTTGGCAGAATTTCTCTCTTTCACAAAACAATTAGATTGACTTTATAGAACTCACGCGAATACCCATACACCCTCAATAACCCATTTAATTACCCAAAAACATTTGGAATTGAATTCCTTACTGTCATTCAAGGCTAAAAAGCTTTACAATGTAGGCCATGTTTTTATTACATAGCAATACCACTACCACTATGTTTGCTAGGAAATTAAACCACATATCTATAAACTCAACATTGCTGCAGGCCAAGCTACAACTCACCCATGGGAAGCACTTCAAATTAAAAAAAAAATAGGATTTTTACGTCATACTTACCTGTAAAATGCTTTTCTTTGAGTACATCATGGACTACAGAGTCAGGCTAATATTCATTACATGCTGGGTTATACTCCATCATTAGGTGAATGGACACTGGTAGACCAAAGGTCTTCAGACAGGAAGTGATCCCCTATATAACCCCTCCCATACAGGAAGTACTTTAGTTTTGTAGCAAGCACTAAATCCTCAAAAAAGAGGGGAGGGATCTCTGTGTACCATGATGTACTCAAAGAAAAGCATTCTACAGGTAAGTAGGACGTAAAAATACTATTTTCTTTTTCATACATCATGGGAAACAGAGTAAGGCTAATACTCATTACCTGCTGGGATGTCCCAGAGCAATAGCCTTGAGGGGAGGGTGACACCCTGCCAAACAATAGCCATCAGAACTTATATGGCAACCCGCAGTACACTGCGGCCGAAAGCTGAATCCTCGGCTGCTCGAACATCCACTTGATAAAATTTTGTGAATGTATGCACTGAAGACCAGGTAGCAGCCTTACAAATCTGAGCCACAGATACCTGGTGGCGAAAAGCCCAGGAGGTTCCTACACCCCTGGTAGAATGAGCTATCACCCTAAAGGGAGGAGCTTTATGTTTCAGACCGTAGGCCTGAATGACCAATTGACGGACCCAATTGGCAATGGAAGCTTTGGAAGCTGCCTGCACCCTACTTGGGTCATTTTGGTAAAACAAATAAGAGTCTGATCCTCGGATCTCCTCAGATTTAGACAGATAAACCTTGACTGCCTGGACAACGTCCAAAGAATGCATTTATCTCTCTTCCGTCATGGTGAAGGATCAAGTACGGTTCCCTGCATTAAAGGGCCGCCAACTCCGACACCCTTCTAGCCGAGGTGATAGCCATCAAGAAGGCTAGCTTGCGTGACAGCAAGTCTAATGGAATTTCCTTAATAGGTTTAAATGGTTGTTTCTGTAACACAGACAGCACCAAGTTCAAGTCCTAAAGACACATAGGTAACCTAATGGGGGGAAGCAAGCGAGTTGCCCCTTGCATAAAGGTTCGGATCAATGAATGGGAGGCTAAAGGCCTTTAGAAGAATACTGACAGGGCTGAAACCTGACCTCTGATTGTACTCAAAACCAATTTGATTTCCACAGTTGACTGTAGAAAAGAGAGAATTCTCCCAATCACATATTTCCGAGGCTGCCATTTTCTGGCTTCACACCAAGCATTATAAGTCTTCCAGGCCTTATGATAAATCTTCCTAGTGACAGCTTTTCTAGAATTCACTAGAGTAGACACCACAGGTCCCGAGAAGCCACGGTCCTTTAACACCCTGGCTTCAATAGCCATGTGATCAAATTTAGAGACTTTAAATTGGGGTGGAATATAGGACCTTGAGACAGTAGATCGGGCTGACATGGAAGTGTCCGTGGCCCATCTATCGTCAGTCTCACAATCTCCAGGAACCAGGGCCTTCTGGGTCAGGCTGGTGCCACCAGAATGACTGGAACCCCCTCTCTCTGAATCCTGCGCAACAAATGTGGAAGGAGAGGGATCAGAGGGAAAGCATAAACCAGGGAGTACTGGCTCCATGGAACTATCAGAGCATCTGCTCCAATTGCCAGAGGATCTCTTGTTGGAGACAGAAATTGCTATAGCTTGTTGTTGAACCTGGATGGCAGTAGGTCGACCCCTGGCCATCCCCAACATTAGCAAATTTCCTGGAACACCTCTGGGTGTAGGGACCAGTCCCCCAGGCAGATCTGCTGGTGGCTGAGATAATCTGCCTCCTAGTTCTCTACTCCTGGGATATGGACTGCCAATATCATTGGCACATGTCCCTCTGCCCAGGCTAGTATGTAGGAACGACTCCTGGTACTGCCTTGGTGGTTTATATAGGCCACTGCCATGGCATTGTCAGACTGAACCCTGATGGGGCAGTCCTGAAGCTCCACCGTCCTGGACCGCAGGGCCAGACGTACAGCCCGTAATTCTAGGACATTGATGGGCAGGGTCTGCTCTGTCCTGACCATTTCCCTTGAGCTGTGAGCCCGTCTAGGGTCTCTCCCCAACTTGAGAGACTGGCATCTGTAGTCAGTACTCTCCAAGTTACTGGGACAAAGGATTTTCCCTTTCGCAGGTTCTGCTCCTGTAACCACCGATTTAGGCTTAAGCATGCCTGAGGAGATAAGCACATTGGATAATCCAGGGCTTTTTCCTCTGTTCCAAGTTGACAAGATGTCTTGTTGTAAAGGCCTGGAAAAGAACTGGGCATAGGGCACTGCCTTGAAGGAGGATACCATCCCCCCTAGAAGACTCATACAGAGCGGAATGGAGGGTTGTCTGGTGCCCCTTATCTGACGCACCTGATCCTTCGGAGCACAGATCCTTATGGGTGGCAAGAATATTCTTGCTTGGACCGTGTTTAGAATCAGACCTAAATATCTTAGACTTTGAGCTGGTCTCAAGGCTGACTTTTCGGTATTTATGACCCAGCCTAAGCTTTTCAAATACCTCACTGTGTATATTATGCTCTGTTCTAGAGCCTGTACTGAGTGATCTTTGAGCAGGAGGTTGTCCGGATACCCGAGCACCAGAATCCCTTGGGTCCTTAAAAGACCCAGTACTGGTGCTAGGACCTTTGTGAACACCCGAGGAGCTGTAGCAAGCCCGAAGGGTAGAGCCACAAACTGAAAGTGGCGTTCCTCTACTGCAAAACGTAGGAACCTCTGATGAGGCTGAAAGACAGGTACATGTAAGTACGCGTCCTTTATATCGATGGGGGCTAAAAAGTCTCCCCTCTGGAGTGAGGTTACTACTAAGCAGACAGACTCCATCCGAAAGGACTGTATCAATAGATATTTGTTCAGGGACCTTAGGTCCAAAATGGGCCTTGTGTACACATTTGGTTTCTGAACTGTAAACAGGTGTGAGTAAAACCCTGTGCCCCTTTCGAATACAGGAACCTCTAATATCACTCCTTGATGCATTAGATGATGTAGTGCCTGAAGCAATAGGTTTCTTTTTGGAGGATCCCAGGGAACGCTAGATCTTAGAAACCTCTGAAGGGGAACCCCCTGTAACTCCAGCTTGTAACCACGAGATATAATTGAGGTGACCCACTTGTCCTGAATTGTTGTTTTCCAAATGTCCGCAAAGTGCATCAGCCTTCCCCCCACACAATGGAGTGGGAGCGTCCCCTCAAAAGGAGGGCTTGGTACTGGGTTTAGAAGAATTTTGGACCCAGGGCCTTTTCTGGCCCTGGCCTTGTGGCTTGCCTCTGTCCCTAGTTCCCTGTTGGCGGTGGAACTACCCTGACGTTGAGACATTTGAAGAAGTAGTCCCTGGGTTTTTAAACGAGGGATGTTTGGTGCTTTTCTTCACAGAAAGTAGAGAACTCTTCCCTCCGGAAATCTTTTGGATATATTTGTCCAAGTGATCACCGAATAAATGTTCCCCATGAAATAGGAAACCTGCCAATAACTTTTTACAAGTAAGCTTGGCTGATCAGTTCTTAAGTCATAAAAGTCTGCTCGTATGTACAGACAAGAGATCCAGACGAGAAACCTGCTGTATTGAATCATCCTCCTGGTTAGGCCTATCCGACCATTTGACCTGATGCTTTACAGACTGGAGAATACCAATTGCTGCAACAGCTGGCTGAATAGCTGAACTGGCCAAAGAAAAGGAAGCCTTTAATAATAACTCCAATTTCTTGTCAACAGGGTCTTTCAAGCCCTGTGCGTTATCTACCGGACAAGTTAAGTTCTTGTTTAACGAAGAGACTGCTGCATCTACGGCTGGCATGCTCCATTTTTTAAAAACTTTTCATCCATGGGATATAAAAGGGAAAACCTTTTAGGAGGCAAAAAAGTCCCATCAAGATGTTCTCAATCAGCATACGTCACCTGTTCCAACAGGGGTGTAGCGGGAAAGTCTGTGCGACCTGAAAAGGTCTCAGAGATCCCAAAGAGGACCAGGGGGGCTCAGACACCTCTGCAAGAGTCAACTTAAAGGCAGAATGAACCATTTCGGTCAGAGTCAGGATCAAAAGCCTCTGTGACTGAAAGGCAGACATCGAATGGATATCTTCTTGTCCTGATTGCTCAGAAGCAGACTCATCTGCCGGGCACTCCACCGAATCCTGAGCTTTTAGCTCTTCCTCATCCTTAACCCATTCCTGCTCCAGACTAGGAGACTCCAGGGAGGATGATCTGTCATGCTTCCTGCCACCCTTCCGGATGGAGGCAATCATGCTGGCAATCCTGTGCTCTTACCCTCTTCCTCCTCAATGATCATGCTTATAGCTTGTAAGAATATTTTTGTTTCTGGGCACCGCCACCAGTGGCTAAGGCCCAATTTTTCAGCCCCTGTTTAACAGGGGCATGTAATTACAATTTTTGATGCAATTCTTTGCAGCAGGGCTCGTTCCTGAGCTCCAACTAGAGTATCTGTGAGGGGTTGCAGTGTCGTGGCACCAGCACCAGTGCCTAAGGCCCAATTTTTCAGCCCCTGTTTAACAGGTACATGTAATTACAATTCTTGATCTAATATTTCACAGCAGGGCCCATTCCAGCACCCACCAAGAGTAACTGTGAGGACTTACAGTGTTGTGGCACCAGCACCCCCACCATCACCAAAGGCCCTATTTTTCTTCCCCTGTTCAAAAGGAGCAGAAACACAAAACACTAAACACATAACTGCAGCATTTGCAGAGTCAGGCTGGATCCCTGCGAATGCTAACAGTTTTTTTGGTAGCGTTTGAAGCAGTCACTGTCAATCAGGTGCTCTTTTTTCCTGTGAGTCACACTGGTGTACCCGTAAAATGTCCAATTGAAGGTACACTATTGAAGAGGCCTACATGTTTCTGAGCCTGACAGATGAGAGTGAAGAGGAACTCGCCCATCTGTCCTATTCAGGCTCAGAATACGAACCAGTAGACAGCAGCGGCACCCTGACAGATAGCTCTGACGACGGAGTAGTGGTCCCTGCCAAGGTCAAGCGTACCTGACCCCGTTCTTCTGCTGTTGTTGAGGTGCAAGAACCGCAGGGCTCTCATATAGAGCAGAGAGCTAGTACTAGTGGCGCTCATCCTTCTGATGAACTGGCATGCGCCAGAGGCCTAGTACATCTTGGTCATACATCCAGCACTGCAGTAACACTTGGTGACGTGGTGAGTCCCATAAGTGCAGTTCAAGCTGGTGAGGTGGCTATCACAAGTAGAGTCCCGCAGCCACCAAGAAGACAAGCACAGGCCTGTCGAGCCCATACCCTTCCTTTTTTTTTTTTTTTTTTTTCTTTTTTTTTTCTTTTTTTTTTCTTTTTTTTTTTTTTTTTTTTGCCACTTCAGCTTGAAGGTTTCTCCCGGGAAAAGATTTTTCAAATATTAAAATTCAAATTTCTTTCCCATCTTATCGTCACATCATCGTGGCTTTACATTTGCTTGGTACTCCAATTTAGTATATTACAAAACAAAAGAGGATACATAATTATCCCAACGATAGCTAATGCTTCCCTTTTACCCATCCCCCCCTCCCACCCCCTACCCCCCCCACCCCCCCCGAGACCATATCCATCCAGTCCTCTGCATTCCTCTACTTATGTAGACCACATCTCAACCGCATTTGGAGATTCTTTAAATTTTTCCCAGTCTTTCCATTTTATTTCAAAGGCCCCCATTTTTGTCCCTTCGCTAAATCTTAGGTACTTCAAGCACTGAATCTCATTAATTTTATTAAACCATTCCCTCATCTTTGGCCTCTCTTTCCTTTGCCAATACTTAGGGATTAAGCTCTTAGCTGCATCAATAAGATGTGGCAAAAGTGTTCTGAGATATGTTTTAGTCGGCATATCACTCATGTGGAATAAACAGATCCAAGGGTCATTTGGGACGTCCAAGTTTGTTATCACTTTGATAAATTTTCTTACTTCGCCCCAAAACCTTTTCATTTCCGGACATAGCCACCAGATATGGGCCATTGACCCCATCTCTGAGCAGCCCCTCCAACAAAATTGCGACTTATCCCTATGTATTTTATGCACCCGATCGGGGGTCAGGTACATTCTGGTCAGGCATTTAAAATTTAATTCTAGGAGTTTACTATTAACTGAAGTGGCTGAGACTCTTTTCAAGATCAGGGAGACTTCCGTATCTGTAAGATTTCTGAGCCCATACCCTTCCTGCTGCATTTGCCAATCCGGATTGGGAGCCGACCACTTCTGCAGCACCCGTACTTCCCCCATTCACTGGCCAACCCGGAATTCAGGTGGAAACAGTTGATTTTACGTCGCTTGATCTTTATTTGCTGTTTTTCATGGAAGATCTCTATAGATCTTTTGTGAACCAAAGCAATTTGTATGCTGGTTAATTCATCACCGCTAATCCCCAGTTGGTTCTTGCCAGAGATTAGAGTACCTATTACGGTCTCCGAATTTAAGACCCTCCTGGGCCTATCCCTCCTCATGGGCATAGTTAAAAAAAGTGAGTTGTGGTCATATTGGTCCACTGACCCAATTCACCATATGTCCATGTTCTCTGCCTCCATGACCAGGACACAATACAAGCAGATCTTGTGGTTCATGCATTTCAATGACAATGAACTCTGTCATCCTTGCGGTGACCCTGGATACGATCAGCTCCACAAAATTCGGCCCCTCGTTACATAGTTACATAGTTACATAGTAGGTGAGATTGAAAAAAGACACAAGTCCATCAAGTCCAACCTATGTGTGTGATTATGTGTCAGTATTACATTACATATCCCTGTATGTTGCGGCCATTCAGGTGATTATCTAATAGTTTCTTGAAGCTATCAATGCTCCCCGCTGAGACCACCGCCTGTGGAAGCAAATTCCACATCCTTGCCGCTCTTGCAGTAAAGAACCCTCTACGTAGTTTAAGGTTAAACCTCTTTTCTTCTAAATGTAATGAGTGGCCACGAGTCTTATTAAACTCTCTTCTGTGAAAAAGTTTTATCCCTATTGTGGGGTCACCAGTACAGTATTTGTAAATTGAAATCATATCCCCTCTCAAGCGTCTCTTCTCCAGAGAGAATAAGTTCAGCGCTCGCAACCTTTCCTCATAACTAAGATCCTCCAGACCCTTTATTAGCTTTGTTGCCCTTCTTTGTACTCGCTCCATTTCCAGTACATCCCTCCTGAGGACTGGTGCCCAGAACTGGACAGCATACTCCAGGTGCGGCCGGACCAGAGTCTTGTAGAGCGGGAGAATTATCGTTTTATCTCTGGAGTTGATCCCCCTTTTAATGCATGCCAATATTCTGTTTGCTTTATTAGCAACAGCTTGGCATTGCATGCCATTGCTGAGCCTATCATCTACTAGGACCCCCAGGTCCTTTTCCATCCTAGATTCCCCCAGAGATTCTCCCCCCAGTGTATAGAGTGCATTCATATTTTTGCCACCCAAATGCATTATTTTACATTTTTCTACATTGAACCTCATTTGCCATGTAGTCGCCCACCCCATTAATTTGTTCAGGTCTTTTTGCAAGGTTTCCACATCCTGCGGAGAAGTTATTGCCCTGCTTAGCTTAGTATCGTCTGTAAATACAGAGATTGAACTGTTTATCCCATCCTCCAGGTCGTTTATAAACAAATTAAATAGGATTGGTCCCAGCACGGAACCCTGGGGAACCCCACTACCCATCCCTGACCATTCTGAGTACTCCCCATTTATCACCACCCTCTGAACACACCCTTGTAGCCAGTTTTCAAGCCATGTACTCACCCTATGGTCCATGTCAACGGACCTTATTTTGTACAGTAAACATTTATGGGGAACTGTGTCAAATGCTTTTGCAAAATCCAGATACACCACGTCTACGATGTTAGGCTAACTGGTCTGTAATTCCCAGGGATGTTTTTTGGGCCCTTTTTAAATATTGGTGCTACATTGGCTTTTCTCCAATCAGCTGGTACCATTCCAGTCAATAGACTGTCTGTAAAAATTAGGAACAACGGTCTGGCAATCACCTGACTGAGTTCCCTAAGTACCCTCGGATGCAAGCCATCTGGTCCCAGTGATTTATTAATGTTAAGTTTCTCAAGTCTAATTTTAATTCCGTCCTCTGTTAACCATGGAGGTGCTTCCTGTGTTGTGTCATGAGGATAAACACTGCAGTTTTGGTTACTGAAGCCCCCCGATTCACTCGTGAAGACTGAGGAGAAGAATACCTTTGCCATCTCCCCATCCTTTGTAACCAGATGTCCTTCCTCATTCTTTATGGGGCCAATATGGTCTGTCCTCCCTTTTTTTACTGTTTATATACTTAAAGAATTTCTTGGGATTTTTTTTGCTCTCCTCCGCTATGTGTCTTTCATGTTCTATCTTAGCCGTCCTAATTGCACCCTTACATTTCTTATTGCATTCTTTATAAAGTCTGAATGCTGAGGATGATCCCTCAACCTTGTATTTTTTGAAGGCCTTCTCCTTTGCTTTTATATGCATTTTTACATTGGAGTTAAGCCATCCAGGATTTTTGTTCGCTCTTTTAAATTTATTACCCAATGGGATACATTGGCTAATGCCCTTATTTAATATGCTCTTAAAGCAAACCCATCTCTCCTCCGTATTCTTTGTTCCTAATATTTTATCCCAATTTATGCCTTTTAGCAAGGTTTGTAGTTTAGGGAAGTTGGCTCTTTTGAAATTCAGTGTCTTTGTGTTCCCTTCATGTTTCCTATTTGTGTGATTTATACTGAAACTAATTGACCTGTGATTCACCTAAATTGACCTAAATTGCCCCGTATTTCCACATCCGTGATCAGGTCTGTATTGTTGGTGATCAGTAGATCCAGTAATGTTTTATTTCTAGTTGGTGCATCTACCATCTGACCCATAAAATTGTCCTGCAAGACATTAAGGAACTGGCGAGCCTTAAATGAATGCGCGGTTCCCTCTGGATAATTAAAATCCCCCATTATGATAACACTTCCCATCCTTGCTGCTAATCCAATTTGTGATAGGAGATCCGTCTCCACTTCCTCCCTCAGGTTAGGGGGCCTATAGCATACTCCCAGTATTATTTTCCCCTTAGCTTCATCCCTTTGGAGCTCTACCCATAAGGATTCCACCTCCTCTCTAGCTCCCTCAGTGATGTCATCTCTCACATTCGCTTGTACATTATTCTTGATATATAGGCATACCCCTCCCCCTTTTTTACCCTCTCTATCCTTGCGGTATAGGGTATACCCTTGAATGTTTGCCAGCCAATCATGAGAGCTGTTGAACCAGGTCTTTGAAATTCCCACAAAATCCAAATCCTCCTTGTACAACAGTATCTCTAGTTCACCCATCTTGTCCGCCATGCTCCTGGCATTGGTGAACATGCCACATAGTTTAGACCGGTCGCATATTGTCCTCGTATTGGTTGTTTCAAGATTGCAACTAGTACTTGCTACTATACTCACCTTGTGTTTTTGTGCTTTGGTTAACCTACCACTAATGCCCCCAATACTACCCTCTGGAATATCTTCCGCGCTGGCTATCACTGTCTCTGGACCCTCCCCCCCATCGCCTAGTTTAAAAACCCCTCTAACTTTTTGGCCATCTTCATTCCCAGCAGATCTGCACCCTCCTCATTTAGGTGCAGTCCGTCCCTTCTATAGTACCGGTTACCGACTGAGAAGTCGGCCCAGTCCTCCAGGAACCCGTAAACCAATTCAACCAACAGTTTACAGCCTTGTTTTCTCCCGATCAAGTTGTCAGCAATGATGAGTCCCTGATTAAGTTTTCTGGCCACTTGTCTATCAAACTCTATCTTCCCAGCAAGCATGACAGATATGGGGTCAAGATGTATAAGCTCTGTGACAGGGCAACAGGTTATACATATTGTTTTATGGTTTACGAGGGAAGAGATAATCACGTGGAGCCTGAGAACTGCCCAGACTACATCGGGAGCGCTGGTAAGATTGTGTGGGACTTGGTGTCACCCTTATTCAGAAAGGGGTACCACTTGTACTTGGACAATTATTACACAAGTGTGCCACTTTTTAGTCACCTTTTTGATTGTGGAATTGGCTCATGTGGCACCGTGCGATCGAATCATCGGGGCTTCCCTCAATGGCTTGTAGAATTCCAACTTAGACGGGGGGAGAGAGCCTGCTTGAAATGTAATACTTTGTTAGCAGTGAAGTGGAGGGATACACGGAATGTTTTCGTTCTGTCCTCCCTTCACGCAGATACGACTGTCCAAATTCCTACAGAGACTGGTGTTGTGGAGAAAACCCATCTCTTTCCACAAATACAACCTTAACATGGGAGGGTTTGACCTCAACAACCAATTACCTAATTACCCCTAAGGCCAGACACTGGTACAAAAAAGTGTCTGTATATTTATTCCAATTAGCTCTGCTGAATGCTTATATGCTATACAAAGCTTCAGGACGAACTTGATAATTCCTTAAATTCCAGGAAGAGATTGCCACAGCCCTTCTGTTTCCAGATGGTGCTGTGGCCCACATTCCCAACGCAAATGCAGTGAGCCAGCTACATGAGAGGCATTTTCTGTATGTCCTCCCTGGTACCCCTACCCAAAGAAATCCCCAAAGAAGATGTCGTGTCTGCAGAAAATGCGGATTTAGGCATGACACCTGCTTTTATTGTCCCTCCTGTCCTGACCAACCTGGTCTCTGCATCCGTGACTGTTTCAAACGCTACCACACACTAGTGGAGTATTAGCGTAGGGTACAGCATTGCACAGTCCTAGGGCACACTTACACAGGGTCTCGAAAGATGAGATGGCCATCACATTTTGAGAGACCCTAATCGTTTAAACAATTACAGTTTACAGTTTATATAAAAGTCCAAAAAAACCCCCCACAAAAACACAAAGAAATAAAAAATAAAAAAGCCAAAAATAGTTGTGGTTTTATTTTTCTTCTCTCTCTATTGTTCTCTATCTTATGTTCACTCTCTATTTTCCGCTTTATTGTTTGCTCTCTATTGTTACTGTATTTTAGAATGGTAATGTTTTATTTTGACTATGTTTTATTGTATTTGCTTTGCAGGTATGGCATGTCTTACTGTTATACTGTAATGTTACTTTGTTCAATTGTTACCCATCATTTACTTAGCAGGTATGCCATTCGGCTGCAGCACGGGTTTATTTATTCTGACAGCAACAGCGTTTGCTCCCACGATACGTAAAGCCGTGACTCCAGCACTGATGTCACCACCACAGTTAAAAAAAAAGGGGAATATATGCCAAAGCATGGGGGCAGGGGTGGAGGAGCAATTTGCTCCTAACATTAGGGGCGGATAGCCCCCATGCTTAGGCATATATTTTTTAGGCACAGATTGTGTTAAAAAATCAAGTTGTTTTATTGAGTTAATATCATTACCATTGTTTGCTTTTCAGGTACGCCATTCAGCTGCAGCGCTGATTTATTTATCTTGACAGCAACAGCATTTGCTCTCACGATATGTAAATCAGCGACTCCAGCACTGTAGGAGGTGATTTCACCACCACAGTTAAAAAAAAATTGGTGGATGTATGCCCATCATTAGAAGTGGGTGAATGAAGGGCGGTATTCTAATGGTGGGCAAACCTACCAATCAATCTCTTTTTTTCGTTCAGCCCACAGGCTGCATGAAAAAAAGAACATTACAATGTATGCCCAGCAAGGACCAGCAATGTACTGATATGTTGCTGGACTTTGAGTGGTTATACCAGAATGATGCCTGCAGGTTTAAGTATCATCCTGGTATCATTTTTTTCAGCCAGCGGTCAATTTTCATGTAAAAGCAATCCTAGTGACTAAATAGTCTCTAGGTTGCTTTTACAAGCAGTGGAAGGGAATCCCCCCCCGGGAGGGAATGCCCCCCCCACTGTATTCCATGGTTTTCTCAGGCTCTCCTGTCCCAACAGGGAATCCGAGAATAGAGCCGGTGGTTCCGCCAGCTGACCATAGAGCTGATCGGAGACCAGAATGGCTCCAATCATTTTAAAGCATGTTTTGTTTGGTATCCATGTACTTGGCATAAGATCATCTTTTTTATTCCATCAAACATTTGGTCAATATAGTGTGTTTTAGTGCATTAAAATTAAAAAAAGTGTTTTTTTTTCCAAAAAAATAGCTTTTGAAAGAGCTGTGCAAATACTGTTTGAAAAAAAATGCAACACCCACCATTTTAATCTGTAGGGCCTTTGCTTTAAAAAATATATCTTGTTTGTGGGTTCACAGTAATTTTCTAGCAAAAAAATATTTTTTCATGTAAGAAAAAAGTGCCAGAAAGGGCTTTGTCTTCAAGTGGTTAGAAGAGTGGGTGATGTGTGACATAAGCTTCTAATGTTGTGCATAAAATGCCAGGACAGTTCAACCCCCCCCATGACCCCTTTTTGGAAAGTAGACACCACAAGCTATTTGCTGATAGGCATGTTGAGTCCATGGAATATTTTATATTTTGCCACAAGTTTTGGGAAAATTAGAAACTGAGGAAGTGAAATCATCATTTTTCGTTCGTAGAAAGCCTGAAGGCGGTGATTGGTTTTCGGGGTCCTGTACACGCCTGGGCTCCCAAGAAATCTGATACACATGCAGTATCCCCGTTCTCAGAAGAAGCAGCAGAATGTATTTTGGGGTGTAATTTCACATATGCCCATGGCATGTTTAAGCAATATATCATTTAGTGACAACTTTGTATAATTTTTTTTTTTTTTGTCATTTTTCAATCACTTGTGACAAAAAAATAAAATATTTAATGGGCTCAACATGCCTCTCAGAAATTTCCTTGGGGTGTCTACTTTCCAAAATGGGGTAATTTGGGTGGGTGGTGGTTGTACTGCCCTGCCATTTTAGCACCTCAAAAAATGAGAACTAAAAGCTGCATTAATTCCAAAAAATGTACCCTAGTTTTTAGACGCTATAACTTTTGCGCAAACCAATAAATATACGCTTAATGACATTTTTTTACCAAAGACATGTGGCTGAATACATTTTGGCCTAAATGTATGACTAAAATTGAGTTTACTGGATTTTTTTTATAACAAAAAGTAAAAAATATATATATTTTTTCAAAACTTTCAGTCTTTTTCCGTTTATATTGCAAATCAAATACCATCAAAAGAAAGCTCTATTTATGGGAAAAAATTGCGTTTGGGTACAGCATTGCATGACCGCACAATTACCAGTTAAAGCAGCACAGTGCCAAATTGTAAAAAGTACTCTGGTCATTGAGCAGCCATCCATGGCTCTATGAGGAAGATTTACTAAAACCAGAGCATACAAAATCTGGTGCAGCTGCGCATGGTAGTCAATCAGCTTCTAACTTCAGCTTGTTCAATAAGTGTCAGTTCACACTGAGGCAGCACAACTTGCAGCGTGACTACGTCAGGCGACCTGGACACGACAGGAGCGGCGACTTGCAAAATGACTTCTGTATAGAAGTCAATGCAAGTCGCCCCCAAAGTCGTACAGGAACCTTTTCTAAGTCGGAGCGACTCGCATCGCTCCAATTAGAATGGTTCCATTGTACCGAACGGGACGCGAACGGGACGCGACTTGTCAGGCGGCTAAGTCGCCTGACGAGTCGTCCCAGTGTGAACCGGCATTTAAGCTTTGACAATAAAACCTGGAAACTAATTTGTTTCTATGCAGAGCTGCACCATATTTTGCACATTTTAGTTTTAGTAAATCTCCCCTTATGTCTTGCTTTTCTGAGAAATGGCACCCATGGTTCTTGTCCCATCTTCCCACCTCCATCTAAACCCACAAATTACACAGAATCTACACAATTTATTAAGAAGTGCTCCTTCCTAAACTTATTGTCACCTGCTTACACAGATTCTGAGAACTGAATTATATGACGTTTATTCTTTTTTTCATGATCCATGAATGTACTGCCTTACTTTTTGCTTTCTTTTTCTTATGTTAAAATCCTTATTTGTTTTTGATGCAACATACAGTATGCAGAAAGAAATATTTTACAAAATATACTGTATGCCTATTAAACAGGTAATGCAGGAAATAGTAGATACTTAAGGACGGCAGTGGTGCAGTGGGTAGCACTTTCGCCTAGCAGTAAGAAGGGTCGCTGGTTCGAATCCCAACCACGACACTACCTGCATGGAGTTTGCATGTTCTCCCTGTGCCTGCGTGGGTTTCCTCCGGGTACTCCGGTTTCCTCCCACACTCTAAAGACATGCTGGTAGGTTAATTGGATCCTGTCTAAAATTGTCCCTAGTATGTATGAATGTGAGTTAGGGACCTTAGATTGTAAGCTCCTTGAGGGTAGGGACTGATGTGAATGTACAATGTATATGTAAAGCGCTGCGTAAATTGACGGCGCTATATAAGTACCTGAAATAAATAATAAAAAATAAAATGTAATACAGGTAAGGATCTAGACCAGGATGTGCTGCTCAATAAAAAACAAAGGAAAGGAATGCTCTGAGACATAATCCAAAAATCTACTTACATCTCCTCTGCAAAAAGTATGATGTTTATGGAAGAGATACAACATACAGTATGCAGAAAGAAATATTTTACAAAATATACTGTATGCCTATTAAACAGGTAATGCAGGAAATAGTAGATACTTAAGGTAGAAGAACAAAGCTACAGTACACTTTTGTACCAAGTTACAAATCATTGAACCTCATTCTGCTAACAATTTTAAAAGCAAAATCAGAAGAAAAATCAGAACAGACAAATGGCTTGTAGAGAAAGAAAGGGTTAGTAGAAGAATAAAACTGTATATACTGTACTAATTAGAAATAATTAGCAATAAAGAGAACTTTGTAAAATAATCTTTGTGGATGGTTCACCAGATCGACCTTCATAATTTGATTAACAATAATCTAAATCTTTTTTTTTATTAAGCCATAGATAAATTATTTTTACTGAGTCTCCACACATACATGTAGGAATCTTTACAAAAATGTAATAGTGAAGAAGTGAAATTTTGCCAAAAGCATTGAGGAATTCAGTATATATACAGTATCTCACAAAAGCGAGTACACCCTTACATTTTTGTAAATATTTTATTACATCTTTTCATGTGACAACACTGAAGAAATTACACTTTGCTGTAAACTAGTGAGTGTACAGCTTGTATAACAGTGCAAATTTACCTTTCCCTCAAAATAACTCAACACACAGCCATTAATGTCTAAACCCCTGGCAACAAAAGTGAGTACATCCCTAAGTGAAAATGCCCAAATTGAGCCCAAAGTGTCAATATTTTGCATGGCCACCATTATTTTCCAGCACTACCTTAACCCTCTTGAGCATGGAGTTCACCACAGCTTCATAGGTTGCCACTGGAGTCCTCTTTCACTCCTCCATGATGACATCAGGGAGCTGGTGGATGTTAGAGACCTTGCACTCCTCCACCTTCCCTTTGAGGATAACCCACAGATGCTCAATAGGGTTTAGGTCTGGAGACATGCTTGACCAGTCTATCACCTTTATCCTCAGCTTCTTTAGCAAGGCAGTGGTCGTCTTGAAGGTGTGTTTGGGGACGTTATAATGTTGGAATACTGTCCTGCGGCCCAGTCTCGGAAAGGGAGGGGATCATGTTCTGCTTCAGTATGACACAGTACATATTGGCATTCATGGTTCCCTCGATGTTGTGTATTCTTTCACATCCTCCTGGCTAATAACTGCCCCAATTTTTGTTAAATCTGAATATCTGGTAACCTTTTAAATTCCAGCATCTTCACTACAAAGTGCATTTTATAGGTTTAGGAAAAGAAAATGTCTATTGGTTTCCTTTTAATGTATTCTCTGATTTTCTAGTTTTGGCTTTGGCTTTGGGGAGGCTTTGGCCAATTATAGCTCAGGGGGTTTAGTACACGCCCCACACTATATAAGACCGCCTACGTGGAAGCCTTGTGTAGTGTGTTGCGGTGGCGGAGAAAGATAGACAGAGAGACAGTGTCATTTGATTTAAGTTAGATAGAGTAGGCGGGTGAGTCAGTTAGCTGCACTAACAGTGTATTGTGTATATATATGCATCATAGGTGTACACTGTGTACACTGTATTCAGTTTAACTAGATTGGTTCCTGTTATTCTCTTCCTACTGACAGGCAGGCAGGTGTTTTTACAGTATTTACAGTATTTACAGTTAGTGTACTGTATCCCTTGCACTAAGTGTACCTAAAGCTACCAGAAGAAAATTACTGGTGTTCTAATGATCCGAATAGTACCACTGGAAGGCAGCTGCAGTATTTACAGTTAGTGTACTGCGTCATCTGCACAGTGTGCACCTAAAGCTACCTGTAGACAATTGCTGCGGTTCTGATCCTATTAATACCACAGGCAGGCAGCTGCAGTATTTAAAGTTAGTGTACTGTGTCCTCTGCACAGTGTGCACCTAAAGCTGCCTAAAGACAATTGCTGCTGTTCTGATCCTATTAATACCACAGGCAGGCAGCTGCAGTATTTAAAGTTAGTGTACTGTGTCCTCTGCACAGTGTGCACCTAAAGCTACCTGAAGACAATTGCTGGTGTTCTGATGCTATTAATACCACAGGCAGGCAGCTGCAGTATTTACAGCTAGTGTACTGTGTCCTCTGCACAGTGTGCACCTAAAGCTACCTGAAGACAATTGCTGTTGTTCTGATCCTATTAATACCACAGGCAGGCAGCTGCAATATTTACAGTAAGTGTAGTTCGTCCTCTGCACAGTGTGCATCTTAAGCTACCTGAAGACAATTGCTGCTGTTCTGATCCTATTAATACCACAGGCAGGCAGCTGCAGTATTTACAGTTAGTGTAATGTGTCCTCTGCACAGTGTGCACTTAAAGCTACCTGAAAACAATTGCTGGTGTTCTGATCCTATTAATACCACAGGCAGGCAGCTGCAGTATTGACAGTTAGTGTACTGTGTCCTCTGCACAGTGTGCACCTAAAGCTACCTGAAGAAAATTGCTGGTGTTCTGTTTCTTATAATATGACAGGCAGGCAGAAGCAGTATTTACAGTTAGTGCACTGTGTCCTCTGCACAGTGTGCACCTAAAGATACCTGAAGAAAATTGCTGGTGTTCTTCTGATCTTACTAGTACCACAGGCAGGCAGCTGCAGTATTTACAGTTAGTGTACTGTGTCCTTTGCACAGTGTGCACCTAAAGCTACCTGTAGACAATTGCTGCGGTTCTGATCCTATTAATACCACAGGCAGACAGCTGCAGTACTTAAAGTTAGTGTACTGTGTCCTCTGCACAGTGTGCACCTAAAGCTACCTGAAGACAATTGCTGTTATTCTGATTCTATTAATACCACAGGCAGGCAGCTGCAGTATTTACAGTTAGTGTACAGTGTCCTCTGCACAGTGTGCACCTAAAGCTACCTGAAGACAATTTCTGGTGTTCTGATCCTATTAATACCACAGGCAGGCAGCTGCAGTATTTACAGTTAGTGTACTGTGTCCTCTGCACAGTGAGCACCTAAAGCTACCTGAAGAAAATAGCTGGTTTTATTCTGATCTTACAAGTACCACAGGCAGGTAGCTGCAGTATTTACATTTAGTGTACTGTGTCCTCTGCACAGTGTGCACCTAAAGCTACCTGAAGACAATTGCTGGTGTTCTGATCCTATTAATACCAAAGGCAGGCAGCTGCAGTATTTACAGTTAGTGTACTGTGTCCTCTGCACAGTGTGCACCTAAAGCTACTTGAAGAAAATTGCTGGTGTTCTTCTGATCCTATAAGTACCACAGTCAGGAAGCTGCAGTATTAACAGTTAGTGTACTGTGTCCTCTGCACAGTGTGCACCTAAAGCTACCTGAAGACAATTGCTGGTGTTTTGATCCTATTATTACCACATTCAGGCTGCTGCAAAATTTACAGTTAGTGTACTCTGTCCTCTGCACAGTGTGCACATAAAGCTACCAGAAAAAAAATGCTGGTGTTCTTCTGATCTTACTAGTACCACAGGCAGGCAGCTGAAGTATTTACAGTTAGTGTACTGTGTCCTCTGCACAGTGTGCGCCTAAAGCTACCTGAAGACAATTGCTGGTGTTCTGATCCTATTAATACCACAGGCAGGCAGCTGCAGTATTTACAGCTAGTGTACTGTGTCCTCTGCACAGTGTGCACCTAAAGCTACCTGAAGACAATTGCTGTTAATCTGATTCAATTAATACCACAGGCAGGCAGCTGCAGTATTTACAGTTAGTGCACTGTGTCCTCTGCACAGTGTGCACCTAAAGATACCTGAAGAAAATTGCTGGTGTTCTTCTGATCTTACTAGTACCACAGGCAGGCAGCTGCAGAATTTACAGTTAGTGTACTGTGTCCTTTGCACAGTGTGCACCTAAAGCTACCTGTAGACAATTGCTGCGGTTCTGATCCTATTAATACCACAGGCAGACAGCTGCAGTACTTAAAGTTAGTGTACTGTGTCCTCTGCACAGTGTGCACCTAAAGCTACCTGAAGACAATTGCTGTTATTCTGATCCTATTAATACCACAGGCAGGCAGCTGCAGTATTTACAGTTAGTGTACTGTGTCCTCTGCACAGTGTGCGCCTAAAGCTACTTGAAGAAAATTGCTGGTGTTCTTCTGATCCTATTAGTACCACAGTCAGGAAGCTGCAGTATTAACAGTTATGCCCCGTACACACGGTCGGATTTTCCGATAGACAATGTCCGATCGGAGCGTGTTGTCGGAAATTCCGACCGTGTGTGGGCGCCATCGGACATTTTCCATCGGATTTTCCGACACACAAAGTTGGACAGCAGGAGATAAAATTTTCCGACAACAAAATCCGATCGCGTCAATTCCGACCGGCCTGTTCCGACGCACAAAGTGCCACGCATGCTCAGAAGAAATTCCGACACGGGACAGCTCGTTCTGGTAAACTTAGCGTTCGTAATGGATAAAGCACTTTCGTCACGCTGCAATGTTCAAAATGGTTTAATACAGCGCACTCTCTTCTTCTTTATAATGTGACAAGAATTAAGTCGTTTTGATGCTCATATTCACACACACTTCTCACAAACTTTTTTCGTTACTATTTATCGGGATTCCCTCAATATATTTTGATTTCTCACATCTGACAACATATTTTTTTTTTTTTGTTTTTTTACTTTAATGTAGAATCTTTTTTTGTGTTTCTCTTTTTATTTATTTTTTTTTGGTGATTTTGATTTGTACTCCCGAAAATGTTTGTGTGTTTTTTGTGACAAGTTCCCACAACACCATTGATATGTTGTTCTATTTAATCTGTAGGAGGAGATTGTTTGGTGTTGTTGTCCCTTGTTAATTTCACATTGTACTTTAGAAATGTACCTGAATCCTCACCAACAAACTGTCCTTTTTGGATGAAAACACACACAGGAGAGTAGAATTTACCGAAAAATATTTTATTAAGGGGTCACAACTATAAACAAAGAGGGAGGCAACGCTGGAGAAACTGCAGAAGTGGGTGAAGCCTTGGACCCCCGGGGCAGACATCAATTATTTAAAAGCAAAATTGGTGGCCTGAGGAGTCCTTATCTAAGGGAGGGCAGTCTGGTCCAGAAGTCCCAGAGATCCGGAAAGCAGCAGATGACATCTGTGTCCCCAGGCTGTGGTCATACAAGAGACTGCAGCTTTTGTCAGACCAGACTAAACCCAGGGCCATCACTCTTTGGTCTTCCTTCCACGCTTCCTTACAGGCTTTGGCTGTGGTGGTGGAGTTGTGGCAGCAGGAGGAGGAGGAGGAGGATCGTCCCTCTCCATGACATCCTTCTTGTGTGTCAGTTCCCCACTCTCCCCCTTACGTAGGACTTTATAAATCAGGTCCTCAGAAATCTTGCTTTGGCCCTCCTGCATGCCCTGCAATTTGGTGGCAGCCATGCAGGCAAAAGCCTCTTCAGGACTGGGGAAGGCTCTGAGGGACGCCGAAGCCTCCTGGATCAGCCTGTACGCTGAATCCTGCACAGGACTGGGAGTGGCCTTCCTGGCCCTTTTATATGGCAGGCGGAGGGGAGGGACCTGAGACTCAGTCAGGCTGCGACTGGTCCCTGGCTTCTCTTGGCTGACACTTAGCCCCGCCTCCTCCTGGCTGCCACTAACCCCCGCCTCCTCCTGGCTGACACTAATAATCCCCGCCTCCTCCTGGCTGCCACATTCCACAGCCTCCTCCTGGCTGAGGTCTTCCTGTGTATGAAAAAGGGACATAGTTTTAGTATTGTTTTCATCAATCACACACAATTTTCACCTCCTGACTGCTGCAAATTCAATGTTAACAAATATAACAGACTATCCTTCTGAACCCAGCATTTTGCATTCTTGTCCCAATTTTGGGTGCCCACTACTGTCTATTGATATGTAAAACACTTTTTTCAAGCAGCAATTAGTGTTCAATAATAACATCTAGTAAACATCATTTATTTATTGACCAGAAATCTGTAGAAGAATGCTATACCTGACTCCAGCTGGGCTCCTCCATTTCTTCCTGGCTGGAAGGCCCAGGTTGGACATCGGAAGCCTCAGCTGGGGTGGAAGGAAGCGTGGAAGGAAGAGTGGAGAGGGATTCCCTGACTTCAGTGTGGTCTGACAGAAATCGCAGTCTCTCGTAGTACCACAGCCTGGGGACATAAATGTCATCTGCTGCAGCTCCGGACCTCTGGGAATCTGTGACCTTCTTGCGCTCCCTAAGATAAGTGCTCCTCAGGCCACCAATTTTAGCTTTCAAATAAGGGATGGTTGCTGTGGGGACCACCGGCTTCACCAACTCCAGCAGTTTCTCCAGCGCTGCCTGCCTCTTCTGTTTGTGATTATAGTGGGGGTGTCTGACCTGCCACAGACAGGGCAGCTCTCTGTACTTGTCAATAAACAGGGGCAGGAAATTGTGGTCGTTGAACCCATCCATTTTCTCTGCAAGACACAACACAAGACAAACCCTAATGTCAGGCCAAACTCCCCTAATCTTGTTACAATATAGGCTTCCATTTCGAAGCAGTATAGGCCCAAGTTTAGATCCTACCTTCGTTAGCACGATCGGCGTCTCCGATGCTCCTTCCTCCGCTCACAGATCGTACGTAAGACGCGCGCGTTACGATTTATACACACTGCGCATGCGTATAACTCCGCCCGCCCCTGACGTTCTTTCTATTCTATTCCCCGCCCCTTTTCGTTCGGCGCAGTGGAGGAAGAGCACATGGCGGATAGACAGCAGGATCGTGCTAAGTACAGCAACGAGGAGGAGGAGGAAAGGCCGGAGCCTGAAACGTCCCGATCCAGAAGGAGATTAAAGGACTCAAATATGTCCTTTGGGGAGATGTTGGAGATGGTGGACATCCTGAAGAAGGCCGACTATGATGGAAAGTATGGGCCTTACCCCAACCCCAATGTCCGAAAGGCCAAGATCATGGCGAAAGTGGTCAGGAGTCTGCACCGGAAATTCGGGGTACGACGATTAAAAGATCAGCTCAGGAAGCGGTGGTCGGACCTGAAATTACGAGAACATGAGCAGTACAGAAAGATCCGGAGAGTGCTGCAAAAAAGTAAGTAGTTGTGCTGTGTTCCTATTGTTCTTGTGTTTATTACGTTCGTGCTGCTCCATGTGCTTTTAGGAACTGTTGTACAGTTTAAAATGGCAACTTTCATGTTCATGGGCACATTATTCGTTCGGATCACACATTTTTTTTTCGGACTATAAAATACCATTGTTTAGCCCATATGCATTTGGCCACCATTTTGAGGCCCTATACTTGTCTTGAAAGAATTGGGGTGTGTAGATGGCTTTGTTACTAGAATGAAATGCAAACTAGATTGTGTGTAAGGAGAGGACACTCAGCAGCTGTTTTCACATCTGGACACTGGAGCACTAGTGTGGGACACCAGAACACCATTTTTATTAGGGGGGCCACACAGGTGCTCCAGTGTATACTATAGGGGGGGCTACATCTGTGAAGCTTGTACCAAACAGGTAAAGTATTGCAGCTTGACAAAGGACACTAAAAAAGCTACATCTTGGAACTCGGCTAAAATAGACAATTGTACCCCACTTCCAAGCAATGTTTCATCTTTATAGTTCTGCCATCAAATATCTGTGTGCTAATTATACCATTTTTGTTTTACATAGGGGAAAAAAGACTCGGAGGACACCCCTCATCCGAGGAGACCAGAGACCCCCTGCTCTGGAAGAAGGGGAAATCCCCCCAACACAAGCTGAGCAGGAGGAAGAAGACGTGGTGGAACTAGTCACCACAACAGGTGAGTGTCTGCAACCACAGGCTCAGATAAGAGATGGATGGCGGCATTTTTTTTAGACCTAATTTATTTTGGGTTTCCTGTCTTTGTAGGTGATCGTGAGGTTGTGGATGTAGATCCTTTCACATCCGAAAGTGCCCAGATCCTGATCGGGGAGATCATGGGGTGTAATTTACAATTGGAAATCATCAAGCAAAACATCAATGATGTTATTCCCAAATATAAAAACATCATTGATGTTTTGGGGCGAGTTTAAAGCCCCTCCAAATCACTTTCTTCTTTTGTCTGCTACAATGTGCGAAATGTTTTTGTGATTTTTCCCAAAGCCAAATTTGGAGGATGCACACAGTGTGTCAACATGTGCTATCTGCCATCACGGGAGATCAATGGACGTGTTTTGGGGGTGCAACCCCTTCCTCAATAATAAAGTAGCGGTGAGGAAGGGCTTTCTCCCCCAAAACATGTCCCTTCATCCCCCATGATGGCAGATAGCACATGTTGACATTGGGAAATTTGTGTGCATCTTCCAAATTTGGCTTTTCCAGGGGTGATTTCCCCCCATCTGAACGCAATATCAAACACAGTTCCTAAATTCTCATGTCTGATATTGCCTTCCAGTTCTAACAAATGTGAACTTTGTAAGATCAAGATTTGTGTCTTTCTTGTGGGTTTTACACAGGCCTGTTTTCTATAAAATGCACATTTTGATTTTGGATAATGACACCACAAAAATTGTTCTACAACAAACATGGTTTGTCAGAAAAACCTTTGGTAAATGCACATGTGATTGTGCAGGTATTAAAAAGATTGCTCATCAAGAATGTGTGGATTATTGTCTCAACGCTACAACACTTTTGGGGTGATGTAATTGTTGTTTTATGTGAAAATGGGGGTAATTTCCTAAGGGCAAATCCACTTTGCACTGCAAGTGCAGTTTCAGTGCAGTTGCAAGTGCACTTGTAGTGAAAAGTGTCTTTGCATTTAGTAAATAACAGCCAACAGTGCTTTGTATAAGGTTACACAATCACGACATTTTCTGGACTCCACACATTTCTGTCAGGGTCAGCTAAAACAAACACAAGCAGTAAATGTCCACAAAGAAGAGCCTGGGGGGGAGATGCCTGTCGAGAACTTAAGGTCCTGCAGGCTTCTCCCTGTGGCCAAATACCGCAAGGTAGCAACCAACCTCTGCTCCGGAATGATGGCTTGCCTCATGCAGGTATCCTGCCTGCTGATATAGGGGGTCAGCGAAGCCAACAAACGGTGAAACACGGGGTCCGTCATCCTGAGAAAGTTCCTGAAATCATCAGGATTATTCTCACGGATCTCACGGAGCAAAGGCATGTGACAGAACTGGTCACGCTGAAGCAACCAATTCTTGGTCCATGAACTCCCCCCCACCCTGTTCATGGACTGGACTTGTGTCAAGGTCAGGACCCCAACACCAAGCCCCCGCACAGCACGAACTCTACGAGGAGTACGCATACGAAACATGGCTAGAAAACGGTCGGCTGCTCAGAACGAAGTAACAGAACGCACTGAAGAAAAGCAAGGCCTGTGAAGAGCGACCTGAAAAACAGCAACGAGCGGACAAGATCGCACAGAAAACTCCGATACGAACTGACTGCACGCACTGAAGAGCAAATACAAACCCACAAGCACAAACTGAACGGCAGAAAATGATCTGAAAGCCACGAGTCTGAAAAAGCGCGAATCGTCTCTCACCAAACTTTTACTAACACGAGATTAGCAAAAGGAGCCCAAAGGGTGCCGCGCTTGGTTCTGAACCGGCCTTTTCTAGTCTCGTCGTACGTGGTGTACGTGACCGCGTGGTTGTCGATCGGAAATTCCGACAACTTTGTGCGACCGTGTGTAGGCAAAATAAGTTTGAGACAACATCCGTCGGAAAAAATCCGAGGATTTTGTTGTCGGAATGTCCGAACAAAGTCCGACCGTGTGTACGGGGCATAAGTGTACTGTGTCCTCTGCACAGTGTGCACCTAAAGCTACCTGAAGACAATTGCTGGTGTTTTGATCCTATTATTACCACATTCAGGCTGCTGCAAAATTTACAGTTAGTGTACTCTGTCCTCTGCACAGTGTGCACATAAAGCTACCAGAAAAAAAATGCTGGTGTTCTTCTGATCTTACTAGTACCACAGGCAGGCAGCTGAAGTATTTATAGTAAGTGTACTGTGTCCTCTGCACAGTGTGCGCCTAAAGCTACCTGAAGACAATTGCTGGTGTTCTGATCCTATTAATACCACAGGCAGGCAGCTGCAGTATTTACAGCTAGTGTACTGTGTCCTCTGCACAGTGTGCACCCAAAGCTACCTGAAGACAATTGCTGTTAATCTGATTCAATTAATACCACAGGCAGGCAGCTGCAGTATTTACAGTTAGTGTACTGTGTCCTCTGCACAGTGTGCGCCTAAAGCTACCTGAAGACAATTACTGGTGTTCTGATCCTATTAATACCACAGGCAGGCAGCTGCAGTATTTACAGTTAGTGTACTGTGTCCTCTGTACAACGTGCACCTAAAGCTACCTGAAGACAATTGCTAGTGTTCTTCTGATCCTATTAGTACCACAGGCAGTCAGCCGCAGTATTTACAGTTAGTGTACTGTGTCCTCTGCACAGTGTGCACCCAAAGCTACCTAAAGACAAGTGCTGGTGTTCTGATCCTAATAATACACAGGCAGGAAGCTGCAGTATTTACAGTTAGTGTACTGAGTCCTCTGCACAGTGTGCACCTAAAGCTACCTGAAGACAATTGCTGGTGTTCTGATCCTAATATGTACCACAGGCAGGCAGCTGCAGTATTTACAGTTAGTGTACTGTGTCCTCTGTACAGTGTGCACCTAAAGCTACCTGAAGACAATTGCTGTTGTTCTGATTATACTAATACCACAGGCAGCTGCAGTATTTACAATTAGTGTATTGTGTCCTCTGTACAACGTGCACCTAAAGCTAACTGAACACAATTGCTGGTGTTCTGATCCTATTAATACCACAGGCAAGCAGCTGGAATATTTACAGTTAGTGTAATGTGTCCTCTGCACAGTGTGCACCTAAAGCTACCTGAAGATAATTGCTGGTGTTCTTCAGATCATTTTAGTACCACAGGCAAGCAGCTGCAGTATTTACAGTTAGTGTACTGTGTCCCCTGCACAGTGTGCACCTAAAGCTACCTGAAGACAATTGCTGGCGTTCTGATCCTAATAATACACAGGCAGGCAGCTTCAGTATTTAAAGTTAGTGAATTGTGTCCTCTGCACAGTGTGCATCTAAAGCTACCTGAAGACAATTGCTGGTGTGCTGATCCTATTATTTAACACAGGCAGACAGCTGCAGTATTTACAGTTAGTGTACTGTGTCCTCTGCACAGTGTGCACCTAAAGCTACCTGAATAAAATTGCTGGTGTTCTTCTGATCCTATTAATACCACAGGCAGGTAGCTGCAGTATTTGCAATTAGTGTACTGTGTTCTCTGCACAGAGTGCACCTAAAGCTACCTGAACACAATTTCTGTTGTTCTGATCCTATTAATACCACAGGCAGGCAGCTGCAATATTTACAGTTAGTGTACAGTGTCCTCTGCACAGTGTGCACCTAAAGCTACCTAAAGACAATTGCTGGTGTTCTGATCCTATTAATACCACAGGCAAGCAGCTGAAGTATTTACAGTTAGTGTACTGTGTCCTCTGCACAGTGTGCACCTAAAGCTACCTGAAGACAATTGCTAGTGTTCTTCTGATCCTATTAGTACCACAGGCAGTCAGCCGCAGTATATACAGTTAGTGTACTGTGTCCTCTGCACAGTGTGCACCCAAAGCTACCTAAAGACAAGTGCTGGTGTTCTGATCCTAATAATACACAGGCAGGAAGCTGCAGTATTTACAGTTAGTGTACTGAGTCCTCTGCACAGTGTGCACCTAAAGCTACCTGAAGACAATTGCTGGTGTTCTGATCCTAATATGTACCACAGGCAGGCAGCTGCAGTATTTACAGTTAGTGTACTGTGTCCTCTGTACAGTGTGCACCTAAAGCTACATGAAGACAATTGCTAGTGTTCTTCTGATCCTATGAGTACCACAGGCAGTCAGCCGCAGTATTTACAGTTAGTGTACTGTGTCCTCTGCACAGTGTGCACCTAAAGCTACCTGAAGACAATTGCTGTTGTCTGATCCTATTAATACCACAGGCAGGCAGCTGCAGTATTTACAGTTAGTGTACTGTGTCCTCTGCACAGTGTGCACCTAAAGCTACCTGAAGACAATTGCTGGTGTTTTTCTGATCCTATTAGTACCACAGGCAGGCAGCTGCAGTATTTACAGTTAGTGCACTGTGTCCTCTGCACAGTGTGCACCTAAAGCTACGTGATGACAATTTCTGTTGTTCTGATCCTATTAATAACACAGGAAGGCAGCTGCACTATTTACAGTTAGTGTACTGTGTCCTCTGCACAGTGTGCACCCAAAGCTACCTAAACACAAGTGCTGGTGTTCTGATCCTAATAAAACACAGGCAGGCAGCTGCAGTATTTACAGTTAGTGTACAGTGTCCTCTGCACAGTGTGCACCTAAAGCTACCTGAATAAAATTGCTGGTGTTCTTCTGATCCTATTAATACCACAGGCAGATAGCTGCAGTATTTGCAATTAGTGTACTGTGTTCTCTGCACAGAGTGCACCTAAAGCTACCTGAACACAATTTCTGTTGTTCTGATCCTATTAATACCACAGGCAGGCAGCTGCAATATTTACAGTTAGTGTACAGTGTCCTCTGCACAGTGTGCACCTAAAGCTACCTAAAGACAATTGCTGGTGTTCTGATCCTATTAATACCACAGGCAAGCAGCTGAAGTATTTACAGTTAGTGTACTGTGTCCTCTGCACAGTGTGCACCTAAAGCTACCTGAAGACAATTGCTAGTGTTCTTCTGATCCTATTAGTACCACAGGCAGTCAGCCGCAGTATTTACAGTTAGTGTACTGTGTCCTCTGCACAGTGTGCACCCAAAGCTACCTAAAGACAAGTGCTGGTGTTCTGATCCTAATAATACACAGGCAGGAAGCTGCAGTATTTACAGTTAGTGTACTGAGTCCTCTGCACAGTGTGCACCTAAAGCTACCTGAAGACAATTGCTGGTGTACTGATCCTAATATGTACCACAGGCAGGCAGCTGCAGTATTTACAGTTAGTGTACTGTGTCCTCTGCACAGTGTGCACCTAAAGCTACGTGATGACAATTTCTGTTGTTCTGATCCTATTAATAACACAGGAAGGCAGCTGCACTATTTACAGTTAGTGTACTGTGTCCTCTGCATAGTGTGCACCCAAAGCTACCTAAACACAAGTGCTGGTGTTCTGATCCTAATAAAACACAGGCAGGCAGCTGCAGTATTTACAGTTAGTGTACTGTGTCCTCTGCACAGTGTGCACCTAAAGCTACTTGAAGACAATTGCTGGTGTTCTGATCCTATTATTTACCACAGGCAGGCAGCTGCAGTATTTACAGTTAGTGTACTGTGTCCTCTGTACAGTGTGCACCTAAAGCTACATGAAGACAATTGCTAGTGTTCTTCTGATCCTATTAGTACCACAGGCAGTCAGCCGCAGTATTTACAGTTAGTGTACTGTGTCCTCTGCACAGTGTGCACCTAAAGCTACCTGAAGACAATTGCTGTTGTCTGATCCTATTAATACCACAGGCAGGCAGCTGCAGTATTTACAGTTAGTGTACTGTGTCCTCTGCACAGTGTGCACCTAAAGCTACCTGAAGACAATTGCTGGTGTTTTTCTGATCCTATTAGTACCACAAGCAGGCAGCTGCAGTATTTACAGTTAGTGTACTGTGTCCTCTGCACAGTGTGCACCTAAAGCTACCTGAAGACAATTGCTGTTGTTCTGATTATACTAATACCACAGGCAGCTGCAGTATTTACAATTAGTGTATTGTGTCCTCTGTACAACGTGCACCTAAAGCTAACTGAACACAATTGCTGGTGTTCTGATCCTATTAATACCACAGGCAAGCAGCTGGAATATTTACAGTTAGTGTAATGTGTCCTCTGCACAGTGCGCACCTAAAGCTACCTGAAGACAATAGATGGTGTTCTGATCATATTAATACAACAGGTAGGCAGCTGCAGTGTTTTGAGTTAATGTACTGTGTCCTCTGCACAGTGTGCACCTAAAGCTACTTGAAGACAATTGCTGGTGTTCTGATCCTATTAATACCACAGGCAAGCAGCTGAAGTATTTACAGTTAGTGTACTGTGTCCTCTGCACAGTGTGCACCTAAAGCTACGTGATGACAATTTCTGTTGTTCTGATCCTATTAATAACACAGGAAGGCAGCTGCACTATTTACAGTTAGTGTACTGTGTCCTCTGCACAGTGTGCACCCAACGCTACCTAAACACAAGTGCTGGTGTTCTGATCCTAATAAAACACAGGCAGGCAGCTGCAGTATTTACAGTTAGTGTACTGTGTCCTCTGCACAGTGTGCACCTAAAGCTACCTGAAGACAATTGCTGGTGTTCTGATCCTATTATTTACCACAGGCAGGCAGCTGCAGTATTTACAGTTAGTGTACTGTGTCCTCAGCACAGTGTGCACCTAAAGCTACCTGAAGACAATTGCTAGTGTTCTTCTGATCCTATTAGTACCACAGGCAGGCAGCTGCGGTAATTACAATTAGTGTACTGTGTCCTCTGCACAGTGTGCACCTAAAGCTTCCTGAAGACAATTGCTCGTGTTCTGATCCTATTAGTACCACAGGCAGGCAGCTGCAGTATTTACAGTTAGTTTACTGTGTCCTCTGCACAGTGTGCACCTAAAGCTACCTGAAGAATATTGCTGGTGTTCTTCTGATCAAATTAGTACCACAGGCAGGCAGCTGCAGTATTTACAGTTAGTGTACTGTGTCCTCTGCACAGTGTGCACCTAAAGCTACCTGAAGACAATTGCTGGTGTTCTGATCCTATTAATACCACAGTCAGGCATCTGCAGTATTTACAGTTAGTGTACTGTGTCTTCTGCATAGTGGGCACCAAAAGCTACCTGAACAAAATTGCTGGTGTTCTGATCCTATTAATACCACAGGCAGGCAGCTGGAATATTTAAAGTTAGTGTAATGTGTCCTCTGCACAGTGTGCACCTAAACCTACCTGAAGACAATTGCTGGTGTTCTGATCCTATTAATACCACAGTCAGGCAGCTGCAGTATTTACAGTTAGTGTACTGTGTTCTCTGCATAGTGTGCACCTAAAGCTACCTGAACAAAATTGCTGGTGTTCTGATCCTATTAATATCACAGTCAGGCAGCTGGAATATTTACAGTTAGTGTAATGTGTCCTCTGCACAGTGTGCACCTAAAGCTACCTGAAGACAATAGCTGGTGTTCTGATCCTATTAATACCAAAGGCAGGCAGCTGCAGTATTTACAGTTAGTGCACTGTGTCATCTGCACAGTGTGCACCTTAAGCTACCTGAAGAAAATTGCTGGTGTTCTTCTGATCCAATTAGTGCCACAGGCAGGCAGTTGCAGAATTTACAGTTAGTGCACTGACTACTCTGCACAGTGTGCACCTAAAGCTACCTAAAGAAAATTTATGGTGTTCTTCTGATCCTATTAGTACCACAGGCAGGCAGCTGCAGTACTTACAGTTAGTGTACTGTGTCCTCTGCACAGCGTGCACCTAAAGCTACCTGAAGACAATAGATGGTGTTCTTCTGATCCGATTAGTACCAGAGGCAGGCAGCTGCAGAATTTACAGTTAGTGTACTGTCTCCTCTGCACAGTGTGCACCTAAAGCTAACTGAAGACAATTGCTGGTGTTCTGATACTATTAATACCACTGGCAAGCAGCTGAAGTATTTAGCTACCTGAAGAAAATTGCTGGTGTTCTTCTGATCCTATTAGTACCACAGGAAGGCAGCTGCAGTATTTACAGTTAGTGTACTGTGTCCTCTGCACAGTGTGCACCTAAAGCTACGTGAAGACAATTTCTGTTGTTCTGATCCTATTAATACCACAGGCAGGCAGCTGCAGTATTTACAGTTAGTTTACTATGTCCTCTGCATAGTGTGCACCTAAAGCTACCTGAAGAAAATTGCTGGTTTTCTTCTGATCCTATTAGTACCACAGGCATGCAGCTGCTGTATTTACAGTTAGTCTACTGTGTCCTCTGCACAGTGTGCACCTTAAGCTACCTGAAGACAATTGTTGGTGTTCTGTTCCTATTAATACCACAGGCAGGCAACTGCAGTATTTACTGTTAGTGTACTTTGTCCTCTGCAAAGTGTGCACCTATAGCTACCTGATGAAAATTGATGGTGGTCTTCTAATCCTATTAGTTCCATAGGCAGGCAGCTACAGTATGTACAGTTAGTGTACTGTGTCCTCTGCACAGTGTGCACCTAATGCTACCTGAAGACTTTTTCTGGTATTCTGATCCTATTAATGCCACAGGCAGGCAGCTGCATTATTTATAGTTAGTGTACTGTGTCCTCTGCACAGTGTGCATCTAAAGCTACCTGAAGACAATTTCTGTTGTTCTGATCCTATTAATACCACAGGTAGGCAGCTGCAGTATTTACAGTTAGTTTACTGTTTCCTCTGCACAGTGTGCACCTAAAGATACCTGAAGAATTTTGCTGGTGTTCTTCTGATTTTGTTAGTACCACAGGCAGGTGGCTGCAGTATTTATAGTTAGTGTACTGTGTCCTCTGCACAGTGTGCACCTAAAGCTACCTGAAGACAATAGCTGGTGTTCTTATCCTATTAATACCATAGGCAGGAAGCTGCAGTATTTACAGTTAGTGTACTGTGTCATCTGCACAGTGTGCACCTAAAGCTACCTAAGACAATTGCTGGTGTTCTGATCCTATTAATACCACAGGCAGGCAGCTGCAGTATTTACAGTTAGTGTACTGTGTCATCTGCACAGTGTGCACCTTAAGCTACCTGAAGAAAATTGCTGGTGTTCTGATCCAATTAGTGCCACAGGCAGGCAGTTGCAGAATTTACAGTTAGTGCACTGACTTCTCTGCACAGTGTGCACCTAAAGCTACCTGAAGAAAATTGCTGGTGTTCTTCTGATCCTATTAGTACCACAGGCAGGCAGCTGCAGTACTTACAGTTAGTGTACTGTGTCTTCTGCACAGCGTGCACCTAAAGCTACCTGAAGACAATAGATGGTGTTCTTCTGATCCGATTAGTACCAGAGGCAGGCAGCTGCAGAATTTACATTTAGTGTACTGTCTCCTCTGCACAGTGTGCACCTAAAGCTAACTGAAGACAATTGCTGGTGTTCTGATACTATTAATACCACTGGCAAGCAGCTGAAGTATTTAGCTACCTGAAGAAAATTGCTGGTGTTCTTCTGATCCTATTAGTACCACAGGCAGGCAGCTGCAGTATTTACAGTTAGTGTACTGTGTCCTCTGCACAGTGTGCACCTAAAGCTACGTGAAGACAATTTCTGTTGTTCTGATCCTATTAATACCACAGGCAGGCAGCTGCAGTATTTACAGTTAGTTTACTGTGTCCTCTGCATAGTGTGCACCTAAAGCTACCTGAAGAAAATTGCTGGTTTTCTTCTGATCCTATTAGTACCACAGGCATGCAGCTGCTGTATTTACAGTTAGTCTACTGTGTCCTCTGCACAGTGTGCACCTTAAGCTACCTGAAGACAATTGTTGGTGTTCTGATCCTATTAATACCACAGGCAGGCAACTGCAGTATTTACAGTTAGTGTACTTTGTCCTCTGCAAAGTGTGCACCTATAGCTACCTGATGAAAATTGATGGTGATCTTCTAATCCTATTAGTTCCATAGGCAGGCAGCTGCAGTATGTACAGTTAGTGTACTGTGTCCTCTGCACAGTGTGCACCTAATGCTACCTGAAGACTTTTTCTGGTATTCTGATCCTATTAATGCCACAGGCAGGCAGCTGCATTACTTATAGTTAGTGTACTGTGTCCTCTGCACAGTGTGCACCTAAAGCTACCTGAAGACAATTTCTGTTGTTCTGATCCTATTAATACCACAGGTAGGCAGCTTGAGTATTTACAGTTAGTTTACTGTTTCCTCTGCACAGTGTGCACCTAAAGATACCTGAAGAATATTGCTGGTGTTCTTCTGATCCTGTTAGTACCACAGGCAGGTGGCTGCAGTATTTATAGTTAGTGTACTGTGTCCTCTGCACAGTGTGCACCTAAAGCTACCTGAAGACAATAGCTGGTGTTCTGATCCTATTAATACCATAGGCAGGCAGCTGCAGTATTTACAGTTAGTGTACTGTGTCATCTGCACAGTGTGCACCTTAAGCTACCTGAAGAAAATTGCTGGTGTTCTGATCCAATTAGTGCCACAGGCAGGCAGTTGCAGAATTTACAGTTAGTGCACTGACTTCTCTGCACAGTGTGCACCTAAAGCTACCTGAAGAAAATTGCTGGTGTTCTTCTGATCCTATTAGTACCACAGGCAGGCAGCTCAAGTACTTACAGTTAGTGTACTGTGTCCTCTGCACAGCGTGCACCTAAAGCTACCTGAAGACAATAGATGGTGTTCTTCTGATCCGATTAGTACCAGAGGCGCAGAATTTACAGTTAGTGTACTGTCTTCTCTGCACAGTGTGCACCTAAAGCTACCTGAAGACAATTGCTGGTGTTCTGATCCTATTAATACCGCAGGCAGGCAGCTGCAGTATTTATAGTTATTTTACTGTGTCCTCTGCACAGTGTGCACCTAAAGCTACCTGAACACAATTGCTGCTGTTCCTCTGATCCTATTAGTACCACAGGCAGGCAGCTGCAGTATTTACAGTTAGTGTACTGTGTCCTCTGCACAGTGTGCACCTAAAGCTACCTGAAGATAATTGCTGGTGTTCTGATCCTATTAATACCACAGGCAGGCAGCTGCAGTATTTACAGTTATGCCGCGTACACACGGTCGGACTTTCTATCCTACTTGGTCCGGCACACTTTCCGACGGACTTTGTCCGCCAGGTGCGCCGGACTTTAAAACGGACGGACTTGCCCACACACGACCGGACTTTCCAGCGGGCTAAGTCCGCCCGTCTTTCCGACGGACTTTCGCCGGAGTTACGGCGGACTTTCAGAATGAACGGACTTGCCCACACACGGACAAGTCCGTTCATTTTGAACGTGACTCAGGTGTGACGGGACTAGAAAAGGAAGTCAATCTTGCCGCTTTTATCGGCGAGATTGACACCTTGCGAGCCCCGTCGCGGGGCATACCAGGCCCTTAGGTCTGGTATGGATTATAAAGGGAACCCCCTACGCCGAAAAAACGGCGTGGGGTCCCCCCTAAAATCCATACCAGACCCCGATCCGAGCACGCAGCCTGGCTGGTCAGGAAAGGGGGTGGGGACGAGCGAGCGCCCCCCCTCCTGAACCGTACCAGGCTGCATGCCCTCAACATGGGGGGTGGGTGCTTTGGGGGAGGGGGGCGCCCTGCGGGGCCCCCACCCCAAAGCACCTTGTCCCCATGTTGATGAGGACAAGGGCCTCTTCCCGACAACCCTGGCCGTTGGTTGTCGGGGTCTGCGGGCGGGGGCTTATCGGAATCTGGGAGCCCCTTTAATAAGGGGGCCCCCAGATCCCGGCCCCCCACCCTATGTGAATGAGTATGGGGTACATGGTACCCCTACCCATTCACCTAGGGAAAAAGTGTAAGTAATAAAACACACTACACAGGTTTTTAAAATAGTTTATTAAACAGCTCCGGGGGGGGATCTTCCTCCGGCTTCGGGGGTCCCTCCGCTTCATCTTCTCCCGGCGTCCGGTTGGTTCTTCTCCCGGTGTTCCAGTTCTTCGGCCGGCTCCTCTGCTGTCTTCAGGTAGCTCTCTTGCCAGCAGAGGTCCGGACTCCTGGGCTTCTGGGCTTCTGGGCTTCTTCTCTTTTCTTCTCTTCTCTTCTCCAGATGTTGACACGACGCTCTCTCCGGCTGGACTGCTCTCCGAGGTCTGCGTTGTGACTTATATAGGCGGAGACCCCGCCCCCTTTTGATGTCACAGTCCCTGGGCATGCTGGGACTGTGACGTTTTAGGGGGCGTGGTCAACATCACCCAGTGACCACGCCCCCTAAAACGTCACAGTCCCAGCATGCCCAGGGACTGTGACATCAAAAGGGGGCGGGGTCTCCGCCTATATAAGTCACAACGCAGCCCTCGGAGAGCAGTCCAGCCGGAGAGAGCGTCGTGTCAACATCTGGAGAAGAGAAGAGAAGAGAAGAAGCCTAGAAGCCCAGGAGTCCGGACCTCTGCTGGCAAGAGAGCTACCTGAAGACAGCAGAGGAGCCGGCCGAAGAACTGGAACACCGGGAGAAGAACCAACCGGACACCGGGAGAAGATGAAGCGGAGGGACCCCCGAAGCCGGAGGAAGATCCCCCCCGGAGCTGTTTAATAAACTATTTTAAAAACCTGTGTAGTGTGTTTTATTACTTACACTTTTTCCCTAGGTGAATGGGTAGGGGTACCATGTACCCCATACTCATTCACATAGGGTGGGGGGCCGGGATCTGGGGGCCCCCTTATTAAAGGGGCTCCCAGATTCCGATAAGCCCCCGCCCGCAGACCCCGACAACCAACGGCCAGGGTTGTCGGGAAGAGGCCCTTGTCCTCATCAACATGGGGACAAGGTGCTTTGGGGTGGGGGGCTCCGCAGGGCGCCCCCCTCCCCCAAAGCACCCACCCCCCACCATGTTGAGGGCATGCGGCCTGGTACGGTTCAGGAGGGGGGGGCGCTCGCTCGTCCCCACCCCCTTTCCTGACCGGCCAGGCTGCGTGCTCGGATCGGGGTCTGGTATGGATTTTAGGGGGGACCCCACGCCGTTTTTTCGGCGTAGGGGGTTCCCTTTATAATCCATACCAGACCTAAGGGCCTGGTATGCCCCGCGCTCGCCGCAATAGGAAAATGTGTTTTTCCTATTGCAGCGAGCGCGAGATGCAATACCCTGCCCTC
Source organism: Aquarana catesbeiana (assembly GCF_042186555.1). Lineage (NCBI taxonomy): Eukaryota > Metazoa > Chordata > Amphibia > Anura > Ranidae > Aquarana > Aquarana catesbeiana. The sequence goes on from NC_133329.1 coordinate 162,491,240, forward strand.
GTGTCGTATCTGGTCCGTCGGACCAGCATACACACGAGCGGGCTTTCCGTCGGACCAGCACACACATGAGCGGACTTTCCGCCCGAAACTGAGTCCGGCGGAAAGATTTAAAACTTTCTTCAAATCTAGGTCCGGCGGGCTTTTGGGAAAAAGTCCGCCGGAAAAGTCCGCCGGCGCCTACACACGGGCGGATTGTCCGGCACACTCTGGTCCGCCGGACTAAGTATGCCGGAAAGTCCGACCGTGTGTACGCGGCATTAGTGTACTGTGTCCTCTGCGCAGTGTGCACCTAAAGCTACCTGAAGACAATTGCTGGTGTTCTTCTGATCCTATTAGTACCACAGGCAGGCTGCTGCAGTATTTACAGTTAGTGTACTGTGTCGTCTGCACAGTGTGCTCCTAAAGCTACCTGAAGACAATTGCACTTATTCTGATCCTATTAATACCACAGGCAGGCAGCTGCAGTATTTACAGTTAGTGTACTGTGTCCTTTGCACAGTGTGCACCCAAAGCTACCAGAAGAAAATTGCTGGTGTTCTTCTGATCCTATTAATTACCACAGGCTGACATCTGCAGAATTTACAGTTAGTGTACTGTGTCCTCTGCACAGTGTGCACCTAAAGCTACCCGAAGACAATTTCTGTTATTCTGATCCTATTAATTCCACAGGCAGGCAGCTGCAGAATTCACAGTTACTTTGCTGTGTCCTCTTCAAAGTCTGTGCCTAAAGCTACCTGAAGAAAATTGCTGGTGTTCTCTGATCCTATTAGTACCACAGGCAGGCAGCTGCAGTATTTACAGTTAGTGTACTGTGTCCTCTGCACAGTGTGCACCCTAAGCTACCTGAAGACAATTGTTGGTGTTCTGATCCTATTAATTCCACAGGCTGGCAGCTGCAGAATTTACAGTTAGTGTGCTGTGTCCTCTGCACAGTGTTTGCCTAAAGCTACCTGAAGAAAATTGCTGGTGTTCTTCTGATCCTATTAATACCACAGGCAGACAGCTGCAGTATTTACAGTTAGTGTACTGTGTCCTCTGCATAGTGTGCACCTAAAGCTACCTGAACAAAATTTCTGGTGTTCTGATCCTATTAATACCAGAGGCAGGCAGCTGGAATATTTACAGTTAGTGTAATGTGTCCTCTGCACAGTGTGCACCTAAAGCTACCTGAAGACAATAGCTGGTGTTCTGATTCTATTAATATCACAGGCAGGCAGCTGCAGTATTTACAGTTAGTGCAGTGCGTCCTCTGCACAATGTGCACCTTAAGCTACCTGAAGAAAATTGCTGGTGTTCTTCTGATCCAATTTGTACCACAGGCAGGCAGCTGCAGAATTTACAGTTAGTGTACTGTGTCCTCTGCACAGTGCGCACCTAAAGCTACCTGAAGACAATTGCTGGTGTTCTGATCCTATTAATACCACAGGCAGGCAGCTGCAGTATTTACAGTTTGTGTACTGTGTCCTCTACACAGTGTGCACCTAAAGCTACATGAAGACAATTGCTGTTGTTCTGATCCTACTAATACTATAGGCAGTTGCAGTATTTACAATTAGTGTACTGTGTCCTCTGCACAGTGTGCACCTAAAGCTACCTGAAGACAATTGCTGGTGTTCTGATCCTATTAATATCACAGGAAGGCAGCTGCAGTATTTACAGTTAGTGTACTGTGTCCTTCGCACAGTGTGCACCTAAAGCTACCTGAAGAAAATTGCTGGTGTTCTTCTCATCCTATTAGTACCACAGGCATGCAGCTGCTGTATTTAAAGTTAGTCTACTGTGTCCTCTGCACAGTGTGCACCTTAAGCTACCTGAAGACAATTGTTGGTGTTCTGATCCTATTAATACCACAGGCAGGCAACTGCAGTATTTACAGTTAGTGTATTTTGTCCTCTGCAAAGTGTGCACCTAAAGCTACCTGAAGACAATTGCTGGTGTTCTTCTGATCCTATTAGTACCACAGGTAGTCAGCTGCAGAATTTTCAGTTAGTGTACTGTGTCCTCTGCACAATGGCACCTAAAGCTACCAGAAGACAGTTGCTGTTGTTCTGATCCCATTAATACCACAGGCAGGCAGCTGCAGTATTTACAGTTTATTTACCGTTTCCTCTGCACAGTGTGCAACTATAACAATGAATAAATATAGAGGCTTGTCTTGAGACATGTATATAATACCGTGACCTAAACCTTGTGGTTGCCTACCAACCCCTATAGTCAGCAAACCAAAGAATATGTCCCAGACAGATGGGGACCAAGAGAACAGCGGGGCTTATTGGAAAGGCAATGAAAAGGATGTATATATCAAAAGAAATAATTTATTGTGGGTACACAGTAGAAAAACATGAAGAAATATACAGTAGCTTCACCATAGAGTGACCTTGCCCTAGTAAAATATGACCAAAGCCTAGATTGATCAAAAAACGAAAGACACACAGACATGGGGAACAGGTAACAAGACATACAAAAAACCACCGTCCGGACGTCAAAGCTTATTGATGTCTGCGCAAACCCACAATGAGGAGTATACAGCAATTGCTGAATGAGGTTTTGCTGGAGCAGACATCAATACCCCCGGGGGAGGGGTGGCTCAAATGGTGGGGTAGGGGTGGGGAAGGAGGGGGGGAGGGGTGGTGGAATGGGTAGGGAAGGGGCGAGGGCTGTGGGGGGAGAGAGGTTAATGACCGTGGGCAGGGGTGCCGGGAAGAGTCCTAGGACATCAATTGGTGTAAATGGCGAAAATATGCCGGCCTTCCATGTGAAATAGGTGGGTTGTGATAACCAGGATTCAAAGTAGTATACAGCTGTGCTGTTGTCATATACAGTACTTTCCGGAATGGTGTGGGTACTCCTGCATATAGCCTCCCTGTGGTTGGAACAGACAATACTGTGCATGAGCTGCACTACATATACAGATGGCTGTGTACGTTACCACTCCCGGGTCCCAGTTGGGAATCCTTATGTGATGCCGGGTAGCGGTAGCCTCTGTATGTTTTAGCTGCTCCACTGGTCGCTATGAATGGTACCAAACGCTGTCCCGGTATGGTTGATCACACACCCCTGGATCAGAAGTGTAGTTCGTAGGGGTAGATGGACGGCCGGGCAGCTGCATCTATTTCCTTCCCCACGGTTCGTTCACAGCATGGAGCGGAACGTCCTCTCGATCGGTGAGCCGGCTAGCCCCAACGGGGGATGACAGCAGGCATGACGTCCGGACGGGATGACGTCAACGCGTTTCACAACATAGACTTGTGTAGCTTCGTCTGGACGTGACAGTGTGCAACTAAAGCTACCTGAAGACAATTGCTGGTGTTCTGATACTATTAATACCACAGACAGGCAGTTGCAGTATTTACAGTTAGTGTACTGTGTCCTCTGCACAGTGTGCACCTAAAGCTACCTGAAGACAATTGCTGTTGTTCTGATCCTTTTAACACCACAGACAGGCAGCTGCAATATGTACAGTTAGTGTACTGTGTCCTCTGCACAGTGTGCACCTAAAGCTACCTGAAGACAAATGCTGGTCTTCTCATACTAATAATACTACAGGCAGGCAGTTGATTCTGCTAGCTGCAGTTTAATTAGTATACAGTGGGGACGGAAAGTATTCGGACCACCTTAAATTTTTCACTCTTTGTTATATTGCAGCCATTTGCTAAAATCATTTAAGTTCATTTTTTTCCTCATTAATGTACACACAGCACCCCATATTGAAAGAAAAACACAGAATTGTTGACATTTTTGCAGATTTATTAAAAAAGAAAAACTGAAATATCACATGGTCCTGTCACAGACCTAGCCGGGACAGAGGCTGTTGGAGAGGACTGTATGCAAGCCTGTTGCCTTTTGATTATTGGCCCTGGATTTTCAATGGATTCATTCTGTTGGGACACATCCTGTGAGGAGATGCTGGTGTCATCAACCTGTGTTTATGTTAATTTAATGAGCTAATGACATTGTCCTCTATACAATGTAGGAGACGGGACGACTGCCATTGTGTTGATATAACTGTGTGAAGCTCGGTGACCACAAGTCTGGGCGAAAGGTCATGTCTCAGTCACCTAGGCTGTATAAAGGATTAGATAATTAGCTCATGTTAATTAGGTTACGTTTGTATTGTTAGAGTAATCTTCTCCTGTGTATATAAGACTGTATTCTGGTTCTGAATAAAGTGAGTTCTTGGTAGCAACAAGTAAGTGTCGCCTTGTTTGTGCTCAGAGAGGTTGGGATATCTGTATACAGACTGGGAGGAAGTGATATATGACGGAAGCACTCAAGCGGAGTATGGGACGTTCCGTGACAGGTCCTATGTATTCAGACCCTTTGCTCAGTATTTAGTAGAAGCACCCTTTTGATCTAATACAGCCATGAGTCTTTTTGGGAAAGATGCAACAAGTTTTTCACACCTGGATTTGGGGATCCTCTGCCATTCCTCCTTGCCGATCCTCTTCAGTTCTGTCAGGTTGGATGGTAAACTTTGGTGGACAGCCATTTTTAGGTCTCTCCAGAGATGCTCAATTGGTCTCTCCAGAGATGCTCAGTCTGAGGTCCTGAGCACACTGGAGAAGGTTTTCCAGGATATCCCTGTACTTGGCCGCATTCATCTTTCCCTCGATTGCAACCAGTCGTCCTGTCCCTGCAGCTGAAAAACACCCCCACAGCATGATGCTGCCACCACCATGCTTCAATGTTGGGACTGTATTGGACAGGTGATGAGCAGTGCCTGGTTTTCTCCACACATACCGCTTAGAATTAAGGCCAAATAGTTCTATCTTGGTCTCATCAGACCAGAGAATCTTATTTCTCACCATCTTGGAGTCCTTCAGGTGTTTTTAGCAAACTCCATGCAGGCTTTCATGTGTCTTGCACTGAGGAGAGGCTTCTGTCAGGCCACTCTGCCATAAAGCCCCGACTGGTGGAGGGCTGCAGTGATGGTTGACTTTCTACAACTTTCTCTCATCTCCCGACTGCATCTCTGGAGCTCAGCCACAGTGATATTTGGGTTCTTCTTTACCTCTCTCACTGAGGCTCTTCTCCCCCGATAGCTCAGTTTGGCCGGACGGCCAGCTCTAGGAAGGGTTCTGGTCGTCCCAAACATCTTCCATTTAAAGATTATGGAGGCCACTGTGCTCTTAGGAATCTTAAGCGCAGCAGAATTTTTTTCGTAACCTTGGCCAGATCTGTCTCTGAGCTCTTCAGGCAGTTCAGTTGACGTCATGATTCCTATTTGCTCTGACATGCACTGTGAGCTGTAAGGTCTTATATAGACAGGTGTGTGGCTTTCCTAATCAAGTCCAATCAGTATAATCAAACACAGCTGGACTCAAAAGAAGGTGTAGAATCATCTCAAGGATGATCAGAAGAAATGGACAGCACCTGAGTTAAATATATGAGTGTCACAGCAAAGGGTCTGAATACTTAGGACCATGTGATATTTCAGTTCTTCTTTTTTAATTAATCTGCAAAAATGTCAACAACTCTGTGTTTTTCTGTCAATATGAAGTGCTGTGTGTACATTAATGAGGAAAAAATTAACTTGAAATGATTTTAGCAAATGGCTGCAGCATAACAAAGAGTGAAACATTTAAGGGGGTCTGAATACTTTCCGTCCCCACTGTATATATACAGATCCCAGCTTTGTGCAGCTACATCTCACTGCAGGCCATTAGTATGTCTGGAAGGCCAACAAGGAGAGGCAGATAGTCACAAGCCAATAAAAAAGGGCAAGCAGGCTCTGTGTCTAGAGGCAACAGTGCTGGTCGTGGACACGGTGCATCCTCATTAGCACGGGGCCGTGGGACATGCTTGTCCTTTTTTTCAGCAGCTGGCCGTGTTGAGCCACAACATGCCGAAGATATGGTAGAGTGGGTGACCAAGCCGTCCTCATCCTCCTCATCCTCTCTCACCCAGGCTCAGGGTACTTTGTCTGGCAAAGCAGCTGCCATCGCGGCCTCTTCCATTGGCTCAGTGGCATCAGTCACTCCTTCCCTAGCCCCACCATGTCCTCCTGAGGAGTCCCCCGAACTGTTTGACCACAGTGTTGGGTACATGCTCCAGGAGGATGCCCAGTGTTTTGAAGGCTCCAATGATGGTACCCAGCTAGAGGAAGGCAGTAACGTAGCCCAGAGAGAGGGGGTGCCCAAGAAGGACAGCAATCTGGCAGTCATGTTCCCCCAGCTGCAGCATACTGCCAGCTTTGCTCCAGTGATGAGGAGGGAGGGGATGATGAGGAAGTCACTGACTCCACGTGGGTGCATGATAGGAGAGAGGAGGAGGAGGCACATCTCCAACGAGGCAGGATGCCCTCCAGGGACCAGCTTAAGGGCAGCACACCTGCCTGGGCACCACATGCTTGACCAGACATATGTCGACCTGCCATGCAGTTCGTTGGCAAGTGTACCTAAAAGACCCACACCAAAGAACAAAGCGGACCTCTCTTTGCTTCTCATCAGCTGGGATCTCCAACCCCACTATACCTTCAGTCCTCTCTGAAACCTGCACTGAGATGAATGAAGGTGTAGAATTAGGTGTGTCACAGCCAAATACTTGCGGGCAATCTGCTATCGGTACACTGACGCCAGATTGTACCAGGCAAATTTCCCTGCCCCAGCTGCTGCACCGCCGAAAGAAGTTTGCTCCCAGCCATCCACATGCCCAGCGGTTGAATGCTAGCTTGGCTAAATTGCTAGCACTTCAACTGCTGCCTTTTCAGTTGGTAGGCTCTGCCCCTTCCGTGAGTTTGTGGTTCCTCAGAGGCAGGTTCCCAAACGCCACTTTTTCTCACGGAAGGCGATTTTGACTCTCTACCCGCATGTGGAAGGCAATGTATTGGCCTCGCTGGACAGGGCGGTCAGCGGTAAGGTGCATATTACCGTTGACTCATGGTCCAGCAGGCATGGACAGGGATGTTACCTATCTTTCACCATGCACTGGGTGACTCTTCTGGCAGCTGGGAAGGATGCAGGACAGGGTGCAGTAGTGTTGGAGGTTGTTCCGCCACCACGCATCCAAAATTCTACTAGTGGTGATTCTGCCACACCTCTCTCCTCCACCCCCTCCTCTTCTTCTTCCTCCACGGCCTCTTCCTGTGCTGACTTGTCCTCAGAACCAGCAGTGCTCCGTAGGTGTTCAAGGGGCTACTCAAGCACACAGGCAAAAATATGCCATGAGGTGCTTGAGCTGATGTGCTTGGGGGACAGGAGCCACACTGCGGCAGAGATTCTGTCAGCCCTGCAGGGGCAGGTTCAGAGGTGGTTGACGCCATGCCAGCTTAAGCCAGGTATGGTGGTTTGCGACAATGGCACCAACCTCCTCTCCACCCTCCGACAGGGACAACTGACCCATGTGCCCTGTTTGGCTCACATCTTTAACTTGGCAGTGCAACGGTTCTTGGGCAGGTACCCGGGCTTACAGGATGTCCTTAGGCAGGCCAGGAAAGTCTGTGTGCATTTCCACAGGTCATACAATGCCAGTGCTCGGCTGGCTGACCTCCAAAAGGAATTTAATCTGCCCAAGAACCACCTAATCTGTGACATGCCCACCAGGTGGAGCTCAACATTGGCCATGCTGCAGCGGCTGCACACGCAGCAGAGGGCCATCAATGAGTACCTATGCGACTATGGCACCAGGACAGGGTCAGGGGAGCTTGTTTATTTTTCCCCACGCCAGTGGGCTATGATCAGGGATGCATGCACTGTCCTGTCACCATTTTTGGAGGCCATGGGGATGGTGAGCAGTGACAGTGCATGCATCAGGGACACTGTCCCTCTTGTCCACCTGTTGGAGCACATGCTGCGTGGAATAATGGACAGGGCATTTGAGGCAGAACAGAGGGAGGAAGAGGAGGACTTCCTTACCTCTCGAGGCCCCCTTTATCCAGACAGTGTTCCTGCGTGCCCGCCGATCACACAGCAAGAGGAGGAGGATTGTGTCAGCATGGAGGATGTCCTTAGGCAGGCCAGGAAAGTCTGTGTGCATTTCCACAGGTCATACAATGCCAGTGCTTGGCTGGCTGACCTCCAAAAGGAATTTAATCTGCCCAAGAACCGCCTAATCTGTGACATGCCCACCAGGTGGAGCTCAACGTTGACCATGCTGCAGCGGCTGCACACGCAGCAGAGGGCCATCAATGAGTACCTATGCGACTATGGCACCAGGACAGGGTCAAGGGAGCTTGTTTATTTTTCACCACGCCAGTGGGCTATGATCAGGGATGCATGCACTGTCCTGTCACCATTTTTGGAGGCCATGGGGATGGTGAGCAGTGACAGTGCATGCATCAGGGACACTGTCCCTCTTGTCCACCTGTTGGAGCACACGCTGCGTGGAATAATGGACAAGGCATTTGAGGCAGAACAGAGGGAGGAAGAGGAGGACTTCCTTACCTCTCGAGGCCCCCTTTATCCAGACAGTGTTCTTGCGTGCCCGCCGATCACACAGCAAGAGGAGGAGGATTGTGTCAGCATGGAGGTGGAGCCTGGCACTCAGCATCAGCAGCAGTCTTTAAGGGATCATTTACAGTCTGAAGAAACCCATGGACTTGTACGTGGCTGGGAGGAGGCGGCTGCAGATCATGTCATCCTTAGTGACCCAGAGGACTCTGGACCGAATGCCTCAGCAAACTTACGCTGCATGGCCTCCCTGATCCTGCAAAGCCTGTGGAAGGATCCTCATATTCGTGGTATCAAGGGGAGGGATCATTACTGGCTGGCAACCCTCCTTGATCCACATTACAAGGGTAAGGTTGTGGACCTTATCTTGCCATCGCTGAGGGAGCAGAGGATGAAACATCTTAGGGAGGTCTTGCAGAAAGGTTTGTGCAACGCGTTTCCAGAGCCTGGGAGGTTACAATTTCCTGGTCCTCCTGGACAACGTGTTGCTGAGGCTTCGGTCAGTCACAGAAGGAGCGGTGTTGAAGGTGGCCGTCTGACAGATGCGTTCAGACAATTTTTTAGTCCGCAGCCCCAAGGTATGATCAGTTCCAGCAACCATCACCAGCGTCTGATTCACATGGTGCAGGATTACCTAGAGGCAAGATCAGACTTGGACACCTTTTGCACCAAAAATCCTCTGGGTATGCAATTGAGCTACTGGCCTGTCCTGCATCCAGCGTTCTTTCGGAATGCACATTCAGTGCTGCTGGAGGCTTTGTAACCGATCACAGGGTGCGCCTGTCCATCAAATCGGTCGATCGGCTGACCTTCATAAAAATGAATCAGTCTTGGATCACCAGCTACCAAGCACCTGATGCTGATGTAACCAAATATATATTTTTTTTTTAATGTGAGATCCCTTCAAGACTGCCTATGCTGATGCTGAGTGACTATCCTGTTATGCTGAGTGACAATCCGCTTCCTCTTCAATTTTCATGCTGATATCTTGTAAGAACATTTTTGGTTCTAGGCACCGCCACCAGTGGCTAAGGCCCATTTTTTTTGCCCCTGTTTAACAAGGGCGTTTAATTACAATTTTTGATGCAATACTTTGCAGGAGGGCTCATTCCTGCATTCCAACTATAGTATCTGTGAGGGGTTGCAGTGTTGTGACAGCAGTGGCTAAGGCCCAATTTTTCTGCCCCTGTTTAACAGGGGCGTGTAATTACAATTTTTGATGCAATACTTTACAGCAGGGCTCATTCCTGCACTCCAACTAGAGTATCTGTAAGGGGTTGCAGTGTTGTGGCACCAGCACCCATGCCCAAGGCCCAATTTTTCTGCCCCTGTTCAACAGGGACATGTAATTACAATTCTTGAACTAATATTTTACAGCAGGGCCCATTCCTGCACCCACCAAGAGTAACTGTGAGGGCTTACAGTGTTGTGGCAACACCACCACCACCAAAGGCCCAATTTTTCTGCCCCTGTTCAACATGTGCATGTAATTACAATTCTTGATATAATATTTCACAGCAGGGTCTGTTCCAGCGCCCACCAAGAGTTACTGTGAGGACTTACAGTGTTGTGGCACCAGCACCACCACCACCAATAGCCCAATTTTTCTACCACTGTTCAACAATGGCATGTAATTACAATTCTTGATCTAATATTTCACAGCAGGGCCAGTTCCTGTGCCCACCAAGAGTAAATGTGAGGGCTTACAGTGTTGTGGCAACACCAACACCTAAGGCCCCAATTTTTGCAGAGTATATAGGGCAGGCCCCTACTTTCAAACATCCAACTTACAAATGACTCCTACTTGCAAACAGAAGGAGACAACAGGAAGTGAGATGAAATCTACCCATAGGAAGGGAAATTCTCTCCTGTAAGCATAGGCGTGCACAAGGGGTGTGCCAGGTGTGCCTGGGCACACCCTAATCCTGGAGTTGGCAACCCATCAATTGTGGGCAGGTGACAGGTAAGCCGCGATCCTTACTTGCCGACCCCCAGAATCTGAATAGGATAGGCAGCTGGAGTGGAAATCAATGGACCGATCTGTATTTTCTTCTGCAGCAGCTGAAACTAGGCTTCTCCTCCTCTTCCTCTCGACAATATTCAGCTGCCACGGGAGGAAAATACAGGGGATTGGTACCAATGTATGCCACCCCTATTGTCCCAGTTCCTTTTCTTTCTGCTGCCCAGGTCCCCCTGTGTGCTCCCCTGCTCCCCCCATTGTTTTAGGATGACGAGTGGTAAGAGGCTGGTTAATATGTCACAAAGGCATATGTGTTGGAGCTTTGAGGTGCACACCCTAATACAATAGGCTGCGCACACCTATGCCTGTAAGAGTTAATATGGGAAAAAACGTGTCTCCTCTCCACTGATGCTTTATCACCAATCCTTGTTTCACTAAAAACACCAATTTTTCAAAAACATTTCTCATTGGGACAGAAAGTGAGGTGAAATCTTCTGAAGATGTGCACAGACAGCAAAACAAATGTTACATGGGTGATAACCCTTCTCTATGTTTTCCAAAAAGCTTAAAAATAGATTTATTTGGCTGGAGCTACACTTTAAAAATGTACCAGTTCAATATTACAAGCAGATTCTACTTAACAACAAACCTACAGTCCCTGTCTTGTTTGCACCGCCTGTATACTGCTGTTCAGAGTATATATGGCCTGGGGGCCCCACGCCTTCCCTTTTTTTAATTTGGGTGCGGGGTTCCCCTTAATATCCATACAAGACCCAAAGGGCCTGGTAATGGACTGGGGGTGGTATCCATGCCGTTTGTCTCACTGATTTTGATCCATATTGCCGGGACCCGACATTACATTAAAGCCACAAGCAGTTTTAAATGACTTTCATTCCTTTACAAATGTCATTTTGTGCAGGGACTGTTCTAAGCACGGGAAACACGTGCCACTTTACAGGCATACTATAGACACCCCCAGGTATGATATTTAAAGGAATATTTCACTTTTTTCACTTTAAGCATCATTAAAATCACTGCTCTTGAAAAAACATCTGTTTTTAAAAAAGTTTTTTTTGCATTGATATATGTCCCCTGGGGCAGGACCCGGGTCCCCAAACCCTTTTTACGACAAAAACTTGCATATTAGCCTTTAAAATTAGCACTTTTGATTTAGAATGTTCAAGTCCCGTAGACCTTAACGGGGTTCTAAAGTCTGTGCGAACTTTCGGTTCGTTCACAGGTTCTGGTGCAAACTGAACTCTGGGGTTTTCAGCTCATCCCTAACCACCACAATGGATTTGAAATGAAACAAACAAGATGTGCTTTAACTGCAGACTTTCAGCTTTAATTTGAGGGTATTTACATCCAAATCAGGTGAACGGTGTAGGAATTACAATGGTTTGTATATGTGCCTCCCACTTTTTAAGGGACCAGAAGTAATGGGACAATTGGCTGCTCAGCTGTTCCATGGCCAGGTGTGTGTTATTTCCTCATTATCCAATTTACAAGGAGCAGATAAAAGGTCCAGAGTTTATATCAAGTGTGCTATTTGCATTTGGAATCTGTTGCTGTCAACTCTCAATATGAGATCCAAAGAGCTGTCACTATCAGTGAAGCAAGCCATCATTAGGCTGAAAAAACAAAACAAACCCATCAGAGAGATAGCAAAAACATTAGGTGTGGCCAGATCAACTGTTTGGAACATCCTTAAAAAGAAAGAATGCACCGGTGAGCTCAGCAACACCAAAAGACCCAGAAGACCACGGAGAACAATTGTGGTGGATGGCCAAAGAATTCTTTCCCTGGTGAAGAAAAGACCCTTCACAACAGTTGGCCAGATCAAGAAAACTCTCCAGGAGGTAGGTGTATGTGTGTCAAAGTCAGCAATCAAGAGAAGACTTCACCAGAGTGAATACAGAGGGTTCACCACAAGATGTAAACAATTGGTGAGCCTCAAAAACAGGAAGGCAAGATTAGAGTTTGTCAAACAACATCTAAAAAAGCCTTCACAGTTCTGGAACAACATCCTATGGACAGATGAAACCAAGATCAACTTGTACCAGAGTGATGGCAAGAGAAGATTATGTTGAAGGAAAGGAACTGCTCATGATCCAAAGCATACCACCTCATCATTGAAGCATGGTGGTGGTAGTGTCATGGCGTGGGCATGCATGGCTGCCAATGGAACTGGTTCTCTTGTATTTATTGATGATGTGACTGCTGACAAAAGCAGCAGGATAAATTATGAAGTGTTTCGGGCAATATTATCTGCTCATATTCAGCAAAATGCTTCAGAACTCATTGGACTGCGATTCACAGTGCGGATGGACAATGACCCGAAGCATACTGCGAAAGCAACCAAAGAGTTTTTTAAGGGAAAGAAGTGGAATGTTATGCAATGGCCAAGTCAATCACCTGACCTGAATCCGATTGAGCATGCATTTCACTTGCTGAAGACAAAACTGAAGGGAAAATGCCCCAAGAACAAGTAGAAACTGAAGACAGCTGCAGTAGAGGCCTGGCAGAGCATCACCAGGGATGAAACCCAGCGTCTGGTGATGTCTATGCAGATTGTTAATCTGTCCCATTACTTTTGGTCCCTTAAAAAGTGGAAGGCACACATACAAACTGTTGTAATTTCTACACCGTTCACCTGATTTGGATGTAAATACCCTCAAATTAAAGCTGATAGTCTGCAGTTAAAGCACATCTTGTTCATTTCATTTCAAATCCATTGTGGTGGTGTACAGAGCCCAAAAGATTAGAATTGTGTCAATGTCCAAATATTTATGGACCTGACTGTATATATATATATATATATATATACCAAAACATTATGAATCTCTAGCTTTGGATAACACCATCCATAGAAAGCAGATAGAAAGGTTAAAAATAAAAAGCCAATGGTCTTGTTTAAAGATTGTTTTATTGGTTGCAGCAGCATCACTTAAAATATCTGCTGGAAATATACGATAAACATTGAAGACTGACACTGAAAGAGAGTCAATACCACATCACTATACACCCTAATACACTCAGCACACCCTGTCATGAATCCCAATACACTCAGCACACACTGCCATGCACCCCTATACACTCAGCACATCACACCTTGAAACCCCTATATATTTATCATTCTCTCATGCACTGCAGTACACTCAGGCCACTCCAAAATATACCTAATTACAGTCAGCACACTTCACCATGCATGCACCCTTTATGCATTCCGCACAATCAACCATGCACCTTCAATACACTCAGCATATCCCATTTTAAACTTTAAACATATTCAGTGAACCCAAATACATACAACACCTACCATAGAAATCCAACTGGTGGATCGGTGGGCTGTCAACTTTTCAGGTTGCAAATGAATCTTAATATCAAGGCCAGCAATCTTTATTTTCTCCTTTTGCTTCTCTCTCATGAAGCTCTGCCCACTTACTGCATATCACTTTCTTGCCCTTTCCAATACTGGCCCTATTTACACTAAAAGACCTGATCCCTGCAATAAGCCTAATGAGTTAAAAAAAGATGACTAGTGTGTGGCCAATTTTAAGATTCCAAATATATACACTGCAAAATATGAAAAAAAAACTAGAATGTTTTCTTTATTTTGTGGTTTACACATTCTGGTATAATTTGTGCTTACATTTTCATAAAGGCTTTTATTTATTTTTAATTGTTGAGCTTTGCTATGTGACCCATGCAACAAACCAAACTGAAAACACAGCAAGAAAGAACATCTGCTATAAGCATTTGTTAATAAATACAATTTGATTCTGGGACAGAGGACAGTGCCCCTGCTTCATCATAATCAATTCTCAGACCAGCTAGTGCACTCTAGGTAGGATTTAGTATTAAGTCCATTTACTACCTGGAAATACATTAGTTATTTGACAATTTCACTAGCATCAAGGGCAGTGAATGTTCATTTAGACTGATTTGCTACAATTTTCTCATTTTTGTTTTTGATTACAAAACCCGAGCAGTGAAGGACATTTTGCATCAGTAGTGCTTGGCAGAAGGAGAAGCTTGTTCTAAAGACACAATGAACAGAGTAATACATTTTCAAGCAACCATGTTATACTGCAGGAGAAAAATGCTATACACTTCCCATGACCTCAAAAGCTGATGTCCCCAAGAAATCTAATACAGCCAGCAAACAGAAAGAACAGATCAAAAGAAGCATTAGATACAATCCTGTCCTTTTGCACCTTTTTTCTGTTTCTTCCACAGTTCAGTCACTGTAATCCCCGCCCAATACAATTATTTTCTTCTTTTCACTCTCTTCTATACTATTGGGTCAGGTTGCCTTTTTTCTCCCTCCTTGACAATCTAGTTCTTGGTGTCCTGCCCCAAACAGTCCTGTTCTTCAACAGCCTTGTTGTCAGTTGTCTACATGCCTTTACTTTTTTATCTCCGTTGTCTCACTCCTCCACAATCTCATGTCCAGGGAGAAGCAAACACTCAGAGATTCTGTCTCACACACATTTGATCCATTGCAATGGCAAACAGTGGGACTTTGGGGGGTCCTGTTTAAGGACAAATGTAAGCATTTAGGGGGCTTGGAGCAATTTTTTTAGTAGCAGAATTCACGTAGACCAGTAGATCTAACGTTAATATTTACCATTAGGTCTACTTTATTTAAATAATTTTTTGATTTATTGTGAAAATATAAACAATTTACCAATTTCCTCTCGATAAGTGAAAAATGTGTTTGGTGGCTTGCTTTGCTTATCAAAGTGGTTTTGCCATTGCACAATAGATGAAAATGTGAAATGTTTAATGCTCATTTGTAGTAAGTAAGCTGAATGATAAGAGTTCTTTGTGATGATGGCAATTAATATTTTATTTAGGTGAGTCCATGTCAGTGTAACAAAGTAGAGGTCAACATAATTTACAATTGTACTCAAAGTCAATCTGTGGATAGTGTAGGCAAGGAACAAAGAGCAACAGAGAACATAGACCTGATTTGTGCCATGGTCACGTGGTCAGTATGCCTAAAAGGGGGCAAAAATAAACACAGTAGGATGAAAGCTAAACAACCAGATTTATTACACACAGAATTAACGTGCAATCTGCCAGATTGACAAAATGCTTGTGGCACCTCACAAGAGGCTCTGGGACGTTCCCAGAGAAACAAGCCGCCCTCCACTACTGTAATGGAAATTTGTACTTTCTGTATATAATTGTATTGTATTTTGTATGTATTGCACACTGCCCTCACTGTGCACACAGCACTAATAATGTTTTCAGTAAATGTTTACATTCTTTCGAGTCCTGATTACAATTAGTCTGCCTATGTAACGCCCCTTGTTACCATAAACGTACAATTGTAATATTAATGTGATACCTACGTAATCATGTGCATAAAAACCTTCAATTGCGTCATAATAAAGCAGAACAGTTATTTGGAAAGATGCTGAGCGTATCTTTTGTGTCTGTTCCCTACTGCAGTAGTTATTAATTTGGAACCACTAATCAATATGAGGATAGGAGTTGCCTATCATCAATTTAACCAAGTCAGCATGGCAAGCTTTGCCTTAGGAGGGGATTCCAGGTGACCCTGAGTATCCGAAACGAGGAGCTTGAGACGATCTGGGAATTTCTGATAATCAGCCGGCTGAGGTAAGCCTTTTGCTTACATTTGAGTTATCAGACTTCCTTGATCGGTAAGGCATTTTCGGGACAAAGGGTACCTATTTTACTCCCCTTAATCGAACTGTATTGATTGGTGGTTATATGTTATGTTGTCCCTGACTATTGTCCATCGGAGTGTTATAGATAAGAAAGGGAAGAATAGTGCTGTTCACGGGTATATGTAGTAAATCTGCTAGATAAAGTAGTTTAGAGGCAAGAGGGTATAGGCACACGCAGAGAAGAGAGAAGACTGGCCAGTCATTATGGGCATTGAATTAAGTAAGGGAATGAAGGGTAAGAGACCCTCAAAAATGCCCAGCGCAAGAGGAGCGCTATATATGAACCGAAGGTGCGGTTCCGCCTATACTGAGCCCCTAGATTAATGGTTAAAGTGGACATGGATCCACAATGGGTAACTGGGTTACCAAGGTCCACAGGGACTAAGAATCATGCAGAGTAAATAGCTAAAGAAACAGTTATCTATGTGAGCAGGATGGATCAAGGGTGACATTAACACTAGACAGAAAGGGAAATTTTCATGTTAAGTTGTGGGATGAATTTGGGGTCAGGCACTACAACTAGTAAAAATCAGAAACAGAGAAATGAGAGGTAAAACAGAATACTTTATATGTTGTCAGAGAGGGAAGATGGGATGAGTACTCTGGCTGCCCGTCTGATCATAGAAGCTAGAAATAAAAGATATCTGAACAAAATAAGGAAAGCAGAATTTAGGCAGGTAAATATTAAAGAGTTAAAAGAAAGTGAGAGAATGATATGCATGTGTTGTGTACAAATGGGAAAAAGTAAGCGATTTTAGAGAGATATTGGTGTATGTGTGTGCGAATGCTGGGAGCTTTAGTTCTATCCCTTGTGTGTTTCATGTACACAGATGTGACCCCCTCCTTTGTGCTCTCATGAAAGAAATGTGGCTGGGATGAGAGGTCAGTGATAAGCTGGAAGGACACCATACCAATTCCAGTTTTTTAGACAAAACATTTATAACAAAATGTGCCGGGTTAACGAATCTAATGGTAAACAATGTGATCACAATTATTTTGAATCTGTTTTCCAAACATGGTAAAATGAAGGTTACATTTAACCGTGTATTATACAAATTGAAAATCTTTTGAGAGTGGAAACAGTGCATTTAAAAAAGGGAAATTAAATAAAATTAAGTAATGAGTATTAATTTCTAATATGAGTTTAACAATTTTATTAATAATATAGATATATTGAAACTGGTTTAGACAACCTTTGGTTGGAAATGAAATCCAGGTTATTGGGGAAATTAGTAAATGAGCATGGGATAGAGCCAGGGCTCTCCACAGTTGTTTTTATAACATACCACTTCTTGTTTTACCTGTTACCAAATGTGTTACCAAAAGCTGAACATCCCTTCCAGAGATTACAAAAAGATATATCCAGATGCCCAAGTTAGGATCTTACGAGTATGCATTTTGTCTGTATGGACATGTTTTTTTGATGTCCAGTGGCAAATGCTACTGGCAAAGGCCACAGTAAAAAGTGTTATTAGAAGTAGTTTGTAAGTACAGAGTGCAGAAAGTACAGAGAGTAACAAAGGAAATAATTTTTTATAGGAGAGTCCTTACCAGAAGTTTTGAGGTTTTATTTTTACACCCCCTGCTGTCTACAATGTAGCGGAAAAAGTAGAGTAAGAAACTAGAAAACTTTTGCCTGAATGTTTTCTTATATTTTATGAAGCCCCTAAAGGGGATATTGGACTCTCTCCCTATGAGATTTGGTTTGGGAGTGTGTTACTCACTTGCTTATACTTTGTCTCAGCAGCTGAAGTCCTCCATTCGGATCTCACAGAGAATGTTGCTGATCTTTTAAGGTTTTTGACAAACTCATTTATGTGTTTTTTCCCCAATTCCAGTTCCTAAAAGTTTGGAAGGATCTAAAACTAAAGCCAGGTGACTTGTGGATTGTTAAGAGACATTTATATATATGGAAATGTTTGGTGACTCAATACAGCATCTATTTCATGTACAGTTTTTGCAAAACTTGAAGGAAAAGTCACCTGGATCCACACCAGACACTGCAAAAATGACTAAATTAAAGAAATCTCTGTGTTTGATTTGTTTCCCTCTTGTGATTGTCGTGAATATTCAGTCAGAATAAGTTGTGCCTTTTTAAGGACAGGTTTCCCGCACAATAATTATCATTGAGTAATTTTTAACGAAGATATTTTTAAGATACAAAATCGATCAATATGACACAGTCTGTACATGTGAAACTTATTCGCGGAGACGTGTGGTCATACGAAATAGAAATTTATTGGTAAACAAACACAAATAATCACATGAAATTAAGATACCGATTGCGTTACATGAACGTCTTGAAAATCAATAAAAACACTTGCGAAAATGGGCGTACCGTCCCTTTGACATAATACCACCATGATAACTTCTCGGTAGAATCAATAACCTTGTGAACTTGACAATTAAACAGAACATCTGTATTTCACACGTACAACCGTTACTATACTGCAGGTAAGTAAGTGGTTAATAATGTGAAATAAATTAGACGTTTGTTTTGTCAATAAATGTGGCAACTATGCAAAAAGAAAAATATAATGTAAAATTTGAATCTTTAGAGAAAAATCTACCAGGCGGTTATTGATTCGGGAGAATGATTATCAGTGTAAAATATTCAATACATCAATATTTGAGAGAGCATATCAATATTTGAGAGAACATACAAGATAAAATCAACATGACATAATTACCCATTCCAAGATGGCTACAGTTCCTATTGGCTGGTTACCAGAGTTAAGATGGCTGCCTTAGTTTCAAAATAGATACTCCTAAAGAGGATTTACTTCTTGTGACCTCCGAGTTCTAAGTATTAGGTGTTGAGGAATCTTCATGAATGTAAAGATATGAATTCATGCATGGTGCATGAGTGTTAGTCTCGGAGTGTGTGTGTCTCCCAGTGTCCCCCCTTCAGGGTGGATCCCTGAGCTCTCCCCCTGAGCTCTCTCCTTCCTCCTCCCGTTCTTCCTATCTGCCATCTTCCTTGCCTCTAAATACCATTTCAGATAATAAGACCATAAAAATTATAATGGCTCTGCCCAAAAGGAGGTGGCTCACTTCCCATTGGGTTAGGAGACGTAATGATTAACTTCCTCTGGAAATTTAGTGAGTTCAAATAATACCACCTTCAACCACCAGGTGTCTCACACGTGTTTTGAGTCCATCCTTTTAAATTAATACGTTCTATTTTCATAATGTGTATAATGGTAAGGATAAGTATATACCTTTAAATATTCTGGTACTCGGTCTAATGTAAAATACACTCAGTATAAGTTTGATTAATCATCATTACATAACTTGGTTATATAACTGTATCTCTATAAATGTATATCTGTAAAAACTGGTCTATCTAGGAAATACACACATTGTTATATATTTCATCAATACCACATAAAAATGATTGTCTATATGGATACCTGTATAACTTCTGGTATCTCCACTGAACATTTGTTTATCTTAAGTATAGGCTACAATCTTATATAATTATAATCATGATTATATGTTTTTCCTAATACTAATTTGTTACTTAAATTACTTCTACTTATAAAATCACACTTTCATATACATTTTCTTCATGGCAAAGTTGTTGGGTCCGCAGATGCCAACATTATAATGTCTCTGTGACCTACAATGTCATAGATAGTTTAAAATGACTTATAATAACCTTATCGATACTTTACAATATTTTTGACTGGCACAATATTCAACTTTCTCTAAGGGGTTGAGATGGACCGTGAACATTCTCACTGGGTGTTTAGAAATGACTTGTTTGTCTAAACCATCCTAAAAGTTCATACAATGAGTTTTGTTAGCCAAGGTGTTAGCTATTTAAACAGTTCTTCACTCGAACACAATAAGTTAGGTTATCTCTATGCGAGAAAAGTCTATATAACCTTGTGTCCTGTGGCACTTTTTGTTTATTCCCCATACCATGTAAATATCTCCTTGTTTTGTGACGAGAGCAGCCTTTGTTCCAACAGTTTCCTTTACAATACATGCTTGTAAAAGTCTTCAATATTTGAAGAAGTAGAGAAGGGCTTGTTCAAACATGAGAACATCCATTTTGTCCTAAGGTCAAAAAGGGCAACAGTTCATCTGCTTTTTGAGGCATAAGCATCTCTCATGTTTTCTGCCAAGAAATATAAAATATGTTTCTTCATGAATTCACAACATGATCACAGTCTAGGGTACTTTTTGATTCAATTACTTTAATTGTAAGGAATATATATATATATTTGAAAAGTAGTTCAGCCATGTTGAAGTCATATTTTGTCTTTTGTTTGTCTTCCATTTTATGTAGAATTGTCTGTGTTTACATATGCTGATAAGTCAGCATGCCAACAATTCAGCTAGAAGGCCATTCTGGCCACAGGAGTGTACAGCCAGTACTCTGTAAATATGTCTTATCAATCATTTGTTTTTCACAATGAAAAGTCATTTTGTAATGAAAAAGTTGCTCAGCTATTTTCTCTACAATGGAGTTTTTTTGCCTCTTTGGCCAGGACTACCTCCACCTATGCGTGTGGAGGTTCCAGGTTAAAGGTTATAGCAGGTATGGTTAGTGATCAAAATATTGATCAAAAGAGGGGAGACAGTAATGGAAATTTGTACGTTCTGTATATAATTGTATTGTATTTTGTATGTATTGCACACTGCCCTCACTGTGCACACAGCACTGATAATGTTTTCAGTAAATGTTTACATTCTTTCGAGTCCTGATTAGAATTAGTCTGCCTATGTAACACCCCTTGTTACCATAAACGTACAATTGTAATATTAATGTGATACCTACGTAATCATGTGCATAAAAACCTTCAATTGTGTCATAATAAAGCAGAACAGTTATTTGGAAAGATGCTGAGCGTATCTTTTGTGTCTGTTCCCTACTGCAGTAGTTATTAATTTGGAACCACTAATCAATATGAGGATAGGAGTTGCCTATCATCAATTTAACAAAGTCAGCACCTACCCAAATACCAAATAATAAGGGCTGGGGCCCCCTGGCGCAAAGACACAGAAGCTGCTCCTATCCTGAATGAATGTCAAAGTATGCTAAAGGGTCCAGACCCTGATTGGCCAAAAAAGGGGTGGGAATGAAGTATGCATAGAGCTGTGAAGAGAGGAGGGTTAGAAAAAGGCAACAGAGGACCAACCCTGGGTTTGTCAGATGTAGCACTGACGAGCTGGTTTAAAATGCAGATGTAAACAGAAAAGGCCAGGGTGCAAAAACCAGTTGATTGGCCAACAATAAATGAGACCCTGCGCCAGAAGAGCAACTCCCCTGGCCACAGGAACCACAAAAAGGCCAGCTATAGCACTGCCTTGAGCACCAAGCTGGTAACCAATGCAAAAGGAGACCTTGAGAGCATGACAGATACTTTATGAAAAAATATGACCTACGATGGGAAGTCTGCTGAGCACAGCAGGAGGGCCACTCTTCAGGATCCCTGAGGATGGCTTAATAGAGTGCGCAGAAAATAAGAAAGGCCTGTCGGGTCTTCCAACAACATGAAATGCTGAGTCTCAGCCAGATATGCCCCGATAGTGCTGTGGGCCGATATGAGTTGGAAGAGGCAAAAAACAGAAAAGCAAATAGGAACTGGATATTAACCGTCAGGACTAGGAAACCTTGACCTGGAAAACATCCCAAGCAGTGTCATGAGCTTTCCTGGTATTCAAAATAAAGACTTACGATCAAGCCTGCTGCGTCCACCAAATAGAAACCCAATCCATCACAAATGCTGGAAATCAAAGAGAAGGCATGATGCCAGCATCTGCATTCTAGACCTGGGCCTACTGGTACCAGCCTAGGCACCGAGAGGGTTCCGGAATCCACTAAAGCCCCTGAGCCAGTAGAAGCTGCAATAAGCTGACTTACCAATAGTTCCATACAATAGCCAATCCTGGCCAGACATAGCTGGGAATTAAAGGTAGTGTGGATTTGGGACAGGGAAAAACCACAGTCCGCCGAGTAACCTGCTCCGCACTCGCACTCGATGTGCAAGGAAACCATAACCTAAGTAGCTGGGTTTACCGAGCCGAAGCCGGGAAAGCAATCCCCTGTGTTGAAATACTGCCGTCAGGTCAAAGAGTGCTAGCTATGTGTAAAAAGGAAGCCTTGGGATGGACCAGGTTCTGAGAGAGGGTGAGCTATCATGCTCCGACCCCCCCAGCTGGAGAAAGGAGGGATAGAAGCAAAGTCACCAAAATCCGCTGCTTGAGACATGACCTGCATAACCGGAACTTGCAACCTAAAAATGTGTCCGGGTGCTGAAGTAAATGGTAAGATGTAAATTTATGAAACAGAAACCAAGTTATAAAGAATGTAACCCAGATGAGAAGACTTGCTGCTGCCCACGCCAATTAAAAACTGACCAACTCAACTATGAAGACAAAACCTATGAACAGTACCCAGAAAAATGTTGAAAAAAAAGAACCCATGAACTGAGTGGAAATGACACACAACTGGGTCAGCAACATAAACTGCGAGAGAAACGTGAGCAGAATGAGAAAACTGTGACAGGAATGTAAGCTGCATGAAGGAACGAGAAACATGCATAGCGCAAGCTGACGAAAACGTGAGCAGCATGCGAACTGAGACTGCAAGAAAACACAAACTACATAAGAGACACTGGTAGCATGAGAAAGTGAATTGATGAACAACGTGAGAAACATGAGAGACGAGAGTAACATGGGAAAACATGAGAAACCTGAGAAAACGAGAGAAACATGAAAACGTGAGTTGGCATAGAAACAATGAATTGCATGAGAAACGTAAATTGCATGAGAGACGTAAATTGCATGAGAAATGTAAATTGCATGAGAAAACTTAAATTGCATGAGTGGCGTAAATTGCATGAGAAACGAAAATTGCATGAGAAAATGTAAATTGCATGAGATACGTAAATTGCATGAGAAACGTGAGTTTGTACGAAATACATAAGCAGCGTAAGAACAGATGAGGAGACTTGCCACCCAACAAGCCAATTAAAAACGATCACCTCAATCTGTTAAACCCATAGACGTGATGGGTAACCTGCAGTGGCAGAACATGGACAACCCAGCTGTGTGAAAGCAACCAGATAACATTACAGACAACCAGCCCATGACATAACACCCCTGGTACCTGAGAAGTATGATCATGTGGGTGCAGAAATGACAAGACCAAGAGCGCAAGAATGTGAGCCTAATGACGACACCACCCTACTGTATGCAGTAAGCGAGCCAGAGCAACCTGCAGCGCCAGGACAGGAAATTAAAACGAACACTCAGGGCTAAGGTACCCACAGGCTGTGGTGGGTAGTAGTAAAGGTGTAATGGTGAACATGCACGTATGACATATGGAAAACAGAGCAGGAAGATTGTGGGACAACAATCAATTAAAACGAAACCTCAGCCCGTATGGATCTGTAGATGTGATAGAACCTGGATGTGAGCACTAGCTAACGGAAATGCAGCGAACGAAAGGCCATGACATAAAAAGGCATATGACATGAAACGTGAGAAAGCATGGGAAAACGTAAGAAAGCAAAAACATGGGAAAACGTAAGAAGAATGGGAAAACGTAAGAAGAATGGGAAAACGTGAGAAACATGGAAAAACAAGAGAAACATGGGAAAACGTGAGAAGCATGGGAAAACGTGAGAAGCATGGGAAAACGTGAGAAGAATGGGAGAACGTGAGAAATGTAAGAAACATGGAAACACGTGAGAAACATGGGAAGACGTGAGAAACATGGGAAGACGTGAGAAACATGGAAAAACGTGAGAAGCATGGGAAAACGTGAGAAGCATGGGAAAATGTGAGAAGCATGGGAAAACATGAGAAGCATTGAAAACGTGAGAAGCATGGGAAACGTGAGAAACATGGGAAACGTGAGAAACATGGGAAACGTAAGAAACATGGGAAACGTAAGAAACATGGGAAACGTGAGAAACATGGGAAACGTAAGAAAAACATGAATAGGCATAAGAAGTGACAAATTGCAGGAGAAACCATAATTGCATGAGAAACCGTACATTTCATGAGAAACCATAAATTGCATGAAAAAACGTAAATTGCATGAGAAACCGTAAATTGCATGAGAAACCGTAAAATACATGAAAAACTGTAACAAAGCATGAGAAACCGTAAAAATGCATGAGAAACCGTAAAATGCATGAGATATTGTAAAATGCATGAGAAACCGTAAATTGTATAAAAATCGTAAAATGCATGAGAAACCGTAAATTACATGAGAAACCGTAAATTGCATGAAAATTGTAAAATGCATGAGAAACCGTAAAATGCATGAGAGATCGTAAAATGCATGAGAAACCGTAAATTGCATGAAAACTGTAAAATGCATGAGAAACCGTAAACTGGATGAGAAACCGTAAATTGCATGAAAAACCGTAAAATGCATGAGAAACCGTAAATTGCTTGAGAAACCATAAAATGCATGAGAAACCGTAAATTGCATGAAAAACGTAAAATGCATGAAAACCGTAAAATGCATGAGAAACCATAAATTGCATGAGGAACTGTAAATTGCATGAGAAACTGTAAAATGCATGAGAAACCGTAAATTGCATGAGAAACCGTAAATTTCACGAGAAACCGTAAATTGCATGAAAAACCGTAAATTGCATGAAAAACCTTAACAAAGCATGAGAAACCGTAAAATGCATGAGAGATCGTAAAATGCATGAGAAACCGTAAATTGTATAAAAACCATAAAATGCATGAGAAACCGTAAATTACATGAGAAACCGTAAATTGCATGAAAACCGTAAAATGCATGAGAAACCGTAAAATGCATGAGAGATCGTAAAATGCATGAGAAACCGTAAATTGTATGAAAACTGTAAAATGCATGAGAAACCATAAATTGCATGAAAACCGTAAAATGCATGAAAACCGTAAACTGCATGAGAAACCGTAAATTGCATGAGAAACCGTAAAATGCATGAGAAACCATAAATTGCATGAGAAACCATAAATTTCATGAGAAACCGTAAAATGCACGAGAAACCATAAATTGCATGAAAACCGTAAGCTGCATGAAAACCGTAAAATGAGTGAGAAACCGTAAAATGCATGAGAAACCGTAAATTGCATGAAAACCGTAAATTGCATGAAAACCGTAAAATGCATGAGAAACCATAAATTACATGAGAAACCGTAAATTGCATGTCCCCAAAGGACCCCACAGAATATAATGAGATGACAGGCGATGAGCAAGTGTCATGAGAACCCCACAGCTTGAATTCACCCCTGAAACCTGTACTTATGCATGGGTGGCATGAGGTAACCGGGCGCTAGTAGCGTGGCCCCATGTAGGTGAAAAGGCAGCACCCGCAGGCTGCCCTGTCTGCAAACTGTACTACCATGGACACCCCCATCCACAGCCTTACAGCATGAGGATGCACTGCTCTTACCTTGTAAAAAAAAAATAGTGACATAATCACCATTGTGCTTATAACTGCCAATAGGGAGAGAGGAGCAGGCAGGCGGGTGGCTGACCTTCCCCCACAGTGTGAGCACCGGGATGGAGGCTCCCACGTGGAGCCGGCGTGAGCACCGGGAGGGGCGGACAGGCGGCCCCCTTATGGAACCGGAGCAGCACAAGGAGAGGAGAAGACAGGCGGCCGAACACCCCCCTCCCCCCGGCGTGAACACCAGGAGAAGCGGGCGGGCGGCCCCCTCACGTGGAGCCAGATATCCCTGGGGTGATACGAAGGTGGGCGGGCGGTCTCCCAGGTGGTGCCTGGTGTGAGCACCGAGAGAATATATAGTATAATGAACCACAGAAGGGAAAATACCTCACCTTCAATATGTTGCCAACATCCCAGATTAATGCAAAAAAATAAGAACCCCAAAACTAGGGAACTTGTGTACCCCCCAGTACTATGGGACTTTGTAGGCAAACAAAATGATTGCGTTTGGATAAAACTATTATTTATTAGAAAAAAAGCATAAAAATAAGACAGACTGAACATAAATCTCTACAAAAGTGCTTATGCAGTGGATTTTCTTTCATAATGATCATTATATACTTTCATCTATAAATACATGTTTCTCTGTAGGCCTAACATGTTTCAGGACGGTGTCCCTTCTTCAGAGGCGTATTGCAGAGATAAATTATATGTATAGAAGACGCATTCTAAAAAGACAAGTGACAACAATTTACATATTAAAGTATTGTGCAGGATAAACATTTCACAACATGGTATCCGACAGTGTCCAACATACCTACCAAAATCCAGTCCTTAAAACGAGAATAAAGTGCATGAAGTATGCAAAGGAGCAGACTTTTGTATCAAATGAAAAGAAAGGGAGTGATTTGATAAAATAACAATGGCCACCAATTAGCCAAATGGTGAGTGTGGCGGTTTTTCCCCTGGATCCAGGAATAGCTCCGCAAAGGCCCCCAAAAAGGGAGGATGACCCTGCCGCGTCCACACAATGGCCCTAGAAAGGGGGGGGAAATAAGTTTGTGTGAATTAAAAAATCACATTGGCTTGCTGTAGGCATTTTAGATTGCTGTAAACTGCTTTCTCCATAATTTCAAACAAAATGTATGGCTTTGTATTGTGACTGCAGGAACTAACAGTCCTTTGGTTGCTGTGCAACTGCATCTTAGAAAAAAGATGGGGGGGGGGGGTATTTTAGTTACTGTTGTTCTTAACAATTCCAAAACTTTCAACTTAGAAGGGAAAAGGAACAATATCAAAAAGAAATGAAAACATGATGAACACAGCTTTTACCCCAATCGTTATATTGAGAAGACATGGTGTTCCATGTATATTGATGAACAAATAGGAAAAAAAGGACTATTCATGCAGCTACAGACTTAACCAAACAAGCACAGTTTAAATTGCAATGGAGGAGGTGGTAAGGCATTAACTCTCCTTCATCACAGAATGCATACACAATATATATCATAAGACTTATTTACTACTTACTCGTTTGGGTTTAGCCGTGTTGGACAGATGACTGAAACGTGATGAGCATTGATAGATAGGGTTTTAACACTGAGCTGGACACCAATTGCGGCTTTTAAATAGCCGCCGGCGCCTGCGCAGTGTGGATCAAGCTTTCGGTGTCAGCAAAGGTGGGTCTATATCGTCGCATATGACGCACAAACGTCATAACAAAGCGACGAGCACGGGCAATCTGAATGGATAGTGGCCTGGAGAAACTAAGGAAACAAAACCAAAATGTCTTATGAGCATACATCTGTATGTACAGACATATTACTCCAATGATTAAATGATTTTATTGGTCTGGATGCGAAGGACATAGTCGGATGTACATGGTGAAAGAATAGCAGGAATCAATGAATACAGGACAGCATATGGAACTGCAAGCTATCTGGAGTAAAATAGGGGGGACATCACACCCAGAGACCAAAGATAACAGTCAGATGTACAAACATATTTGACATATTCATCATATAGTGGTGTCAACATCATACATAAGTATGTTAAGTACAGTTTATAAACAATGTACATTCACAGATATATTAACAACATTGCATGACAGAAAAAAGCGGCACTATAAAAAAAAGGGGGAAAGAAGAGTCTTTCACAGAATCAAAATCAATTATCACATTACAATTAGATTGTTTAAATGTTTAGTCTAAGCGCATATAACTCTGATATTTTTGGGTATGCAGTGCATTTTAATGTAAATAATAAAAGTAATAAAAGGTAATGTGAGTCTGTTTACTCCAGATGGCTTGCAGTTCCATATGCTGTCCTGTATTCATTGATTCCTGCTATTCTTTCACCATGTACATCCGACTATGTCCTTCGCATCCAGACCAATAAAAGTATTTAATCATTGGAGTAATATGTCTGTACATACAGATGTATGCTCATAAGACATTTTGGTTTTGTTTTCTTTTTTGATTTACAATTTCCTTTTTTGTGCCCTTGGCTTTGGTTTTATCTCCGCCCGGCGCACGGGGGCCATGTCGTTTCCATCCTCAATGGCGGCATGGCGTCCTTTCACACTGCAGATCTGTCCGATTTGGGGCATGTCATTGCGGTGTTTCGTGCGTCGGTGGGGCTTACCTGCATGACGCTCCCCCAGCGCTTAGGCACTGGGTGGGTGCCGAGCAGACTTGTCCCTGGGGCCCCTTCATTGGATGTCCCAAGTCCTAAGTCCCTTGTTTTTTTCATGACTTCCTTGTCTTTGTTGGTTAGTATCCGATTGGCATCTATTGGTTGTTAGTATGCCTGTGTATTTTTGGCTGCCGTAGTGCTGGGTGGGTTTTCTTCGACAGCCTTTCGCATGGCTTTGTTGCCTGTCTTTCATTTCCTTGCACCGCCCCCGCAGTTGCCGTGGTGATGATTGGACCCCCCTTGAGTAGTATACTGCACGTTTTTTTCCGTTTTGTGTACCGCCCCCTCATTGCGTCACCGCGTTGAACGTGGTGACGCGGTCTTGTAGTAGTGATGCGGTCCCTTAGTTTCTCCAGGCCACTGTCCATTCAGATTGCCCGTGCTCGTCGCTTTGTTATGACGCTTGTGCATCATATGCGACGATATAGACCCACCTGACACCGAAAGCTTGATCCACACTGCGCAGGCGCTGACGACTATTTAAAAGCCGCAATTGGCGTCCAGCTCAGTGTTAAAACCCTATCTATCAATGCTCATCACGTTTCAGTCATCTGTCTAACACGGCTAAACCCAAACGAGTAAGTAGTAAATAAGTCTTATGATATATATTGTGTATGCATTCTGTGATGAAGGAGAGTTAATGCCTTACCACCTCCTCCATTGCAATTTAAACCGTGCTCGTTTGGTTAAGTCTGTGGCTGCACGAATAGTCCTTTTTTTCCTATTTGTTCATCAATATACATGGAACACCATGTCTTCTCAATATAACGATTGGGGTAAAAGCTGTGTTCATCATGTTTTCATATCTTTTTGATATTGTTCCTTTTCCCTTCTAAGTTGAAAGTTTTGGAATTGTTAAGAACAACAGTAATTAAAATACCCCCCCCCATCTTTTTTCTAAGATGCAGTTGCACAGCAACCAAAGGACTGTTAGTTCCTGCAGTCACAATACAAAGCTATACATTTTGTTTGAAATTATGGAGAAAGCAGTTTACAGCAATCTAAAACGCCTACAGCAAGCCAATGCGATTTTTTAATTCACACAAACTTATTTTCCCCCCCTTTCTAGGGCCATTGTGTGGACGTGGCAGGGTCATCCTCCCTTTTTGGGGGCCTTTGCGGAGCTATTCCTGAATCCAGGGGAAAAACCGCCACGCTCGCCATTTGGCTATTTGGTGGCCATTGTTATTTTATCAAATCACTCCCTTTCTTTTCATTTGATACAAAAGTCTGCTCCTTTGCATACTTCATGCACTTTATTCTCGTTTTGAGGACTGGATTTTGGTATGTATGTTGGACACTGTTGGATGCCATGTTGTGAAATGTTTATCCTGCACAATACTTTAATATGTAAATTGTTTTCACTTGTCTTTTCAGAATGCGTCTTCTATACATATAATTTATCTCTGCAATACGCCTCTGAAGAAGGGACACCATCCTGAAACATGTTAGGCCTACAGAGAAACATGTATTTATAGATGAAAGTATATAATGATCAATATGAAAGAAAATTCACTACATAAGCACTTTTGTAGAGATTTATGTTCAGTCTGTCTTATTTTTATGCTTTTTTTCTAATAAATAATAGTTTTATCCAAACGCAATCATTTTGTTCACCTACAAAGTCCCATAGCACTGGGGGGTACACAAGTTCCCTAATTTTAGGGTTCTTATTTTTTCAAGCCCCGAGAGAAGAACCGCCGCCGCAACCACTGTAGCAGCCGACCGTCACTCCGCAATGGACCCGGAAGTGACGTGAAACGAGCCACACCTTTACCCCCTTCTGACCATCCCAACTCAGACACGAGAGCCTACAACCACTAGGGAGGAAGCAAAGGAGGGCAGGCTTTATGCAGCCTGACTCCTCCTACAAATACAGGCTGACCTGCGGACAGCCTTACACTTATGCCTTACAATCCCCCATTTTAGCATATATTAGCAAAAATGTTGTGTCACAATAAACCATGTTCATTAAGACAACACCCACGATTCACCCTGACTACCAATCACTGCGATGCTGGGATACACTTTGTGTTCATACCATGGAACAAACCAAGGCAATTCAGATCTACTAATTGTATTGACATGTAGTTTTCACATAAGGTAATCTCTGCTTAAGCAGATTTTCATCATATGTTCCTCTGCAAATTGCTAGGTTTGTAAATGATTTACTTTATGTGGCCACATAGCATTAAAGAACACCAACTGAGCCAAAAACTTGCTCCCCAAACATACAAATTTTCTACAAACAAGATGGGACCAATTTTTACTGGAGTCTCTTTAAAACATTAGAAGACATACAAATATCAATAAAAATCACCCATGAAAGAAGGAATAGGTGGATCTGCTATCGTGAGTTGCAACTACCTTTGTTTGAACGCCAGACTTCCAAGAGAAATAACAATAACATTTCAATCAGTTTCAGAGTCTGTCAGACAGCAGCCACAACTGATGTGTTTGGATCACTAAGTCAGAGATGTGAGAAGGCCAAATAAAATAGCTGTGTCTCTGTGAATCTTCTGAAATAAAAAGTGAAATGACAAGGTCACACATACAAGTAAAACTGTTCCCAGAAACTCATTAAAACGTAAAGGTTAGAATTTGTTCCTGCTTCCTACTCAAATACAGAATGTCATCTTTAAATATAAAAGCTTTAAGCACTAGGTCAAGTTGGCAGAACATGTATTTTAAATACATTTTAAAGTACATCTGCCACCCCATAGATCCCCAAATCTAACCGTTAGGCTGGGTTCACACATGTGCGGTGCGAATTGAAGCTCCGTTTTTACAGCTAATTGACAAAGTAGTTGTTCAGCGTTTCACATCTGTTTCTGATCAGGATCAGGTCAGGATTGCATCAGTATCAGGTCAGGTTTACATCAGGATCAGGTCAGTATCTTATCCTGTTCACAACGGAATGCATCTGCGAATCAGATGCGTTCCCATAGAAGATAATGTGCTTGCAATTTACACCGCAATGCCCAGAAAATGCACACTTTTTTGGGCAATGCAGAGTGCGAATGCAATGCACATATGTGAACCAGCCTCATTCAAACGAACGATTTTAAAATGTCACATAGGTGTGAAACCAACCTTAAATGAAGATTGATTTTGCCAAGTGCTGACAGATACCAATGACTCCAGAAACAATCACAAGAATGTTAACATTTTTGAAAATGTAATGCTACAGGGTTTGCTGGGCACTGGGGACTAGGGATGAGCTTCGAGTTCGAGTCAGACTCATGTTCGACTGGAACATTGGCTGTTCGCAAGTTCGCCGAACAGCGAACAATTTGGGGTGTTCGCGGCAAATTCGAACACCCTTTAAAAGTCTATGAGAGAAATCAAAAGTGCTAATTTTAAAGGCTTATATGCAAGTTATTGCCATAAAAAGTGTTTGGGGACCTGGGTCCTGTCCCAGGGGACATGGATCAATGCAAAAAAAGTTTTAAAAATGGCCGTTTTTTCAGGAGCAGTGATTTTAATAATGCTTAAAGTCAAACAATAAAAGTGTAATATCCCTTTAAATTTCATAGCTGGGGGGTGTCTATGTGTCTATAGTATGCCTGTAAAGGGGCGCATGTTTCCCGTGTTTAGAACAGTCTGACAGCAAAATGACATTTCGAAGGAAAAAACCCATTTAAAACTACTCGCGGCTATTGCATTGCCGTCCGACAATACACATAGAAGTTCATTGATAAAAACATCATGGGAATTCCCCACAGGGGAACCCCGAACCAAAATTTAAAAAAAAAATGACGTGGGGGTCCCCCTAAATTCCATACCAGGCCCTTCAGGTCTGGTATGGATATTAAAGGGAATCCTGGCCAAATTTTAAAAAAAAATGACGTAGGGGTCCCCCTAAATTCCATACCAGACCCTTCAGGTCTGGTATGGATTTTAAGGGGAACCCCACGCCAAAAAAAAAAAAAAAAACGCGTGGGGTCCCCCAACAATCCATACCAGACCCTTATCCGAGCACGCAACCTGGCAGGCCGCAGGAAAAGAGGGGGGGACGAGAGTGTGGCCCCCCTCCTGAACCGTACCAGGCCACATGCCCTCAACATTGGGAGGGTGCTTTGGGGTAGCCCCCCAAAACACCTTGTCCCCATGTTGATGAGGACAAGGGCCTCATCCCCACAACCCTGGCTG
Source organism: Aquarana catesbeiana (assembly GCF_042186555.1). Classification (NCBI taxonomy): domain Eukaryota; kingdom Metazoa; phylum Chordata; class Amphibia; order Anura; family Ranidae; genus Aquarana; species Aquarana catesbeiana. Next base: position 162,523,548 of record NC_133329.1, read on the forward strand.
GTGGTTGTGGGGATCTGCGGGTGGGGGGCTTATCGGAATCTGGAAGCCCCCTTTAACAAGGGGACCCCCAGATCCCAGCCCCCCCCGTGTGAAATGGTAAGGGGGTACTTACCCCTACCATTTCACTAAAAAACTGTCAAAAATGTTAAAAATGACAAGAGACAGTTTTTGACAATTCCTTTATTTAAATGCTTCTTCTTTCTTCCTTCATCTTCTTCTTCTTCTTCTGGTTCTTCCTCCGGCGTTCTTGTCCAGCATCTCCTCCGCGGCATCTTCTATCTTCTTCTCCTTGGGCCGCTCCGCACCCATGGCATGGGGGGAGGCTCCCGCTCTTCTCTTCATCTTCTTCATCTTCTTCTTCTTTTCTTCTCTTCTTCTCTTCTTCATTTTCTTCTCCGGGCCGATCCGCATCCATGCTGGCATGGAGGGAGGCTCCCGCTGTGTGACGATGTCTCCTCGTCTGACGGTTCTTAAATAATGTGGGGCGGGGCCACCCGGTGACCCCGCCCCCCTCTGACGCATGGTGACTTGACGGGACTTCCCTGTGACGTCACGGGGAATGCCACAGGGAAGTCCCGTCATATCCCGTGCATCAGAGGGGGGCGGGGTCACTGGGTGGCCCTGGCCCCCGTTATTTAAGAACTGTCAGACGAGGAGATGCCGTCACACAGCGGGAGCCTTCCTCCATGCCAGCATGGATGCGGAGCGGCCCGGAGAAGAAAATGAAGAAGAGAAGAAGAGAAGAAGAGAAGAAAAGAAGAAAAGAAGAAGAGAAGAAGATGAAGAAGATGAAGAGAAGAGTGGGAGCCTCCCCCCATGCCATGGGTGTGGAGCGGTCCGAGGAGAAGATGATAGAAGACGCCGCGGAGGAGATGCTGGACGAGAACACCGGAGGAAGAACCAGAAGAAGAAGAAGAAGAAGATGAAGAAGATAGAAGAAAGAAGAAAGAAGAAGCATTTAAATAAAGGAATTGTCAAAAACTGTCTCTTGTCATTTTTAAAATTTTTGACAGTTTTTTAGTGAAATGGTAGTGGTAAGTACCCCCTTACCATTTCACACGGGGGGGGGGCTGGGATCTGGGGCTCCCCTTGTTAAAGGGGGCTTCCAGATTCCGATAAGCCCCTACCCGCAGACCCCCACAACCACCGGCCAGGGTTGTGGGGATGAGGCCCTTGTCCTCATCAACATGGGGACAAGATGTTTTGGGGGGCTACCCCAAAGCACCCTCCCAATGTTGAGGGCATGTGGCCTGGTACGGTTCAGGAGGGGGGGGCCGCACTCTTGTCCCCCTCTTTTCCTGCGGCCTGTCAGGTTGTGTGCTCAGATAAGGGTTTGGTATGGATTTTTGGGGGGACCCCACGCCGTTTTTTTTTTTTTTTTTTTGGTGCGGGGTTCCCCTTAAAATCCATACCAGACCTGAAGGGTCTGGTATGGAATTTAGGGGGACCCCCATGTCATTTTTTTTTTAAATTTTGTCCGGGGTTCCCCTTAATATCCATACCAGACCTGAAGGGCCTGGTATGGAATTTAGGGGGACCCTCACATCATTTTTTTTTTAATTTTGGTTCGGGGTTCCCCTATGGGGAATTCCCATGCCGTTTTTATCAATGAACTTCTATGTGTATTGTTGGACCGGCAATGCAATAGCCGCGAGTAGTTTTAAATGGGTTTTTTCCTTCAAAATGTCATTTTGCTGTCAGACTGTTCTAAACACAGGAAACATGCGCCCCTTTACAGGCATACTATAGACACCCCCCAGCTACAAAATTTAAAGGGATATTACACTTTTATTGTGTGACTTTAAGCATTATTAAAATCACTGCTCCTGAAAAAACGGCCGTTTTTAAAACTTTTTTTTGCATTGATCCATGTCCCCCGGGGCAGGACCCAGGTCCCCAAACACTTTTTATGACAATAACTTGCATATAAGCCTTTAAAATTAGCACTTTTGATTATTCATGTTCGTGTCCCATAGACTTTAATGGTGTTCGTGTGTTCGAACAAACTTTTTTCCTGTTCGCATGTTCTGGTGCGAACCGAACAGGGGGGTGTTCGGCTCATCCCTACTGGGGACTAGGTTTAAAAAAATATGCCACGGTTTAATTGCGAACAGTTTGGCAAATCTTACTTGAAGTTTGAAGTTTGCAAACCCTATTAATGTATATGGGGAAGTCTATTCAATTTTGACCATTGGTATGGCTAAGCAAGATATTGTCAAAGCAAATACATAGGAATCTGGGTACTAGCTTTTGTTATCTATTTAAAGTTGGTACATTTCCCATGGTAAAAACTGCTAAAATGCAGCTGTTATTATGTCAGAGTGGATCACCCCCTGGGGGGATTAGTCATGGACTTACTGCCTTTTGTTGAATATCACCAATTCACGGACTCTGAGGCCTGATTCACACCTATTCATTTTTAGTGCTTTTTACATTTTGGAGATTTGCACTTCAGAACATGTTCCATAGGAAACCATGTTGAATGGACTGTAATTCAAATCTGCAAAATGCAAAAAGTACTAAAAATGCATAGGTGTGAATCAGGCCTAAGGGACTGTTGCTACCTCTTGTGGATTTACTGCCTAAATGGACTTTTGCCTTTAAAGGACTCTTTATGCATATAGCCATCGGCCTAAGGTACAGTCACTATATGGGGAACCTAGAGTGCTTTGTATAGGAAAGTGTGTGGAAGTTATCTTTGAGAACTGTTACTTGTTACCTTCAATAAAATATCTTTTTGTTCATCTGAATTGTTTGGTCTGAAATCTCTAAAGGGGTGCATGTATGGCGTAGCAAAACAACAGGGCTTACAACAAGAGGACTGAAGTTAGGGGAGATACAGTACAGAGGTCTATCAAGCAAAATGCTGTCAAGTGAAAGCTTGCTAATGCTATTTGTGTCACTTGCTAAGCAGCCAATTAGCGAGAAAACGGGTGACATGGCAGGAGTGATGTATATTCTGGTAGTGAAGGAGTGGTGTGCTAGGCCCCTTCATTAGCGACTGGCTCCCCACATACTGGGACCAGTCTTGTGGCACAGGGTACCTAGGTACCTAGCCTGGAGTCATGGGAGAGAGATGTAGAATAGCACAGGGAAGGAGAACAAGCATGGAGTTGTGGAAAAGGTGCTTTTGATGTATCCAGTAGCAACAATGGGACCAGTCACTGGGAGTGAGGTGCCCTGATTGCTGAGTTGGTAGGGACCAGTGCATGCTCCACGGCACTGGCTCAGAAATGCTGCACACCAGGAGATCAAGGTGTTCTCTAACAAAAGTGTGTCTGAAGTGCTCAGTGTCAACATCCTATACTGTTGACACTGCCACATATTACAAAGAGTTAACTGTGCAAGTGTACTGTATTCTTCTATGTCTGGACTATTGCCTTGATGTTGACTTTTACATGAAAGTGGTTCCCTGCCTAGGTTAGGCATTAAGGAGTGCCCTTCCCATCAGCTAAAAAGGACCACAAAGCCTGACCTCCACCTACGTATATCACCTCAAAATAGAAAGTGACACAAGGGGAAAGCTGCACCACAGCACACATCAACCCCTATTTTACCAAATATGAAACAGTTAATGTATAGTGCACCAATAACACTGAGACACCTGCCTACAAGCTGCTAGATCTTTTACTAAAGCTAGGGCAGACACTGGGGAAAAAAGGTGCAACACAAGGTGTGGAGAGTATATGGTGATATGCACATTATAGAAAAAACTGTGCAGCGCTTAGATAATTAAAAAATAGATACTGTATAACACCAACAATTATATATTGATAACAATAAATAACAAAAAGAGTTCATATATAAGTGTCAATGTTGACTAGTGATAGGCCTCAGTGATCTCTAAGTCTCTCTGGACCACTCCAACAAAGTATTTCAATGTGTTCCACCACTAATCTAATGTACTTACCAGAATATGCTGCTGCACAAATTATAGGCAGCAAATTGGGCTCAAAGGTTTCACCCAGAATCAATGATGTAACCTTGGGTATAAACTCTCATGGGTGATGGCCTTCTGGAGATGACAACCGCCACGTCAGTAGTCAGTAGCCTTTCAAAACAGCAGATGGATTGCAGGACTTTGTGGAATGGATGCTTGCCAAAAAAGAAAAACATTGGTAATAGTGTAGTATTTAAAAAATTGAGAATGATTGTGTACTTGAATGAAATATGAAAGGTGAAACACCACTGTGTGCTCAAACATTAAACTGGAGCAAACCTTGGATGAAATGAATGTACAAAAATGTGAACAGCATGTAGGCACAGTGAATAGGCACTAAAACACAACAGTCCACACTTGAAGGACAATTCCGCTTTAACTAAATACAGTATCTAGTGAAAAAATCACCACAGATGTGTCCTACCACAAGTATATTGCGCTCACCAGATCAAGTGGCTGCACAAAACTGTGAACAGCAAATAAGCACCATATAAATTACCAGGTCCCCGTGATGTGCACCACTACCAATATAATGCGCTCATCAGATCAGATTGCTGCACAAAAATGTGAACAGCAAGTAGACACCAGCGATTAACACTTTTTAGGGATGGTCCCCTTAAAGGAAAAATCCTCACACAGTGGAACCGACCAGGTATGTAGCAGCATTAATAGATAATGGGAATGGTAAAAGCCATACCATATACCTGGTCAGTGCCAGGTTGCCAGTAGGGTTTTAAAAAGGAGAATACTGTATATCTGATTAATATCTGAACAATAATTCTAAGGCCATCTTGTGGAAAAAAGCATACTTTCTGCTAAGCACATAATAGCTGGGCAAATATTGCTTTCATTAAAATGGTTCTAAAAGGCTAAAGGTTTTTACCTTTGTGCATTCTATTCATGAAGAAAAAAAACTTTCTCTGTCTAGCTGCCCCCCTCCCAGACCCCACTAATACTTACCTGAGCCCCATCTTTTTCCAGCACTGCGCAGAAGAGCCTCGGCTCTGGAGACTGAACCTCTTGATTGGCTAAGACAGCAGCAGGAGCCATTGGCCACTGCTGTCAAACACAGCCAGTATAGCCAATGAGGAGAGAGGGGGCAGGGCAGAGCTTTGGCTCTGTGTGTGACTGGACACGCTAAGCAGAGGCTCAGGAGCAAGCCTGCCTGGGTGCCCCCATGGCAAGCTGCTTACTCTGGGGGTTATCGGCAGGAGGGAGGGGCCAGGAACAACAGGGGGACCCAAGAAGAGAAGGATTGGGGCTGCTCTGTGCAAAACCATTACACAGAGAAGGTAAGTATAACATGTTTTGTTATTTTAATGTAAAAAACAAAGCTTTGATATCACTTTAAAGCTAAGCTAAACGAAATATGTTCTTTAAATTTTGGAGGATGCCTCTGGGTTACAGTTCCAACCAGCTGTGTAGTACTCTGGGGGAGATTTACTAAAACTGGAGCAATCAGAATCTGGTAAATCAGCTTCTAACTTTAGCTTGTTTAATTTTCACAATAAAACATGGAAGCTGATTGGTTACAATACAGAGCTGCACCAGATTTTGCACCCTCCGGTTTTAGTAAATCTATCCCTCTGAGTCTTTTTTTATCTACAGTATTGCATTTTGACTGTAGGTTAAAATGGGAATAGTTTCAACTGCTTTGTAAGACCTAAAACCAGTCAAGATAATAATAACAAAGGCAGTGATCACAGTAGACTTGTGCACAACGGAAAATTTTGTTTAGTTTTGGTTTGTTGTCTTTCGTAAAATACATAATTTTGTTCTGCTATATTCATTATGTTACGTTAGTTTTTGGATAATTCGTTATTTTTGTAGAGTGTCGATATTCGTTATACTGAATCTCGAATCATGTTGAATTCATTTGTTATATCCACTATAATTTCTTTCGTATTAGTTGAAATTCGATATTTATGTATGTATGTATATTTGTGATAATTAGGGATGAGCCGAACACCCCCCTGTTCGGTTCACGCCAGAACATGCGAACAGGAAAAAAGTTTGTTCGAACACGTGAACAAGTCTATGGGACACAAACATGAATAATCAAAAGTGCTAATTTTAAAGGCTTATATGCAAGTTATTGTCATAAAAAGTGTTTGGGGACCTGGGTCCTGCCCCAGGGAACATGGATCAATGCAAAAAAAAAGTTTTAAAAACGGCCGTTTTTTCAGGAGCAGTGATTTTAATAATGCTTAAAGTCAAACAATAAAAGTGTAATATCCCTTTAAATTTCGTAGCTGGGGGGGTGTCTATAGTATGCCTGTAAAGGGGCGCATGTTTCCTGTGTTTAGAACAGTCAGACAGCAAAATGACATTTCGAAGGAAAAAAAGCATTTAAAACTACTCACGGCTATTGCATTGCCGGTCCGACAATACACATAGAAGTTCATTGATAAAAACGGCATGGGAATTCCCCACAGGGAAACCCCAAACCAAAATTTAAAAAAAAAATGACGTGGGGGTCCCCCTAAATTCCATACCAGGCCCTTCAGGTCTGGTATGGATATTAAGGGGAACCCCGACCAAAATTTAAAAATAAAATGACGTGGGGGTCCCCCTAAATTCGGATTTTAAGGGGAACCCCGCACCAAAAAAAAAAAAAACGCGTGGGGTCCCCCCAAAAATCCATACCAGACCCTTATCCAAGCACGCAACCTGGCAGGCCGCAGGAAAAGAGGGGGGACGAGAGTGCGGCCCCCCCCTCCTGAACCGTACCAGGCCACATGCCCTCAACATTGGGAGGATGCTTTGGGGTAGCCCCCCAAAACACCTTGTCCCCATATTGATGAGGACAAGGGCCTCATCCCCACAACCCTGGCCGGTGGTTGTGGGGGTCTGCGGGTGGGGGCTTATCGGAATCTGTAAGCCCCCTTTAACAAGGGGACCCCCAGATCCCGGCCCCCCCCTGTGTGAAATGGTAAGGGGGTACTTACCCCTACCATTTCACTAAAAAACTGTCAAAAATGTTAAAAATGACAAGAGACAGTTTTTGACAATTCCTTTATTTAAATGCTTCTTCTTTCTTCTTTATTCTATCTTCCTTCATCTTCTTCTTCTTCTGGTTCTTCCTCCGGCGTTCTCGTCCAGCATCTCCTCCGCAGCGTCTTCTATCTTCTTCTCCTCGGGCCGCTCCACACCCATGGCATGGGGGAGGCTCCCGCTCTTCTCTTCATAGTTACATAGTTACATAGTAGGTGAGGTTGAAAAAAGACACAAGTCCATCAAGTCCAACCTATGTGTGTGATTATGTGTCAGTATTACATTACATATCCCTGTATATTGCGGTCATTCAGGTGATTATCTAATAGTTTCTTGAAGCTATCAATGCTCCCCGCTGAGACCACCGCCTGTGGAAGGGAATTCCACATCCTTGCCGCTCTTACAGTAAAGAACCCTCTACGTAGTTTAAGGTTAAACCTCTTTTCCTCTAATTGCAATGAGTGGCCACGAGTCTTATTAAACTCTCTTCTGCGAAAAAGTTTTATCCCTATTGTGGGGTCAGCAGTACAGTATTTGTAAATTGAAATCATATCCCCTCTCAAGCGTCTCTTCTCCAGAGAGAATAAGTTCAGTGCTCGCAACCTTTCCTCATAACTAAGATCCTCCAGACCCTTTATTAGCTTTGTTGCCCTTCTTTGTACTCGCTCCATTTCCAGTACGTCCCTCCTGAGGACTGGTGCCCAGAACTGGACAGCATACTCCAGGTGCGGGCGGACCAGAGTCTTGTAGAGTGGGAGAATTATCGTTTTATCTCTGCAGTTGATCCCCCTTTTAATGCATGCCAATATTCTGTTTGCTTTATTAGCAGCAGCTTGGCATTGCATGCCGTTGCTGAGCCTATCATCCACTAGGACCCCCAAGTCCTTTTCCATCCTAGATTCCCCCAGAGGTTCTCCCCCCAGTGTATAGATTGCATTCATATTTTTGACACCCAAATGCATTATTTTACATTTTTCTACATTGAACCTCATTTGCCATGTAGTCGCCCACCCCATTAATTTGTTCAGGTCTTTTTGCAAGATTTCCACATCCTGCGGAGAAGTTATTGCCCTGCTTAGCTTAGTATCGTCTGCAAATACAGAGATGGAACTGTTTATCCCATCCTCCAGGTCATTTATGAACAAATTAAATAGGATTGGTCCCAGCACAGAACCCTGGGGGACCCCACTACCCACCCCTGACCATTCTGAGTACTCCCCATTTATCACCACCCTCTGAACACGCCCTTGTAGCCAGTTTTCAATCCATGTACTCACCCTATGGTCCATGCCAACGCACCTTATTTTGTACAGTAAACGTTTATGGGGAACTGTGTCAAATGCTTTTGCAAAATCCAGATACACCACGTCTACGGGCCTTCCTTTATCTAGATGGCAACTCACCTCCTCATAGAAGGTTAATAGATTGGTTTGGCAAGAACGATTCTTCATGAATCCATGCTGATTACTGCTAATGATATCATTCTTATTACTAAAATCTTGTATATAGTCCCTTATCATCCCCTCCAAGAGTTTACATACTATTGATGTTAGGCTAACTGGTCTGTAATTCCCAGGGATGTTTTTTGGGCCCTTTTTAAATATTGGTGCTACATTGGCTTTTCTCCAATCAGCTGGCACCATTCCAGTCAATAGACTGTCTGTAAAAATTAGGAACAACGGTCTGGCAATCACCTGACTGAGTTCCCTAAGTACCCTCGGATGCAAGCCATCTGGTCCCGGTGATTTATTAATGTTAAGTTTCTCAAGTCTAATTTTAATTCCGTCCTCTGTTAACCATGTAGGTGCTTCCTGTGTTGTGTCATGAGGATAAACACTGCAGTTTTGGTTACTGAAGCCCCCCGATTCACTCGTGAATACTGAGGAGAAGAATAAATTCAATACCTCTGCCATCTCCCCATCCTTTGTAACCAGATGTCCTTCCTCATTCTTTATGGGGCCAATATGGTCTGTCCTCCCTTTTTTACTGTTTACATACTTAAAGAATTTCTTGGGATTTTTTTTGCTCTCCTCCGCTATGTGTCTTTCATGTTCTATCTTAGCCATCCTAATTGCACCCTTACATTTCTTATTGCATTCTTTATAAATTCTGAATGCTGTGGATGATCCCTCAACCTTGTATTTTTTGAAGGCCTTCTCCTTTGCTTTTATATGCATTTTTACATTGGAGTTAAGCCATCCAGGATGTTTGTTCGCTCTTTTAAATTTATTACCCAATGGGATACATTGGCTAATGCCCTTATTTAATATGCTCTTAAAGCAAACCCATCTCTCCTCTGTATTCTTTGTTCCTAATATTTTATCCCAATTTATGCCTTTTAGCAAGGTTTGTAGTTTAGGGAAGTTGGCTCTTTTGAAATTCAGTGTCTTTGTGTTCCCTTCATGTCTCCTATTTGTGTGATTTATACTGAAACTAATTGACCTGTGATCGCTGTTACCTAAATTGCCCCGTATTTCCACATCTGTTATCAGGTCTGTATTGTTGGTAATCAGTAGATCTAGTAATGTTTTATTTCTAGTTGGTGCGTCTACCATCTGACCCATAAAATTGTCCTGCAAGACATTAAGGAACTGGCGAGCCTTAAATGAATGCGCGGTTCCCTCCGCCCAGTCTATGTCTGGATAATTAAAATCCCCCATTATGATAACACTTCCCATCCTTGCTGCTAATCCAATTTGTGATAGGAGATCCGTCTCCACTTCCTCCCTCAGGTTAGGGGGCCTATAGCATACTCCCAGTATTATTTTCCCCTTAGCTTCATCCCTTTGGAGCTCTACCCATAAAGATTCCACCTCCTCCCTAGCCCCCTCAGTGATGTCATCTCTCACATTCACTTGTACATTATTCTTGATATATAGGCATACCCCTCCCCCTTTTTTACCCTCTCTATCCTTGCGGTATAGGGTATACCCTTGAATGTTTGCCAGCCAATCATGAGAGCTGTTGAACCAGGTCTCTGAAATTCCCACAAAATCCAAATCCTCCTTGTACAACAGTATCTCTAGTTCACCCATCTTGTCCGCCAGGCTCCTGGCATTGGTGAACATGCCACATAGTTTAGACCGGTCGCATATTGTCCTCGTATTGGGTGTTTCAAGATTGCAACTTCATCTTCATCTTCTTCATCTTCTTCTCTTCTTCTTTTCTTCTCTTCTTCTCTTCTTCACTTTCTTCTCCGGGCCGCTCCGCATCCGTGCTGGCATGGAGGAAGGCTCCCGCTGTGTGACGGCGTCTCCTCATCTGACAGTTCTTAAATAATGGGGGGCGGGGCCACCCGGTGACCACGCCCCCCTCTGACGCACGGGACATGACGGGACTTCCCTGTGGCATTCCCCGTGACGTCACAGGGAAGTCCTGTCAAGTCACCGTGCGTCAGAGGGGGGTGGGGTCACCGGATGGCCCCGCCCCATGTTATTTAAGAACCGTCAGACGAGGAGACGCCGTCACACAGCGGGAGCCTCCCTCCATGCCAGCATGGATGCGGAGCAGCCCGGAGAAGAAAATGAAGAAGGGAAGAAGAGAAGAAAAGAAGAAGATGAAGAAGATGAAGAGAAGAGCGGGAGCCTCCCCCCATGCCATGGGTGCGGAGCGGCCCGAGGAGAAGAAGATAGAAGACGCCGCGGGGGAGATGCTGGACGAGAACGCCGGAGGAAGAACCAGAAGAAGAAGAAGATGAAGGAAGAAAGAAAAAAGAAGAAGCATTTAAATAAAGGAATTGTCAAAAACTGTCTCTTGTCATTTTTAAAATTTTTGACAGTTTTTTAGTGAAATGGTAGGGGTAAGTACCCCCTTACCATTTCACACAGGGGGGGGCCGGGATCTGGGGGTCCCCTTGTTAAAGGGGGCTTCCAGATTCCGATAAGCCCCCTACCCACAGACCCCCACAACCACCGGCCAGGGTTGTGGGGATGAGGCCCTTGTCCTCATCAACATGGGGACAAGGTGTTTTGGGGGGCTACCCCAAAGCATCTTTGGACTTTATTCTCAACCACAATGTTTTCTCTTTTGATGGCTCCCACTACCTCCAGGTACAGGGTGTTGCGATGGGGACATTCTGTGCCCCATCGTACGCTAATCTGTACCTGGGGTAATGGGAGCATTTTTTGATGGCAGATGAACATTTGACGATGTATACCGACCACATCATGATGTGGGTAATATACATCGATGACTTTTTTTTAAATTTGGGATGGTCCAGTGGAGATGCTGTCTGCTTTTTTGGCTAGGCTTAACAAAAACCAGTTCAATTTAAACTTCACCATGACCTACCATCCAAATGAAGTGACCTTTCTGGATGTCACAATCCTTCGTGGAGAGGGCAGTGCCATCCAGACTCGCCTGTTCAGGAAGCCGACGGCAGGAAACTCTATACTCCATGCATCCAGCTTTCATCCACGTCCTCTCATGACCTCCATGCCCTTCAGTCAGTATTTACGCACTAGAAGGAATTGCTCCGACGAGAACATTTTTCAAATCGAAGCAAAAGAGTTACAAACTAGATTACTTGGGAGAGGATACTTCAAAACCTGCCTCAAGAAGGCCTACAAAAAATCTTTGGAAAAAACAAGACATGAACTTCTATATTCTCATAAACAAATAAGTGATGCCCAAAACCCTAATGCGACTAAAATTATAATATCCTATTCCAACCAACATAATAAAATTTGCAATATAGTGCAGAAATATTGGCACCTTCTTTCTATGGATGCCAGTTTGAGCAGGTTTGTGTCAACAAAACCACTCATCACCTTTGGACGTGCCACATCAATTAGAGATTGCATTGTTCAAAGTGAGTTCAAGGGTGAGAATCGGGGCAATCCCTGCAAATCCCTAGGCCCATACATGCAGGTGGGACCCACATGTGTGCTGCCAAATGGAAGACCCTTTAAAGCGGCGCATTTCACTAACTGTAAGACCAAGGGGGTGGTATATTTGCTACTCTGCGATTGCGGCTCATTTTACATAGGTAAAACAAAGGTTGAACTATGATCTAGGATGTCCAAACATATTTTGAGCATGAAAAAAATGTGTTCCAGATCTCCCCCTTGGGAGACATGTTCTGTCCCTGCACTGCGGTATCTGTCCGAGGATCAAGTTTTTGGTCCTGGATATTGTTCATCCCAGTGCAAGAGGGGGAGACTGGAACAAAATCATTCTACAAAAAGAACTTAAGTGGATTCTTATGCTCCAGGCCACAACCTTTCCAGGCCTGAATGAGACAGTCAATTACAAGCCCTTTCTGGAGGGGTTTGTGTCTGGAGGTATGGAAAAAGAGTGAGATTTATTTATATATGTTTTGTTTTTATAACACAATTATCCTCTCTGTTTTTCTACTCTGCCCTCATTTTTTCCTCCTCTTTATACATATGCATATGATCCACTCTTTATGTGTACAATATTTTGTTTATTCATCTCAATTTATGACGACAGCTTATGGTCTTTGGGGCACGTGTACCCTAAAAAATATAAAAAAATATATTTTTCTTTGCCTTTGATCTTTTCCCCATTTGCATCTGTGTCGTTGTGGGTGCCGCATGTCACTAGGGCCTCTCTTTGTCTACTTTGTTCCCTTTCCTTTCACCCCATGTTGCTTGTGCCTGTGCACACACAGTACCTTTTTGAGGTATATTTCTATTGATACTTCTTTGTATATATTTCTTTGTATGCCTATGTGTATGTATGTATGTATGTATGTATGTGTATATATATTTATATTTATATATATATATGCGTATATTTTATTTGAATATTATAAAATCAATTTGACTTAGATGGGCCCCTCTTTGACCTCCTGACCAACCTCTTTATGTGAGGCTCTTTGGAAAAAATGGGGGACTAAAATAAAATAAAATAAAATAAAATAAAATAAAATAAAATAAAATATTCAGTGTTAGTTTATATACTTTGAGAGTGTTTTTTTGTTTCATTCCCAGCTTCCTGCTGTTTGCGGTCTCGGTTCGCCTTCAGCATTGTTTCTGCATCCACTTTCTTCATCAATCAGGAACTCACCCATCTTTTAATTCCAGCTTGCTTTATCTGTGCTTCTTGGGCTTATTTGGCTATTATTTTAGGCTCTGGTGGCATATTGGACGCGTGAGTACAACAGCGACATATATGCATTCTTTGTTACATCTGATATAAACACTGACTGAGCTATGTTGTTATTTAAAATATGTATTTCTTTGTATTTTAGATTATTACATGTAGAAAATATTTTTGCATATCGAATCATCCCTGAAGAAGGAGTGTTAGACACTCCGCAAGAGATATCATATACTCCAAAGCCATTTGCACAGACAATTTTAATATATGCTGATATATGTATGTTATGAATTTTTGATACATTGTTTAATAAAATTTTGTTATTTTTTACTATATTATATGTCTGACAATCTATGCCTTTAAAGCCCCACCCTAGAGGGGAAAACTTTGTACCATGTTTTAGCATTAAAACTGGTTGCTCTATGAAAGTGTTTCTGAATTTTTATTCCAGAGGGACTGTTCGGAAATAAGAGCATACATAGGAAAGTGGAGATATGAAGCAGGGTGTTGTTTATAACAAAGGCATAGACTGACCCGCATACGGTCAAAGCATCTGGTGAGTGTCAGTGTGCTCAGGGGGAAGGTGTGGAAGGACAGGAGAGCATAGTTTTGCAGAGCACAACTTTTTGCATGAATAAGAGTTGAGCACAGTTTGAAGTTTCTGGACATATCATCATTAACACTGTTGGAATTTGGCACATATTGTATGTTGGACTGCTATATTGACTTGTTAGCATTTACATTTTGGAGTGCAATATATGTTTCTTTTTTTGGTATTCATATATTGGTGATTTAGACTTTTTATGACATAGGTGATAAATATTGATACTTAGCACCCATACAATTTTATATTTAGTTTTCACACCTGTGTTTAAAACACTGGTACATCTATGATTTCGCAACAGGGGGATCGCTATTAATAGAGACATATCCTTGGTGCAGTGATTTTAGTTGATAGATCAGTCTTCTGAATACCTTATTGCAGAAGGTCCCCACTTAGGAGGGTGCTAACAAGCAGATTGGTACTACCAGTGTTTTCTATGGCAACTGCCAATGCTGTGTGCCAACAGATAAGTTTGGATGTATTTCGAGCCTATTTCGCAAGGATTTTGTATTTAAAGAACAATTGCAGGTATGGCTTTATTATTTTAAGGCCCCTTTCATACATACAAACATTTGTCCATTTTTCATCCATCCGTTGACGGATGTAAAACAGACATCAATGCATCTCTATGGAAAAAACATTTGCATCCATGCTCATCAACATCCGTTTTTTGCAACGGATCAAAACCCTATTTTTCTTCCAATAAAAAATGGATCGGACAGAAAACAGATGTAAACAGACAAACGATCTGTTTTTGCATGAAAAAATGGCTCCATGACTCAAGTGGTTAAGGGCTCTAGCTTGCAGATGTAAAAACAGGTGAAAAACTGATATAAACTTCACCTGCTTGTTTCTTTGAAAAAACGTGACTGAACTGATTAAACAAACGGTCCACATGTGTGAAAGTGGTCTTAGTGTGATGTGCCTGGGGTTTCACTCAATTGTAGCTCTTGTAAGTTACATAGTTAGTTACATAGTTACATAGTTAGTCAGGTTGAAAAAAGACACAAGTCCATCCAGTCCAACCATAAAAAAACAAAAAAAAACAAAAAAACAATATACCCAATACTATACCCACAGTTGATCCAGAGGAAGGCAAAAAACCCCAGCAGAGCATGCTCCAATTTGCTACAGCAGGGGAAAAAATTCCTTCCTGATCCCAGAGAGGCAATCGGATTATCCCTGGATCAACTTTACCTATAAATGTCAGTACCCAGTTATATTATGTACATTTAGGAAAGTATCCAGGCCTTTCTTAAAGCAATCTACTGAGCTGGCCAGAACCACCTCTGGAGGGAGTCTATTCCACATTTTCACAGCTCTTACTGTGAAGAAACCTTTCCGTATTTGGAGATGAAATCTCTTTTCCTCCAGTCGTAAAGAGTGCCCCCTTGTCCTCTGTGTTGACCGTAAAGTGAATAACTCAACACCAAGTTCACTATATGGACCCCTTATATATTTAAACATGTTGATCATATCCCCCCTTATTCTCCTCTTCTCAAGAGTGAACAAATTCAGTTCCTCTAATCTTTCCTCATAGCTGAGCTCCCCCATGCCTCTTATCAGTTTGGTTGCCCTTCTCTGCACTTTCTCCAGTTCCCCGATATCCTTTTTGAGAACTGGTGCCCAAAACTGAACGGCATATTCCAGATGAGGTCTTACTAATGATTTGAACAGGGGCAAAATTATATCTCTCTCTCTGGAGTCCATACCTCTCTTAATACAAGAAAGAACTTTGCTCGCTTTGGAAACCGCAGCTTGGCATTGCATGCTATTATTGAGCTTATGATCTACCAAAACCCCCAGATCCTTCTCCACTACGGATTCCCCCAGTTGTACTCCCCCTAGAATGTATGATGCATGCATATTCTTAGCCCCCAAGTGCATAACTTTACATTTCTCAACATTAAACCTCATCTGCCACATAGTTGCCCAATTAGACAGTGCATTGAGGTTGGCTTGGTCTAGGTCTACTACAGCTAGGGAGTACATTTTTTCCAGGGCTTTGGTCCACTTTTATTTAAAAAGAATGTAAAATTCAAAACAAATTACTCAGGGGTTTACAGCACCTCATTGATCCAACAAAACTTGTTCAACCTCCTGGCTCTCTGTTTCTCTCATGCTACAGCCTGAGAATGCCTCTCCTCCAGGTCAAAACAGACACTCTTCTAATGTCTTGTTCACACACTGATTCCTTTCACCACTGCTGTCTCATATTGCACAACAGTGACCCACACTGTCTTCATTAGATATCAGGCTGGACAAGGCACCTGACTGCCACCCTGGACAGACCATGCACACACTCTGACCTTTCAGTTG
Source organism: Aquarana catesbeiana (assembly GCF_042186555.1). Taxonomy (NCBI): domain Eukaryota; kingdom Metazoa; phylum Chordata; class Amphibia; order Anura; family Ranidae; genus Aquarana; species Aquarana catesbeiana. The sequence continues at coordinate 162,539,468 of NC_133329.1, forward strand.
TTTGTCTCCTGGAAAGGGAGCCCTGAACTACTGTCAGGTTTTTGACTATAAAGGGAATTCACACCTGCACACACACCAGTAACACCTGACAAAAAGTAAAAAGACCATCCAGCACTCAGAGCTCAGGAAGTCCCCCGAAACACTAAAGCTTCTCCACTGTGTGGTGTTGGTGGGGATGCCCATCTCATTTGCTGGATTGCTGCTATTGTGTGGGAGTTACAAAAAAGTTAGGAAAGCAAATTTTCTCCACTCATAAGATCCATTCTGGAGCCTCTCAATCTGCACCCTTGAGAACCTTCTGTGCCATTGACCTCATTTTAAATAGTGACAGGAACCTGCACTGTCACAATAGTTATACCGGTCCAGCTTGGACCAATGTAATTATGTATATACCATATCTGGTTGATGCCCCTGGAAGCTGGAAATTACTGAAATAGACTCCACGTGCTTCTGGGACTTGTGCTAAGTGGCCAGCCTGATGCATTGTAAACACATGAGGTCGATTGCTCAGTACAAGTGCCATTCAGAGAATGCTTAGCATTTTCTGACTGAATGCAAAGCATTCTTTAATTGGATGAAGTGGAGCGCATGATGGTCCTGCCTCTCTTTGTCCAATCAGAGATAGCTTTACATTAATTCAGAAAATGCAAAGCATTCTCTGAATGGAGCCTATGCTGAGTGGATGATCTCCTGTGTTCAGTAAGCAGGAGTGCAGCTGCTCAGCCCGGGACTTGGAAGCAAGTGGAAACCACTGGAGTAGCAAAGTAGTGGTGTATACATCAGTGATTTCCAGCTTCCAAGGTAAAATTATGGTATAAGCATACCTGCATTGGTCTAAGTTGGACCAATGTAACTATCTTAAATATAGCTATGCCTGGAATTATTCTTGAATTCTGTGTTCTTCACTAGTATAAAATAAGGAGTATAAAGTAAATTAGCCATTTTGAACAAAATATGCAAAATATTACCTAAAATGTTCAGAGGTTTTCAGTACAGGCAGTTGTAACATAATTGTGTAGATTAGGCAGCTACCGTTATATTACTTTAAGCTGTAAGAACCACAGAGTGAGTTCTGGTAAGTGTCTCTTAATTGCTCTAATGATTACATTGTCTCATGCCCTTGCCATGCATTACCGAGGCTGATCTATTACCTGGACTGACATCTCTGAGCATCTTATTAGAATATTCACAGCATGTTCCCAGGCAATCTGTTTTTGCTCTTTGTAAAGTGGCTATTTTCCCACAATGGAGGACTACAATTCTAGAGGTCAATACAATTAGACCATCTTTTCATCAGTATAACATGAATGGTTTCCTCTCAAACATTTTTCATAAGGACTATCTCTTCTAATCATTGAATATCTCAGCTTTATAAGCATTTGTTTGCATAATTTCCTAATTGCACGACAAAAGAAAAAAAAAAGTGTTGCATAATTTGGTATTTTTCAGTAGAAACTCAAATAGTTATGAAGGGTGACTTTTGTAGAGATGCAAACTATTTTATGTTATGACACTTGATCTGTTTAAGCGAAAAGAAAAATAAGAATATATTATTGGTAGCATTGTGTCATGGTCTGGAGTAGGGATGAGCTTCGAGTTCGAGTCGAACTCATGTTCGACTCGAACATCGGCTGTTCGCCAGTTCGCTGAACAGCGAACAATTTGGGGTGTTCGCGGCAAATTTGAAAGCCGCGGAACACCCTTTAAAAGTCTATGGGAGAAATCAAAAGTGCTAATGTTAAAGGCTTATATGCAAGTTATTGTCATAAAAAGTGTTTGGGGACCTGGGTCCTGCCCCAGGGGACATGGATCAATGCAAAAAAAGTTTTAAAAACGGCCGTTTTTTCAGGAGCAGTGATTTTAATAATACTTAAAGTGAAACAATAAAAGTGTAATTTTCCTTTAAATTTCGTACCTGGGGGGTGTCTATAGTATGCCTGTAAAGGGGCGCATGTTTCCCGTGTTTAGAACAGTCTGACAGCAAAATTACATTTCAAAAGAAAAAAAAGTCATTTAAAACTACTCACGGCTATTAATGAATTGCCGGTCCGACAATACACATAAAAGTCCATTGATAAAAACGGCATGGGAATTCCCCACAGGGGAACCCCGAACCAACATTTAAAAAAAAATGACGTGGGGGTCCGCCTAAATTCCATACCAGGCCCTTCAGGTCTGGTATGGATAGCAACGGGAACCCCGGACAAAATTTTTTTTAAAAATGGCGTGGGGTCTCCCCAAAAATCCATACCAGACCCTTATCTGAGCACGCAACCTGGCAGGCCACAGGAAAAGAGGGGAGGACGAGAGAGCGCCCCCCCTGAACTGTACCAGGCCACATGCCATCAACATTGGAAGGGTGCTTTGGGGTAGCCCCCCAAAACACCTTGTCCCCATGTTGATGGGGACAAGGACCTCATCCCCACAACCTTTGCCCGATGGTTGTGGGGGTCTACGGGTGGGGGGCTTATCGGAATCTGGAAGCCCCCTTTAACAAGGGGACCCCCAGATCCCGGCCCTCCCCCTGTGTGAAATGGTAAGGGGATATAAAAGTACCCCTACCATTTCACAAAAAAAGTGTCAAAAATGTTAAAAATGACAAGAGACAGTTTTTGACAATTCCTTTATTTAAATGCTTCTTCTTTCTTCTATCTTCTATCCTCTTTCTTCTATCTTCTATCTTCCTCGGTTTCTTCCTCCATCTTCTTCTTCTTCTGGTTCTTCCTCCGAAGTTCTCGTCCGGCATCTTCCTCCGCGGCGCCGGCGTCTTCTTCCCTTCGTCTTCTGGGCCGATCCGCATCCAGCATGGTGGGAGGCTCCCACTGTGTGACGCTTCTCCTCTTCTGACGGTTCTTAAATATAAGAGGGTGGGGCCACCCGGTGACCCCGCCCCCTCTGACACACGGGGACTTGACGGGGACTTCCCTGTGCCATTCCCCGTGATGTCAGAGTGGGCAGAAAGGGAAGTCACCTTGTATCAGAGGGGGGTGGGGACACCAGGTGGCCCCGCCCTCCATTATTTAAGAACCGTCAGAAGAGGAGAAGCATCACACAGCGGGAGCCTCCCACCATGCTGGATGCGGAGCGGCCTGAGAAGATACAGGGGAGAAGACGCCGACGCCGCGGAGGAGGATGCCAGACGAGGACACCAGAGGAAGAACTAGAAGAACCAGAAGAAGAAGAAGATGGAGGAAGAAACAGAAGGAAGATAGAAGAAAGAAGATAGAAGATAGAAGAAAGAAGAAAGGAGACACATTTAAATAAAGGAATTGTCAAAAACTGTCTCTTATCAATTTTAAAATTTTTGACACTTTTTTTGAGAAATGGTAGGGGTACTTTTGTACCCTATTACGATTTCACACAGGGGGGAGGGCCGGGATCTGGGGGTCCCCTTGTTAAAGGGGACTTCCAGATTCTGATAAGCCCCCACCCGCAGACCCCCACAACCACCGGGCAAGGGTTGTAGGGATGAGGCCCTTGTCCCCATCAACATGGGAACAACGTGTTTTGGGGGGCTACCCCAAAACACCCTCCCAATGTTGAGGGCATGTGGCCTGGTATGGTTCAGGAGGGGGGGCGCTCTCTTGCCCCCCCTCTTTTCCTGCGGCCTGCCAGGTTGCGTGCTCGGATAAGGGTCTGGTATGGATTTTTGGGGAGACCCCACACCATTTTTTTTTTAATTTTGGCGCGGGGTTCCCCTTAAAATCCATACCAGACCTGAAGGGTCTGGTATAGATTTTGAGGGGGATCTCACGCCATTTTTTTAAATTTTGGCCGGGGTTCCCCTTAATATCCATACCAGACCTGAAGGGCCTCCACGTCATTTTTTCTAAAATTTTGGTTCGGGGTTCGCCTTTGTGGAATTCCCATGCCGTTTTTATCAATGAACTTTTATGTGTATTGTCGGACCGACAATTCATTAATAGCCGCAAGTAGTTTTAAATGACTCTTTTTCCTTTGAAATGTCATTTTGCTGTCAGACTGTTCTAAACACGGTAAACATGCGCCCCTTTACAGGCATACTATAGACACCCCCCAGGTACGAAATTTAAAGGAATATTACACTTTTATTGTTTCACTTTAAGCATTATTAAAATCAATGCTCCCGAAAAAACGTCCGTTTTTAAAACTTTTTTTTGCATTGATCCATGTCCCCTGGGGCAGGACCCAGGTCCCCAAACACTTTTTATGACAATAAATTGCATATAAGCCTTTAAAATTAGCACTTTTGATTATTCATGTTCGTGTCCCATAGACTTTGATGGTGTTCGCATGTTCAAACGAATTTTGGTTCGGGTTTGTCTGTTCGCATGTTCTGGTGCGAACCGAACAGGGGGGTGTTCAGCTCATCCCTAGTTTGGAGTCAGGCTAGGAGGCTAGTACTGCAGCTATAGCAGTGGAGCAGCACCCACGACAAGCGGGACAGGTATACAAGCAGGGTACCCTGACTGACGACACGGGTTTACCTGAGGTGTGGGCTCTAAGTACTAACCAGTATTCACCAGTGCTCCTGATGGTGGAGATGGGTTTTGCTGCGTGTTAGCACTAGGTCGGTGCCCTCGGATTTGCCCCACCAGGAGGTGAGCAAGCAGGGGTCCAGTAGCAAATATAGCAGGTATGGATCAAGCAGAAGCATAATCAGGCAACAAGCCAAAAGGTTAGAAACGAAAGGTTGCAGGTTGGGATTAAGCAGAAGTCGAGGAAAAAGCCAAATGCCGCTAATGAAGGGTAGCGAATATACAGACAGCAGCAGGACAGACAAAAGCAAGATATTAGCTGGAGGGGGCACAATAATCTGGCAAACATGAAGTGCAGCTTTCCAGGTGGCTCAGCAAGCAGAGCCATTGCCAGACACAGCAGAGGTCCTATGGTTCAAGTCCAGGCCCTGACACATTGATATTCTATTCAGTCTGCTGTGGAATTCAAAATTACTGTCTTGCAGCAAAACAGTTAATGTTTTTAACAGTCAAAGCATACACACACATACGACAAATACAAAGCACACATCTTTCAATTAGATGCAGCTACTTTTATAAAATAAAGAACAAAAGCTTATTTGTCATAAACAATATGCATTTATTACTTATTGGGCGTTTTTCTGACATGGACACTTGCATAAAACATTTATTACAAAAGATTTACATTCAAACTAAATACTGTACTAACACATTCTTACTTAAAGTAATATTAAACCTTAATTTTTTAGCTTAATACTTTTTTTACGTCAAAAGAATTTTTAATTGAAGATTTTAACAGATACAGATATTGCATCAAATAGAGAATGACAATACAGACCACAATGTGGTTGTGGAAAGAACATCATAATACGTGACATCAAACAAGCAAGAAAGCAATATGGCAATAGGAGCCATATATAGAACTGAAGAGATTATTGATTACACCAATTGCTCCAGGGTCGCCATAATTTCTCAAAGGAGGTGTGCAAGGCAACATTTATAGAAAGGTATTGCTGATATACAGTGCCTTGAAAAAGTATTTATACTCCTTAAAATTTTTCACATTTTGTCATATTACAACCAAAATTGTAAATGTATTTTATTGGGATTTTATGTGATAGACCAGCACAAAGTGGCACATAATTGTGAAGTGGAAGGAAAATGATAAATGGTTTTCAAACTTTTTTACTAATAAATATCTGAAAAGTGTGGCATGCATTTGAATATTCTTTGATCTAAACCATTCCATTGTAGCTCTGGCTGTATTTAGGGTCGTTGTCCTGCTGAGAGATGAACCTCCACCCCAGTCTCAAGTCTTTTGCAGACTCTAACAGGTTTTCTTCTAAGATTGCCCTATATTTGGCTCCATCCATCTTCCCATCAACTCTGACCAACTCCCCTGTCCTGCTGAAGAAAAGCATCCCCACAACATGATGCTGCCACCCCCATGTTTCACGGTGGGGATGGTGTGTTCAGGGTTATGTGCAGTGTTCGTTTTCTGCCACACATAGCATTTCACATAGCGTTTCGTTTTTAGGCCAAAAAGTAAAATTTTGGTCTCAAATGACCAGAGCACCTTCTTCCACATGTTTGTTGTGTCTCCCAGATGGATTCCCCGCAAACTGCAAACAGGACTTCTTATGGCTTTCTTTCAACAACGGCTTTCTTCTTGCCACTCTTCCATAAAGGCCAGATTTGTGGAGTACACGACTAATAGTTGTCCTGTGGACAGATTCTCCCACCTGAGCTGTGGATCTCTGCAGCTCCTCCAGAGTTACCATGGGCCTTTTACCTGCTTCTCTGATTAATGCTCTCCTTGCCTGGCCTGCCAGTTTAGGTGGATGGCCATGTCTTGGTAGGTTTGCAGTTGTGCCATACTCTTTCCATTTTCCGATGATAGATTGAACAGTGCTCCATGAGATGTTGAAAGTTTGGGATATTTTTTTAAACCTAACCCTCCTTTAAACTTATCCACAACATTATCCCTAACCTGTCTGGTATGTTCCTTGGCCTTCTTGATGATGTTTGTTCACTGAGGTTCTCTAACAAACCTCTGAGTTCTTCACAGAACAGTTGTATTTATACTGAGATTAAATTACAGGTGGACTCTACTAATTAGGTGACTTCTGAAAGCAATTGGTTCCACTAGATTTTAGTTAGGGGTATCAGAGTAAAAGGGGCTGAATACAAATGCACGCCACACTTTTCAGATATTTCTTTGTAAAACATTTTGAAAATGTTATTGTTTATTGTTTACCATGTGATATGTGATTGCGCAGAGATCACATAGTATCTGGGCTGCTTACAGTGGCTTGATACCGTGCACCACAATCCGGCCACATTACCACTCTCAGTGGCTGGATATCGAGCACTGGACACAGTGGTTGCAGATCGCACTGCTGTGCACCCCAGGGTAGGAGGCCCACAGTGCACATGAGCACCTCAACGTATGTGTAAATTGCAGTGAGTGACAGAGTCACACACCAGCAGTAAATGTACTGTTTGTGGTCAGCAAGTGGTTATATTGTTGGTAAATGACAACCTCCACTTACTTACTTCTGTTTGCAAACAAATGGCCACGGATTCTCTTCATCTATATTGAATACTTATCTTTGATGAGGCTCTGCTATGGATATTAATGGGGAACCCCAAGTAAAAAAAAAAGGTAGGGGTTCCCCCCAAAAATACATACCAGCCCATTATCTTTGATATGGATGTCAGGGGGGACCAGACACAGAAAAAAGCATTGGGTCCCCTCAGTATACCAGGCCTGATGGGGATATCTGTGACATCACTGATCAAATTTGGTCATGTCTCCAAAATGATCAATTATTGTCTTGCAACTATCGGCTGATAATGCATTGGTTATCTACTTAGCTACATGAACACTGATGTTTGCTCTTATTATTCTTTTGTTTTTTTTGTTTGTTTCACTACACATTTGAGGTATATGCATAATTTTCTTTATCTAAAGTTGATATGTATATTTCTATAAACAAGCCAATGCTTAAAATGACTGTAGATGACCTTACTGTATAAGTTGTAAGAGACGACAACCAATACTCTCTGTACCTCATTTTTATTTTTTTTACATATCTGAAAGCTGACTTTATATTTTTGATACAGTCACTGGAATATTTCTCCTTAAGGTACATCTCTGAATTTGTACTCTATTTTGAAAACCCAATAAAAATTCTATACTTAAAAAAAATCTATATTTGGTCAATAACTTCACCCTGGAACCTCCACCCCTTTGTTTACATTTAGTGGCAGGAACTGGGAGATGTCATTCACAGTGAGTGAGCAATGGGAATGAATCATGTCAGCATTCTTGGGGATTTTCTTTCAGCTGGTGTCATTCGTTGTGATTGATGGGGATCTGCATCCATTGGACAACATGATGGACAATCGATTTACATTGTGAGACTTTAAAAAAAAAAAGAAAAACTTTGTCAGTGTGTTTATTTACTTACTTTACTCACATTTTTAATATCAATTTGCACCCTTAACTCAGTCATATGGGGAGGGGTATCTGGGAGCCCCTTTATTGTTAAAGCCCTCTGCCCTTTGCCCTCACAACCACCAAGCCAGGGGTGTGGGGAAGAGGCCCTCATCAACATGGTACCTTCCTTTGTTGGGGGCATGTGGCTAGTTAAGGTTCAGGAGGGGGGCCACACACGTATCCCCCTCTTTCCTGGCCAGTCATGCTGCATGCTTAGATCAGGGTCTAGTGTGGATTTTGGATGGGATAGCATATTTTTTTCTTGTTATTTTGCGTAGGTTTTCCCCTTAAACCCCAACAATCAGCAAAAGGGGAAGCGGTCACATTTAGCAGTAGTAGTAATACAGCTGCTAAATGTATCTATTCCCCTTGCCACCAGAGGTTTTCTGAACACCAATTTGGTTTAGTCATTTGATGAATCTCTGATAAAGCAAAAGCAAGAAGGCAGGTACACCAGCAGGCTTACCACTACTGACTACTGAGTATCCAATCTGTGCTACCTTGCAGATCCACTCTCTCCCTTTGATTATTTAACATCTGATACTTCTGGGTGTATTGGATGCATACTTCTTCTACACTAATGTGTTTCCACAGAGCTGCAGGTTCACAATAGTGATGTTGTAGATGGTGGATGGAACCATAGTGCACACCCTAAGTTCTTTCAAGGGTCTGTTTATCAAATATTTGATGGACAATACTCCTCACATTCATCCCAAATTCACCCATGTATCAAGTGAATTTAGTAGCCATTTAATACATTGGCCCATTGTTTGTTCACTGAAAAATACATTCCCTCATATTTTTCAACATTTGTTGTTTAATATATAGTTATTATTATTTATGATTTATATAGCGCCAACAGTTTGTGCAGCACTTTACATTATAAAGGGAGACAGTACAGTTTTAATACAATTCAATACAAGAGGGTTGGGAGGGCCCTGCTCCTGAAAGCTTACAATCTAATAGGGAGAGGCAAGTGGAAACAAAAGATAAAAACTGTGAGGGGTGAGCTGATAGGAAAATTAAAAGATTCAGTTGTTAGGTGAAGGCGAGATAGGCTTCCCTAAAGAAATTAGTTTTCAGGGATCCCCTAAAAGTGGACAGAATAGGAGATAGCCAGACAACTAGAGAGTTCCAGAGGATGGGAGAAGCTCTGGAGATGAGTATGGAAGGAGACAAGGGAGCTATGAAGCAGGAGGTCTTGGGAGGAATGGGGAGGATTGGTGACGCAGCTTAACCACTTGCTGCCCACCTTATTACAAAATGACGGTGACAAAGTGGTTTGAATATCCTGACCGGACATCATAATATGATGTCGGTCAGGCTGCGCCTCTATTGCGTGCCACCGGTGGCGTAAACCACTGCGATCGGGGATCATGCTTGTCCCTCGGACACAGCACATCCCTGACCAGGGTAAACAGCCAATGAAATGGCTGTTTAGCATGTGATCGGCTGTGTCCAATCACAGTCAGTCACAAGTATAAACATTGTGGCGGTTTCCAGAGATCTCTCCTTCTCTCTCCTCACACACCGATCGTGTGAGGAGAGAGAAGGAGAGATCTGATATCAGTGAGTGAAACATTTTATTACATTTACTGTCTGCACAACACGCACCCCCCCACAAATAAAGAGAACCTGTCACAGCCCATCAAAACCTGTCACAGCCCATCTGGATCTGTCACAGCCCATCTGGATCTGCCACTACCTGCCATCAGCACTGCCATTGGTACCGCCATCAGCACAGCCACGGCCATCAGCACCACCATCGGTACGATCTGGATCTGAAGGCCCATCTGTCACGGCCCATCTGTCATGGCCCCATCTGTCACGGCCCATCTGTCACGGCCCATCTGTCACGGCCCCATCTGTCACAAAAGCCGCCATTGGTACCATCTGGATCTGATAGCCCGTTTGTCACAGCCCATCTATCACAGCCCATCTGTCACAAAGGCCGTCATCGGTACCGCCATCAGTATCGCCATTGGTACCATCTGGATCTGACTGCCCATCTGTCACACAGGCCGCCATCAGTACCACTAACAGTACCGCTATCAGTACTGCCATCAGTACCGCTATCGGTACCATCTGGATCTGACAGCCCATCTGTCATAGCCCATCTGTCACACAGGCCTGCCATCACTACCGCCGCACAGTCCCACCATAAGTACCATCACACAGGCCATCAGTAACCTGTCAGTACCATCGCACAGGCCCGCCATCAGTGAGCTGTCAGTAGCACCACCAGTTCCGTCACACAGGCCTGCCAAAAGTACCACCATCATGTCCCAAAGAGTTTGTAAAGCTGAGGAGGTATATAACATCCTTACCATGTCAGATGATAAGAGCAGCGGGGTGCTCTTATTATCCCATTCTGGTTCGGAATACGAGCCAGTGGAGGGTAGTAAATCGGAGTCCGAGCCAGCAGAGGAAACCGCCCCTCCTAAAAGAGTAAGGAGATCAGGACCTAGATCAGTACCAAGATCAGAACACCTGCCAGCACCAGACCACAGGAAGAGGACCCCAGTACAAGTACTGGAATTGCACATCCAGCCCAAAGAATCCGGGCCCAGTCCTACCTTCCCGATGCCCCGGCAAACCCCTCATGGTTGCCTGCCAACTCAGGATCTGCTACAATCTCCCCTTTCACTGCACAGCCAGGTGTGCAGCCCAACACTTCAAATTTTTCACAATTGGACTATTTCTATTTGTTTTACCCCAAAGATTTGTTGCAGTACATTGTGGACCAAACAAATCTCTATGCAGATTAATTTATTGCTGCCAACCCCAATTTGTCCTATGCCGTATGTTAAATTGGCGATGTCTCACACTAGACAAATTCAAATTCTTTTTGGGCCTTACTTTTAATATGGGGCTTACAAAGAAAAATGAACTGCATGCCTACTGGTCCACCCACCTCATCCACCACATGCCCATATATTCTTCTGTCATGTCCAGGACACGGTACGATATGATTATGCATTTCCTACATTTCAATGACAATTAGCAGTGCCCTCCCCAAGATCATCCCAACCACGACAAATTATATAAGCTTCGCCCCCTAATAAATTCTTTTACCAAACGATTTTCTGAAGTGTTTATCCCCGGACAAAATATTTGTGTAGGCGAATCCCTTATCCACTTTACTGGCCGGCTGCAATTCAAGCAGTATATCCCAAGTAAGAGAGCCAGGTACGGGTTAAAATGAAATAAATTATGTGATTGAGCCACTGGATATGTGTACACATTTCGTATTCATGAGGGCAAAGATTCCCAGCTCCATCCCCGTGAGTGCCCCACATATAGGAACCAGTGGTAAAAAATTGTGTGGGACCTTGCATACCCCCTGTTCCGTCACCTGTATCCTGAAAAAACCCTGGCCTACGGTACCTTCCGAAAAAATAGGAAGGGCTTCCTACAGAATTTACTGTCAAAACGGCTACAAAAGGGGGAAGCCGCATTCATGAGGAATGAGGAGGTGTTGGCCATGAAGTGGCGGAACAAGAAGGATGTTCACGTGATGACTACCATTCACAATGATAGCTTGGTGGAGGTTCAGAGAAGACAATCTGTATATGGGGGGTTGGATTTAAATGATCAGATGCTACAACCATATTTGTCAACCTGCAAGTCCAATTATTGGTATAAGAAAGTTGCATTTCATCTGTTTCATATGGCCATGTTCAATTTGTTTGTCTGCTATCAAAAATCACCCGAAAACCAACCCATCACCTACCTCAAATATATTGAAATCATTGCCACTGCCCTTATTTACCAGCAAGGACCCACCCCAGAAAGCATTCGCTCTGATAATGTGAGTTGACTTCATGAGCAACATTTTCCCTATAACATTCCCCCCACAGAATCCGGAAGAAGACGCCAAAAGAGATGTCGTGTATGCGCAAGTGGAGGAGCTAGAAGAGATACAAGTTATTATAGTCTCCAATGTCCCTCCCAACCTGGCCTGTGTATCGGTGATTGCTTCAAAAATTATCACACATCCATCAGATATTAACTCCCCTTATTAATAACAGACTGCCATTTCCCAATTTCAATTATTACTACCATGTTAACTGACCCTGGCCTGCTTACCGACAATGTTTTTGCCTGCCGCTTTAACCACGTTTCTGACTTCCATGTGCACCGACCTCGGACTGTTAAATCGACCATGTTTTTGCATGCCACTTGGACTGATCTTTTGCCCTTCCACTTCAGTACACAGAGGTCTCATATATGTGAGAGGCTTTAGAATAGCGTTCTGAGTAGAGAAAATCAGTTTTTGGTTTTCTGTGTTCTCAGAACAGGGTCTGGTTGCCCGGAGGCTTCAAAGAGATTTGGGTGGGAGAAGCCTCTACCCCTGTCCCCCTGGCCCTTAGCTTGATGGTCCTTCCTGCTGCCTGGACCAATACTTTGGCTGTGCTGACCATATCACTGCCTGTAATGACCCAGGACTTTATGGACTGTGTTTCTTTCTGCTGTCTGGACCAATACTTTGGCTGTGTTGACCATATCTAAGCCTGCTGCCTCTACTGACTATGGTCAGTATTTCTGCCTGGACATCTCTGCCTGCTACCTGGACCAATGCTTTGGCTGTGCTGACAGTATCTCTGCCTGCACTCATTATGGACAGTATTCCTGCCTGCTGCCTGGACGATTACTTTTGCTGTCACTGACCACATCCCTGCCTGCTGCCTGGACCGATGCTCTCCTCTGCGGACCACTGCACTACTAAAACCACAGGTAATCTTTTTTTATTTGGTATGTACATGTTATGTGTCATGAAGCTTGGAATACTGAAGTATTTCTCCTTTGATTCTATTACACAGTGGGGGGATCTTCTTCCCTGTTTTAAGACTAACCCCCTCCAGACGGCTCCATGGTCTGGAAGGAATGCATTGTTCTGTGTTTGACTGTTTGTTTATGTACTTTAATTACCCCCTGGGGCTTCTCTGTGTCATTACACATATCAGTCCTCCTATTCAAGCTATTGAACCAATCCCTGCTGACCCTGTTTCAAGTCTTCATTTGCATGGCCAAGAGGACCTAATTGAGGACTAAAGTGTACTTTACAATTGACCAATAGGAAAGTGGTTGTTGGGGGCGGGGCGTTCAAACTGCTGTGTATAAAAGTGTGTTGTGTGCATCCAATAAAAGTGAGATTCCTGTTTGAACTTACATACAGCCTGCCTGGTGTTTGTTCTGAGCTATCACAACTGGATTCGAACGGCACGTAGCTGTAGTTCGATTCCCGGAGCATCGGATGACCGAACCATCAGACGTTGTGATCTGCAATCTCAATAGCCACAGAGGAGACCCTTCAGGTCTGGTATGGATTTTAAGGGGAACCCCACGCCAAAATAAAAAAAATGGCGTGAGGGTCCCCCTAAAAATTCATACCAGGCCCTTATCTGAGCATGCAACCTGGCAGGCCACAGGAAAAGAGGGGGGACGAGAGAGCGCCCCCCCTCCTGAACCATACCAGGCCACATGCCCTCAACATGGGGAGGATGTCCCCATGTTGATGGGGACAAGGGCCTCATCCCCACAACCCTTGCCCGGTAGTTGTGGGGGTCTGCGGGCCGGGGGCTTATCGAAATCTTGAAGCCCTCTTTAACAAGGGGATCCCCAGATCCCAGCCCCCTTGTGCGAAATGGTAATTTTCACAATTTCACAAAAAAAGTGTCAAAATTGTTAAAAACGACAAGAGATGTTTTTTGACAAATCCTTTATTAATGTCTTCCTCTTCCCTGCTTCTTCTTCCATCTTCTTCTTACCCCGCTTCTTCCTCTTCTTCCTCCGATCCCTGCTTTACTCTCCGGACAATCTGCATCCATGGGAGGTTCCTGCTGTGTGACGCTTCTGTTCTTCTGACAGTTCTTATATAACTGAGGGCGGGGCCACCCAGTGACCCCGCCCCCCTCTGGCACATGGGGACTTCAAGGGGACTTCCTTATGGTTTTCCCAGGTGGTGTCAGAGGGGGGCGGGGTCACCCGTTACGTAATGTACATGCTATGTGTTGGAAATGTGTATGTAATGTGTTGGAGTAATTTTGCTCCTAGAATGACTGGAGGTGCTTCTTGATGTTGGGCATCTGTATGTGGCCAAGCTGTGTAAAAGTCTCAAAAAAGTGGTATTGCCATACTCAGGAGGAGAAGCAGAATGTATTTTGGGGTGTCATTTTTGCTATGTACATGCTATGTGTTGGAAATATCTTATAAATGGACAACTTTGTGTAAAAAAAATGGATTTTCATTTTTTTCCCACGTTTTCCGAAAACTTCTGGAAAAAACTGAACCGTTCAAAAGACTCATTATGCCTCACAGATTATATGTTGGGGTGTTTTCTTTCCAAAATGGGGTCATTTTGTGGGCGTTTCCATTGTCCTGGTGCTCCAGGGCCTTTAAAAGTGAGATAGGTCGTCATGAAATTATATATGTAATTTTGCTCCTAGAATGCCTGGAGGTGCTACTTGGATGTTGGGCCTCTGTATGTGGACAGGCTGTGTAAAAGTCTCACACATGTGGTATCGCCATACTTAAGAGGAGTAGCAGAATGTATTTTGGGGTGTAGTTGCAAGTATGCATATGTTGTGTTCAAGAAATAACCTGTCAATACGATAAGTTTGTGTAAAAAAAATAATAATTTTCCCAAGAATTGTGGGAAAAAATTACAACTTCAAAAAACTCACCATGCCTCTTACTAAATACCTTGGACTGTCTATTTCAAAAAAGGGGTCATTTGGGGGATATTTGTGCTTTCCTTGATTGTTAGTGTCTCAAGAAATGACATAGGCCTTCAGTTGGTTTGTAAGTTGAGCTTGGAAATTCTTTGGTTTTATTTTACATGCATTTGCCCTTCCAGTGCTCCTTGCTGTAAAGACCAGTTATAGGTGGGGCAGTGACCTTTTTTTGTATTGTTGACATATTGGTCAGGCAACGCACTGACACCTTTGCTGCCATTGTGCAATGTGCTGGGTGTTCAATGTGCTCCTGTGCCTTTAAAGTGGGGTTCCCATTTAAAAAAAAAAAATTAAAAGTCAGCAGCTACAAATACTGCAGCTGCTGATTTTTAATTGGACACTTACCTGTCCCAGGGTCCAGCGATGCGGGGGTTCGAAGCCCCGCTCTTCCCCCCTCTGCTCGGCGGCACCGGCATTCTAACTGTGCGCACCCACTGCGCATGCGTGAGCCGCACCGCACGCTGTCACTGGCCCCGCGATCATCTGGGACCGGTCACATGTCCCAGATGATTGACAAGAGGGAGGGAGAGAGGTGATCTCCCTTCCTGCGCTGAGGGAAGTGACGTCAGGAGCCCAGGTACCGAAGGAGGCAGACTACGAGGGACCCCCTAGCAACAGGCATTTAGAGGTGAGTAAAAAAAAAAATTTCGCCAAATTTTTTTTTTTATTTTTTTTAAACGCACTACTAATTTTTTTTTTTCGGGTTGGAACTCCACTTTAAGGAGGGTTGGGCTCCCTCCAGTCATCTGCCCTTCATCTATCCCTTAGAATACATGTGCTCCCACTATGGAGACTCTTCAAAGTTAGAGTAATGCCGCGTACACACGAGCGGACTTTTCGACGGACTAGGTCCGGCGGACCGGACTCCGTTGGACAATTCAACCGTGTGTGAGCTCCAGTGGACTTTTTTCCCCAAAAGTCTGACATTCCTAGAAATAAAACATGTTTCAAATCTTTCCGACGGACTCGAGTCCGGTCGAAAAGTCAGTTCGTCTGTATGCTAGTCCGACGGACAAAAAACGATGCTAGGGCAGCTATTGGCTACTGGCTAGGGATGAGCTTCAAATTCGAGTCAAACTTATGTTCGACTCGAACATCGGCTGTTCACAAGTTCGCCCAACAGCAAACAATTTGGGGTGTTCACGGCAAATTCGAATGCTGTGGAACACCCTTTAAAAGTCTATGGGAGAAATCAAAAGTGCTAATTTTAAAGACTTATATTAATGGTATTGTCATAAAAAGTGTTTGGGGACCTGGGTCCTGCCCCAGGGGACATGGATCAATGCAAAAAAAAGTTTTAAAAACGGCCATTTTTTCGGGAGCAGTGATTTTAATAATGCTTAAAGTGAAACAATAAAAGTGTAATATCCCTTTAAATTTTGTACCTGGGGGGTGCCTATAGTATGCCTGTAAAGGGGCGCATGTTTCCCATGTTTAGGAAAAGGAGAAAAAGGAAAAACATGTTTCCCATGTTTAGGAAAAGGAAAAAAAGTCATTTAAACTACTTGCGGCTATTAATGAATTGCCGGTCCGACAATACACATAAAAGATCATTGATAAAAACGGCATGGGAATTCCCCACAGGGGAACCCCGAACCAAAATGTAAAAAAAAAAATGATGTGGGGGCCCCCCTAAATTTCATACCAGTCCCTTCAGGTCTGGTATGGATATTAAGGGGAACCCTGGCCAAAATTTAAAAAAAAATGGCGTGGGGTCCCCCTCAAAATCTATACCAGACCCTGTAGGTCTGGTATGGATTTTAAGGGGAACCCCGCGCCAAAATAAAAAAAAACGGTGTGGGGTCCCCCCAAAAATCCATACCAGACCCTTATGCGAGCATGCAACCTGGCAGGCCGCACGAAAAGAGGGGGGATGAGAGAGCGCCCCCCCTCCTGAACCGTACCAGGCCACATGCCCTCAACATTGGGAGGGTGCTTTGGGGTAGCCCCCAAAACACCTTGCCCTCATGTTGATGAGGACAAGGGCTGGTGGTTGTGGGGGTCTGCGGGCAGGGGGCTTATCGGAATCTGGAAGCCCCCTTTAACAAGGGGACCCCCAGATCCCGGGCCCTCCCCCCTGTGTGAAATGGTAAGCCTAGCCTATCTTCTTCTCTTCATCTTTTTGTCTTCATCTTCTTGTCTTCATCTTCTTTTTGGGCCGCTCCACATCCATGATGGCATGGAGGGAGGCTCCCACTGTGACGCTTCTCCTCTTCTGACGGTTCTTATATAACGGGGGGGTGGGGCCACCTGGTGACCCCGTCCCCCTCTGATGTCACGGGGAATGCCACAGGGAAGTCCCGTCAAGTCCCCATGCGTCAGAGGGGGCGGGGTCACCGTGTGGCTTCGCCCCCCGTTATTTAAGAACCGTCAGAAGAGGAGAAGCGTCACACAGCGGGAGCCTCCCTCCATGCCATCATGGATGGAGAGTGGCCCGAAAAGAAGATGAAGACAAGAAGATGAAGAGAAGAAGATGAAGAGAAAAAGATGAAGAGAGAAGCGTCACACAGCGGGAGCCTCCCTCCATGCCATCATGGATGCAGAGCGACCCGAGGAGAAGAAGGGAAGAAGATGCCGATGCCATGGAGGAAGATGCTGGACGAGAATACTGGAGGAAGAACCAGAAGAACCAGAAGAAGAAGAAGATGGAGGAAGAAACCGAAGGAAGATAGAAGAAAGAAGAAGCATTTAAATAAAGGAATTGCCAAAAACTGTCTTTTGTCATTTTTAACATTTTTGACTGTTTTTTTGTGAAATGGTAGGGGTACCCCCTTACCATTTCACACAGGGGGGAGGGCCGGGATCTGGGGGTCCCCTTGTTAAAAGGGGCTTCCAGATTCTGATAAGCCCCCTGCTCGCAGACCCCCACAACCACCGGCCAAGGGTTGTGGGGATGAGGCCCTTATCCTCATCAACATGGGGACAAGGTGTTTTGGGGGGCTACCCCAAAGCACCCTCCCAATGTTGAGGGCATGTGGCCTGGTATGGTTCTGGAAGGAGGGGCGCTCTCTTGTTCCCCAATCTTTTCCTGCGGCCTGCCAGGTTGCGTGTTCGGATAAGGGTCTTGTATGGATTTTTAGGGGGACCCCACGCCATTTTTTAAAAAAAATTTGGCGCGGGGTTCCCCTTAAAATCCATACCAGACCTGAAGGGTCTGGTATAGATTTTGAGGGGGACCCCACACCATTTTTTTTTAAATTTTGGCCGGGGTTCCCCTTAATATCCATACCAGGCCCTTCAGGAATTTAGGAATTTAGGGGTGCCCCCACGTCATTTTTTTTTAAATTTTGATTTGGGGTTCCCCTTAATATCCATACCAGACCTGAAGGGCCTGGTATGGAATTTAGGAATTTAGGGGTGCCCCCACGTCATTTTTATTTAAAATTTTGGTTCGGGGTTCCCCTGTGGGGAATTCTCATGCCGTTTTTATCAATGAACTTTTATGTGTATTGTCGGACCGGCAATTCATTAATAGCCGCGAGTAGTTTTAAATGACTTTTTTTCCTTTGAAATGTAATTTCGCTGTCAGACTGTTCTAAACAAAGGAAACATGTGCCCCTTTACAGGCATACTATAGACACCCCCCAGGTACGAAATTTAAAGGGATATTACACTTTTATTGTTTCACTTTAAGCATTATTAAAATCACTGCTCCTGAAAAAACGTCCGTTTTTAAAACTTTATTTTGCATTGATCCATGTCCCCTGGGGTAGGACCAGGTCCCCAAACACTTTTCATGACAATAACTTGCATATAAGCCTTTAAAATTAGCACTTTTGATTATTCATGTTCGTGTCCCATAGACTTTAACAGTGTTCGCGTGTTCGAACAAATTTTTTGCCTGTTCGCAAGTTCTGGTGCGAACCGAACAGGGGGGTGTTTGGCTCATCTCTACTACTGGCTATGAACTTCTTTATTTTAGTCCGGTCGTATGTCATCACGTACGAATCAGTCGGACTTTGGTTGATCGCGTGTAGGCAAGTCCGTTCATTCGAAAGTCCGTCGGAAAGTCCATCGGAAAGTCCATCGGAATGTCCGTCGAAAAGTCAGTCGGACCTAGTCCATCGAAAAGTCTGCCCGTGTGTACGTGGCATTAGGGTCTGTAGGATACAGGGTGACTTGCCGTGGCCTGCAGCTTATACCTGTATTTGAAAATGTGTACAACTAAACCCCTGTTTTTAATGCATACTGTTAGGCAGGTTCATTTGGTTGGTCGCAGGCTGGCTGGTAAGTTGAGCTTGGAAATTCTTTGGTTTTATTTTACATGCATTTGCCCTTCCAGGGCTCCTTGCTGTGAAGACCAGTTATAGGTGGGGGCAGTGACCTTTTTATGTATTGTTGACATATTGGTCAGGCAACGCACTGACACCTTTGCTGCCATTGTGCAATGTGCTGGGTGTTCAATGTGCTCCTGCACCTTTAAGGAGGGTTGGGCTCCCTCCAGTCATCTGCCCTTCATCTATCCATTAGAATACATGTGCTCCCACTGTGGAGACTCTTCAAAGTTAGAGTTAGGGTCTGCAGGATACAGGGTGCCTTGCCATGACCTGCAGCTTATGCATGTATTTCCAAATGTGTGCAACTAAACCCCTGTTTTTAACGCATACTGTTAGGCAGGTTAATTTGGTTGATCGCAGGCTGGTTGGTAAGTTGAGCTGGGAAATTCTTTGGTTTTATTTTACCTTCAAAAGTGAGATAGGTCATCATGAAATTATATGTGTAATTTTGCTCCTAGAATGCCTGGAGGTGCTACTTGGATGTTGGGCCTCTGTATGTGGACAGGCAGTGTAAAAGTCTCACACGTGTGGTATCACCATACTTAGGAGGAGTAGCAGAATGTATTTTGGGGTGTAGTTGCCAGTATGCATATGCTGTGTTCAAGAAATAACCTGTCAATACGATAAGTTTGTGTAAAAAAAAATCTTTTTCCCAAGAATTGTAGCAAAAAATTACAACTTCAAAAAACTCACCATGCCTCTTACTAAACACCTTGGACTGTCTACTTTCCAAAAAGGGGTCATTTGGGGGGGTATTTGTGCTTTCCTTGATTGTTAGTGTCTCAAGAAATGAGATAGGCCTTCAGTACATCAGGTGTGGTCAGATGTGATCAATTTTCAGTGATTTTTTGCACCCTAACTTGTAGACTCTATAACTTTCACACAGACTAAATAATATCCACTAATTTGGGTTATTATTACCAAAGATATGTAGCAGTATAAATTGTGGCCCAAATTTATGAAGAAAAATTACTTATTTGCAAAATTTTACAATAGAAACTAAAAAAAAAAACGTGTTTTTTTCAACATTTTCAATATTTTTTCGCTTATATCACAAAAAATAAAAAACCCAATGGTGATTAAATACCACCAAAAGAAAGCTCTAATTGTGAGAAAAAAATGATACAAATTTTGTTTGTATACAGTTTAGCATGACAGAGTAATTGTCATTCAAAGTGTGAGAGCACTGAAAGCTGAAAATTGGTCTGGGCGGGAAGGTGTTTAAGTGTCCTGTATTGAAGTGGTTAAGGCAGAGACATGAATGGCTTTGTATGTTGTTGTTAGTATTTTGAATGTTATTTGTCGGGAAATCAGAAGCCAGTGGAGGGATTGACAGGGAAAGGTAGCAGACACTAAGGGGTTTATTTACTAAAGCTATGGAGTGCAAAATCATGCACACGTCTGTAGAGAAACCAATCAGCTTCTAACCACAGCTTGTTCAATTAAGCTTTGGCAAAAAAACTTGGAAGCTGATTAGTTTCTTTGCAGAAGTGAGCCTGATTTTGCACTCTTCACTTTTAGTAAATAAACCCCTCAGTGGTTGGTAAAGTATATAAGTCAGGCAGCACTATTCATCATAGACTGAATGGGGCGAGGGGTAGCCTGTGTAGTGGTAAGTCTATGAGGAGGGATTTGCAATAGTCAAGGTGAGAGATACCGTACATTAACAAGGTAATGAATAAGTTACTTGGTGGTTTCCTTGGTTAAAAAAGGGCATATTTTGGAGAAGTTATGGAGATGAAATCTACAAGATCTGAACAATGATTGTATTTGGGGCTGAAGGGAAAGGTCAGAGTCCAGAATTACACAATTGCACCCTGGCATGAGTGGAGGGACTGGTAGTTATTTCGTATATTACTTATAATGTAGTTATTTACTATATTATATTGTTGATTGTGATGGAGAAGCCAGTGGAATAGGCATAGGAAAGAATATTATGAGCCTAGTTTTAGAAAGATTGAGTTTAAGGAAGTGGCATGGCATCAATATTGATATGTCAGTTGGTAAGTTAATAATATGAGAAGAGTCTGAATGGGTAAGGTGAGGAATAGAGAGATAGATTTGGTGCCATCAGCATATAGATGGCATTGGAAACCACAAGAGTTTATCAAGTGACCAAGGGAGGAGGTGTAGACAGAGAAATAAAAGAGTCAAGACAGAACCTTGGGGACCCCTACAGAAAGAGGAACTGTAGAGGAAGAGGCAGAGCTCTAGGCAACACTGAAAGAAATCTGTGATGGGTAGGAGGAGAACCAGGAAAGAGCAGAGTCTTAGAGGCCATGGGAGTGAAGTGTTTTAAGGAGGAGTGGATGATCAACAGTATTGAAGGCAGTAGAAAGGTCTAGTAGTATGAGTATGGAGTAAGCAATGGAGTGGCTATTGGTTTTAGCAGTTAGGGAATCATTAGTGAGTTGCATTAGGGCAATTTCTGTGGAGTATTGTGGGTGAAAGCCAGACTGTAAGGGGTCAAGAATTTTGTTGTCAGTGAGGTAAAAGCTCAAATTGTTATAGACTAAGTATTCTAAGTAAATGGGAACAAGGAGATGGGTCTTAATTTGTTGGGACCAATGAGGTCCAGTGAGGGCTTTTAGGTATGTGGGCGACCAGTGCATGCTATAGAGGAGAAGGGAAGTTGCCGATAGTGAGGGAGAGATTGAGGATGGGAACATACAGGTGTATCTCAAAAAAATTTGAATATCATCAAAAAGTTAATTTATTTCAGTAATTCAATTCAAAAAGTGAAACTCATATATTATATAGATTCATTATACACAGAGAGATATATTTCAAGCATTTCTTTAATTTTGCCGATTATGGCTTACAGCTAGTGAAAATCCAAAATACAATATCACAAAAAATTTGAATATTGCATAAGACCAATAAAAAAATGATTTTTAATACAGAAATGTTGGCTTACTGAAAAATATTTACAGTATAGTATGCACTGAAAACTTGGTCAGGTTTCCTTTTGCACGAATGAATAAATCAATCTGGCGCGGCATGGAGGTGTCAGCCTGTGGCACTGCTCAGGTATAGAAGATCAGGTTGCTTTGATAGCGGCCTTCAGCTCATCTGCATTATTGGGTCTGATTTCTCTCATCATCTTCCTCTTGACAATCCACAATATTCAGTATCTCAAAAAATTAGAATATTGTGAAAATGTTCAATATTGTAGACTCATTGTGTTACACTCTAATCAGCTAATTAACTCAAATCACCTGTAAAGGTTTCCTGAGCCTTAAAATGTTCTCTAAGTCTGGTTCACTTGGTTACACAATCATGGGGAAGACTGCTGACTTAACAGTTGTCCAGAAGACAGTAAGCCAACATTTCTGTATTAAAAATCCTTTTTTTATTGGTCTTATGTAATATTCTGATTTTCTGAGATACTGAATATTGGGTTTTCACTAGCTGTAAGCCATAATCATCAAAATTAAAAGAAGGAAACGCTTGAACTATATTACTCTGTGTGTAATGAATTTAATGTATATAATACATGCGTTTCACTTTTTTAATTGAATTACTGAAATAAATAAATTTTTTGATAATATTCAAATTTTTTTGAGATGAACCTGTAGACTAGAGCAAAAAGGTGTCGGTAGTAGTTGTGAGGGAACTGGGACCAGCAGAAATGTGTTTCAGCTTACTTCTGAGGCTGGTGATGCCTTCTATAGTATACTAAAATGTGCTGTGCTATTAAGGTGACAAGAGCGGTATATGCGGACCCTCACTAATAGGGACCCGCATGGATCATTCACTCATACAGCAAAGTGACTATGAAAATCTAAGTGCTAAAACAATAATTGAAATATATGTAATAGAAGATAAATAACCAACGTTATAACATATAATGACGTGTCTCATGCAATAAAAGTGCAAATATGGAAATGATCAAGAATATACTATGTGAAGCATAAAATCATCACGTGTTAAAAATAATCTTAAAAGGAAAATTGTAGCCAAAGGGTATGTAAATACTGTATTAGAAAAAAAGAAGAAAGTCCACAGTAGTGTTGCAGACAATTCCTGATGAGAAGAGACAAGACTCCAATGGCAAATGGCTGGTAAACCCAATTTCATAGATATGTCACCACTGTGAGGAATATCCCCCACCTTATAGGATTGGAT
This sequence comes from Aquarana catesbeiana, assembly GCF_042186555.1. Classification (NCBI taxonomy): domain Eukaryota; kingdom Metazoa; phylum Chordata; class Amphibia; order Anura; family Ranidae; genus Aquarana; species Aquarana catesbeiana. The sequence continues at coordinate 162,562,569 of NC_133329.1, forward strand.
ACTGTTACCAAAGCTTGTGGATCCATTCAACCTATGGTGTTAGGTCAAACAGGCAGAGGTGAATGTACATTAGTAGAGGGATGTCTCCATAACCACTCTCCAAAGGACACACTTTAAGGTGACTTTAAGGGACCACCAACTCCACCATCAAGCATGGATCATCTCCTCTTAGTATCACACCAATAATATTTCATCCGAAAAAGAAAAGAACACCTCCTTTGCAGCCACTTCTAGCAATGTCTCCTCTCTACTTCCTCACTTCTATAGTAACAAGGTCAAAACAGGAAAGTACTGAATGTGGTTTTAGACAAGGTATGTAAGGTGGGGTGGATATCTGTGAAGTGGAGATCTTCCCATGAATCACATCAATCTTGTTTTTGAAGTAAATGGCAATCTCCTGAGCAGTGAGTTACAGCGTCGGGTGGTGGGGAACAAAGTAAAGAGTTGAAGGTAGAAAAAAGTCTACAAGGACTGGATGACAGCGTATTAAAGTGATTGTAAAGTCTCTTTTTTTTTCTATAAGAATAAAAAACATGTTATACTACCTACCTGTCAGGGCTGGGCTCAGCCCTTCCTTCTCAGAGCTGGCTGCCCAGCTGTCTGCTAATTGCCAGCTCCTATCTCTCCACAATTACTCAGCTGTCGATGATATCCTGCTCATCGGTCCTGCCTACGTAAGCCGTCCAGCCCAGAGGATCTTTGCCTTCGCCTTGGTCAACATCACAGAGATCTCCTGCATTCCTGTTTAAAGGCTTGCTTGGCTGACGTCCCTCGTGGCTCCAGATCCTGCTTGCTGTTCCACTACATTGATCCCTGATGTTCTGGCTTCGCTGGCTATCCGTTCTGGTTACCAGACTTTGGCTATGTTTTGACTACGTTTGTTCTATTTACTTTTTTTATTAAACAAGTGTGATTTAACTGTACTTCTGTCTCAGTCTGATTCCATGGTTTCTGACACTACCTCTGTTATAGTGGATTCGCAAAGTGCAGCCTGGATCCTCCTCTTCTCGGGTCCCTCTTCTATGATCCTGGCCCCTCCCTCCTGTTCAGTGCCCACACAGCAAGCAGCTTAATATGGAGGCACCCGAGCCGAGTCACAGCTCCCTGTATCCATTCAGACACTGAGCCCGGTCCTGGCCCCGTCCCCTCTCTCTCCTGATTGGCTAGCTGATTTTTATTGATTGTCAGCCAATCAGGAGGGAGAATTTCGAACGGCTGAGACACTCGTGGACATCACTGGAAAAAGAGAGACCTCAGGTAAGTGTTAGGAGGGGCTGAGGGGTGCTGCTGCACACAGAAGGCTTTTTATCTTAATGCATAAAGATAAAAAAAAAACCTTCTGACTTTACAATCCCTTTAATGAGAGTGACAAAATAGGGTTTTTTATGGCAGCATGGAGGCAGAAATTGTATTTTAGGAAGGTAGATTTATATAGGGTGAAGGCCTGCAGGATTTGGTTTTACAATTGCTCTGATTAAAATTGAATTCTGATTAGTATACCAAGTTTGTAATAGTTGGGGCCTGATTCTGTGTAGAGATGGGCCGAACACCCTTCTGTTCACTTTGCAGCAGTATTAAATGATTAAAAAAAGATTGCCTTTTCAGGAGCAATGATTTTTATGATGCTTAAAGTGCAACAATAAAAATGAAAAATTCCTTTAAATATGATGCCGGGGGGGGGGGGGAGGTCCCCTTAGTCTGCCTGTAAAGTGGCCCATCTGTAGCATGTATAGAACATGCTGCAGCAAAAATTACATTTCTAAAGAAAGAAAGGGAGTTAAATCCCATTTAAATTGACTCACAGTTGCAATTGCTGATACCCTAGTATGGATTTTAAGGGGAAGCCCATGCCAAAGCACGTGGACCCCAAAATCCATACCAGGCCTTTATCTGAGCATGCAGACTGGCAGGCCAGGAAAGGGGGGGGTGAGCCATCAGCTCCCCTTCTGACCCATACCAGGCCACATGCCCTCAACATGGGGGGGTGCTTTGGGGCAGGGGATGCTCTGCCCCAAAGCAAGGTGGGCACAAGGGTGTCTTCCTCACAACCCTGGGCTTTGGTTGTGGGAGTCTGCAGGCAGGGGGCTTATCATAATCTGGTAGACCCCTTTAAGAAGGAGGCCCCCAGATTCTGCCCCCATGTGAATGAGTATGGGGTACATAGTACCTCTACCCAATCAACAAATTCCTATATAAAAAAAAAACAGTGCCCCCGATGTAAATCCTTTGTCAATCATGCCACCCACTGCACTTGAAAAAGAAAAAAAAATGCTTCACAGTCATTGATGGCCGACCGGCCGAATGCCTCCTCTGCCATTTGACAGTGCTTATATAGGTAAGGGTGGGGCCACTTGGTGATGTCCCCCTTGTGACGTCACGGATGTGCATGCTGAGCATTTTTTTTCGGGTGCAGCAGCCGGACATGATTGATGATTTATGATTACAATTGACGATTTACATCGGGGGACCCTTTTTTTATTTTTTAATAAAGGAATTGTCAAAATCTGTCTCTGTGTTTTTATTATTTTTTGACACTTTTTTTGGTGAATGGGTAGGGGTACTATGTACCTCATACTCATTCACATAGGGGGGCGGGATCTGGGGGCCACCTTTTTAAAGGGGGCTTCCAAATTCCGATAAACCCCCTGCCCGCAGACCCCCACAACCATGGCCCAGGGTGGTGGAGAAGAGACCCTTGTCCTCATTAACATGGGAACAATGTGTTTTGGGGGGACCTGCCCCAAAGCACCCACCCCCCATGTTGAGGGCGTGCTTGGATAAAGGTCCAGTATGGATTTTGGTGTGGACCCCACGCCGTTTTTTTTTTGTTTTTTTTTACTGGCAAACTTTTTTTTATTCAGCTATCAGCGGGGAAGCCCATTGACAACTGATGATTCACAGGTTATTAAGGATGCCATGGCCAGCTTCCCAGCCCCACTCCTTAACAACCAGCTTTTACTGCACCCTGACTGGGCAAAGCTTTGCCTAATCAGGGCACAGAATGCACTGTGCAGCATGCAGTGCATTGCAAGGTGTCCAGCAGGCCGAACACCCTGCAAATTTGCGTGTTCCTTAAACGGGGTGAACAGCTAATGTTCGCCCAACTTTAATTCTGTGTAGTGAGAGGAGCAAGTGCGCCCAGTGAGGATGAGAGTGAACTATTGTAAACAGAAATGGCCAGGACAGGACAGGGGTGAGATTTTTTTATAGAGGTTATCATTACCAGGGCAGAAAAGAGACGGGTTAACATGGCGAAGCTTTCCACTGCAAATAGTTTGCTGCTGGAGGGAAAGGTGGGTGAAGACATGGACACTGTGAAAGTGATGAGGTTGTGATCAGAAATAGGAATGGGCATGTTGGCAAGGTTGCAAGGAGTGCAGAGATATGAGAATACAAGGTCAATGGTGTTACCATCAGAGTGAATAGAAGTCTGTGTCCATTGTGTTAGGTCAACGGTTAAGCGGTTGAGATGTAGCCAAACTGCTAACATTAACAGCTATGTTAAAGTTACCAAACATGATAGTGTGTATTTCAGAGGATAAAAAGTAAGGTAGCCAGGCAGAAAAGTCATAAGGGACTCCAACCCAGGAGGCTGATAGATTAATGCAATCCTTAGAGAAATTGGAGAAAGCAAATTAATACAATGGGTCTCAAAAGAAGAGATGGGTAGAGAGGGAGATGTACAAAGGACTTGAAAGGTGCTCAGTGGGGATATAAGCAATCAATCTCCACCTCCTTTCTGTCGACTGGGTATGGGTGAGTAAGTTCTGTAGCAGCAACCATGGAAGAGGGCAGCAGAAGAGGCTGAGTCAGACTCTTGATACCAGGTTTCAGTAATGGCAAGTAAGTTAAGGCAATGGAAGCCAAAATGGTCATGGAGAGAGGTACACTTGTTACAGACAGAACATACATTCAAGAGAGCACATGAGAAGGGTAGGTTGGTTTTTGGAAGCAGGGAGATGGAGATTAAATTGAGTGGAATGTGGCTGTGGCCAGAGGAGGGAAGGTGTTGGGTGTATGGATGGCAGTGAGATAGTGGAGGGCCAGGATTATGAAAGATATCCCAAGATTACATATACAAGAAAAAATAAAGGTGAACACTTCCCTAAGAGTAGTCATAAATTCAAATCATGAGGTAAACTGTTGTTGTCTCCTCACTGGATGTGCAGGATATAGATGCATCTTTTACATAAAGTAGAGCAACATTTCCTCTGTCTGGATCATAGGTCTTCTGTGAAGTCCATTGTATCTTGCAGGGATAAATGCAGCACTGTGGGTGATCAGCTGAAAGCATAGGGCTTTTGGCTCCTGTAGACTATACTCAGTTTATCTCACTGATTCCTCTGTTAGGAAGGTAACTAACAGCTCACAAGCTGCTAGGAGGTTCTTGTTTTGTTTGCTACTCTGTACTGTATCACTTGTAGCAGAACTTTCACTGACTTCAGGCTTGTGTCAGGTGTCTGATAAACTGGAGGCAGCACTGTGGAGGATCAGTTAAGTACATAGAATTGCCAGCTGTAGAATTGATGAGTGGCTTCTCTCACTTGTTCTTGTGATCAATCAATCCAGGGGTTAGCAGGGCATGCTACCGCAGTAAAGATGGAGGAATTGAGTCAGATGTGATCAAGCTCACTTTAATCAACACATTTCCAAGTGGAAACACTGTTCCCTCATCACTACAAGTGTTTAAGGTAAAAGGGGCAACAAGAGATTAGGAGAAGGAGAGTGAGAAAAGTAAGATGAGAGCAAGATGGATATGAGCACACATACCATGCCATCCAGGTTTTTAGGTCAGCATGTGGGTTAAGTATTTGCAGGAGGTGTAGTAACAGGGAAAGTGTAAGAATGAGTGTAGTATGATATAGAATATGCGTGTGATGGGAGGTGAGGGGCCCATGGAACCCAGCTTTCCTTGGAGAGGTTGGGAAACTCTTGTTTCAGCTCCCCATGTCCCTCTTATGTGTAAGTTACCCTGCGTCTATTAGGGGCACAGGGTGACCAAGAAAAGGCTGGACAACTATTTAATGGACACTGAGAATATATCCCTCAAGAAATATATGAAGACTATTCCTGGTTTGTTGATTCTAAACTATACATTAGGGATGAGCTTCGTGTTCGAGTCGAATCCATGAACATTGTCTGTTTGATCAATCGCCGAATTGCGAATGATATGGGCCATTCGCGCCAAATTCGTGTGGCGCGTCATGGCCCATAATTCACCGCTGCATCGCAGTGCATTGCTGGCTGATGATTGGCCAAGCATACACTATGACCCACATGCTTGGCCAATCACAGCGCCGTCTGTAGAGAGAGCTGTAATTGGCCAAAGCTAGGGTGGCTTTGGCCAATTATGGTTTAGGGGGTTTAGTACACACCCCACACTATATAAGGCCACCTGCACGGTGGCCCTGTGTAGTGTGTTCCGGCATTGGGAGACAGAGAGACAGTGTCATTTGATTTAAGTTAGATAGATTAGGCAGGACAGTCAGTCAGTTAGCTGCACGTACAGAGTATTGTGTATATATATGCATCCCAGGTGTTGTATATATATATATATATATATATATATATATATATATATATATATATATATATATATATATATATATATATATATATATATATATATACACACACTGTATTCAGTATTCAGTTTAGCTAGATCCCTTCCTGTTATTATTTTCCTACTGACAGGCTGATAGGCAGGCTTGTGTTGTTACGGTATTTACAGCTACTGAAGAAAATTGCTGGTGTTCTTCTGATCCTATTACTACCACAGTCAGGCAGCTAGGCTATTTACAGCTAGTGTAGTGCAGTCCTCCCCACAGTGTTCAGCTAAAGCTACAAGTTAGTTTAGTGTGACCTCTGCACAGTGTTCAGCTAAAGCTACAAGTTAGTGTAGTGCAACCTCTGCACAGTGTTCAGCTAAAGCTACAAGTTAGTGTAGTGCGTCCTCTGAACAGTGTTCAGCTAAAGCTACAAGTTAGTGTAGTGCACAGAGTTCAGCTAAAGCTACAAGTTAGTGTAGTGCATCCTCCTCACAGTGTTCAGCTAAAGCTACAAGTTAGTGTAGTGCGTCATCCTCACAGTGTTCAGCTAAAGCTACAAGTTAGTGTAGTGTGACCTCTGCACAGTGTTTAGCTAAAGCTACAAGTTAGTGTAGTGCGTCCTCTGAACAGTGTTCAGCTAAAGCTACAAGTTAGTGTAGTGCACAGTGTTCAGCTAAAGCTACAACTTAGTGTAGTGCGTCCTCCTCACAGTGTTCAGCTAAAGCTACAAGTTCGTGTAGTGCGACCTCTGCACAGCGTTCAGCTAAAGCTACAAGTTAGTGTAGTGCATCCTCTGAACAGTGTTCAGCTAAAGCTACAAGTTAGTGTAGTGCATAGTGTTCAGCTAAAGTTACAAGTTAGTGTAGTGCGTCCTGCTCACAGTGTTCAGCTAAAGCTACAAGTTAGAGTAGTGCGACCTCTGCACAGTGTTCAGCTAAAGCTACAAGTTAGTGTAGTGAGTCCTCTGAACAGTGTTCAGCTAAAGCTACAAGTTAGTGTAGTGCACAGTGTTCAGCTAAAGCTACAAGTTAGTGTAGTGCGTCCTCCTCACAGTGTTCAGCTAAAGCTACAAGTTAGTGCAGTGCGACCTCTGCACAGTGTTCAGCTAAAGCTACAAGTTATTGTAGTACGTCCTCTGAACAGTGTTCAGCTAAAGCTACAAGTTAGTTTAGTGTGACCTCTGCACAGTGTTCAGCTAAAGCTACAAGTTAGTGTAGTGCGACCTCTGCACAGTGTTCAGCTAAAGCTACAAGTTAATGTAGTGCATCCTCTGAATAGTGTTTAGCTAAAGCTACAAGTTAGTGTAGTGCGAGAGAGAACACCAGGAGGAGGGACACCTATGATCATCCAATATAGGTTTAGGTATAGCCAAAGCTGTATTACAGGTCTATAGATTGCCCGCTTTATTCATTATACCCATATATATCATTAAACCATTGCTGATTGGAACCTGCAATGGGTATACAACAATCAGGAAATGGTTGTCCTATGAACAGAGATTTACATATACAGAAAAAGAGGGGGAGGATAGATCTCCAAAAGACAGTTCAAATCAAGGACAATTCGATATATACCTAAATATCTTTATTGATTATCCCAAATAAACAAAAATTTACCTATCTCCAACCCATGAGTTAAAAATAGAACAGTAGTCCTATAAAGCACTGGTGGCCACCGGTTCACTCCATGCACATCAATCACTCATATCCTTACACACATGTTGCCAAATGTCCAAGACCCGGGTCTAACATATATTAATTCAATTCCCAGATTTGAGCTAAAGATTAGTAGGTTACTGTCCCATCGGCATACATTAAACAAGGTGCAGGTGCTGGTGATTTATGAAAAGTTCCATCAGAATATCACCTGGGAGAGAGGCTAACTCAAACACGACCAGTGTATTTAATTGGACATCCTAGTTTTTACAGGCTATCAGCAGGAATCAAGCAGCGAGCTTGCATCTTGTCAAGGAAACAAACAGTAGAGAGCAGGGTCTAAAATGACATAAAAACAAACAAAGGCGCCTCTAAGTGCAGAAGATAAACAATTTTAATACCCCAACTGGGTTAAAAACACTTACAAAATAGGAGTAGAAAACAGGCACATCGTGGGTAAGGCTGCATTGGAAGGGGTCACGATCAGAGGAAGCCTTCAGGAGGATGAATGTAGTCACTGTCAGCAGTGGTGTGAAACACAGGGAACAGCTGTGAAGCCGGCGTCGTCAGCGTGTGAGGGCTGCGAACCCGGAAGTGATGTCATCCGATGAGCGGCTCTGTGACCAGCCTGAACCGCAAACGAAAGGCCGGAGAGGGGATGTGATGTCATCAATGAGGGACGCGTTTCGGAACCGTCATTCGTTCCTTTCTCAACCTCGGATTACACTGATGGCTGGGGAGGATATATACAAGCACACTGGCAGTGGATTGGCCGGGGGGCGGGGATAACAAGGTTAAATAACAATAGGTCTAGTGAATGCATATGAATGTAGACACACACCTGCAATAGCATGCTCCTCTGCCGCCAAATCCTGCAGTGTCTTCTCTCTACGTCTTACGTAGAGAGAAGACACTGCAGGATTTGGCGGCAGAGGAGCATGCTATTGCAGGTGTGTGTCTACATTCATATGCATTCACTAGACCTATTGTTATTTAACCTTGTTATCCCCGCCCCCCGGCCAATCCACTGCCAGTGTGCTTGTATATATCCTCCCCAGCCATCAGTGTAATCCGAGGTTGAGAAAGGAACGAATGACGGTTCCGAAACGCGTCCCTCATTGATGACATCACATCCCCTCTCCGGCCTTTCGTTTGCGGTTCAGGCTGGTCACAGAGCCGCTCATCGGATGACATCACTTCCGGGTTCGCAGCCCTCACACGCTGACGACGCCGGCTTCACAGCTGTTCCCTGTGTTTCACACCGCTGCTGACAGGGACTACATTCATCCTCCTGAAGGCTTCCTCTGATCGTGACCCCTTCCAATGCAGCCTTACCCACGATGTGCCTGTTTTCTACTCCTATTTTGTAAGTGTTTTTAACCCAGTTGGGGTATTAAAATTGTTTATCTTCTGCACTTAGAGGCGCCTTTGTTTGTTTTTATGTCATTTTAGACCCTGCTTCAAGTCTTTTAAAGTTGCAGCCCTTTCTGCTGAAGATTACCATCCTTTCATCCCTTTCAACCAACATTTCTCCCGTTCATTTTTGGACTGCCGACCCCTAATAGAGACATCATTTCGACTACGCTAGTCCTGTGCGCCCTATACTACTTTTTATTTTAAACAGTAGAGAGCGATGGTCATACCTCCTAAATGATGGAGTACTAAACAGCTCACCGTTTGACGTCTTTTCTAGATGGATGCCAGAGCCCGCAAGTAGTCCCGATGGCCGCACTAGTTCAGTGTAGAGAAGCGATCATACAGCGTGTTCATCCGTTGCTGACAGTAAGTGCTGTCTTCCGGTCAGGATGTACGGTACACCTTGAGGTCCAAATCTTCCAGACGTAGCGTGTCTGGTAACTGGAGGGAGAGCTCTATCCCTAAAATGGCTACACAATTCACCTTGGTGGTTTGGAATCAGATAGAGTGATCCAGTGTGGTTAGAGGTAATTCCTCATCTGTATGTGGAGTCCTATGTCCCACCAGTGCATTGGTTAGACGCTTACGCGTTTCACTTGTTGCCAAGCTTCATCAGAGCATGCGCAGTGCCTTCAGCTCCGTGCTTAAATAGCCGAACAGCTGAGGCTCGGTATACATTAATTATAAGCGACACCTGGGCAATGTAAACTAACCACATTCAACATTCACCATAAGTGTAATCACACAGTTATGTACACATGCGCTTCAGATCCAGATAGAACACAGATCATAATCACTCAATGATTCCTAAAGCTCCATAGTTTAAGTCTCTTCGATCCGTGTATAGCTCAGAACGGATCCAATAGGGAAGAAAGGGGGAGGGGGAGGAGTAAAGAGAAGAGAAGTGGTAAAAGAGAACTGAGAATCAGAGCTGGTGAACACGTCCAAAGTATCCTGAACAAGGAGGATGACCGGCCTCTGTCCCTACATTTTCTTGAAAAACATGGTGGGAAACCGAATGGCCTTAAGTGTAAGGGCATTTATAAGCTCAATTTACCCCACAGACGAGGGGATTTTGACAGAATATTGTATCAGAAGGAGAAGATGTGGATTATTTATTTGAATAGCATGCAGCCCTCTGGATTGAACAATGAGTTCAATTTGTCGGCCTTTCTGGAGCAATAAGTCGGCTGAGAACCATACCTGGAAATATAGACCGTTGACTACTTGGGGATTCTTTTTCCCTTTCTTTCCCTTTATGATCTACATCTTCTCACTTGGATGTTTATTAGGGTGAAGATTACTTAATATCAGCATGCTATTGACATCTTAAATATCTGAGCTGTCACCTTATCTAACACATAGCAGTTTAAAAATCTTTTCCCACTTCTCTTCTCTTTATTCCTCCCCCTCCCCCTTTCTTCCCTATTGGATCCGTTCTGAGCTATACACGGATCGAAGAGACTTAAACTATGGAGCTTTAGGAATCATTGAGTGATTATGATCTGTGTTCCTTCTGGATATGAAGCGCATGTGTACATAACTGTGTGATTGCACTTATGGTGAATGTTGAATGTGGTTAGTTTACAGTGCCCAGGTGTCGCTTATAATTATTGTATACCGAGACTCAGCTGTTCAGCTATTTAAGCACGGAGCCGAAGGCACTGCGCATGCTCTGATGAAGCTTGGCAACAAGTGAAACGCGTAAGCGTCTAACCAACGCACTGGTGGGACATCGGACTCCACATACAGATGAGGAATTACCTCTAACCACACTGGATCACTCTATCTGATTCCAAACCACCAAGGTGAATTGTGCAGCCATTTTAGGGATAGAGCTCTCCCTCCAGTTACCAGACACACTACGTCTGGAAGATTTGGACCTCAAGGTGTACCGTACATCCTGACCGGAAGACAGCACTTACTGTCAGCAACGGATGAACACGCTGTATGATCGCTTCTCTACACTGAACTAGTGCGGCCATCGGGACTACTTGCGGGCTCTGGCATCCATCTAGAAAAGACGTCAAACGGTGAGCTGTTTAGTACTCCATCATTTAGGAGGTATGACCATCGCTCTCTACTGTTTGTTTCCTTGACAAGATGCAAGCCCGCTGCTTGATTCCTGCTGATAGCCTGTAAAAACTAGGATGTCCAATTAAATACACTGGTCGTTTTTGAGTTAGCCTCTTCCCAGGTGATATTCTGATGGAACTTTTCATAAATCACCAGCACCTGCACCTTGTTTAATGTATGCCGATGGGACAGTAACCTACTAATCTTTAGCTCAAATCTGGGAATTGAATTAATATATGTTAGACCCGGGTCTCGGACATTTGGCAACATGTGTGTAAGGATATGAGTGATTGATGTGCATGGAGTGAACCGGTGGCCACCAGTGCTTTATAGGACTACTGTTCTATTTTTAACTCATGGGTTGGAGATAGGTAAATTTTTGTTTATTTGGGATAATCAATAAAGATATTTAGGTATATATCGAATTGTCCTTGATTTGAACTGTCTTTTGGAGATCTATCCTCCCCCTCTTTTTTGTATAAGTCAGTGTAGTGCGTCCTCCTCACAGTGATCAGCTAAAGCTACAAGTTAGTGTAGTGCATCCTCTGAACAGTATTCAGCTAAAGCTACAAGATAGTGTAGTGCACAGTGTTCAGCTAAAGCTACAAGTTAGTGTAGTGCGACCTCTGCACAGTGTTCAGCTAAAGCTACAAGTTAGTGTAGTGCGTCCTCTGAACAGTGTTCAGCTAAAGCTACAAGTTAGTGTAGTGCGTCCTCTGAATAGTGTTCAACTAAAGCTACAAGTTATTTTAGTGTGACCTCTGCACAGTGTTCATCTAAAGCTACAAGTTAGTGTAGTGCGTCCTCTGAACAGTGTTCAGCTAAAGCTACAAGTTAGTGTAGTGCACAGTGTTCAGCTAAAGCTACAAGTTAGTGTAGTGCGTCCTCTGAACAGTGTTCAGCTAAAGCTACAAGTTAGTGTAGTGCAGAGTGTTCAGCTAAAGTTACAAGTTAGTGTAGTGCGTCCTCTGAACAGTGTTCAGCTAAAGCTACAAGTTAGTGTAGTACGTCCTCTGAACAGTGTTCAGCTAAAGCTACAAGTTAGTGTAGTGTGACCTCTGCACAATGTTCAGCTAAAGCTACAAGTTAGTGTAGTTCGACCTCTGCACAGTGTTCAGCTAAAGCTACCTGTAGAAGGTTGGTGGTGTTTTCCTGATCATATCACTACCACAGGCAGCTACATTATTTTAACGTTAGTGTAGTGCGTCCCCTGCACAGTGTTCAGCTAAAGCTACCTGTAGAAGGTTGGTGGTATTTTCCTGATCCTATCACTACCGCAGGCAGCTGCATTATTTTAATGTTAGTGTAGTGCATCCTCTGCACAGTGTTCAGCTAAAGCTATCTGTAGAAGGTTGGTGGTGTTTTCCTGATCCTATCACTACCGCAGGCAGCTACATTATTTACACGTTAGTGTAGTGCGACCTCTGCACAGTGTTCAGCTAAAGCTACCTGTAGAAGGTTGGTGGTGTTTTCCTAATCCCATCACTACCGCAGGCAGCTACATTATTTTAACATTAGTGTAGTGCATCCTCTTCACAGTGTTCAGCTAAAGCTACCTGTAAAAGGATGGTGGTGTTTTCCTGATCCTATCACTACCACAGACAGCTACATTATTTTAACATTGGTGTAGTGCATCCTCTGCACAGTGTTCAGCTAAAGCTACAAGTTAGTGTAGTGCGACCTCTTCACAGTGTAAACAGTCTAAAGCTACCTGTAGAAGATCCGCAGTGTTCTCATACTACAGGCAGGCAGTTGATTTTGCTAGCTGCAGTATCAGTATATATATCTATATATATATATATATATATATATATATATATATATATATATATATATATAGAATATATAGAATATATAGATAGATAGATAGATAGATAGATAGATAGATAGATAGATAGATAGATAGATAGATAGATAGATAGATAGATAGATAGATAGATAGATAGATAGAATATATATAGAATATATATATATCTATATATATAGATATATATCTATATATATAGATATATAGATATATATCTATATATATAGATCTATATCTATAGATATAGATATAGATATATAGATATAGATATATAGATATATAGATATATAGATATAGATATATAGATATATATACAGTATATATCCCAGCTTAGTGCAGCTACATCTCACTGCAGGCCATTAGTATGTCTGGAAGGCCAACAAGGAGAGGCAGACAGTCACAAGCCAATAAAAGAGGGCAAGCAGGCTCTGTGTCTAGAGGCAACAGTGCTGGTCATGGAGACGGTGCATCCTCAGCACGTGGCGGTGGGACATGCTTGACCTTTTTTTTATGCAGCTGGCCGTGTTGAGCTGCAAATGCGGAAGACTTGGTCGAGTGGATGACCAAGCTGTCCTCATCCTCCTCATCCTCTCTCACCCATGCTCAGGGTACTTTGTCTGGCAAAGCAGCTGCCAATGCGGCCTCTTCCCTCGGCTCAATGGCATCAGTCACTCTTTCCCTAGCCCCACCATGTCCTCCTAAGGAGTCCCTTGAACTGTTTGATCACAGTGTTGGGTACATGCTCCAGGAGGATGCCCAGCATTTAGAAGGCTGATGATGATACTGAGCTAGATGAAGGCAGTAACGTGAGCATGGACAGAGGGGGTGCCCAAGAAGGACAGCAATCTGGCAGTCATGCTCCCCCTGCTGCAGCATACTGCCAGGTTTGCACTAATGATGAGGAGGGAGGGGATGATGAGGTCACTGACTCAACGTGGGTGCCTGATAGAAGAGAGGAGGAGGAGGAGGCACATCACCAACGAGGCAGGATGCTCTCCAGGGGCCAGCCTAAGGGCAGCACACTGACTGCATAACAACGCAAAGCTCCGCATGTGCAGGGCACTGCTGTCTCTGCGTGTTATTTCAAAAGTTCTTTGGTGTGGGCCTTTTTTGAGACAAGTGCATTAGATTGCACCGCTGCTATTTGCAACATATGTCTCAAGCGTATCTCGCGTGGCCAAAACATCTCCTGCTTGGGCACCACATGCTTGACCAGACATGCAGTTCATTGGCAAGCGTATCTAAAAGACCCACACCAAAGAACAAAGAGGACCTCTCCTTGCTCCTCATCAGCTGAGATCTCCAACCCCACTATACCTTCAGTCCTCTCTGAGACCTGCACTGAGAGGAATGAAGGTGTAGAATTAGGTGTGTCACAGCCCAGTACTTGTGGGCAATCTGCTTTCGGTACACCGATATCAGATTGTACCAGGCAAATTTCCCTGCCCCAGCTGCTGCACCGCCAAAAGAAGTTCGCTCCCAGCCATCCACATGCCCAGCGGTTGAATGCTACCTTGGAAAAATTGCTAGCACTTCACCTGTTACCTTTTCAGTTGGTAGACTCTGCCCCCTTCTGTGCGTTTGTGGAATGTATGATTCCTCAGTGGCAGGTACCCAAACGCCACTTTTTCTCACGGAAGGCGATTCCGGCTCTCTACCGGCATGTGGAAAGCAATGTCCATGCCTCGCTGGACAGGACGGTCAGTGGTAAGGTGCATATTACTGCTGACTCATGGTCCAGCAGGCATGGACAGGGACATTACCTAAGTTTCACGGCGCATTGGGTGACTCTGCTGGCAGCTGGTAAGGATGCAGGACAAGGAGCAGTAGTGTTGAAGGTTGTTCCGCCATCACACCTCCAAAATGCCACTACTAATGATTCTGACACACCTCTCTCCTCCACCCCCTCCTCTTCTTCTTCCTCCATGGCCCCTTCCTGTGCTTTGTCCTCGGAACCAGCGGTGCTCTGTAGGCATTCAAGGGGCTACTCAAGTATGCAGGCCAAAAGATGCCATGCGGTGCTTGAGCTGGCGTGCTTGGGGGACAGGAGCCACACTGGGGCAGAGGTTCTGTCAGCTCTGCAGGGGTAGTTTCAGAGGTGGTTGATGCCATGCCAACTTAAGGCAGGAATGGTGGTTTGCGACAATGGCACCAACCTCCTCTCTGCCCTCCGACAGGGACAAATGACCCATGTGCCCTGTTTGGCTCACGTCCTTAACTTGGTGGTGCAGCAGTTCTTGGGCAGGTACCCAGGCTTACAGGATGTCCTGAGGCTGGCCAGGAAAGTCTGTGTGCATTTCCGCCGGTCATATAATGCCAGTGCTCGGCTGGCAGACCTCCAAAATTTAACCTGCCCAAGAACCACCTAATCTGTGACATGCCCACCAGGAGGAACTCAACTTTGGCCATGCTGCAGCGACTGCACATGCAGCAGAGGACCATCAATGAGTACCTGTGCGACTCTGGCACCAGGACAGGGTCAGGGGAGCTTGTTTTTTTTCCCCACGCCAGTGGGCCATGATCAGGGATGCATGCACTGTCCTGTCACCATTTGAGGAGGCCACGAAGATGGTGAGCAGTGACAGTGCATGCATCAGTGACACTGTCCCCCTTGTCCACCTGTTGGAGCACACGCTGCGTGGAATAATGGACAGGGCACTTGAAGCAGAACAGAGGCAGGAAGAGGAGGACTTCCTTAGCTCTCAAGGCCCCCTTTATCCAGACAGTGTTCCTGCATGCCCGCCAATCACACAGGAAGAGGAGGACGAGGAGGAGGAGGAAGATTGTGTCAGTATGGAGGTGGAGCCTGGCACCCAGCATCAGCAGCAGTCTTTAAGGGATCATTTACAGTCCCAAGAAACACATGGACTTGTACGTGGTTGGGAGGAGGTGGCTGCGGATCAGGTCGTCCTTAGTGACCCAGAGGACTCTGGACTGAATGCCTCAGCATACCTACGCTGCATGGCCTCCCTGATCCTGCAAAGCCTGCGGAAGGATCCTCGTATTCGTGGTATCAAGGAGAAGGAACAATACTGGCTGGCAACCCTCCTTGATCCACGATACAAGGGTAAGGTTGCGGACCTTATCTTGCTGTCGCAGAGGGAGCAGAGGATGAAATATCTTCAGGAGGCCTTGCAGAAAGGTCTGTGCAATGCATACCCAGAGACTGGGAGGTTACAAACTCCTGTTTCTGGACAACGTGTTGCTGAGGCTTCGGTCAGTCAAAGAAGGAGCGGTGGAGAAGGTGGCCATCTGACCGATGCGTTCAGACAATTTTTTGGTCCGCAGCCCCAAGGTATGATCGGTTCCAGCAACCATCGCCAGCGTCCGTTTTACATGGTGCAGGAATACCTAGGGGCAAGATCTGACTTGGACACCTTTCCCACCGAAAATCCTCTGGATTACTGGGTCTTGAGGATGGATCACTGGCCAGAGCTTGCACAGTATGCAATTGAGCTACTGGCCTGTCCTGCATCCAGCGTTCTTTCGGAACGCACATTCAGTGCTGCTGGAGGCTTTGTAACCAATCACAGGGTGCGTCTGTCCACCGACTCGGTCGATCGACTGACCTTCATAAAAATGAATCAGTCTTGGATCACCACCAGCTACCAAGCACCTGAATCTGATGTAACGGAATAATTTTTTTTGAAATGTCAGATCCCTTCAAAGACTGCCTATGCTGATGCTGAGTGACTATCTTGTTATATTGAGTAATTATCCTCTTTCTCCTCAATGATCATGATGATAGCTTGTAAGAACATTTTTGGTTCTGGGCGCCGCCAGTCCCGCCACCAGTGCCTAAGGCCCAATTTTTCAGCTCCTGTTCAACAGGGGCGTGTAATTACAATTTTTGATGCAATTCTTTGCAGCAGGGCTAGTTCCTGCGCTCCAACTAGAGTATCTGTGAGGGGTTGCAGTGTTGTGGCACCAGCACCAATGCCTAAGGTCCGATTTTTTAAGCCCCTGTTTAACAGGGGCATGTAATTACAATTTTTGATGCAATTCTTTGCAGCAGGGCTAGTTCCTGCGCTCCAACAAGAGTATCTGTGAGGGGTTGCAGTGTTGTGGCACCGGCACCAATACCTAAGGCCCAATTTTTCAGCCCCTGTTTAACAGGGGCATGTAATTACAATTTTTGATGCAATTCTTTGCAGCAGGGCTAGTTCCTGCGCTCCAACTAGAGTATCTGTGAGGGGTTCCAGTGTTGTGGCACCAGCACCAGTGCCTAAGGCCCAATTTTTCAGCCCCTGTTCAACGGGAACATGTAATTAGAATTCTTGATCTAATGTTTCACAGCAGGGACCGTTTCTGCGCCCACCAAGAGTATCTGTGAGGACTTATGCCCCAGACACACGGTCGGACATTGATCGGATATTCCTACAACAAAATCCATGGATTTTTTCCCAACGGATGTTCGCTCAAACTTGTTTTGCATACACATGGTCACACAACGTTGTCGGAATTTCCGATTGCCAAGAACGCGGTGATGTACACCATGTATGAAGAGACTAGAAAAGGCCAGTTCAGAACGAAGCGCGGCACCCTTTGGGCTCCTTTTGCTAATCTCGTGTTAGTAAAAGTTTGGTGAGAGACGATTCACGCTTTTTCAGACTCGTGGTTTTCAGATCGTTTTCTGCTGTTCAGTTTGTGCTTGTGGGTTTGTATCTGCTCTTCAGTACGTGCAGTCAGTTCGTATTGGAATTTTCTGTGCGATCTTGTCCACTCGTTGCTGTTTTTCAGGTCGCTCTTCACAGGCCTTGCTGTTCTTCAGTGTGTTCTGTTACTTCGTTCTGAGCAGCCAACCGTTTTCTAGCCATGTTGTGTATACGTACTCCTCGTAGAGTTTGTGCTGTGCGGGGGTTTGGTGTTGGGGTCCTTACCTTGACACAAGTTCAGTCCATGAACAGGGTGGCGAGGAGTTCAAGGACCAAGAACTGGTTGCTCCAGCGTGACCAGTTCTGTCATATGCCTTTGCTCCATGAGATCCGTGAGAATAATCCCGATGATTTCAGGAACTTTCTCTGGATGACGGACCCCATATTTCACCATTTGTTGGCTTTGCTGACCCCCTATATTAGCAAGCAGGATACCTGCATGAGGCAATCCATCACTCTGGAGCAGAGGCTAGTCGCCACCCTGCGGTACTTGCTGACGGGGAGAAGCCTGCAGGACTTGAAGTTCTCGACGGGCATCTCCCCCCCAGGCTCTGGGGATCATTATCCCGGAGACCTGTTCTGCCATCATCCAGGTCCTGCAGAAGGAGTATATGAAGGTAAGATTTTTATCCTTTAACATCACATTTCATTGTATTTAATGTTTGCTAATATATTGTATTTCTTTCCTCATTACCTAATTACCATGATTGTAATATGCTGTGAATGTCCCCTTTGTCCTCATGCATGCTGGATTTTTATGTAATTATTTTTTTCATACATATTTGCCTTCACTTACCTCCCCAGCATGGTCTCCTGGCCCTATATTCACCTCATGTAATCACTGAACAGTGTATTTTGTGAGCTCCTTAGTAGTGCTTTACCCTAAATACCCCCTAAAATGTTTAAAAAGGTGATTTGTGCTTTAAATTCAGGCAGAGTGCCAGAGGCTTTATTTTTTGGGTCCCCAAGTCATTTGGAACCCTCCCTCACCCCAACTGCTAAGTCAGCTGATACCAATTCTCTATCTATCCTCAATCATCTATCTGCTGACTTTGCCAAACCCATACACACTATACCCATCTCTTTTGTGGTCAGATGTATGGATGAATTCCCAAAAACATGTAGTGCAAGGGCCTGCCTGTATACTTTCAAATGGTACTGTTTCAAGTTTTTGTATACTATTATTTTCTTGATAGGTAATAGCAGAATGTCCAAATGTGCTAAAATGTGTACAGTGTGTATTTATATCTTTGTATTATGACACTTCTTACCTGTCCAGTGGGCTATCAATAGTGTAAGTAAGGAGGGGCTGGCCAAAGTAATACACAGTATATAAAGTAATACACATTATTTAGGCATTCATCTCTCAATGAAGTGGAGAGGGTTACCTGTCCAAGAGCTCCCCCCCTAAAATGTTAGAAATGGCCCATGAGAGGGTGGGGGGAGGGGGAATCTGTTAGGTGGACCTTATACCTTGGTCTTTCCAAACTCCCTAAAGTAAATGTTATACTAATGTTGGCCAAGAATGTTTGTGTCTAATCTGCTTTCCTTGTTTAGGTGCAAAATGATTATTTTTTTTTCTTGTTTGACTCCACAGTTTCCTTCCACCCACAGGAATGGCAGACTGTGGCCTCCCACTTTGCCCAGCGGTGGGACTTTCCTAACTACGGAGGGGCAATTGATGGGAAACACGTCCACATCGTCCCACCACCCAACTCGGGGTCATACTATTATAATTATAAGGGGTTCAATAGTATTGTGATGTTGGCAGTGGTGTCGGCTACTTACAAGTTCCTGTATGTGGACGTGAGGAAGAATGGCTGGATGTCCGATGGTGGAGTCATCGCCCAGACGGAGTTCTCCAGGCGTCTCCAGAATGGCAGCTTGGACTTGCCACCTCCAGAAGACAATGTGGAAGGACTCCCATTCGTCTTCTTTGCTGATGAAGCGTTTGTGCTGGGGGACCATCTTATGTGGCCATTCCCGATGAGGACCCTCACCCCTGACCAGAGGGTTTTTAATTACCGGCTGGCCAGAGCCAGAAGAGTGGTGGAGAACACGTTTGGAATCATGGCCAGCTGGTTCCACCTATTTCTTACACCCATACACATGACGGAGTACAAACTGAATCATATTATCCTGGCGTGCTGTGTTCTACACAACTATTTATGGCAAACTATGCTGGCTCAGTTGAGCCTGAGGCCGAAATTCATAATGAACCAACCCTGATGGCGCTTGAAAGTGCCCATCCTGGCTTGCCCCGCCTGAGTGCCCATGAGGTTCGTCTAAGATACCTTGATTACTTTGCGGGTAGGGGGGCCATCAATATGCCAGACAATGTCTGAAATGTTTTTAAAATAAAAAATCATTTGAACTACTAAAATCTTTGGTGACATTTATTGCTTGTGTTTCTTTTAATTGACCCTGACAGAAATGTGGTGAGTCCTGAAAATGGCGTGATTGTGTAACATTACAAAGCACTGTTGGGTGTTATTTAGTAAAGGCAAAGACACTTTGCACTACAAGTGTACTTGAAACTGCACTTGTAGTGCAAAGTGGATTTTCCCTTAGGAAATAACCCTCATTGTCACAGAAAACACCAATTTGAGCATAACAAAATTTTTGGAGTGTTCAAACAATAATCCACACATTCTTGATCCACATCAATCTTTTTAATACCAGCACAATCACATGTGCATTTATAAAAGGTTTTTAAAACAAACCAACATGTTTGTTGTATAACAATTTTTGGGGTCACATTACTAAAAGTAGAAATGTCCATTTAAAATAAAGCAGGCATGTTTAAAACCAACAAGAAAGACACAAATCTTGAACTTACAAAGTTCAACTTTTCAAGAAATTGAAGGCAATATCAGACATGAGTATTTATAAACTGTGTTTGATATTGCGTTCAGATGGGATGAAGTCACCCCTGGAAAAGCCAAATTTTGAAGATGCACACAAATTGGTGAATGTCAACATGTGCTAGCTGCCATCATAGGGGATCAAGGGATGTTTTTTTGGGGGTGCAACCCCTTCCTCCCATCTACTTTGTTATTGAGGAAGGGGTTGCACCCCCCAAACATGTCCATTGATCTCCCGTGATGGCAGATAGCACATGTTGACACACTGTGTGCATCCTCAAAATTTGGCTTTTCGAGAATATGTCAAAAAATGTTTGAAATTTTTAGAGCCCAAAAAGCACAAAAAAGGAAGGGATTTGGAGGGGTTTTAAACTCTCCCTAAAACATCAATGATGTTCTTCATTTTTTTTGAACATCATTGATGTTTTTCTGAATGTTTTCCAAGTCCCTATTATACCCCATGATCTCCCCGATCAGGATCTGTGCACTTTCAGAGGTGAAATGATCTGGATCCACAACATCACGATCACTTAAAAAGATAGAAACAAAAACACACCATGTATTATAAATATGCCGGCATCCATCTCTTACCTGAGCCTGTGGTCGCAGACACTCACCTGTTGTGGTGACAATTTCCACCACATTTCCTTCCTCCTCCTCCTCCTGTTGTGTTTGGTGGGTCTCCACTCCTTCCTGAGGTGGGGGGTCTGCTGTTTCCTTGAATGAGGGGTGTCCTCCCAGTCTTTTATCCCCTATGTAAAAAAAATAGGTATACTTAGCACACAGATATTTGATGGCAGAAATAGGAATATGAAACATTGCTTGGAAGTGGGTACAATTGTCTATTTTGGCAGAGTTCCAAGATTAAGAAATGTTTTTGTCCTTTGTCAAGCTTGAATACTTACCTGTTTTTTACAAGCTTCACAGATGGAGTCACCACTATAGTATATACTGGAGCACCTGTGTGGGACCCCCTAATAAAAAGGGTGTTCTGGTGTTCCACACTAGTGCTCCAGCGTCCAGATGTGAAAACTGCTGCTGAGTGTCCTCTCCTTACCCAGAATCTAGTTTGCATTTCATTCTAGTTACAAATCCATCTACACAACCAAATTATTTTAAGAGAAGTAGGCCATAAAAAATCTATTCAAATGCATATGGCCAAAAAAATGGTGTTTTCTAGGTCGAACGAACAATGTTTCATACGAACGAATAATGTGCCCATGAACATGAAAGTTGCCATTTTAAACTGTACAACAGTTAAGAAAAGCACATGGAGCAGCACGAACGTAATAAACATAAAGAATAGGAACACAGCACAACTACTTACTTTTTTGCAGCACTCTCCTGATCCTTCTGTACTGCTCGTGCTCCCTTAATTTCAGGTCCAACCACCACTTCCTGAGCTGATCCTTGGATCGTCGTACCCCAAAATTCCGGTGCAGACTCTTGACTACTTTCGCCATGATCTTGGTCTTTCTGACATTGGGGTTGGGGTAAGGTCCATACTTCCCATCATAGTCGGCCTTCTTCAGGATGTCCACCATCTCCAACATCTCCCCAAAGGACATATTTCATGCCTTAAATCTTCTCCTCCGGGATCGGGACGTTTCAGACTCCGGGCTTTCCTCCTCCTAGTTGCTGTAATTAGCACGCACCTGCTGTGTCTCCGCCATGTGCTCTTCCCCCACTGCGCCGAACGAGAAGGGGCAGGGAATAGACTAAAAAGAACGTCAGGGGCGGGCGGAGTTTAACGCATGCGCAGTGTATATAAAGCGTAAAACGCGTGCGTAGTACGTACAATCTGTGAGCGGAGGAAGGAGTATCGGAGGCGGCGATCGTGATAACGAAGGTAAGATCTAAACTTGGGCCTATACTGCTTCTAGATTGAGGCCTATATTGTAACAAGATTAGGAGAGTTTCGCCTGACATTAGGGTTTGTCTTGTGTCTTGCAGATAAAATGGATGGCTTCAATGACCACAACTTCCTCCCACTGTTCATAGACAAGTACAGGAAGCTGCCCTGTCTGTGGCAGGTGAAACATCTACATTATAATCATAAACAAAAGAGGCAGACAGCGCTGGAGTTGGTGAAGCCAGTGGTCTCCACGGCAACCATCCCCAACCAACCATTTAAAAGCCAAAATTGGCCATCCACAAGCATACGTACAATACTCAGGATTCCGTTCAGATCCCCTTCCCATCTCCCGTGGAACCAGACAGGGTTGCCCCCTATCTCCCTTATTATTCGCCTTAGTAATAGAACCCCTGGCAGCCTTGATCAGAGCAAACCCTAATATCCGTGGTCTGGAGGTGGCTTCTACCACACACAAATTATGCCTTTTTGCAGACGATGCATTATTGTTTGTTACGTCACCGCATACTACCTTACCAAACCTCATGCTTATCTTAGATAAGTTTGCTTTAGTCTCCGGATTAGAAGTCAACCAAACGAAATCCAAAGCCCTCAATGTGTCATTACCACAAACTGATCTTGAGCTACTTCGCCAAAACTATCCTTTTAATTGGTCCACCACATCAATATCCTACCTGGGAATTAAATTGACCAGCGACCCACTTAACTTATTCCACTCCAATTACCTCCCAATGCTAACCCAACTCACTTCTTTGCTTAACTCCTGGCAGCTCTTATGTGTCTCCTGGCTTGGACGAGTGGCGGCTGTGAAAATGTCCCTGCTACCAAAACTACTGTATCTATATAGGGTACTCCCGATTGCGACCCCCCCTTACTACCATAGGACCATACAAAACCGAGTTTTTAAATACATTTGGGGCCTCACTAAACCTAAAGTGGCTAGACCGGTTTTACTCCGTCATAAGCTTAGTGGAGTTCTTGGTATACCCAACTTTTTACATTACTACCATGTAGCCCACCTGGCCCAGTCTATTCTATATCATTCTAAGACTCAAACTCCGCTCTGGGTCAGCCTTGAGGCCATAGACCTACACCCAATTACACTAACCAATCTGCTTTGGCTTCCCCTTGCAGCACGTGGCACTATAACCAACCCAATAACACAATGCACCCTCAAACTTTGGGATAGATTGAGAATCCCTTTCAAATTGATATCTTCACACTCCCCACTTTTATCCTTTTTAGGCCATCCGTTGTTCTACCCAGCATACACTGAACCAGCCTTATTCCAAGCCTGGGCCCGTGCGGGTCTGACTCGTATTTGTGACATAATCAACGGTGACGCTATAAAATCTTTTCCGGATATACAAGCGCAAGCGCACCTTTCACCTAGAGAGTGCTTCCGTTACCTCCAAATTGCTCATTTTGTCAAAACGAATGTAAAATCTAGCTCTGGGCTAGATACCCTAACTGAGTTCGAGAATATGTGCGACTCGGACCCGCATAAACCAGGTCTTATCTCTCGCCTTTATACTCACCTCACGTCGCCACCCTCAATTCTCCCCACCTACGCGCAGCACTGGTCTAAAGACTTAAATATCAACCTAGAAACAGATGACTGGACATCCATTTGGACTAACACGAAAAACTCATCCCAAAATGTTGTTGCCTCTGAAGCAAACTACAAAGTACTCATGCGATGGTACCTGGTCCCATCTAGAATTGCCAAATTCCTTCCTGAGTATCCCCAGAGTTGTTTCAGGGGTTGCAAGGATAAAGGAACACACATTCACATCTGGTGGACATGTCCACTGGTGCAATGTTTCTGGGCAGCAACATTCCAGATGGCTTCTACCCTCCACCAAGTCACTCTAGAACCTAACCCAACTATAGCCCTACTTAACCTCATACCGCAAGACTACACCAGAGCCCAACGTCGTCTCCTCCTCCACCTATTTACAGCAGCCAAGCAAACAATAGCTAAGGCCTGGAAGACACCTGCACTTAGCATAACTGAAATGAAAAATAGGATTACACAGGCAATGATACACAGTAAAATTGAAGCAACTATTCTGGATAAAGTCCCGCAGCACTTCAGAACCTGACAACTGTGGATAGAACACTTCTTGCCCTCAGATATGGACAAGAGCCTACTTGAACCCTGAGATAGCTCTAAGAACCATTTACGATTTTTGAAACTACACCGGTGCCCGCGCGACTCGACCGACCCACCACCCCTTCTCAGCTCTCCCTCACTTCATTCTTTCTGTTCCCCTTCCCTCAACGCTCTTCTGTCTCCTTTCGCTCTCTCCTTTACTCAACCCCGATAACTATTGGTGTTATACTCTGTTTCTTCTCCTTTTTCATTTTGTTGAGTTGGTCTCGGCTGTTTTCGTGACCGACCCCATGAATATTATCTTTAGCAGTGCATTGTGACTAAATTAGGGACCCTGGTTCCTCTTAATGTTAGCATGTTCAGCCTCATTGGACCCTGAACCACTTGACAGAGTATCTAATGTTTGTAAGCTTTTTTCTTTCTTATAACATCATTATTTCGACTTGTTAAGGTGCATATTGTTTTTATGTACACAATATCCTGTACTGTAAAGCTTGTAACAGACGCTTGTTAATTACCAATAAAAATATTTGAACAGAAAAGCCAAAATTGGTGGCCTGAGGAGCACTTATCTTAGGGAGCGCAAGAAGGTCACAGATTCCCAGAGATCCGGAGCTGCAGCAGATGACGTTTATGTCCCCAGGCTGTGGTACTATGAGAGACTGCAATTTCTGTCAGACCAGACTAAAGTCAGGGAATCCCTCTCAACCCTTCCTTCCACTCTTCCTTCCACCCTACTTTCCACCCCAGCTGAGGCTTCCGATGTCCAACATGGGACTTCCAGCCAGGAAGAAGTGGAGGAGCCCAGCTGGAGTCAGGTATAGCATTGTTCTGCAGATTTCTGGTCAATAAATAAATGATGTTTGCTAGATGTTATTATTGATCACTAATTGCTGATTTAATAAAGTGTTTTACATATGAATAGACAGTAGTGGGCAAAAATAATTGGCACAAGAATGAAAAATGCTGGGCTCAGAATGATCATCTGTTATATTTGTTAACATTCAATTTGCAACAATCATGAGGTGAAAATTGTGTTTGATTGATGAATAAAAAACTAAAACTATGTCCCTTTTTCATACACAGGAAGACCTCAGCCAGGACAAGGCTGTGGAATGTGCCACACAGGAGGAGGCTGTGGAATGTGGCAGCCAGGAGGAGGCGGGGGTTAGTGGTAGCCAGGAGGAGGCAGGGCTAAGTGGCAGCCAGGAGAAGCCTGGGCCCAGTAGGAGCCTAACAGAATCGCAGGTTCCTCCCCTCCGCCTTCCAAACAAAAGACCCAGGAAGAGGAGTCACATGCAGGATTCAGCACTCAGGCTGATTCAGGAGGCTTCTGCATCCCTCAGAGCCACCCCCACTCCTGAAGAGGCCTTTGCCTGCATGGCTGCCACAAAACTGCAGGGCATGCAGGAGGGCCAACGCCTCCTGTGTGAGGACCTTCTTTATAAAGTCTTAAGTAAGGGGGTGAGGGGCGAAATCACACCCAATACCCACCTGAGTGAGTTGGACCATCCTCCTCCTCCTGCCACAACTCCACCACCACAGCCACAGCGTGGAAGGAAGAGTGGAAGGAAGACCAGAGAGTGATGGCCTGGGTTCAGTCTGGTCTGACAAAAGATGCAGGCTCTTGTATGACCACAGCCTGGGGACATAGATGTCATCTGCTGCTTTCATGATCTCTGGGACTTCTGGACCAGACTGCACTCCCTTAGATATGGACTCCTCAGGCCACCAATTTTGCCATGAAATAATTAATGTGTGCCCTGGGGGCCAAAGGCTTCACCAATTTCTGCTGTTTCTCCAGCGTTGCCTCCCTCTTTGTTTGGTTATGACCCCTTAATAAAGGAATTTTTGTTTCAATTATACTCACCTATGTGTGTTTTCCTTCAAAAAGGACAGTTTGTTTGTGAGGAGGCAGGTACATTTCAAAAATACAATGTGAAATTAACAAGAGACACCAACAACAACCAATCTCCTTGAGATTAAAGATTAAATAATACCAGATAATAATGGTGTTGTGGTAACTTGACACACAAAACACACACAAAAATATTCAGAATCTAAAATTAAAAAAAAAAATTAACAAGATCAGGCTTGAAAACAATACAAACCAAAAAAAAAAAAAATTATATATATTTTATTTTTTCCGATGTGACAAATCTAAATATATTGATGAAATCATGATAAATAATAAAGAAAGAAGTTTGTGAGAAGTCTGTGTGAATATGAGCAGCAAAAATACTTAATTCTTCTAGCATTATAAAGAAGAACAGAGTGCGCTGTATTAAACAATTTTAAACATTGCAGCCTGACGAAAGTGCTATATCCATTCCGAATGCTAATTTTACCAGACCGAGCTGTGCCATCTCGGAATTTCTTCTGAGCATGCGTGGCACTTTGTGCGTCGGAATTGGCCACACACGGTTGGAATTGACGCAATCGGATTTTGTTGTCGGAAAATTTTATAGCCTGCTCTCAAACTTTGTGTGTCGGAAAATCCGATGGAAAATGTCTGATGGAGCCCACACACGGTCGGAATTTCCGACAACAAGCTCCAATCGCACATTTTCCGTCGGAAAATCTGACCGTGTGTACGGGGCATTACAGTTTTGTGGCACCAGCACCACCACCAAAGGCCCAATTTTTCTGCCCCTGTTCAACAGGGGCATGTAATTACAATTCTTGATCTAATATTTCACAGCAGGGCCCTGTGAGGGCTTACAGTGTTGTGGCCACAACAACACCTAAGGCCCAAATTTCTGCTGAGTATATAGGGCAGGCCCCTACTTTCAAACATCCAACTTACAAACGACTCCTACTTGCAAACGGAAGGAGACAGCAGGAAGTGTGATGAAATCTACCCTTAGGAAGGGAAATTCTCTCCTGTAAGAGTTAATATGGGAAAACTTTTCTCCTTTCCACTGATGCTTTATCACCAATCCTTGTTTCATAAAAAACGCCAAATTTTCAAAAAACATTTGTCATTGGGACAAAAAGTGAGGTGAAATCTTCTGAAGAGGAGCACAGACAGCAAAACAAATGTCACAGGGGTGATAACCCTTCCCTATGTTTTCCAAACAGCTTAAAATAGATTTTTTGGCTGGAGCTAAACACGTTAAAAATGTACCAGTTCAAAATTACAAACAGATTCTACTTAACAACAAACCTACAGTCCCTGTCTTGTTTGCACCGTCTGTATACTGCTGTTCAGAGTATATGGGGCCTGGGGGCCCCACACCTGTCCTTTTTTTATTTGGGTGCGGGGTTCCCCTTAATATCCATACAAGACCCAAAGGGCCTGGTAATGGACTGGGGGGTACCCATATCGTTTGTCTCACTGATTTTCATCCATATTGCCAGGACCCGATATTACATTAAAGCCGCAAGCAGTTTTAAATGACTTTTTTCCTTTAAAAATGACATTTTGTGCAGGGACTGTTCTAAGCACAGGAAACACGCGCCACTTTACAGGCATACTATTGACACCCCTCAGGTACGATATTTAATGGAATATTTAACTTTTTTTTTTTTTTTACTTTAAGCATCATTAAAATCACTGCTCCCGAAAAAACAGCCGTTTTTAAAAGTTTTGTTTACATTGATACATGTCCCCTGGGGCAGGACCCGGGTCCCCAAACCCTTTTTAGGACAATACCATGCAAATTAGCCTTTAAAATGAGCACTTTTGATTTTGAACGTTCGAGTCCCATAGACGTCAATGGGGTTCTAACATTCGTGCAAATTTTCGGTCCGTTCGCAGGTTCTGGTGCGAACCGAACCGGGGGGTGTTCGGCTCATGCCTACTATACATGTACATTGAAAGAGCTGATCACATTGGCCTCTGTTCCATGTAGGAACTGGACAGTCTATTACTGGTGGTCTCCTGCTATTGTCTGTGTATTAAGCGGTTACGTGTTTTCTGCAAAGCATGTCTGTCCCAATGCTAAATAACTCACCTATTCTCTGTCTGCTAGTAAACCATTGTGGGTTGTGTTTATACTTGTAATAATGTGTATTGTTTTTAGTGAGCTTGAAGTCGGAAAGTCTGACCTGGAATGAGACCTCTGAGTCATCCAGGTAGCTAATTAACGTAATGTTTATAGTATATGTCTGTTGTTGTAATTATTATCCTGTGTGCAGTTTGTATTGTTGGGATAATATGATCAGGAGGGGGATGTCCTCCTGTGGGGTATATATTTTGTGTGTTTGTCCAAATAAATGAGTTCCAGGTTCATACAAGCTATTGTCAGCTAGTCTTGTATGATCAGTTATAATATCTGATCTCTATGATAAGACTGAAGGAAGCGGTGAACTGACGGAAGCATTCAAGCAGAGTGTGGGACGGAGTCTGTTACAGTAAGCACTGGGGTGGAGAAGAAGGTTGAAAGTAAAAAGAATTTGAGGCCAGAGGACACTAATGTGAGCAGGAAGTGTAGAAGGAGCAGAAATGGTGGAGAGTAGTAGAAATGTGCAAAAAAGAAACATTTGTTTTGTTTCAGATAGCTTCCCCCTATCCATTTACCAATAAAGTGTACAAAGTGAATAAAGACAGTGCACAAGTTGTTGACAATTCCTTTATTAAAAATAAAAAACAATGTTTCCCGATGTAGATCCATTGTCAATCACGATGCCCACTGCACCGAAAAAAAATCTCCACACGTGACGAAGACTGACGGCCAAATGCCTTCTCCGCTGGATGCCACTTTTTAAATAGGTAAGGGGTGGGGCCACCAGGTGATGTCACCCGGTGGCCCTGCTCCATGTGACATCACCAACTGGTGCATGCTGGGCCGGTGATGTCACAAGGGGATGGGACCAGCAGGAGACATCACCAGGTGGCCCCACCCTTTACCTATTTAGGAACGGTCACCTGGCGGAGGAGGCATTCAGCTGTCAGCCATCAACCAGTGCAGATTGTTTTTTTTACGGGTCTAGAAGTGTGGTGGGCATCGTGATTGATGATAGATCTACATCGGGGAACCTCATTTTTTAAATAAAGGACTTGTCAAAAACTTGTCTAGTGTTTTTATTTATTTTTGACAGTTTCACCCCATACTCATTCACATGGGGGGATCTAGGGGCCCCCTTGTTAAAGAGGGCTTCCAGATTCCCTTACACACCCTGCCCACAGCCTGCCATAACCACCATCCCAGGGTTGTCGGGAAGAGGCCCTTGTTCCCATCAACATGGGGAGTGGGTGCTCTGGGGTGGGGGGCTCTGAGCACCCACTCCCCATGTTGAGGGCATGTGGCCTGGTATGGCTCAAGAAGGGGGCTGCTCGCTCACCCCCCCCCCGTCCTGGCCTGCCAGGCTGCATGCTTGGATAAAGGTCTGGTATGGATTTTGGGGGTGATACCACACCATTTTTTTTTTTTACATTTCAGAGTGGAGTTCCCCTTAAAACCTATACCAGACTTAACGGTAACCATCAATGAGTGCAGAGCATTTTTTTTTTCAGCGTCCGTCGCGATTGTCCTACATCAGGGGACATTTTTTTTTTTTAATGTTGTCAATGTTTCTAGTGAGTCAAATCACATTTATATTACTTTTGCATGAAACCACATTACCCTTTGTCAGATAATAGGAGGTTCTGGTGATCTGAAAGAGGCTGACATGATCTCATGGAGAATGGAAGTAATGGAAGTAAGCTAATAGAATACGACTTTCTGTGCAGCAATCACTGATGACAGTCAGGAGCCAGTAAATAGTGAGTTCAACACTGATAGTGGTCTGCACTGGGAGAAAAGAGTTGAAATATTATAGTAATATACTGAAATTGTGAAATTGCATGTCTGGGTTATTAATCCACTGTTTCAATATGTAGCCTGTGCCACATGACTATGGTAATTAGGGTGTTGTTCAATTGTGTTTTTTACGCTATAGGACCCTGTCCAATTTTGTCCATTATCTAATGGATGGATCTAATTTGCTCCAAAAACACATTTTGTCCTGATCACTATTGGCATCAGATAACTCTCTGCTCAAAAGCCTGTGCTTATATAGCCCTTTTAAATCATTCTATATACCAGTTCATATTAAGATAATACCTCATTGTAGTAGCTCTTATGATAAGGAACTCTTTCCATACACATAGGCTAAATCTCTTTTACTCTACCTGTAAAGAGTGTCCCCATGTCTTCTGTAATGACAGGAGGATCAACTTTCCTATGAGTTTACTATATGGAACATATATTTTTTTTCAAGGGTCTGTACCCCTCCTTAATCACATCTTCTGATGGAAGAATACATTAGTTAATTCTTCCTCACTGCCAAGTCACATTCAAATGAGTGCACTGCACTGTTTGTAGTTCAATATCCTTTTTGTATACTGGTGTCCAAAATTGAAATGCATATTTAAAATATAGTCTTACTGAGGGGGGCAGGAGGCGGAGCCTAGCAGAGCAGACATGCATTGTTAGAGCTCCACACCGCTGAGGAGAGAAGAGAAGGACAAAGCGGAGCCTGCAGGCTCAAAAGGTATCCATTTGAACCTTTTTGCCCCAGGGAACAAACTGTGAAAGTTTGGGCAGGAAATATGGTACTGGGAGGAAACCGTGGCAGAAACAAAAATCACCTCACAAAGAGCTCACAGGCACTCACTGCAGCTGAAGCAGCTCCAGTCACCTCACAAGATACAGCATCAGGGCGCTCTCACAGACAGAAAATGTCACAGCAAGACTCTCCATTTGAGTCAGATACAGAACAAATCCTCTCACAAACTTCTCCACAAGCCTCCTCAGTATCCCCAGTAATATTATTACAATTTGAAAAGATGCTTCATAAGGCTTTAAAACAAACCTCAGACCAAATAACAAAAAGCCTAACCAAAGAAATAAGAGAGCTGGGAAACCGCACCGCAGCCTTAGAAATAAAAATGGATGAAATTGAAATTACAACCCAAGAAAATATAACAGAATTGGAACAATTAAAAAAAGAGAATTTAATACTTCAAACTAAGCTCGAAGATTACGAAAATAGAGCCAGACGTTCAAACTTGCGCATAAGGGGAATACCTGAAACTGTGACAGACCTGCAATCTACTATTACTGCTCTATTACAAGAACTAAAGCCAGATATCCCTATTGAACGTTTAGAACTGGACAGAGTACACAGAGCCCTCACAGCCAAAAAGAAAGATGGACCCCCACGTGATATAATCACAAAATTTCATTATTACAGAACGAAAGAACAAATACTAATTGCTGCAAGAGAAAAAAAGGAACTTAATTTTCAAGGACACAATTATCAAATTTTTGCTGACCTATCCCAACTTACTATTACTAAAAGACGATCCATGAAACCCCAACTAATGGAACTGCAACGCCACAACATTATGTATCAATGGGGCTTCCCCTTTTCAGTCAGATTTAACTACCAAGGTACAATTTACAGAAGCAGATCAGCAGATGAACTACAACAAACCCTTTTAAAATTAAATCTGACAGAACCCACAAGCAGGAACACTCCCACACGCAGAAGAATGGCGTCATCTTCACCTTCAGGCAGCACCCAGAAAATTTCAGAACAAAATGGGAATCATCATTCTCACAAAAGAGGCCGTTATGCCACATCATCCATGGACCAAGAAGATTCAATGGACTGACATCCTAATTCCTGATATCTCTTCATTTATTATACTAAGAGATGGTTCTCTATAAAAAACCTATATTTATAACTGAATGTAACTGCATTCTGATAGTCACACACTGTGTGGGATCATGTTACATCCCAGTTATATTTCTTATTACTTCTGATTCATATAGCCTTAGAATATATAAGTGAAATAAGGAAATTCTTGTTCAGTTATATATTATCAGGTAATAACAATAGATTTATTACTTTTTAGGACAAATATGTTCAATAATCCAGAAGTAATGGAAGCTTTTTCTTTCTTTTCTTAAAACAAATATATTATTACCTAACTAGTTCCTAGAATTATGTTTTTGTTTATTCTAATCTGAAGCAATACAACCTCAATTTTATGAGTTAACATATATAAACAGTTACATATGAATAAAATATGTAATTGTTTACTCTAAAAGGGTTAAAATCCCAAAATAATTCAAACTATCTTCATCAATACCAAAGTTATTAACAGTACCTTTCTAACTGAATTATTTAGCCTAGGGCAAGACTAACCATATACAACCACCCTGGAATAAATAATTTCAACAAAAACTATATTCTGCACTCCAATTAATGAAACATCATTTTGATGTCTTTTGACATAGCACTTCTCTCCTGTAAGCGGAAGATCCGTGTACCACCATTAGCCCTCCTCATTCTCCCAACCATATTATGTGGGAGTGTGACGAAGGCACTTATTCCCCTGAGAGAGATATTTATTCTCTTTCACGGATAAATTGTGATTACTTGCAAAAAATTATTTATACAATGTATCATCTAATCTCATATGTTTTTTGTTTACTCTTTACTCCGGAATTCACTGGTTTCTTTTCTATCTATTCATCTCTTCAGTCCACACAGGTTGATCTGTGCAGTCAGCTCTGCATAACAAAAAGTAAGTCAAAACTATTTGATCTATTGCCATGGCACCACTGAATATACTTTCCCTGAATGTTCAGGGAATAAATGTCCCTCAAAAAAGGACCAAAGCCTTCCGTACTTTCCATAACAAGAAGGCTCACATAGTATGCCTCCAAGAAACACACTTCACCAAAGATTCTACTCCAAAATATATTTCTCCTTTTTATCAACAAATTTACACGGCTTCTGCCTGTACCAAGCAAAGGGGAACTCTAATTGCATTTCACCGATCCACACCATTCACCTTATCATCAGAAATTAAAGACCCAGAAGGTAGATACCTGATACTCATGGGTTATATAATGGATACAGCAATCACGGTGATTTCCTACTACGCTCCTAACAAACAACCTACACCATTCCTCTCACATATATTACAAGTGATTAATACACACAAAATAGGAACAGTGATAATGTGTGGGGATTCGAACCAGGTCCTCCTCCCATTTCTGGATAAATCACCTTTTACACCATCCAAAATAACCTCTAGATTACCTTTTTCTCAACTTCTTTCCAAATACAATCTGGTAGATTCATGGAGAGAAAGTAACCCAATGAAAAAGAAATTCACTTATTTCTCGCACCCTCATCAAACCTTCACCAGAATAGATCATATTTTTCTAACAATAGGAATGATACCAGAAATTATTGCATCAGATATAATTCCGATTCCGTGGTCTGACCATAATGCAGTATACACTACTATAGCCTCAGCCATACCAAAAGCGCATGACCCAACGTGGTACTTACCGGACATAATGCTCAAACACCCACTACATCAGATGGCCATTGAACAAGCTTTAAAGGAATACATATCAATTAATAACACAACAGACATCTCCCCAATAACACTGTGGGAAGCTCATAAGCCTGTCTTGCATGGTACAATACAAAGACAAATGGCACTATTTAAACGGGAACGCAAAAATCTAGCAAAAAAACTAGAACTCAATTTTAATGCAGCCTATATATCATTTCAAGATAATCCATCTCAGAGTACAAAATCTCATCTGGAAAAATCTAGATTGGAATACGATCTATTTCTCACTGAGTCAGTTGATAAATCCCTCAAACGCTCCAAACACAATTTCTACATGAATACAAACAAACCAGGTACATATTTGGCTCGGGCATTAAATTCAACTAACAAATCTTTCAAACCAATACGTTTGAAATTATCAAAAAATGTTTACACTTGTAATCCAGTTAAAATAGTCCATAAATTTCACTCACATCTCGCAACTTTATACAAGACAAACAATGAATTTAATCCTACAGAAGCTGAATCCTTCTTCTCAAAAATAACCTTACCTGAGTTATCTCAGAATCAAAAAAGCAGTTTGGATGAGCCTATAACTATAGATGAAGTTGCTAACGCCATAAAAGACCTAAAACTTAACAAAAGACCAGGCCCAGACGGCTACTCTGCTTTATACTATAAAACATTCTCAGAAATACTCTCTCCCATTCTCACTGAAACTTTTAACAAACTTCTAGATGGACATTCTTTTCGGCAAGAAACACTAATGGCAATTGTTTGTATGATCCCAAAACCCCTTTCTGATGATACTTCCTGTGTGAATTATCGGCCTATCTCTCTGTTAAACCTCGATATTAAATTATTAGCAAAAATAATAGCAAAACGCCTCAATAGCATTATAGGAAAATTAATACATAGAGATCAAGTAGGCTTCATGACAAATAGACAGGCAGGCGATAATATACGCAGGGCAGTGTTATTGGCACATATTGCTAAAAAACGGAAAATCCCTTTATGTTTTCTATCTCTCGATATTAAGAGGGCATTTGACACAGTATCCTGGCAATATATGCAATATTCATTACAAAAATGGGGTTTTGGACCCCACTTTTTAACATGGATCAAAGCATTATATAATAAACCCAAAGCCTATATAAAATATGCTGGATACAAATCTGAAGCCTTTAATATCGAAAGAGGTACCCGACAGGGTTGCCCATTATCTCCCTTATTATTTGCCCTTATACTCGAACCCATGGCCCAATACATCAGAACAAACCAAACTATAACTGGCATTGAAGTAGGAGGTATTACACACAAATTATGTATATTTGCAGACGATATATTACTTTTTCTATCATCACCACAGGTCTCTGGTCCTAACTTAATACCAGCTCTTGATGGATTTGCAGCCCTATCCGGCCTTATGATTAATCCTAAGAAATGCCTAGTGCTTAATATTTCACTCACAAACATGGAATTGATCCCGGCTAGGGCTGCACTCCCATTCACATGGGCAGAAAAATCAATCCCATATCTTGGAATTCATTTAACAGCATCTCATTCTGACTTATTCTCAACCAATTATCCTCCTGTATTAAGACAGATCACAAATCTAATAAAACAATGGTCGCAACTTCCTTTATCCTGGATAGGGAAGATTAATGCAATCAAAATGACTATTCTACCCAAATTGCTTTATCTATTCAGAGTCCTCCCTATTCCAATTCCTTCCTATTTTTTGAGAATAGTACAAAAAAGAGCAACTTCGTTTATATGGGGCTCTTCTAAACCACGTATACCTATACACACACTACATCTTCCCAAAAATAAAGGAGGCCTGGGATACCCTCATTTTACTAACTACTACAGAGCAGCACATTTGGCCAGTCTGTCCAAATACCATGCAAAACAGGAAATCCCATTATGGGTATTTATAGAGGCTTCAGAAAATGACCCTCTATTAATATCAAATTTATTATGGCTTGATCCTAAAGACCGCTTTAAAATTCATAATCCCATAACTAAACACTTCTTATCTCTCTGGGATAAACTAAAAACCAAATATCAGTTACAATCTCCACACAATCCTCTCCTTTCTTTTATCAGAAATCCGGCCTTTTATCCGGCATGGATCTACCCAAATTCTTTTAAAGCTTGGACAACATCAGGCATTCAGACACTAAATGACTTCATAGCATCTAAATCATTCCTTTCATTCCCATCGCTTAGAGAAAAATATGATCTACCAAACTCTGAGATATTTAGATATCTCCAAATCAAAAATTTCTATACACCATTCCTAAAGGGGGATACACCATTATCCCAATTATCCATTTTTGAATCAATCTGTACAAAAGATCCATTTGCTAAAGGTACAATTTCATTACTTTATAATCAATTATATGGAGTAGCAAATCTTAATAGACCCTCTTACGTTCAGAGGTGGGAGGAGGACCTGGGACGAACTTTAGAAGACACGGACTGGTCTAATATATGGCTCACATCTAAGTCATCTTCACCCAACATCTTAGCACTGGAGACAAATTATAAAGTCCTAACTCGCTGGTACCTTGTACCCGCTAGAGTGGCAAAATATTCACCTAATACCTCAACTCTTTGTTTTCGAGGATGCCCAGAAATAGGCACATATTTACACATATGGTGGACGTGCCCAGTAATCCAAACCTTCTGGAAGGAAGTCTTCGTGATTGCATCTAAAATATTTAAAAAAATAATACAACCAGATCCATATTTAACTTTACTTAATCTAAAACCGGAATGGTTAACACTCTCTCAATTCAAACTTATGATCCAACTAATAACGGCTGCAAAACAAACAGTGGCCAAGGCATGGAAATCTCCTACATTGGTACTAGCAGAAACAATTCACAGAATGAATAATACAATGTCCCATGCTAAGATGGTAGCCATCGATCAAAATCAAATTCCAAAATTCGAAAAACTTTGGCATCCTTGGATAAAACAACAGTCCCTGTCAAATTTCAATGACTCTGTACTGTTGCCATGGTAACAGATTAAATGACTTACAGAGACACCCATTCTAAGGCTTCAAAGAGAACTAAAAAGAATAATAAACTGATGAGCGGGACAACCTTGTGGACCATACCTCTACCTTTCAACCCTTTTTCTTCTTTCTCTTTCCTTTTCTCCACCTTACGATTAAAGCTCATTATCAGAATTTATTTGACCTATATACACTCTACTTGTAAACAATATGTATAGTAGGTATAAATCATTTAAATACCTACAAAAGTAACTAAGGAAATGATATATATCTTTAATTTAGGTTTACGTGAATCCAATGTTTAATATTTGAAATTTCATGATATTTACCTATATAAACCCTACTGTAAAACAATGAGCTTACTTTATAGATCCTTGTAAACTTACTTTATGTATCTTTATGTATCTTTATAACATTGTATACTCAATAAACTTCTTTTGACAAGGAAAAAATATAGTCTTACTAATTTACTGCTTACTATTTTTAAGTCTGTGATTTACCAGAACACCGAGAATGCATCTCTGTTATTGACTCCCCTAGTTGTACTTCTCATAGAATGTATGATGCATGCGTGTTTTTTAGCCCCAATGCATAGCTTTACATTTATCAACATTAAACCTCATTTGCCATTTAATTGCCCAATATGCTAGTACATCAGCTTACAAATTAGGAACCTCTTGCAAGGATTGTATTCTGCTACAGAGCTTTGTGTCATTTGCATCTGCATAGCCTAAATGATCTCTAGTTTGCTCATACACTAGTAATTACTTGTAATAATAAATTACCTGGACCAGATGGTATTGCTGCTGACATTTACAAAAGGTATTCAGCTTTCTCAGTACCTGAGCTTCAAAAGTATAGTGTTCCCGGTGAAACAAGGTACAATTCCCACTCACATTGGGCCATATAAATCAACATCCCTCTAAAACTGCAGCTATAAAACAAAAAAATATTAGCCTTGCATTAGTCTTTTGTAAATGTATCATTTGCATACTCTGATCAGCTTGGGTTTATGATTGGGAAATTACACAATCTAATAATACTGTAGTACGCATTCAATTAAATCAGTAGAATGCTGGGAACAGAGATACTTATCTCTAATGGGGCGTACACACGGTCGGACTTTTCACATGCAAAAGTCCGACGGACGCCGCCGGACCAAATCCGGCGGACAATCCGACCGTGTGTGGTCTCCATCGGACTTCCGATGGACCGTTTCGGCCGGAAATCCGACGTACTTTAGATTTGAAACTTGCTTCAAATCTTACGTCGTAACTCCGCCGGACTCAGTTCCTGACGGAAAGCCCGTTCGTCTGTATGCTGGTCCGATGGACCAGATACGACGGAGGAGCAGGGTACTGCATATCGCGCTCGCTGCAATAGGAAAAACTCATTTTTCCATTGCGGCGAGCGCGGGGGGCATCCCAGGCCCTTAGGTCTGGTATGGAACTTTAAGGGGAACCCCCTACACCGAAAAACCGGCATGGGGGTCCCCCCAAAATCCATACCAGACCCCGATCCGAGCACGCAGCCCGGCCGGTCAGGAAAGGGGGTGGGGACGAGCGAGCGCCCCCCCTTCTGAACCGTACCAGGCCGCATGCCCTCAACATGGGGGGTGCTTTGGGGGAGGGGGCACCTTGCGGTGCCCCCCTACCACAAAGCACCTTGTCCCCATGTTGATGAGGACAAGGGCCTCTTCCCGACAACCCTGGCCATTGGTTGTCGGGGTCTGCGGGCGGGGGGCTTATCGGAATCCGGAAGCCCCCTATAATACAAGGGCCCCCAGATCCCGGCCCCCCCACCCTATGTGAATGAGTATGGGGTACATGGTACCCCTACCCATTCACCTAGGGAAAAGTGTAAATAATAAAACACAACACAGGTTTTTAAAATATTTTATTAAACAGCTCTGGGGGGGGATCTTGCTCTGGCTTCGGGGGTCCCTCTTCTCCCGGCGTCCGGTTGGTTCTTCGGCTGGCCCCTCCGCTGGCTTCAGGTAGCTCTATTGCCAGCGGAGGTCCGGACTTCTTGTCTTCTCTTCTCCAGATGTTGACATGACGCTCTCTCCGGCCTCTTCTCCCGGTGCTCCAGGTCTTCGGCCGGCCCCTCCGCTGTCTTCAGGTAGCTCTATTTCCAGCGGAGGTCCGGGCTTCTGGGCTTCTCTTCTCTTCCCCAGATGTTGACACGACGCTCTCTCCGGCTGGACTGGTCTCTGAGGGCTCCGTTGTGACTTATATAGGCGGAGACCCCGCCCCCATATGATGTCACAGTCCCTGGGCATGCTGGGACTGTGACGTTTTAGGGGGCGTGGTCGACCACGCCCCTTAAAACGTCACAGTCCCAGCATGCCCAGGGACTGTGACATCATATGGGGGCGGGGTCTCCGCCTATATAAGTCACAACGGAGCCCTCAGAGACCAGTCCAGCCGGAGAGAGCATCGTGTCAACATCTGGGGAAGAGAAGAGAAGCCCAGAAGCCCGGACGTCCGCTGGCAATAGAGCTACCTGAAGACAGCGGAGGGGCCGGCCGAAGACCTGGAACACCGGGAGAAGAGGCCGGAGAGAGCGTCATGTCAACATCTGGAGAAGAGAAGACAAGAAGTCCGGACCTCCGCTGGCAATAGAGCTACCTGAAGACAGCGGAGGGGCCGGCCGAAGAACCAACCGGACGCCGGGAGAAGAGGGACCCCCGAAGCCGGAGCAAGATCCCCCCCAGAGCTGTTTAATAAAATATTTTAAAAACCTGTGTTGTGTTTTATTATTTACACTTTTTCCCTAGGTGAATGGGTAGGGGTACCATGTACCCCATACTCATTCACATAGGGTGGGGGGGCCGGGATCTGGGGGCCCTCGTATTATAGGGGGCTTCCGGATTCCGATAAGCCCCCCGCCCGCAGACCCCGACAACCAACGGCCAGGGTTGTTGGGAAGAGGCCCTTGTCCTCATCAACATGGGGACAAGGTGCTTTGTGGTGGGGGGGCACCGCAAGGCGCCCCCTCCCCCAAAGCACCCCCCATGTTGAGGGCATGCGGCCTGGTACGGTTCAGGAGGGGGGGGCGCTCGCTCGTCCCCACCCCCTTTCCTGACCGGCCGGGCTGCGTGCTCGGATTGGGATCTGGTATGGATTTTGGGGGGGACCCCACGCCAGTTTTTCGGCGTAGGGGGTTCCCCTTAAAGTTCAATACCAGACCTAAGGGCCTGGGATGCCTGCGACGGGGCTCGCAAGGTTTCAATCTCGCCAAAAAAAGCGGCGAGATTGAATTCCTTTTCTAGTCCCTTCGTACCCGAGTCACGTTCAAAATGAACGGACTTGTCTGTGTGTGGGAAAGTCCGTTCATTCTGAAAGTCCGGCGGAAGTCCGTCGGGAAGACCAGATTCCGGAAAGTCCGGCCTTGTGTAGGCAAGTCTGGCCGTTCAGAAAGTCCGGCGGTAGTCCGCCTGGAAGTCTGGCGGCAAGTACGTCGGACCTAGCTTTCCAGAAAGTCTGACCGTGTGTACGCCCCATAAGTGTCATTGAGGCATTCCACTCACTGGAGGGAGTCCTGCATGAAAGATAGAAGGGACAACAGCAACTATGTATCTGGGAACTAGTGCTTTTTGGCTGACCTGTCTAGAGAGCAGTCTTGCTCCCCAGAAGTGAGACATCAGAAGGAAGTACTGTTAGCATGTTGCACTCCCCTCTGGGAAGAGCCTGACAATGTGAATGGCAGGATCATGAGATGCAGATCATGCACCACAACACCCCCTCCATTTCAAGTGAACTGCATTGCAATGTTAGTTAACTATGCCATAGACTGTAACTGGTACTACCCATTATATGGAGCTGTCAGTGCCAGACATGTGGACTGTAGTGGACACTCTATAACTTCGGTAAATGTCTCTGAGTCATTTAAGTACTGTTCAGTAAATGCCATTGTAATCCTTCATTACTAACTATGAATGCAAGTTACATGCCTTTAGGAGGCAGGATCCAGTGCTGAGTAAATGGCGAGTAATGAGTAATGTGTAGAGAGGAAACTGTAATTTATTATGCACAGCTGATACCTGGGAAAAAAATTGTCTTTATGTGACAAGTGACAATCCGATGGGCCTAGTAGCTGGTGGTGGTTAAGAAAGGGGTTGTCCTCCTAAAGGTGAGAGAAGAACCTCTCAACAGAGTACATGCAAGATGACCTGAGCCCAATGTCCCATGGGTCCCAGGCATTTGGTTGGACCTACTGAACCTTAACTGTAATCATGTGTAAAATGTAGGGCCCTGTGTGAGAGGGTGTTCAAGGTGTGAAGAGGGGTGGACTTGGATACAGATCAGGAGAATGGAGTGGAAAGGGTTTCAAACCCACCATCCATGCACATGTAACAAACTAGATACAGAATCACTTGCGTCTTTCATATTGTAGGAGACCAGGGATTTGTTTTTTTGTTATGTATAATATTTCACAACTTTCCAAATGATGTTATGTATTGTATATTATGTTATGTATATTATTTTCTGTGACAGACCTAGCCAGAACAGAGGCTGTTGGAGAGGACTGTATGCGAGCCTGTTGCCTTTTGATTATGGGCCCTGGATTTTCAATGGAACAATACTCTTTGTGAGGTGAATGAGAAATCCAGGCTGAACTGTACTAATCGGACTCAGTCGTGTATATATGTATATATTGTATGGGGACTCCTTACTGTAGATTTGTGTCCCTGAAGAGGGAGGGGGGATTCCTCCAGCAGCCCCCTGCTGATAAGACTGATTCATTCTGTTGGGACACATCCTGTGAGGAGATGCTGGTGTCATCAATTCCAACTACCTGTGTTTATGTTAATTGAATGAGCTAATGACATTGTCCTCTATACAATGTAGGAGACGGGACGACTGCTATTGTGTTGATATAACTGTGTGAAGCTCGGTGACCACAAGTCTGGGCGAAAGGTCATGTCTCAGTCACCTAGGCTGTATAAAGGATTAGATAATTAGCTCATGTTAATTAAGTTACAGTTGTATTGTTAGAGGAGGTTCCAACGGCATATAAAGTCTTGTAATTTTGATCCTAAATAAAGTGAGTTCTTGGTAGCAACAAGCAAGTGTCGCCTTGTTTGTGCTCAGAGAGGTTGGGATATCTGTATACAGACTGGGAGGAAGTGGTATATGACGGAAGCACTCAAGCGGAGTGTGGGACGTTCCGTGACATTTTCCAATTTTCCAAATTGCAAATAGCATGCTATCGTTTTCAGAGCATCTCATTACTGGTATACCTAAATGTAAGGTATGCTGGAAAAAATATACACACACACACATTGAGGAAAAGGAAAGCTTAACTTTTATCTTTTGGCTTTGGATAAAATTTGGGGACTGGTAAGAACTTCTTTCAGCTTTTCGTATCTTTGTCTAGTTCAGGATGGTTTCCCATTTCTTCCTGTCCCAGAAAAATGACAGGAAGTGTTTGCAAATCTTCCCAACACAAAAGGTAAGCCAATCTTACCATTTGCATTGTCCCTATAGGAAAATATCCACTCTATTCATGTTCAAGTAAGGAGTGTCAAATTTTGGATTTCCCATCACTTTCGGTTCCAACAGCATTGGCCACCATAATGGTCTTCATAACAAATACTGGATCTCCCTAATAGGAATAAAGACAGCCATTACTGAGGCTAAACTTGTGTCCGCATTAAAATGTATGGCTAATGCCTAAATGGTGTTTCTTCGGTGTCTGTCTCGGCCTCACAGAAGTTATCCCATCTCTTTCTTCTCCACAGAACTTATAGAACAACCCAACAGCTGCATAAATGGGGATGTAGAGATAGCCCATTATGCTTGAAATGTCAAAGCGAAAATGGGGACTTACTACATATTCTATGGAAATGCCCCAAGCTTTTTCATTATTGGACAGAGGTTCTATCTACAATATCCCAGGTTTATAACTACCAGTTGAAGAGAGATCCCATTGTCTGTCTGTTGGGCGCACTGAGAGAGGTTACCCTGAATCCAAATGAACAAATAGCTATATTTCAGTTACTGTACATCACACGAAAATTGATTGCGAGGTGTTGGATTTCTCCCAGGGTGCCTACCAGGGGACACTGAATAGAACAGGTTAATTCTATGATAATTAGAGAAATATTGACCTACCTACATAGAAAAGCCCCTAAAAAATTCTTCTCTATTTGGCAACCATGGATAGATGTCCCAGGCCTTGCACCACATCAACTAGTGTTGGATAGATTATTGGAGGGATAAGACATATTAGGTGAAGACATAGTCAGATGATGAGAGGTTGGTATGTGAGACTGTTTTCCTATTCCGCAAATGTTCACAAGTTAATAATAGTTTGTTTTTTCTCTTTTTTTTTCTATTTTCTTTTTTTAATTGTAGAATCTATTTTCCCATCGAATAATTTTATACAGCTGCAAAAAATTTTTTACCTACGGAAAAAACATGCATATTTCTGTTGTATAACATCCGGGCATTATGTATAACTTTTGTTGGACAGTTCTACAGAGGTTCTGTACTAATATTTCACAAGGTAATTAAAACGCATATTTGATGCAGTCTGTTAAAATGTCATGTGTTTCTTTCACAATAAAAACTATTTTCTGATTTAAAAAAAAAAGTATGGCTAAAGGTAAAGCCTCTGGATGTGATGGTCTCACTGTCACTTACTATCAAACGTACCAAGACATCCCACACATTGAATCTTACGCAAACTCTATTTCTAATAGATCAGATTTCACACCTGAAACTCTGCATGCCCATATTATCATCCTTCCCAAGCCAGGGAAAAAAACACCTCTTGTAGCAGTTATGGGCCAATATCTTTATTGAACCTTGCAAAACTGTCAGTATTAAAGTATTAGATAATAGACTGTTCCCCTTTACCATCCCATTTCTTATTCCCTCATAGCCTTCTCTCATTACATTTCCCTCCCTTCTCTTTTCTGCCAGTACTGAAAAAGCGATTGATAGGGGGGACAGAGAATTGCTCATGACGACTTAAACATTTCTAGGCCTAGGTCCTTGGATTCTCCATTAGGGATGAGCTTCATGTTCGAGTCAAACCCATGTTCGACTCGAACATCGTCTGTTCGCCCGTTCGCCGAATTCCGAACGTTATGGGCCGTTCGCGCCAAATTTGTGTGGCGAGTCATGGCCCATAATTCACTGCGGCATCGCAGTGCATTGCTGGCTGATGATTGGTCAAGCATGCACTATGACCCGCATGCTTGGCCAATCACAGCGCCGTCTGAACAGAGAGCCATAATTGGCCAAAGCCAAGGAGGCTTTGGCCAATTATGGCTTAGGGGATTTAGTACACGCCCCACACTATATAAGGCCGCCTGCACGGCAACCCTGTGTAGTGTGTGTTCCGGCATTCATAGATAGAGAGAGAGAGACAGACAGTGTCATTTGATTTAAGTTAGATAGATTAGGCAGAACAGTCAGTCAGGTAGCTGCACTTACAGTGTATTGTGTATATATATGCATCCCAGGTGTTGCATATATATATATACATACACTGTATTCAGTTTAGCTAGATCCGATCCTGTTATCTTCTTACTGACAGGCAGGCTTGTCTTGTTACAGTATTTACAGCTATTGCTGGTGTTCTTTTGATTATATTAGTACCACAGTCAGGCAGTTAGACTGTTTACAGTTAGTGCAGTGCGTCCACCTCACAGTGTACAGCTAAAACTACAAGTTAGTGGGGTGCGTCCTGCTCACAGTGTTCAGCTAAAACTACAAGTTAGTGGGGTGCGTCCTGCTCACAGTGTTCAGCTAAACCTACAAGTTAGTGCGTCCTGCTCACAGTGTTCAGCTAAAACTACAAGTTGGTGCGGTGCGTCCTGCTCACAGTGTTCAGCTAAAACTACAAGTTAGTGCTGTGCGTCCTGCTCACAGTGTTCAGCTAAAACTACAAGTCCTGCTCACAGTGTTCAGCTAAAACTCCTGCTCACAGTGTTCAGCTAAAACTACAAGTTAGTGGGGTGCGTCCTGCTCACAGTGTTCAGCTAAAACTACAAGTTAGTGGGGTGTGTCCTGCTCACAGTGTTCAGTTAAAACTACAAGTTAGTGCAGTGCGTCCTGCTCACAGTGTTCAGCTAAA
The DNA here is from genome assembly GCF_042186555.1 of Aquarana catesbeiana. NCBI lineage: Eukaryota > Metazoa > Chordata > Amphibia > Anura > Ranidae > Aquarana > Aquarana catesbeiana. The sequence goes on from NC_133329.1 coordinate 162,607,006, forward strand.
ACTACAAGTTGGTGCGGTGCGTCCTGCTCACAGTGTTCAGCTAAAACTACAAGTTAGTGCTGTGCGTCCTGCTCACAGTGTTCAGCTAAAACTACAAGTTAGTGTAGTGAGACCTCTGCACAGTGTTCATCTAAAGCTACAAGTTAGTGCAGTGTGTCCTGCTCACAGTGTTCAGCTAAAACTACAAGTTAGTGGGGTGCGTCCTGCTCACAGTGTTCAGCTAAACCTACAAGTTAGTGCGTCCTGCTCACAGTGTTCAGCTAAAACTACAAGTTGGTGCGGTGCGTCCTGCTCACAGTGTTCAGCTAAAACTACAAGTTAGTGCTGTGCGTCCTGCTCACAGTGTTCAGCTAAAACTACAAGTCCTGCTCACAGTGTTCAGCTAAAACTCCTGCTCACAGTGTTCAGCTAAAACTACAAGTTAGTGGGGTGCGTCCTGCTCACAGTGTTCAGCTAAAACTACAAGTTAGTGGGGTGTGTCCTGCTCACAGTGTTCAGTTAAAACTACAAGTTAGTGCAGTGCGTCCTGCTCACAGTGTTCAGCTAAAACTACAAGTTGGTGCGGTGCGTCCTGCTCACAGTGTTCAGCTAAAACTACAAGTTAGTGCTGTGCGTCCTGCTCACAGTGTTCAGCTAAAACTACAAGTTAGTGTAGTGAGACCTCTGCACAGTGTTCATCTAAAGCTACAAGTTAGTGCAGTGTGTCCTGCTCACAGTGTTCAGCTAAAACTACAAGTTAGTGGGGTGCGTCCTGCTCACAGTGTTCAGCTAAAACTACAAGTTAGTGCGGTGCGTCCACCTCACAGTGTTCAGCTAAACATACAAGTTAGTGTAGTGAGACCTCTGCACAGTGTTCATCTAAAGCTACAAGTTAGTGCAGTGCGTCCTGCTCACAGTGTTCAGCTAAAACTACAAGTTAGTGCAGTGCGTCCTGCTCACAGTGTTCAGCTAAAACTACAAGTTAGTGCTGTGCGTCCTGCTCACAGTGTTCAGCTAAACACTGTGAGCAGGACGCACCCCACTAACTTGTAGTTTTAGCTGAACACTGTGAGCAGGAGTTTTAGCTGAACACTGTGAGCAGGACTTGTAGTTTTAGCTGAACACTGTGAGCAGGACGCACAGCACTAACTTGTAGTTTTAGCTGAACACTGTGAGCAGGACGCACCGCACCAACTTGTAGTTTTAGCTGAACACTAAACAGTGGGGTGCGTCCACCTCACAGTGTTCAGCTAAACCTACAAGTTAGTGTAGTGAGACTTCTGCACAGTGTTCATCTAAAGCTACAAGTTAGTGCAGTGCGTCCTGCTCACAGTGTTCAGCTAAAACTACAAGTTAGTGGGGTGCGTCCTGCTCACAGTGTTCAGCTAAAACTACAAGTTAGTGCGGTGCATCCACCTCACAGTGTTCAGCTAAAACTACAAGTTAGTGCGGTGCGTCCTGCTCACAGTGTTCAGCTAAAATTACAAGTTAGTGTGGTGCGTCCTGCTCACAGTGTTCAGCTAAAACTACAAGTTAGTGCTGTGCATCCTGCTCATAGTGTTCAGATAAAACTACAAGTTAGTGTGGTGCGTCCACCTCACCGTGTTCAGCTAAACCTACAAGTTAGTGTAGTGAGACCTCTGCACAGTGTTCATCTAAAGCTACAAGTTAGTGCAGTGCGTCTTGCTCACAGTGTTCAGCTAAAACTACAAGTTAGTGCGGTGCATCCTGCTCACAGTGTTCAGCTAAAACTACAAGTTAGTGCGGTGCGTCCTGCTCACAGTGTTCAGCTAAAACTACAAGTTAGTGCGGTGCGTCCTGCTCACAGTGTTCAGCTAAAACTACAAGTTAGTGCTGTGCGTCCTGCTCACAGTGTTCAGCTAAAACTACAAGTTAGTGTGGTGCGTCCACCTCACAGTGTTCAGCTAAACCTACAAGTTAGTGTAGTGAGACCCCTGCACAGTGTTCATCTAAAGCTACAAGTTAGTGCAGTGCGTCCTGCTCACAGTGTTCAGCTAAAACTACAAGTTAGTGGGGTGCGTCCTGCTCACAGTGTTCAGCTAAAACTACAAGTTAGTGCGGTGCGTCCTGCTCACAGTGTTCAGCTAAAACTACAAGTTGGTGCGGTGCGTACTGCTCACAGTGTTCAGCTAAAACTACAAGTTAGTGCTGTGCGTCCTGCTCACAGCGTTCAGCTAAAACTACAAGTTAGTGTAGTGAGACCTCTGCACAGTGTTCATCTAAAGCTACAAGTTAGTGCAGTGCGTCCTGCTCACAGTGTTCAGCTAAAACTACAAGTTAGTGGGGTGCGTCCTGCTCACAGTGTTCAGCTAAAACTACAAGTTAGTGGGGTGCGTCCACCTCACAGTGTTCAGCTAAACCTACAAGTTAGTGTAGTGAGACCTCTGCACAGTGTTCATCTAAAGCTACAAGTTAGTGCAGTGCGTCCTGCTCACAGTGTTCAGCTAAAACTACAAGTTAGTGGGGTGTGTCCTGCTCACAGTGTTCAGTTAAAACTACAAGTTAGTGCAGTGCGTCCTGCTCACAGTGTTCAGCTAAAACTACAAGTTGGTGCGGTGCGTCCTGCTCACAGTGTTAAGCTAAAAATACAAGTTAGTGCTGTTCATCCTGCTCACAGTGTTCAGCTAAAACTACAAGTTAGTGTAGTGAGACCTCTGCACAGTGTTCATCTAAAGCTACAAGTTAGTGCAGTGCATCCTGCTCACAGTGTTCAGCTAAAACTACAAGTTAGTGGGGTGTGTCCTGCTCACAGTGTTCAGCTAAAACTACAAGTTAGTGCGGTGCGTCCACCTCACAGTGTTCAGCAAAAACTACAAGTTAGTGCGGTGCGTCCTGCTCACAGTGTTCAGCTAAAACTACAAGTTAGTGTAGTGAGACCTCTGCACAGTGTTCATCTAAAGCTACAAGTTAGTGCATTGCGTCCTGCTCACAGTGTTCAGCTAAAACTACAAGTTAGTGCGGTGCGTCCTGCTCACAGTGTTCAGCTAAAACTACAAGTTGGTGCGGTGCGTCCTCCTCACAGTGTTCAGCTAAAACTACAAGTTAGTGTGGTGCGTCCTGCTCACAGTGTTCAGCTAAAACTACGAGTTAGTGCTGTGCGTCCTGCTCACAGTGTTCACCTAAAACTACAAGATAGTGTGGTGCGTCCAGCTCACAGTGTTCAGCTAAACCTACAAGTTAGTGTAGTGAGACCTCTGCACAGTGTTCATCTAAAGCTACAAGTTAGTGCAGTGCATCCTGCTCACAGTGTTCAGCTAAATATACAAGTTAGTGGGGTGCATCCACCTCACAGTGTTCAGCTAAACCTACAAGTTAGTGTAGTGAGACCTCTGCACAGTGTTCATCTAAAGCTACAAGTTAGTGCAGTGCATCCTGCTCACAGTGTTCAGCTAAAACTACAAGTTAGTGGGGTGTGTCCTGCTCACAGTGTTCGGCTAACACTACAAGTTAGTGCGGTGCGTCCTGCTCACAGTGTTCATCTAAAACTACAAGTTAGTGCTGTGTGTCCTGCTCACAGTGTTCAGCTAAAACTACAAGTTAGTGCTGTGCGTCCTGCTCACAGTGTTCAGCTAAAACTACAAATTAGTGTAGTGAGACCTCTGCACAGTGTTCATCTAAAGCTACAAGTTAGTGCAGTGCGTCCTGCTCACAGTGTTCAGCTAAAACTACAAGTTAGTGGGGTGCGTCCTGCTCACAGTGTTCAGCTAAAACTACAAGTTAGTGGGGTGCGTCCACCTCACAGTGTTCAGCTAAACCTACAAGTTAGTGTAGTGAGACCTCTGCACAGTGTTCAACTAAAGCTACAAGTTAGTGCAGTGCGTCTTGCTCACAGTGTTCAGCTAAAACTACAAGTTAGTGGGGTGCGTCCTGCTCACAGTGTTCAGCTAAAACTACAAGTTAGTGCGGTGCATCCTGCTCACAGTGTTCAGCTAAATCTACAAGTTAGTGCGGTGCGTCCTGCTCACAGTGTTCAGCTAAAACTACAAGTTAGTGCGGTGCGTCCTGCTCACAGTGTTCAGCTAAAACTACAAGTTAGTGCTGTGCGTCCTGCTCACAGTGTTCAGCTAAAACTACAAGTTAGTGTGGTGCGTCCACCTCACAGTGTTAAGCTAAAACTACAAGTTAGTGTAGTGAGACCTCTGCACAGTGTTCATCTAAAGCTACAAGTTAGTGCAGTGCGTCCTGCTCACAGTGTTCAGCTAAAACTACAAGTTAGTGGGGTGCGTCCTGCTCACAGTGTTCAGCTAAAACTACAAGTTAGTGGGGTGCGTCCACCTCACAGTGTTCAGCTAAACCTACAAGTTAGTGTAGTGAGACCTCTGCACAGTGTTCATCTAAAGCTACAAGTTAGTGCAGTGCGTCCTGCTCACAGTGTTCAGCTAAAACTACAAGTTAGTGGGGTGTGTCCTGCTCACAGTGTTCAGTTAAAACTACAAGTTAGTGCAGTGCGTCCTGCTCACAGTGTTCAGCTAAAACTACAAGTTGGTGCGGTGCGTCCTGCTCACAGTGTTCAGCTAAAACTACAAGTTAGTGCTGTGCGTCCTGCTCACAGTGTTCAGCTAAAACTACAAGTTAGTGTAGTGAGACCTCTGCACAGTGTTCATCTAAAGCTACAAGTTAGTGCAGTGTGTCCTGCTCACAGTGTTCAGCTAAAACTACAAGTTAGTGGGGTGCGTCCTGCTCACAGTGTTCAGCTAAAACTACAAGTTAGTGCGGTGCGTCCACCTCACAGTGTTCAGCTAAACATACAAGTTAGTGTAGTGAGACCTCTGCACAGTGTTCATCTAAAGCTACAAGTTAGTGCAGTGCGTCCTGCTCACAGTGTTCAGCTAAAACTACAAGTTAGTGCAGTGCGTCCTGCTCACAGTGTTCAGCTAAAACTACAAGTTAGTGCTGTGCGTCCTGCTCACAGTGTTCAGCTAAACACTGTGAGCAGGACGCACCCCACTAACTTGTAGTTTTAGCTGAACACTGTGAGCAGGAGTTTTAGCTGAACACTGTGAGCAGGACTTGTAGTTTTAGCTGAACACTGTGAGCAGGACGCACAGCACTAACTTGTAGTTTTAGCTGAACACTGTGAGCAGGACGCACCGCACCAACTTGTAGTTTTAGCTGAACACTAAACAGTGGGGTGCGTCCACCTCACAGTGTTCAGCTAAACCTACAAGTTAGTGTAGTGAGACTTCTGCACAGTGTTCATCTAAAGCTACAAGTTAGTGCAGTGCGTCCTGCTCACAGTGTTCAGCTAAAACTACAAGTTAGTGGGGTGCGTCCTGCTCACAGTGTTCAGCTAAAACTACAAGTTAGTGCGGTGCATCCACCTCACAGTGTTCAGCTAAAACTACAAGTTAGTGCGGTGCGTCCTGCTCACAGTGTTCAGCTAAAATTACAAGTTAGTGTGGTGCGTCCTGCTCACAGTGTTCAGCTAAAACTACAAGTTAGTGCTGTGCATCCTGCTCATAGTGTTCAGATAAAACTACAAGTTAGTGTGGTGCGTCCACCTCACCGTGTTCAGCTAAACCTACAAGTTAGTGTAGTGAGACCTCTGCACAGTGTTCATCTAAAGCTACAAGTTAGTGCAGTGCGTCTTGCTCACAGTGTTCAGCTAAAACTACAAGTTAGTGCGGTGCATCCTGCTCACAGTGTTCAGCTAAAACTACAAGTTAGTGCGGTGCGTCCTGCTCACAGTGTTCAGCTAAAACTACAAGTTAGTGCGGTGCGTCCTGCTCACAGTGTTCAGCTAAAACTACAAGTTAGTGCTGTGCGTCCTGCTCACAGTGTTCAGCTAAAACTACAAGTTAGTGTGGTGCGTCCACCTCACAGTGTTCAGCTAAACCTACAAGTTAGTGTAGTGAGACCCCTGCACAGTGTTCATCTAAAGCTACAAGTTAGTGCAGTGCGTCCTGCTCACAGTGTTCAGCTAAAACTACAAGTTAGTGGGGTGCGTCCTGCTCACAGTGTTCAGCTAAAACTACAAGTTAGTGCGGTGCGTCCTGCTCACAGTGTTCAGCTAAAACTACAAGTTGGTGCGGTGCGTACTGCTCACAGTGTTCAGCTAAAACTACAAGTTAGTGCTGTGCGTCCTGCTCACAGCGTTCAGCTAAAACTACAAGTTAGTGTAGTGAGACCTCTGCACAGTGTTCATCTAAAGCTACAAGTTAGTGCAGTGCGTCCTGCTCACAGTGTTCAGCTAAAACTACAAGTTAGTGGGGTGCGTCCTGCTCACAGTGTTCAGCTAAAACTACAAGTTAGTGGGGTGCGTCCACCTCACAGTGTTCAGCTAAACCTACAAGTTAGTGTAGTGAGACCTCTGCACAGTGTTCATCTAAAGCTACAAGTTAGTGCAGTGCGTCCTGCTCACAGTGTTCAGCTAAAACTACAAGTTAGTGGGGTGTGTCCTGCTCACAGTGTTCAGTTAAAACTACAAGTTAGTGCAGTGCGTCCTGCTCACAGTGTTCAGCTAAAACTACAAGTTGGTGCGGTGCGTCCTGCTCACAGTGTTAAGCTAAAAATACAAGTTAGTGCTGTTCATCCTGCTCACAGTGTTCAGCTAAAACTACAAGTTAGTGTAGTGAGACCTCTGCACAGTGTTCATCTAAAGCTACAAGTTAGTGCAGTGCATCCTGCTCACAGTGTTCAGCTAAAACTACAAGTTAGTGGGGTGTGTCCTGCTCACAGTGTTCAGCTAAAACTACAAGTTAGTGCGGTGCGTCCACCTCACAGTGTTCAGCAAAAACTACAAGTTAGTGCGGTGCGTCCTGCTCACAGTGTTCAGCTAAAACTACAAGTTAGTGTAGTGAGACCTCTGCACAGTGTTCATCTAAAGCTACAAGTTAGTGCATTGCGTCCTGCTCACAGTGTTCAGCTAAAACTACAAGTTAGTGCGGTGCGTCCTGCTCACAGTGTTCAGCTAAAACTACAAGTTGGTGCGGTGCGTCCTCCTCACAGTGTTCAGCTAAAACTACAAGTTAGTGTGGTGCGTCCTGCTCACAGTGTTCAGCTAAAACTACGAGTTAGTGCTGTGCGTCCTGCTCACAGTGTTCACCTAAAACTACAAGATAGTGTGGTGCGTCCAGCTCACAGTGTTCAGCTAAACCTACAAGTTAGTGTAGTGAGACCTCTGCACAGTGTTCATCTAAAGCTACAAGTTAGTGCAGTGCATCCTGCTCACAGTGTTCAGCTAAATATACAAGTTAGTGGGGTGCATCCACCTCACAGTGTTCAGCTAAACCTACAAGTTAGTGTAGTGAGACCTCTGCACAGTGTTCATCTAAAGCTACAAGTTAGTGCAGTGCATCCTGCTCACAGTGTTCAGCTAAAACTACAAGTTAGTGGGGTGTGTCCTGCTCACAGTGTTCGGCTAACACTACAAGTTAGTGCGGTGCGTCCTGCTCACAGTGTTCATCTAAAACTACAAGTTAGTGCTGTGTGTCCTGCTCACAGTGTTCAGCTAAAACTACAAGTTAGTGCTGTGCGTCCTGCTCACAGTGTTCAGCTAAAACTACAAATTAGTGTAGTGAGACCTCTGCACAGTGTTCATCTAAAGCTACAAGTTAGTGCAGTGCGTCCTGCTCACAGTGTTCAGCTAAAACTACAAGTTAGTGGGGTGCGTCCTGCTCACAGTGTTCAGCTAAAACTACAAGTTAGTGGGGTGCGTCCACCTCACAGTGTTCAGCTAAACCTACAAGTTAGTGTAGTGAGACCTCTGCACAGTGTTCAACTAAAGCTACAAGTTAGTGCAGTGCGTCTTGCTCACAGTGTTCAGCTAAAACTACAAGTTAGTGGGGTGCGTCCTGCTCACAGTGTTCAGCTAAAACTACAAGTTAGTGCGGTGCATCCTGCTCACAGTGTTCAGCTAAATCTACAAGTTAGTGCGGTGCGTCCTGCTCACAGTGTTCAGCTAAAACTACAAGTTAGTGCGGTGCGTCCTGCTCACAGTGTTCAGCTAAAACTACAAGTTAGTGCTGTGCGTCCTGCTCACAGTGTTAAGCTAAAACTACAAGTTAGTGTAGTGAGACCTCTGCACAGTGTTCATCTAAAGCTACAAGTTAGTGCAGTGCGTCCTGCTCACAGTGTTCAGCTAAAACTACAAGTTAGTGGGGTGCGTCCTGCTCACAGTGTTCAGCTAAAACTACAAGTTAGTGGGGTGCGTCCACCTCACAGTGTTCAGCTAAACCTACAAGTTAGTGTAGTGAGACCTCTGCACAGTGTTCATCTAAAGCTACAAGTTAGTGCAGTGCGTCCTGCTCACAGTGTTCAGCTAAAACTACAAGTTAGTGGGGTGTGTCCTGCTCACAGTGTTCAGTTAAAACTACAAGTTAGTGCAGTGCGTCCTGCTCACAGTGTTCAGCTAAAACTACAAGTTGGTGCGGTGCGTCCTGCTCACAGTGTTCAGCTAAAACTACAAGTTAGTGCTGTGCGTCCTGCTCACAGTGTTCAGCTAAAACTACAAGTTAGTGTAGTGAGACCTCTGCACAGTGTTCATCTAAAGCTACAAGTTAGTGCAGTGTGTCCTGCTCACAGTGTTCAGCTAAAACTACAAGTTAGTGGGGTGCGTCCTGCTCACAGTGTTCAGCTAAAACTACAAGTTAGTGCGGTGCGTCCACCTCACAGTGTTCAGCTAAACATACAAGTTAGTGTAGTGAGACCTCTGCACAGTGTTCATCTAAAGCTACAAGTTAGTGCAGTGCGTCCTGCTCACAGTGTTCAGCTAAAACTACAAGTTAGTGCAGTGCGTCCTGCTCACAGTGTTCAGCTAAAACTACAAGTTAGTGCTGTGCGTCCTGCTCACAGTGTTCAGCTAAACACTGTGAGCAGGACGCACCCCACTAACTTGTAGTTTTAGCTGAACACTGTGAGCAGGAGTTTTAGCTGAACACTGTGAGCAGGACTTGTAGTTTTAGCTGAACACTGTGAGCAGGACGCACAGCACTAACTTGTAGTTTTAGCTGAACACTGTGAGCAGGACGCACCGCACCAACTTGTAGTTTTAGCTGAACACTAAACAGTGGGGTGCGTCCACCTCACAGTGTTCAGCTAAACCTACAAGTTAGTGTAGTGAGACTTCTGCACAGTGTTCATCTAAAGCTACAAGTTAGTGCAGTGCGTCCTGCTCACAGTGTTCAGCTAAAACTACAAGTTAGTGGGGTGCGTCCTGCTCACAGTGTTCAGCTAAAACTACAAGTTAGTGCGGTGCATCCACCTCACAGTGTTCAGCTAAAACTACAAGTTAGTGCGGTGCGTCCTGCTCACAGTGTTCAGCTAAAATTACAAGTTAGTGTGGTGCGTCCTGCTCACAGTGTTCAGCTAAAACTACAAGTTAGTGCTGTGCATCCTGCTCATAGTGTTCAGATAAAATTACAAGTTAGTGTGGTGCGTCCACCTCACCGTGTTCAGCTAAACCTACAAGTTAGTGTAGTGAGACCTCTGCACAGTGTTCATCTAAAGCTACAAGTTAGTGCAGTGCGTCTTGCTCACAGTGTTCAGCTAAAACTACAAGTTAGTGCGGTGCATCCTGCTCACAGTGTTCAGCTAAAACTACAAGTTAGTGCGGTGCGTCCTGCTCACAGTGTTCAGCTAAAACTACAAGTTAGTGCGGTGCGTCCTGCTCACAGTGTTCAGCTAAAACTACAAGTTAGTGCTGTGCGTCCTGCTCACAGTGTTCAGCTAAAACTACAAGTTAGTGTGGTGCGTCCACCTCACAGTGTTCAGCTAAACCTACAAGTTAGTGTAGTGAGACCCCTGCACAGTGTTCATCTAAAGCTACAAGTTAGTGCAGTGCGTCCTGCTCACAGTGTTCAGCTAAAACTACAAGTTAGTGGGGTGCGTCCTGCTCACAGTGTTCAGCTAAAACTACAAGTTAGTGCGGTGCGTCCTGCTCACAGTGTTCAGCTAAAACTACAAGTTGGTGCGGTGCGTACTGCTCACAGTGTTCAGCTAAAACTACAAGTTAGTGCTGTGCGTCCTGCTCACAGCGTTCAGCTAAAACTACAAGTTAGTGTAGTGAGACCTCTGCACAGTGTTCATCTAAAGCTACAAGTTAGTGCAGTGCGTCCTGCTCACAGTGTTCAGCTAAAACTACAAGTTAGTGGGGTGCGTCCTGCTCACAGTGTTCAGCTAAAACTACAAGTTAGTGGGGTGCGTCCACCTCACAGTGTTCAGCTAAACCTACAAGTTAGTGTAGTGAGACCTCTGCACAGTGTTCATCTAAAGCTACAAGTTAGTGCAGTGCGTCCTGCTCACAGTGTTCAGCTAAAACTACAAGTTAGTGGGGTGTGTCCTGCTCACAGTGTTCAGTTAAAACTACAAGTTAGTGCAGTGCGTCCTGCTCACAGTGTTCAGCTAAAACTACAAGTTGGTGCGGTGCGTCCTGCTCACAGTGTTAAGCTAAAAATACAAGTTAGTGCTGTTCATCCTGCTCACAGTGTTCAGCTAAAACTACAAGTTAGTGTAGTGAGACCTCTGCACAGTGTTCATCTAAAGCTACAAGTTAGTGCAGTGCATCCTGCTCACAGTGTTCAGCTAAAACTACAAGTTAGTGGGGTGTGTCCTGCTCACAGTGTTCAGCTAAAACTACAAGTTAGTGCGGTGCGTCCACCTCACAGTGTTCAGCAAAAACTACAAGTTAGTGCGGTGCGTCCTGCTCACAGTGTTCAGCTAAAACTACAAGTTAGTGTAGTGAGACCTCTGCACAGTGTTCATCTAAAGCTACAAGTTAGTGCATTGCGTCCTGCTCACAGTGTTCAGCTAAAACTACAAGTTAGTGCGGTGCGTCCTGCTCACAGTGTTCAGCTAAAACTACAAGTTGGTGCGGTGCGTCCTCCTCACAGTGTTCAGCTAAAACTACAAGTTAGTGTGGTGCGTCCTGCTCACAGTGTTCAGCTAAAACTACGAGTTAGTGCTGTGCGTCCTGCTCACAGTGTTCACCTAAAACTACAAGATAGTGTGGTGCGTCCAGCTCACAGTGTTCAGCTAAACCTACAAGTTAGTGTAGTGAGACCTCTGCACAGTGTTCATCTAAAGCTACAAGTTAGTGCAGTGCATCCTGCTCACAGTGTTCAGCTAAATATACAAGTTAGTGGGGTGCATCCACCTCACAGTGTTCAGCTAAACCTACAAGTTAGTGTAGTGAGACCTCTGCACAGTGTTCATCTAAAGCTACAAGTTAGTGCAGTGCATCCTGCTCACAGTGTTCAGCTAAAACTACAAGTTAGTGGGGTGTGTCCTGCTCACAGTGTTCGGCTAACACTACAAGTTAGTGCGGTGCGTCCTGCTCACAGTGTTCATCTAAAACTACAAGTTAGTGCTGTGTGTCCTGCTCACAGTGTTCAGCTAAAACTACAAGTTAGTGCTGTGCGTCCTGCTCACAGTGTTCAGCTAAAACTACAAATTAGTGTAGTGAGACCTCTGCACAGTGTTCATCTAAAGCTACAAGTTAGTGCAGTGCGTCTTGCTCACAGTGTTCAGCTAAAACTACAAGTTAGTGGGGTGCGTCCTGCTCACAGTGTTCAGCTAAAACTACAAGTTAGTGCGGTGCATCCTGCTCACAGTGTTCAGCTAAATCTACAAGTTAGTGCGGTGCGTCCTGCTCACAGTGTTCAGCTAAAACTACAAGTTAGTGCGGTGCGTCCTGCTCACAGTGTTCAGCTAAAACTACAAGTTAGTGCTGTGCGTCCTGCTCACAGTGTTCAGCTAAAACTACAAGTTAGTGTGGTGCGTCCACCTCACAGTGTTAAGCTAAAACTACAAGTTAGTGTAGTGAGACCTCTGCACAGTGTTCATCTAAAGCTACAAGTTAGTGCAGTGCGTCCTGCTCACAGTGTTCAGCTAAAACTACAAGTTAGTGGGGTGCGTCCTGCTCACAGTGTTCAGCTAAAACTACAATTTAGTGGGGTGCGTCCACCTCACAGTGTTCAGCTAAACCTACAAGTTAGTGTAGTGAGACCTCTGCACAGTGTTCATCTAAAGCTACAAGTTAGTGCAGTGCGTCCTGCTCACAGTGTTCAGCTAAAACTACAAGTTAGTGGGGTGTGTCCTGCTCACAGTGTTCAGTTAAAACTACAAGTTAGTGCAGTGCGTCCTGCTCACAGTGTTCAGCTAAAACTACAAGTTGGTGCGGTGCGTCCTGCTCACAGTGTTCAGCTAAAACTACAAGTTAGTGCTGTGCGTCCTGCTCACAGTGTTCAGCTAAAACTACAAGTTAGTGTAGTGAGACCTCTGCACAGTGTTCATCTAAAGCTACAAGTTAGTGCAGTGTGTCCTGCTCACAGTGTTCAGCTAAAACTACAAGTTAGTGGGGTGCGTCCTGCTCACAGTGTTCAGCTAAAACTACAAGTTAGTGCGGTGCGTCCACCTCACAGTGTTCAGCTAAACATACAAGTTAGTGTAGTGAGACCTCTGCACAGTGTTCATCTAAAGCTACAAGTTAGTGCAGTGCGTCCTGCTCACAGTGTTCAGCTAAAACTACAAGTTAGTGCAGTGCGTCCTGCTCACAGTGTTCAGCTAAAACTACAAGTTAGTGCTGTGCGTCCTGCTCACAGTGTTCAGCTAAAACTACAAGTTAGTGTGGTGCGTCCACCTCACAGTGTTCAGCTAAGCCTACAAGTTAGTGTAGTGAGACCTCTGCACAGTGTTCATCTAAAGCTACAAGTTAGTGCAGTGCGTCCTGCTCACAGTGTTCAGCTAAAACTACAAGTTAGTGGGGTGCGTCCTGCTCACAGTGTTCAGCTAAAACTACAAGTTAGTGCAGTGCGTCCTGCTCACAGTGTTCAGCTAAAACTAAAAGTTAGTGGGGTGCATCCTGCTCACAGTGTTCATCTAAAGATACAAGTTAGTGCAGTGCGTCCTGCTCACAGTGTTCAGCTAAAACTACAAGTTAGTGGGGTGCGTCCTGCTCACAGTGTTCAGCTAAAACTAAAAGTTAGTGCTGTGCGTCCTGCTCATAGTGTTCAGCTAAAACTACAAGTTAGTGTGGTGCGTCCACCTCACAGTGTTCAGCTAAACCTACAAGTTAGTGTAGTGAGACCTCTGCACAGTGTTCAGCTAAAACTACAAGTTAGTGCAGTGCTTCCTTCTCACAGTGTTCAGCTAAAACTGCAATTTAGTGGGGTGCGTCCTGCTCACAGTGTTCAGCTAAAACTACAAGTTAGTGCTGTGCGTCCTGCTCACAGTGTTCAGCTAAAACTACAAGTTAGTGCTGTGCGTCCTGTTCACAGTGTTCAGCTAAAACTACAAGTTAGTCTGGTGCGTCCTGCTCACAGTGTTCAGCTAAAACTACAAGTTAGTGGGGTGCGTCCTGCTCACAGTGTTCAGCTAAAACTACAAGTTAGTGCAGTGCGTCCTGCTCACAGTGTTCAGCTAAAACTACAAGTTGGTGCGGTGCATCCTGCTCACAGTGTTCAGCTAAAACTACAAGTTAGTGCTGTGTGTCCTGCTCATAGTGTTCAGCTAAAACTACAAGTTAGTGTAGTGAGACCTCTGCACAGTGTTCATCTAAAGCTAAAAGTTAGTGCAGTGCGTCCTGCTCACAGGGTTCAGCTAAAACTACAAGTTAGTGGGGTGCGTCCTGCTCACAGTGTTCAGCTAAAACTACAAGTTAGTGGGGTGCGTCCACCTCACAGTGTTCAGCTAAACCTACAAGTTAGTGTAGTGAGACCTCTGCACAGTGTTCATCTAAAGCTACAAGTTAGTGCAGTGCGTCCTGCTCACAGTGTTCAGCTAAAACTACAAGTTAGTGGGGTGTGTCCTGCTCACAGTGTTCAGTTAAAACTACAAGTTAGTGCAGTGCGTCCTGCTCACAGTGTTCAGCTAAAACTACAAGTTGGTGCGGTGCGTCCTGCTCACAGTGTTCAGCTAAAACTACAAGTTAGTGCTGTGCGTCCTGCTCACAGTGTTCAGCTAAAACTACAAGTTAGTGTAGTGAGACCTCTGCACAGTGTTCATCTAAAGCTACAAGTTAGTGCAGTGTGTCCTGCTCACAGTGTTCAGCTAAAACTACAAGTTAGTGGGGTGCGTCCTGCTCACAGTGTTCAGCTAAAACTACAAGTTAGTGCGGTGCGTCCACCTCACAGTGTTCAGCTAAACATACAAGTTAGTGTAGTGAGACCTCTGCACAGTGTTCATCTAAAGCTACAAGTTAGTGCAGTGCGTCCTGCTCACAGTGTTCAGCTAAAACTACAAGTTAGTGCAGTGCGTCCTGCTCACAGTGTTCAGCTAAAACTACAAGTTAGTGCTGTGCGTCCTGCTCACAGTGTTCAGCTAAAACTACAAGTTAGTGTGGTGCGTCCACCTCACAGTGTTCAGCTAAGCCTACAAGTTAGTGTAGTGAGACCTCTGCACAGTGTTCATCTAAAGCTACAAGTTAGTGCAGTGCGTCCTGCTCACAGTGTTCAGCTAAAACTACAAGTTAGTGGGGTGCGTCCTGCTCACAGTGTTCAGCTAAAACTACAAGTTAGTGCAGTGCGTCCTGCTCACAGTGTTCAGCTAAAACTAAAAGTTAGTGGGGTGCATCCTGCTCACAGTGTTCATCTAAAGATACAAGTTAGTGCAGTGCGTCCTGCTCACAGTGTTCAGCTAAAACTACAAGTTAGTGGGGTGCGTCCTGCTCACAGTGTTCAGCTAAAACTAAAAGTTAGTGCTGTGCGTCCTGCTCATAGTGTTCAGCTAAAACTACAAGTTAGTGTGGTGCGTCCACCTCACAGTGTTCAGCTAAACCTACAAGTTAGTGTAGTGAGACCTCTGCACAGTGTTCAGCTAAAACTACAAGTTAGTGCAGTGCTTCCTTCTCACAGTGTTCAGCTAAAACTGCAAGTTAGTGGGGTGCGTCCTGCTCACAGTGTTCAGCTAAAACTACAAGTTAGTGCTGTGCGTCCTGCTCACAGTGTTCAGCTAAAACTACAAGTTAGTGCTGTGCGTCCTGTTCACAGTGTTCAGCTAAAACTACAAGTTAGTCTGGTGCGTCCTGCTCACAGTGTTCAGCTAAAACTACAAGTTAGTGGGGTGCGTCCTGCTCACAGTGTTCAGCTAAAACTACAAGTTAGTGCAGTGCGTCCTGCTCACAGTGTTCAGCTAAAACTACAAGTTGGTGCGGTGCATCCTGCTCACAGTGTTCAGCTAAAACTACAAGTTAGTGCTGTGTGTCCTGCTCATAGTGTTCAGCTAAAACTACAAGTTAGTGTAGTGAGACCTCTGCACAGTGTTCATCTAAAGCTAAAAGTTAGTGCAGTGCGTCCTGCTCACAGGGTTCAGCTAAAACTACAAGTTAGTGGGGTGCGTCCTGCTCACAGTGTTTAGCTAAAACTACAAGTTAGTGCGGTGCGTCCACTTCACAGTGTTCAGCAAAACCTACAAGTTAGTGTAGTGAGACCTCTGCACAGTGTTCATCTAAAGCTAAAAGTTAGTGCAGTGCGTCCTGCTCACAGGGTTCAGCTAAAACTACAAGTTAGTGGGGTGCATCCTGCTCACAGTGTTTAGCTAAAACTACAAGTTAGTGCAGTGCATCCTGCTCACAGTGTTCAGCTAAAATTAAAAGTTAGTGCGATGCGTCCTGCTCACAGTGTTCAGCTAAAACTACAAGTTAGTGCTGTGCGTCCTGCTCATAGTGTTCAGCTAAAACTACAAGTTAGTGTGGTGCGTCCACCTCACAGTGTTCAGCTAAACCTACAAGTTAGTGTAGTGAGACCTCTGCACAGTGTTCATCTAAAGCTACAAGTTAGTGCGGTGCGTCCTGCTCACAGTGTTCAGCTAAAACTACAAGTTAGTGGAGTGCGTCTTGCTCACAGTGTTCAGCTAAAACTACAAGTTAGTGCGGTGCTTCCTGCTCACAGTGTTCAGCTAAAACTACAAGTTAGTGCGGTGCGTCCTGCTCACAATGTTCAGCTAAAACTACAAGTTAGTGCTGTGCGTCCTGCTCACAGTGTTCAGCTAAAACTACAAGTTAGTGTGCTGCGTCCACCTCACAGTGTTCAGCTAAACCTACATGTTAGTGTCGTGAGACCTCTGCACAATGTTCATCTAAAGCTACAAGTTAGTGCAGTGCGTCCTGCTCACAGTGTTCAGCTAAAACTACAAGTTAGTTGGGTGCGTCCTGCTCACAGTGTTCAGCTAAAACTACAAGTTTAGTGCTGTGTGTCCTGCTCATAGTGTTCAGCTAAAACTACAAGTTAGTGTAGTGATACCTCTGCACAGTGTTCATCTAAAGCTAAAAGTTAGTGCAGTGCGTCCTGCTCAAAGGGTTCAGCTAAAACTACAAGTTAGTGGGGTGCGTCCTGCTCACAGTGTTTAGCTAAAACTACAAGTTAGTGCGGTGCGTCCACCTCACAGTGTTCAGCAAAAACTACAAGTTAGTGCGGTGCGTCCTGCTCACAGTGTTCAGCTAAAACTACAAGTTAGTGTGGTGCGTCCACCTCACAGTGTTCAGATAAACCTACAAGTTAGTGTAGTGAGACCTCTGCACAGTGTTCATCTAAAGCTAAAAGTTAGTGCAGTGCGTCCTGCTCACAGGGTTCAGCTAAAACTACAAGTTAGTGGGGTGCGTCCTGCTCACAGTGTTTAGCTAAAACTACAAGTTAGTGCAGTGCGTCCTGCTCACAGTGTTCAGCTAAAACTAAAAGTTAGTGCGGTGCGTCCTGCTCACAGTGTTCAGCTAAAACTACAAGTTAGTGCTGTGCGTCCTGCTCATAGTGTTCAGCTAAAACTACAAGTTAGTGTGGTGCGTCCACCTCACAGTGTTCAGCTAAACCTACAAGTTAGTGCAGTGAGACCTCTGCACAGTGTTCATCTAAAGCTACAAGTTAGTGCGGTGCGTCCTGCTCACAGTGTTCAGCTAAAACTACAAGTTAGTGGGGTGCGTCCTGCTCACAGTGTTCAGCTAAAACTACAAGTTAGTGCAGTGCGTCCTGCTCACAGTGTTCAGCTAAAACTAAAAGTTAGTGTGGTGCGTCCTGCTCACAGTGTTCAGCTAAAACTACAAGTTAGTGTGGTGCGTCCACCTCACAGTGTTCAGATAAACCTACAAGTTAGTGTAGTGAGACCTCTGCACAGTGTTCATCTAAAGCTAAAAGTTAGTGCAGTGCGTCCTGCTCACAGGGTTCAGCTAAAACTACAAGTTAGTGGGGTGCGTCCTGCTCACAGTGTTTAGCTAAAACTACAAGTTAGTGCAGTGCGTCCTGCTCACAGTGTTCAGCTAAAACTAAAAGTTAGTGCGGTGCATCCTGCTCACAGTGTTCAGCTAAAACTACAAGTTAGTGCTGTGCGTCCTGCTCATAGTGTTCAGCTAAAACTACAAGTTAGTGTGGTGCGTCCACCTCACAGTGTTCAGCTAAACCTACAAGTTAGTGTAGTGAGACCTCTGCACAGTGTTCATCTAAAGCTACAAGTTAGTGGAGTGCGTCTTGCTCACAGTGTTCAGCTAAAACTACAAGTTAGTGCGGTGCTTCCTGCTCACAGTGTTCAGCTAAAACTACAAGTTAGTGCGGTGCGTCCTGCTCACAATGTTCAGCTAAAACTACAAGTTAGTGCTGTGCGTCCTGCTCACAGTGTTCAGCTAAAACTACAAGTTAGTGTGCTGCGTCCACCTCACAGTGTTCAGCTAAACCTACATGTTAGTGTAGTGAGACCTCTGCACAGTGTTCATCTAAAGCTACAAGTTAGTGCAGTGCATCCTGCTCACAGTGTTCAGCTAAAACTACAAGTTAGTTGGGTGCGTCCTGCTCACAGTGTTCAGCTAAAACTACAAGTTTAGTGCTGTGTGTCCTGCTCATAGTGTTCAGCTAAAACTACAAGTTAGTGTAGTGATACCTCTGCACAGTGTTCATCTAAAGCTAAAAGTTAGTGCAGTGCGTCCTGCTCACAGGGTTCAGCTAAAACTACAAGTTAGTGGGGTGCGTCCTGCTCACAGTGTTTAGCTAAAACTACAAGTTAGTGCGGTGCGTCCACCTCACAGTGTTCAGCAAAAACTACAAGTTAGTGCGGTGCGTCCTGCTCACAGTGTTCAGCTAAAACTACAAGTTAGTGTGGTGCGTCCACCTCACAGTGTTCAGATAAACCTACAAGTTAGTGTAGTGAGACCTCTGCACAGTGTTCATCTAAAGCTAAAAGTTAGTGCAGTGCGTCCTGCTCACAGGGTTCAGCTAAAACTACAAGTTAGTGGGGTGCGTCCTGCTCACAGTGTTCAGCTAAAACTACAAGTTAGTGCAGTGCGTCCTGCTCACAGTGTTCAGCTAAAACTAAAAGTTAGTGTGGTGCGTCCTGCTCACAGTGTTCAGCTAAAACTACAAGTTGGTGCTGTGCGTCTTGCTCATAGTGTTCAGCTAAAACTACAAGTTAGTGTGGTGCGTCCACCTCACAGTGTTCAGCTAAACCTACAAGTTAGTGTAGTGAGACCTCTGCACAGTGTTCATCTAAAGCTACAAGTTAGTGCGGTGCGTCCTGCTCACAGTGTTCAGCTAAAACTACAAGTTAGTGGAGTGCGTCTTGCTCACAGTGTTCAGCTAAAACTACAAGTTAGTGCAGTGCGTCCTGCTCACAGTGTTCAGCTAAAACTAAAAGTTAGTGCGGTGCGTCCTGCTCACAGTGTTCAGCTAAAACTACAAGTTAGTGGAGTGCGTCTTGCTCACAGTGTTCAGCTAAAACTACAAGTTAGTGCGGTGCATCCTGCTCACAGTGTTCAGCTAAAACTACAAGTTAGTGCGGTGCGTCCTGCTCACAGTGTTCAGCTAAAACTACAAGTTAGTGTGCTGCGTCCACCTCACAGTGTTCAGCTAAACCTACATGTTAGTGTAGTGAGACCTCTGCACAGTGTTCATCTAAAGCTACAAGTTAGTGCAGTGCGTCCTGCTCACAGTGTTCAGCTAAAACTACAAGTTAGTGGGGTGCGTCCTGCTCACAGTGTTCAGCTAAAACTACAAGTTAGTGGGGTGCGTCCTGCTCACAGTGTTCAGCTAAAACTACAAGTTAGTGCGGTGCGACCTGCTCACAGTGTTCAGCTAAAACTACAAGTTAGTGCGGTGCGTCCTGCTCACAGTGTTCAGCTAAAACTACAAGTAAGTCCGGTGCGTCCTGCTCACAGTTTTCAGCTAAAACTACAAGTTAGTGATGTGCGTCCTGCTCACAGTGTTCAGCTAAAACTACAAGTTAGTGTGGTGCGTCCACCTCACAGTGTTCAGCTAAACCTAAAAGTTAGTGTAGTGAGACCTCTGCACAGTGTTCATCTAAAGCTACAAGTTAGTGCAGTGCGTCCTGCTCACAGTGTTCAGCTAAAACTACAAGTTAGTGGGGTGCGTCCTGCTCACAGTGTTCAGCTAAAACTACAAGTTAGTGTGGTGCGTCCTGCTCACAGTGTTCAGCTAAAACTACAAGTTGGTGCGGTGCGTCCTGCTCACAGTGTTCAGCTAAAACTACAAGTTAGTGCTGTGCGTCCTGCTCACAGTGTTCATCTAAAGCTACAAGTTAGTGCAGTGCGTCCTGCTCACAGTGTTCAGCTAAAACTACAAGTTAGTGGGGTGCATCCTGCTCACAGTATTCAGCTAAAACTACAAGTTAGTGCGGTGCATCCTGCTCACAGTGTTCAGCTAAAACAACAAGTTAGTGCGGTGCGTCCTGCTCACAGTGTTCAGCTAAAACTACAAGTTAGTGCGGGGCATCCTGCTCACAGTGTTCAGCTAAAACTACAAGTTAGTGCTGTGCGTCCTGCTTACAGTGTTCAGCTAAAACTACAAGTTAGTGCTGTTCGTTCCGGTTCACAGTGTTCAGCTAAAACTACAAGTTAGTGTAGTGAGACCTCTGCACAGTGTTCATCTAAAGATACAAGTTAGTGCAGTGCGTCCTGCTCACAGTGTTTAGCTAAAACTACAAGTTATTGGGGTGCGTCCTGCTCACAGTGTTCAGCTAAAACTACAAGTTAGTGCGGTGCGTCCTGCTCACAGTGTTCAGCTAAAACTACAAATTAGTGCGGTGCGTCCTGCTCACAGTGTTCAGCTAAAACTACAAGTTAGTGTGGTGCGTCCACCTCACAGTGTTCAGATAAACCTACAAGTTAGTGTAGTGAGACCTCTGCACAGTGTTCATCTAAAGCTAAAAGTTAGTGCAGTGCGTCCTGCTCACAGGGTTCAGCTAAAACTACAAGTTAGTGGGGTGCGTCCTGCTCACAGTGTTCAGCTAAAACTACAAGTTAGTGCAGTGCGTCCTGCTCACAGTGTTCAGCTAAAACTAAAAGTTAGTGTGGTGCGTCCTGCTCACAGTGTTCAGCTAAAACTACAAGTTGGTGCTGTGCGTCTTGCTCATAGTGTTCAGCTAAAACTACAAGTTAGTGTGGTGCGTCCACCTCACAGTGTTCAGCTAAACCTACAAGTTAGTGTAGTGAGACCTCTGCACAGTGTTCATCTAAAGCTACAAGTTAGTGCGGTGCGTCCTGCTCACAGTGTTCAGCTAAAACTACAAGTTAGTGGAGTGCGTCTTGCTCACAGTGTTCAGCTAAAACTACAAGTTAGTGCAGTGCGTCCTGCTCACAGTGTTCAGCTAAAACTAAAAGTTAGTGCGGTGCGTCCTGCTCACAGTGTTCAGCTAAAACTACAAGTTAGTGGAGTGCGTCTTGCTCACAGTGTTCAGCTAAAACTACAAGTTAGTGCGGTGCATCCTGCTCACAGTGTTCAGCTAAAACTACAAGTTAGTGCGGTGCGTCCTGCTCACAGTGTTCAGCTAAAACTACAAGTTAGTGTGCTGCGTCCACCTCACAGTGTTCAGCTAAACCTACATGTTAGTGTAGTGAGACCTCTGCACAGTGTTCATCTAAAGCTACAAGTTAGTGCAGTGCGTCCTGCTCACAGTGTTCAGCTAAAACTACAAGTTAGTGGGGTGCGTCCTGCTCACAGTGTTCAGCTAAAACTACAAGTTAGTGGGGTGCGTCCTGCTCACAGTGTTCAGCTAAAACTACAAGTTAGTGCGGTGCGACCTGCTCACAGTGTTCAGCTAAAACTACAAGTTAGTGCAGTGCGTCCTGCTCACAGTGTTCAGCTAAAACTACAAGTAAGTCCGGTGCGTCCTGCTCACAGTTTTCAGCTAAAACTACAAGTTAGTGATGTGCGTCCTGCTCACAGTGTTCAGCTAAAACTACAAGTTAGTGTGGTGCGTCCACCTCACAGTGTTCAGCTAAACCTAAAAGTTAGTGTAGTGAGACCTCTGCACAGTGTTCATCTAAAGCTACAAGTTAGTGCAGTGCGTCCTGCTCACAGTGTTCAGCTAAAACTACAAGTTAGTGGGGTGCTTCCTGCTCACAGTGTTCAGCTAAAACTACAAGTTAGTGTGGTGCGTCCTGCTCACAGTGTTCAGCTAAAACTACAAGTTGGTGCGGTGCGTCCTGCTCACAGTGTTCAGCTAAAACTACAAGTTAGTGCTGTGCGTCCTGCTCACAGTGTTCATCTAAAGCTACAAGTTAGTGCAGTGCGTCCTGCTCACAGTGTTCAGCTAAAACTACAAGTTAGTGGGGTGCATCCTGCTCACAGTATTCAGCTAAAACTACAAGTTAGTGCGGTGCATCCTGCTCACAGTGTTCAGCTAAAACAACAAGTTAGTGCGGTGCGTCCTGCTCACAGTGTTCAGCTAAAACTACAAGTTAGTGCGGGGCATCCTGCTCACAGTGTTCAGCTAAAACTACAAGTTAGTGCTGTGCGTCCTGCTTACAGTGTTCAGCTAAAACTACAAGTTAGTGCTGTTCGTTCCGGTTCACAGTGTTCAGCTAAAACTACAAGTTAGTGTAGTGAGACCTCTGCACAGTGTTCATCTAAAGATACAAGTTAGTGCAGTGCGTCCTGCTCACAGTGTTTAGCTAAAACTACAAGTTATTGGGGTGCGTCCTGCTCACAGTGTTCAGCTAAAACTACAAGTTAGTGCGGTGCGTCCTGCTCACAGTGTTCAGCTAAAACTACAAATTAGTGCGGTGCGTCCTGCTCACAGTGTTCAGCTAAAACTACAAGTTAGTGCGGTGCGTCCTGCTCACAGTGTTCAGCTAAAACTACAAGTTAGTGCGGTGCGTCCTGCTCACAATATTCAGCTAAAACTACAAGTTAGTGTGGTGCATCCACCTCACAGTGTTCAGCTAAACTTACAAGTTAGTGTAGTGAGACCTCTGCACAGTGTTCATCTAAAGCTACAAGTTAGTGCAGTGCGTCCTACTCACAGTGTTCAGCTAAAACTACAAGTTAGTGGGGTGCGTCCTGCTCACAGTGTTCAGCTAAATCTACAAGTTAGTGCTGTGCATCCTGCTCACAGTGTTCAGCTAAAACTACAAGTTAGTGTGGTGCATCTACCTCACAGTGTTCAGCTAAACCTACAAGTTAGTGTAGTGAGACCTCTGCACAGTGTTCATCTAAAGCTACAAGTTAGTGCAGTGCGTCCTGCTCACAGTGTTCAGCTAAAACTACAAGTTAGTGTGGTGCCTCCTCCTCACAGTGTTCAGCTAAACCTACAAGTTATTTTTTTGCGAGCTCTGCACAGTGTTCAGCTAAAGCTTACCTGTAGAAGGTTGGTGGTGTTTTCCTGATCCTATCACTACCGCAGGCAGCTAAAAAAGCTACAAGTTAGTTTTTTGCAAGCTCTGCACAGTGTTCAGCTAAAGCTACCTGTAGAAGGTTGGTGGTGTTCTCATACTACAGGCAGGCAGTTGATTTTGCTAGCTGCAGTATCAGTACATATATATATATATATATATATATATATATATATATATATATATATATATCCCAGCTTAGTGCAGCTACAGGCCATTAGTATGTCTGGAAGGCCAAGAAGGAGAGGCAGACAGTCACAAGCCAATAAGAGAGGGCAAGCAGGCTCTGTGTGTAGTGCTGGTCATGGAGACTGTGCATCCTCATCAGCACGTGGCCGTGGGACACGCTTGGCCTTTTGTTGGGTACATGCTCCAGGAGGATGCCCAGCGTTTGAAAGGCTCTGATGATGATACTGAGCTCGATGAAGGCAGTAACATGACCACGGACAGAGGGGGTGCCCAAGAAGGACAGCAATCTGGCAGTCATGCTCCCCCTGCTGCAGCATACTGCCAGGTTTGCACCAATAATGAGGAGGGAGGGGATGATGAGGTCACTGACTCAACGTGGGTGCCTGATAGAAGAGAGGAGGAGGAGGAGGCACATCACCAACGAGGCAGGATGCTCTCCAGGGGCCAGCCTAAGGGCAGCACATTGACTGCATCACACCCCAAAGCTCCACATGTGCAGGGCGCTGCAGTCTCGCGTTATTCAAAAAGTTCTTTGGTGTGGGCCTTTTTTGAGAAGAGTGCGTCAGATCGCACCGCTGCTATTTGCAACATATGTCTCAAGCGTATCTCGCGTGGCCAAAACATCTCCCGGTTGGGTACCACATGCTTTACCAGACATATGTTGACCTGCCATGCAGTTTGTTGGCAAGCGTATTTAAAAGACCCACACCAAAGAACAAAGAGGACCTCTCCTTGCTCCTCATCAGCTGAGATCTCCAACCCCACTATAACTTCAGTCCTCTCTGAGACCTGCACTGAGAGGAATGAAGGTGTAGAATTAGGTGTGTCACAGCCAAGCACTTTTGGGCAATCTGCTTTCGGTACACCAACGTCAGATTGTACCAGGCAAATTTCCCTGCCCCAGCTGCTGCACCGCCGAAAGAAGTTTGCTCCCATCCATCCACATGCCCAGCGGTTGAATGCTAGCTTGGAAAAATTGCTAGCACTTCAACTGCTGCCTTTTCAGTTGGTAGACTCTGCCCCCTTCCGTGAGTTTGTGGAATGTGCGGTTCCTCAGTGGCAGGTACCCAAACGCCACTTTTTCTCACGGAAGGTGATTCCGGCTCTCTACCGGCATAGGGAAGGCAATGTCCATGCCTCGCTGGACAGGGCGGTCAGTGGTAAGGTGCATATTACCGCTGACTCATGGTCCAGCAGGCATGGACAGGGACGTTACCTAAGTTTCACGGCGCATTGGGTGACTCTGCTGGCAGCTGGGAAGGATGCAGGACAAGGTGCAGTAGTGTTGAAGGTTGTTCCGCCACCATGCCTCCAAAATGCTAATGATTGTGACACACCTCTCTCCTCCACCCCCTCCTCTTCTTCTTCCTCCATGGCCTCTTCCTGTGCTTTGTCCTCGGAACCAGCGGTGCTCCGTAGCCGTTCAAGGGGCTACGCAAGTACGCAGGGCAAAAGATGCCATGCGGTGCTTGAGCTGGTGTGCTTGGGGGACAGGAGCTACACTGGGGCAGAGGTTCTGTCAGCTCTGCAGGGGCAGGTTCAGAGGTGGTTGACGCCACGCCAACTTAAGCCAGGAATGGTGGTTTGCGACAATGGCACCAACCTCCTCTCTGCCCTCCGACAGGGACAAATGACCCATGTGCCCTGTTTGGCTCACGTCCTTAACTTGGTGGTGCAGCGGTTCTTGGGCAGGTACCCGGGCTTATAGGATGTCCTGAGGCAGGCCAGGAAAGTCTGTGTGCATTTCTGCCGGTCATATAATGCCAGTGCTCGGCTGGCGGACCTCCAAAAGGAGTTTAACCTGCCCAAGAACCGCCTAATCTGTGACATGCCCACCAGGTGGAACTCAACGTTGGCCATGCTGCAGCGGCTGCACATGCAGCAGAGGGCCATCAATGAGTACCTGTGCGACTATGGCACCAGGACAGGGTCACGGGAGCTTGTTTTTTTTTCCCCACGCTAGTGGGCCATGATCAGGGATGCATGCACTGTCTTGTCACCATTTGAGGAGGCCACGAGGATGGTGAGCAGTGACAGTGCATGCATCAGTGACACTGTCCCCCTTGTCCACCTGTTGGAGCACACGCTGCGTGGAATAATGGACAGGGCACTTGAAGCAGAATAGAGGCAGGAAGAGGAGGACTTCCTTAGCTCTCAAGGCCCCCTTTATCCAGACAGTGTTCCTGCGTGCCCGCTGATCACACAGGAAGAGGACGAGGAGGAGGAGGAAGATTGTATCAGTATGGAGGTGGAGCCTGGCACTCAGCATCAGCAGCAGTCTTTAAAGGATCAGTTCCAAGAAAACACATGGACTTGTACGTGGCTGGCAGGAGGTGGCTGCGGACCATGCCGTCCTTAGTGACCCAGAGGACTCCGGACCGAATGCCTCAGCAAACCTACGCTGCATGGCCTCCCTGATCCTGCAAAGCCTGCGTAAGGATCCTCGTATTCGTGGTATCAAGGAGAAGGATCAATACTGGCTGGCAACCCTCCTTGATCCACGTTACAAGGGTAAGGTTGCAGACCTTATCTTGCAATCGCAGAGGGAGCAGAGGATGAAACATCTTCGGGAGGCCTTGCAGAAAGGTCTGTGCAATGCGTTCCCAGAGACTGGGAGGTTACAAACTCCTGTTTCTGGACAACGTGTTGCTGAGGCTTCGGTCAGTCAAAGAAGGAGCGGTGGAGAAGGTGGCCGTCTGACCGATGCGTTCAGACAATTTTTTGGTCCGCAGCCCCAAGGTATGATCGGTTCCAGCAACCATCGCCAGCGTCTGTTTTACATGGTGCAGGAATACCTAGGGGCAAGATCTGACTTGGACACCTTTCCCACCGAAAATCCTCTGGGTTACTGGGTCTTGAGGATGGATCACTGGCCAGAGCTTGCACAGTATGCAATTGAGCTACTGGCCTGTCCTGCATCCAGCGTTCTTTTGGAACGCACATTCAGTGCTGCTGGAGGCTTTGTAACAGATCACAGGGTGCATCTGTCCACCGACTCGGTCGATCGACTGGCCTTCATAAAAATGAATCAGTCTTGGACCACCACCAGCTACCAAGCATCTGATGTTGATGTAACCGAATAATTTTTTTTGAAATCTCAGATCCCTTCAAAGACTGCCTATGCTGATGCTGAGTGACTATCCCTGAGTAATTATCCTCTTCCTATTCAATGATCACGCTGATAGCTTGTAAGAACATTTTTGGTTCTGGGCGCCACCACCAGTCCCTAAGGCCCAATTTTTCAGCCCTTGTTTAACAGGGGCGTGTAATTTCAATTTTTGATGCAATACTTTGCAGCAGGGCTCATTTCTGCGTTCCAACTAGAGTATCTGTGAGGGGTTGTAGTGTTGTGGCACCAGCACCAGTGCCTAAGGCCCAATTTTTCAGCCCTTGTTTAACAGGGGCGTGTAATTACAATTTTTGATGCAATACTTTGCAGCAGAGCTCATTTCTGCGTTCCAACTAGAGTATCTGTGAGGGGTTGCAGTGTTGTGGCACCAGAACCAGTGCCTAAGGCCCAATTTTTCAACCCTTGTTTAACAGGGGCGTGTAATTACAATTTTTGATGCAATACTTTGAAGCAGGGCTCGTTCCTGCGTTCCAACTAAAGTGTCTGTGAGGGGTTGCAGTGTTGTGGCACCAGCACCAGTGCCTAAGGCCTAATTTTTTAGCCCCTGTTCAACAGGGGCATGTAATTACAATTCTTGATCTAATATTTCACAACAGGGCCCATTTCTGCAACCACCAAGAGCGAGTGAGGACTTACAGTGTTGTGGCACCAGCACCACCACCACCACCAAAGGCCCAATTTTTCTGCCCTTGTTCAACAGGGGCATGTAATTACAATTCTTGATCTAATATTTCACAGCAGGGCCCATTTCTGCACCCACCAAGAGCGAGTGAGGACTTACAGTGTTGTGGCACCAGCACCACCACCAAAGGCCCAATTTTTCTGCCCTTGTTCAACAGGGGCATGTAATTACAATTCTTGATCTAATATTTCACAGCAGGGCCCATTTCTGCGCCCACCAAGAGCGAGTGAGAACTTACAGTGTTGTGGCACTAGCACCACCACCAAAGGCCCAATTTTTCTGCCCCTGTTCAACAGGGGCATGTAATTACAATTCTTGATCTAATATTTCACAGCAGGGCCCTGTGAGGGCTTACAGTGTTGTGGCCACAACAACACCTAAGGCCCAAATTTCTGCTGAGTATTTAGGGCAGGCCCCTACTTTCAAACATCTAACTTACAAACGACTCCTACTTGCAAACGTAAGGAGACAACAGGAAGTGAGATAAAATCTACCCCTAGGAAGGGAAATTCTCTCCTGTAAGAGTTAATATGGGAAAAACATTTCTTCTTTCCACTGATGCTTTCCAATCCTTGTTCCACATAAAAACCCCAAATTTTCAAAAAACATTTGTCATTGGGACAAAAAGTGAGGTGAAATCTTCTGAAGAGGAGGACAGACAGCAAAACAAATGTCACAGGGGTGATAACCCTTCCCTATGTTTTCCAAAAAGCTTAAAAAAGATTTTTTGGCTGGAGCTAAACACGATAAAAATTTACCCGTTCAAAATTACAAACAGATTCTACTTAACAACAAACCTACAGTCCCTGTCTTGTTTGCACCGCCTGTATACTGCTGTTCAGAGTATATAGGGCCTGGTGGCCCCACACCTTCCCTTATTTTAATTTGGGTGTGGGGTTCCCCTTAATATCCATACAAGACCCAAAGGGCCTGGTAATGGACTGGGGGTACCTGTGACAGACCTAGCCAGAACAGAGGCTGTTGGAGAGGACTGTATGCAAGCCTGTTGCCTTTTGATTATGGGCCCTGGATTTTCAATGGAACAATACTCTTTGTGAGGTGAATGAGAAATCCAGGCTGAACTGTACTAATCGGACTCAGTCGTGTATATATGTATATATTGTATGGGGACTCCTTACTGTAGATTTGTGTCCCTGAAGAGGGAGGGAGGATTCCTCCAGCAGCCCCCTGCTGATAAGACTGATTCATTCTGTTGGGACACATCCTGTGAGGAGATGCTGGTGTCATCAATTCCAACTACCTGTGTTTATGTTAATTGAATGAGCTGATGACATTGTCCTCTATACAATGTAGGAGACGGGACGACTCGTATTGGAGCTGCTATTGTGAGAAATGTCCTGTGATAATTAACTCAGTCTGGGCAATAGGTTATGTCTCAGTCACCTAGGCTGTATAAAGGATTAGATAATTAGCTCATGTCAATTATGTTAATTAGGTTACAGTTCTATTGTTAGAGGAGGTTCCAATGGCATATAAAGTCTTGTAATTTTGATTCTAAAAAAAAGTGAGTTCTTGGTAGCAACAAGCAAGTGTCGCCTTGTTTTGTGCTCAGAGAGGTTGGGATATCTGTATACAGACTGGGAGGAAGTGGTATATGACGGAAGCACTCAAGCGGAGTGTGGGACGTTCCATGACATTGGTGGCAGCAGTGAGATAGCTTCCTGCAGTCTGGGAAATCTAAGGTTTCAAAAGTTTTATTGTTTTTAAGATAAACAATTAACATAATACATCAAAATACAGTATTGATAGCGTAGGCTGGAGACATCATGCCTTCCTCAGACACCAGTAATACAGTATTACAACTAGATAATACAGTCCGTTGTCAGTTAAGTGCTATTGTGATATTTGAAATATGAATAACTGTCGTGAGCTGAATCCATAACAAAAGAAATAATGAAAGAACATAACTTAGCTCTGAATGGTTTGAACTTGCAAAGAAAGGTGTACATAAGGAGAACAGGAGGTAAATAAAGTTATAACACCGTTTAACTATTACAGAGTGCCTCTTGTTCATTATTATTGTCTCTGTTTAACAGACTCATTTAGAACCTTTTTGACTAAAACTCAATGCACAATTATCACAATGCTCAAATTCCTCCCTCCTTGAACCTTGCTCCTCAATATAGTTTGTTTAGGTGCAACTTGTCCAATAGGGGGGCCCTAGAATATCGTGCATTGACTCTCAGTCAACAATCCCCTCGAAGCCCGCTTTGCTGAGTATCAAACACAGACAATATTATAAATGTATTCGTTACATGGTATATGTGAGGAGCACTTAACCGCAGAACCTGGCAGACTTGCATCTAACTTTCTAGCTGTCATGAGAATCGCAATAAATTTTGTTTCCAGCAGACAAAGTTAAATATCTCCGCGGTGAGTGACTACAGTTGCCTAAGCTCGGATCCCGCGGGGGAGAGGTCCTCTCTCCTCTCCGGGCACCCCGTTAGGGTTCTTGCTGTGCCCATCAGAGCGATCAAAGACCCGCCCCAGCCGGATCCCTTTCCCTGTATAGTCCCCATAGACACCTCACCATTCTTGTAGCTAATGAAGACTTAGGACTCTGTTCTGCTGATTATCAATGAAAATTCGGAGCTAGAGAACCCTTTCTTGAGTATTCGTGACCTACACATTGTATGTACAAAAAAGGCAACTTGTCCCAGTGTGGATTTCTCCTGTGTGCTCTAATTTAAGTATGTGTCTGCCTCGTAAGTCTATACATTTCCTACTATAGGGGATATTTAAGTCATCCCTTTTTTTTTGAAAATAATACAGTATATCACCAGATTTTCGGTAAACATATCCTATGGAACACTCTGTCATGAATGTGTCTTGATGTGTATAACTTAAGGGCCAAGAGAGGCCTGTATATACCGAAGGGGCTCGCTGGCCCCTGTCTTAGAGAGAAGAAGACGTGTTAAAAGAAGGGAGGAAAGGCAAGAGAAAGAGAGAGAGAAAAGTTATTGATACTGTAGATTAGGTAGGTTACCTGGTCCCATCTCCATACCCGGATAGAGTGAAATATTACAATATCGTGCCCATGGTTCCCAAATGATATTGAATTTCTCAACCGTATCCAGCAGTTTAGCCACTATTTTCTCCTGGGACATTATCCATGTTACCTTCCTTTTACAACACTGAAAGGATACTGTGCGCCTTTTCCAGGCCTTAGCTAAAGTAATTTTTGCTCCTAATAAAATAAAGAAGGCTAACTTCTGGGAGCTTTTAGGTAGGTTCGGTATGGTATGATTGAGTAAAGCTATGGTTGGATCTGGCGCTATACGTATATTCAGTAAGCTGCCCATCATACAGAATATTTTCTTCCAGTAGGTTCTAATGCGCGGACAAGTCCACCAGACATGTAGCATAGTACCTTCCAATTTGCAATCTCTGAAGCAGGATGGAGAGGTCCCAGGATAAAACATGGCCAACTTAGCAGGTACATAATACCATCTTGCCATCACCTTTAGGCTAGCTTCTATCAGAGAGATATTATAAATACCTTTGTAAGAGCGGTCCCACCCTCTGAACCAGTCCTTGGAAGTCCAAGATCCTCTCAAGTCCTCCTCCCAGGTCCTGGCATATGCTGGTTTATCCGACTTAGACATGAGTGCTGTGTATATTATCGAGATCCCCCCTTTCTGTCCTTCCATGTTAGAACACCACTGTTCGTATGGTGTAATCGAGGGAGCTACTTGTAGGTTAGACCAAAGTGATTGTATGAAGTGGAATATTTGGTTATATCTGAACCTTTCAGAGTCGGGCATTTCCAATGTGTGTTTACAATAATTCAAATTGATAGGACCCTTCGCAGTTAGATAGTGTCCTATTCTGTAGAGTCCTTTGTCTGTCCACCACTTAAACGCCTGAATATTTAGTCCTGGCGGGAACGCTGTATTATTAAATATGTGTGACAGAGGTCTAAGTGGGGAAATTAGAGACGTTTGAGTAAAGAGTTTGTTGCAAAGTGCGATCGAGTGAGATAATGTGGGGGCTAGGATGACTGGTCTGCATTTGGGGTCACACCATAATAAAAAGTCAATGGTGTTGCGAGGTGTAGCCTGCCTTTCCATAGACAACCAGTCAGGTTTTGAGGCCTTTCCAAAAATGAGAGAGATCTGCGCTAATTGAGCTGCCCGATAATAACCCCAGAGATCAGGCAATCCCAGCCCTCCCTGCGATCGTAAGCGTAAAAGAACAGTGGATGGGCATCTGTAACCCTTACTTCCCCATACAAAGCGTATTATCGACGATTGTAGTTTGTGGAGGAAGCCTTTCGTTAGTGGGATTGGGAGAGAGCGAAAAAAATATAAGATGCGGGGAAGTAATGTCATCTTTATAGCGTTTACTCTTCCTACCCAGGAGAGACCATATTTAGCCCATTTGTCTAATTCTTGTCTGCATTTCAGTATCATTGGAGGATAATTAGCTTTAAATAATTCCCCTATCTCAGAGGTTAAGTTAATTCCCAGATAAGGGATAGCCGTAGCAGCCCAAGAGAACTCAAAGCTTTGTTGAAGTTGTGAGAGAATTTCTGCCGGTACCGTAATATTCAGGGCCACTGATTTAGTCATATTCACTGTCAGACCTGAAATTTTACTGAAAGTTCTTAGGATCCTGCATACTACTGGGGTGGATATCAGGGGGGAAGAGATATACAGCAGTAAATCATCGGCGTATAAAGCGCATTTGTGTTCCTGGTCTCCACACCTCACCCCCCTGACATCCGGGTTTGTTCTGATGGCTATAGCCAATGTCTCTATGGCAATGGCGAATAAGAGGGGAGAAAGTGGGCATCCCTGCCTGGTACCCCTATTAATAGGTAGTGCTGCCGAGTATCTGCCCATGAGCCGCACTTGCGCCGAGGGGTTTGAATACAGAGACTTGATTATATTTCTGAAAGTGCTACCAAAGCCCCACCTTTGTAGGATATCAGACAGGTATGCCCAGTCAATAGAGTCGAATGCCTTATGTAGGTCAATTGATAAAATATATCCTTTTTGTGGTTGTCCCCCATCCCAGCTCGACTTCAGAAGAGATACTATATCTATGGTCCGTCTAATTTGATCCGGCCCCTGCCTGCCAGGTATGAAGCCTACCTGGTCTTTGTGTATATATGATGCAATGAAGCTAGACATTCTATTTGCTAAGATCTTCGTTAGAATTTTAACATCGTTGTTAATTAGGGATATTGGTCGATAGTTCCCTATTTCCCTGGGATCCTTCCCTGGCTTGGGGATTACTGTTATGTACGCAGCATTTAATTCAGAACCCAGTGGTTCTCCTTTTCTGAGGGAATTCAAGAATTTCGTCAAGTGTGCGACCAGTGTAGGTCCAAACTTTTTGTAATAACCATTGGAGAACCCATCCGGGCCAGGGGAGGATCCAAGCTTCAATGAGTTTATGACCTCCAGAACTTCTTCCTGGGTGAAGGGTTCCTCCATTAGCTCCCTATGGGACTGTGTTAGTGTCGGTAGGGTCAGTGAGTCAAGAAATTCCTGCTTTAGCTTTCCTTCCGCTGACACTTTAGCTTTATAGAGTTCATGGAAGAAGGTAAAAAATTCCTCCATAATCTTACTTGGATTTTGTGTTATATCTCCGGATTTGAGCTTAATTTTAGGGAAAGCTAATGCCCGGTGTTTCGGACTAATCTTAACCGCTAATCTGGCGCCTATCTTATCTTTTTGGCTGTAAAATTTCGCTCCCGTCCACCTGAGATGTTTTTCCGCTGCAGTGGTCAGAGTGAGGTTTAGGAGAGCCCTGGCCCTATCCAGTTTTGCTAGGGATTCAACGGTGGGTGTTCTTTTATGTGCCCTAGCTAAAGCCTTAAATTCTTCTGATTGTTTTAATGTGTCTGCCCTATGCTCCGCTTTAAGTTTTGCCGTCATTTGCATTATCTTTCCCCTGATTACTGGTTTGTGAGCTGCCCAGATCACTTCCGGTGAAACATCTGGGGTTGTGTTGATTTGAAAATATTCCTTGATGTAGTTTTCTAATATTGCGCACTGAATGGGGTCACTTAATATAGATTCTTGTAGTCTCCATCTTGGGGGGTTATCATCCCTTGATGACTTTTTGAAACTTACTGTGACCATCGAGTGGTCCGATATCGGTGAGTCTACGATCTTGGATTGCAGTATCAATGGAATCGAATATGAGCGTGTGAAAATATGGTCAATCCTGGCGTGTGATCTGTGAGGTGCAGAATAATGTGTGTAATCCTTAACGTGAGGGTTAAATTCTCTCCAGATATCGATGAATCCCTCCTCCTGTAACATTTTAGCTATGTAGACACTTTGCCTAGAGGGACGCCTGGGTTCAGGTTTACCAGAGCCAGATATTCCCACTGAGAAGTCAAAAGCCACGTTCGTATCACCTCCAAGAAAGACCGAGCCTTTCATATGAGGTCGAAGCTTGGTCATCATTGTTTCAAAAAATTTTTTCTGTCCCTGATTCGGGGCGTAGTACGATATAAATGTATATAATTCCCCGTCTATATGTCCCGCAACTAGTATGTAACGACCCTGTGGATCAGCGATCACATCCGACTGGGAAAAGTTAATGTGTTTAGCGAAACATATCGCTACTCCCTTTGTTTTGTTAGATGCTGAAGATAAAAAAAATTGGGGATAATGGTGATGTAAAAATTTTGGTTGATATGATATGGGGAAGTGTGTTTCTTGTAAGAATAGTATATCAGCATGCATGGATTTAAAAAGTTGAAATGTCTTCCTACGCTTGATGGGAGAATTGAACCCCTGAGTGTTATTGGAAACAATCCTAAGGGATGAGCTAACCTTATCCTGATCAATCATGTAGTGTACCTTGTGGTGCTATGCTAGTGTGGTGAGTCTTACCTAGTTGGTCGGGAGGATCTGTTTTACGCGGTGGTGAGCCAGTGATTCGAACCAATATAAGACCTGGGAGGAGAGACCATCTGCGGATCCGAGACCTGTATTCAATCAGAGGAATAGAAATCAAGAAGTAGAAGAAAGAAATGAAAAAGAGAAAAAGAAGAATGGTGATCAGTACATTAGGCAATATTGTATCACTCATATCATGTGATGCGAGATCAATATCTAAGAAGTCAATTTGGGAGTCCCCAGACTCCCCCCCCTTCCCGAGGCAGAATGCACCAGGCATTCTGAGCCTCTTAACCCGTTAGAGCTATCCCCTCACTAATGGAGAAGTTAGCCCTGAAAACCGGAGTACAAATTACTCTCCGGTATTTACAAGGAGCGCATTGAAACCACCACGGCCCCATCACCTGAGTTACATAACCATTTAAAGTGAACTTGCGAACTGAGACCAAAACCGGTCCAATGGTCTTTAAAACCTCAAACATAACCTCTGAAACTTATACCTACCACCCCGTCCCCTCTCTGTGGGTGAGATCCTCCCCCTCCAGACCCCGCCCCATAAAATGCGAGGCCAGGGGGGGAGGCCAACTCCCCATCCAAATTTCAACACAGACCCACCCCCAACCATGCAGTGTCCCTCCCAATAGTGACCACCCCCTTGCTGGTATGAACCCCTTAGACTTCCTCCGTAAATGTGAGTTATGATAGAAGTCATTAACCATAAACATTTGTAGCATAATAAATTCAGACATAAGCCTATTCCCCTCAGACTCAGCCCAATCCCTGTAGGAGTCACAGTAAGATCTGACCCTCCCCCCCTCCCCTCCCCCTGCAGCCGTTGCTACCCCTATGTAGATGTGGGACTCTAGTTCTACACTGCTTGAACCTCCTGTCTGTCCCCATTCAAGGTACACTGTGCTGCTTTCAAGTCCTGGTAAAAGGCGATGCTGAAGAGGTTGTTCTTGTGATCCTGTAAAACAAAGAAGAAGTGTTCACCCGGGACTGCAATAGTGTCCCTAGGAATCCAAAAACTTCAGGGAGGGATGCTTTCTTTGGAGCGTTTAGTGTTCTGCTTTAGCCATGTGGGTTGCAGAGGGCTTGCCGGCGGCGGACGCTTGACTGATGACGGAGTGCTTCTTCCTTCCGGTGTAGGGTTCGGACCCTGTGGAAGTAGTCCCAGCTGCTGGAATAACCTTTCTCCTTCAGCGAGCGATGAAAAGCCATAATGTTTATTTCTGTATGAGAAGTTCAGCCTCAGGGGAAATGCCCATCTGTATGTTATGGCTCTTTCTGTAAGCAGGTGTAATAACGGTTTCAAAGAACGTCTTTTCTGGACTGTGTAGGGTGAAATGTCTGCGAATATTTGAATTTTGTGGCCCAGTAATTGTAGATTTTCTGTTCCCCTTGCTCTCCTCATAACTTCCTCCTTTATGGCAAAATAGTGGGGTTTCACAATAATGTCTCTTGGTAGTCCGTCTGCTCGGGGCGGTTGCAGAGCTCTGTGCGCTCTATCCAATTCTGTGCGATGCTCAGCTATATCTGGGATGAGATCCTTTAGCAGGGTTTTTACTGCCGCACTGATATCCTTCTCAGTCTCAGGCAGGCCACGAATCCTAAAATTGTAGCGTCTTGAGCGATTTTCGAGGTCGTCAATTTTAGCAAGAGCAGTGTCCAGTTGTTCTTGTATATCCTGAATTCTATCTGTGTTTTGATTTATACGTGCTGCAGCTTGGTCAGCTCTCTTTTCAATGGAATCCATACGCTGCCCTAATTGCTGCAGATCTGCATGTATGGAGGAGGTGATGTGATCAGCATTTCTGGCCAGGCTCTGAGAGAGCAGATGGGAGAAAGCCTCCATCATAGAAGGAAAGTCCGTGGGGACAGGGGAGTTAATAGAGTCCTCTGTGTGGGACAGTAGCATGCCCGTGTGTGGGTCCAGCATAGGGGTGGAGGGGGAGCCATCCTGTAACCTGCCTAGCAGGGATTCTGTGGAAGTGGGAGATGTTCCCATGGGCAGAGGGGGGAAATCGGTACCTGGAGACTGCGGGAACCGAACATCCTGGTCTGCGATTGAGTCTTCTTCTCCCCCTGTGCTGCGTGTGCCTCGTGCCGCCGCCGCCATCTTGGCATAACTGACTGGGCCGGGCGCCGCAGTCATCTGGCCGATTAGGCTTCTGCGGACGTGCGCCGTTCTGCTCCCCTGAATCCGGGAGGTCTCCCCCACACTGTGCACCCGTTTGGCTACTTTGTAGTCCGCTCTGCTCGCTCCGGTGAGCTCCTTAGGGCCGTGGTGGCGCGGAGCTTCAGTGACTCGCGGCCATCTTAGAAGCTCCCGCGCATGCGCTTGTCAGTCTGGGAAATCTAAACCTCCACCTGGATCCAAGATCAGGATAGCAGACTTCAGTCACCCCAGCGGAGATATGGACCTGGCATCAGAATTCCCGGGGCTGCTGCGGATCATCCTTTCAACATACACCAGGACTGTGTCTGAGGATGAATACCTGGAGCTTAGGCAGCAAATTCAGGTGGAGCTCTGGATTGCAGCCCTCCGTCTCGCTGGTATAAAACAGGGCAAGTGCTTTCCAACCCAAGAGCAACGGGCCAGTGACCAACGGGCATTGCGGATGGCATTCTTGGGAGAGCAGCCCCAGGAGCAATGGGTGACTGAGTTGGACAGGTTGGTCCAGCAGGAGATAGAGCTGGACAATCGTTATCGGGCTCTGCAATGGCACGCAGAGGAGGGATATTTAGGGGAGATGACAGAATGCTCTCCAGAGGGATATGACTTTGGCGGCCCTGGATTGCTGTGGGAGAACCTTACAGATCTTTTTATGTTTGGCGATGAAGGGGAACCTGACCTTGAGGACCTGAGAGAATATAGAGAGTCTATGCTCGGTCTTGCAGGGGTCTCAGAGCTCAAACCTGATCTGGACCATTTGCTAAGGAAGGAACAGCATCTGGAAAGGGCATACAGGAAACTGCTAGAACAAGTTCAGCTGCATGCCAGAGAATCGGCAGTGGAAAATCCAGAGATTGCCATCCCCAAACCTGAAGTGCTGACAACAGGACAGAGCTCTGCTAACCTCTGCCCAGAAATGATAGCATCTTCTGGGTTCCATGGACAGGAGATGGTGAATCTCTATCCCCAGACATCAGTTGCAGAGACATGGGATTTGATAGACTTTTCTGTAGAGGAGGAGCCACCTGGCAAACCCCCAGCAGAAGTGCTGGCAACCGGACAGAGGGTCCTAATTATGTTAATTAGGTTACAGTTCTATTGTTAGAGGAGGTTCCAACGGCATATAAAGTCTTGTAATTTTGATTCTAAAAAAAAGTGAGTTCTTGGTAGCAACAAGCAAGTGTTGCCTTGTTTTGTGCTCAGAGAGGTTGGGATATCTGTATACAGACTGGGAGGACGTGGTATATGACGGAAGCACTCAAGCGGAGTGTGGGACGTTCCGTGACAGTACCCATGCCATTTGTCTCACTGATTTTCATCCATATTGCCTGGACCCGACATTACATTAAACCCGCAAGCAGTTTTAAATGAGATATTTAAAGGAATATTTCACTTTTTTTTTACTTTAAGCATCATTAAAATCACTGCCCTGAAAAAACGGCCGTTTTTAAAAGTTTTTTTTGCATTGATACATGTCCCCTGGGGCAGGACCCGGGTCCCCAAACCCTTTTTAGGACAATACCATGCAAATTAGCCTTTAAAATGAGCACTTTTGATTTGAAACGTTCGAGTCCCATAGACGTCAATGGGGTTCTAACGTTCGTGCGAATTTTCGGGCCGTTCGCAGGTTCTGGTGTGAACTGAACCGGGGGGTGTTCGCGTCATCCCTATTCTCCATAGGATATCTGCTCTGTACTACTCATTGCCTGCCCAAATACGTATCAATAGTACCATGAGTGACTCTTTCACGCTATACAATGGTGCCCTCTAGTTCCAATTCTACTTGCCCTTTCGAAAGAACCATTCCTTTCTACTGTCTGCCACAATCCAGATGTTCACAGAATACGAGTAAAAGACTGCACACACAAATACGCACCACATGCGCATGATATTTTATTGTATGTCCAACAGCGACTAATCTCCCTTCCAAATTTGATGTTATCCTTCACTTTCTACGGGGAAATTACAAATTTCAAAATCAATCTCAATAAATCTGAAATTCTCAACATTTTCCGTATGGCAGATGAAGTCCACCGACTCAAACCAGTCCTTCCTTTCTCTTGCCGAACAAAATTGTTGAAATATTTAGGTATCTTCCTCACCCCAAAATTATCAGGCCTTTCCAAGTCCAACTATATGCCCTTATTGAATACTATCAAGCAAGATTTACACAGGTGGAGCCATCTTATCCCATTCATGGTTAGGAAGAATAAACATTATAAAAATGAGTATTTTTTCCAGAGTACTGTTCTATTTTCAAACGCTGCCCTATGGTGTACCAGATTTCTTCTCTCTACTACATTGTTTGATTACCAAGTAGATGTGGAACAGGGCTATTTTAAGACTCTCCTGGTCTGTCCTTATTCAAACAAAAAGGAATGGTGGTTTGGCACTGCCAGGTTTTCAAAAAAGTTATCAAGCTGTGGTGTTGAATAGAATCTCAAACTGGAAACATTGTCCTCAAAGTAAATAGTGTGTCCAGTTGGAATATGAGCGAATTTTCCCTCATGACATCACCATGGATTCCTAAGATTTAGGAATCTATCTAGCCATACCTCTGAAATAACCATAACATCCTTAGCAGTGTGGGATTCTATTCATATGAAGTACAACTGGCCCTTTAATTCTTCCCTGATGCTTTTATTAGGCCACTCCTATTTTCTACCTATCTCCATGGATGCCCACTTTCAATTTTGGCTCACCTATCAACCTTTACTGTTACATAATGTGGTAGGAAAAATAAATGTGTTACCCCTGGAGTACCTCATAAATACGCTCACACTATCCTTTATGGATAAATGATGCTATACACAATTATCCCAATTTGTCAAGAGGCTGCCTTAGCCTTTGTGATCACTAAAGGACCTAAACCCTGTTTAAAATGTTCTCTCATCATCATCCCCTCTGAGGCATGTTATTTCCCAATTTTATCTTGCTCTTCTACGTCTCAGCTCTTCCGAATACCCTAGTTTGTCTGTCAGGTGACAAAAAGACCAGATTTTCCAACTGTCTCATATCTCCTCCATTTCTTCAAAAATGGTGACGTTAACTTTCCTGAAGTCTCTGATGTATGTTGGAGGGCTATAGTGCAGCCGCTACATGCGCTCACACCTGGTGGGAATGTCCCCTTGTATGCTTTTATGGGTCCTAAATTGGAAAAAAACATTCAAGGATTTGAGGTACCGGATGATCCATGGGTATATGGGCCTGTTGGTTCACTTTCAAATATACCTCCTCTTACTTGGATATTATATCTAAAGATGATTGTTGACACTGACAATGTCTCACATGTAACTTACTGTATGGTCATACTGGTTACAGCATCTGCTTAGACCTACTCTATCAAAGACCTACTTTCCAACCCCAACCCCATTCTCTTCTCTTTCTCTTTTTCTTTTCTTGCTCCTATTATTTTTACATCTCCCTTCTCTCTCTCTACATAATACCAAAGACCATTATTACATCTGGATGGCAGATGAATGTGGTCCTGAAATTACTTAGAACAATTCATACCTATATTTCATGCCACTGTACAGCGATTTATACTTTGTATACTATTTTCTTTTCATTTTTTCTTTATATGGGAATATTCCTTTTATATAACTATAAAAGAGTCCCTCACTGTTTGTGAACTGGCTACACCTGCCTTGTAACCTGTGATGGTTTTTCAATAAAAATGTATTAAACAAAAAAATAATAAGGATCTTTTAGCAGCATAAACCATACAATCCAATATACAATCATTATTACCTTGTTCAATATAATAAAAGTATATTCTGATATCTACACTCTTGCTGTCTTGCTAATGGTTTTCTTTAAGGTCATCTACAGTAATAACCTTTTTCACTCACATCTAAATCTATTATCCACTGCCATCAGTGCACATTATAAACAAATTAAAGAAGGAATCCCAAGTACATTACAATGACAATAATGACACTAGTGGAGAAAAACAATATTATTTTCTAGCTGTAATTGCAATTTCAGCTAGCACTCATTGACCCAGCTATTTTCGTTTGCATTGATTTAAAATTAATGATGTACAGTTATTTAAAAGGTCCAGCAAAACTAGAATAAGTTTTCTCTGGCCAAATTATAAAAGGAGGCTAATGTAATGACAGCTGCCTTCAAGCATTCATTTCAAGGTGCAATGTCAAAGGAAACACCTGCCTGCCACAGTATATATTAAAGATAAGTTACAATACATCAGAACAATATGTGAAGGAATGACCCCATTCTCATACAACTGTAATGCAATCATTATATACCTGTGACTAGGTGTTTTTTTGTTTTAATTATCGGTTAAATGCTGGATTACTAAATTTAGATGAGTCAAGCCCAGACACATCTAACAAGCTATAGACAATTATGGTGAAGTATGTTTTAACTGTTTAGTTTGTGCTTTGAATGAGATGATCTAGGGAGATTTGGGGAGATTTTTATTCTGTTCTTAGTTCTTCAGGAACTAATGATAATTTAAACCTTGTGGTTTTAGGCCAGGATATTATTATTTCTTAGCTGTGTTCAATACAAAGCGCATCAAGAAATATTGTTTGGACATGTTACTGTTATGCTTGTTGCTGTTATGCTTTTATTATTATGTATAATAAAATATCTTACACTGCATATACATGCAGGATGAAATAAAACAACTCATTTTATGAGCCTAAAATAAAACCTTTCATAGAAAAACTATTTGTGTGTTTTAATTCTTCAGTGACTGTTAACCCACAAAAGGTAATCTTTTGGTATTTTTTTTGATCAACAGTTCAGGTGTCAACTAGACAACCTCCGGTCAGAAAACAGAAATTGGTATACCCCAATAAATGTGCTATAGGAAATTGGTTTGGACATTTGGCCAACCAAACATCTTATATATGCATCCTAATGTGAACTACGCTTGCTGGATTATGAAGAACTGTCTAATTTTACTTAGACTAGGGAAACTTTAGAACTTCCGTCAGTTTTTTATGTCTGACTCCAGGGCCTGTAGGGATGCTTTAGTTAGTGTGGAGAGATGGGCTTGAGAGTAGTCCCAAATGATATTATGATGGTTTCAAAGGGATCCTGGTTATTAGCTTTTTTAACATGATACAATTGTTGGTAGAAGTTCTGAAAAGTATGAGCTGTATCCTTTGTCCCATGGGCAATAGTATCTAGAGGGTTTTTTTAATTTTAAAAGTTAAAGTTTTAAACCCAAAACCTGCATTTCACTATATCCGGTCTCACACAGTACACAGAACATGGAAATGCAAATATTTTAGTAAATATAAACTGATAAATAACTTTTCTCATCAGCAGTATATAGCAGCCTTGCAACTTCTATCAGTTCCTAGTAAAGCTTGTAGGAGGAGTTTCCATTCTCCCCTGACCCTCTGTCTGGACAGTGCTGATGGACTGATCACATGCGCCCTCCCAAGAAAAAAACAAACTCTCTAGCAATACACACCGAACTGAGCATGTGCAGCCCGTCCCCTGGTTCTGTAAATATCAGGTTATTTTTTGGAGACAGGAAGAAGAGGAGGATCAGAGAGACAGGATAAAACAGCCTCTATACACAATGCAAAGGATTAACCCCTTAGTTTCCACAGTGACTATAACAAGCATACTTTACTGCATATACAGTCTGATTTTACTGTTGTGGGTTTAGTAACACTTTAGGGAGGCAGATTTTTTAGCCTGTAAAGCATGAACTAAGATTTTCACAGGTTATTTCCCTATTCATATATGGTTTGAAAAACTAAATGTATTGTCCCCATCGAAATTGCCCCATAGAAATTGCCCCATCATATTGCCCCATCGAAATTGCCCCATCATATTGCCCCCATCAAAATTGCCCCATTATACTGCCACCAACAAAATTGTCCCATCAAAACTGTCTCATCCTATTGCCCCATCAAATTGCCCCATTAAAATGGCCCCATCATATTCCCTCATCAAAATTGTCCCATCATATTGACCCATCAAAATTGCCCCATTATACTGCCACCAACAAATTTGCCTCATCAAAACTGCCCCATCCTACTGCCCCCATCAAAATTGCCCCATCATACTGCCACAATCAAAATTGCCCCATCAAAACTGCCCAATCAAATTGCCATCATCAAAATTGCCCAATTAAATTGCTACCATCAAAATTGCCTTATCATATTGCCCCATCAAAACCGCCCCATCCTATTGCCCCATCAAAACTGCCCCCATAAAAACTGCCCCCATCAAACTGCCCCTATCATACTGCAACCATCAAAATTGCCCCATCAAAACTGCCCCATCATGCCCCATCAAAAATGCCCCATCAAACTGCCCCATCAAAACTGCCCCATCATATTGCCACCATCAAAATTGCCCCATCAAAACTGCCCCATCATAACTGCCCCATCCTATTGCCCCATTATACTGCCACCAACAAAATTGCCCCATCAAAACTGCCCCATCCTATTGCCCCATCATATTACCCCCATAAAAATTGCCCCATCATACTGCTACAATCAAAATTGCCCCATCAAAACTGCCCAATCATATTGCCACCATCAAAATTGCCCCATCATATTGCCCCTCATCAAAACTGCCCCATTCTATTGCCCCATCAAAATTGCCCCATCAAACTGCCTCATCAAAAATGCCCAATCAAAACTGCCCCATCATATTGCCCCATCAAAACTGCCTCATCATATTGCCACCATCAAAATTACCTCATCCTATTGCCCCATCAAAACTGCCCCATCAAAATTGCCCCATCATACTGCCACCAACAAAATTGCCACCATCAAAACTGCCCCATCATTTTGCCACCATCAAAATTGCCCCATCCTATTGCTCCATCAAAATTGCCCCATCATACTGCCACCAACAAAATTGCCCCATCAAAATTACCCCATCAAAACTGCCCAATCAAATTGCCACCATCAAAATTGCCCCATCATATTGCCCCATCAAAACTGCCTCATCCTATTGCCCTATCAAACTGCCCCATCAAAATTGCCCACATCAGAAATGCCCCATCAAAATTGCCCACATCAGAATTGCCCCATCAAAATTTCCTCATCAAAACTGCCCCATCATATTGCCACCATCAAAATTGCCCCATCCTATTGCCCCATTAAAACTGTGCCTTCCTATTGCCCCCATCAAAACTGCCCCATCAAAACTGCCCCATCAAAATTGCACCATCATACTGCCACCAACAAAATTGCCCTATCAAAACTGCCCCATCCTATTGCCCCATCATACTGCCACATTCAAAATTGCCCCATCAAAACTGCCCAATCAAATTGCCACCATCAAAATTGCCCAATTAAATTGCCCCCATCAAAATTGCCTCATCATATTGCCCCATCAAAACTGCCTCATCCTATTGCCCCATCAAAACTGCCCCCATCAAACTTCCTCATCATACTGCCACCATCAAAACTGCCCCATCCTATTGCCCCATCAAAACTGCCCCCATCAAACTTCCTCATCATACTGCCACCATCAAAACTGCCCCATCAAAACTGCCCCATCATATTGTCACCATCAAAACTACCCCATCCTATTGCCCCACCAAAATTGCCCCATCAAATTACCCCATCAAAAATGCCCCATCCAATTGCCCCATCAAAACTGCCTCCATCATGTTCCTCTATTATAAATCATTAGTAATGGGGTGTCTGTTCTGTACCCGGGCTCTGTAATCAGAGCTGAGATGCTCCAGCCTCCTCCCCCACCGCCCATCACTGTGTATAAGAAGCTTTAGTAACCATGGCAACAAAAGCCTGGTTATCCTTTTTAAAAATGGCACTGGCTACCGCCTTGCATTGCGTAATTCCTGGTTTTGAAATAATGCGATGCTACGGCCCAGCAATGCCTATTGCCTCCTGGGATTGATAACAAACATCTACCAGGAGGCATTGCAGACTGGAAATGATGTGCTCGGCCACGGCCGAGAGGAGGAAATGAAGATTTCAATCTTAGATATAACAGTGAGTTTAAAAAAAATATATATATATGCCAATCGTTTTCAGCACACACAGCAGCTTGGGCTGCAAAGAACTTCAAAATGTGGGTGGAACTCGGCTTTGAGTAACCCAGACTGGGGCAGAGAGTGGCTCCTTTTTCTTACAGGCCCCCAATTCCACAAGCTTACCACAAATTGTTACTTTGTGGGCTTCCAACAGTGTACTAGGAGAGATTTCAGATGAAAGATTTCAGAAAAATATTGCTTAGTGTCACTAAACCCACAACATAAAAAAAATCTGTCATTAAATGCTGTATTACATGCTGTTCATACTTAGTCACAGATTTGTTTTCTGTATTCTGTAAAAAAAATGGTTCATCTAGCTGCTCTCAATCTCCGCCTTCTGTTTATGTTCCCAATTTAGCTTGGGATTTTGCAGCTGTGGTGTAAACTCTGCACATGCTCAGTTTTCAGTGAGTTTCTATGCTGGCCATTTCCTCCTTATTACATTTGAACAGTGACTATAGAGCATGACTATAGAGTCACACATGTGGGAGTATTCACAGTGGTAAATGAGAGCCCACTCCCTCCCTCCTTCATGCCCACTAACCAGCTAAACACAATAGGGGTGGGACATTACATGTAGAATAATGGAGGCTTTGCCTCCCTCTTATTCCAAGGCTGGAGGAGCGTGATACAGCCTGTGACTGGCAGCAATTCGGCCACATCATGTTATTGCCAAAAAATAATAAATATTGGATTTCAGATATATATTTATATGACAATTTAGAACAGCTTATTGATATTATTTATGTATTTTACTCTGTATTCCAGAACATGAACATGTGACCAGCGGCCAAGGACTAGAAGCTCCTCCTGCTTATCTTTCCCTGCAGACAGGCTGGGAAAGATCTGGATCATGTGACAACTGTATATCGATTAGGAAAAAGGTACTTAGATATTTTTTTTTTTTATTAAAATAATTACAGTGCCATCATCCACATACAGAAGTAGAAGGGACAATGTAAATGAAACAGTGTTTGTTTCGCATCACTTTAATATCTGCAGCAATCTGATTTACATCATGTGGATCGGAGAGAAGGGCATCATTCAGTTTCCAATTATTCATATGGTTGGGGAGAGAC
Organism: Aquarana catesbeiana; assembly: GCF_042186555.1. Taxonomy (NCBI): domain Eukaryota; kingdom Metazoa; phylum Chordata; class Amphibia; order Anura; family Ranidae; genus Aquarana; species Aquarana catesbeiana. The sequence continues at coordinate 162,651,685 of NC_133329.1, forward strand.
AAAATATAAAATTGGGATGTTACCTGTGAGTGATCCTAAATGGTAGTAGCCTATATCGATGTTGTCCACAGTAGGTTGAGATGATGGTGATCAACATAGACATCGTCTATCCTAGAATAGGAATTATGTAATGGGGAAGAGTAGGGGTAGTCCCTATCTTTGGGGTGTAAAATCCTCCAGATATCAATGAATTAATTGTTCTGAAGACATCTGCGAATATATGCAAGGCGCTTATGTGGTATGTGTTAGAATCCCATAGACATGTCAATGACAGGATCAACGCTGTAAGAAAAAAAGAATAATAACCGTGCTTATGCGTATAAATCGTGAACAAAAGGTATATCAAAAAGCTGCAACAGTACTATGAGATATGTATCACAGTTAACAGAAATCTAAATGATACCTTCTGCACTAATTTGCAGCTGGGGATTTAAAAGAGGCACACACAGGGAGCAGTCCTAGAGAGCCCTTTTCAGGATTCCTCGTACCCAGTGGGCTTTACCGGATACAGGTGGAGAAGGGCGATGTGGTCTGGATATACTAAATGCAAGCGCTTTTTGACTTCTCTATATATAGAGGGTCAAAATTGGCTGGTAAGCTTACATCTATCTTCAGTGATGGTGGCAATCAAGTGAATCATAGGGAGCAATTGTGTTAGTGGATTTATGTTACATATAAGAGTGGATTGTTTTTTTTTTTATGTTGGCTTGCTTGGACATTTTTGATGCTATATGATGTGAATATTTTGTTTGGTGATCAGCGTTGTGCCTGCCCAAATTTCATTTCGGATGCAATCCCAGACCAAGAAGAAGGCTGTCAGAAGTGGTCAGTGTCCCTCTGTTTTGGCAGGTCTGGCTACACACTGTTTCAGCTGCTCCGTGTTTGAGCGGTCTGCTCACAGTGTATAGAATTACCCTTCTATTCTGGAAGCTGTTGGTTCTTTGCCTTGGTGTAAGTTAGGATATTATGTTTACAAATAAACTTTGTTACACTTTACTAATTCAGTGCTCTGGTCACTCTGTGGTCCTTTACAAGCTGCTTTGGAGCCTTCCCAGATCTGGTTTACAGGAGCTGTGAATTACAGTGTAACCTTCACTTGATGGCTTCCACTCACCATTGCTCAGACTTGCCTTAAATCCCAGGTCTTGTAACTGTGGTTTTATTCAGCTACATTCAGACTGATTAATATCTATTTTATGCTGCGGATCCCCTACCATGGGTTTACTGCCACTTTATTGCCAATTATATTGTGTTCTATCCGAACAGCCAAAAAACTGACATTTTCAGGCTAATAGAACATTTACTTTGAGCTGCTGATCTCCTGCTGCAGGTTTACTGCCACTTCATTGTCAACTGCATTGTGTGTTCCTCTGCAAAGCATTTGTATTGTTGAGCGCCAAATGTATGTTCCTATAGACAGGATAAATGGCTATGTTCATGTCCCCTGCTAATTTAGTAAGACTCTAGGAGAAGTTCACTAATTTGAAAAGAATTGGAGAGATAAAAGTAAAGTAGAGTACATGTAGTATTATCTAAAGAGCCTTTTAAGAACAAGAATCCCCCATGTACTGTATGCCTGCCAGCAAGTCATCAAGTAGAGACATTTCTGTTGAAACTTATGGAAACTCTTTTGGATTTTTTAGTATCAGATAAGCTATAGTACCAGACTGGATAATGTATAGAATTAGGTTTTTGTTGTATTAAAAAAGGGGGGAGATTGGGACTTTGAATGAGATATGTGGGTCACATATCTACATCCCTAAATCTGTGTGAAGAAAGGTTTTTGGGGGGGATTTTGAATGAGGTGAGTACACATGGCTATGAGTCGATATCAAAAACATGTTTTTATTGGTGAAACAAGGAACATGGCAAAATGACATGATACATGCAGCAATTAATAAAATTGTCAATCACATATTACAGATCATATAAAGAAACAAACATTGGTAGCAACCAGCCAACCACTGGTATGGAACAAATCCTGGATGTAATAAAAACACCTACAAATACATAGAAGGTGAAGAGTGAGGAGTGTGAGGAGTGCGATGTGTAGCGGCAAGGAGTGAGAGGATGCTGTGTGACCTCCCACTACCTCCCCTGTAAGGCACATCCATGGCTGGTGGAAGGTCTTAGGAGAGAGAGAGACCCAAGGTCGTGAGGCTGAGCAAGCTGAGTAAGCTACTTCTCTGAGCGGTGCTGAGGGAAGTGCCGGGCAGACTCTGTGGCGACACCCCGGAGCCTAACGAGAGTCGTACGAGTGACTCCGAAGTATTCCGAAGTACCCCATGCTGTCCCGAGTCATTCTAAGCCAGCTGTGACTGCACTGAGAGCGGCCAGGAATTACATCAGTCGCCGTGCACTGATCGTGAGGGAATCTACATATGGCAGTCATTAGTCTCTGCCCAGTCATCTCGAGGAAGGTAGCGGCGGCCCCCCAAAGGGGCTGTGAGTGCGGGAGCTGCTCTCATTGCAGGGTACAACTACAGAGAGAGCTGACCAGTGGTAACCGATGGTACCCTTATCGTAAAAGGGTCAAATGAAGAAAAAGTATTCTAGGAGCCCTGGATACTGATACTGAGTTCTCCAATATCCCCTAATAGACAAAAAGGATACGTGAGTAAAGGGGTGATGTGTGGGTATCACATATTACCATATGCTGCCAAATTGCTGCTCTAGAAACTGTCTATGGATTCGGTTGCGGATACATATTGTATATAGCTAAATATTAACCCAGAAACTGTGCATATTGAGTTACACTGTGGACACTGACGAATCAGCAAAAGAGTATATGGTTGCATACTGTTAATGGGTTGCATATTGCTAAATGCTGCCCCAGTGACTGTGTATACAGCTTTAGGATGTTAACTCTCAATTTCTGACCCAGAGGTCCTTACTGTTAATAACTATTGTTATTCCATCAATAACTTTGGGGTGGGATGTAATATAAGTGAGTAGTACGGTTTCTGTGTGCCTTCCAGTAATGGGAAATTTCGTTTTTTGGAATATACAGGATGCAGAATCTACGGTCCTCAGCAAATGGCAGCAGCTGCATCAGCATCAAAATTTGAACAATATGCACATATCCCTGTTCAGACCCCTCCAAAGAAGGGAAGGGGTCACATGCCAAAGTACAACAGGGGGGCCTATCAGATAGGAAAAGCCAGGGCCAGAGTCAAGTAACTGTTGCAGCGCCACCAGCTCTGTCAGCAAAACCACAGAGTAATAAAAGCTTGGGGGTGAGCAAACAAAATATAGATGCAGATGTAATAGCTGAGCCTTGTGTGAGTCTAGAGAAGGAACCAACATTGAGGGATGTATTGAAGGCAGTGAATGCATGTAATGGATCGCTTAAAGATCTTTGTGATCAAATGAAGGGAGTAAAAGAGGATCTGTTATTGGTCAGACAGGACCTACAAAAAACAGCAGAGAGAACAACTGACCTGGAAAGAAGGACTAGTCAGTTAAAAGATGACATGTTCCCATTGATAAAAGAAGTGAAAAGTATGAAGGAACAGATATCTAGTCATGCGTCCAAAATGGAGGAGATGGAGAATAGGCTCCGAAGGGACAATGTGAGGATGGGCCTACCTGAAAAGAGCAAGGGCCCCAACCCTATAGAATTCCTAGAAAAGTTGTTGGTTGACCTCTTTGGAAAAGAGTCATTCTCAACAATGTTCTCCATTGCAAGAGCACATAGAGTGCCCTTTAGGGCCCCCCTAGAAGGAGGATTCCCCAGGCCTCTATTCATGAAGTTTCTTAACTATAAGGACAAAGTGTCATTGCTGCAGAAAACAAGGTATTAAAAGGGTGAGACAACTTTAGGTGGGTAATAACCTTAAAAAATTCTCTGGGCTGAAATGTGAATTCAATTTACTGCAGAGCACATTTTATACCTATTTACAGATAAGACATGCCCTTACCGTCCAATTTAGGAGTCAACCCTTAGAATGGAAAGAAACACCTCTCTTCCAAAGTATATCTCGGGTAGGCCCCACTAAGGGTCTAATATCCAAAATATATGGGCAAATAAGTAAAGAAGTCAATAGGGAGGGGAAACTCTGCGCTGAAAGAATAAGATGGGAAGAGGACATAGGGGCAATAACACAGGAGCAGTGGAGGAGAATCTTAGAGTTGGGACCGTTGGTATCGGTCTCCCCCCGCAGAAGATATCCCATCTAATGTTGCTAAATAGAGTCTATTATACTCCCAAGTGAATATTTAGGTTTGGTAGAAGAGCTGATGATAGATGCCCCAGATACCAAGGGACTGAGCACCTCATACACATGGTGTGGAGATGCCCCAAGATATTTTATTACTGGGAGGGGGTGATCAATACCATGAGGGATATATTTGGAATTACACTGGAGAGGGAGGCCATAGTATGTATACTGGGGTATAGGTGGGAACAGGGTGAGAGGAAGAGCATTACAATACCAATCTTGAGATGCTTGTTCCAAGCCAGGAAAACGACTACAGCAAGATGGCAATCAAAGGCACCCCTACAGTAAGAGACTGGATTGGAAAAATAAATGAGACCCTCTGTAGAGAAAAAGCAGTGTATACAAAGAGAAGCAACCTCAACCTCAATTTGTCAAGATATGGAGACCCTGGCTGGAAAAAAGTGGGGAAAGAGCATTATAGAGTAGAATCATTCAGAAATCATTAAAATCAATTAAAATCATTCAGACTGGACAACCTGATAGGAAAAGGAAATATTAGACCAAACGGAACTAAAGAGTTAGCTAATATTAAATAAGGTAAATTATTTGCAATATAAATACAGTTTGATAAAATGAATATAGGAATTTAAACACGAGCACACTTAAAGGGGAGGGTTGGGAAAGGGGGGAGGAATTAAGGTGTAAATATTACATTTATAACACTGGAAGTGGATATAGAAGGGGGGTTTAAGGTGTTTTCTACACCTGGGGTTTCTTTCTGGTCATTTGTATTTTTTTTTTCTAGTAGAATAGGCCTCCACCCCCGTTTTTCTATCAATCTTACTATGTAGATATGATAATGTTTACTTGGTTTTATTTTTTGTACTGTTTAATCTTTAAAAATTGAATAAAGAATGAAGTTAAAAAAATATATATATAAGGGGCCCATAAAAAAAAAAAAAAAATACATAGAAGGTGGTGAACTCAAGATAATGTAATGAGTCGAAGCATCTGGGGGGGATTAGTAGAGTCTCTAAATATATAGGTATAACCACTTAACATTGAATGAGAACTCAGAGATATACAGTATATAAAAAAGAATGGGAGTCTGTTATGAGGGAAATGTGGAAGGGATCTCACCCATTTATATGAGCAGATCAAGGTGTGGCTGAACAGCATTTCTTAACAGCTTTGTGCTAGTGTTTTTCCGGTAATGGATCAAAGGGAGGAATGCCAGGGAGTTCTGAGGGATCATTTTGTAGATCCATACAGAACTTCTCCAAATCTTCAGGGAAGCAGAGAGTAGCCAAAAGGCCATGTTTCTGTGCAATTAAACAGCCTGGAAAGTTGCAGCAATAAGATATGCTATGATATTTGTAGTTTGTCTAGCAGAAGACATAGGGCACTGCAGCGATCCAGCGTCTCCTTAGACAGGTCTGGGACAATGGTGCGGGAAGCCCTGTCAAAATGCATAGATTGTATCTCTCTGAGCTTGCGCATCAGTATCTCCTTATCTTCATAGTAATGGTGGCAACATACATCTCTCAGCACATCACATGATAGATTGCGGGGTCATAGAGCTTGATGCACCAGGTTTGGTTTTAATAGACGGGAAGTGGGGTTGCCCAAGATGGTATTTAGCACATACTCCTGTTGGTGAGATCCTCGCCTTTGATAGCTGCCAGAAGACCTCAAAAAACGTACATATTTTCTTCTGGTATGACTTTTTTGATCCTCCAGTTTGTACAGGGCCATTCTGTGTGCTATAACAATCTGGCAAGAATGAGCCTTCAGTTCCTGTCATGTACCTGGTAGGTAGAGCCCGGAATGCAGGGAACGGTCTCTCGTACACCTCCGACTCGGGAACCCCTGGTAGTGATGACAGGGGCTCGAGAGTGAGAAGGGGCACAAGTGCCTGACTGGAAAGCTGGAGCAGAGGGCTGGATCTGGTAGTCAGCTGGGAGGTGTCCTGTAGTCCAATGGCAGGATACAGACAGAAGGGAGGTGTCTTGTAGTCCAGCAGCAGGATGCAGACAGCAGGGAGGTGACTTGTAGTCCAGCAGCAGGATGTAGACAGCAGGGAGGTGTCTTGTAGTCCAGCAGCAGGATGCAGACAGCAGGGTACAGGCAGGCCGGGTCAAACACAGGCAAGCAGATCAGGTACAGAAGGTAAATCCAGGAGAATGGTCAAAGTCCAGAGCCGAGATCAGGGCAGGCAGCAAACAGGGTAGTCAAGAATAGTCCAACAGGTAGCAGGTAGCAAGTACAGAATATGGGTAACAAGGAAGTAGGGGTCTTCAGGAACGCTGTAGACCGTTCAGCAATGGAACAGTCCCCTTTAAATAGCCAATCTTTGGCGCCAAGTGCTGTCACCTGCGCATGCGCGTGCGCCGGATAGCGCTTCTGTGCACAGGCATTCTTTTAAACTTTTTTTTTTCTTCATTCTTTTAAACTTTCTATTGCTGGAATGCTTGCAAGAAGGCTTTTCCTGACAGTTCCTGAATAGCAGTAGCATGGTGGTCAAGGCACTGTTTGATTTCCACACGTTGCAGTAAATATGATAGGTAGGAGTGCATAGCTGACATAGCCAACGGTTCATTTTTTAATGGTGCACGCTAGACTGTGGAGCATGGTTGCCAATTTAGATTTTGTAGGCAAGCCACCTACCAGGGTGACCACATCAGACAACACACTGGGCTTCCTGTAATGGGGAAGCTGAAGCAATTGGGTTAGGTGTCTACGTGATCCTCTACTAATAGCGTTAGTAGCGTTAGTAGTCTTAGTATTAGTATATTCTAATACTAATTATAATAGGAGAATGGAAAATTGTTATCATATATCATATTATCATATACGTGAATATATATAATCTAGTATTGTTGTAGTTGTTCTGGATCCCTAATTATTATATGTACTTCATAATTTAAAGGTGTGGATTACAAAGAAAATCCTTAGAATATTTAAAAGTATTTTTCCTTGTCAAAAGAAGTTTATTGAGTATACAATGTTATAAAGATACATAAAGTAAGTTTACAAGGATCTATAAAGTAAGCTCATTGTTTTACAGTAGGGTTTATATAGGTAAATATCATGAAATTTCAAATATTAAACATTGGGTTCACGTAAACCTAAATTAAAGATATATATCATTTCCTTAGTTACTTTTGTAGGTATTTAAATGATTTATACCTACTATACATATTGTTTACAAGTAGAGTGTATATAGGTCAAATAAATTCTGATAATGAGCTTTAATCGTAAGGTGGAGAAAAGGAAAGAGAAAGAAGAAAAAGGGTAGAAAGGCAGAGGTATGGTCCACAAGGTTGTCCCGCTCGTCAGTTTATTATTCTTTTTAGTTCTCTTTGAAGCCTTAGAATGGGTGTCTCTGTAAGTCATTTAATCTGTTACCATGGCAACAGGACAGAGTCATTGAAGTTTGACAGGAACTGTTGTTTTATCCAAGGATGCCAAAGTTTTTTAAATTTTGGAATTTGATTTTGATCGATGGCTACCATCTTAGCATGGGACATTGTATTATTCATTCTGTGAATTGTTTCTGCTAGTACCAATGTAGGAGATTTCCATGCCTTGGCCACTGTTTGTTTTGCAGCCGTTATTAGTTGGATCATAAGTTTGAATTGAGAGAGTGTTAACCATTCCGGTTTTAGATTAAGTAAAGTTAAATATGGATCTGATGGTATTATTTTTTTAAATATTTTAGATGCAATCACGAAGACTTCCTTCCAGAAGGTTTGGATTACTGGGCACGTCCACCATATGTGTAAATGTGTGCCTATTTCTGGGCATCCTCGAAAACAATGAGCTGAGGTATTAGGTGAATATTTTGCCACTCTAGCAGGTACAAGGTACCAGCGAGTTAGGACTTTATAATTTGTCTCCAGTGCTAAGATGTTGGGTGAGGATGACTTAGATGTGAGCCATATGTTAGACCAGTCCGTGTCTTCTAAAGTTGGTCCCAGGTCCTCCTCCCACCTCTGAACGTAAGAGGGTCTATTAAGATTTGCTACTCCATATAATTGATTATAAAGTGATGAAATTGTACCTTTAGCAAATGGATCTTTTGTACAGATTGATTCAAAAATGGATAATTGGGATAATGGTGTATCCCCCTTTAGGAATGGTGTATAGAAATTTTTGATTTGGAGATATCTAAATATCTCAGAGTTTGGTAGATCATATTTTTCTCTAAGCGATGGGAATGAAAGGAATGATTTAGATGCTATGAAGTCATTTAGTGTCTGAATGCCTGATGTTGTCCAAGCTTTAAAAGAATTTGGGTAGATCCATGCCGGATAAAAGGCCGGATTTCTGATAAAAGAAAGGAGAGGATTGTGTGGAGATTGTAACTGATATTTGGTTTTTAGTTTATCCCAGAGAGATAAGAAGTGTTTAGTTATGGGATTATGAATTTTAAAGCGGTCTTTAGGATCAAGCCATAATAAATTTGATATTAATAGAGGGTCATTTTCTGAAGCCTCTATAAATACCCATAATGGGATTTCCTGTTTTGCATGGTATTTGGACAGACTGGCCAAATGTGCTGCTCTGTAGTAGTTAGTAAAATTAGGGTATCCCAGGCCTCCTTTATTTTTGGGAAGATGTAGTGTGTGTATAGGTATACGTGGTTTAGAAGAGCCCCATATAAACGAAGTTGCTCTTTTTTGTACTATTCTCAAAAAATAGGAAGGAATTGGAATAGGGAGGACTCTGAATAGATAAAGCAATTTGGGTAGAATAGTCATTTTAATTGCATTAATCTTCCCTATCCAGGATAAAGGAAGTTGCGACCATTGTTTTATTAGATTTGTGATCTGTCTTAATACAGGAGGATAATTGGTTGAGAATAAGTCAGAATGAGATGCTGTTAAATGAATTCCAAGATATGGGATTGATTTTTCTGCCCATGTGAATGGGAGTGCAGCCCTAGCCGGGATCAATTCCATGTTTGTGAGTGAAATATTAAGCACTAGGCATTTCTTAGGATTAATCATAAGGCCAGATAGGGCTGCAAATCCATCAAGAGCTGGTATTAAGTTAGGACCAGAGACCTGTGGTGATGATAGAAAAAGTAATATATCGTCTGCAAATATACATAATTTGTGTGTAATACCTCCTACTTCAATGCCAGTTATAGTTTGGTTTGTTCTGATGTATTGGGCCATGGGTTCGAGTATAAGGGCAAATAATAAGGGAGATAATGGGCAACCCTGTCGGGTACCTCTTTTGATATTGAAGGCTTCAGATTTGTATCCAGCATATTTTATATAGGCTTTGGGTTTATTATATAATGCTTTGATCCATGTTAAAAAGTGGGGTCCAAAACCCCATTTTTGTAATGAATATTGCATATATTGCCAGGATACTGTGTCAAATGCCCTCTTAATATCGAGAGATAGAAAACATAAAGGGATTTTCCGTTTTTTAGCAATATGTGCCAATAACACTGCCCTGCGTATATTATCGCCTGCCTGTCTATTTGGCATGAAGCCTACTTGATCTCTATGTATTAATTTTCCTATAATGCTATTGAGGCGTTTTGCTATTATTTTTGCTAATAATTTAATATCGAGGTTTAACAGAGAGATAGGCCGATAATTCACACAGGAATTTTTATCAGAAAGGGGTTTTGGGATCTTACAAACAATTGCCATTAGTGTTTCTTGCCGAAAAGAATGTCCATCTAGAAGTTTGTTAAAAGTTTCAGTGAGAATGGGAGAGAGTATTTCTGAGAATGTTTTATAGTATAAAGCCGAGTAGCCGTCTGGGCCTGGTCTTTTGTTAAGTTTTAGGTCTTTTATGGCGTTAGCAACTTCATCTATAGTTATAGGCTCATCCAAACTGCTTTTTTGATTCTGAGATAACTCAGGTAAGGTTATTTTTGAGAAGAAGGATTCAGCCTCTGTAGGATTAAATTCATTGTTTGTCTTGTATAAAGTTGCGAGATGTGAGTGAAATTTATGGACTATTTTAACTGGATTACAAGTGTAAACATTTTTTGATAATTTCAAACGTATTGGTTTGAAAGATTTGTTAGTTGAATTTAATGCCCGAGCCAAATATGTACCTGGTTTGTTTGTATTCATGTAGAAATTATGTTTGGAGCGTTTGAGGGATTTATCAACTGACTCAGTGAGAAATAGATCGTATTCCAATCTAGATTTTTCCAGATGAGATTTTGTACTCTGAGATGGATTATCTTGAAATGATATGTAGGCTGCATTAAAATTGAGTTCTAGTTTTTTTGCTAGATTTTTGCGTTCCCGTTTAAATAGTGCCATTTGTCTTTGTATTGTACCACGCAAGACAGGCTTATGAGCTTCCCACAGTGTTATTGGGGAGATGTCTGTTGTATTATTAATTGATATGTATTTCTTTAAAGCGTGTTCAATGGCCATCTGATGTAGTGGGTGTTTGAGCATTATGTCCGGTAAGTACCACGTTGGGTCATGCGCTTTTGGTATGGCTGAGGCTATAGTAGTGTATACTGCATTATGGTCAGACCACGGAATCGGAATTATATCTGATGCAATAATTTCTGGTATCATTCCTATTGTTAGAAAAATATGATCTATTCTGGTGAAGGTTTGATGAGGGTGCGAGAAATAAGTGAATTTCTTTTTCATTGGGTTACTTTCTCTCCACGAATCTACCAGATTGTATTTGGAAAGAAGTTGAGAAAAAGGTAATCTAGAGGTTATTTTGGATGGTGTAAAAGGTGATTTATCTAGAAATGGGAGGAGGACCTGGTTCGAATCCCCACACATTATCACTGTTCCTATTTTGTGTGTATTAATCACTTGTAATATATGTGAGAGGAATGGTGTAGGTTGTTTGTTAGGAGCGTAGTAGGAAATCACAGTGATTGCTGTATCCATTATATAACCCATGAGTATCAGGTATCTACCTTCTGGGTCTTTAATTTCTGATGATAAGGTGAATGGTGTGGATCGGTGAAATGCAATTAGAGTTCCCCTTTGCTTGGTACAGGCAGAAGCCGTGTAAATTTGTTGATAAAAAGGAGAAATATATTTTGGAGTAGAATCTTTGGTGAAGTGTGTTTCTTGGAGGCATACTATGTGAGCCTTTTTGTTATGGAAAGTACGGAAGGCTTTGGTCCTTTTTTGAGGGACATTTATTCCCTGAACATTCAGGGAAAGTATATTCAGTGGTGCCATGGCAATAGATCAAATAGTTTTGACTTACTTTTTGTTATGCAGAGCTGACTGCGCAGATCAACCTGTGTGGACTGAAGAGATGAATAGATAGAAAAGAAACCAGTGAATTCTGGAGTAAAGAGTAAACAAAAAACATATGAGATTAGATGATACATTGTATAAATTATTTTTTGCAAGTAATCACGATTTATCCGTGAAAGAGAATAAATATCTCTCTCAGGGGAATAAGTGCCTTCGTCACACTCCCACATAATATGGTTGGGAGAATGAGGAGGGCTAATGGGGGTACACGGATCTTCCGCTTACAGGAGAGAAGTGCTATGTCAAAAGACATCAAAATGATGTTTCATTAATTGGAGTGCAGAATATAGTTTTTGTTGAAATTATTTATTCCAGGGTGGTTGTACATGGTTAGTCTTGCCCTAGGCTAAATAATTCAGTTAGAAAGGTACTGTTAATAACTTTGGTATTGATGAAGATAGTTTGAATTATTTTGGGATTTTAACCCTTTTAGAGTAAACAATTACATATTTTATTCATATGCAACTGTTTAGATATGTTAACTCATAAAATTGAGGTTGTATTGCTTCAGATTAGAATAAACAAAAACATAATTCTAGGAACTAGTTAGGTAATAATATATTTGTTTTAAGAAAAGAAAGAAAAAGCTTCCATTACTTCTGGATTATTGAACATATTTGTCCTAAAAAGTAATAAATCTATTGTTATTACCTGAAAATATATAACTGAACAAGAATTTCCTTATTTCACTTATATATTCTAAGGCTATATGAATCAGAAGTAATAAGAAATATAACTGGAATGTAACATGATCCCACACAGTGTGTGACTATCAGAATGCAGTTACATTCAGTTATAAATACAGGTTTTTTTATAGAGAACCATCTCTTAGTATAATAAATGAAGAGATATCAGGAATTAGGATGTCAGTCCATTGAATCTTCTTGGTCCATGGATGATGTGGCATAACGGCCTCTTTTGTGAGAATGATGATTCCCATTTTGTTCTGAAATTTTCTGGGTGCTGCCTGAAGGTGAAGATGACGCCATTCTTCTGCGTGTGGGAGTGTTGCTGCTTGTGGGTTCTGTCAGATTTAATTTTAAAAGGGTTTGTTGTAGTTCATCTGCTGATCTGCTTCTGTAAATTGTACCTTGGTAGTTAAATCTGACTGAAAAGGGGAAGCCCCATTGATACATAATGTTGTGGCGTTGCAGTTCCATTAGTTGGGGTTTCATGGATCGTCTTTTAGTAATAGTAAGTTGGGATAGGTCAGCAAAAATTTGATAATTGTGTCCTTGAAAATTAAGTTCCTTTTTTTCTCTTGCAGCAATTAGTATTTGTTCTTTCGTTCTGTAATAATGAAATTTTGTGATTATATCACGTGGGGGTCCATCTTTCTTTTTGGCTGTGAGGGCTCTGTGTACTCTGTCCAGTTCTAAACGTTCAATAGGGATATCTGGCTTTAGTTCTTGTAATAGAGCAGTAATAGTAGATTGCAGGTCTGTCACAGTTTCAGGTATTCCCCTTATGCGCAAGTTTGAACGTCTGGCTCTATTTTCGTAATCTTTGAGCTTAGTTTGAAGTATTACATTCTCTTCTTTTAATTGTTCCAATTCTGTTATATTTTCTTGGGTTGTAATTTCAATTTCATCCATTTTTATTTCTAAGGCTGCGGTGCGGTTTCCCAGCTCTCTTATTTCTTTGGTTAGGCTTTTTGTTATTTGGTCTGAGATTTGTTTTAAAGCCTTATGAAGCATCTTTTCAAATTGTAATAATATTACTGGGGATGCTGAGGAGGCTTGTGGAGAGGTTTGTGAGAGGATTTGTTCTGTATCTGACTCAAATGGAGAGTCTTGCTGTGACATTTTCTGTCTGTGAGAGCGCCCTGATGCTGTATCTTGTGAGGTGACTGGAGCTGCTTCAGCTACAGTGAGTGCCTGTGAGCTCTTTGTGAGGTGATTTTTATTTCTGCCACGGTTTCCTCCCAGTACCATATTTCCTGCCCAAACTTTCACAGTTTGTTGCCTGGGGCAAAAAGGTTCAAATGGATACCTTTTGAGCCTGCAGGCTCCGCTTTGTCCTTCTCTTCTCTCCTCAGCGGTGCGGAGCTCTAACAATGCATGTCTGCTCCGCTAGGCTCCGCCTCCTGCCCCTCCTTAAAAGTATTTTTAATATATGGAGGAAAACATTACATTTTTGGGCTGGGTTTGGCGGTCCACCCTCTATATCAGTTGATAAGTGTATTTATGCGAGAGGTAGCTTGATTAGAAGTGCTAGAAAAGGGACTCTCAGGGCGGTGCCCTAATTTTCCAAATGCTGAATACAATTTGGTAATAAGCAATGACTAAGGATAAAAGGGTTTAATTATTTAAAACCATTTGGCATAATTTTATATATTTAGTTACAAAGCACTTTTTCCCCTTAAAATCAGGGGAAAATGGTGGGTGCGTGTTATACACCGATTCCTGCTGTCTCTGAGGGAAGAGGAGCGAGTGCCGCTGAATTACACAGAGCCACGATCTCCTGTGTACCCAGTGCTCCATCACTCACAGCCAAGCCCCCTGGCCCCGCATTGGGCCACTGTTCTGTCTATCATATGAACACTGCAGGGCCAGGAGGCATGGCTGTGAGTGACGGAGCACCAGGTACACAGGAGATTGCAGCTCTGTGTAATTCAACGGCGCTCGCTCCTCCTCTTCCCTCAGAGACAGCAGGGATAATCCAACACTGGCGAGGTTGCAATGATGAGAAAGGTGAGGCTGCAGATGGGCACTGAACAGGCTGCATTGTTGGTCAATTTATAGGCTGCAGATGGGCACTGAACAGGCTGCATTGTTGGTCAATTTAATGGCTGAAGATGGGCACTGAGCAGGGTGCATTGATGGGCAATTTAGAGGCTGCAGATGGGCACTGAGCAGGGTGAATTGATGAGCTGTGACCCTAATTCTGCTTCAAAGTTCTTTATTTAAAATTTAAGTTTTTTTCCTTAAACTTCCCTTCTAAAATTGGGGTGCGTGTCATACACCAATAAATACGGTATATTACAATGACTGTCTAAAATAATTTCAACTGCTATGGTAAGGGTTCCTTTACTTAAACAAAATGTTTATGTATTTACAATTACATTATGCAATAGGGGAGAGAATAATATCAATGAGATATTATAGTATTTATTATAAGATCCCAGTGGTGGAGGAAGCAATGGTTTTCAGCTTCCAAACTAGACCAATATACAGTAACTGTAAATGTAAAAATTCCCATACCTGGAATTCATCTTTAACCCTACCCTATCTTTTTTGTTAACAGGGACCACTAAAAACAGGCATATGCAATTTGTACTGCATTGATAGCTTTTACAGAAAATAGGATGTGTGCTGTCGTGATTTTTTATTTTTATTTTTAACCAATTGTATATCTCATCTGTATGCTTCTATTTGGATAAAGTATATTTGTGAAAGCATATGGCTGTAACAGGACAGCTCCCCCTTCTATAACATAGACACAATTTATACTAGGTTTTGTTTTTTGTATTCCCTTTTGGCTAGCATTAGGACATGCTTTTTTAATTATTAGAGAGTGTGATGGTCTAAATGATACAGCATTATGTGACTATCTTCCATGTAAATCATATCAACAGCCAAAGTGGCTGCAGATTACAGCTCTTGTGAGTGTACCTGTACGACATTTTAATTCCTTCTCTTTAAGAAACCACATTCTAATTTGCGCTCCCCACACTTTTGTTGTTGATGTGATTTGGCTAATTTTCCCAATACCTTTGTATTTGAGAGCTGCTTGAGGATGGCTATGCATAATGAATATTGATTGCTGGATCTTAAATACTCCCCTGTACATTTATTATAATTTAAATGTAGATTGCGCTCCAGGACTCGCGTTTTGCTGATCCTCTACATAAATATTTTTGTCTAAGTTTCACATTTAACAAAAGAATCAAAGGGCAGGAGAAAAGAATGGCCAAGTGGCTATCACAGTTTCACATTTTGCTAATTGTATTGGTGTCCTATAACAAATCAGGTGACATGAAGAACTGTACTTAGGAATGTAGAAACATGGGTACAAGGTAGGGAGAGCTTAATGGCCTATGGTCAGGCTATGGATTTTCAACTATTTACACATTCTTAAAGAGACCCTGTCACTAGACTATATATAGTTGTGCTCATAAGTTTACATACCCTGGCAGAATTTATGATTTCTTGGCCATTTTTTAGAGGATATGAATGATAACACAAAAACTTTTCTTTCACTCATGGTTAGTGTTTGGTTGAAGCCATTTATTATCAATCAACTGTGTTTACTCTTTTTAAATCATAATGGCAACAGAAACTACCCAAATGACCCTGATCAAAAGTTTACACACCCCAGTTCTTAATACCGTGTATTGCCCCCTTTAACATCAATGACAGCTTGAAGTCTTTTGTGGTATTTGTGGATGAGGCTCTTTATCTTCTCAGATGGTAAAGCTGCCAATTCCTCTTGGAAAAAATCCTCCAATTCCTGTAAATTCTTGGGCTGTCTTGCATGAACTGTATGTTTGAGATCTCCCCAGAGTGGCTCAATGATAATGAGTAGGGATGAGCCAAACACCCCCCTGTTCGGTTCGCACTAGAACATGCGAACAGGAAAAAAGTGTGTTCGAATACGCGAACACCGTTAAAGTCTATGGGACACGAACAAAAATAAAGTGCTAATTTTAAAGGCTTATATGCAAGTTATTGTCATAAAAAGTGTTTGGGGACCTGGGTCCTGCCCCAGGGGACATGGATTTTAATAAAGCTTAAAGTCAAACAATAAAAGTGTAATATCCCTTTAAATTTCGTAGCTGGGGGTGTCTATAGTATGTCTGTAAAGGGGCGCATGTTTCCTGTGTTTAGAGCAGTCTAACAGCAAAATGACATTTCAAAGGAAAAAAGATATTTAAAACTACTCGCGGCTATTGCATTGCCGGTCCGACAATATACATAAAAGTTCATTGATAAAAACGGCATGGGAAATCCCCACAGGGGAACCCCAAACTAAAATTTTTAAAAAAATGACGTGGGGGTCCCCCTAAATTCCATACCAGGCCCTTCAGGTCTGGTATGGATATTAAGGGGAACCCCGGCCAAAATAAAAAAAAATGACGTAAGGGTCCCCCTAAATTCCATACCAGACCCTTCAGGTCTGGTATGGATATTAAGGGGAACCCCGCGCCAAAAATCCATACCAGACCCTTATCCGAGCACGCAACCTGGCAGGCCGCAGGAAAAGAGGGGGGATGAGAGAGCGGCCCCCCCTCCTGAACCGTACCAGGCCACATGCCCTCAACATTGGGAGGGTGCTTTGGGGTAGCCCCCCAAAACACCTTGTCCCCATGTTGATGAGGACAAGGGCCTCATCCCCACAACCCTGGCCTGTGGTTGTGGGGGTCTGCGGGTGGGGGCTTATCGGAATCTGGAAGCCCCCTTTAACAAGGGGACCCCCAGATCCCGGCCCCCCCCTGTGTGAAATGGTAAGGGGGTACTTACCCCTACCATTTCACTAAAAAACTGTCAAAAATGTTAAAAATGACAAGAGACAGTTTTTGACAATTCCTTTATTTAAATGCTTCTTCTTTCTTCTTTCTTCTATCTTCCTTCATCTTCTTCTTCTGGTTCTTCTGGCTCCTCTGGTTCTTCCTCCGGCGTTCTCGTCCAGCATCTCCTCCGCGGCATCTTCTATCTTCTTCTCCTCGGGCCGCTCCGCACCCATGGCATGGGGGAGGCTCCCACTCTTCTCTTCTTCTTCTCTTCTTCTCTTCTTCATTTTCTTCTCCAGGCCGCTCTGCATCCATGCTGGCATGGAGGGAGGCTCCCACTGTGTGATGGCGTCTCCTCTTCTGATGGTTCTTAAATAAAGGGGGGCGGGGCCACCCGGTGACCCCGCCCCCCTCTGACGCACGGTGACTTGACGGGACTTCCCTGTGACGTCACGGGGAATGCCACAGGGAAGTCCCGTCATGTCCCGTGCATCAGAGGGAGCGGGGTCACCGGGGGGCCCCGCCCCCCGTTATTTAAGAACCGTCGGAGGAGGAGACGCCATCACACAGCGGGAGCCTCCCTCCATGCCAGCATGGATGCAGAGCGGCCCGGAGAAGAAGAAGAGAAGAAGAGAAAAAAAGAAGAAGATGAAGAAGAAGATGAAGAAGAGAAGAAGATGAAGAGAAGAGCTGGAGCCTCCCCCCATGCCATGGGTGCGGAGCGGCCCGAGGAGAAGAAGATAGAAGACGCGGCAGAGGAGATGCTGGACAAGAATGCCGGAGGAAGAACCAGAAGAGCCAGAAGAACCAGAAGAAGAAGAAGATGAAGAAAGATAGAAGAAAGAAGAAGCATTTAAATAAAGGAATTGTCAAAAACTGTCTCTTGTCATTTTTAACATTTTTGACAGTTTTTTAGTGAAATGGTAGGGGTACTTTTGTAACCACTTACCATTTCACACATGGGGGGGCCGGGATCTGGGGGTCCCCTTGTTAAAGGGGGCTTCCAGATTCCGATAATCCCCCTGCCCGCAGACCCCCACAACCACTGGCCAGGGTTGTGGGGATGAGGCCCTTGTCCTCATCAACATGGGGACAAGGTGTTTTGGGGGGCAACCCCAAAGCACCCTCCCAATGTTGAGGGCATGTGGCCTGGTACGGTTCAGGAGGGGGGGCGCTCTCTTGTCCCCCCCCCTCTTTTCCTGCAGCCTGCCAGGTTGCGTGCTCGGATAAGGGTCTGGTATGGATTTTTGCGGGGGCCCAACGCCGTTTTTTTTTTTTTTTTTGGCGCGGAGTTCCCCTTAAAATCCATACCAGACCTGAAGGGCCTGGTATGGAATTTAGGGGGACCCCCATGTCATTTTTTTTTTTAATTTTGGTTCGGGGTTCCCCTGTGGGGAATTCCCATGCCGTTTTTATCAATGAACTTCTATGTGTATTGTCGGACCTGCAATGCAATAGCCGCGAGTAGTTTTAAATGGCTTTTTTCCTTTGAAATGTCATTTTGCTGTCAGACTATTCTAAACATGGGAAACATGCGCCCCTTTACAGGCATACTATAGACACCCCCCAGCTACAAAATTTTAAGGGATATTACACTTTTTTTTTTTTTTTTTTGACTTTAAGCATTATTAAAATCACTGCTCCTGAAAAAATGGCCGTTTTTAAAACTTTTTTTTGCATTGATCCATGTCCCCTGGGGCAGGACCCAGGTCCCCAAACACTTTTTATGACAATACCATGCATATAAGCCTTTCAAATTAGCACTTTTGATTTCTCCCATAGACTTTTAAAGGGTCTTCCGCGGCATTCGAATTTGCCACGAACACCCCAAATTGTTCGCTCTTCGGCAAACTTGCGAACAGCCAATGTTCGAGTCAAACATGAGTTCGACTTGAACTCAAAACTCATCCCTAATAATAAACCACTCCAGAACCTTCACTGCTGTAGCCAATGACAAGTCGACTTGGCATTGTGTTTTGGATCATTGTCATGATGGAATGTCCAAATACGTCCCAAGCGCAGCTTCCTGGTTGATGAATGCGAATGTTCCTCCAGTATTTTTTTATAGCATACTGCATTCATCTTGCCAACAATTTTTGACCAAATTTCCTGTGCCTTTGTAGCTCACACATTCCCAAAACATCAGCGATCCACCTCCGATCCTTTCATCATAGGCCTTGTTGACTCCTCTCCAAATGTACCATTTATGGTTGTGACCAAAAAGCTATATTTTGGTCTCATCACTCCAAATGACTTTGTGCCAGGTTTGAGGCTTGTCTGTTGTTTAGGGTATTGCAAGCAGGATACTTTGTGGCATTTGCATAGTAATGGCTTTCTTCTAGCGATTCTTCCATGCAGCCCATCTTTCTTCAAGTGCCTCCTTATTGTGCATCTTGAAACAGCCACACCACATGTTTTCAAAGAGTCCTGTATTTCACCTGAAGTTATTTGTGGGTTTTTCTTTGCATGCCAAATAATTTTCCTGGCAGTTGTGGCTGAAATGGTAATTGGTCTACCTGACCGTGGTTTGGTTTCAACAGAACCCCTCATTTTCCACTTCTTGATTAGAGTTTGAACACTGCTGATTGGCATTCTTAATTCCTTGGATATCTTTTTATATCCCTTTCCTGTTTTATACAGTTCAACTACCTTTTCCTGCAGATCCTTTGACAATTCTTTTGCTTTCCTTATGACTCAGAATCCAGAAACGTCAGTGCAGCACTGGATGAAAGATGAAATGCATTAACCTTTTATATACACACACTAATTACAAACAAACAGATCACAGGTGAGGATGGTTACCTTTAATAGCCATTCAAACCCCTTTTTGTCAACTTGTGTGGATGTTATCAAGCCAAAATCACCAGGGTATGTAAACTTTTGATCAGGGTCATTTGGGTAGTTTCTGTTGCCATTATGATTTAAAAAGAGTAAACACAGTTGATAGATAATAAATGGCTTCAGCCAAACACTAAATGTATATAAAATGTGCCGCGCTACTCCTAACCAACAATCAACACAACCTATGCTGTAAAGTAATCTGGATTATATGTGTATCATAAAACAGTGAATTACAAAATAATCCAATCATAATATAAAGTGCTTGTGCTCCGTGAATCACACACAGTCCATAATGATATAAAAATAATCAACACAGTCCATATAAAGTGATAAGGTGTCTTCATGCAATGTGCACTCCTCCCCCTTCAGTTGTACCCTCACCTCAAGGGCTGAGAAAATAAGCCTAAATATGTTTTCAGCAGATATCCTGGACCATCCTTATATCTCCTATAAGTATACTGGCTGTTGTGTGCTGGTACTCCTCACTGGTCACCTCCTGTTCCTGATAAGAGCCCAGCTTTAAGAAGATACCAGTTTTCTCCTGGTCACTTCCAATAAGCCTCCTCCTTTGCTGCCTCTGCCAACAATGTCTCCTTGCTAGGTCATACCTCATGGAACTTCCTGTCTTTATCAAACATGTTTATTAAGGGCTTACATTTATTTTTCACATTGTGGGGAAGTGTGGGAAGTCCAGGCAGCTTTTTCAGTTTTTAGTCCACGGTAGTTTATAGTTTTTTGGCAGCTCACGAGGTCTCACATATTTCTTTTCAGCCAAACACTAACCATGAGTGAAAGAAATGTTTTTGTGTTATCATTCATATTCTCTGAAAAATGGCCAAGAAATCATAAATTCTGCCAGGGTATGTAAACTTATGAGCACAACTGTACCTATAAAATTATATTTGCATATTTTAGGCATATTATTTACCTGTAAAATCTGTTTTGTTGTAGATATCCAAAACATCTGGGACTGTAGCTGGGCGCCACCATCTTGGATGTGTTGTCAGCAGCCCCAGCAGACTCAGAGCTATCACTCAAGTGACACTCTATAGTGTTAGCTTTTGCTTCTTCCCAGGAAGCTAAATGAAAGGTTATGCTGGAATTTGAAAAGAGAAGCCAACACAGAGACACTCCCAGAGTGGAGAAGACTGTTATATAGGAGGAGGCACTTCAAAGGAATTGACATTTCCTGAAGTAGTCAGTATTTTCCAGTAAGTTCAAAGGTACATTGCAAGTGTATAAAAAAATTATGGAAAAGAAAAATACTTCAAGTAAGCATTTAAAATACCTGATTTATTTGGGCTTTAACCTGCAATTTAAGTTGGCAACAGGGTCTCAAACAAACCATTGCTGAGCTTTATAGCTGCATCACCTCAGAGCAATTAATCCTCAAATTTCAAAGCAAAAGTACCAAAGTCAATAAAGTTTTCTTGACAGTTGAGGGGCATAGGCCTAAAGCCATAAATAACCATACCTACCAATAACCTTGCCCATTAAATGACACTTAGTTAAGTTAGAGAGGGCAAGGCCAAAACCTATCCAACTGGTTTATTTACAGTGGCAATGGGGGTTATTTACTAAAGGCAAATGCACTTTGCATTACAAGTGCACTTGCAGTGCAAAGTGGATTTGCCTTTAGTAAATAACCCACACAGTGCTCTAAAATTGGCCCCAATCAGGCCATTTTAGGGACTCCAAACAATAAATTCATGGTGCTGAAAGGGATGATTATTTTTATCATTAATGCATTGCATACATTAACAACAAAAACAATGTGTGTGTGTAGCAGACCCACAACATAATAGTTAGCTGAAGAAGAGGTTGTCACCTCATGTATCAAATAAATTACATTTGCACTATTGAAGAAAATGTCCAAAAAAAAAAGCCCATTGGATAACCAAGGAGACAGCTAAAAGAAACACAAGCAGTAAATCAAATGAAATTTTAGTTCATTTTAACCACTTGAGATCCACGCTATAGCCGAATGACAGCTGCAGCGCGGACCTGCTTTGCTGGGACGACGTCCATTGATGTTGTCCTGTGCATGAGCACCTGCGTGCCCCCTGCAGGGTGCGCGCAGCACGCTCTGTGGTCAGTGAGTCTATGAGACTCGCCTGATCACAGATCAGAGTAAGGGGTCGATCATGACCCCTAACCACATGATCAGCTGTCAGCCAATGACATGATCATGTGATGTCAACAGAGCCGGTAATCGGCTGTTTTTTCTCTTTGCACTGACAGTGTGAGGAGGAAAAAAAAGCTGATCACTGGTGGCCGTGAGAGAGACATCAGTCCTGAACACGGCAAGCTACTAAAGATCCTCAGTGCCCACCTGTGCCCCCTGCCAGTGCCACCTAGCAATAGGCAGCAGTGCTGCCTACCAGTGCCCACCAGTGCCACCCATCAGTGCCCACAGTGCCACCCATCAGTGCCACCTATCAGTGCCCACAATCAGTGCCTCAACAACAGTGCTGCACATGAGTGCCACCTAACAGTGCCCATCAGTGTCACCTACCAGTGCCCATCAGTGCTGACCATCAGTGCCCATCAGTGCCGCCCATCAGTGGCCACCTATCAGTGGTACCTATCAGTGCCCATCAGTGCCACCCATCCATGCCATCCATCAGTGCCACCCATCAGGGCCCATCAGTGGCCATCAGTGCCGCCTTATCTGTCCCCATCAGTGTTGCCTTATCTGTGCCTTTCAGTGCCGCCTTAACTGTGCCCATCAGTGCCGCCTTAACTGGGCCTATCAGTGCCGCCTTAACTGGGCCTATCCATGCCCATCAGTGCAGCCTATCGGTGCCGCCTCATCAGCGCATATCAATGAAGAAGAAAAATTACCTGTTTGCAAAACTTTATAACAAACTATGAAACATGATTTTTTTTTTCAAAATTTTTCATCTTTTTTTGTTTGTTTAGCAAAAAATAAAAATCCCAGCTGTGATTAAATACCACCAAAAGAAAGCTCTATTTGTGGGAAAAAAATTATACAAATTTAATTTGGGTACAGTGTTGTATGACTGCGCAATTGTCATTAAAAGTGCGTCAGCGCTGAAAATTGGTCTGGGTAGGAGGGGGGTTTAAGTGCCCAGTAAACAAGTGGTTAAAATAAAAATGTATTTATCAAAATGTTTTATACATTTGCTGGCATATCAATGCTCCCCTACCAGTAAAGTACCCCAGATATTTTTCTCTGACTTTGTGGGCGCTTTGGGGGGGCAAGCCAGGACAGCCAGCTTCAAGTGCCATCAGGGTCGCTTAATCTTGAAATCCAGCCTCAGGCCCAACTGGGGCCACATAGTTCGTAGCATTTTTATGAAGGAAAATGTGCAAAATGCAGCAGGCAAGCATTATATGGTTGAGTTTATATTCTGCCATGTGTATGGGTGTTAGAAATAGGCGGAACTGGCTGGCCATTATGCCGAAAGCATTCTCCACCACTCTTCTGGCTCTGGTCAGCTGATAGTTAAAAACCCTCTGCTCCGGGGTGAGGATCCTCATTGGGAATGGCCTCATCAGATGGTCTCCCAGCCCAAACACTCCATCAGTGACGAACACAAATGGAAGACCGGCCACGTTGTGTTCCGCAGATGGCAAGCCCAAGCCACCATTCTTGAGGCGTCTGTGAAAACTCTGTCTTGGCGATAACTCCACCATCCGACATCCGGCCCACGTCCACATACAGGAACTCGTATGTCACTGGCACCTCTGCCAACATCACTATACTATTAAACCCCTAATAATTATAATAGTATGACCCCGAGTTGGGGGGTGGGATGATGTGGACTTGTTTCCCATCGATTGTCCCTCCGCAGTTGGGGAAGTCCCACTGCTGGGCAAAATGGGATGCCACAGTCTGCCATTCCTGTGGGGTTGAAGGAAACTGTGGAGTCAAACAAGAAAAAAAAAATTAGTACTTTTGCACATAAACATTGCAAGCAGATTAGACACAACCATTCTTGGCGAACATCAGTATAACATTTATTTTAAGGAGTATTTAAAGACAAAAGTATAAGGTCCACTTATCAGATTCATCACGCCCTCTGATGGCCCATTGTAAACATTTTATGGTGGGGGGGAGATGTTTTGGACAGGTAACCCTCTCCACTTTATTGAGAGCTGAATGCATAAAGAATGTGTATTACTTTGGCCAGCCCTTCCTTCTTTACACTATTGGCAGCCCACTGGACAGGTAAGAAGTGTCATAATACAAAAATACACACTGTCCAAATTGAAGCACAATTTTACATTCTGCAATTACCTATCAAGATAATAGGAGAACAAAACTTTAAATAGTACCATTTGAAAGTATTCAGGCAGGCCTTTGCACTACATGCTTGATGGTGAATTCATCCATAAATCTGACCACAAAAGAGGTAGGTATAGTGTGTATGGGTTTGGCAAAGTCAGCAAATAGAGGATTGGTATTGGCTGACTTAGCAGTTGGGGGGGGGGTTCAAATGAGTTTGGCCCCCCCCCAAAAAAGCCTCTTGCACTACTCATGAATTTAAGGACAAAAATAACATTTGTACACATTTTAGGGGTGTTTAGGGTAAAGCACTACAATTGATCTGACAAAATACATTGTTAAGTGACTAGGCTAGGTGTATAGGCCCAGGATAGAATGGTGGGGAGGTTAGTGAAGAAAAATATGCATGAAGGACAAAAAAGGAACTTTAAAAGCTTCCAGAATGCATGAGGACAAAGAAGACATTCACAGCATATTACAAGCATGGTAATTAGGAAATGATGAAATAAATACAATAAATTAGCAAACATTACATACATAGAATGTGATGTTAAAGGATAAAACTTACCTTAATATAGTCCTTCTGCAGGACCTGAGTAATGGCAGAACAGGTCTCTGGAATAATGATCCCCAGAGCCTGCGGGGAGATGCCTGTTGAGAACTTGATGTCCTGCAGACTCCCCATCTCCAAGTACCACAAGGTGGTGACTAGCTTTTGTTTCGGAGTTATGGCTTGCCGCATGCAGGTGTCCTGCTTGGTAATATAGGGGGACAGCAAAGCCAACAAACGGTGAAAAATGGGGTCCGTCATCCGGAGATAATTCCTGGAATCATCAGGATTATTCTCCTGGACCTCCTGCAACAAAGGCATGTGAGGGAATTGGTCATGCTGGAGCAACCAATTCTTCGTCCATGAACTCCTCCTCGCCCTGTTCATGGACTTTGGTCAAATCCGTTATCACTTTGGACTTGTTTGGGACAGCCATAAGCAATGACAAGTTTCTGGAGCAGTTGAAGCGTTGCAGCTTGAGCTGCACGTTTGCAAGGATGAACAAGCATAAGTCCTGAATAGGTGTCCACTGCAGTGCAACAATATCTCAGTCCATTGTTTCCCTGGGGCAGGGGTCCAATGAAGTCAATCTGCCAGATCTCTGCAGGCCTCCCACCCTTCTTAATAGACCCGGTGGAGTACTTTTGCAATGGCCATTGCCGCACTATTCCACACACTGTACACTTCACTCTTACGCTGTGTACACATGACCGGACTTTCAACGGACTGAATCACATCGGACTTTTCGATGAACTTTCGATGGACTTTTTGATGGACTTCCATCGAATCGGACTTGTCTACACACAATCACACCAAAGTCCGATGGATTCGACCGTGATGACGTACGACCAGACTAGAATAAGGAAGTTCATAGCCTGTAGCCAATAGCTGCCCTAGCGTCAGTTTTCGTCCATCGGACTAGCATACAGACGAACGGATTTTTCGACCGGACTCGAGTCCATCGGAAAGATTTGAAACATGTTCTAAATCTAAAGGCCGTCACATTTTCGACAGAAAAGGTCCGCTGCAGGTCCGATGAAGCCCACACACGGTCAAATTGTCCGACAGATTCGTTCCATCGGACAAGTTTGGTCGAAAAGTCTGGCCATGTGTACACGGCATAACAGTCTTTATCATGTCCATGGATATAGGCAATCCTCTCTGCTGTGCCCATTCATATGTTGCTTTCTGCTCCAAATTTCCAGATTGCTTGTGGGCCCAGTTGGCCAAGTTCATCAAAACAGGATCAATTGGCACAACTGCCTTCACTTTGGTGATTTCATCTGCAATCATCCATTCATTGGACTTCCACGTGGGCCTCCAAGTTGTTAGTCCTTTAAAAACCGGCCAGCTTTCAGTGTAGATAGTGACATGGGAAGAAGGATCCTCCTGAAGAGTCATCACTACAGCTTTCAACTCTGCATACTGACTGGACCCTCCAATTCTGGTCTCCTGCAGGACTGTGTCTGTACATGGGTTGTAGGCTGCTGCTGTCCATTTACGCCCAGACGAGGCAAATATGGCTGAACCATCAGTGAACCATGCTGACTCCTTCATGTCTTCTGACAGAGAGTCAAAGGGTGGAGCCTCTTGAATGGGAGATGACTGCAGCACAGGAATTTCTTCTTCTGGCTGGGTGCTGGTAAAAGTAACAAGCCCAGCCAACTGTTTTGAAATGTCTCTAACATCCCCAGCTTCAATACCCCTTCTTTCTTGAAGGTACCACTTCCATTTCATCAGTGTCTGGTTCTGGACTACAGCTGCCCTAGTGGTCAGTCCATTATCTCTCACCCATCCTGCTATTGGCAATGCAGTATGGATGGTGACTGTGTCCTTTCCTGTAATGGTCTCTACAAGTTGAAGTACTGTGTAGGCCCCAAACAGGTACTTCTCTAGGGGCATGTATCTCTTCTGTGCCCCTGTCAGTTGTTGGGACCAAAATCCAATGGGTAATGCTCTCAGTCCTTTCTTTTCGTTTGGCTACCACAAACTCCAAGATATGGTACCATCCTGCTCCAATACATCCAGCCGAAATGGTATGCCTTGTCTTACGGGTCCCAATCCCTGATGCTGCAAAATAGCTTCTTTAGCAGCAAGGCATGCGGTCCGCTGCTCTGAACCCCATGCAAACTCAGTCTTTTTCCTGGTAACATTGTATATAAGCCTCAGAATTAGTCCAAGATGTGGGATGAACGATCTCTAGAATCCCACAACTACAATGAACTTCTGTGCCTCCTTTTTGGTAGTAGGTAGCGACAGCGCCTGGATAATTTGCACAACTGTCTCTGGAATTTTCCTCTGTGGCTCAGTCCACATCATTCCTAGGAATTTCACCTCTGTGGCAGGTCCTTGAACTTTGTCTCTGTTGATAGCCCACCCTCTGTTCTCCAAGTGCTGTATCAGCAGGTGCAGTGCTTCAGTTACATCTTCTTTTGTCCCAGAGATCATGATGTCATCAATGTAGGGAACCAGGGACTTTCAAATTCAGGGTACTTAAATCTTGGGCAATCAGTCCATGACAAATCATTGGAGAATGAACATAGTCATCAGGAAGTATGGTGAAAGTGTCCTGGCGGCCATCCCACACCATAGCAAACTGATCTTGACACTCTGGGTCTATCAGAATTGAAAAGAAAGCATTAGCCAGGTCTATCACAGCATGATATTCTCCAGCCTCTTTAGCAATTTTCTCAACAATTGAGATTATATCAGGTACAGCTGACTTCAATGGAGGAGCCACTTTGTTTAGACCCCGGTAATCCACAGTCATTCTATATGTCCCATCAGGTTTCTTTACTGGGAACACCAGAGATGAGAAAGGACTAAGGATCCCTATTATCAACAGTTCTTGAATAGTCTCCCCAATTTCTTTGTGGCCTCCAGGAAGTCTGTACTGCTTGGGACAGACTGGCTTCTCTGGTGGAGGAATGTAGACAGAGGTCCATTTCGCATGACCTCTAACCACAGCCTTCACCAACCCTAACCAGATACGCTTTATCATAATACCCGAATGTGAATGTACCCCATTCAGTCTGAATAGACTGACCTTGAAGTACATCCATCCCAAAAATATTTTCGGGTAACTGATACCAAAACATTTGTCCGAAATCCTGGTCCCTTGCCAATAGCCAATTTCACCCGTGCCTTAACTGCTGGTGTGGTTTGCCCTCCCAAACCTTCTACATAAATAAATTCTCTTTTGTGATGGGAAGGATTTCCCTGCAAAAGTGTAACTTCAGGAACAGGTGCATACAGGCGTTGGTCAGACCCACCTTCCCTTCATAAAGGACAAAGAACCTTCCAATCCCCTTTTCTGAGTCTCTTTAACTCCTCACCAGGATAAGGGGATTTGGGTTTGGGTTCATGTGCAGTGTATGGAATTGGTTTGGGGCTAACAGGAGGGGTCTGTTCTGTTTTCTCTAAATCTAGGCGGATGTTATCTTCACTAGGAGTAGTGTTTCTAACCCCGACAGTTTTCCCCACTAAATTTTTCCACCTCTTCAACATATCTGCAGTAGAAATCCCATCTATCTCATCTTTAGGTACTCCTGTCTTTAATAGGTCCACCCACATTTGTTTCCTAGAGATAACTAGCCTAGTTTGATCTTCACCTCCTGTCTTCTCTACCACATTCCCTTTCTTCTCTGGCCTTTTTTGCTTTTGTTATTTGCCATTTTGGATTTCCCTGTCTGAAGAGGGCTGAGGGCTGCAAGGCCTAGGAAGCATTAGGTGACCTGTGAATTGGAGGGCCACCTGCGAAAACTAGAATATGACTCGCCACATCCACTACACCTGACCTGAGTGCAGATGGAGTTTTTTTGTTTTCACTGGTCTATGAATTCTACATGCTCAAATAGTATGTGGTCCCTAAAAGATATTTTCCTAGGATTACATATCTTCTGCAACTCTGGAAAATTGGGAAATCATTCACTTTGGTTCTTTTCTTTCTATTATGGAAAGGATGTAGAACTTAATTAGGCGATGTTGCTCCGGTCCTCTTAAGCTACCTTTGGTTGTAAAATCAGCAATAAACATTTTAGTATGGTTTAACGAAACCATTCAGAGAAGAAGACAAATCACCTCTACATAGCATAACTCTTTTATTCAAAAAACACAAACACACAAATTAATTCACTTACACAGCATGGATTCCTACAATCAAATGGAGAGGAGAAGGATCGGAACTGCATTGCATACTGTATGTTGTAATTAAGTGCAATATCCTTTCTGTAATGGAAAAGATTAAACTAAAGTAAGATTTTTCTCCTTCTGCTTGGGACACTTCAGTTCAAGGAAGCACTTTTTTTAATGGAGGTTCACATTGAATTCTAAGAAGTTTTTTTGTTTTAAGGATTGATACCAAATCGGAAGAAAAACCACATACTGTATTGAATCTTGTTCACTTCATGAACTTTTTTTTTACTTATTGTTTGTACTATTTTGAACAATATTTTGGTTAATGTTTATATTTAATGTTATTGTGACGGGAGGGCCCGTGGAACTCAGAATACATCTTATGTCTAAGTCACCCTGTGCCATCCTGGCACAGGGTGAGTGAGAAAATATATCTTGGACTACTTAAAATGGGACAGTAATATTTGTCCACAATATCTCCCAGGATGTATGTTAATTGAATGAGCTGATCACATTGTCCTCTATACAATGTAGGAGACGGGACGACTCCTATTGGAGCTCATGTTAATTAGGTTTTGTTTTAATTGTAATTAGCTCCAGCTATTGTGTTATATTACTGTGTGAAGCTCGGTGCCCACAAGTCTGTCATCTAGTCTGGGTAAATTTTGTAGTAAATTAGCTCATGTTAATTAGGTTAGCTTTGAGTCATCCTGGTGTATAAATGTGTGTGAGATCTCGAATAAAACAGTTCTGATGTACTCCAAGACTGGTGTTGTCTAGTTCTTGGGGGTTCCTATAGCCAGATCCATTGGACTCGTGTTCCAGGACTTAGGAAGCGGTATATGACAGAAGCACTCAAGCGGAGTGTGGGACGTTCCGTGACATTGGTGGCAAGCAGCGGGAAAGCTTCCTGCAGTCTGGGAAATCTAAACCTCCACCTGGATCCAAGATCAGGATAGCAGACTTCAGTCACCCCAGTGGAGATATGGACCTGGCATCAGAATTCCCGGGGCTGCTGCGGATCATCCTTTCAACATACACCAGGACTGTGTCTGAGGATGAATACCTGGAGCTTAGGCAGCAAATTCGGGTGGAGCTTTGGATTGCAGCCCTCCGTCCCGCTGGTATAAAACAGGGCAAGTGCTTTCCAACCCAAAAGCAACGGGCCAGTGACCAACGGGCATTGCGGATGGCATTCCTGGGAGAGCAGCCCCAGGAGCAATGGGTGACTGAGTTGGACAGGTTGGTCCAGCAGGAGATAGAGCTGGACAATCGTTATCGGGCTCTGCAATGGCACGCAGAGGAGGGATATTTAGGGGAGACAACAGAATGCTCTCCGGAGGGATATGACTTTGGTGGCCCTGGATTGCTGTGGGAGAGCCTTACAGATCTTTTTATGTTTGGCGATGAAGGAGAACCTGACCTTGAGGACCTGAGAGAATATAGAGAGTCTATGCTCGGTCTTGCAGGGGTCTCAGAGCTCAAACCTGATCTGGACCATTTGCTAAGGAAGGAACAGCATCTGGAAAGGGCATACAGGAAACTGCTAGAACAAGTTCAGCAGCATGCCAGAGAATCGGCAGTGGAAAATCCGGAGATTGCCGTCCCCAAACCTGAAGTGCTGACAACAGGGCAAAGCTCTGCTAACCTCTGCCCAGAAATGATAGCATCTTCTGGGTTCCATGGACAGGAGATGGTGAACCTCTATCCCCAGACATCAGTTGCAGAGACATGGGATTTGATAGACTTTTCTGCTGAGGAAGAACAACCTGATGAGCCTCCAGCAGAAGAGCTGCTATCAGGGCCAAAGTTCACTGTGTTCTGCCCAGCACCAACAGTGGCTTCGGCCTTCTTGAGAGAAGAGGTAGTCGGCCTTTCTCCCATAACACTGACAGGGACATGTGATTTTCTGCCAGCAGCATCTATGGAGTTAAAACAAACTTCTCCAGCTGAAGATCTGGTAACTGAACAGAGGGTCCAAGACTTCTGTCCCACACTTTTACCAATTCAAGAGACTGGGGATTTCATAGACATTTCTGTAGAGGAGGAACCACCTGGCAAACCCCCAGCAGAAGTGCTGGCAAACGGACAGAGGGTCCAAGACCTCTGCCCCACACCTGCAGCAATTGTGGAGGCTCAGGGTGAGAAGATGGCAATCACTTCCCAGCAGCAGATACAGGGGGAGAAGGGAGAGGAGGTGTGTGTTGTCCCTCCCCAACAGTTGGCCAGGGTGGAGGAAGCGGGCTTTCCTCCCCTGCAAAGATCCGTGTACCTGGGAGACAGTACCATCGACATGTCGTCCCAGCAGCCAGATGAGGGAATGGAAAAGGAAGCAGCCGGCTCACCTCCCCAATGGCAGCTACACAGTTTGGGAGTGGAGGAAGCCAGCCTCCTGCCCCAACGGTTAGCCGGAGCGGAGGATGCGGAGTCCCCAGCAGAAGTGCTGGCAACAGGGCAGAGTGCTACCAACCTCTGCCCAGCACCGGCAACAACTACAGAGTTCCAGGGAGGTGGGGCAGTCGGCCTCCCTCTCCAACAGTTAGCCGGAACAGATGGTGTGGGGTTTCCAGCAGAAGGGCTGGCAACAGGGCCGAGGACTGCTGGACTCTGCCCTCAACTAACAGAGGATGGATTTCCTGTGAAGGTGGATGGGACTTCAGTCTCCACCTGTATACCCCAGGGATGCTGGGCAGTGGGCCCAGATCCCCAACAGCATGACAGAGTGAGCCCAGACACCCTGTCTTCTCTCCAGCGGCAGAAAGGATTCCAGGGAGAAGGGCCAGTCCAGGCCTCTCCCCAGCGGCAGATATGTTCTCTGAGAGAGGCAGAGGTTGGCTGGGTGATTAATGCTTTGTTTGGAACAATTTATTTGGGGTACTGTGTGGGTACAGGCAGTAGAGGACTGGAACTACTTACTAACTTCGGAGTCAACCCGTCTGGGGTCTCCTCCTGTGTTAGTCTTCTGCCGAAAAGGGAGAGATGTGACGGGAGGGCCCGTGGAACTCAGAATACATCTTATGTCTAAGTCACCCTGTGCCATCCTGGCACAGGGTGAGTGAGAAAATATATCTTGGACTACTTAAAATGGGACAGTAATATTTGTCCACAATATCTCCCAGGATGTATGTTAATTGAATGAGCTGATCACATTGTCCTCTATACAATGTAGGAGACGGGACGACTCCTATTGGAGCTCATGTTAATTAGGTTTTGTTTGTATTGTTAATTGTAATTAGCTCCAGCTATTGTGTTATATTACTGTGTGAAGCTCGGTGCCCACAAGTCTGTCATCTAGTCTGGGTAAATTTTGTAGTAAATTAGCTCATGTTAATTAGGTTAGCTTTGAGTCATCCTGGTGTATAAATGTGTGTGAGATCTCGAATAAAACAGTTCTGATGTACTCCAAGACTGGTGTTGTCTAGTTCTTGGGGGTTCCTATAGCCAGATCCATTGGACTCGTGTTCCAGGACTTAGGAAGCGGTATATGACGGAAGCGCTCAAGCGGAGTGTGGGACGTTCCGTGACAGTTATTATAGTATAGTAGATTTTTTGTACTGCTGTCATTTCTAATTTTTGTTTGTGGATTTTATACATTAAAGCTAATTTTTTGTGAAGCTGGCCGTGCGGTCAATCTTCATGCCACATAGCCTGATGTAATGGGACACAAGTCCAAATTTCCTTTTGACCACCCATAGAGACATCACAAGTCCTCCCCTGTCTGCTGTTTGTTGTAAGCAGATGCAAACTGAACAGACCTGGAAGTCAGAACACTGACATCTGTCCCATTTAGCTCCAATTCAGCAGAGAATCCACTCACTGATTGGAGCAGCACTGTTTGAAAGAGCTCCTTATGCTGGGAAGGTAGTGTTGGTGAAAGTACATATGCTGCAACCACAATGTTTTTTTCACACCAAAAATTATCCCCACTGGAACCACCTACCATGTTCCCTGCTGGGCATGAACCCTTTCAACTACTGTCAGGATTTTTAAGTGGTTAAACAGGTGGTGAGGAGGTGATAAAATGCCTGTTCCCCACCAGCCAAATGATGTCTGAAGAGCAATCCGCATGTAGATTACTCTTCAGAACATTGCTAGTGTGAATTAGCCCATGAAGATTTTAAATAATTATTGGAGTGCATGCTTCAGACAATTTAAAGGCATAATCAATGTGACTTAAGGCTTAAGGAAAATTGAATCCTTCAAGTCAGATGCAGCACTCTCATTCTCTAGCAGGAATGAGCTCAGGCATGTTTAGATCCTGGTCTAATCAAATTTATAACAGTCTGGATAAAGATAAATATCACTTGAAATATCGAAGGGAAATGTCACTTTTTTGAGGTGGGTGGGCGGGGTCAAGGGCGGGGTTGGGGGCCCCATTGGGTAGGCTGTATGGGGCCCCATGGTTTCTAACAGCTGCCCTGCTTACATGTATGTATTATTTTATCATCTTCTATGCTAAGAGAGATTGTGCTCTGAGCTTTCTGATCTTCCTCTATCCACTCATCTGAAGGGTGCTCTAGCCTGAATTCTTTTATATAATTACATGTACCTTCTTCCTTCTTTTAGAGCCCTTTCACACTGAGGTGCTTTACAGGTGCTACAGCGCTAAAAATAGTGCCTGCATAGCTCCTGCAAAGAGCCTCTCCTGTCTCTTCAGTGTGAAAGCCTGAGGGCCTGATGGTAAAAAAAGTCCTGAAAGCCGCATCTTTGCAGCACTGTAGAAACAGTGTATACACTGCTCCCAAAGCGCCCATGCCCATTGAAAGCAATGGGGCAGCGCTGCCAAACTGCCGGCGCGGCGCTTTGCGGAAAGTTTTAACCCTTTTTCGGCCGCTAGCGGGGGTTAAAACTGGAAAAACAAAAAAAAAACACAGCGCTATCCTAAAAAACCTATTCAAAAAGCAGCAGTTCAACTGTAAAATATTCACAATAAACAAAAAACAACAAAGAGGAAGTTTTTGTCAGGTATGGGGGGAGGAGCTGCTGACCAAGATGGCCGCTTAGGTAGATCGTGGACTGACATGCTGCAAACACTGGGCGTCTGACGTCTATGCAGCCGGTGCATGCTTTGGATATGCCACCGGCTTCCCTTTGAGTAATCAGTCTCTTACCCATCCAGCTGAATGGCAACAGAACAGGGGTGGCAGTGAGAGTGGTAAAGCGGCATTCGTGATTCAAAGGAGCAGAGGCCTGTGGAGTGCCGGGAGTTCCCTCGAGGACGGGGTCAGGAGACAGCGGACGTGGGGAGGCGGGAGCCTCTGTGGGTCTGCGGAAGCGGACGGCAGTGGTCCTCGCTTGAGAGCGTCCTCTCTGGCAGAGTCATCGGGAGCGGAACGCCAGAGAACAGACGGACCCGGGATCTCCAAAGCGAAAGTCAGCAGACTAAAGGTCAGCCGCTTTAACTACTAAATTACTAAACTACTAAATGTCACAGCACACAGATCGGAGCAGCAGGCAGGATACGGGAGCAGCATAAAATCCTGTTTCTCTCATCTCTTATGTCATCTTCTGAAATATTCTGATGTTTTGAAATCCTTGAAACGCACAAAGGTACCAAAGGATATAGCTCTTAAAATAAATAAAATACGTAAAGACAAAGGAGGAAAGAAGGAAGGGAGAAAAGGAAAGAAAAAAAAAAAGAAAGAAAACTGGACAGCTTTTTGTACAAACTGAGACATATATTAGAGGTAAATAAATATGAACTGCTGAATTAAAGGGACCACAAAGCAACAGGTAACAGGCAACAGGATTCCTTTAATGCCCCTTTGCTTCCTCTGTTCCTCTATTTCCCAAATGTAAAAGTAAAAATCATCAAAAGAAAGGATTGATAAAGAGGCAAAAAAGTGTGAAGAGAGTGAAGGTAAAAGAGTAAAGAAGGAAGGAGGGGAAGAGGCGGTAAAGGGGAAGAAGAAAGAAAGGGAAGGGAAAAGGAGAAGGAAAGGGAAGAACAAAAAAAAGGAAAAAAGAGAAAGACAAGAAGAGGGGAAAGGAAATAAGGGGAGAAGGAAGAAGTGAAGGAGGGGAGGAGAAAGCAGAAGTATGGCCCCTAAGAAGAGCAGTAAGACACCGCAATCTCAAAGGGGTAAAAAGGACAAAACAGAAGGTATTAACAAAAGCATTACAGGGGTTCAACCAACACAAACAACTGACATTAAGGAATTTTTTCAGCAGTTACAGTCACAGCTACAGTCCCCTCATGTAACTCAGATACTACAAACATCACATGATCTGTCAAACATAGTGGAATCAACGGAAACATCTAGATCATCAGGGGAAGAGCAAATAAATCATCCCAGAAATAGTTCACTAATGGACACAACAGGGTCATTAAATGAACAAAAGGAGGAAGATAAAGAAAAATGGGATATAAGAGCATATATCCGTTCGCTCCCAACTAGGGCAGATATGGATCAGTATGTGCATAGGCTGGAAAAATCATATAAAGAGGAGATTCAAGAGCTTAAAATATCTACAAAAAATACACAAGAAAGGATGGACATAATAGATGAGAGAGTTTTAAAAATGGAACAGGAATTGCTAAAGATAAAAGAAAAAATGCAGAAGCAAGGAATTCAACTAAAGCAAGTAATAAACAACTTAGACGAGCAGGAGAATAGAAATAGAAGATCTAACATAAGAATTAGAGGTTTAGGCAGGAGGTGGAGCCTAGCGGAGCAGACATGCATTGTTAGAGCTCCACACCGCTGAGGAGAGAAGAGAAGGACAAAGCGGAGCCTGCAGGCTCAAAAGGTATCCATTTGAACCTTTTTGCCCCGGGAACAAACTGTGAAAGTTTGGGCAGGAAATATGGTACTGGGAGGAAACCGTGGCAGAAATAAAAATCACCTCACAAAGAGCTCACAGGCACTCACTGCAGCTGAAGCAGCTCCAGTCACCTCACAAGATACAGCATCAGGGCGCTCTCACAGACAGAAAATGTCACAGCAAGACTCTCCATTTGAGTCAGATACAGAACAAATCCTCTCACAAACTTCTCCACAAGCCTCCTCAGCATCCCCAGTAATATTATTACAATTTGAAAAGATGCTTCATAAGGCTTTAAAACAAATCTCAGACCAAATAACAAAAAGCCTAACCAAAGAAATAAGAGAGCTGGGAAACCGCACCGCAGCCCTAGAAATAAAAATGGATGAAATTGAAATTACAACCCAAGAAAATATAACAGAATTGGAACAATTAAAAAAAGAGAATTTAATACTTCAAACTAAGCTCGAAGATTACGAAAATAGAGCCAGACGTTCAAACTTGCGCATAAGGGGAATACCTGAAACTGTGACAGACCTGCAATCTACTATTACTGCTCTATTACAAGAACTAAAGCCAGATATCCCTATTGAACGTTTAGAACTGGACAGAGTACACAGAGCCCTCACAGCCAAAAAGAAAGATGGACCCCCATGTGATATAATCACAAAATGTCATTATTACAGAACGAAAGAACAAATACTAATTGCTGCAAGAGAAAAAAAGGAACTTAATTTTCAAGGACACAATTATCAAATTTTTGCTGACCTATCCCAACTTACTATTACTAAAAGATGATCCATGAAACCCCAACTAATGGAACTGCAACGCCACAACATTATGTATCAATGGGGCTTCCCCTTTTCAGTCAGATTTAACTACCAAGGTACAATTTACAGAAGCAGATCAGCAGATGAACTACAACAAACCCTTTTAAAATTAAATCTGACAGAACCCACAAGCAGCAACACTCCCACACGCAGAAGAATGGCATCATCTTCACCTTCAGGCAGCACCCAGAAAATTTCAGAACAAAATGGGAATCATCATTCTCACAAAAGAGGCCGTTATGCCACATCATCCATGGACCAAGAAGATTCAATGGACTGACATCCTAATTCCTGATATCTCTTCATTTATTATACTAAGAGATGGTTCTCTATAAAAAAAACTATATTTATAACTGAATGTAACTGCATTCTGATAGTCACACACTGTGTGGGATCATGTTACATTCCAGTTATATTTCTTATTACTTCTGATTCATATAGCCTTAGAATATATAAGTGAAATAAGGAAATTCTTGTTCAGTTATATATTATCAGGTAATAACAATAGATTTATTACTTTTTAGGACAAATATGTTCAATAATCCAGAAGTAATGGAAGCTTTTTCTTTCTTTTCTTAAAACAAATATATTATTACCTAACTAGTTCCTAGAATTATGTTTTTTGTTTATTCTAATCTGAAGCAATATAACCTCAATTTTATGAGTTAACATATCTAAACAGTTACATATAAATAAAATATGTAATTGTTTACTCTAAAAGGGTTAAAATCCCAAAATAATTCAAACTATCTTCATCAATACCAAAGTTATTAACAGTACCTTTCTAACTGAATTATTTAGCCTAGGGCAAGACTAACCATATACAACCACCCTGGAATAAATAATTTCAACAAAAACTATATTCTGCACTCCAATTAATGAAACATCATTTTGATGTCTTTTGACATAGCACTTCTCTCCTGTAAGCGGAAGATCCGTGTACCCCCATTAGCCCTCCTCATTCTCCCAACCATATTATGTGGGAGTGTGACAAAGGCACTTATTCCCCTGAGAGAGATATTTATTCTCTTTCACGGGTAAATTGTGATTACTTGCAAAAAATAAATTATACAATGTATCATCTAATCTCATATGTTTTTTGTTTACTCTTTACTCCAGAATTCACTGGTTTCTTTTCTATCTATTCATCTCTTCAGTCCACACAGGTTGATCTGCGCAGTCAGCTCTGCATAACAAAAAGTAAGTCAAAACTATTTGATCTATTGCCATGGCACCACTGAATATACTTTCCCTGAATGTTCAGGGAATAAATGTCCCTCAAAAAAGGACCAAAGCCTTCCGTACTTTTCATAACAAGAAGGCTCACATAGTATGCCTCCAAGAAACACACTTCACCAAAGATTCTACTCCAAAATATATTTCTCCTTTTTATCAACAAATTTACACGGCTTCTGCCTGTACCAAGCAAAGGGGAACTCTAATTGCATTTCACCAATCCACACCATTCACCTTATCATCAGAAATTAAAGACCCAGAAGGTAGATACCTGATACTCATGGGTTATATAATGGATACAGCAATCACTGTGATTTCCTACTACGCTCCTAACAAACAACCTACACCATTCCTCTCACATATATTACAAGTGATTAATACACACAAAATAGGAACAGTGATAATGTGTGGGGATTCGAACCAGGTCCTCCTCCCATTTCTAGATAAATCACCTTTTACACCATCCAAAATAACCTCTAGATTACCTTTTTCTCAACTTCTTTCCAAATACAATCTGGTAGATTCGTGGAGAGAAAGTAACCCAATGAAAAAGAAATTCACTTATTTCTCGCACCCTCATCAAACCTTCACCAGAATAGATCATATTTTTCTAACAATAGGAATGATACCAGAAATTATTGCATCAGATATAATTCCGATTCCGTGGTCTGACCATAATGCAGTATACACTACTATAGCCTCAGCCATACCAAAAGCGCATGACCCAACATGGTACTTACCGGACATAATGCTCAAACACCCACTACATCAGATGGCCATTGAACAAGCTTTAAAGGAATACATATCAATTAATAATACAACAGACATCTCCCCAATAACACTGTGGGAAGCTCATAAGTCTGTCTTGCGTGGTACAATACAAAGACAAATGGCACTATTTAAACGGGAACGCAAAAATCTAGCAAAAAACTAGAACTCAATTTTAATGCAGCCTACATATCATTTCAAGATAATCCATCTCAGAGTACAAAATCTCATCTGGAAAAATCTAGATTGGAATACGATCTATTTCTCACTGAGTCAGTTGATAAATCCCTCAAACGCTCCAAACACAATTTCTACATGAATACAAACAAACCAGGTACATATTTGGCTCGGGCATTAAATTCAACTAACAAATCTTTCAAACCAATACGTTTGAAATTA
This sequence comes from Aquarana catesbeiana, assembly GCF_042186555.1. NCBI lineage: Eukaryota > Metazoa > Chordata > Amphibia > Anura > Ranidae > Aquarana > Aquarana catesbeiana. The sequence continues at coordinate 162,690,349 of NC_133329.1, forward strand.
TCAAAAAATGTTTACACTTGTAATCCAGTTAAAATAGTCCATAAATTTCACTCACATCTCGCAACTTTATATAAGACAAACAATGAATTTAATCCTACAGAGGCTGAATCCTTCTTCTCAAAAATAACCTTACCTGAGTTATCTCAGAATCAAAAAAGCAGTTTGGATGAGCCTATAACTATAGATGAAGTTGCAAACGCAATAAAAGACCTAAAACTTAACAAAAGATCAGGCCCAGACGGCTACTCGGCTTTATACTATAAAACATTCTCAGAAATACTCTCTCCCATTCTCACTGAAACGTTTAACAAACTTCTAGATGGACATTCTTTTCGGCAAGAAACACTAATGGCAATTGTTTGTATGATCCCAAAACCCCTTTCTGATGATACTTCCTGTGTGAATTATCGGCCTATCTCTCTGTTAAACCTCGATATTAAATTATTAGCAAAAATAATTAATACATAGAGATCAAGTAGGCTTCATGCCAAATAGACAGGCAGGCGATAATATACGCAGGGCAGTGTTATTGGCACATATTGCTAAAAAACGGAAAATCCCTTTATGTTTTCTATCTCTCGATATTAAGAGGGCATTTGACACAGTATCCTGGCAATATATGCAATATTCATTACAAAAATGTGGTTTTGGACCCCACTTTTTAACATGGATCAAAGCATTATATAATAAACCCAAAGCCTATATAAAATATGCTGGATACAAATCTGAAGCCTTTAATATCGAAAGAGGTACCCGACAGGGTTGCCCATTATCTCCCTTATTATTTGCCCTTATACTTGAACCCATGGCCCAATACATCAGAACAAACCAAACTATAACTGGCATTGAAGTAGGAGGTATTACACACAAATTATGTATATTTGCAGATGATATATTACTTTTTCTATCATCACCACAGGTCTCTGGTCCTAACTTAATACCAGCTCTTGATGGATTTGCAGCCCTATCCGGCCTTATGATTAATCCTAAGAAATGCCTAATGCTTAATATTTTACTCACAAACATGGAATTGATCCCGGCTAGGGCTGCACTCCCATTCACATGGGCAGAAAAATCAATCCCATATCTTGGAATTCATTTAACAGCATCTCATTCTGACTTATTCTCAACCAATTATCCTCCTGTATTAAGACAGATCACAAATCTAATAAAACAATGGTCGCAACTTCCTTTATCCTGGATAGGGAAGATTAATGCAATCAAAATGACTATTCTACCCAAATTGCTTTATCTATTCAGAGTCCTCCCTATTCCAATTCCTTCCTATTTTTTGAGAATAGTACAAAAAAGAGCAACTTCGTTTATATGGGGCTCTTCTAAACCACGTATACCTATACACACACTACATCTTCCCAAAAATAAAGGAGGCCTGGGATACCCTCATTTTACTAACTACTACAGAGCAGCACATTTGGCCAGTCTGTCCAAATACCATGCAAAACAGGAAATCCCATTATGGGTATTTATAGAGGCTTCAGAAAATGACCCACTATTAATATCAAATTTATTATGGCTTGATCCTAAAGACCGCTTTAAAATTCATAATCCCATAACTAAACACTTCTTATCTCTCTGGGATAAACTAAAAACCAAATATCAGTTACAATCTCCACACAATCCTCTCCTTTCTTTTATCAGAAATCCGGCCTTTTATCCGGCATGGATCTACCCAAATTCTTTTAAAGCTTGGACAACATCAGGCATTCAGACACTAAATGACTTCATAGCATCTAAATCATTCCTTTCATTCCCATCGCTTAGAGAAAAATATGATCTACCAAACTCTGAGATATTTAGATATCTCCAAATCAAAAATTTCTATACACCATTCCTAAAGGGGGATACACCATTATCCCAATTATCCATTTTTGAATCAATCTGTACAAAAGATCCATTTGCTAAAGGTACAATTTCATCACTTTATAATCAATTATATGGAGTAGCAAATCTTAATAGACCCTCTTACGTTCAGAGGTGGGAGGAGGACCTGGGACGAACTTTAGAAGACACGGACTGGTCTAACATATGGCTGGTACCTTGTACCCGCTAGAGTGGCAAAATATTCACCTAATACCTCAGCTCTTTGTTTTCGAGGATGCCCAGAAATAGGCACATATTTACACATATGGTGGACGTGCCCAGTAATCCAAACCTTCTGGAAGGAAGTCTTCGTGATTGCATCTAAAATATTTAAAAAAATAATACAACCAGATCCATATTTAACTTTACTTAATCTAAAACCGGAATGGTTAACACTCTCTCAATTCAAACTTATGATCCAACTAATAACGGCTGCAAAACAAACAGTGGCCAAGGCATGGAAATCTCCTACATTGGTACTAGCAGAAACAATTCACAGAATGAATAATACAATGTCCCATGCTAAGATGGTAGCCATCGATCAAAATCAAATTCCAAAATTTGAAAAACTTTGGCATCCTTGGATAAAACAACAGTTCCTGTCAAACTTCAATGACTCTATCCTGTTGCCATGGTAACAGATTAAATGACTTACAGAGACACCCATTCTAAGGCTTCAAAGAGAACTAAAAAGAATAATAAACTGACGAGCGGGACAACCTTGTGGACCATACCTCTACCTCTCAACCCTTTTTCTTCTTTTTCTTTCCTTTTCTCCACCTTACGATTAAAGCTCATTATCAGAATTTATTTGACCTATATACACTCTACTTGTAAACAATATGTATAGTAGGTATAAATCATTTAAATACCTACAAAAGTAACTAAGGAAATGATATATATCTTTAATTTAGGTTTACGTAAACCCAATGTTTAATATTTGAAATTTCATTATATTTACCTATAGAAACCCTACTGTAAAACAATGAGCTTACTTTATAGATCCTTGTAAACTTACTTTATGTATCTTTATAACATTGTATACTCAATAAACTTCTTTTGACAAGGAAGAATTAGAGGTTTAAAGGAGACAGTGGGCCCAAAAGAGCTTATAACAACATTACAAAAAATACTCCAGGAAATTACCCAGGACATTGACATAAAAGATCTAATTATTGACCGAGCGCATAGGGTAGCAGGAATAAGGAAACCAGACATAAATAAACCTCGAGACGTTATTTGCAAAATGCATTATGCTCATATTAAGGATAAAGTTATGCTTGCAGCCCGTCAAAGTAAGCATATCCAATTTGAAGGAGGACCTCTCCTGCTCTTTCAAGATATATCAAAATATACATTGGATCGCAGAAGAGCGCTAAGGCCCCTTGTGGAGCAACTAATAAAAAATAACATTCAATATAGATGGAAATTTCCATTTCAGTTGCAAATTCAAAAGGAAGGACAGGCTATATCATTCAGAGATCTGGAGGACGGAATTTTTAGCGGTTCTAAAAATTTCAGAACTAACATTACTGGATTGGCCCATAAAGTATATGCAAACATTCAAGAAACTATAAGAGGGCCCCTGAGGGGGAGGGGAATGAGATGAGAGGATGGGGAAGCGGGGTATAGTAATTGGGTAATTCTAAAATTGAAATAAATTGAAGTGTCGTTTAGGGTTTTTTTTTTTTTTTTTTTTTTACACAAAGGAGATAATATTTTATACATGTTGTTTGCACTAAGATATATAAATGAAATTTAATCCTTTTTTTTTTTCTCTTTACACAAAGGAGATAATATTTATTTGTATGTTATTGGCAGTTGTTCACACTAGGAGATATGTAATGAGCACAGAGGAGATAATGATATGTATAAGTTTTATGCACCAAGTGATATGAAAGGGTAAATATGAATTCAGAGGGTACACAGTATATAGTAGCACAGGATGGGGTTTTTTTTTTTTTTTTTTTCTTCGATTAATTAATAATATAGAGGAGATACACATTTATGTTGTATGCACAATGTTCACGCTAGGATATGTAAAAGGTTGTGTTTTTTTTTTTTTTTTTCTTCACAGAGGAGATAATATTTTATACGTGTTGTTTGCACCAAGATATATAAATGAAATATAATTTTTCCCCCTTTTTTTTTTTCTGATTAATAATATAGAGTAGATACACATTTATTTTTCCGAATAATAACACAGAGGAGATAATATTTATATGTACGTCATATCACATTGGGATATACGAAATGAGTTTAGAGGAGATGATATTTGTTAGTTTTATCTGTAATAATGAAATGTGTAAGTTTTATGCACAAGGTGATACGAAAAGGAAAATATGAATTAAAGAAGGAGTATTTGGTGGGTTTTTCTTTTTTTTTTTCTTCTCAAGTATAGAGGAGATAATTATATTATAACTATATTTGTACGTTTCCCCTCGGACAAAAATTTATATTTTGAAACAATAAGGTTAAAAGGATTAATATCGTATTTTGGAAGTATAATAGGGACCCCCCCTTTACACCCTTCCCCAAGGAAAGAGAGAGAAAGAAGGGAAAGAGAGAGCTAAAGAAAATAGAGACAAAAGAGATCCAAAAGAAGAGAAAGAATAAAGAGTTAGTAAAATGCAGCAGGAGGTTAGCGATCGAGAGGCGACCCTTGGTCATCAGACTCAAAACCCCCCATAGTAGGGAACTTACTTTAGATAGTAAGAAAGACTTTTTTTTTAGTCAAATAGATATAGGGTAGATTGTGTGTGTGGGGAGTGTGAGTGTGGGTTGTCTTTGCTTTCTTTTTTTTTTTCTTCTTGTTGTCCCTACTGGTCTCAAGATATGAAAATATGTTCTTATAATATCAGAGGTCTTAACTTAGCAACAAAAAGGCCACAGGTTCTGTATTCTCTTCATAAGCAAAAAATAGGGGTAATCTTTTTCCAGGAGACGCATTTCTGTACGGACCACGTTCCGAATTTACAAAATAGATTCTACACTACTTGGTATCACGACTCCTTTATGTACTCAAAATCAAAAGGCGTCTCTATAGCAATACATAAAACAATACCTCACCAGGTGCTGGAAGAATGGCATAATAAGGATGGAAGAGCAATACTACTCAAACTTATTATATATGGCAAAAAGTATACCTTTATTAATATATATTTACCTAATCAAGGACAACATAAAGTAGGAACACAAATGTTGAAACAGCTTATGGAAAAAGCTGAGGGGATAATAATAATCGGAGGAGACTTTAATTTTGTCCTTGATAGGGAGATGGATACTACAGCATCTTCATTAATACAGATGGGCAGGGAGAAAAAAAAATTTCTAGAAATGATGGCAAAATATCAGCTGATCGATATATGGAGGGTTCTACACCCAACAGAAAAGGATTTCACATTCCACTCAAAAGTCCATGGGACATACCATAGACTGGACTTTTTTCTGGTAAACCAAATGGGGATGGCGGTAACCTTATCTACCGAGATAGGTAGTTCGTTATGGTCAGATCATGCGCCAGTATTTTTGGTATTGGACCCACTTAAGGGTAATAACAGTAAGAGGAATTGGAAGCTTAATGATAATCTGCTGCATGATGAGACATGTGTGATAGAAATAAGGAAGGCAATATCAGACTTCGTACATGATCACAGAGAGGACACTACATCTTTGCCGATCAAGTGGGAAACATTAAAATGTGTAATCCGAGGCCTTTTTATAAAACACGGGGCCAGATTGAAAAAATTAAAAGACAATAGAATGACTCAACTATTAAAAGAAATACCCAAAATAGAAGCCCAACATAAACAAAATCCAGTGCGTGAATTATTAATAGAGTTAACGGAAATTAAAACAGAACTAAAAACATTGATAAATGAGCAAACTTTACGTATAAGGGACAGTAACCGTGCCCTATATTATTAACAGGGTAATAAACCAAGTAAATTTCTCGCAAGGGCTTTGCGCCATCGGGGCAATACACAGCCTATTGTTAAGATCAAGTCAGAAAAAGGAGATATAAGATACGACCCAAAGGGGATATTGAAGGAGTTTCAGACTTTTTACACGAAACTATATAACATTCCCAACTATGTCACAAATAGCGATTCGGAGGGAATCCAACAAAGTATAGAACACTACGTAAGAGAAACAGCACTTCCTGTATTAGCTCCGACAGAAAGGGTACAATTAGATCAGGACTTCTCGGAGATGGAAATACAAAATGTAATCGATGCATTAGTACCAGGGAAAAGTCCAGGCCCTGATGGCTTTACCCCAAGATTCTATAAAATATTTAAAGAAGAACTTATTCCCATTATGAAGCAGACATTCAACGCAATATCTACATCACTGCCCTTTGTTCCACAAAGCATGCAGGCCTATATTTCACTTATACCCAAACCAGAGAAGGATCATACTTTATGTGGAAATTACAGACCAATCTCTCTAACAAATATCGACCTGAGACTGTATGCTAAAATAATTGCCAATAGACTTGCCCCTTTAATGCCGGTACACATACACTTAGATCAGGTGGGTTTTATAGAGGGAAGAGAAGCAAGAGATAATACTCTAAAAACACTCACATTATTGGAACACGCACAGAGAGGCTCCATCCCATCCTGCCTATTAGTGATTGATGCTGAGAAAGCATTCGCCAGGGTGGGATGGAGCTTCCTTAGAGAGACCTTAGTACAGCAGGGGTTGGGCCCTATATTTATGGATAAAATAATGGCTTTATACAAGAATCCAACAGCTAAGATACGGGCGAATGGCGAGGTAGTCCCTATAACAAATGGAACCCGACAAGGTTGCCCGCTATCCCCAATATTATATATACTGGTGATGGAGCACTTATTAATAGTGATCCAAAAAAATAAAGACATACAAGGAATTAAAGTAGGAGATATGAAGTATAAGATGTCAGTATATGCAGATGATATTCTGTTATATATTACAAATCCATTGATATCATTACCAAATCTGATATCTGAATTTAAACGATTTGGTGCATTAAGTAATTTCAAAGTAAATTATAGTAAATCTGAAGCTCTGAATAATAATTTACCAAGCACTATGGTGGAACTCCTTAAAAAAGATTTTTCCTTTAAATGGCAAGAGAATGCAATTAAATATCTGGGTACCTATATCCCTAGTGATCTTGATAAATTACAGGAGTATAACTATGTCCCAATGGTGCAAAAAACTATGAGAACGCTACAACAATATGAAAAGGGAATGTTCTCCTGGATGGGTAGAATAAGTATAGTAAAGATGGATATATTGCCCAAAATATTATATACTCTTCAAGCAATACCCATTTTTCCTTCAACAAATACTCTGGAAAAGTTGCATAGATTAATAGGAAAATTTATCTGGGGAGGCAAGACCCCCAGAATTAAAAGAACAGTGTTAAATAAAACTAAAGGAGATGGGGGCCTCACCCTTCCAGATATAGATATGTATCTCAGAGCAATATTGATAACTAGAATAGTGGATTGGTTCCACAACAGAGATAATAAACAGTGGGTAAAGCTTGAAAAAGAGATTACGGCCCTTAAGTTAAAATCCCTACCTTGGATTAAAAAAGCGCAAAGACCGCTGGAGAACGAGATGCCCTCTCTAGTGGTATCAACATTAAAAGCTTGGGATACTATAATAAAGAGAGGGAGTGGATCTACTTATAGAGGTCCTATGACCCCATTATTCAGTAACCCAGAGTTTCCACTGACACTTGAATCTAAAACATTTCTTAAATGGAAAAGAAGTGGGGCACTAGGATAGTGGAAACGATGGAAGGAAATAAACTCCTCCCATTGGAAGTGTTGGGGGTAGAACATAAAAATAAATGGATGCAGTATGGTCTGCTCCAGCGGTACATTGAATCTTTAACAAAGGAGTGCGTAATAGATAGGCCTTTGACAAATTTAGAAAAAATCTTTTTGCAAGAACTTAGACCCACCCACGCCTTATCTAAGATTTATAAATATTTAATTTCAGAAAATAATGGACAGGAGTTACCATATGTTAAAAAATGGGAACTAGAGATTGGAATAGAATTTCCCAGGGAAACACGGGAAAAGGCAATTATAGCGACCCATAAACTTTCAATATCGGCTAAACATCAGGAAAGAAATTACAAAATCTTAGCCAGATGGTATAGATGCCCCGTGGACTTACATAAAATGAATCCGGATAATACGGACATCTGCTGGAGGTGTCATGTAGCTCAGGGTACAATGTCACATATTTGGTATTATTGCTCAGAAATCCAACCATTCTGGCAAAAAATATTTGAGATCTTTAGAGCATTGACCGGGACCGAGCTGTATCCAGAAATACAGGTGGCAGTATTATCTATGATTCCAGGATCATTAAAAAACATAAAAAAGGGAATTTTGAAATATTTTTTGACGGCGGCACGAACTGTTATAGCAAGAAAATGGAAAAATACACTTGCGCCGTCTGTTATTTAATGGGAGTGTGAGATGACGGAGATGCGTGCCCTGGAGGAAAAAATGATGATAGAAGAGGAGTTGAAAGAACAAATATTAAACATATGGGCTAGATGGGAGGAGTTCAGAGCCTCTTCGAGACTTCTGAGGACAATATAGAAATATTAAAGAACATAACAGGAAGAGACCTTCCTTAAAATTTTTTTTTTTTTTTTTGTTGTTTGTTTTGTTTTGTTTTGTTTTGTGTCTGTAAGTATGTATGAATGGGTATGAGTGAGGGGATGGGGGTGGGCAGGTAGGCTTAAAGTATGGGTTTTACATCCTGGATTTAATAGTATAAAGAATTAAAATGAAAAAGAAATTTGAATAATGTTCTGATAAAGAATAATAGAATTATTTTATGATTTGGATGTATACATGTTTGATAATGTGTTATTGAAAATGTTTTGATAAATAAAGATTATAAAAAAAAAACAACAAAGAAAAAACTGCGCTATACTGTAGATGTAAAAATTGCATAAAAATCAATCAATGCAGAAATAAATATAAGATAGCACCAAATTGCATCAAATCATAAATGTGCAAAATGATAGTAAAGTCCATGAACTTAGAAATCTAGAAAGTCTTCTATGGAGATGGAAAGAGTCCCCCGATAGCTCTCAATGCAAGCCAGTGTGAAAAGGTAGGAAAATAAAAACACCCCTCACAGTGATCCTCCACCGACTAAAAAATGGGCTTACCAGATCACAAGCACAACAACCATGTATGTGAACCCAAATCTGGGTGTACGGCTAGCACTGAAGCAATCCTCTAAGCAGCGTATAGGACGATGGACAGATAGGCACGTAATGGACTATCCAGGTGTCCCGCTAGCAGTAGGGCGTCCCTCTGTACAGCGTGGCTCCAAGCATGTGAAGGGATATTATAACACACGAATTCAAGGACATAGGGACAAAGGAAAGGTGGCCATAGCATGAATCCGATAAAACGATTTATTAAAAATAAGATGGAAAACTTACAGAATAGTAGTATAAAAGAGCAGTTCGCTGGCCGGCAAGTGAGCACCCGTTCTTGGCAAGGTGCGATGAAGTCAGAGCGTCGACCTCCCGACGTACGTTTCATCTATAACTGACGTCATCTGGGGAACGGGCTACGCTCTGACTCATCGCAATAAATGAACAGGTAAAAACACGCCCCATTGTGACATCTCAGAGGCATCAGAAGTAAACAGCCAATCATTTAAGATGATTGAAGCAGGAAACAACCGTGTACCAGGAAGTTTCCCTGAAAACAATAAACCATACTGAAAACAAATGAAGATAAAATAATCAGATGGTACCAAGGACTAGAGCTGAATATGTAAGCTAAACCCCTAGGATGTTTAACAAAATAAAATAAAAATAAAAATAAAATTGGCCACATGAATAATCTGTCATTAGGTGAAAACAATATAAGACATGTGGATGTGAGCGCTAAATTCAATATGGTCAGACAGCAGTGGTAGGTCTACTTATGAACAGTAGATGGGGTGATTGGATGCTGTATAACTTATAACATGAAATGACAATCTAGAATGGTAAATTTATACGGTGATTAAAACATCAGCAACTATAAGCTGTTGCAGTCCAATAAGAAACTGAATTAAAATCCAATAAAAGCAATTGTAGAAGGCAGCCCTGTTGTTAAAGAAGAAGCAATCCTCTGGGAACTGTAGAAGTAGAAGAACAACAATGGCGCCACTCTAAGTGCAGTATTAGAACAAATTTAATGAATCATAAAAACAGGTACTCACAAAAGTACAAGTATTCAGGCATATAAGTACTGGACAGGAAATGCCAGGTGTCCCAGGGGTATGATCCGATCACGTCCTTAGATGTTGTTCCGCTTGGAGACGGGCTGTGCTGCTGTGTGGGCGGCAGATCCGGCTGCTGGAACGCACTGTGTGTGACGTGTTGATCTGGGGGAACGAAGGCACTTCCGGGTCTAGGCAGGGGTGACGAATAGGCGACGCGTTTGCGGAGCTTCGCTCCTTCCTCAGGCCTAACGTGACCTGTGATTGGTCAAGCATGTTATAGTCTAACATGGGCTGGGATTGGAGGAAAGATCTGTCAATCACTGTTAGGCATAGACTGTGTGCTGGACGCTGTGTGCTAATATGTCAGCGTCTAAAGCTATGTCGAATCTTTGTGCAAGACAGCGGCATGTGTTTGCAAAAGGAGGAAAGATAATGTTACTATTGAGATCATGTTGTCTATAAAAAAGCAAGGGGGGAGAAGAAAGAGGGTTTTTTATTAAACACAAAGAAAGAAAAAAGAAGAAAGAAAGATGGGCATATGTAGGTAAATAAATGTGTAGCTGGAGTTACTGCTATTAGATGAACTCCCTATTGTGACAATGTGGTAAAATAAGAATTATGCATACCTAGTGAAATGAGGAATGGGGAATTGAAAGAGCTCAATAGACTATGGTAAACAAGGATAATAAGAAAATATTGTGTTATTACAGAATGATTATGGTAATAAAATGATGGTGATGAATTAATAATTAGATATATTATAAGAATTGTGTTATTAAAAAATTATATATATATATGTTATAAAAAATTGAAAAAAAAAAAAAAAAAAAAAAAAAAAAAAATTGTATTAAAGAAATATATATAAAAAAATATATATAAAAATATATATATATAAAAAAGTAAGATTCTTGAAAAAAATGAATGGATATTTATAATGTTGGGGTAATTTTGATGTTCTTGCAGAACTGCTGAATTGTGAAAGGGGGTTGGGGTATGATTTGGTAGAAGACCGCACTGGTAAGTTTTGGTTATGAAAAGAAGGGGGGAAGAGTATGTCCTACTAGGATTTGGAAGTTGAACATGTTGTGTTAGCGGCCAATAATACATCAAATGGAAAAACCTGAGGGTGGGGGGGGGGAAGAGGGGGGAAGAGAGGGGGAGGGGGGGAAAAAAGGAGGGGGGGGGGGAAAGGGGGAAAAAAAAAAAAAAAAAAAAAAAAAAAAAAAAAAAAAAAAGGAACAGATGTATTGATGTTGCTGGGGTTCCTGCTTCAGAATGCAAATAGGGTTAAAGGACAGACTAAATGTTGGGAGTTAGAGCATCCCGGTGGGACTTGGAGGACTAGGAGAGCAGTCAGATGAGACTGCTTGTCTCTATTTCCTCGTTGAGTCCTCCAGGAGTCAAAGTATCCAAAGTAAATATCCAGTAAGTTTCCCTCTGGCAGAGGCGTTTAAAACGCTCTGCCAGTGGGAACGTACCGGGAACTGACTCAATGATCCAAACCTTGAGACCAGATGAAGAATGATTATGTTTGCGTAGGAAGTGGAGGGGAACACTGTGATGGTCATCTCCTGCCTCTACTAGGCGGCGGTGCTCACCAAACCTCTTTCTCAACGTGCGTATAGTGCGGCCCACGTAGTGTAACCCACAAGGACATGTCAAGCAATAGATGACGAATTCTGTGGAACAGTTATAAAAGTTACTGATCTGATAGGTCTGTCCCTTAATGGTGAATTCTTTCTGGCCATGATGGACATGGCTGCATGTGAGGCATAATTTTTTACGGCATTGGTACATCCCAATGAGGGGGACGAGACAGAGAGATGTCATCTTGGGATTTTGTTGACTTTTATATTTGCTGGGTGCTACCAGATTTTTGATGTTTCTGCTCTTCCGGTAGGTGAATTTGGGTTTGGAAGTGATAGTGGATTTTAAATGTGGGTCCTGTAGAAGGATCGACCAATGTTTTGTGAGTATACGTTCCATGGCTTTGTGTTTGGAGTGAAATTGGGTTACAAATCTAACCGGCTGTGATGCGGATTGGGTGGTTTCGCTAGTGGATATGGGGGGTTCTGACAGATAAAGATCAAAGGCTTCGTTTATGAGTTTTGGTGGGAAAGCCTTATCTGAGAATTTTTGTTTTAAGTGGGACCCTTCCGTGATGTAGTCAGATTGTCTGGTACAGTTTCTGCGTAACCTGCAGAACTGACTCTTGGGAATATTGGCAATCCATCTTGGATGGTGGCAACTCTGATGGTGCAAGAAGGAGTTGCCTGCTGTCGGCTTGTTATAGTTTTTGGCCAAAATTTTGCCTTTGTCATGAAAAAGTAGGAGGTCTAAAAATGCGAGTTGGGACTGATCATGTTCGGAGGTGAAGCTGAGGCCATGTTCATTGTTATTACAGTGTTTAATGAAATCAGAGAAAAGCGACTCCGGGCCATCCCAAATGATGATGATATCATCTATATACCTCCCATAGAACACTATATGGGAGGTAAAGGGGTTGTTGAGCCAGATGTGATTGGCCTCCCAGTAGCCCATGGTTAGATTCGCGTAACTGGGTGCGAAATTCGCACCCATGGCTGTGCCCTTTGTTTGGAGGAAAAAATCGCCATCGAACTCAAAATAATTATGGGTCAGGCAGAATTCTGTGGCCTCTAGGATGAATTCTGCCTGACCGGGGTTCAGCATGGGATCGGCAGAAAGAAAGCTGGCGATGGCTCTAAGACCTATGTGATGTGGAATGGAGGTATAAAGAGAACTGACATCTAGGGAAGCCCACATATATGTGGATTCCCAAGTGTAGTGTTCTAGCTGTTGCATGAGGTGAAGTCCGTCTCGGATGTAGGAAGGAAGACTGATTGCAAGTGGTTGTAGAAACTGATCTATATATTGGGAAATGGAACTGGTGATGCTGTCCATGGCTGCAACTATGGGTCGGCCTGGTGGGTTTTGGATACTTTTGTGTATTTTCGGAATGTGATAGAAATACGGGGTGGAAAAAAATGGCCGATTGAAGAAGGCATACTCATGTTTTGAGATGATGTTGTTATTTTTAGCTCTATCTGTGAGCGTTTTAACTTCTAGAACATAGCTAGACAAAGGGTCACAGCGCAATTTCTGGTATGTAGTGTGGTCTGACAGAAGACGGCGGGCTTCAGCTAGGTAGTCACTGCGATCTTGGACCACAATGCCCCCGCCTTTGTCCGCCGTCTTGATGACTATATTATGATTATCAGTGAGATTTTTGAGAGATATTTTTTCCTGGGTAGTAAGATTGGAGTGATGTGAATGACTGTCGTGTGTCAACTGGCAAAGTTTTTTGATGTCAGAGAAAACCACTTGATAGAAGGTTTGCAAATAGGGTCCTTTTGAGTGTGTGGGATTGAATATGGATTTGGGCCTAAAAGTACTATACTGTATGGGGGGAGAGGTAGAGGGATGCTGAGTGAGAAGAAGTAAATCTATATCCTCGTCATCACTCTCCATGTTGTACAATTCCTTTAGGATACTCAATTCAGGTGGATCACTGTTGTTTAAAGAAACATTGGGTTCAACCAAATTAGGGGGTGTGTGACTGTCAGTAACTGGAAGTGTTTTCATGCTATAGTGGCGTTTGAGAGTGAGGTTACGGATAAACATATGAAGGTCTTTAAATAACTGAAATGAATTGGGTAGTGAGGTAGGGGCAAAATTGAGACCCCGTTGTAGGATGGAGACCTCAGCTGAGGACAGGTGATGGGAAGATAGATTATATATTTTTATGGTTTGAGGGATTTGGCCCTGTGATTTATGTCGTTGTTTTCCCCCTCGTTTGCCTCTTCTTCTAATTTTCTTTTTCCTGTGTGTGGGCGGCTGGGTAACGAGGGGGGAATTACTAAAAAATCCTGTGTAATAGGTGAGGAGCAGTTAGATGGGACTGATGAGGTAAATACTGTAGAATCTGTATGGGGAAGGGGACTGTGTGTCTGTGTGTTGGCTTTCTGGAGACCAGCGCCAGGGACAAGGGTATGACTGGTGGATTTGGCCAAAACAGAGGTTGGAATTGAACCAGATATGGAATTGGGTTTTGAAGAATCCATAGTGTGGTTCTGGGATAAAGAAGAAATGCTTGAGTTGATGTTATTGTCTCTTGTGGGCCCACTGGGAGTAATTATCTCATTGGTGTGGGTGAGATTGCCCGAGGGATGAGGATGGTGATTGTTGGAGTGAGTATTTAGGTTAGAATTTTGATATGTGTTTAAGCGGGGTCTGGTTCTCTTATTTGGTATGCGTTGAGGTTTGGGAGTGAGTGGGTGTGATATGTTTCTGGAGTGGGAGTTGATGGGATGCATAGACTTAAGCAAGGGTTTAGGCCTAGACAGTGGCCATGGTCTATTGCCTGGGGGTTCCACTATGCATTCCATAAGGGGTATGAGGTGGGTAGGGGGGTGGGTTGAATGATTTGTGTTTGGAGTGCGGTGACTCCTTTTCCAATTGAAGACCCTCCCTAGGTTGAAGTCATCTAGGTCTCTCCTCATTTTTCCCAATTTGGTCTGAATCAAGGAGTCTTCATCTTTTTTGCTGTGGTGTTTGAGGGTATTAAGCCAAGAATGGGGTAAACTGGCTGTGGTGGTATTCAAACGGGAAATGTAAGTCTTAATTTGTTCAACCAAATCCTGATATTTGATCTGTCTCTGTTGAATTATGATCCGCATCCATTTTTGTGTACAAAACTCTGAGATCTGTGACCACTCACTAGTCAACTCAGATGTTAGAAAAGAGCAGGTTTTTAATATTCTCAACCCCCGAGGGGAGATGGAGTGGGAAATGTATTGCTCTAGAAAGAACTTATCCCACCATTGATGGTTGGCCGCTATTATGAGATGTTCTAATTTTCTAAAATACGTGCAGCAAGTTTTGTTGATGTGTTTTGGAACGGAGAAATGTGGTATGAAAAAATTATTTGGAAATAAGCCATATAAATGGTCAAGAATTTCATATTTGGCTTTTTCCAATTGTTGTAACCACTCCATGTTTGGAGTGGCGTGGTGAGAGAGCGTGGGAGTGGATAGAAAAAAATGAAAAATAGAAAATTGAAAAATAAAAAAATTTTAAAAAATTAAAAACTAAAAAATAAAATAAGAAATTTTAAGGAATAAAAAATAAATTAAAAATGAAAAATGATGAATAATAATGAATAATAAAAAAAATGAAAAATATTATTCCTGGTGGTAAGCAAGAGAAAGGGGGTAGTGTTACGCACACACAATTTTCCACATAAATTTTTCTAGGGAAAGAATAATAGTAGATAGGGGAATAGATGAGATGAAATGAGATAGGGAGACGGGATTGTCGATACACAATTATCTACCTATATACATGCCCACAAAGGACGTAAAAAAAAAAAAAAAAAAAAAAAAAAAAAAAAAAAAAACCAACAGATGAATGACACAAGTGTTAGGACTGAATACGAAATCTCAATATAAATTCGATCAAGAATATGCCATGAAGGACAAAAAGATGAAACATGTATGTAATATGACTTTTTCAAAACGGTAATTCTGAGACTGGGGAGGGGGGGGGGGGGAGGGGGAGGGGTGTTGGGGGGGGGGGGGGAAGAGGGGAGAAAGGGTTATTTTTGGGAAGAGTTTTTCTGGGGGAAAGTAACTTCAAATGAATATTATTCAATTGAGTTGGAGGGAATACTGGACTGGTGACCAAGAATAGAATAAGCAGCACAACATTTGGCTTCAGAAAACAATATAAGACATGTGGATGTGAGCGCTAAATTCAATATGGTCAGACAGCAGTGGTAGGTCTACTTATGAACAGTAGATGGGGTGATTGGATGCTGTATAACTTATAACATGAAATGACAATCTAGAATGGTAAATTTATACGGTGATTAAAACATCAGCAACTATAAGCTGTTGCAGTCCAATAAGAAACTGAATTAAAATCCAATAAAAGCAATTGTAGAAGGCAGCCCTGTTGTTAAAGAAGAAGCAATCCTCTGGGAACTGTAGAAGTAGAAGAACAACAATGGCGCCACTCTAAGTGCAGTATTAGAACAAATTTAATGAATCATAAAAACAGGTACTCACAAAAGTACAAGTATTCAGGCATATAAGTACTGGACAGGAAATGCCAGGTGTCCCAGGGGTATGATCCGATCACGTCCTTAGATGTTGTTCCGCTTGGAGACGGGCTGTGCTGCTGTGTGGGCGGCAGATCCGGCTGCTGGAACGCACTGTGTGTGACGTGTTGATCTGGGGGAACGAAGGCACTTCCGGGTCTAGGCAGGGGTGACGAATAGGCGACGCGTTTGCGGAGCTTCGCTCCTTCCTCAGGCCTAACGTGACCTGTGATTGGTCAAGCATGTTATAGTCTAACATGGGCTGGGATTGGAGGAAAGATCTGTCAATCACTGTTAGGCATAGACTGTGTGCTGGACGCTGTGTGCTAATATGTCAGCGTCTAAAGCTATGTCGAATCTTTGTGCAAGACAGCGGCATGTGTTTGCAAAAGGAGGAAAGATAATGTTACTATTGAGATCATGTTGTCTATAAAAAAGCAAGGGGGGAGAAGAAAGAGGGTTTTTTATTAAACACAAAGAAAGAAAAAAGAAGAAAGAAAGATGGGCATATGTAGGTAAATAAATGTGTAGCTGGAGTTACTGCTATTAGATGAACTCCCTATTGTGACAATGTGGTAAAATAAGAATTATGCATACCTAGTGAAATGAGGAATGGGGAATTGAAAGAGCTCAATAGACTATGGTAAACAAGGATAATAAGAAAATATTGTGTTATTACAGAATGATTATGGTAATAAAATGATGGTGATGAATTAATAATTAGATATATTATAAGAATTGTGTTATTAAAAAATTATATATATATATGTTATAAAAAATTGAAAAAAAAAAAAAAAAAAAAAAAAAAAAAAAAAATTGTATTAAAGAAATATATATAAAAAAATATATATAAAAATATATATATATAAAAAAGTAAGATTCTTGAAAAAAATGAATGGATATTTATAATGTTGGGGTAATTTTGATGTTCTTGCAGAACTGCTGAATTGTGAAAGGGGGTTGGGGTATGATTTGGTAGAAGACCGCACTGGTAAGTTTTGGTTATGAAAAGAAGGGGGGAAGAGTATGTCCTACTAGGATTTGGAAGTTGAACATGTTGTGTTAGCGGCCAATAATACATCAAATGGAAAAACCTGAGGGTGGGGGGGGGGAAGAGGGGGGAAGAGAGGGGGAGGGGGGGAAAAAAGGAGGGGGGGGGGGGAAAGGGGGAAAAAAAAAAAAAAAAAAAAAAAAAAAAAAAAAAAAAAAAAAAAAGGAACAGATGTATTGATGTTGCTGGGGTTCCTGCTTCAGAATGCAAATAGGGTTAAAGGACAGACTAAATGTTGGGAGTTAGAGCATCCCGGTGGGACTTGGAGGACTAGGAGAGCAGTCAGATGAGACTGCTTGTCTCTATTTCCTCGTTGAGTCCTCCAGGAGTCAAAGTATCCAAAGTAAATATCCAGTAAGTTTCCCTCTGGCAGAGGCGTTTAAAACGCTCTGCCAGTGGGAACGTACCGGGAACTGACTCAATGATCCAAACCTTGAGACCAGATGAAGAATGATTATGTTTGCGTAGGAAGTGGAGGGGAACACTGTGATGGTCATCTCCTGCCTCTACTAGGCGGCGGTGCTCACCAAACCTCTTTCTCAACGTGCGTATAGTGCGGCCCACGTAGTGTAACCCACAAGGACATGTCAAGCAATAGATGACGAATTCTGTGGAACAGTTATAAAAGTTACTGATCTGATAGGTCTGTCCCTTAATGGTGAATTCTTTCTGGCCATGATGGACATGGCTGCATGTGAGGCATAATTTTTTACGGCATTGGTACATCCCAATGAGGGGGACGAGACAGAGAGATGTCATCTTGGGATTTTGTTGACTTTTATATTTGCTGGGTGCTACCAGATTTTTGATGTTTCTGCTCTTCCGGTAGGTGAATTTGGGTTTGGAAGTGATAGTGGATTTTAAATGTGGGTCCTGTAGAAGGATCGACCAATGTTTTGTGAGTATACGTTCCATGGCTTTGTGTTTGGAGTGAAATTGGGTTACAAATCTAACCGGCTGTGATGCGGATTGGGTGGTTTCGCTAGTGGATATGGGGGGTTCTGACAGATAAAGATCAAAGGCTTCGTTTATGAGTTTTGGTGGGAAAGCCTTATCTGAGAATTTTTGTTTTAAGTGGGACCCTTCCGTGATGTAGTCAGATTGTCTGGTACAGTTTCTGCGTAACCTGCAGAACTGACTCTTGGGAATATTGGCAATCCATCTTGGATGGTGGCAACTCTGATGGTGCAAGAAGGAGTTGCCTGCTGTCGGCTTGTTATAGTTTTTGGCCAAAATTTTGCCTTTGTCATAAAAAAGTAGGAGGTCTAAAAATGCGAGTTGGGACTGATCATGTTCGGAGGTGAAGCTGAGGCCATGTTCATTGTTATTACAGTGTTTAATGAAATCAGAGAAAAGCGACTCCGGGCCATCCCAAATGATGATGATATCATCTATATACCTCCCATAGAACACTATATGGGAGGTAAAGGGGTTGTTGAGCCAGATGTGATTGGCCTCCCAGTAGCCCATGGTTAGATTCGCGTAACTGGGTGCGAAATTCGCACCCATGGCTGTGCCCTTTGTTTGGAGGAAAAAATCGCCATCGAACTCAAAATAATTATGGGTCAGGCAGAATTCTGTGGCCTCTAGGATGAATTCTGCCTGACCGGGGTTCAGCATGGGATCGGCAGAAAGAAAGCTGGCGATGGCTCTAAGACCTATGTGATGTGGAATGGAGGTATAAAGAGAACTGACATCTAGGGAAGCCCACATATATGTGGATTCCCAAGTGTAGTGTTCTAGCTGTTGCATGAGGTGAAGTCCGTCTCGGATGTAGGAAGGAAGACTGATTGCAAGTGGTTGTAGAAACTGATCTATATATTGGGAAATGGAACTGGTGATGCTGTCCATGGCTGCAACTATGGGTCGGCCTGGTGGGTTTTGGATACTTTTGTGTATTTTCGGAATGTGATAGAAATACGGGGTGGAAAAAAATGGCCGATTGAAGAAGGCATACTCATGTTTTGAGATGATGTTGTTATTTTTAGCTCTATCTGTGAGCGTTTTAACTTCTAGAACATAGCTAGACAAAGGGTCACAGCGCAATTTCTGGTATGTAGTGTGGTCTGACAGAAGACGGCGGGCTTCAGCTAGGTAGTCACTGCGATCTTGGACCACAATGCCCCCGCCTTTGTCCGCCGTCTTGATGACTATATTATGATTATCAGTGAGATTTTTGAGAGATATTTTTTCCTGGGTAGTAAGATTGGAGTGATGTGAATGACTGTCGTGTGTCAACTGGCAAAGTTTTTTGATGTCAGAGAAAACCACTTGATAGAAGGTTTGCAAATAGGGTCCTTTTGAGTGTGTGGGATTGAATATGGATTTGGGCCTAAAAGTACTATACTGTATGGGGGGAGAGGTAGAGGGATGCTGAGTGAGAAGAAGTAAATCTATATCCTCGTCATCACTCTCCATGTTGTACAATTCCTTTAGGATACTCAATTCAGGTGGATCACTGTTGTTTAAAGAAACATTGGGTTCAACCAAATTAGGGGGTGTGTGACTGTCAGTAACTGGAAGTGTTTTCATGCTATAGTGGCGTTTGAGAGTGAGGTTACGGATAAACATATGAAGGTCTTTAAATAACTGAAATGAATTGGGTAGTGAGGTAGGGGCAAAATTGAGACCCCGTTGTAGGATGGAGACCTCAGCTGAGGACCCACATTTAAAATCCACTATCACTTCCAAACCCAAATTCACCTACCGGAAGAGCAGAAACATCAAAAATCTGGTAGCACCCAGCAAATATAAAAGTCAACAAAATCCCAAGATGACATCTCTCTGTCTCGTCCCCCTCATTGGGATGTACCAATGCCGTAAAAAATTATGCCTCACATGCAGCCATGTCCATCATGGCCAGAAAGAATTCACCATTAAGGGACAGACCTATCAGATCAGTAACTTTTATAACTGTTCCACAGAATTCGTCATCTATTGCTTGACATGTCCTTGTGGGTTACACTACGTGGGCCGCACTATACGCACGTTGAGAAAGAGGTTTGGTGAGCACCGCCGCCTAGTAGAGGCAGGAGATGACCATCACAGTGTTCCCCTCCACTTCCTACGCAAACATAATCATTCTTCATCTGGTCTCAAGGTTTGGATCATTGAGTCAGTTCCCGGTACGTTCCCACTGGCAGAGCGTTTTAAACGCCTCTGCCAGAGGGAAACTTACTGGATATTTACTTTGGATACTTTGACTCCTGGAGGACTCAACGAGGAAATAGAGACAAGCAGTCTCATCTGACTGCTCTCCTAGTCCTCCAAGTCCCACCGGGATGCTCTAACTCCCAACATTTAGTCTGTCCTTTAACCCTATTTGCATTCTGAAGCAGGAACCCCAGCAACATCAATACATCTGTTCCTTTTTTTTTTTTTTTTTTTTTTTTTTTTTTCCCCCTTTCCCCCCCCCCCTCCTTTTTTCCCCCCCTCCCCCTCTCTTCCCCCCTCTTCCCCCCCCCCACCCTCAGGTTTTTCCATTTGATGTATTATTGGCCGCTAACACAACATGTTCAACTTCCAAATCCTAGTAGGACATACTCTTCCCCCCTTCTTTTCATAACCAAAACTTACCAGTGCGGTCTTCTACCAAATCATACCCCAACCCCCTTTCACAATTCAGCAGTTCTGCAAGAACATCAAAATTACCCCAACATTATAAATATCCATTCATTTTTTTCAAGAATCTTACTTTTTTATATATATATATTTTTATATATATTTTTTTATATATATTTCTTTAATACAATTTTTTTTTTTTTTTTTTTTTTTTTTTTTTTTTTTTTTTTTTTTCAATTTTTTATAACATATATATATATAATTTTTTAATAACACAATTCTTATAATATATCTAATTATTAATTCATCACCATCATTTTATTACCATAATCATTCTGTAATAACACAATATTTTCTTATTATCCTTGTTTACCATAGTCTATTGAGCTCTTTCAATTCCCCATTCCTCATTTCACTAGGTATGCATAATTCTTATTTTACCACATTGTCACAATAGGGAGTTCATCTAATAGCAGTAACTCCAGCTACACATTTATTTACCTACATATGCCCATCTTTCTTTCTTCTTTTTTCTTTCTTTGTGTTTAATAAAAAACCCTCTTTCTTCTCCCCCCTTGCTTTTTTATAGACAACATGATCTCAATAGTAACATTATCTTTCCTCCTTTTGCAAACACATGCCGCTGTCTTGCACAAAGATTCGACATAGCTTTAGACGCTGACATATTAGCACACAGCGTCCAGCACACAGTCTATGCCTAACAGTGATTGACAGATCTTTCCTCCAATCCCAGCCCATGTTAGACTATAACATGCTTGACCAATCACAGGTCACGTTAGGCCTGAGGAAGGAGCGAAGCTCCGCAAACGCGTCGCCTATTCGTCACCCCTGCCTAGACCCGGAAGTGCCTTCGTTCCCCCAGATCAACACGTCACACACAGTGCGTTCCAGCAGCCGGATCTGCCGCCCACACAGCAGCACAGCCCGTCTCCAAGCGGAACAACATCTAAGGACGTGATCGGATCATACCCCTGGGACACCTGGCATTTCCTGTCCAGTACTTATATGCCTGAATACTTGTACTTTTGTGAGTACCTGTTTTTATGATTCATTAAATTTGTTCTAATACTGCACTTAGAGTGGCGCCATTGTTGTTCTTCTACTTCTACATTAGGTGAAAACGCACACACACAAAAACAAAAACCCATATAGCCTAAGTGCATTATAAAAGGGCATTGCTCCATCTTTTGGGAAGAAAAAGCCTGGAATGTGTTAGAAAACGGCATTACGCCATCTTGTGGAAAAAAGGAAAAAATATCACCCAAAAATTATATATAAAAAGTACCTCTCCGAAACGGTACGGAAAAAAGGGGGTGAGTAAACGCAATAGGAATGGCCATGTATAAACTTAATATATGAATTAAACCCTCAATGGCACAAACCTAGGCGTGAAACGTATGGGAGACCACACCACGCCCTTATATAAGTCCATAAAGGACTCCCACCCCTAAAAGAGATGAATATAGGAAGTAGTAAATTATACTTCTAAGAAGGTGAATACCACCCACACACCATAAACTAGTGTGTATATCTAATATGAACCCAATGAGGGAATACCAAAAATAAAAAGGAATAGAATAGAAAAATAGGCAAAAAATGAAAAAATAATAACTATAAAAAATGAAAATATAGAAATAAAATTTTGAAAAAAAAAATATATATATTTTTATATATATGTAAAAATTAACCTTACATATATGTACATATATATATCAAATACCTCACTGAGATGTCACAACAAGTTCACATAGACATACAGGGTGGCACCAATATGTGTAGTCAATAGGACATACTATATAGGGGATGGCATAACTAAGCATTGTCAATGAACGCATTCAAGTCTACCTCTACGTTCAACCCAAATGGTGTGTAGCACTCTGTGTATCCAAGCCATTTCCAAACGCGAGATACCTCACACCAAGGAA
The DNA here is from genome assembly GCF_042186555.1 of Aquarana catesbeiana. NCBI lineage: Eukaryota > Metazoa > Chordata > Amphibia > Anura > Ranidae > Aquarana > Aquarana catesbeiana. The sequence continues at coordinate 162,713,159 of NC_133329.1, forward strand.
CCATCCCTCCAAGAACAAGTGAATTTATCTATCCCCAAAAAGATAGTTTTATCTGGGTTCTTATTGTGGACTTCTAGGTAATGCCTAGACACGGGATGCTTGGGAAAACCATTGAGGATGTTTGTCACATACTCATTGAGTCTAACCATAAGGGGTCCTGCCCACATATTGTAGCCCGCAAGGGCATTGAAGCAGGTACACGACCCCCTTAGTGGAGCATGTGATAAAAGGCTTGATCACGAACTCAACCTGAGTACTGTTGGATCTAAAGGAATAAGTTCTGCTGTGAGTGCAACCGTTCAGTGAGCATATTCTGCATCTCCTACATTGGTAAAACCCTGTGAGGCTATAAAGAATCCCCTTTTAATGATGGGGGATCAATGATATTGTTGGCAATAGTGTTCCTGAGGGAAGGTGCCCCTCTGTAAACCACCTGAGGTTTATTAGGAAGTAAAGTATTAAGAGTGGGATCACTGGTAAGAATGTGCCAATGTTTTTTTAATCATTTGGCTGACAGTCCTATGCTGGATGGAATATGTTGTAATAAAAGGAGCGTAGAGCACCCTATTGATATTAGGCATCTTCTCCTTAAGTAGTTTGCTTCTATCCATAGATGATACCTCTTCTAGAGTGTTTTTGAGGAGTGTATCCGAATGGCCCTTCTCCAGAAAACGCTTGGTCAGGGCGTCCGCCTGCAGGAGAAACTCACCCCTGTCGGAGCAGTTATGTCTCAGGCAGATGTACTGACTCTTTGGCACTGACCTAATCCAAGCCTCATGATGGCAGCTGTTAGTGGGGATATATGAATTACGGTCGGTGCTTTTAAAGTAGGTGGCAGTAGTAAAATGTCCCTCTTTTATTCGAATAGTGAAATCCAAAAAATGGATCTTATGCTGGCTGGCTTCATAATTGAGGAAGATACCTCTGGTATTAGTGTTGAGTTCTCCAAGAAAGGAGTCAGACTTGTCCCCATCCAATAGGAGGAGGATGTCGTCTATATACCTTGCCCACAGAACCACCTGGGGTTTCTGTTGGGCATAGACGACATCCTCCTCCCATAGGGCCATAAAGAGGTTCACCAGACTGGGGGCATATTTGGCCCCCATGGCGACCCCTCTGTTTTGCTTATAAAATTGGCCTCCGAACCAAAAATAGCTCTGAGATGCAGCAAATTGGAGCAACTCCAATTGACGGTGGGATGTTCAATTTGAGCACTGTCACTCTGACGAATACTGAGAAACTCATGTTGAGTAAAGGTTTAAAATTTGTCCCCCCACAAAGACTGAATAAGTTTCAGACCTACATTGACATACACAAATTTATTAGGAAGCTTAGTATTAAGGGCTATATGGCCTCTAATCCCATTCAGGGTAGTCAGACCTTACCCAATGGTTAGAGACCTTCAGGGCTCACTAATGCTTCCCTCTTCAATCCCCCTGGAGCTTTGGCCCCTTCCCTGAAGGTTTTCTGGGATGTGGTGCTCAGGGATTTGGACCAATTGCCGGTTAATAAAGTAAAAACAGACAGGGAGTTTGTTGCCGGTCTCGACTCCCTGTGTGAAAATAAGGGTTTGGTGATTAGACCTGCCGACAAGGGGAGTAGAATCATCATCCTTGATAAAAATGACTATCTCACTGAAATGCATAGAATATTGGCTGATAGGGACACCTACACTCCCCTTAGGTCTGACCCCAAGGTTAGATTCAAAAAGGAATTAGAAGTCCTTATTCAAAAAGGCTTCGAATTGGGTATTCTCAACAAGAAGGAGAAGTTACATCTAGTACCAAGGGCACCGCGGACACCGGTGATTTATTATTTGCCCAAGATCCATAAACATCCTACCTGCCCCCCGGGTCGTCCTATTGTAAGTGGCATCGATTCTGTTATGTCCCGGGCAGGCAGGTATATTGATTGTTTTCTCCAGCCAATAGTCAATAAAATGCCTTCTTATATAAAAGACTCACGTCATGTGATTAATCTATTGGCCGACTATACCCCTAGACCAGGTTTGTGGATGGTGACAGCTGAAGTCACGTCCCTCTACACTGTCATACCACATAACCTAGGTCTCTTTGCGGTCAAGTATTTCTTAAGGCATGACTCTGGTCTATTCAATGAGCAAAGCTCTAGTCCTTGGTACCATCTGATTATTTTATCTTCAGTTGTTTTCAGTATGGTTTATTGTTTTCAGGAAAACTTCCTGGTACACAGTTGTTTCCTGCTTCAATCTTCTCAAATGATTGTCTGTTTACTTCTGACACCTCTGAGATGTCACAATGGGTGTGTTTTTACCTGTCCATTTATTGCGATGAGTCAGAGCGTTGCCCGTTCCCCAGACGACGTCAGTTATAGACGAAACGTACGTCGGGAGGTCGACGCTCTGATGTCATCGCACCTTGCCAAGAACGGGTGCTCGCTTGCCGGCCGGCAAACTGCTCTTTTATACTACTATTCTGTAAGTTTTACATCTTATTTTTAATAAATGGTTTTATCGGATTCATGCTATAGCCACCTTTCCTTTGTCCCTATGTCCTTGAATTTGGGTGTTATAATATCCCTTCACATGCTTGATGCCCTACTGCTATTGGGACACCTGGATACAGTCCACTATGTGCCTATCTGTACATCGTCCAATACGCTGCTTAGAGGATTGCTTCAGTGCTAGCCGCACACCCGGATTAGGGTTCACATACATGCTTGTTGTGCTTGCGATCTGGTAAGCGCATTTTTTAGTTGGAGGATCACTGTGAGGGGTGTTTTTATTTTCCTACCTTTTCACACTGGCTTGCATGGAGAGCTATCGGGGGACTCTTCCCATCTCCATAGAAGACTTTCTAGATTTCTAAGTTGGACTTTACTATCATTTTGCACATTTATGATTTGGGGGTTAAAACCGCCCCGCTAGCGGCCGAATAGCACTGCTAAAACAATAGTAAAGTGGTGCTAAAAATAGAATTTACCCTCGACGCCCATCCGCCCCAGTGTGAAAGGGCTCTTAATAGCAGCATTTTTATCTTGAATTTCCAAGACTGGTAATTCTAGTTTGTCAGATTTGCAAATGAAAGCTATGTTGCAGCTGTGTTGTTGCCCATTGTCTTTTATTCTTTTGCAGTCTTCTTTCTGTTGCTGTATCTGCACTTATCTATTGTAGCAGGCTAAGACTGGATGTCTGGGTTGTCAGCTTTCTCTGGGGGGGTGTCTGGGCTATGCTCGGGCCTCTAACCTGTTACAAATTCTGTATATAGCCCTACAGAACAGACATAAGCAGCAAAGCCCATGTGGACTGTCCACTGTCTGTCTAGTCCGAGCAACAGATTATGCCAATAAAAGGAAGAAGAGCAGCTTCTAACAGAGTAGGATCATAGAAGTCACATATAATAATTATTGCATTGCACAAGCACATTATAAAAGTAAACAATGCAGCATTGATGATGGGCAGAGCTGTGGAGGGAGAGGGATCATTAAAGGATTGGTCCATATAAGGAGTCATGTATACCCCTATTAGACATCAAGGCAACATATTAGGACAAGCAATTCTGTTCAGGAAAGTCATGGATTTCTATGGAACTTACTTATGTGACATGGGGCTGATTTTTGGGTGATTTTATGATATAGTTTCTCCTTAGATCAGGTACACTTGAATTTTTATTTGGCACTTATATTTGTAGGATCCTTGGCATGTTATGAGTCCTTTTATTCTTGGGCAGCATAAAAAATGTGAATCACTTATATAGTGAGTTTATATATACATTTATTATTACTAGAAGAATGTATGCAACAAAGTGCATGTGGGGGACGCCCCTTTGGATTTTAAAGGCAGAAAAAATGGTAGTAGGAGGAGTAAATGGGGGTAAAAGGCAAAACTATGCCAATTTTATTATTATACACAAATCGATAAAATGTCTAAAAGACAAGGAAAACATGTACAGTAAGCAAAATCAATATCTTTAGAAACAATTGGATCTAAGGCATACAGAGCATGAGTAGATAATATCACCTGATGCCATCAAACCCAGAGAACCAACCCAATCAAAGATGGATATGGTGGGGGTAGGTGGCTAGTGTGTGTATCCCGACATGTTTCGGAGAAGACCGTAGTCAAACTTGTATATTCCTTCTTCAGGGAAATTTTTTTACACAGACGGGTGAAAATATTTCTTGTCTCTAGAACACAAATATATAAGTAAGTAATCAACAATAACATAGCAAAAGAAGACCACAGAAAGTGGTCTGTTTTTTGCCATTATTATATAAAGTAACCAAGGTCATAGTACTTACATAGTCAAGCTCATGTCTGTTGGTGACCAGATAGTCCACAGTGAATATAAATCACATAGAGGGGACACATGTAAAACCCTAGGAACCTTTTTGTGCGGTGGATGTTCCCACTGTCAGTATATGGACAGGCGTAGGAACATTCATTTTCCTAATGGACGGTTATTCCATCCTAAACATTTTATTAACTGCAAGACCCATGGCGTAGTGTACCTACTCACATGTGAGTGTGGGTGCTACTACGTCAGAAAGACCATCAATCCTCTATGGAAGAGAGTATATCAACATATTTCAACTGTTTCAAAACGTGATCCCGATGTAACCATTGGCCGACATATGGCCCTTGCACACCCCACCTCGATTCACAGAATTTATTTTCTGGGACTTGATCGCATTCATTTCAACTCGAGAGGTGGTGATTTTAACAAGAACCTCCTTCAATGTGAACTCAGGTGGATTCACAATTTACGAGCCACCTCACCACCAGGATTGAATGAGGCGCTTAACTTTAGATCCTTCCTCCTGGGCTTCTCTTCCGGGGTCTGTGAACTCAACATGTAAATAGCTGGCTCATTTTCCCTCCTCTCCTTTCAAGATTTAGACTCATTTTTTATCACTATTATTTTTGTTATATTTTTGAATTATTCTCACTATATGTAATGATATATCCTGGTATAGACTGCTGCCAAAGGGAATCCTTTCATATACCAATCCTGCAATGGGATTGTTTCAGTATTGTTCAACTACCTAATATGAATATTTTTTCAAATATCAAAGCATTTGCCGATTGTGATTGCATGTCAATTTACTTAATCATCTGTCTCACCTTCCCCAACCCCTTTTTCCCCTTTTTTCTTTTTTCTCTTCCCTTCCCCTGTTGTTCTCATTGGTTCATTTATTATTTATATATTATTATTTTTTGTAAACATGCTGGCTGCTTTCTTCCATCTGTCCACTAGATGGCGGGGCTGGGTGCCCCTGGGTCCTTGCGTTGCCGCTCGTGCACCAACACCCGGTGGGTGGGCTCCTCCCGTGTAGCCTGGGTCGGTGAAGGTCCCATTCCATCCCTGCCTCTGATGGCTGCGTGAGGGGGAGCGCCTTTACGCTCTCACCGTCGTCCCCATGACGATCGGTGATGTCTACCCACCGGTGGCGCATCGACGCGTGACGCCATCACGCCACTTGTGGGCGCGGCTGTGCCACGCATCCCAGCACCTGAGGCATGCCCCTTGAGACGCACGCCTGTGTGTTGTGCACGCCGACATGGCAGCAGGGATGGTCTCTCGATGTGCAATCCATTGGCTGTTGTTGACACACACTCTTATTAGCCTTGTTTCAGCTGTGCTCACACACAGCTGAACTGACATGATTGCTCCCACTGGATTGGCCTATCCCCCCTATATATAGGTAACCTCAATGCTCACACCCGGATGTCCTGTGTTAATTCATTGGCAGACACCGGGTTGTCAGCAGCATATGTTCCTCGTTTAAAATCTAGGTAAGAACCATGCCTTGCACAGATTATACATCTATACGGCCATTTACCACACATATTTTCTATGTACTCTTTTCATGTTTTTGTTTACTACATACTTTTAAAAAAGATGTTCCACATTCTCTGGTTTTTAATATACCCCTTTGCCTTTCTTTTTGTGCAATCTCCCCCTAATGGTGACATTGTTTGCTACAGGGAAGATTGGGCGTCCCTTGTGAAAGTGCTCTTGCGGCTCTGCGTGGTGCCACATGTACCCCCTCCGTCAGGTGTGGACCTTTGCAGCCAGCATGTGACCCCCTTATCTGTATGTTTTTATTCATGACACGAGCTTGACTATGTAAGTACTATGACCTTGGTTACTTTATATAATAATGGCAAAAAACAGACCACTTTCTGTGGTCTTCTTTTGCTATGTTATTGTTGATTACTTACTTATATATTTGTGTTCTAGAGACAAGAAATATTTTCACCCATCTGTAAAAAAATTTCCCTGAAGAAGGAATATACAAGTTTCACTACGGTCTTCTCCGAAGCATGTCGGGATACACGCACTAGCCACCTACCTCCACCATACCCATCTTTGATTGGGTTGGTTCTCTGGGTTTGATGGCATTGGGTGATATTATCTACTCATGCTCTGTATGCCTTAGATCCAATTATTTCTAAAGATATTGATTTTGCTTACTGTACATGTTTTCCTTGTCTTTTAGACATTTTATCCATTTGTGTATAATAATAAAGTTGGCATAGGTTTGCCTTTTACCCCCATTCACTCCTCCTACTACCATTTTTTCTGCCTTTAAAATCCAAAGGGGCATCCCCCACATGCACTTTGTTGCATACATTCTTCTAGTATTAGTTAGGATGATGGCAGGCCCTGCACACCAGTATATTCTCATATAACTTGATTTTCACATTTATTATTATGGTATATTGAACACTGTATATATTAGCAGAAGCTGTTAGTAATGTTTATTTTGCTTCTAGGTGGTTTGTTGTGTAATAATGGTGGAGCAAGTAACATGTAATATTAAACACTAAGGAGAATAAGTGTTTTTTTTTTAATTCTCCTTGCTAGTTGAGTGTAGGCATTGTCTTTATTTTTACTTTGTTTTTTTATTTTGAGTTCATGCTGATAGGATATTTATGAGTGGTACTTAGTCCTTTCTGGAATGTTGTATATTATTTATATTTTATATTTATTTTATGTTCATGTAGGTAGCTCCTCATGGTCACATTCCATGCTTAAGGTTGTGTGCTGGGTTCACACTAGTGCGAATTGGATGCTGGTTCCCCCGCATCCAATTTGCATGATGGGAGATTGTGACCAGCTTTCAATGGACCCGGTTCACACACCCCTGTAGCGGCTGCGGAGCAGATTGTACAAAGGTCCTGTGCGTCTTTGACTCTGTTATAGGTCAGAATTCAGGCAAAAATGTAAGCCAGATTCGTCCTTGAAACGAAGAACAGGGGCGCACCTGACCCCTGCTTTCAGCTGCATCGGTATTAAATGTGAACCCAGCCTTAAGATTTATGCTCACCCAAAGCTTGTTTTGAGGTAAGTTTTTGGCTGAGCTACTTTCTAGTCTATCTGCTCACCCATCCCCCCATCACAAATGTATATATTGTTAAGTATATGATTTCATTAAAATATACAGTATGTATGCTTTTTTTATTTTTGCATGTTTATTATTAAATATTGTCAGTGATAAGATTGTTTATATTATTCTTTGTAATTATTTTCTGTGGAATAAAAGTGTTGTCCACATGCAAGCTGTGGTTCCTGGGAAAACATGTTTCTTACAAAATGCGTTAATCCATAACACCAACTTCTACATTAAATGTAGGCTTTATGTACATGCTATACATTGGATACAAAAACATATTGTTTTTAATAATGTTTTAAATTGTATGAATAAAGTTTTTGGATATTTTATGTTTATGCACATGTCCTCTTTGTGGCACACCTAAAGTCCCTGTAAAAGTAACTGGATTCCCGGCACCAGAAAAGAAGTGCGGACATATGCTCATGCTCATGCATTGCACACATGCTAATATTTCTGAGTAAAGAAGTTATGTTAAACCAGTTTGCCGTGCTCACATTCATGTGCAAGCGTGCACATATATGCATACCAGAGATAATGCGCACTGCGCACCCAGTGGCATAACTGGTCTGTCACTACGAGCAGTTGCTGAATGGTATTCAGCTTGTTCCTGTGTTCCTGATACCTAATCCGCTGTATCTGCTTATCTGTGTATGACCTGGCTTGCATTTGACTCCTGTCTATGCCCTGTTCATCTGATTACTCTAACCCCTGCATGTTTACTGGATTTATCTTTGCCTGCTGATTCTGTTTCTGCTTTTCCCCAGTTGCTACTGACCTTGGTCGGCCTCCTGGACTTGCTCTGCCTGTCAATTTGGTCCCTTGCTCCCATTTGTTGCAGACCACTGGTTGCAGACCACTGCCTTTCTCCTAGTCCTGCCTCCATCTTCTGTTCTGGTGCCGAGGACTAGGGATGAGCCAAACACCCCCCTGTTCGGATTGCACCAGAACATGCGAACAGGAAAAAAGTACGTTCGAACACACGAACACCGTTAAAGTCTATGGGACACGAACATGAATAATCAAAAGTGCTAATTTTAAAGGCTTACATGCAAGTTATTGTCATAAAAAGTGTTTGGGGACCTGGGTCCTGCCCCAGGGCACATGGATCAATGCCAAAAAAAGTTTTAAAAACGGCCGTTTTTTCAGGAGCAGTGATTTTAATAATGCTTAAAGTCAAACAATAAAAGTGTAATATCCCTTTAAATTTCATAGCTGGGAAGTGTCTATAGTATGCCTGTAAAGGGGCGCATGTTTCCTGTGTTTAGAATAGTCTGACAGCAAAATGACATTTCGAAGGAAAAAAGCCATTTAAAACTACTCGCGGCTATTGCATTGCGGGTCCGACAATACACATAGAAGTTCATTGATAAAAACGGCATGGGAATTCCCCACAGGGGAACCCCGAACCAAAATTTAAAAAAAAATGACGTGGGGGTCCCCCTAAATTCCATACCAGGCCCTTCAGGTCTGGTATGGATATTAAGGGGAACCCCGGCCAAAATTTAAAAAAAAAATGACGTGGGGGTCCCCCTAAATTCCATACCAGACCCTTCAGGTCTGGTACGGATTTTAAGGGGAACCCCGCGCCAAAAAAAAAACCCCGGCGTGGGGTCCCCCCAAAAATCCATACCAGACCCTTATCCGAGCACGCAACCTGGCAGGCCACAGGAAAAGAGGGGGGGACGAGAGAGCGCCCCCCCTCCTGAACCGTACCAGGCCACATGCCCTCAACATTGGGAGGGTGCTTTGGGGTAGCCCCCCAAAACACCTTGTCCCCATGTTGATGAGGACAAGGGCCTCATCCCCACAACCCTGGCCGGTGGTTGTGGGGGTCTGCGGGCGGGGGGGTTATCGGAATCTGGAAGCCCCCTTTAACAAGGGGACCCCCAGATCCCGCCCCCCCTGTGTGAAATGGTAAGGGGGTACCCCCTACCATTTCACTAAAAAACTGTCAAAAATGTTAAAAATGACAAGAGACAGTTTTTGACAATTCCTTTATTTAAATGCTTCTTCTTTCTTCTTTCTTCTATCTTCCTTCATCTTCTTCTTCTTCTGGTTCTTCTGGCTCTTCTGGTTCTTCCTCCGGCGTTCTCGTCCAGCATCTCCTCCGCGGTGTCTTCTATCTTCTTCTCCTCGGGCCGCTCCGCACCCATGGCATGGGGGGAGGCTCCCGCTCTTCTCTTCATCTTCTTCTCTTCTTCATCTTCTTCTTAATCTTCTTCTTTTCTTCTCTTCTTCTCTTCTTCTCTTCTTCATCTTCTTCTCCAGGCCGCTCCGCATCCATGCTGGCATGGAGGGAGGCTCCTGCTGTGTGACGGCATCTCCTCGTCTGACGGTTCTTAAATAATGGGGGCGGGGCCACCCGGTGACCCCGCCCCCTCTGATGCATGGTGACTTGATGGGACTTCCCTGTGACGTCACAGGAATGCCACAGGGAAGTCCCGTCATGTCCCGGACATCAGAGGGGGTGGGGTCACCGGGTGGCCCCGCCCCCCGTTATTTAAGAACCGTCAGACGAGGAGACACCGTCACACAGCGGGAGCCTCCCTCCATGCCAGCATGGATGCGGAGCGGCCCAGAGAAGAAGATGAAGAAGAGAAGAAGAGAAGAAAAGAAGAAGATGAAGAAGAAGATGAAGAAGAGAAGAAGATGAAGAAAAGAGCGGGAGCCTCCCCCAATGCTATGGGTGCGGAGCGGCCCAAGGAGAAGAAGATAGAAGATGCCGCGGAGGAGATGCTGGACAAGAACACCGGAGGAAGAACCAGAAGAGCCAAAAGAACCAGAAGAAGAAGAAGAAGATGAAGGAAAATAGAAGAAAGAAGAAGCATTTAAATAAAGGAATTGTCAAAAACTGTCTCTTGTCATTTTGAACATTTTTGACAGTTTTTTAGTGAAATGGTAGGGGTACTTTTGTAACCACTTACCATTTCACATGGGGGGTGGGATCTGGGGGTCCCCTTGTTAAAGGGGGCTTCCAGATTCCGATAAGCCCCCCGCCCGCAGACCCCCACAACCACCGGCCAGGGTTGTGGGGATGAGGCCCTTGTCCTCATCAACATGGGGACAAGGTGTTTTGGGGGGCTACCCCAAAGCACCCTCCCAATGTTGAGGGCATGTGGCCTGGTACAGTTCAGGAGGGGGGCGCTCTCTCGTCCCCCCCTCTTTTCCTGCGTCCTGCCAGGTTGCGTGCTTGGATAAGGGTCTGGTATGGATTTTTGGGGGGACCCCACGCCATTTTTTTTTTTGGGCGCGGGGTTCCCCTTAAAATCCATACCAGACCTGAAGGGTCTGGTATGGAATTTAGGGGGACTCCCACGTCATTTTTTTTTAAAATTTTGGTTCGGAGTTCCCCTGTGGGGAATTTCCATGCCGTTTTTATCAATGAACTTTTATGTGTATTGTCGGACCGGCAATGCAATAGCCGCGAGTAGTTTTAAATGGCTTTTTTCCTTTAAAATGTCATTTTGCTGTCAGACTGTTCTAAACACGGGAAACATGCGCTCCTTTACAGGCATACTATAGACACCCCCAGCTACAAAATTTAAAGGGATATTACACTTTTATTGTTTGCCTTTAAGCATTATTAAAATCACTGCTCCTGAAAAAACGGCCGTTTTTAAAACTTTTTTTGCATTGATCCATGTCCCCTGGGGCAGGAACCAGGTCCCCAAACACTTTTTATGACAATAACTTGCATATAAGCCTTTAAAATTAGCACTTTTGATTTCTCCCATAGACTTTTAAAGGGTGTTCCGCGGCATTCGAATTTGCCGCGAACACCCCAAATTGTTCGCTGTTCGGCGAACTTGCGAACAGCCAATGTTCGAGTCGAACATGAGTTCGACTCAAACTCGAAGCTCATCCCTACCGAGGACTGTAATTACAAGCTCTACCCACTTACAGAACGGTTGTCACCAGCCAGCTACTCTGGCACTCATGCCACTCCTTGCCCTTACACTCTCTGTTTCCACCTTCAGGAGTGTTGGGCAGGAGGTGCAAGAGAGGCCTTCACAACATCCCTGTTTTGATCAGGTGCCTGATAGTCCCTCTTACCACCTGTATTGGTTGGAGGAGATTCTTTTTGCTGCCAAGATGGAAGCTAATATATAATTTTGGTGCCTCATTTTGCCTTAAATAAATGTCAATTATCTTATTCTTTGTATATATGTTGGTACATAGTTATGTAGTTAGTCAGGTTGAAAAAAAGAAACAAGTGCATTTAGTTCTACCAATAGGAAATAAATACATAAATACACACATAAATAAAATAGAAAACCACCATATACATAATCATATACCCAGAGCTGATCCAGAGGAAGGCAAAAAAGCCCTATAAAGCAGAATCTAATTTGCTCCAGCACGGAAAAATAAATCCCTTCCTGCATCCCCAGAAGGCAGACATGTACTGCATAGTTTTAAAACAGAACTTTGGCATTGCAATGGATAAACAGTTGTTGCCACAATATACTTGCATATTATGGCTGACTCATCTATGTGTTTGCTCTCTGTCACTGACAGTACAGAGCTGTTCCTCACTGCTCCTTCCTCCTTGTCATCTTTTCAAATAAGTCTTCCTCTTCAGCCACTGGGCAGCCATTGATCTAACGCTATGCACATTTACATTACTTCATTCTGGTGATTGGCTGCATTTTCAGCATCTTTTAGAAGCCACAAATAGGCCAGGAGTACACCTTTTACTGTGCCTGTAATGCAGAGAGTGTACACTAGAAAAAGGATTGCTTCCAGGAAGAGCAAAGTTTTTTTTTTCTTCATAGGAGGCATGCAAATTTGTATTTGGTAAAAAGCTTTAGTTCCTAGAAATTTTTTATTTATCACAGAACTGTAGTCAGGTGTAAATGTAGAACAATGTTTGTCACTGTGAACAATGCTAATAAGCCTTTATCATTCTCATCATTAGAGTTGGGCGAATGGTTCAGCCCAAGCATCAGTTGGTATCAGAACATTGGCTGTTTGCCCCGTGCGGGGCATTCAGCAGGCTGTTAGTGCATAGTGCATTCTGTGCTCTGTACAGTACATTCTGCTCCCTGATTGGGCAAAGCTTTGCCCAAGCATGGTGCAGTAAAAGCTGGTTGTTAGGGAGTGGGGCCAGGAAGCCGGCCGTGGCATCCTTAACAACCAATGAGTCATCTGCTGTCAATGAGCTTCCCCCGCTGACAGCTGAAAAAAAAAATTGCTGGAAAAAAAAGTAAAAAAAAAAAAAAACGGCGTGGGTTCTCCCCAAAATTCATACCAGACCCTTATCCAAACATGCAGCCTGGCAGGTCAGCAAAAGTGGGGCAGGTCAGCAAAAGTACCTGGTCACATGCCCTCAACATGGATGGATGCTTTGGAGCAGGGGGGCCCCATATTCTGCCCCATGTGATTGAGTATAGGGTACATAATACCCCTACCCAGTCACCAAAAAGTGTCAAAAATTCAGAGACAGTTTTTGATAATTCTTTTATTAAAAAATAAAAAAACAGTGTCCCCCGATGTAATTGACTTACACCGCCTGCCACACCGCCGATCTGAAAAAGTAGAAAAACCAAACCTGCCGTCCATGATGCCTGGCAGCCTACTGCAGGCTCCACCGTTTGACAGTTCTCCTATAGGTTAGGAAAGGGCCACCTGGCAATGTCACCTGATGCCACCGACCCAGCATGCACCTGTCCATGACATCACAGGGGAGGTGCTAACAGCAGGGGGGTCAGGTGGCCCTGCCCATACCTATATAAGAACTGTCAATCGGCAGAGCCTGCAGTAAGCATCCAGACTTAATGGAGCATTTTTTTTTTCTTTTTTGGCTGCGGCAGATGGTGCGATTGACGATGGATTTACATCGGGGACAAAGTTTTTTATTTTTTAATAAAGTAATTGTCAAAAACCGTCTCTGTGTTTTTTTTACTTTTTGACACTTTTACTTGGGGGCCCCAGATTCCGATAAATCCCCTGCCCGCATACCCCCACAACCACCACCCAGGGTTGTGGAGAAGAGGCCCTTGTCCCCATGTTGATGGGGACAAGGTGCTTTGGGGTGGGAGCAGAGCTCCCCTGCCCCAAAGCACCCCCCCAGGTTGAGGGCATGTGGCCTGGTATGGTTATTTGTTGTTTTTGTATGGTTATTTGTTGTTTTTTTGTATATCAGGTACTAATTTTTTTATTGACATTTGTACAATTTACAAACTGTTTTTTTTATCATGTACATTTTTTAATGAGAAAAATTGTTATATTTGTTTTTTGGGTTTTTTTTGTATTTGTGGAAAAAAAAGAACATCTTAGCTTTCACCAAGCATGTACGCAAAGTGTTGGGCCCAGTCTGAGAACATGTACCAAAATGATGCTGCTGATATGCTGATACTTAGTTAGATGTCTTGGTATTTTTTTTTTTTGTGATTAAGGGCAACTCTGTTTACTGTTTATGGCCATAAAATAATTTTTCTCCAAATAGTTTGAAATGCAAACCATCAGGATGACATTCTTCATCTCAAAAAAGCAAACCTATTTTATCTTTATTTTGGGTGGTTTGTCAGTACTGATGAGAAAATTTGGCGCCAATAGTGATGTTCCTATAAGTGCTGATTGATAATAATAAAATCACTCCTATACAGACTGCACATGGGCTCAGACAAACACACAGCTATTTCTTCAGAATAACAAAAGTTAGGAATCTGAAACAAAGTTTGTTAAAATCCTTGAAATGTACAGTACATAGATCACCCAGAGGGAAATATTTTTTCAGCAAAAGTGAAGTTACTTTTTAAAGTGTATTTTCACTTCTACTTACCCTTGCTATTTAATGTTAAGGAGGGGCTGGGGAGTTAATGTGTACTATAATTAACCCTGCCTATACTGTGCTGACAGATCTCATTGTCAGTTGTAAACTACATTTGAATACTGTCTGTCTTGTTAAAAGGCTAAATAATATCTCAAAGCGTATATCCTATATTTATAATGAGGGAAACTGTCCTGTAATAATTTTATCACTCAACGTTCTCTTTGAAATTGTTCAGAGTAGCTTGCAGTCTGACCAAAGGCTTCAAATAAATATCTAGAAAAGAAATAACATTTAACAAAAATATATTTTTAAGTATGCTAAGTGCATGGGAACACATAACAAACTTATAGTGGGGTTTTCTTAAATCTGACTGCAAATGTGGAACTAGACTAGTAATACTCTTTCTGATTATAGTTTTTAGCCCCCAGTATTAATCCCACAAAAATTACCTTGCAAATGTCTACCTGAGAAGTAAAAATAAATATATCTTTCATTTTAGGGTACTTTCACACCAGCGCCAGCAGTAAAGCGCCGCTAGTTTTAGCGGCGCTTTACCGTCATTGTAGGGGCACTTTGCGGCCACTAGCGGGGCACTTTTGACCCCCCGCTAGAGGCCAAATAAAGGGTTAAAAATGCCCGCAAAGTGCCGCTACCGTGGCGCTTTGCAAGAGCTTCGGCGGCGCTGCTCATTGATTTCAATGGGCAGAAGCGCTTTAGGAGCGGTGTATACACCGCTCCTGAAGCACCTCAAAGATGCTGCTTGCTGTTTTTGAACATCCCGCAAGCGCACCGCTCCAGTGTGAAAGCCCTCGGCCTTTCACACTGGAGTGACAGGGGAGGCGCTTTACAGGTGCTTTGCAGGAGCTATTTTTATCACAATAGTGCCTGTAAAGCGCCCCAGTGTGAAAGTAGCCTAAACATTCTGTAAATTCTGCTATAGGTTTTCTCCCTTTAAATAACTCTATCTAATATTTAATTCAGAAATATAGTGCTGCTAATGTGCTTATTATTATAACACCTTGACAATATACACTTGAACCTAATTAGACTCTCTTTAGAAACATCACACATTTCAGGGAAAATGGAAACTCCAACTTTGTTAAGAAACAAAAATCCCTTAAGGCCAATTATGCATTGTAAGGATTTTTAGTAAACATTATGGCAGCTTCCTTTATACTTTACTTCTTTAGTTATTGGGCAAAGCACATGGCACTGCAACTGTTGGAACATTAGGGCTAGGGGAAAAATTCTTCATAAGCACACATGAAATATTGACTTATATACTGTATATATATCCTTATATGCCAGTATCTCATCAGAGTTGACATACCTTTTCAAATACAGTGCCTTGAAAAAGTATTCAAACCCCTTAAAATTTTCCACATTTTGTCATGTTACAACCAAAAACGTAAATGTATTTTATTGGGATTTTATGTCATAGACCAACAAAAAGTGGCACATAATTGTGAAGTGGAAGAGTGGAAGGAAAATTATAAATGGTTTTCATTTTTTTTTTTTACAAATACATTTCTGAAAAGTGTGGCGTGCATTTGTATTCAGCCCCCTTTACTCTGCTACCCCTAACTAAAATCTAGTGGAACCAATTGCCTTCAGAAGTCACCTAATTAGTAAATAGAGTCCACCTGTGTGTAATTTAATCTCAGTATAAATACAGCTGTTCTGTGAAGCCCACAGAGGTTTGTTAGAGACCCTTAGTGAACAAACAGCATCATGAACACACCAGACAGGTCAGGGATAAAGGTATGGAGAAGTTTAAAGGTTATGAAAAAATTCCCCAAGCTTTGAACATCTCACGGAGCACTGTTCAATCCATCATCCGTAAATGGAAAGAGTATAGCACAACTGCAAACCTACCAAGACATGGCCATCCACCTAAACTGACAGGCTGGGCAAGGAAAGCATTAATGAGAAGCAGAACCACATGTACCACTTTGTGTTGGTCTATCACATAAAATCTCAATAAAATACATTTACGCTTTTAAATGTAACATGACAAAATGTGGAAAATTTCAAGGGGTATGAAACCTTTTCAAGGCACTGTAACTACAGTATATACAACAGGATTAACATTAGGTGACTCAGTTAATAAGAACGTATATTTATACTTAATATGTACTAAATATATATACTGTATATTTTACATATGCCAGGGACGGCATACTACATACAACATACTGCACTTCATTTAAAGAAAACCTATGCTTTTCCTGTACAAAGCAGGGCAACAGGTGGCTTTAATGCCCCCCCTATTCCCCCCCATCCCCCCTATCAGGACATACTCACTTTCGCTTCCACACCATCTCATTCAGCAGCAGGGTGGGAAGAACATATTAAAAATCTCTTAGTTCCAGACCGTGATAGAGGATCTTCGAAAATGGGATAAACCCATATTTTCTTGGTTTGGGAGAGTGGCAATACTAAAAATGAATGTACTCCCACATCTGCTGTATGTCTTGCAGACAGTACTGATAGAGCTACCTACAGCATTTCTATGAAATTACCAGAAAATTACCAGAAAATATGCACAACCTAAACAAAAAGGGGGATAGGTCTCCCATACATAGGCAAATACCACTGGGCATTCCACTTAGCCAGAATAATTGACTGGCATGCACACAATAAAGCGAAAGACTGGGAGAAGCTAGAAGCCTCTTTCTCAGATATTCCTTTGAAAGCCATTCCATGACTGGCCATTCATCAGCTCCCCATTTCTTTGTAAGATCACCCGCTTATTAAACCAACCATTGCCAGTTTCCACAAAGCATGCGCCAAAACCAAAATCTCATCAACGACAAGCCCCCCTAACACCATTGCAAATGAATCCAGACTTTCAACCTGGGCTATAGGCACACCGCTTTCTTACTGCAGGTGCAATGCTTGGCAGCAACCGTTTGATTAACCAATGGCCAGAGGTTTGTATAACCCCATGGATATATATCCAACTATGCCTATTCTTTCTAATCCCAGGCCACATCACAAACATGTCCCGGCCATTAATACCGTTTGAAAACATATGCTCAAAAGCTGACCCTCAACAACACGTCATCTCTACAATCTATGGAATCCTTAGTGAACATACCCCACCGAACATGGGAAAAGCGTGTTGGGCTTGGGAAGGAGACTTAATGCTTAAAATCCACAATGGTTCAGTAAATGTTTCAACTCAAGAAACTAACTACAAACTGCTATCTAGGTGGTACAGGACCCCAGCACTGCTCCATAAGTTTGACTCTACACGTCCCAACTGAGATGTCAACAGGAAGTAGGCACCCTTTGCATGTATGGTGGGAATGCCCATGCCTCCAACCTTTTTGGTCAGAAGTACATTCAACCATCTTCCAGGTCACAACTGATGCCCTAGAATACTCACCAGAACAATACCTGCTACACTACACCTCGCCCTCTCTTAAGGGCTATCATAAATGGCTTGCAATGCACATGGTAAATGCAGCCAAGTCATGCATACCAGTAGATTGGAATTCACCATGTGCACCTTCTTTAATCGAATGGTTCACAAGCATTAACAAAATAGCAGAAATGGAGGAACTACATAGCAAGGATACACATAGGGAGGGAAATCCCAGACAAATACAATTCAACATGGACTTGCTGGCTTCATTTCCTCACAACAGATGCATATGACCATATAATGAGTAAAATTCACTCGCAGACCTCTAAAGCAAACACATATACTCCCTGAACCACACCCCACTTGAAAAGAACTCTACTGTTTATGCCATCTATCAAAGCAGACTACACACACACTCTACCACCCAGAACATTTCTCTGTTAGACTAATATAAACACAGAGTACACCTTCCAGGGCCATACCATGTGTGAGGTACAGGAAAATAGACTGATGAGCATTCCTCGGGGAGACCTCTACATTTGCTTTATTGCCTCTGAGGAACATCCCCCCCATCGCCCTGAACACAAAGGCACAGACTCACCATTTTTATTCCACTTGCTATTAATCACTCCCCCCCATGTTTTTATTCTTCTTTATTTTTTTTCTTAGACCCTCATATTCTGCCCGACAGTTCTTCTAAATCAAGGAACTAAACATCACTAGGAGGATGACAATGGCCAAAGCGGATATCATATTTTCATTGCCCTATGGCAGAAACTACCTCCGAAGACAAAAATCTGTATACGTATCCTCTGGGTGGAAGAAACTTTCTATCCTATATACCTCTCATACCCCCTTCTCTGATCCTTATCTTCTCCTATATGCATGATGCTCTGCAAGCTTATTAGCTTCTATAAACTTCCTGAGCCAAAGAATGCCATACTACAGCCCTGACTGATAACCGCTTGTCTCACCATTATGTACACGCAAATATGTAATTCAAATATATGGCTTGATGTCATAACATGGCTTAAGATGGGGGCAAATGCCCACTGTTTATTTGCTATAATAGAGTTTGAGAAGTTTGTAATATTGACTTTGTATGCGTTGTTTAACACCAAATAAAATATGTCTGGAAAAAAAAAACTCTTATGCCCCGTACACACAGTCGGACATTGATCGGACATTCTGACAACAAAATCCATAGATTTTTTCCGACAGATGTTGGCTCAAACTTGTTTTGCATACACATGGTCGCACAAAGTTGTCGGAATTTCTGCTCGCTAAGACACACCACATACGACAAGACTAGAAAAGGCCTTTTCAGAACCAAGTGCGGCACCCTTTGGGCTCCTTTTGCTAATCTCGTGTTAGTAAAGGTTTGGTGAGAGACGATTCGCGCTTTTTCAGACTCGTGGTTTTCAGATCGTTTTCTGCTGTTCAGTTTGTGCTTGTGGGTTTGTATCTGCTCTTCAGTGCGTGCAGTCAGTTCATATTGTACTATTCAGTGTGATCTTGTCCACTCGTTACTGTTTTTCAGGTCGCTCTTCACAGGCCTTGCTGTTCTTCAGTGCGTTCTGTTACTTCGTTCTGAGCAGCTGACCGTTTTCTGGCCATGTTGCGTTTACGAACTCCTTGTAGAGTTCGTGCTGTGCGGGGGCTTGGTGTTGGGGTCCTGACCTTGACACAAGCCCAGTCCATGAACAGGGTGGGGAGGAGTTCATGGACCAAGATATGGTTGCTTCAGCGTGACCAGTTCTGTCATATGCCTTTGCTCCGTGAGATCCGTGAGAATAATACTGATGATTTCAGGAACTTTCTCCGGATGACGGACCCCGTATTTTACCATTTGTTGGCTTTGCTGACCCCCTATATCAGCAGGCAGGATACCTGCATGAGGCAAGCCATCACTCCGGAGCAGAGGCTCATCACCACCTTGTGGTACTTGGCGACGGGGAGAAGCCTGCAGGACTTGAAGTTCTCGACAGGCATCTCCCCCCAGGCTCTGAGGATCATTATCACAGAGACCTTTTCTGCCATCATACAGGTCCTGCAGAAGGAGTATATTAAGGTAAGATTTTTTTTGTTTAAATATTTTTTTTGGTTTTTATACATAGTACAGAGTATAAGCACAGATACAATCACGAATGGTGTATCGGAGACAATAATATTCACTAAATCAACTTGTATCTCTGGAAATGAGTATTAAGATACAACAATAAAACTTTAAGAGAAGGTAACTGATAAACAACTTCTAAAGAATGAGCTTTTCTGTTTGATAACCATATGGGCCTTTATCACAACCCAGACCGCCAAGGTGACCATGACTTCCTCTGAACTAAAATAAAAAAATGACCGGTCTTGGAGCCCTGCACGACCTTCCCCAATGGGATCTTCCTGAAGGAACATGCTGGGACTCCCACAGTCCATTTCCAAGCCCCTAAGAGCAGTAACAGGGGAGAAATAAATAGGCTAAAGCCATACTCCTCTCCATGTCACTATACAATGATAGGGTTGGTGAAGAACTGATAGTTAAGGAGGATCGGGGGCCTCTCGGCAGTCCTGTGGGAGATAATAAAGAATATGAACAAACCTCCTCTAGAGGAGGAATACTATTCCCAAAATGTTACCGAAATGGAAGGGACAAGTGAGTCTCAGAAGAGAAGGAGAGAAAACGTGAGAAATGAGGAGGGAGAGAAGGAAGGGAGGCTAAAGCAGAGTTGGGTCAGGGAGAGGAAGAGTTAATATTATTGCCAGCTGTCAATCCCGGGATGAGCAAAATGCTGTGGAGCGAGGCCCAGGGTTCCCAAATGAACCTGAATCTTTCCACCTTATCGTTGAGTTTTGCTACTAAATGCTCCTGAGACATAATTCAGGAAATTTTCCTGATACAGCTCTTATGTAAAACAGTGGGTTTTTTCCAACATTTAGCTATGGTACTCTTAGCTCCTAAAAGGATAAAATAGGCTGATTAAGAAGAGCTATGTGTATGTTGGGGGCCACTGAGGTGTGAAATAAGTTACTGATAATTCTAAAGATTCTCTTCCAGAATGTTCTAATACGCGGGCAGGTCCACCAAACGTGAATCATTGATTCCTCTAGCGAACACTCTCTAAAGCAAAGAGGAGAGGTACCCGGAAAGATCAATGCCAATCTGGAAGGAACATAGTACCATCTTGAAATAACCTTAAGGCTAGCTTCAATGAGAGAGATATTGTAGAAACCTTTATAAGAGCGTGTCCAGGAACTAGACCACTCTGCAGGTGTCCAGGTTCGGCCTGTGTCCTCCTCCCAGGTCTTGGCGTAAGCTGGAATGTCTGACTTAGTCATGAGTAGGGATGAGCCAAACACCCCCCCGTTCGGTTCGCACCAGAACCTGCGAACGGACTGAAAATTCGCACGAACGTTAGAACCCCATTAACGTCTATGGGACTCAAACGTTCGAAATCAAAAGTGCTCATTTTAAAGGCTAATTTGCATGGTATTGTCCTAAAAAGGGTTTGGGGGCCCGGGTCCAACCCCAGGGGACATGTATCAATGCAAAAAAAAACTTTTAAAAGTTGGGAGCAGTGATTTTAATGATGCTTAAAGTAAAAAAAAAAAAAAGTGAAATATTCCTTTAAATATCGTACCTGGGGGGTGTCTATAGTATGCCTGTAAAGTGGCGCGTGTTTCCCATGTTTAGAACAGTCCCTGCACCAAATGTCATTTTTAAAGGAAAAAAATCTCATTTAAAACTGCTTGTGGGTTTAATGTAATGTCCGGTCCTGGCAATATGGATGAAAATCAGTGAGAAAAACGGCATGGGTACCCCCCAGTCCATTGCCAGGCCCTTTGGGTCTTAAATCCCCCAACCAAATTAAAATAAGGAAAGGTGTGGGGCCACCAGGCCCTATATACTCTGAACAGCAGTATACAGGCGGTGCAAACAAGACAGGGACTGTAGGTTTGTTGTTAAGTAGAATCTGTTTAGCTCCAGCCAAAAAATCTTTTTTAAGCTTTTTGGAAAACATAGGGAAGGGTTATCACCCCTGTGACATTTGTTTTGCTGTCTTTCCTCCTCTTCAGAAGATTTCACCTCACTTTTTGTCCCAATGACAAATGTTTTTTGAAAATTTGGGTTTTTTTGTGGAACAAGGATTGGAAAGCATCAGTGGAAATGAGAAATGTTTTTCCCATATTAACTCTTACAGGAGAGAATTTCCCTTCCTAGGGGTAGATTTCATCTCACTTCCTGTTGTCTCCTTCCGTTTGCAAGTAGGAATCGTTTGTAAGTTAGATGTTTGAAAGTAGGGGCCTGCCCTATATACTCAGCAGAAATTTGGGCCTTAGGTGTTGTTGTGGCCACAACACTGTAAGCCCTCACAGGGCCCTGCTGTGAAATATTAGATCAAGAATTGTTGAACAGGGGCTGAAAAATTAGGCCTTAGGTACTGGTGCTGGTGCCACAACACTGCAACCCCTCACAGACACTTTAGTTGGAACGCAGGAACGAGCCCTGCTGCAAAGAATTGCATCAAAAATTGTAATTACACGCCCCTGTTAAACAGGGGCTGAAAAATTGTGCCTTAGGCACTGGTGGTGGCGCCCAGAACCAAAAGTGTTCTTGCAAGCTATAAGCGTGATGATTGAGGAGGAAGAGGATAATTTCTCAGGGATAGTCACTCAGCATCAGTATAGGCAGTCTTTGAAGGGATCTGAGATTTCAAAAAAATTATTCGGTTACATCAGCATCAGGTGCTTGGTAGCTGGTGGTGATCCAAGACTGATTCATTTTTATGAAGGTCAGTCGATCGACCGAGTCGGTGGACAGACGCACCCTGTGATCAGTTACAAAGACTCCAGCAGCACTGAATGTGCGTTCCAAAAGAACGCTGGATGCAGGACAGGCCAGTAGCTCAATTGCATACTGTGCAAGCTCTGGCCAGTGATCTATCCTCAAGACCCAGTAACCCAGAGGATTTTCGGTGGGAAAGTTGTACAAGTCAGATCTGGCCCCTAGGTATTCCTGCACCATGTAAAACAGACGCTGGCGATGGTTGCTGGAACCGATCATACCTTGGGGCTGCGGACCAAAAAATTGTCTGAACGCATCGGTCAGACGGCCACCTTCTCCACCGCTCCTTCTTTGACTGCCCGAAGCCTCAGCAACACGTTGTCCAGAAACAGGAGTTTGTAACCTCCCAGTCTCTAGGAACACATTGCACAGACCTTTCTGCAAGGCCTCCCGAAGATGTTTCATCCTCTGCTCCCTCTGCGATGGCAAGATAAGGTCTGCAACCTTACCCTTGTAACGTGGATCAAGGAGGGTTGCCAGCCAATATTGGTCCTTCTCCTTGATACCATGAATACGAGGATCCTTCCGCAGGCTTTGCAGGATCAGGGAGGCCATGCAGCGTAGGTTTGCTGAGGCATTCGGTCCGGAGTCCTCTGGGTCACTAAGGACGACATGGTCCGCAGCCACCTCCTCCCAGCCACATACAAGTCCATGTGTTTCTTGGGACTGATCCCTTAAAGACTGCTGCTGATGCTGAGTGCCAGGCTCCACCTCCATAGTGACACAATCTTCCTCCTCCTCCTCCTCCTCGTCCTTCTACTGTGTGATCGGCGGGCACGCAGGAACACTGTCTGGATAAAGGGGGCCTTGAGAGCTAAGGAAGTCCTCCTCTTCCTGCCTCTGTTCTGCCTCAAGTGCTCTGTCCATTATTCCACACAGTGCGTGCTCCAACAGGTGGACAAGGGGGACAGTGTCACTGATGCATGCACTGTCACTGCTCACCATCCTCGTGGCCTCCTCAAATGGTGACAGGACAGTGCATGCATCCCTGATCATGGCCCACTGGCATTGGGAAAAAAAACCAAGCTCCCCTGACCCTGTCCTGGTGCCATAGTCGCACAGGTACTCATTGATGGTCCTCTGCTGCGTGTGCAGCCGCTGCAGCATGGCCAACGTTGAGTTACACCTGGTGGGCATGTCACAGATTAGGCGGTTCTTGGGCAGGTTAAACTCCTTTTGGAGGTCCGTCAGCCGAGCACTGGCATTATATGACCGGTGGAAATGCACACAGACTTTCCTGTCCTGCCTCAGGACATCCTGTAAGCCCGGGTACCTGCCCAAGAACCGCTGCACCACCAAGTTAAGAACGTGAGCCAAACAGGGCACATGGGTCATTTGTCCCTGTCGGAGGGCAGAGAGGAGGTTGGTGCCATTGTCGCAAACCACCATTCCTGCCTTAAGTTGGCATGGCGTCAACCACCTCTGAACCTGCCCCTGCAGAGCTGACAGAACCTCTGCCCCAGTGTGACTCCTGTCCCCCAAGCACACCAGCTCAAGCACCGCATGGCATCTTTTGGCCTGCGTACTTGCGTAGCCCCTTGAACGGCTACGGAGCACCGCTGGTTCCGAGGACAAAGCACAGGAAGAGGCCATGGAGGAAGAAGAAGAGGAGGGGGTGGAGGAGAGAGGTGTGTCACAATCATTAGCATTTTGGAGGCGTGGTGGCGGAACAACCTCCAACACTACTGCACCTTGTCCTGCATCCTTCCCAGCTGCCAGCAGAGTCACCCAATGCGCCGTGAAACTTAGGTAACTTCCCTGTCCATGCCTGCTGGACCATGAGTCAGCGGGAATATGCACTTTACCGCTGACCGCCCTGTCCAGCGAGGCATGGACATTGCCTTCCACATGGCGGTAGAGAGCTGGAATCGCCTTCCGTGAGAAAAAGTGGCGTTTTGGTACCTGCCACTGAGGAACCGCACATTCCACAAACTCACGGAAGGGGGCAGAGTCTACCAACTGAAAAGGCAGCAGTTGAAGTGCTAGCAATTTTGCCAAGCTAGCATTCAACCGCTGCGCATGTGGATATCTGGGAGCAAACTTCTTTCGGCGGTGCAGCAGCTGGGGCAGGGAAATTTGCCTGGTACAATCTGACGTCGGTGTACCAAAAGCAGATTGCCCTCAAGTACGTGGCTGTGACACACCTAATTCTACACCTTCATTCCTCTCAGTGCAGGTCTCAGAGAGGACTGAAGGTATAGTGGGGTTGGAGATCTCAGCTGATGAGGAGCAAGGAGAGGTCCTCTTTGTTCTTTGGTGTGGGTCTTTTAGATATGCTTGCCAACGAACTGCATGGCAGGTCAACATATGTCTGGTCAAGCATGTGGTACCCAAGCGGGAGATGTTTTGGCCACGCGAGATACGCTTGAGACATATGTTGCAAATAGCAGCGGTGCGATCTGATGCACTCGTCTCAAAAAAGGCCCACACCAAAGAACTTTTTGAATAACGCGCAGAGACTGCAGCGCCCTGCACATGTGGAGCTTTGGGGTGTGATGCAGTCAGTGTGCTGCCCTTAGGCTGGCTCCTGGAGGGCATCCTGCCTCGTTGGTGATGTGCCGCCTCCTCCTCCTCTTCCTCTCTCCTATCAGGCACCCACATTGAGTCAGTGACCTCATCATCCCCTCCCTCCTCATCACTGGAGCAAACCTGGCAGTATGCTGCAGCAGGGGGAACATGACTGCCAGATTGCTGTCCTTCTTGGGCACCCCCTCTGTCCGTGCTCATGTTACTGCCTTCATCGAGCTCAGTATCATCATCAGAGCCTGCCAAACGCTGGGCATCCTCCTGGAGCATGTACCCAACACTGTGATCAAACAGTTCGAGGGACTCCTCAGGAGGACATGGTGGGGCTAGGGAAGGAGTCACTGATGACATTGAGCCGAGGGAAGAGGCCGCTGCTTTGCCAGACAAAGTACCCTGGGCATGGGTGAGAGAGGATGAGGAGGATGAGGACGGCTTGGTCATCCACTCGACCAAGTCTTCCGCATGTTGTGGCTCAACACGGCCAGCTGCCGAAAAAAAGGCCAAGCGTGTCCCACGGCCATGTGCTGATGAGGATGCACCGTCTCCATGACCAGCACTAGACACAGAGCCTGCTTGCCCTTTCTTATTGGCTTGTGACTGTCTGCCTCTCCTTCTTGGCCTTCCAGACATACTAATGGCCTGTAGCTGCACTAAGCTGGGATATATATATATATATATATATATATATATATATATATATATATATATATATATATATATATATATATATATATATATATATATATATATATATGTACTGATACTGCAGCTAGCAAAATCAACTGCCTGCCTGTAGCCTGTAGTATGAGAACACCACCAACCTTCTACAGGTAGCTTTAGCTGAACACTGTGCAGAGCTCGCAAAAAACTAACTTGTAGCTTTTTTAGCTGCCTGCGGTAGTGATAGGATCAGGAAAACACCACCTACCTTCTACAGGTAGCTTTAGGTGAACACTGTGCAGAGCTCGCAAAAAATAACTTGTAGGTTTAGATGAACACTGTGAGGTGGACGCACCGCACTAACTTGTAGTTTTAGCTGAACACTGTGAGCAGGACGCACAGCACTAACTTGTAGTTTTAGCTGAACACTGTGAGCAGGACGCACTGCACTAACTTGTAGCTTTAGATGAACACTGTGCAGAGGTCTCACTACACCAACTTGTAGGTTTAGCTAAACACTGTGAGCAGGACGCACAGAACTAACTTGTATTTTTAGCTGAACACTGTGAGCAGGACGCACAGCACTAACTTGTAGTTTTAGCTGAACACTGTGAGCAGGAATCACTGCACTAACTTGTAGCTTTAGATGAACACTGTGCAGAGGTCTCACTACACCAACTTGTAGGTTTAGCTGAACACTGTGAGCAGGACGCACCGCACTAACTTGTAGGTTTAGCTGAACACTGTGAGGTGGACACACCACACTAACTTGTAGTTTTAGCTGAACACTGTGAGCAGGACGCACCCCACTAACTTGTAGGTTTAGCTGAACACTGTGAGCAGGACGCACTGCACTAACTGTAAATAGTCTAGCTGCCTGACTGTGGTACTAATAGGATCAAAATAACACGAGCAATTTTATTCAGGTAGCTGTAAATACTGTAACAAGACAAGCCTGCCTGTCAGTAAGAAGATAACAGGAACGGATCTAGCTGAACACTGTGAGCAGGACGCACTGCACTAACTTGTAGCTTTAGATGAACACTGTGCAGAGGTCTCACTACCCCAACTTGTAGGTTTAGCTGAACACTGTGAGCAGGATGCACAGCACTAACTTGTAGTTTTAGCTGA
This sequence comes from Aquarana catesbeiana, assembly GCF_042186555.1. NCBI lineage: Eukaryota > Metazoa > Chordata > Amphibia > Anura > Ranidae > Aquarana > Aquarana catesbeiana. The sequence goes on from NC_133329.1 coordinate 162,739,835, forward strand.
ACACTGTGAGCAGGACGCACAGCACTAACTTATAGTTTTAGCTAAACACTGTGAGCAGGACGCACTGCACTAACTTGTAGCTTGAGATGAACACTGTGCAGAGGTCTCACTACACCAACTTGTAGTTTTAGCTGAACACTGTGAGCAGGACGCACAGCACTAACTTGTAGTTTTAGCTGAACACTGTGAGCAGGACGCACTGCACTAACTTGTAGCTTGAGATGAACACTGTGCAGAGGTCTCACTACACCAACTTGTAGGTTTAGCTGAACACTGTGAGCAGGACGCACAGCACTAACTTGTAGTTTTAGCTGAACACTGTGAGCAGGACGCACTGCACTAACTTGTAGCTTTAGATGAACACTGTGCAGAGGTCACACTACACCAACTTGTAGGTTTAGCTGAACACTGTGAGCAGGACGCGCAGCACTAACTTGTAGTTTTAGCTGAACACTGTGAACAGGACGCACAGCACTAACTTGTAGTTTTAGCTGAACACTGTGAGCAGGACACACTGCACTAACTTGTAGCTTGAGATGAACATTGTGCAGAGGTCTCACTACACCAACTTGTAGGTTTAGCTGAACACTGTGAGCAGGACGCACAGCACTAACTTGTAGTTTTAGCTGAACACTGTGAGTAGGACACACTGCACTAACTTGTAGCTTTAGATGAACACTGTGCAGAGGTCTCACTACACCAACTTGTAGGTTTATCTGAACACTGTGAGCAGGACGCACTGCACTAACTGTAAATAGTCTAGTTGCCTGACTGTGGTACTAATAGGATCAAAAGAACACCAGCAATTTTATTCAGGTAGCTGTAAATACTGTAACAAGACAAGCCTGCCTGTCAGTAAGAAGATAACAGGAACGGATCTAGCTGAACACTGTGAGCAGGACGCACTGCACTAACTTGTAGCTTTAGATGAACACTGTGCAGAGGTCTCACTACACCAACTTGTAGGTTTAGCTGAACACTGTGAGCAGGACGCACCCCACTAACTTGTAGGTTTAGCTGAACACTGTGAGCAGGACGCACCCCACTAACTTGTAGGTTTAGCTGAACACTGTGAGCAGGACGCACCCCACTAACTTGTAGTTTTAGCTGAACACTGTGAGCAGGACGCACCGCACTAACTTGTAGGTTTAGCTGAACACTGTGAGGTGGACGCACCACACTAACTTGTAGGTTTAGCTGAACACTGTGAGCAGGACGCACCCCACTAACTTGTAGGTTTAGCTGAACACTGTCAGCAGAACGCACTGCACTAAATGTAAATAGTCTAGCTGCCTGACTGTGGTACTAATAGGATCAAAAGAACACCAGTAATTTTCTTCAGGTAGCTGTATATACTGTAACAAGACAAGCCTGCCTGTCAGTAAGAAGATAACAGGAATGGATCTAGCTGAACACTGTGAGCAGGACGCACTGCACTAACTGTAAATAGTCTAGCTGCTTGACTGTGGTACTAATAGGATCAAAAGAACACCAGTAATTTTCTTCAGGTAGCTGTATATACTGTAACAAGACAAGCCTGCCTGTCAGTAGGAAGATAACAGGAACGGATCTAGCTGAACACTGTGAGCAGGACGCACTGCACTAACTGTAAATAGTCTAGCTGCCTGACTGTGGTACTAATAGGATCAAAAGAACACCAGTAATTTTCTTCAGGTAGCTGTAGATACTGTAACAAGACAAGCCTGCCTGTCAGTAGGAAGATAACAGGAACGGATCTAAACTGAATACAGTGTATATATATATATATGCAACACCTGGGATGCATATATATACACAATACACTGTAAGTGCAGCTAAACTGACTGACTGTTCTGCCTAATCTATCTAACTCAAATCAAATGACACTGTCTCTCTGTCTATCTCTTTCAACGCCGGAACACACACTACACAGGGCCGCCTTGCAGGCGGCCTTATATAGTGTGGGGCATGTACTAAATCCCCTGAGCCATAATTGGCCAAAGCCTCCTTGGCTTTGGCCAATTACGGCTCTCTGTTCAGACGGCGCTGTGATTGGCCAAGCATGCGGGTCATAGTGCATGCTTGGCCAATCATCAGCCAGCAATGCACTGCGATGCCGCAGTGATTTATGGGCCATGACGCACCACACAAATTTGGCGCGAACGGCCCATATCGTTCGCAATTCGGCGAACGGGTGAACAGACGATGTTCGAGTTGAACATGGGTTCGACTCGAACACGAAGCTCATCCCTAGTCATGAGTTCCGTATAAATCAGAGAAATGCCCCCTTTATGGTCCTGTGTATTGGAGCACCAATGTTCATAAGGAGTTAAAGGTGGAGATGTGGAGTCTTTACCCCAGATGGATTGTAGAAAGTGAGACAATTGGGAAAATCTAAATGTTTCGGAATCCGGCATGTCTAGTTTGGACTAACAGTAAGAAAGGGATAGAGGGCCTGATGGTGTTAGGAAGTGGCCAATCCGGTATAGGCCTTTATTCGTCCACCATCTAAATGCTTTTATGTTTACTCCTGGGGGGAAGTCAGAATTATTGAAAATATGTGATAGAGGTTTTAATGGCAAGGTCAGTGTGGCTTGTCTAAAAATTTTAGTGCTTATTGAAAAGGAATGTTATAGGGTGGGAGCCGGTATTGCTGGTCTAATTTTTGGGTCACACCACAGAATATAGTCAATTGTATTGTGAGGAATGGCCTTTCTTTCCATAGAGAGCCAGTCAGGTTTAGGACCTCTGGAGAAGACCATTGAAATCTGAGCTATTTGTGCAGCCTGGTAGTAACCCCAGAGATCCGGCAGTCCAAGACCGCCCTGGGATTTAAGGTGAATGAGGGTGTGGGACGGACATCTATATCCCTTCTTACCCCAGACAAAGCGTGTGATCTCCGATTGGAATCTGAGGAGGAAATTTCTCTTGTGCGGGATAGGGAGAGAGCGGAATAAATATAGTAGGCGTGGGAGTAGTGTCATTTTCACCGCATGTACCCTTCCCAGCCAGGACAGACCACACCTAGACCACCCATCAAGATCTACCCTGCATTTGTTAATCATGGGGGGGTAGTTGGCTTTAAAGAGATTGCTGATGTCTGCTGTGAGGTTAATACCTAAATAACGGATGTTTCCAGAGGCCCATGGGAAGTCAAAGTTACTGGTGAGTTGAGAGAGGATGTCCGAAGGGACCTTGACATTAAGCGCAATAGATTTGTTCATATTAACTGTAAGGCCTGATAAGGCACTAAAATCTTTTAGAACTTTGTATAATCCCGGAATGGAGATCAGGGGTGAGGTGATATACAGCATAAGGTCGTCTGCATAGAGATCGCATTTGCGTTCCTGATCTCTGCACCGTACCCCTTTGATGTCTGGGTTTGATCTGATAGCTATGGCCAGGGTTTCCATTGCTATGGCAAAAAGGAGGGGGGACAGTGGACACCCCTGCCTGGTACCCCTGCCTATAGGGAACAAGGTCGAGTATCTGCCTAATAGACTAACTTGTGCTGTCGGGGAAGAATATAGAGAGCGAGTTAAATTCAGGACGTACGGACCGAAACCCCATTTACTCAGGACATCAGATAGGTATGTCCAGTTAATGGAATCAAAAGCCTTATGCAGGTCAATTGATAACAGAAAACCTTTTTGTGGGGGGCTACCACCCCAATGGGATTGTAGAAGGGAAATAATGTCAATGGTCCATCTAATCTGGTCAGAACCTTGTCGGCCTGGGATAAAGCTTACCTGGTCCTTGTGTATATATGTGGAGATGAAGCTTGCCACCCTATTAGCTACAAGTTTAGTTAGGATCTTGATATCATTATTTATTAATGAAATTGGGCGATAATTTCCAACTTCACTGGGGTCTTTCCCCGGTTTGGGGATCATTGAGATAAAAGCTGTTTTAAGATCTGTACCCAATGGAGAACCTTCTCTAAGGAAATTGAAAAATTTTGAAAGATATGGAGCTAGTGTAGGTGCAAATTTCTTGTAATACCCAGTGGAGAATCCATCCGGACATGGTGCAGAGCCCAATTTTAGGGATCCGATTGTGTCTAGAATCTCCGACTGAGAGAATGGGCGCTCCATTAGGTCACTACGTTCCTTAGATAAGGAGGGCAGTGAGAGGGAGTCTAAATAGCCCTGTGTAGGATTACCTGGGTAAGGGGGTCTTGGTTTGTAAAGATCTGCGTAAAATTGGAGGAACGCTTCCATAATCTTAGCGGGGTTCTGAGAAAGGTCTCCGGATTGGAGCCTCACTTTCGGGAAAGCTAAGGTTCTGGGTTTGGGGCTGAGTTTAACCGCTAATTTCAAGCTTATCTTGTCCTTTTGAGAGTAAAATTTTGCCCCCGACCATCTGAGGTGTTTTTCAGCTGTGGTGGTGAGATTCAAGTTCAGTAGAGCCCGAGCTTTATCCAGTTTAGATAATGAGTCCTGGGAAGGGTTTATCTTATGGGCCCGTGAAAGAGATTTAAAATCTTCAGATAGTTTAAGCAGATCCGCTTTATGTTCCGCCCTAATCTTGGCTGACAGTTGGATTATCTTCCCCCTGACTACAGTTTTGTGTGCAGCCCACACCATCTCGGGAGAGACATCATCAGTGGAATTAATAAGGAAATATTCTTTAATGGAGCCTTCAATTATAGCACATTGTATAGGGTCGCTCAGTAAGGATTCCTGTAAACGCCATTTGGGGGGATCTGTGCGACCCGAGGAACGCTGAATGATCAGAGTGACCATTGAGTGGTCCGATAGGGAGGTGTCTACTATTTTAGAGTTTACCACTAGAGGCCTGGTGAAGATATGGTCTATCCTGGCATAGGAGCCGTGCGGAGCCGAGTAGTGCGTGTAATCTTTAGAGTGAGGGTGACATTCCCTCCAGATGTCTATGAACCCACTCTCATGAAGGAGTTTTGCTAACTTTGCGCTTTGTCTGGAGGGGCGTTTAGGTTTAGGAATACCAGATCTCGTTTTGTCCATAGCGAAGTCAAAAGCAGTGTTGGAATCCCCGCCAAGGAAGATTGTGCCCTTAAGGTGCGGTTGTATTTTGTGCAGGAGGGAGACAAAGAAAGATTTCTGACCCTTATTGGGCGAGTAGTAGGATACAAGCGTATAAACCTCTCCGTCAATTATCCCTGATACTAAAATGAAACATCCCTAAGGGTCCAACACTGTTTCCGAGATCGAAATATTAATATGTTTGGTGAAACATATTGCTACGCCCTTTGTTTTGTTATGTGTAGAGGCGAGAAAAAATTGGGGGAAGTGCTGGTGAAGGAACGTGGGTTTATACGAAGTAAGGAAGTGGGTTTCTTGGAGGAGTAGGACCTCTGTATGCATGGACTTATATTGTTGGAAAAGTTTTCTGCGTTTAATGGGTGAGTTGAGACCCTGTACATTGTGTGAAGTGATTTTAAGCGTAGGCTTCTTGGTACCAGCGCTAGCCATTATAAAGGTGTGGGGGAACCTTTCTCCAAATAAATGTCTTACCTTGCTGGGAGGAGTGTAGAGCTCTAGAGGACCTTGGGATGTAGACTGCCTTCGTGTTGGGACCTGGGAGAAGAGACCGAAGCCGAACCCGGATTCTGAAAACTTTCTGCTGAATAGGGAGGGAGGAGGGGAGAAAAGAGATGAAAGAGAATAGGATAAAGAACACAAGAGTTACGTCATTACTCATTAGCCAAAACAAATGTGAAAGAAAATAACATTGTGTAGAGCTTAGGGGGTTCCTAGACCCCCCCAAATACCCAGGGTAGGATGAGGGAGCCCACCCTGACCCTGCATCCTGAGAGGACTGGAGCCCCACCCTTGGGGCGTCCGGGTAAGGAACCAGTGCCGGAAACTGCACTTCTGGTTCCTAATGGAGGTGCACTGTATCCACCACTGCCCTGCCACCTGCGTTACATAACTGAAAGGAAGACTGCATTCCAGGATGCAGACTTCTTTGTGATAATTGTCAGAACGACCCAAAGAACATGAACAACTTAACCAAAAAAAAAAAAAATATATATATATAAAAATACAAAAGCAGAACTGAAGGAGTTGTCTCATCTGCCCTTCCCCCGAGGGGTTCCTTCAACCTCCCCAAAGCCCAGGGGAGAAATGCAGATCAAGGGGAGGGGAGACCCGGAGCATCACTAAAGAGAAAAATAGATCAGGCCCTCCGCTCAGCAACCATTACATTTGGATCTGAAAGTCAGCTTCAGGAGGTATTTGTCCAGCAAAAGCATTAGGTATCATCTCTTAACTCCTCTTTAAACTGAGGAAGAAAAATAAAAAAAAAGATAAACTGAATGCCAGTTAATGAACAAAGAGATGCAGATCAAAACATCTCAAGTGGATATCCTAAGCTGCTCAGGAGGGCTCGGAATTCATGTGGTGTTGAGGGTTTTCGGGCTGTCCCTTAGCCCCAGATGAACCAAACTAGGGGGTGTTCTCAGTGAGGCTTCCGCAAAAGGATTGGGAAGAAGAAGACCCTAACTTAGGCAAGACCAAAAAGCCAGTGGGCCCATAAAAGGAGAGTCAAAGGTAGAGTCAAGCGGGCAACTTCAGACCATAGACGGCATGGGGAAAGTTCCAGATCAGGTCCCTGATCCAAAGGGTGTTAGAGCATCAGGTTGGAAAGTTCTCCTTGGAGCGTTTGGAACTTTGTTTTAGCCAGGAAGGCTGGAGCGGGATTGCTGGAGGTGGATGTTTCGTGGAAGTAGGAGTATTCCTGCCTTGTTGAGAATGTGGTAAATCTTGTGAAATCAGGCCCAAGTGTAGCAATAGGCACTCTCCGTCCGCCAGGGTTGAGAAGCCATAGTTCTTGTTTTTATAAGCAAAGTTCAGACGGAGAGGGAAAGACCAGCGGTAAGTGATCTCCCGTTCGATCAGTTGATGGATCAGTGGTTTGAGAGCCCACCTCTTCTGTACCGTGTACGGCGACAAATCCACAAAAATTTGAATTCTGTGGCCTAGCAATTTGAGGTCTTCTGTTCCCCTCGATCTTCTCATCACCTCCTCTTTAACTGAATAAAAGTGGGGCTTTGCGATTATGTCACGAGGGAGCCCATCTGAGCAGGGTGGTTGCAGGGCTCTATGCGCTCTGTCGAGCTCCAGACGGTGTTCCACTATGTCAGGAATTAGGTCTTTCAGCAATTTTTTGACTGCCGCTTGAGTGTCCTTCTCTGCTTCTGGGAGGCCTCTAATGCAAAAATTGTAACAAGCCCCTTGCTCGCTCGGTTCCACTCTCTCGACACTCCTCTGCAGCTATTGAATCAGATTGCAATGTCTGATGGTTCGGTCATCCAATGCTCTGGGATTAGAACTTCAGCTATGTGCCGTTCTAACCCAGTTGTGATAGCTCAGAACAAACACCAGGCAGGCTGTATGTAAGTTCAAACAGGAATCTATCTTTATTGACAGGAATACAGTCTTATTTATACAATAAAAGAGGAGGTGCAGACCTCCTGCTTATATTACTCTAACAATACAGCTGTAACCTAATTAACATGAGCTAATTAACTAATCCCTTTAGACAGCCTAGATGACTCAGACATGACCTTTAGGCCAGACTGGCCGTCTTGCAGTTCAGAATATCCAATCAACATTATCACAATAGCAGAGTTAATTAAACACAAACAACAATGGGGATCTAATGACTCTTAGATCCCATACTAGAGACTTATTTACAATACACATTTTAGCAGACAACAGACAGACAGGTGCTGGAATTTACATCAGCATCTCCTAACAGTATCTGTCCCAGCATTATGAATCAGCCACTATTTCTAATATGACAAATCCAGGGTCCCCAGAGTCTGTGTGTCCTGGGGGACCAGGACCCGAATCCACAGTAGTACCACCTCAAGGGTCCCCAGGCATATAGCTCACAAAGAGCACCGTTACCCCAAATGTCAGGGCCCACGATCGATCGGCAAGAGGCTAGCATACAGTCCCCTCCAAAAGTCTCTCTCCCGGCTAGGTCTGTCACATTTCTCCCCTTTCGGCAGGAGACTAACACAGGAGGAGACCCCAGACAGGTTGACTCCGAAGTTAGTCAGTAGTTCCAGTCCTCTAATGCCTGTACCCACCCAGTACCCCAAACAAATTGTTCCAAACAGAGTATTACTCACCCAGCCAACCTCTGCCTCTCTCAGAGAACATATCTGCCGCTGGGGAGAGGCCTGGATTGGCCCTTCTCCCTGGAGTCCTTTCTGCCACTGGAGAGAAGACAGGGTGTCTGGGCTCACTCCGTCATGCTGTTGGGGATCTGGGCCGACTGCCCAGCATCCCTGGGGTATACAGGTGGAGACTGAAGTCCCATCCACCTCCATAGGAAATCCATCCTCTGTTAGTTGAGGGCAGAGGCCAGCAGTACTCGGCCCTGTTGCCAGCCCTTCTGCTGGAAACCCCACACCATCTGCTCCGACTAACTGTTGGGGAGGGAGGCCGACTGCCCCACCTCCCTGGAACTCTGTAGTTGTTGCCGGTGCTGGGCAGAGGTTTGTAGCACTCTGCCCTGTTGTCAGCACTTCAGGTTTGGGGACGGCAATCTTTAGATTTTCCACTGCCAATTCTCCGGCATTCTGCTGGACAGGCACATTCCTCCATCCAAGATCATCCAATGCAGAAACAGGTTCATCCAGGTCAGTCAGCATTTGCTGCATCCGCCATAAGACCTCCGCCTCCATAGCTGCGGGGGCAGGTTGGCAAAGCACACTGTTACTCTGCCACATTGTCAACTCTTCAGCCAGGATTTCAGAGTTGTCGACTGGTATTTCCTGATAGTCCCAGGCAAAGGGAGCCCCACCCTGCTGCTGAGCAGAGTCTAACAGCTGTTTGTAGGCGATCTCCAGCTCCCATTCCTGAATGGCCAGAAACTCCAAATCTTCCAGTGCCCAGTGCACTTCTGAGACATTCAGTCACCGCTCTCTGTGCTCCATTATTTCCTCCAAATGCCACTACCGATCACTCCCAAAGTCAGGGTCCCTGGACAGCCTCCAGTATAACAATCCCAGGCCATCATAGTCAAAGCCTTCCGTGGGGCTGTCATCCGCTGTCCTCGGGCACACTTGGGCTGCATACCACAGGAGGGCTCTGTAGCTCTCGTCCAACCGCATTTCTGCCCGGATCAGCCTGCTTAACTCGGCTGTCCACTCCTGGTTCGGCTGTTCCCCCAAAAACAGCATTCGCACTTCATACTGCGACCAGTACCTCACATGGATGGAGGGGAGAACTTTTCCCTGGTGTTGCTGCTCACAGGCTAGCGCTTCCTTCCAGAGTTCACAGCGGATAGAATCAAACCATCCTAGCAGGACCTGCTCTGATACTGGTCCTCTGTGCTGTATCTGCTTCTCTCGCAACCTCCTTCTGAATTCCTCATCCATGGTGGCTGGTATTTCTCCTCTCCTGCTATCCTGCTACCTTGGATCCAGGTGATGGTTTGGATGTGTTCACGGCAAGGAAGCACGATCCCACCATTTCCTCCATGGCTCTCAAGTAAGTCTTTCAGCATGGCTCTCCTGCAGGCTGGTTTGGAGTGTCCCAGTAACTGGAGAGCAAATCCCATGGCTGCCAACCAATGTAACGAGCCCCTTGCTCGCTCGGTTCCACTCTCTCGACACTCCTCTGCAGCTATTGAATCAGATTGCAACGTCTGATGGTTCGGTCATCCAATGCTCCGGGATTAGAACTTCAGCTATGTGCCGTTCTAACCCAGTTGTGATAGCGCAGAACAAACACCAGGCAGGCTGTATGTAAGTTCAAACAGGAATCTATCTTTATTGACAGGAATACAGTCTTATTTATACAATAAAAGAGGAGGTGCAGACCTCCTGCTTATATTACTCTAACAATACAGCTGTAACCTAATTAACATGAGCTAATTAACTAATCCCTTTAGACAGCCTAGATGACTCAGACATGACCTTTAGGCCAGACTGGCCGTCTTGCAGTTCAGAATATCCAATCAACATTATCACAATAGCAGAGTTAATTAAACACAAACAACAATGGGGATCTAATGACTCTTAGATCCCATACTAGAGACTTATTTACAATACACATTTTAGCAGACAACAGACAGACAGGTGCTGGAATTTACATCAGCATCTCCTAACAGCATCTGTCCCAGCATTATAAATCAGCCACTATTTCTAATATGGCAAATCCAGGGTCCCCAGAGTCTGTGTGTCCTGGGGGACCAGGACCCGAATCCACAGTAGTACCACCTCAAGGGTCCCCAGGCATACAGCTCACAAAGAGCACCGTTCCCCCAAATGTCAGGGCCCACGATCGATCGGCAAGAGGCTAGCATACAGTCCCCTCCAAAAGTCTCTCTCCCGGCTAGGTCTGTCACAGTCTCGATCTGTTTTCGAGGTTGTCTATTTTGGCGAAAGCAATTTCCAGTTGGTCTTGCATGTCCTGCATTCTGGATGAGTTTTGGTTAATACGGGAAACAGCCTGATCAGCTTTCTTTTCAATAGTGTCCATCCTGTGTCCCAGTTGTTGCAGATCAGCATGTATGGAGGACGTTATCTGCGCTGCATTCAGGGCCAGGCTTTTGGATAATAAGTGGGAAAAAGCTTCCATCATGGATGGAAAGTCAGTGGGAACAGGGGAGGCTGCCAAAGGTTCAGAAACAGACAGCAGCAGGCCTGTATTAGGGTCCATGGAGGGAGTAGAGGGGTAGCAGGCTTCCATACGGCCCAGGAGAGACTCAGTGGAGGAGGGTGAGGTGATCTGAGGCAGGGGGGAAGTCTGTACCTGGAGAAAGTGAGTGCTGCAGGTCCTGATCTGCAATTGAATCTTCTGTGCCTCCTGTGTTGGGGGAGTCTCGTGGGGCCTCCGCCATTTTAGCATAACTGACGGGATGATCGCCGCGGTCATCTGGTCAGCGAGGCTTCTCCGGGCTTGTGCCGCTTTGCTGGATTCGTTCCCGGGGGTCCCCCCCACTTGGACAACTCGTTTTGGTGTGTAGGGGTCTGTTCTGAGGGCTCTGATGGTGGTTTGTGAGCAGCGGTGGAGCGGAGCTCTAGAAGCCGGTGGCCATCTTAGACGCTGCCTCCTAAGGTAAGATTTATATCCTTTAACATCACATTTTATTGTATTTAATGTTTGCTAATATATTGTATTTCTTTCCTTATTCCCTAATTACCATGATTGTAATATGCTGTGAACGTCCCCTTTGTCCTCATGCATGCTGGATTTTTATGTAATAATTTTTTTGTCCTTCATACATATTTGCCTTCACTTACCTCCCCAGCATGGTCTCCTGCCCTATATTCACCTCATGTAGTCACTTAACAATGTATTTTATCAGCTCCATAGTAGTGCTTTACCCCAAACACCCCTAAAATGTTTTGAAATGTGATTCCCCAAAGCATGTAGTGCAAGGGCTTGCCTGTATACTTTCAAATGGTACTGTTTCAAGTTTTTGTATACTATTATTATCTTGATAGGTAATAACAGAATGTAAAAATGTTCTAAAATGGGTACAATGTGTATTTCTATCTTTGTATTATGACACTTCTTACCTGTCCAGTAGGCTGTCAATAGTGTAACTAAGGAGGGGCTGGCCAAAGTAATACCCATTATTTAGGTGTTCATCTCTCAATGAAGTGGAGAGGGTTACCTGTCCAAGAGTCCCCCCCTATAATGTTACAAATGGCCCATGAGAGGGGGGGTGAATCTGATAGGTGTACCTTATACTTTGGTCTTTAACCACTTGCCGACCGGGCCATAGTCGAAAGATGGCTGCAGCGCGGTCGGCTAGTTCTGGGTGGACGTCCGTGGGACTGCCTCCCAGAATACTGCTCTCGCGCGCCCCCTGGGGCGCGCACCCGAGAACTTCCGTGACCACCGGGTCCAGAGGACCCGGCGCATCACGGATCACGGTAAACGGCCGCTAATCGCGGCCGTTTACCATGTGATCGCTCCGTCAAATGACGGAGCGATCACATGTCAACAGACCGGCGTCATGTCATGACGCCGGTTCCTCCCTCCCCTCTCTGTACCAATCGGTACAGTGCGAGGGGAGAGGGGGAGGGATCGGATGGCAGCACCGCTGTGGGCTGCATGTGTAGTGCCCACAGCGGTGCTCAGTGACAATTGTAGTCACATCCATCCATCCCTCCATGCTCAGCCATCCCTGCAATACTCTGCGTAATACCCCGCAATACTCTGCATAAATACCCCGCAATACTCTGCATAAATACCCCGCAATACTCTGCAAAAATACCCCGCAATACTCTGCGTAATACCCCGCAATACTCTGCGTAATACCCCGCAATACTCTGCGTAATACCCCGCAATACTCTGCATAAATACCCCGCACTACTCTGAGTAATACCCCGCACTACTCTGCGTAATACCCCGCAATACTCTGCGTAATACCCCGCACTACTCTGCGTAATACCCCGCAATACTCTGCATAAATACCCCGCAATACTCTGCATTATACCCCGCAATACTCTGCGTAATACCCCGCAATACTCTGCATAAATACCCCGCAATACTCTGCGTAATACCCCGCAATACTCTGCGTAATACCCCGCAATACTCTGCGTAATACCCCGCAATACTCTGCATAAATACCCCGCACTACTCTGCGTAATACCCCGCACTACTCTGCGTAATACCCCGCAATACTCTGCGTAATACCCCGCACTACTCTGCGTAATACCCCGCAATACTCTGCATAAATACCCCGCAATACTCTGCATTATACCCCGCAATACTCTGCGTAATACCCCGCAATACTCTGCATAAATACCCCGCAATACTCTGCGTAATACCCCGCAATACTCTGCGTAATACCCCGCAATACTCTGCATAAATACCCCGCAATACTCTGCATAAATACCCCGCAATACTCTGCATAAATACCCCGCAATACTCTGCATTATACCCCGCAATACTCTGCATTATACCCCGCAATACTCTGCATTATACCCCGCAATACTCTGCATAAATACCCCGCAATACTCTGCATAAATACCCCGCAATACTCTGCATAATACCCCGCAATACTCTGCATAATACCCCGCACTACTCTGAGTAATACCCCGCACTACTCTGCGTAATACCCCGCAATACTCTGCGTAATACCCCGCACTACTCTGCGTAATACCCCGCAATACTCTGCATAAATACCCCGCAATACTCTGCATTATACCCCGCAATACTCTGCGTAATACCCCGCAATACTCTGCATAAATACCCCGCAATACTCTGCGTAATACCCCGCAATACTCTGCGTAATACCCCGCAATACTCTGCGTAATACCCCGCAATACTCTGCATAAATACCCCGCACTACTCTGCGTAATACCCCGCACTACTCTGCGTAATACCCCGCAATACTCTGCGTAATACCCCGCACTACTCTGCGTAATACCCCGCAATACTCTGCATAAATACCCCGTGTCACGGAACGTCCCACACTCCGTTTGAGTGCTTCCATCATATACCACTAACTCCCAGTCTGTATACAGATATCCCAACCTCTGCGAGCACAAACAAGGCGACACTTGCTTGTTGCTACCAAGAACTGTTTATTTAGAACCAGAATTACAAGACTTTATATGCCGTTGGAACCTCCTCTAACATTACAACTGTAACTTAATTAACATGAGCTAATTATCTAATCCTCTATACAGCCTAGGTGACTGACACATGACCTTTCGCCCAGACTTGTGGTCACCGGGCTTCACACAGTTATATCAACATAATAGCAGTCGTCCCGTCTCCTACATTGTATAGAGGACAATGTCACTAGCTCATTCAATTAACATAAACACAGGTTGCGTTCAGAATCAACAAAACCAATAATAGTCTTTACATACATCCTGGGAGATATTGTGGACAAATATTACTGTCCCATTTTAAGTAGTCCAAGATATATTTTCTCACTCACCCTGTGCCAGGATGGCACAGGGTGCCTTAGACATAAGATGTATTCTGAGTTCCACAGGCCCCCCCGTCACATCTTTCCCCTTTCGGCAGGAGACTAACACAGGAGGAGACCCCAGACGGGTTGACTCCGAAGTTAGTAAGTAGCTCCAGTCCTCTAATGCCTGTACCCACACAGTACCCCAAACAAATCATTCCAAACAGTGCATTACTCACCCAGCCATCCTCTGCCTCTCTCAGAGAACATATCTGCCGCTGGGGAGAGGCCCGGACTGACCCTTCTCCCTGGAATCCTTTCTGCCGCTGGAGAGAAGACAGGGGGACTGGGCTCACTCCATCCTGCTGTTGGGGATCTGGGCCGACTGCCCAGCATCCCTGGGGTATACAGGTGGGGACTGAAGCCCCATCAACTGACACCAGATCAAGCTGCAGTTGTGAGGTGATGACTGCATTCTCTCCTTGGACCTCCACAATTGCTGCAGGTGTGGGGCAGAGGTCTTGGACCCTCTGTCCGGTTGCCAGCACTTCTGCTGGGGGTTTGCCAGGTGGTTCCTCCTCTACAGAAACGTCTATTAAATCCCCAGTCTCTGGAATTGGTAAAAGTGTGGGACAGAGGTCTTGGACCCTCTGTTCAGTTACCAGATCTTCAGCTGGAGAAGTTTGTTTTAACTCCGTAGATGCTGCTGGCAGAAAATCACATGTCCCTGTCAGTGTTGTGGGAGAAAGGCTGACTACCTCTTCTCTCAGGAAGGCTGAAGCCACTGTTGGTGCTGGGCAGAACACAGTGAACTTTGGCCCTGATAGCAGCTCTTCTGCTGGAGGCTCATCAGGTTGTTCTTCCTCAGCAGAAAAGTCTATTAAATCCTCTACCTCTATAACTGGTGTCTGTGGATAGAGGTTCACCATCTCCTGTCCGTGGAACTCAGAAGATGCCATCAGTGCTGAGCAGAGCGCAATGAAGTTTGGCCCTAATCCCAACTCTTCTGCTGGGGGCTCACCCGATGGTTCTTCCTCAGCAGAAAAGTCTATCAAATCCCCTGTCTCTGCAACTGGTGTCTGGGGATGGAGGTTCACCATCTCCTGTCCATGGAACCCAGAAGATGTTATCAGTGCTGGGCAGAGGTTAGCAGAGCTCTGCCCTGTTGTCAGCACTTCAGTTTTGGGGATGGCAATCTCCAGATTTTCCACTGCAGATTCTCTGGCATGCTGCTGGACAGGCACATTCCTCCATCCAAGATCATCCCATGCAGAAACAGGATCATCAAGGTCAGTCAGCACTTGCTGCATCCGCCATAAGACCTCCGCCTCCATAGCTGTGGGGGCAGGTTGGCAAAGCACACTATCGCTCTGCCACATTGCCGACTCTTCAGCCAGGATTTCAGGGTTGTCAGCTGGTATTTCCTGATAGTCCCAGGCAAAGGGAGCCCAGCCCTGGCACTGAGCAATGTCTAGCAGCCGTCTGTAGGCGATCTCTAGCTCCCATTCCTGAACGGCCAGAAACTCCAAATCTTCCTGTGCCCAGTGCACTTCCGAAATGTTCAGTAGCCCTTCTCTGAAATCCATGATTTCATCCACCCGCCGCTCCAAATCACTCCCAAAGTTAGGGTCCCCTGTCAGCTTCACAAACAACAGTCCCAAGCTGCCGTAGCTTAAGCCTTCCGTTGGGCTGTCATCCGCTATCCAGGGACATGCTTGAGATACATGCCACCGGAGGGCTCTGTAGCTCTCATCCAGCTTCATCTCTGCCCAGACCAGCCTGCTTAATTCAGCTGTCTGCTTCTTGTGTGGTTTTTCTCCCAAAAACCGCACCCGCAGTCCGTACTGCGACCAGTACCTTTCCTCGATGGAGGGGAGAACTTTTCCCTGGTGTCGCTGCTCACGGGCTAGCGCTTCCTTCCAGAGTTTGCAGCGAATCGAATCACACCATCCCAGCAGGACCTGCTCCGATACTGGTCCTCTGTGCTGTATCTGCATCTCTCGCAACCTCCTTCTGAATTCCTCATCCATGGCGGCTGGTATCTGTACCTCTCCTCTCCTGCTATCTGGACCTTGGATCCAGATGGAAGTTTGGATGTCCCAGACTTCAGGAAGCTTTCCCGCTGCTTGCCACCAATGTCACGGAACGTCCCACACTCCGTTTGAGTGCTTCCGTCATATACCACTAACTCCCAGTCTGTATACAGATATCCCAACCTCTGCGAGCACAAACAAGGCGACACTTGCTTGTTGCTACCAAGAACTGTTTATTTAGAACCAGAATTACAAGACTTTATATGCCGTTGGAACCTCCTCTAACATTACAACTGTAACTTAATTAACATGAGCTAATTATCTAATCCTCTATACAGCCTAGGTGACTGACACATGACCTTTCGCCCAGACTTGTGGTCACCGGGCTTCACACAGTTATATCAACATAATAGCAGTCGTCCCGTCTCCTACATTGTATAGAGGACAATGTCACTAGCTCATTCAATTAACATAAACACAGGTTGCGTTCAGAATCAACAAAACCAATAATAGTCTTTACATACATCCTGGGAGATATTGTGGACAAATATTACTGTCCCATTTTAAGTAGTCCAAGATATATTTTCTCACTCACCCTGTGCCAGGATGGCACAGGGTGCCTTAGACATAAGATGTATTCTGAGTTCCACAGGCCCCCCCGTCACACCCCGCAATACTCTGCATTATACCCCGCAATACTCTGCGTAATACCCCGCAATACTCTGCATAAATACCCCGCAATACTCTGCGTAATACCCCGCAATACTCTGCGTAATACCCCGCAATACTCTGCATAAATACCCCGCAATACTCTGCATAAATACCCCGCAATACTCTGCATAAATACCCCGCAATACTCTGCATAAATACCCCGCAATACTCTGCATTATACCCCGCAATACTCTGCATTATACCCCGCAATACTCTGCATTATACCCCGCAATACTCTGCATAAATACCCCGCAATACTCTGCATAAATACCCCGTAATACTCTGCATAATACCCCGCAATACTCTGCATAATACCCCGCAATACTCTGCATAATACCCCGCAATACTCTGCATAATACCCCGCAATACTCTGCAATATACCCCACAATACTCTGCAATATGCCCAGCAATACTCTGCAATATACCCAGCAATATACCCTGCACTACTCCGCAATACTCTGCAATACCCCGCAATTTTTAACCAGTTCCCGCCCACAGTCATATGACGTCCTTGACTTTGTGCGGGGATATCTGAATGATGGGTGCAGCTACAGGCATCATTCAGATATCAGCTTTTTCAGCCGGCGATTCCCTACACCATAAGAATGATCATAGTGGCTGTTACACTGCTTGATCGTTCATACGGGAGGCGAGAGGGGACGCCCCCCCCCTTCCCGCCACCCTCCGGTGCTTCTACCGACTCACCGCTACGATCGAAGCCAAGATCGTTTTTTTTTTTTTTATTTCAGGCTTCCCAGCCTAGAGGTGAGATGTGGGGTCTTATTGACCCCACATCTCACTGTAAAGAGATCCTGTCATGCCATATTCCTATTACAAGGATGTTTACATTCCTTGTAATAGAAATAAAAGTGATCAAAAATTTTTTTTGGGGGGAAAAAGTGTCAAAAACTAAAATAAATAAAGTAAAATAAACAATAAAAAAAAAAAAAAAATGTTTAAAGCGCCCACATTCGTGTGCTCGCATGCAGAAGCGAACACATACGTAAGTCCCGCCCACATATGAAAACGGTGTTCAAACCACACATGTGAGGTATCACTGCGAACGTTGGAGTGAGAGCAATAATTTTGGCCCTAGAAATCCTCTGTAACTCAAAACATGTAACCAGTAAAAAATTTTAAAGCGTCACCTATGGAGATTTTTAAGTAGCGACGTTTGGCACCATTCCACAAGAGTGTGCAATTTTGAAGGGTGACATGTTAGGTATCTATTTACTCGGCGTAACTTCATCTTTCACATTATGCAAAAACATTGGGCTAACTTTACTGTTTTATTTTTTTTTAAAGCACAAAACTGTTTTTTTTCCAAAAAAAAAGCGTTCGAAAAATTGCTGCGCAAATACCGTGCGAGATAAAAAGTTGCAACAACCGCCATTGTATTCTCTAGGGTCTTTGCTAAAAAATATATATATAATGTTTTGGGGTTCTATGTAATTTTCTAGCAAATAAATTATTATTTTTACATGTAGGAGAGAAATATAAGAATTGGCCTGGGTGCTCCAGAACGCCTGGAGGTGCTCCGTGCATGTTGGGCCTCTGTATGTGGCCACGCTGTGTAAAAGTCTCACACATGTGGTATCGCCATACTCAGGAGTAATAGCAGAATGTGTTTTGGGGTGTAATTTGTGGTATGCATATGCTGTGTGTGAGAAATAACCTTCTAATATGACAATTTTGTGAAAAAAAAAAAAGAAAAAAAAAAAATCTTTTGCAAAGAATTGTGGGAAAAAATGACAATTTCAAAAAAACTCACCATGCATCTTTCTAAATACCTTGGAATGTCTTCTTTCCAAATAGGGGTCATTTGGGGGGTATTTGTACTTTTCTGGCATGTTAGGGTCTCAAGAAATTAGATAGGCCGTCAGTACTTCAGGTGTGATCAATTTTCAGATATTGGCACCATAGCATTTGGACTCTCTAACATTCACAAAGACCAAATAATATACACCAAGTTGTACTTATTTTTACCAAAGATATGTAGCAGTATAAATTTTGGCCAAAATTTACAAAGAAAAATTACTAATTTGCTAAATTTTATAACAGAAACAAAGAAAAATTCATTTTTTTACCAAATTTTCAGTCTTTTTTCTTTTATAGCGCAAAAAATAAAAAACCCAATGGTGATTAAATACCACCAAAAGAAAGCTCTATTTGTGTGAAAAAAAGGACAAAAAATTAATATGGGTACAGTGTTGTATGACTGAGTAATTGTCATTCAAAGTGTGAGAGCACCGAAAGCTGAAAATTGGTCTGGTTAGGAAGGGGGTTTAAGTGCCCAGTGGTCAAGTGGTTAAAACTTCCCATAAATAAATGGTATCTTGATGTTGCCCAAGAATGTTTGTGTCTAATCTGCTTTCCATGTTTATGTGCAAAAATACTTTTTTTTTTGGTTTTACTCCACAGTTTCCTTCCACGCCACAGGAATGGCAGACTGTTGCCTCCCACTTTG
This sequence comes from Aquarana catesbeiana, assembly GCF_042186555.1. NCBI lineage: Eukaryota > Metazoa > Chordata > Amphibia > Anura > Ranidae > Aquarana > Aquarana catesbeiana. Next base: position 162,758,903 of record NC_133329.1, read on the forward strand.
TCCAGCGGTGGGACTTTCCTAACTGCGAAGGGGCAATTGATGGGAAACACATCCACATCGTCCCACCACCCAACTCGGGGTCGTACTATTATAATTATAAGGCGTTCAATAGTATTGTGATGTTGGCGGTGGTGTCGGCTATGTCACGGAACGTCCCACTCTCCGCTTGAGTGCTTCCGTCATATACCACTTCCTCCCAGTCTGTATACAGATATCAGATATTCCAACCTCTCTGAGCACAAAACAAGGCGACACTTGCTTGTTGCTACCATGAACTCACTTTTTTTAGAATCAAAATTACAAGACTTTATATGCCGTTGGAACCTCCTGTAACAATACAACTGTAACCTAATTAACCTAATTAACATGAGTTAATTAACTAATCCTTTATACAGCCTAGGTGATTGAGACATGACCTTTTGCCCAGACTGAGTTAATTACCACAGGACACCTTCTCACAATAGCAGCAGCTCCAATAGGAGTCGTCCCGTCTCCTACATTGTATAGAGAACAATGTGATCAGCTCATTCAATTAACATGAAACACAGGTAGTTGGAGTGGATGACACCAGCATCTCCTCACAGGATGTGTCCCAACAGTATAATTCAGTCTTATCATTCTAATATGGCATATAAAGGGTTCCCAGAGTCTGTGTGTTTTGGGGGGACATGGAGCTGAATCCAAAGTAACACCAACCCCAGGGTCCCCAGGCATACTGCTCACAGAGAGCACCATTCCCCCCAAATGCTAGGGCCCATAATCAAAAGGCAACAGGCTTGCATGCAGTCCTCTCCAACAGCCTCTGTCCCGGCTAGGTCTGTCACAGGCTACTTATGAATTTCTGTATGTGGACGTTGGGAAGAATGGCCGGATGTCCGATGGTGGAGTCATCGCCCAGACGGAGTTTTACAGGCATCTCCAGAATGGCAGCTTGGACTTGCCACCTCCAGAAGACAAAGTGGAAGGACTCACATTCATCTTCATTGCAGATGAAGCTTTTGCGCTGGGGGACCATCTTATGCGGCCATTGCCGATGAGGACCCTCACCCTGGACCAGAGGGTTTTTAATTAAAGCCTGGCCAGAGCCAGAAGAGTGGTGGAGAACACGTTTGGAATCATGGCCAGCCAGTTCCGCCTATTTCTTACACCCATACATATGGCGGAGTACAAACTGAATCACATTATCCTGGCATGCTGTGTTCTACACAACTTTTTACGGCAACATTCTGCCAACTATGCTGGCTCAGTTGGGCCTGAGGCCGGAATTCAAAATTAACCAACCCTGACGGCGCTTGAAAGTGGTCGTCCTGGCTTACCCCTCCTGAATGCCCATGATGTCCGGCTAAGATACCTTGAATTCTTTGCGGGTAGGGGGGCTATCAATATGCCAGACAATGTGTAAAACCTTTTTCAAATAAAAAAAAAATAAGCAAATCTTTGGTGATATTTACTGCTTGTGTTTGTTTTAGCTGACCCTGACAGAAATGTGGTGAGTCCTGAAAATGGCGTGATTGTGTAACCTTACAAAGCACTGTTGGGTGTTATTTACTAAAGGCAAAGACACTTTGCACTACAAGTGCACTTGAAACTTTGTAGTGCAAAGTGGATTTGCCCTTAGGAAATAACACCCATTGTCACAGAAAACAGCAATTAGAGCACCACAAAAGTGTTGTAGCGTTGAGACAATAATCCCCACATTCTTGATTAACAATCTTTTTAATACCTGCACAATCACATGTGCATTTAGAAAAGGTTTTTAAAACAAACCAACATGTTTGTTGTATAACAATTTTTGGGGTCACATTAGAAAAAGTAAAAATGTCCATTTAAGATAAAACAGGCATGTTTAAAACCAACAAGAAAGACACAAATCTTGAACTTACAAAGTTCACATTTGGTAGAACTTGAAGGCAATATCAGACATGAGTATTTAGAAACTGTGTTTGATATTGCGTTCAGATGGGGTGAAGTAACCCCCGGAAAGGCCAAATTTGGAAGATGCACACAAATATCCGAATGTCAACATGTGCGACCTGCCATCACGGGGGATCAAGGGATGTGTTTTGGGGGTGCAACCCCTTCCTCTCAGCTACTTTATTATTGAGGAAGGGGTTGCACCCCCAAAACGTGTCTCCCGTGATGGCAGATAGCACATGTTGACACACTGTGTGCCTCTTCAAAATTTGGCTTTTCTCCAATTTGACAAAAAATGTTACAAAATTGTAGCACACAAAAAACAAAGGGATTTGGAGGGGTTTTAAACTCTTCCCAAAACATCAATGATGTTCTTATTTTTTCGAAGAACATCATTGATGTTTTTCTTGATGTTTTCCAAGTCCCTATTATACCCCATGATCTTCCCGATCAGGATCTGTGCACTTTCTGAGGTGAAAGGATCTGGATCCACAACATCACGATCACCTAAAAAGATAGGAACCAAAAAAAAACATGTATTATAAATATGCCGGCATCCATCTCTTACCTGAGCCTGTGGTCACAGACACTCACCTGTTGTGGTGCCAATTTCCACCACGTCTTCCTCCTCCTGCTCTGCTTGTCTTGGGTGGATTTCCCCTTCTTCCAGAGGTGGGGGTCTTTGGTCTCCTCGGATGAGGGGTGTCTTCCGAGTCTTTTCTCCCCTATGTAAAAAAAAAAATGGTATACTTAGCACACAGATATTTGATGGCAGAACTATAAATATGAAACAATGTTTGGAAATGGGGTACAATTTTTTTGTGGCCAGAGTTCCAAGATGTAGCATTTTTCTTGTCCTTTGTCGAGCTTGAATACTTTACCTGTCTTTTACAAGCTTCACAGATGGAGACACCCCTATAGTATACACTGGAGCACCTGTGTGGGCCCCCTAATAAAAAGGGTGTTCTTGTGTCCTACACTAGTGCTCCAGCGTCCAGATGTGAAAACTGCTGATGAGTGTCCTCTCCTTACACAGAATCTAGTTTGCATTTCATTCTAGTTACAAACCCATCTACCCAACCAAATTAGTTTCAGACAAGTAGGCCCTAAAAAATGTGGCCAAATGCATATGGACAAAACCATGGTGTTTTCTAGGCCGAACGAACAATGTTTGATACGAACCAATAATGTGCCCATGAACATGAAAGTTCACATTTAGAAATGGATAATAGTTAAGAAAAGCACATGGAGCAGCACGAACGTAATAAACATAAAAAGAATAGGAACACAGCACAACTACTTACTTTTTTGCAGCACTCTTCAGATCTTTCTGTACTGCTCGTGCTCCCTTAATTTGAGGTCCGACCACCGCTTTCTGAGCTGATCTTTCGATCGTCGTACCCTGAAATTCCGGTGCAGACTCTTGACCACTTTCACCATGATCTTGGCCTTTCTGACATTGGGGTTGGGGTAAGATCCATACTTCCCGTCATAGTCGGCCCTCTTCATTATGTCGACCATCTCCAACATCTCCCCAAAGGACTTATTTGATGCCTTAAATCTTCTCCTTCTGGATCTGGACATTTCAGGCTCCGGGCTTTCCTCCTCCTCATTGGTGTAATTATCTGACACCTGCTGTGTCTCCGCCATGTGCTCTTCCCCGACTGCGATGAACGAGAGGGGCAGGGAATAGACTAGAAAGAACGTCAGGGCGGAGTTTCACGCATGTGCAGTGTCTATAAAGCGTAACACGCATACGTAGTACGTACGATCTGTGAGCGGAGGAAGGAATAACGGAGGCGAAAGCGAAGGTAAGATTTAACATTGGGCCTATACTGCTTCTAGATTGAGACATGTATTTGCACAAGTTTAGTAGACTTTAGGCTGACATTAGGGTTTGCCTTGTGTTGTGTCTTGCAGTGAAAATGGATATCTTGAAAGATAAGGACTTTATGCCAATCTTCATTGATATGTTCAGGGAGCTGCCCTGTCTGTGGCAGATAAACCACCCTGAATTTAAGAACCGGACAAAGAGGAAGGCAGCGCTGGATAGTTTGTTGGAATTTGTGAAGACGGTGATCCCCACGGCAGACATGACCTATTTGAAGGTTCTAATTGGTGGCCTGAGGAGCACTTATCTAAGGGAGCACAAGAGAGTCCAGGATTCCCAGAGATCAGGAGCAGCAGACGACATCTATGTCCCCAGGCTGTGGTACTATGACAGGCTGCATTTTCTGGCAGGTCAGACTGAACCCAGGTCAGCACTCTCCACTCTTCCTTCCATGCTTCCTTCCCCCCCAGCTGAGGCTTCTGACGCCCAACCTGGGCCTTCCAGGCAGCAACATGTGGAGGAGCCCAGTTTGAGACAGGTATAGCATTCTTCTAAATATTGCTGATTGTCCAATCAATGATGTTAACAAGATGTTAGTTAGGGGTACTAATTTATGATTGTGATTGATGAAGCAAAAACTAAAACCATGTCCCTTTTTCATATACAGGGAAGTCTCAGCCAGGAGGTGGCCGGGCCAAGCAGGCTGCCAGATATCCAGGTCCCTCCCCTACACCTTCAAAGACAAAGTGCCAGGAAGAGGAGTAACCTAGGGGAGGCTGCCATAGGCCTCTTTTGGAAGGCTACAGAGGCCCTGAGAACCCCCCACACTGTGGAGGAGGACTTTGCTGGCATAACTGCCTGCAAAATGATGCAGATGGAGGAGGGCCAAGGACTCCTGTGTGAGTTCCTAATTTTGGAAGCTCTCAATAAGGGGTTGAGGGGCCAAATAACATGTGCTACCCACATTTGTGACCTCACACATAGTCCTCCTCCTCCTCCTCCAGGTCCTACTCCTACTCCTACTCCTCCTCCTCCTCCTCCTCTTCCAGGTCCTACTCCTCCTCCTGCCACATCTCCAACACCAGAGCCACAGCGTGGAAGGAAGCGTCTAAGGAACACCAGAGAATGATGGCCCTGGGTTCAGTCTGGTCTGGCCAAATATGCAGCCTCTTGTAGTACCACAGCCTGGGAACATAGATGTTATCTGCTGCTTTCATGATCTCTGGGACTTCTGGACCAGACTGCACTCCCTTATATATGGATTCCTCAGGCCACCAATTTTGCTGGAAAAGAATTGATGTGTGCCCTGGGGGCCAAAGGCTTCGCCAGTTTCAGCTGTTTCTTCAGCGTTGCCTCCCTCTTTGTTTGGTTCTGAGCCCTTAATAAAGGAATTTTTGTTTCAATTATACTCGCCTATGTGTGTTTTCCTTCAAAAAGGATAGTTTGTTTGTGAGGAGGCAGGTACATTTCAAAAATACAATCTGAAATTAACCAGAGACACCAAACAATCTCCTTGAGATTAAATAATACAAGATATCAATGGTGTTGTGGTAACTTGACACACAAAACACACACAAAAATATTCTGGCGTAAAAACCAAAAAAAAGAAAAAAAAATAGCATTGAAAAAAATACAAACCCCCCCAAAAAAAATTAAACAGCCTTGAAAAAAATTTAAAAAAATTAAAAACAACCAAAAACAATGTGTTCAGATGTGACAAATCAAAATATATTGAGGGAATCCCGATAAAAAATAAAGAAAGAAGTTTGTGTGAATATGAGCAGCAAAACTACTTCATTCTTCTCACATTATAAAGATGAACAGAGTGCGCTGTATTAAACTATTTAAAACATTGCAGCGTGACGAAAGTGCTGTATCTATTTCGAATGCTAATTTTACCAGACCGAGCTGTTCCGTCTCGGAATTTCTTCTGAGCATGCGTGGCACTTTGTGCGTCGGAACTGGCCACACACGGTCGGAATTGACGCGATCGGATTTTGTTGTCGGAAAATTTTACAGCCTGCTCTCAAACTTTGTGTGTCGGAAAATCCGATGGGAAATGTCCGATGGACCCCACACACGGTCGGAATGTCAACAGGCTCCGATCGCACATAAGTATGAAAAAGCATATGGCACACTCCCCTTTCTCTCATATGACAGCTTTAGCATTTGGTACTTGTTGATTAGTCTACAGCTGTTGCATGGGAACAGAAAGACACTCATGTAAGCTTGGACAAGAGTGATTTGGAGCTTACCAGAGAATCCTTTCTTTGCTGCTTACAAGTTAAATATAGAGGCAGGAGAGCAAAAGGAACGTAAGTATGTGATGCAGGGGAGAGTTGTGAGAAGAAAAAAACTTTTTACTGTTCTGCATGGGAAAAGTAGACAAATTTTAACCCATTCATGCCACTGAGGTATACTATAAATCAGCAGCAGCAGGGGACTGTCGGCTGTCAAGCAGAAGTGAATGAGCGGATGTACAGCGCTCGATCACTTCCACACACCCAGGCAACAGTTAAAGTGGGTGCTGTTGGGTAGTAGGGATGGGTGAACGGTTCGGCCCGAGCATAAGTTTGGGCCAAACTTTTGTTGTCCGATCGTTCGGCGAACAGCCGAACAAACGGGTCATTTGACCATTTGTTCAGCCCCCCAAACCTACTACAATGCATTGAACATGTGCATTTCAAGCCCTAATTGGCTGAAGCAGTGAAAGCTTCAGCCAATCAGGGCACAGAGCACTGCCAGAGTCATGATTGGACACTGTCATCATGACTTTATCCAATCATGGCTCATTCCCACCACACAGTATAAAAGTATTCTTTCAATGGCAGCCATTTTCAGTGTGATTTTGGCATGGAGAGAGATAGAACAGGGCTCTGTTCAGTGCTATCAGTGTGATATACTGTGCTATTTTTCTTCAATTGTCAGTGTAGAATATTAGTTTAGTGTCAGTCTAGGGATAGTATAAGTATAGTGAGGAGGACCATCATTCAGCTTTTCATAGTGTGCAGCTACAGTAGGGACAGCTCAGATAGTTTCACTGTAGGGTAGCGAGACCGTGTCATTCATGCATACATTAATGTGGAGTAGGGACAGCTCATATAGTTTCAGTGTAGTGTAGTGAGACCGTATCAGTAATCTTGACATTAGTGTATAGCTAAAGTAGGGACAGTTCAGATAGCATCAGTGTAGTGATGGTTGAACACCATCTATTTGATTGCGTTACTGCCATTTATTTCTGTATGTGTTACTGCCAGTTTAATGCCATTTACTTCTCTGTGCGTTACTGACAGTTTAATGCTACATAGTTTTGCGTGCGTTACTGCCAGTTTAATGCCATATGGTTTTGTGTGTTACTGCCAGTTTAACGCCATTTACTTCTGCGTGTGTTACTGGCAGTTTAACGCCAAATTGTTTTGCGTGCATTACTGCCAGTTTAAGACCATATAGTTCTTTGTGCGTTACTGCCAGTTTAACGCTATATAGTTTTGCATGCGTTACTGCCAGTTTAATGCCATATAGTTTTGTGTATTACTGCCAGTTTAACACCGTATCGTTTTGTGTGCATTATTGCCAGTTTAACGCCATATAGTTTTGTGTGCATTACTGCCAGTTTAGTTTTGTGCGTTACTGCCAGTTTAATGACATTTACTTCTGTGTTTCGCTACTGCTAGTTTAACGCCATATAGTTTTGCATGTGTTACTGCCAGTTTAACGCCATATAGTTCTGTGTGTGTTACTGCCATTTTAATGCCATATCGTTTTGTGTGCATTACTGCCAGTTTAACGCCATATAGTTCTGTGTGTGTTCATTCCAGTTTAATGCCATATCGTTTTGTGTGCGTTACTGCCAGTTTAACGCCCTATAGTTCTGTGCATCACTGTACGTTTGGTGCATTATATTGCAGTATATTATAGTGTATCCATGGAGTGTGTCTGTGTAGTGTGAGTACTCAAATTAAAGTGCACCAAACACCTCTTAACATTGATTAAAGTGCATCTACGTACAGATTTCAACTTTTTCTTTACATTTGCTTATAAGCACCACCCCCCCCAATAATGTCTGGGAGGACAACAAGGAGAGGAAGACGTTCCCTTGGCACTGTAAGGGGGCCAGCAACAAATGTGTCCACAGGCAAAGGTGGATGTGGTGGTCAGTCCTCAGGCAGGACATAATTTCCTCTGTTTAGTGAGTTTGCCCGTGCTATCCAGCCACAGCATGCAGAGGAGGTGGTGGAATGGCTTACTAATCCTTCCTCATCCTCCTCATCCTCTGTCATGCAAGCAGAGACAAGCATGAAGTCCCCTGCAGTTGCCAGAGTGGATAAACCTTCCTCTTTGTCCACATCTATTCCTGCCATAGCTCCAACATCAGCCATTGAGGAGTCAGCTGAGTTATTTGACTACAGCATCAGCAACTAGCTCCTTGATGATGCCCAGCCATTACTGGATTCAGATGTTGGTTCTGAAGTTGAGGATGACAGGAACATGAGCCTAGAAAGAGGGAGGAACACTGGTAGACAAATTGGCATTCATGTTCCCCAAGCTGCAGCGTATTGCTAAGTTGTCTCCAGTGCTAATTATGAAGATGGAGGAGATGGAGATGATGATGATGATGATGATGAGGTCACTGATGTGACTTGGGTGTCAGATAGACAGGCTACAATTCTCACCAGACACTTTTGCAGTACACACCACACCACAGTGTAAACTAACACCAGAGAAAGCATGGCATTTCGTTTTTCCTATGCATGGGGCTGTGCTGAAAATAGCATCTACCCCCAAATCCCTTTAAGATACATAGTGTTTTGCTACCTGTAGCGAATCCAACCTTATCCAAAATCCTCTTCATTGGCTGTTCTAAACCAGGTAGCCCTAGTTACAAGGCCAGGAAGTGCATTATTTGGTTAATTTGGTACTACAATTCTGTATTATTTCTCCAGGTCCACAAACCACAAACAGGCTTGGGCTGCCTCAAACCTATGTCTGACTTAATCCTAAATCTTACACCTAGCCCTGAAAAAAAGTATATATATATATATATATATATATATATATATATATATAAATTGTAACAAATTTAACTTTTTTATGATTTGTTACTGAGCACTTTACAGGTTCTTTGTTTTCCAATAACTTCTCTTTTATAAGCATTTAATGAGGTTTAATATTTATTATAGCTTACAAAGTTTTACAATTAATCGTATCCTTCAGTTGTCTTTAATTTGATGTTTTGTTAACTGTTAACAAGAATTTTAAGCTAGGATAATAATAATACAGAAAGCTGTAGGTTCTTTATTTTGTTCATAGACCTTCATTTATTTTGCATTTGTATGAGTGGTGCATTGTACTTGTGATTATTGAAATCTAAGGTTGTGTAGGGAACTGTTGATGGAGAAAACGCATTGTATCATTGCTATGAATCATTTCTAGTTGCTTATGACTAGAAATATAACATACAACCACTAAGAGGGTACATTGATTTCTTAATTTTTCTGGTCAGTTCTATATTGGTGTAGCTTCCTGCAAGTGTTGTTTGAATAATCATTATTCCTTAATAAAATTAGAATCAGGCAGTCTAATTGATGCTTTTGTTTCAGGTGCCCTTGAAGGAAGGATTTTTATAGGATATTTATAAAATATATATTATGGATTTTATGACAGGTTGATGAATGCTTCATAACTATTTTGAGCCAATCAGATGATAGCTTTCATTTATAAACTGTTAAAGAAAGCTGTTACTTTTTCTGACATTCAATTCCTTAATAAAATTAGAATCAGGCAGTCTAATTGATGCTTTAGTTTCAGGTGCCCTTGAAGGAAGGATTTTTATAGGATATTTAAAAAATATATATTATGGATTTTATGACAGGTTGATGAATGCTTCATAACTATTTTGAGCCAATCAGATGATAGCTTTCATTTATAAACTGTTAAAGAAAGTTGTTACTTTTTCTGACATTTAATTCAGTCAAACTGGAAAATCTTCATGGCAATGTTTCACATTTTTAATGACTTCTTATGGTCATGTAGGGTAATTTTTAACCCCTACACAACCAGACTGTCTTAGCGAGATTACATAGTGTGTATTACTTTGCCTATCTTTGATTCTAGAATATCAGCACAGCTTCTGAACATTTATAAGGTTTTACTGATACTATTTATAGAGCATTTTACTTATCAAAAACAGCATTAAAATGTACTGTATTTAATGCCAATTTTTTTTTCTTAATTTTGAATAATGTGGAAAGGGTTGAAAACCCCAGTGTTTTTCCATCAGCTTCCCACTGATGAGATTTGCCTTCTCATCCTGTTTGATAGGTTTAACATAAATTAAAAGTAAATATCTCTAAAATAAGGAACCACTCTCTTAGACGGTTATCACTGAATAAGGGTCCCCATTGGAAGATTTTCAATCCTGGGGTATGTGAAACTCCTTAGAGGGTGCATAATAATACAAACCTGACAGACGTTCTAATCCCTCACCACTCTATCCAAAATTAAAAAATGTTTAGCTTTACATACAGTTTAACCCTGAGCCTGTAGATATACTGTGATGAAGTTTTAACTAGTATTTACTAGTGATGAAGTTTTAACTAGTGAGAATAAAGGAGTTGATATTTCAACATCCTGCTGGTTCTTTAAACCAAACCTTACATGATTTTAAAAGAGGGTCCCATCATTCAATTAATGAGATCAGGACACGCTTATGTGTGTATATTTAAAAAAAATAGTATTGTCTGTCTGTCTGTTTATCTGTCTACCTATTTTTCTATTATAAGAATATGGAATGTACTTCCTAGCACATTATCACACTTAACCAGCTAATATTTCAAACAATAAGACCGTATTTTATCTTTTATATTTTACAAGCGAGACGACCATACTGCCTATCAAGTACTTTTGTTTGTAAGATACTGTGCAGCTATTGATTTCCAATTTTAAAATATTTTTAATCTTGACCTTCATGAAATAGCAAAATGCAATGTGCTTGCAAAAATTTCACAAATGTTCATTTCAAGCTGATTCCTATAGTCAGGGATGCACTCCTACCATACAACCCCTGGCAAAAATTATGGAATCACCAGTCCCTGAAGATGTTCCTTCAGTTGTTTATTGTTGCAGAAAAAAAGCAGATCACAGACATGGCCAAAAACTAAAGGCATTTCAAATGGCAACTTTCTGGCTTTAAGAAACACTAAAAGAAATCAAGAAAAATAATTGTGGTGGCCAGTAACAGTTAGATTTATAGAACAAGCACATGGAATAAATTATGGAATCACTCAATTCTGAGGAAAAAAATATGGAATCACCCTGTAAATTTTCATTTTACACTAACACCTGCATCAGATTAAATCTGCTTGTTAGTATGTAGATAAAGAGGGTAAACATCACGCAGTGTTGCACAAGATGTTGGTTGTTCACAGTCGGCTGTGTCTAAAACATGGACCAAATACAAACAACATGGGAAGGTGGTTAAAGGCAAGCATACTGGTAGACCAAGGAAGACATCAAAGCGTCAAGACAGAAAACTTAAAGCAATATGCCTTGAAAACAGAAAATGTACGGGAGGCTGAGTTCGGGAAACAATTAGACCCGGAAGACTGGCATAGTATGACTACTGCGCTAAATGTTCCAAGAATGTTCTCTTTTTAGAGAATGCGTATAAAGTCTTCTATAGATGGTATTATACTCAGGCTAGATTAGCAAGTTTCATCCCATCTTACTCCCCCTCTGTTTTCGCGGGTGCTCACAGGAGGGCACGATGGCGCATATTTGGTGGACCTGTCCCAGGGTCTGCAGACTATGGGTTAGAGTATATGCACTATTACGCAATCTTTTTAATACTAACATAAAGCGGGATCCTTTTGAGGCCCTTTTATGGAAACCAATTGCAGAACTTCATCCTGAACGTCAGTTAGCAGCACAGATCTTCACTGCAACTAAACTCACCATAGCAAGAGCCTGGAAAACCCCAAACCTTTTTGAAGCAGTTAAAAATACCGTGCATGATATCATGGTAAATGAGAAACTCACGGCCATATTGCTGGACACTCACGATAAGTTCCTCAGGATATGGCAACCCTGGGTGACTTACAATCGCCCATCAAGATTTGATCTAATACTCCTTTCCTTATAATAAGCCTCCGTTCCCCCCCCCCCCCAGGGTCCTTCCTTTCTTTCTCTTCTTTCTACCCCCCCACCTTTCCCACTTTCAATTTCTCTCTCTTTTTCTTTATTCAGGCCCTCTGGCTTAATTCTACAATGATCAGAAATTTAATATAACAAACAAATTATTACATTCAGAGGTATTTTATCCTCTCTGAGATTATTCAATTTAATCTGAATTTATTACTGGTTCTTTATGTTTTTCTTATTTTATATTTTTATTTTTATTCTACTTTTTTTTTAATTTCTTCATGTAACATTATGTATTGCAACAATATTTCGCATTGTATTTTTTAGTTATTCATGTATGTTTGCAATCATATTAATACGTACTGATATCATACCACAATGCCAGAATACGCGGGATGAAGATACGCCTTGGTATGTCGCCTGGCCTCGGCATTGAACTGCCTGAGTCCAGGCTTAAATCTTTGAACAATAGCTCCACCCGCCGGATGTCGGCAGCCTTATACCAGTTAATTCATGATGTATCCATCACTGTTTTGCACTTTTCTGTTGATATATATTTTCAATAAAACCTTTTGCACAAGAAAACAGAAAATGTACAACAAAACAAATGAAGAACTAATGGGAGGAAACTGGAGTCAACAGGAAATGGGATTTACATACAGAAAAGCTAAAAGAAAGCCATCTCTAACACCTAAACACAAAAATACAAGGTTACAATGGGCTAAGGAAAGGCAATTGTGGACTGTGGATGATTGGATGAAAGTCATATTCAGTGATGAATCTCGAATCTGCATTGGGCAAGGTGATGATGCTGGAACTTTTGTTTGGTGCCGTTCCAATGAGATTTATGCAGACGACTGTCTGAAGAAAACATACAAATTTCCACAGTCAATTAGGATATGGGGCTGCATGTCAGGTAAAGGCACTGGGGAGATGGCTGTCATTAAATCTTCAATAAATGCACAGGTTTACATTGACATTTTGAACACTTTTCTTATCCCATCTATTGAAAGTATGTTTGGGGATGATGAAATCATTTATCAAGATGATAATGCATCTTGCCATAGAGCAAAAACTGTGAAAAAATTCCTTGAAGAAAGACACATAAGGTCAATGTCATGGCCTGCAAACAGTCCGGATCTCAATCCAATAGAAATCTGTGGTGGAAGTTAAAGAAAATGGTCCATGACAAGGCTCCAACCTGCAAAGATGATTTGGCAACAGCAATCAGAGAAGGCTGGAGCCAGATTGATGAAGAGTACTGTTTATCACTCATTAGGTCAATGCCTCAGAGACTGCAAGCAGTTATAAAAGCCAGAGGTGGTGCAACAAAGTACTAGTGATGTGATGGAGTGTTATTTTGTTTGTTTGTTTTTCATGATTCCATAATTTTTTCCTCAGAATTTAGTGATTCCATAATTTATTCCCTGTGCTTGTTCTATAAATCTAACTGTTACTGGCCACCACAATTATTTTTCTTGATTTCTTTTAGTATTTCTTAAAGCCAGAAAGTTGCCATTTAAAATGCCTTCAGTTTTTGGCCATGTCTGTGATCTGCTTTTTTTCTACAACAATAAACAACTGAAGGAACATCCTCAGGGACTGGTGATTCCATAATTTTTTGCCAGGGGTTGTATAAGAGAAATGTCTCACAAGAGCCTCCCACAATTTCCAGCCCTTGCATAGCAGCTGTTCTTTTATTAAATATATTCCACAGAGTGCAAATTATGCTGGTGGTGATTAGAAAAATGTGAGCATATAAATATGAGAATGTATTTTGTAGTTTACCTATGTTTCCAATGTTTTTCAGTATTGAGCAAATTAAAGGGGTTGTAAACCCTCAGGGTTTTGAAAAACCTCCTGTGCTGCAGCTGCCCCCCAGAGCCCCCCTTTTACTTACCTGAACCTGGTCTTTCCAGCAACGGGGACGATCACACCAGCTCCAGCCGGTGTCTTGGGTCCTCATTGGATAGATTGACAGCAGCAGGAGCCATTGCCTCCTGCTGCTGTCAATCAAATCCAATGATGCGGGAGCCAGGGGGTGGGGCCAGGTCCTGCTGTCTGTGTCAATGGACACAGCAGCAGGACATCGGAGCACACCCACATGAGTGCCTCCAGGGAAAGAGCTTCTCCATCGGGGCACTTGAGAAGAGGAGGAGCCAGGAGCGCCACAGAGAAACCCCAGAGGAGGATGATTGGGGCCACTCTTCGAAACCCCAGAAGAGGAGGTAAGTATGACATGTTTGTTATTTAAAAAAAAAAAAGACCTTACAACCCCTTTAAGTAAACTATGCTCTTACGGGGGTTCATGCAGATAGTGATGTCATAGCTTATTTCACTAAATGGAAGTTTTAAATATTTGGTTTGGAGGGAAAAAAGCAGAAAATGCATCTACAATACACCATGCATGCTTTTTGAACCTTTACGTGTCTGCCTAAAAGTAAGAATGTAGGATAAAAACCTGAGGTTTTTTGCTATAGCAATTAAGGATAGGCTGAACTTATCTGAGTTTGGTCTGCGAGATGTTCAGGGAACATTTTCAAGTTTGGATGTTGAATCCAAAGCCCACTGAAGTCAATGGGAGCCCAGTCTGTAAAATCAATTATCTCAGGTCGAATACATTGCAGTAGTTGTTCAACTCAAACATATTGTATACCAAAATTATGACAACCCTCCTCCCATATCAGTATCCAGAATCAAAAAAGAAGTTGGAACTAAAGACTGTTTTTTTCTTGCCTCTCTGCATGAGGAAGGTAATGCTGCCCACACTATAGAGAGTGGGCGAGGCTAAAAAAAAAAATACTAAATCAATAGCACATTTTTGCAGGATCTGTAATGGTGTAGAAAACCCTTTGAAAATGTATTCACCCTAAAATTTAGCATGAAGTCAAACAGAGGGTAACTGAAATGATAGCAAAATGTGTGAAAACAAAAAACTGTTCTTACTTTTGTACAGGCTGCAACACCATAACTGAGGTACTAACATTTTTATTGCGACACCAAAAAACTAGTCCTCTGTCTATAATATTTTTTAGTCTGTATACAAAAATTGTTTAGTAACTTATTCATTTAACTTTGTATTTAAATTTTTACATTTATAAAGGAGATTTTGAAATTTTGTAGATGACCTCAACTGTAAATAAAACTGGCTGTAACATTTTTAAAATTGTTGACAATGGTTGTCAGGAAATGTTGAACTATGCTATATAACATAACTTCATTAGGTAAATAAACACAGGTGGAAAATAATCTGCTGTATTGCTTAAAAAAAAACCCAAAAAGAAAAAAACATTTTTCAACAATCATCAAGTGATGCCATATAATTGTATAGATCAGTGATGGCGAACCTTGGCACCCCAGATGTTTTTGAACTACATTTCCCATGATGCTCATGCACTCTGCAGTGTAGGTGAGCATCATGGGAAATGTAGTTTCAAAACATCTGGGGTGCCAAGGTTCGCCATCACTTGTATAGATCCTTCCCTAGTTTATTCTACTACTGTCTACATATTTATTTCTTCTGCATCCTTAGGCAGGCCATACCACAGGTTGCAGGAAAGAAATTTCTACATCAACACAGGCAGTGTGAACAGGGGAATCTCTCCTGCCAAAACATTGTATTCTCCCAGCGGAGGGGCTGGGGAAACTGTCCCCGCCATGAGAAGACAGTGATTATTGCTAATGGCTATAGCAGCTGCTAGCGATACTTGCATGTAAGATCCTGCAGGCTTATTGCACCCAAGGTGAACGTTTGATTAGTTTGGTACATTTAGCCTGCCCATACATGGTTTGAATCTCGGCTGGTTCCTGCTGAACTGGCTGAGATTCGAACCATCTATAGCTGGCCTTACTCAAACATTCTAATCCGGTCCCCACCAAATCTATCAACCCCTGTGTATGTGCCAATGTAATATGTAGCTCATATTTGACTTATAGTATTAATAGCATTAAGAGCCGTATTTTTAAAGCAATTAATCTGATATTCACCAAACATTCACTGAAGCTAACTGTTACATTTGCAATGTGTCTTAATAGACAATGATTGATTCACCACTAGTGAATGTTTGGTGAAAGGCATATTTGTATAGATATCCCCCTTAATGTTGTGCTGTGCTAGCAATAAAACCAAAACATAAAGATCAATCGAGGGACTTAAAAGAAACAATATTTTATGTGTTAAGTTCATATTCAATCTTAGCAACTGATTTATCTTAACTACTAATCTGCCCAGGTTCAGTTCAAGGGAACCCTGCAGGAAGCCAATGAATTCCTCTGAAGTCAATAGGAGGTGAAACTAGAGATTATTTTCTGGCCATTTTCAAGGTTAATAGGCAAGCTATTGTTTAAAAGGGCAGTAGAAACCAGGCACTTCCATGGGAGAAATGTAGCAATGCAAAAATATGTTTTAAATGGCATTCAGCGGGGAGAGGGCCTTTGCGTGTGCCCTAAAGGCAAAATTGAGTATACACAAATCCTTTAAAAGCGGAGTTCCACCAAAAAAAAAAATATTATAAGTTAGCAGCTACAAAAAGTGTAGCTGCTGACTTTTAATAATTGGACACTCACCTGTCCCAGCGATGAGGGTGTACGAAGCCCCACTCCTCTCCCCCTTCTTTCCATGGCGCCGGCATTCTTACTGTGGGCGCCCGGCTGTGGCTTCACAGCCAGACACACACTGTGCATGCGCGAGCCGTACTGCACGCTGTGAATGGCCGGGCAATGTTCTTGACCTGTGATGTGTCCCAGAAGATTGCAGGGAGGGAGGGGCAGAAGGGAACTCCCTTCCAGTGCAGCAGAGCTCCGGGTGGAAGTGGCAGCGGGATACCTCTAAAAAGAGGGTATCCATTTCCCCCCAAAAAATGACATGCCAAATGTGGCATGTCAAGGGGTCACCTGCACTTAAAGCGGAAGTTCCATCACCAAAACCTGTTTCCGCGCACTCTCTGCTTTACACCTTATCATCACCATGCTCACACGCACATCCTCTCCCTTCCATTTTGCACTCACATTATTATTTACCACATATTTAATTTTTCCACAGACATTGTTTCTCACCTACCCAACAGTTCATACATTCATCTATAGCCAGATGCCTGTCTATCCTGGATATGCCCTGTATGGGGTGCCTGCCATTTAGGTCCCCCATCTCAGCCCCTGGGGGGAGTGGTGCCCACATTTGGTGACGTGGGTGACGCGGCTCCCGGGCCAGCAGCACATGGACACCCTGTAAGTACTATCTGGAACTCTGACCTTGTGTTCACTGCCCCCCTAATATGTGTATGTCCTGGATCAATTTGTAATTCTACCTTTGTCACTTCAGAGACACAATACACGTTTGCTCCTGACGAGCAATAAAAAGTCACGAAACGCATAGAGCCAACAGGTATCGTATGCTTATTTATGTGTCATAACCAGTATCTCCAGTATCTCCATAATGCATTATCAATATTCCTTGTCTGTGTATCCCTGTATATTGCTGTTTATTTTTTCATTCTTGCATGGATTTGTTTGTACCATATGTTCTTATTTTATACTATACTCCAATAATAAATCTGTCAAATTTAAATTTTGTATATCCTTCTTGCTTGTTATGGAGTAGTATAATAACCCTCTATTCAGTAGGTATCTATTCCTATGTACACTTACGCAATTGTCTGAACAATAGTAATGTCAGCCAATTGGATAGTAATTACTTGAAACCACGATAAACTATGTATTATAGACATGTTAACTACCATACTAATAACTCAACCCTTATCCCACACATGCTTCATGCAAAGTCCCGCCCTTTCTGTTCTCTTTTTATCATACAAATATGGGGATGAAGGTAATTGACTATGTCACTACCTCATGTAAAGTCCCATGTGTACCCTACTGTTCCTGTACTACATCAGGCCACGTTTCTTTCAATTGGGTGGGGTACCTCACAAGGAGGAGTGGCAGAGCCTCTCGCCTTGCAAGGCACCTCGTCTCAGTATTGAGGGACAAGGGCCTCTTCCCTAAATCTGATGCCCCAATAAGGATGTGGGGATTATTTGAGGGACTTAGAGTAGAATCTGAAAGCCCTCTTTATAATTAGGAGCCCTGTAGATATCAGCCCCTCCCTGAGAAATTAGTACAGTATACATTGTTACTCCATACCCATTCACATAAAGGGTTAAAAGTAAATAAATACAGACCCTGAAAAAGTCACTTCAGTAAAATAAAACAGAAAGACACACACAGCTAATTTTGTTTATGTTTCCAGATGTAAATCCTTTTAAATCACTAAGACCCAATGCCCACTAATGTGTACCCACTGTACCTCCTTTGCTATAGGACATATTCCCAGCCCTGCAATAATGTTAACACAGGTGCTGGGGATCCAGGGTGACCAAATTTGGCCATGCCTTTACTAAGCTGGCTGCTAGATCATGATGCTGCATCCCCATTGCTAAATAAGAGATCTAAAGACTATGGTAATATAGACACAGTGCTCCCTGGTGATATCATTGATCAAATATGGCCTATGATATGTCTACAGATTCCCTGACTTTCTGTTTATATTACAGTAGCCAGGAATTAGAGTGGGTGAACTGCCGCAATAGTTCAGTGGGTTTCGGAGTGGTGAACAGGCTGGGTTTACCTTCATCATAAGTTTAACAATCAGGTTTAAACTTGAATATCATCTCTAGTTGTAATTTTCAGATTAAAACAGTTAAAAGTAAAATAAAAAAAAATTGACGAAAACATGGATTTTCTTTTTCTACTTTTTGTTCTTAAAAATTAAAGAAAAATTAAGTATGTAAATTAGCTATAGGTGAGGTAACTAAAACATGCTAATACTGGGCAAAATGGATAAACTTTAATGCTTTGTTGTATTTAGTACAGCTTGGTCATGAATAGGGATGAGCTTCGTGTTCGAGTTGAACGCATGTTCGACTTGAACATCGTGTGTTCAGTCGTTCGCCGAATTACAAACTATATGTGCCGTTCGCGCCAAATTCGAGCGGCATCTCAGTGCATTGCTGACTGATGATTGGCCAAGCATGCACTATGACCCGCATGCTTGGCCAATCACAGTGCTGTGTGTACAGAGAGCTGTAATTGGCCAAAGCCAAGGAGGCTTTGGACGATTATGGCTCAGGGGTTTTAGTACACGCCCCACACTATATAAGGCCGCCTGCACGTCGGCCCTGTGTAGTGTGTTCCGGCTTGAGAGAGAGATAGACAGAGAGAGAGAAAGTGTCATTTGATTTAAGTTAGAGTAGGAGGGTCGAGTCAGTTAGCTGCACTTACAGTGTATTGTGTATATATATGCATCCCAGGTGTTGTATATATATATATATATATATATATATATATATATATATATATTCAGTTTAGCTAGATCCTGTTCTTCTCTTCGTAATATACTGACAGGCAGGCAGGTGTTTTTGTGTAGGCTCTTGACGTATTTCCAGCTATTGTACTGTGTACCCTGCACAGTTGCACCTACAGTATAGCAAGATGAAGCCAGGTGCTTGTATAGGCTTTTGACGTATTTCCAGTTACTGTACTGTGTACTCTGCACAGTTGCACCTACAGTATAGCTACCTGAAGCCAGGTGCTTGTGTAGGCTCTTTGAAGTATTTCCAGTTACTGTACTGTGTACCCTGCACAGTTGTGCCTACAGTATAACTATCTGTAGCCAGGTGCTTGTGTAGGCTCTTGACGTATTTCCAGTTACCGTACTGTGAACCCTGCACAGTTGCGCCAACAGTATAGCTACCTGAAGCCAGGTGCTTGTGTAGCCTCTTGATGCATTTCCAGTTACTGTACAGTGTACCCTGCACAGCTGCACCTACTGTATAGCTACCTTTAGCCAGGTGCTTGTGTAGGCTCTTTGAAGTATTTCCAGTTACTGTACTGTTTACCCTGCACAGTTGCACCTACAGTATATCTACCTGAAGCCAGGTGCTTGTGTAGGCTCTTTGAAGTATTTCTAGTTACTGTACTGTGTACCCTGCACAGATGTGCCTACAGTATAGCTATCTGTAGCCAGGTGCTTGTGTAGGCACTTGACGTATTTCCAGTTACCGTACTGTGTACCCTGCACAGTTGCACCAACAGTATAGCTACCTGAAGCCAGGTGCTTGTGTAGGCTCTTGACGCAATTCCAGTTACTGTACAGTGTATACTGCACAGTTGCACCTACTGTATAGCTACCTGTAGCCAGGTGCTTGTGTAGGCTCTTTAAAGTATTTCCAGTTACTGAACTGTATACCCTGCACAGTTGCATCTACAGTATAGCTACCTGAAGCCAGGTGCTTGTGTAGGCTCATGACGTATTTCCAGTTACTGTACTGTTTACCCTGCACAGTTGCACCTACAGTATAGCTACCTAAAGCCAGGTGCTTGTGTAGGCTCATGACGTATTTCCAGTTACTGTACTGTGTACCCTGCACAATTGCACCTACAGTATAGCTACCTGAAGCCAGGTGCTTGTGTAGGCTCTTGATGTATTTAACGTTACTGTACTGTGTACCCAGCACAGTTGCACCTACAGTATAGCTACCTGAAGCCAGGTGCTTGTGTAGGTTCTTTGAAGTATTTCCAGTTACTGTACTGTTTACCCTGCACAGTTGCACCTACAGTATATCTATCTGAAGCCAGGTGCTTGTGTAGGCTCTTTGAAGTATTTCCAGTTACTGTAATGTGTACCATGCACAGTTGCACCTACAGTATAGCTACCTGTAGCCAGGTGCTTGTGTAGGCTCTTTGAAGCATTTCCAGTTACTGTACTGTGTACCGTGCACAGTTGCAACTACAGTATATCTACCTGAAGCCAGGTGCTTGTTTAGGCTCTTTGAAGTAGTTCCAGTTGCTGTACTGTGTACCCTGCACAGTTGCACCTACAATATAGCTACCTGAAGCCAGGTGTTTCTGTAGGCTCTTGACGTATTTCCAGTTACTGTACTGTTTATCCTGCACACTTGCACCTACAGTATAGCTACCTGAAGCTAGGTGCTTGTGCAGGCTTTTGATGTATTTCCAGTTGCTGTACTGTGTACCCTGCACAGTTGCACCTACAGTATAGCTACCTGTAACCAGGTGCTTGTGTAGGCCTTTTGAACTATTTCCAGTCACTGTACTGTGTACCCTGCACAGTTGCACCTACAGTATAGCTATCTAAAGCCAGGTGCTTGTTTAGGCTCTTCACATATTTCCAGTTACTGTACTATGTACCCTGCACAGTTGCGCCTACAGTATAGCTAGCTGAAGCGAGGTGCTTGTGTAGGCTCTTGACGTATTTCCAGTTACTGTACTGTGTACCCTGCACAGTTGCACCTACAGTATAGCTTTCTGTAGCCAGGTGCTTGTGTAGGCTCTTGACGTATTTCCAGTTACCGTACTGTGAACCCTGCACAGTTGCGCCAACAGTATAGCTATCTGAAGCCAGGTGCTTGTGTAGCCTCTTGACGTATTTCCAGTTACTGTACAGTGTACCCTGCACAGCTGCACCTACTGTATAGCTACCTGTAGCCAGGAGCTAGTGTAGGCTCTTTAAAGTATTTCCAGTTACTGAACTGTATACCCTGCACAGTTGCATCTACAGTATAGCTACCTGAAGCCAGGTGCTTGTGTAGGCTCTTGATGTATTTAACGTTACTGTACTGTGTACCCAGCACATTTGCACCTACAGTATAGCTACCTGAAGCCAGGTGCTTGTGAAGGTTCTTTGAAGTATTTCCAGTTACTGTACTGTGTACCGTGCACAGTTGCACCTACAGTATATTTACCTTTAGCCAGGTGCTTGTGTAGGCTCTTTGAAGTATTTCCAGTTACTGTACTGTTTACCCTGCACAGTTGCACCTACAGTATATCTACCTGAAGCCAGGTGCTTGTGTAGGCTCTTTGAAGTATTTCCAGTTACTGTACTGTGTACCCTGCACAGATGTGCCTACAGTATAGCTATCTGTAGCCAGGTGCTTGTGTAGGCTATTGACGTATTTCCAGTTACTGTACTGTGTACCCTGCACAATTGCACCTACAGTATAGCTACCTGAAGCCAGGTGCTTGTGTAGGCTCTTGATGTATTTAACGTTACTGTACTGTGTACCCAGCACATTTGCACCTACAGTATAGCTACCTGAAGCCAGGTGCTTGTGAAGGTTCTTTGAAGTATTTCCAGTTACTGTACTGTGTACCGTGCACAGTTGCACCTACAGTATATTTACCTTTAGCCAGGTGCTTGTGTAGGCTCTTTGAAGTATTTCCAGTTACTGTACTGTTTACCCTGCACAGTTGCACCTACAGTATATCTACCTGAAGCCAGGTGCTTGTGTAGAAACTTTGAAGTATTTCCAGTTACTGTACTGTGTACCCTGCACAGATGTGCCTACAGTATAGCTATCTGTAGCCAGGTGCTTGTGTAGGCTCTTGACGTATTTCCAGTTATTGTACTGTGTACCCTGCACAGTTGCACCAACAGTATAGCTACCTGAAGCCAGGTGCTTGTGTAGGCTCTTGATGCAATTCCAGTTACTGTACAGTGTACACTGCACAGTTGCACCTACTGTATAGCTACCTGTAGCCAGGTGCTTGTGTAGGCTCTTTAAAGTATTTCCAGTTACTGAACTGTATACCCTGCACAGTTGCATCTACAGTATAGCTACCTGAAGCCAGGTGCTTGTGTAGGCTCATGACGTATTTCCAGTTACTGTACTGTTTACCCTGCACAGTTGCACCTACAGTATAGCTACCTAAAACCAGATGCTTGTGTAGGCTCATGACGTATTTCCAGTTACTGTACTGTGTACCCTGCACAATTGCACCTACAGTATAGTTACCTGAAGCCAGGTGCTTGTGTAGGCTCTTGATGTATTTAACGTTACTGTACTGTGTACCCAGCACAGTTGCACCTACAGTATAGCTACCTGAAGCCAGGTGCTTGTGTAGGTTCTTTGAAGTATTTCCAGTTACTGTAATGTGTACCATGCACAGTTGCACCTACAGTATATCTACCTGAAGCCAGGTGCTTGTTTAGGCTCTTTGAAGTATTTCCAGTTACTGTACTGTGTACCGTGCACAGTTGCAACTACAGTATAGCTACCTGTAGCCAGGTGCTTGCGTAGGCTCTTTTTTAGTTTTTCCAGTTGCTGTACTGTGTACCCTACACAGTTGCGCCTACGGTATAGCTACCTGAAGTCAGATGCTTGTGTAGGCTCTTTGAAGTATTTCCAGTTACTGTAATGTGTACCATGCACAGTTGCACCTACAGTATATCTACCTGAAGCCAGGTGCTTGTTTAGGCTCTTTGAAGTATTTCCAGTTACTGTACTGTGTACCGTGCACAGTTGCAACTACAGTATAGCTACCTGTAGCCAGGTGCTTGCGTAGGCTCTTTTTTAGTTTTTCCAGTTGCTGTACTGTGTACCCTACACAGTAGCACCTACAGTATAGCTACCTAAAGCCAGGTGCTTGTGTAGGCTCTTGACATATTTCCAGAAACTGTACTATGTACCCTGCACAGTTGCGCCTACAGTATAGCTACCTGAAGCCTGATGCTTGTGTAGACTCTTTGAAGTATTTCTAGTTACTGTACTGTGCACCTTGAACAGTTGCAACTACAGTATATCTGCCTAAAACCAGGTGCTTGTGTAGGCTCTTGACGTATTTCCAGTTACTGTACTGTGTACCCTGCACAGTTGCACCTACAGTATAGCTACCTGAAGCCAGGTGCTTGTGTAGGCTCTTTGAATTTTTTCCAGTTACTGTACTGTGTACCCTGCACAGTTACGCCTACAGTATAGTTACCTGAAGTCAGATGCTTGTGTAGGCTCTTTAAAGTATTTCCAGTTACTGAACTGTATACCCTGCACAGCTGCACCTACAGTATAGCTACCTGTAGCCAGGTGCTTGTGTAGGCTCTTTGAAGTATTTCCAGTTACTGTACTGTGTACCCTGCACAGTTGCACCTACAGTACATCTCCCTGAAACCAGGTGCTTGTGTAGGCTCTTGACGTATTTCCAGTTACTGTACTGTGTACACTACACAGTTGAGCCTACAGTATAGTTACCTGAATCCAGGTGCTTGTGTAGGCTCTTTAAAGTATTTGCAGTTAATATACTGTGTACCCTGCACAGTTGTTCCTACAGTATAGCTACCTGAAGCCAGGTGCTTGAGTAGGCTCTTGACATATTTCCAGTTACCGTACTGTGTACCCTGCACAGTTGTACCTACATTATAGCTACCTGTAGCCAGGTGCTTGTGTAGGCTCTTTAAAGTATTTCCAGTTGCTATACTGTGTACTCTGCACATTTGCACCTACAGTATAGCTACCTGAAGCCAGGTGCTTGTGTAGGATCTTGCTGTATTTCCAGTTACTTTACTGTGTACCGTGCACAGTTGCTCCTACAGTATAGCTACCTGAAGCCACGTGCTTGTGTAGGCTCTTTGAAGTATTTCCAGTTACTATACTGTGTACTGTGCACAGTTGCACCTACAGTATAGCTACCTGTAGCCAGGTGCTTGTGTAGGCTCTTTGAAGTATTTCCAGTTGCTGTACTGTGTACCCTGCACACTTGCACCTACAGTATAGCTACCTAAAGCCAGGTGCTTGTGTAGGCTCTTGACATATTTCCAGTTACTGTACTATGTACCCTGCACAGTTGCGCCTACAGTATAGCTACCTGAAGCCTGATGCTTACGTAGACTCTTTGAAGTTTTTCTAGTTACTGTACTGCGCACCTTGAACAGTTGCACCTACAGTATATCTGCCTGAAACCAGGTGCTTGTGTAGGCTATTGACGTATTTCCAGTTACTGTACTGTGTACCCTGCGCAGTTGCTCCTACAGTATAGCTACCTGAAGCAAGGTGCTTGTGTAGGCTGTTTGACGTATTTCCAGTTACTGTACTGTGTACCCTGCACAGTTGCAAATTCAGTATATCTACCTGAAGCCAGGTGCTTGTGTAGGCTCGTTGAAGTATTTCCAGTTACTGTACTGAGTACCGTGCACAGTTGCACCTACAGTATAGCTAACTGTAGCCAGGTGCTTGTGTAGGCTATTTGAAGTATTTCCAGTTACTGTACTGTGTACCCTGCACAGTTGCCCCTACAGTATAGCTACCTGAAGCCAGGTGCTTGTGTAGGCTTTGACATATTTCCAGTTACTGTACTGTGTACCCTGCACAGTTGCACCTACAGTATAGCTACCTGAAGCCAGGTGCTTGTGTAGGCTCTCTGAAGTATTTACAGTTACTGTACTGTGTACCGTGTACAGTTGCACCTACAGTATAGCTAACTGTAGCCAGGTGCTTGTGTAGGCTCTCTGAAGTATTTACAGTTACCGTACTGTGTACCGTGTACAGTTGCACCTACAGTATAGCTACCTGTGGCCAAGTGCTTGTGTAGGCTCTTTAAAGTATTTCCAGTTACTATACTGTGTACCCTGCACAGTTGCACCTACAGTATAGCTACCTGAAGCCAGGTGCTTGTGTAGGCTCTTGACATATTTTCAGTTACTGTACTGTGTACCCTGCACAGTTGCTTCTACAGTATAGCTACCTGAAGCCAGGTGCTTGTGTAGGCTGTTTGAAGTATTCCCAGTTTCTGTACTGTGTACCCTGTACAGTGGGACCTACAGTATAGCTACCTGAAGCTAGGTGCATGTGTAGGCTCTTTGAAGTATTTCCAGTTACTGTACTGAGTACCCTGCACAGTTGCACCTACAGTATACCTACCTGAAGCCAGGTGCTTGTGTAGGCTCTTGACATACTTCCAGTTACTGTACTGTGTATAACCTGCACAGTTGCACCTACAGTATAGTTACCTGAAGACAGGTGCTTGTGTAGGCTTTTGACATATTTCCAGTTACTGTACTGTGTACCCTGCACAGTTGCTTCTACAGTATAGCTACCTGAAGCCAGGTGCTTGTGTAGGCTGTTTGAAGTATTCCCAGTTTCTGTACTGTGTACCCTTCACAGTGGGACCTACAGTATAGCTACCTGAAGCTAGGTGCTTGTGTAGGCTCATTTAAGTATTTCCAGTTACTGTACTGTGTACCCTGCACAGTTCGCCCTACAGTATAGCAACCTAAAGCCAGGTGCTTGTATAGGCTCTTGACATATTTCCAGTTACTGTACTGTGTATAACCTGCACATTTGCACCTACAGTATAGCTATGTCAAGCCAGGTGCTTGTGTAGGCACTTTGAAGTATTTCCACTTAGTGTACTGTGTACCCTGCACAGTTGCACCTAGAGTATAGCTACCTGAAGCCAGGTGCTTGTGTAGGCTCTCTGAAGTGTTTCCAGTTACTGTACTATGTACCCTGCACAGTTGCACCCACAGTATAGCTACCTGAAGCTAGGAGCTTTTGTAGGGTCTTTGAAGTATTTCCAGTTACTGTACTGTGTACCCTGCACAGTTGCACCTACAGTATAGCTACCTGAAGCCAGGTGCTTGTGTAGGCTTTGATGTATTTCCAGTTACTGTACTGTGTACCCTGCACAGTTGCACCTATAGTATATCTACCTGTAGCCAGGTGATTGTGTAGGCTCTTTAAAGTATTTCCAGTTACTGTACTGTGTACCCTGCACAGTTGCACCTACAGTATAGCTACCTGAAGCCAGGTGCTTGTGTAGGCTCTTGACATACTTCCAGTTACAGTACTGTGTATAACCTGCACAGTTGCACCTACAGTATAGTTACCTGAAGACAGGTGCTTGTGTAGGCTTTTGACATATTTCCAGTTACTGTACTGTGTACCCTGCACAGTTGCTTCTACAGTATAGCTACCTGAAGCCAGGCGCTTGTGTAGTCTGTTTGAAGTATTCCCAGTTTCTGTACTGTGTACCCTTCACAGTGAGACCTACAGTATAGCTACCTGAAGCTAGGTGCTTGTGTAGGCTCTTTGAAGTATTTCCAGTTACTGTACTGTGTACCCTGCACAGTTGGCCCTACAGTATAGCAACCTTAAGCCAGGTGCTTGTGTAGGCTCTTGACATATTTCCAGTTATTGTACTGTGTATAACCTGCACATTTGCACCTACAGTATAGCTATGTCAAGCCAGGTGCTTGTGTAGGCTCTTTGAAGTATTTCCACTTAGTGTACTGTGTACCCTTCACAGTTGCACCTAGAGTATAGCTATTTGAAGCCAGGTGCTTGTGTAGGCTCTTTGAAGTGTTTCCAGTTACTGTACTGTGTACCCTGCACAGTTGCACCCACAGTATAGCTACCTGAAGCTAGGTGCTTTTGTAGGCTCTTTGAAGTATTTCCAGTTACTGTACTGTTTACCCTGCACAGTTGCACCTACAGTATAGCTACCTGAAGCCAGGTGCTTGTGTAGGCTTTGATGTATTTCCAGTTACTGTACTGTGTACCCTGCACAGTTGCACCTACAGTATATCTACCTGAAGCCAGGTGCTTGTGTAGGCTCTCTGAAGTGTTTCCAGTTACTGTACTGTGTACCTTGCACAGTTGCACCCACAGTATAGCTACCTGAAGCCAGATGCTTTTGTAGGCTCTTTGAAGTATTTCCAGTTACTGTACTGTGTACCCTGCACAGTTGCACCTACAGTATAGCTACCTAAAGCCAGGTGCTTGTGTAGGCTTTGATGTATTTCCAGTTACTGTACTGTGTACCCTGCACAGTTGCACCTACAGTATATCTACCTGTAGCCAGGTGATTGTGTAGGCTTTTTAAAGTATTTCCAGTTACTGTACTGTGTACCCTGCACAGTTGCACCTACAGTATAGCTACCTGAAGCCAGATGCTTGTGTAGGCTCTTGAAATATTTCCAGTTACTGTACTGTGTACCCTGCACAGTTGCACCTACAGTATAGCTACCTGAAGCCAGATGCTTGTGTAGGCTCTTGACTTATTTCCAGTTACTGTACTGTGTACCCTGCACAGTTGCACCTACAGTATATCTACCTGAAGCCAGGTGCTTGTGTAGGCTCTCTGAAGTATTTCCATTTACTGTACTGTGTACCGTGCACAGTTGCACCTACAGTATAGCTAACTGTAGCCAGGTGCTTGTGTAGGCTCTTTGAAGTATTTCCAGTTACTGTACTGTGTATTCTGCACAGTTGCTCTTACAGTATAGCTACCTGAAGCCAGGTTCTTGTTTAGGCTGTTTGAAGTATTCCCAGTTACTATACTGTGTATCTTGCACAGTTGCACCTACAGTATAGCTACCTGAAGCCAGGTGCTTGTGTAGGCTCTCTGAAGTATTTCCATTTACTGTACTGTGTACCGTGCACAGTTGCACCTACAGTATAGCTAACTGTAGCCAGGTGCTTGTGTAGGCTCTTTGAAGTATTTCCAGTTACTGTACTGTGTATCCTGCACAGTTGCTCCTACAGTATAGCTACCTGAAGCCAGGTTCTTGTTTAGGCTGTTTGAAGTATTCCCAGTTACTATACTGTGTATCTTGCACAGTTGCACCTACAGTATAGCTACCTGAAGCCAGGTGCTTGTGTAGGCTCTTGACCTATTTCCAGTGACTGTACTGTGTACCCTGCACAGTTGCTCCTACAGTATAGCTACCTGAAACCAGGTGTTTGTGTAGGCTCTTTAAAGTATTTCCAGTTACTGTACAGTGTACCCTGCACAGTTGCACCTACAGTATAGCTACCTGAAGCCAGGTGCTTATGTAGGCTGTTTGAAGTATTCCCAGTTACTGTACTGTTTACCCTGCACAGTTGCACCTACAGTATAGCTACCTAAAGCCAGGTGCTTGTGTAGGCTCTTGACGTATTTCCAGTTACTGTACTGTGTACCCTGCACAGTTGCTCCTACATTATAGCTACCTGTGGCCAGGTGCTTGTGTTGGCTCTTTAAAGTATTTCCAGTTACTGTACAGTGTACCCTGCACAGTTGCACCTACAGTATAGCTACCTGAAGCCAGGTGCTTATGTAGGCTGTTTGAAGTATTCCCAGTTACTGTACTGTGTACCCTGCACAGTTGCACCTACAGTATAGCTACCTGAAGCTAGGTGCTTTTGTAGGCTCTTTGAAGTATTTCCAGTTACTGTATTGTGAAATCTGCACAGTTGCACCTACAGTATAGCTGCAGGAAGCCAGGTGCTTGTGTAGGCTCTTGATGTATTTCCAGATACTGTACTGTGTACCCTGCACAGTTGCTCCTACAGTATAGCTACCTGAAGCCAGGTGATTGTGTACGCTGTTTGAAGTATTCCCAGTTACTTTGCTGTGTACCCGGAAGTGTTGTACCTACAGTATAGCTACCTGAAGCCAGGTGCTTGTGTAGGCTCTTTGAAGTATTTCCAGTTACTGTACTGTGTACCCTGCACAGTTGCACCTACAGTATAGCTACCTGAAGCCAGGTGCTTGTTTAGGTTCTTGACGTATTTCCAGTTACTCTACTGTGTACACTGCACAGTTGCACCTACAGTATAGCTACCTGAAGCCAGGTGCTTGTGTAGACTCTTTGAAGTATTTCCAGTTACTGTACTGTGTACCCTGCACAGTTGCGCCTACAGTATAGCTACCTGAAGCCAAGTGCTTGTGTAGGCTCTTGACGTATTTCCAGTTACTGTACTGTGTACCCTGCACAGTTGTGTCTACAGTATAGCTACCTGAAGCCAGGTGCTTGTGTAGGCTCCCTGAAGTATTTACAGTTACTGTACTGTGTACCCTGCACAGTTGCCCCTACAATATAGCTACCTGATTCCAGGTGCTTGTGTAGGCTCTTGATATATTTCCAGTTACTGTACTGTGTATAACCTGCACAGTTGCACCTACAGTATAGCTACCTGAAGCCAGGTGCTTGTGTAGGCTCTTGACGTATTTCCAGTTACTTTACTGTGTACCTTGCACAGGTGCACCTACAGTATAGCTACCTTAAGCCAGGTGCTTGTGTAGGCTCTTTGAAGTATTTCCATTTAGTGTACTGTGTACCTTGCACAGTTGCACCTACAGTATAGCTACCTGAAGTGAGGTGCTTGTGTAGGCTCTTGACGTATTTCCAGTTACTGTACTTTGTACCCTGAACAGTTGCTCCTACAGTATAGCTACCTTTGGCCACGTGCTTGTGTAGGCTCTTTAAAGTATTTCCAGTTACTGTAATGTGTACCCAGCACAGTTGCACCCACAGTATAACTACCTGAAGCCAGGTGCTTGTGTAGGCTCTTGACATATTTTCAGTTACTATACTGTGTACCCTGCACAGTTGCTTTAAAGTATAGCTACCTGAAGCCAAGTGCTTGTGTAGGCTCTTTAAAGTATTTCCATTTACTGTACTGTGTACCCTGCACAGTTGCACCTACAGTATAGCTACCTGAAGCCAGGAGCTTGTGTAGGCTCTTGATGAATTTCCAGTTACTGTACTGTGTACCTTGCCCAGTTGTGCCTACAGTATAGCTACCTGAAGCCAGGTGATTGTGTAGGCTCATGATGTATTTCCAGTTACTGTACCGTGTACCTTGCACAGTTGCACCTACAGTATACAGTAGCTACCTGAAGCCAGGTGCTTGTGTAGGCTGTTTGAAGTATTCCCCGTTACTGTACTGTGTACCCGGCACAGTTGCACCTACAGTAAAGTTACCTGAAGCCAGGTGCTTGTGTAGGCTCTTTGAAGTATTTCCAGTTACTGTACTGTGTACCCTGCACAGTTGCATCTACAGTAGAGCTACCTGAAGCCAGGTGCTTGTAAAGGCTCTTGATGTATTTCCAGTTACTGTACTGTGTACCCTGCACAGCTGCACCTACAGTAAAGCTACCTTAAGCCAGGTGCTTGTGTAGGCTCTTGACTTTTTTGCAGTTACTGTACTGAGTACCCTGCACAGTTGCGCCTACAGTATAGCTACCTGAAGCCAAGTGCTTGTGTAGGCTCTTGACGTATTTCCAGTTACTGTACTGTGTACCCTGCACAGTTGTGTCTACAGTATAGCTACCTGAAGTCAGGTGCTTGTGTAGGCTCCCTGAAGTATTTCCACTTACTGTACTGTGTACCCTGCACAGTTGCCCCTACAGTATAGCTACCTGATTCCAGGTGCTTGTGTAGGCTCTTGACATATTTCCATTAACTGTACTGTGTATAACCTGCACAGTTGCACCTACAGTATAGCTACCTGAAGCCAGGTGCTTATGTAGGCTCTTGACGTATTTCCATTTACTTTACTGTGTACCTTGCACAGTTGCACCTACAGTATAGCTACCTTAAGCCAGGTGCTTGTCTAGGCTCCCTGAAGTATTTACAGTTACTGTACTGTGTACCCTGCACAGTTGCCCCTACAATATAGCTACCAGATTCCAGGTGCTTGTGTAGGTTCTTGATATATTTCCAGTTACTGTACTGTGTATAACCTGCACAGTTGCACCTACAGTATAGCTTCCTGAAGCCAGGTGCTTGTGTAGGCTCTTGACATATTTCCAGTTACTTTACTGTGTACCTTGCACAGGTGCACCTACAGTATAGCTACCTGAAGTGAGGTGCTTGTGTAGGCTCTTGACGTATTTCCAGTTACTGTACTTTGTACCCTAAACAGTTGCTCCTACAGTATAGCTACCTTTGGCCACGTGCTTGTGTAGGCTCTTTAAAGTATTTCCTGTTACTGTAATGTGTACCCTGCACAGTTGCACCCACAGTATAACTACCTGAAGCCAGGTGCTTGTGTAGGCTCTTGACATATTTTCAGTTACTATACTGTGTACCCTGCACAGTTGTTCTAAAGTATAGCTACCTGAAGCCAAGTGCTTGTGTAGGCTCTTTAAAGTATTTCCAGTTACTGTACTGTGTACCCTGCACAGTTGCACCTACAGTATAGCTACCTGAAGCCAGGAGCTTGTGTAGGCTCTTGACGAATTTCCAGTTACTGTACTGTGTACCATACCAAGTTGTGCCTACAGTATAGCTACCTGAAGCCAGGTGATTGTGTAGGCTCATGATGTATTTCCAGTTACTGTACCGTGTACCTTGCACAGTTGCACCTACAGTATACAGTAGCTACCTGAAGCCAGGTGCTTGTGTAGGCTGTTTGAAGTATTCCCCGTTACTGTACTGTGTACCCGGCACAGTTGCACCTACAGTAAAGCTACCTGAAGCCAGGTGCTTGTGTAGGCTCTTTGAAGTATTCCCCGTTACTGTACTGTGTACCCGGCACAGTTGCACCTACAGTAAAGCTACCTGAAAGTAGGTGCTTGTGTAGGCTCTTTGAAGTATTTCCAGTTACTGTACTGTGTACCCAGCACAGTTGCACCTACAGTATATCTACTTGAAGCCAGGTGCTTGTGTAGGCTCTTGATGTATTTCCAGTTACTGTACTGTGTAGCCTGAACAGTTACACCTACAGTATACCTACCTGATGCCATGTGCTTGTGTAGGCTCTTGACTTTTTTGCAGTTACTGTACTGTGTACCCTGCACAGTTGTGCCTACAGTATAGCTACCTGAAGCCAAGTGCTTGTGTAGGCTCTTGACGTATTTCCAGTTACTGTACTGTGTACCCTGCACAGTTGCTATTACAGTATAGCTACCTGTGGCCAGGTGCTTGTGTAGGCTCTTTAAAGTATTTCCAGTTACTGTAATGTGTACCCTGCACTCTTGCACCCACAGTGTAGCTACCTGAAGCCAGGTGCTTGTGTAAACTCTTTGAAGTATTTCTAGTTACTGTACTGTGCACCTTGAACAGTTGCAACTACAGTATATCTGCCTTAAACCAGGTGCTTGTGTAGGCTCTTGATGTATTTCCAGTTACTGTACTGTGTACCCTGCACTGTTACGCCTACAGTATAGTTACCTGAAGTCAGATGCTTGTGTAGGCTCTTTAAAGTATTTCCAGTTACTGAACTGTATACCCTGCACAGCTGCACCTACAGTATAGCTACCTGTAGCCAGGTGCTTGTGTAGGCTCTTTGAAGTATTTCCAGTTACTGTACTGTGTACCCTGCACAGTTGCACCTACAGTACATCTCCCTGAAACCAGGTGCTTGTGTAGGCTCTTGACGTATTTCCAGTTACTGTACTGTGTACACTACACAGTTGCGCCTACAGTATAGCTGCCTGAATCCAGGTGCTTGTGTAGGCTCTTTAAAGTATTTGCAGTTACTGTACTGTGTACCCTGCACAGTTGCTCCTACAGTATAGCTACCTGAAGCCAGGTGCTTGAGTAGGCTCTTGACATATTTCCAGTTACTGTGCTGTGTACCCTGCACAGTTGCACCTACAGTATAGCTACCTGTAGCCAGGTGCTTGTGTAGGCTCTTTAAAGTATTTCCAGTTGCTATACTGAGTACCCTGCACATTTGCACCTACAGTATAGCTACCTGAAGCCAGGTGCTTGTGTAGGATCTTGCCGTATTTCCAGTTATTTTACTGTGTACCGTGCACAGTTACTCCTACAGTATAGCGACCTGAAGCCACATGCTTGTGTAGGCTCTTTGAAGTATTTCCAGTTACTATACTGTGTACTGTGCACAGTTGCACCTACAGTATAGCTACCTGTAGCCAGGTGCTTGTGTAGGCTCTTTGAAGTATTTCCAGTTGCTGTACTGTGTACCCTGCACAGTTGCACCTACAGTATAGCTACCTGAAGCCAGCTGCTTGTGTAGGATCTTGCCGTATTTCCAGTTACTTTACTGTGTACCGTGCACAGTTGCAACTATAGTATATCTACCTGAAGCCAGGTGCTTGTTTAGGCTCTTTAAAGTATTTCCAGTTACTGTACTGTGTACTGTGCACAGTTGCACCTACAGTATAGCTACCTGTAGCCAGGTGCTTGTGTAGGCTCTTTGAAGTATTTCCAGTTGCTGTACTGTGTACCCTGCACAGTTGCACCTACAGTATAGCTACCTAAAGCCAGGTGCTTGTGTAGGCTCTTGACATATTTCCAGTTACTGTATTATGTACCCTGCACAGTTGCGCCTACAGTATAGCTACCTGAAGCCTGATGCTTGTGTAGACTCTTTGAAGTATTTCTAGTTACTATACTGCGCACCTTGAACAGTTGCACCTACAGTATATCTGCCTGAAACCAGGTGCTTGTGTAGGCTCTTGGCGTATTTCCAGTTACTGTACTGTGTACCCTGCACAGTTGCGCCTACAGTATAGCTGCCTGAAGCCAGGTGCTTGTGTAGGCTCTTTGAATTTTTTCCGGTTACTGTACTCTGTACCTTGCACAGTTGCTCCTACACTATAGCTACTTGTATCCAGGTGCTTGTGTAGGCTCTTTAAAGTATTTCCAGTTACTGTAATGTGTCACCTGCATGGTTGCACCTACAGTATAGCTACCTTAAGCCAGGTGCTTGTGTAGGCTATTGACGTATTTCCAGTTACTGTACTGTGTACCCTGCACAGTTGCGCCTACAGTATAGCTACCTGAAGCCAGGTGCTTGTGTAGGCTCTTTGAATTTTTCCCAGTTACTGTACTCTGTACCCTGCACAGTTGCACCTACAGTATAGCTACCTGAATCCAGGTGCTTGTGTAGGCTCTTGATGTATTTCCAGTTATTGTACTGTGTACCCTGCACAGTTGCACCTACAGTATATCTGCCTGAAACCCGGTGTTTCTTTAGGCTCTTGACATATTTCCAGTTACTGTGCTGTGTACCCTGCACAGTTGCACCTACAGTATAGCTAACTAAAGCCAGGTGTTTCTGTAGGCTCTTGACGTATTTCCAGTTACTGTACTGTTTACCCTGCACACTTGCACCTACAGTATAGCTACCTGAAGCTAGGTGCTTGTGCAGGCTTTTGAAGTATTTCCAATTACTGTACTGTCTACCCTGCACAGTTGTGCCTACAGTATAGCTACCTGTAACCAGGTGCTTGTGAAGGCTTTTTGAACTATTTCCAGTCACTGTACTGTGTACCCTGCACAGTTGCACCTACAGTATAGCTATCTAAAGCCAGGTGCTTGTTTAGGCTCTTCACATATTTCCAGTTACTATACTGTGTACCCTGCACAGTTGTGCCTACAGTATAGCTAGCTGAAGCGAGGTGCTTGTGTAGGCTCTTGAGGTATTTCCAGTTACTGTACTGTGTACCCTGCACAGTTGCACCTACAGTATAGCTACCTTAGGCCAGGTTGTTGTTTAGGCTCTTTGAAGTATTCCCAGTTACTATACTGTGTACCCTGCACGGTTGCACCTACAGTATAGCTACCTGAAGCCAGGTGCTTGTGTAGGCTCTTGACTTATTTCCACTTATTGTACTGTGTACCCTGCACAGTTGCACCTACAGTATATCTACCTGAAGCCAGGTGCTTGTGTAGGCTCTCTGAAGTATTTCCATTTACTGTACTGTGTACCATGCACTGTGGCATCTAC
Source organism: Aquarana catesbeiana (assembly GCF_042186555.1). Lineage (NCBI taxonomy): Eukaryota > Metazoa > Chordata > Amphibia > Anura > Ranidae > Aquarana > Aquarana catesbeiana. The sequence goes on from NC_133329.1 coordinate 162,794,042, forward strand.
AGTATAGCTAACTGTAGCCAGGTGTTTGTGTAGGCTCTTTGAAGTATTTCCAGTTACTGTACTGTGTATCCTACACAGTTGCTCCTACAGTATAGCTACCTGAAGCCAGGTTCTTGTTTAGGCTGTTTGAAGTATTCCCAGTTACTATACTTTGTATCTTGCACAGTTGCTCCTACAGTAAAGCTACCTGAAACCAGGTGTTTGTGTAGGCTGTTTGAAGTATTCCCAGTTACTGTACTGTTTACCCTGCACAGTTGCACCTACAGTATAGCTACCTAAAGCCAGGTGCTTGTGTAGGCTCTTGACGTATTTCCAGTTACTGTACAGTGTACCCTGCACAGTTGCTGCTAAAGTATAGCTACCTGTGGCCAGGTGCTTGTGTAGGCTCTTTAAAGTATTTCCAGATACTGTACAGTGTACCCTGCACAGTTGCACCTACAGTATAGCTACCTGAAGCCAGGTGCTTATGTAGGCTGTTTAAAGTATTCCCAGTTAGTGTACTGTGTACCCTGCACAGCTGCACCTACAGTATAGCTACCTGAAGCTAGGTGCTTTTGTAGGCTCATTGAAGTATTTCCAGTTACTGTATTGTGAAATCTGCACAGTTGCACCTACAGTATAGCTGCAGGAAGCCAGGTGCTTGTGTAGGCTCTTGATGTATTTCCAGATACTGTACTGTGTACCCTGCACAGTTGCTCCTACAGTATAGCTACCTGAAGCCAGGTGCTTGTGTACGCTGTTTGAAGTATTCCCAGTTACTTTGCTGTGTACCCGGAACAGTTGCACCTACAGTACAGCTACCTGAAGCCAGGTGCTTATGTAGGCTCTTTGAAGTATTTCCAGTTTCTGAACTGTGTACCCCGCACAGTTGCACCTACAGTATCGCTACCTGAAGCCAGGTGCTTGTTTAGGTTCTTGACGTATTTTCAGTTACTGTACTGTGTACACTGCACAGTTGCACCTACAGTATAGCTACCTGAAGCCAGGTGCTTGTGTAGACTCTTTAAAGTATTTCCAGTTACTGTACTTTGTACCCTGCACAGCTGCACCTACAGTATAGCTACCTGAAGCCAGGTGCTTGTGTAGGCTCTTGACTTTTTTGCAGTTTCTGTACTGTGTACCCTGCACAGTTGCGCCTACAGTATAGCTACCTGAAGCCAAGTGCTTGTGTAGGCTCTTGACGTATTTCCAGTTACTGTACTGTGTACCCTGCACAGTTGTGTCTACAGTATAGCTACCTGAAGCCAGGTGCTTGTGTAGGCTCCCTGAAGTATTTCCAGTTACTGTACTGTGTACCCTGCACAGTTGCCCCTACAATATAGCTACCTGATTCCAGGTGCTTGTGTAGGCTCTTGATATATTTCCAGTTACTGTACTGTGTATAACCTGCACAGTTGCACCTACAGTATAACTACCTGAAGCCAGGTGCTTGTGTAGGCTCTTGATGTATTTCCAGTTACTTTACTGTGTACCTTGCACAGGTGCACCTACAGTATAGCTACCTTAAGCCAGGTGCTTGTGTAGGCTCTTTGAAGTATTTCCACTTAGTGTACTGTGTACCTTGCACAGTTGCACCTACAGTATAGCTACCTGAAGTGAGGTGCTTGTGTAGGCTCTTGACGTATTTCCAGTTACTGTACTTTGTACCCTGAACAGTTGCTCCTACAGTATAGCTACCTTTGACCACGTGCTTGTGTAGGCTCTTTAAAGTATTTCCAGTTACTGTAATGTTTACCCTGCACAGTTGCACCCACAGTATAACTACCTGAAGCCAGGTGCTTGTGTAGGCTCTTGACATATTTTCAGTTACTATACTGTGTACCCTGCACAGTTGCTCTAAAGTATAGCTACCTGAAGCCAAGTGCTTGTGTAGGCTCTTTAAAGTATTTCCAGTTACTGTACTGTGTACCCTGCACAGTTGCGCCTACAGTACAGCTACCTGAAGCCAGGAGCTTGTGTAGGCTCTTGACGAATTTCCAGTTACTGTATTGTGTACCATGCCCAGTTGTGCCTACAGTATAGCTACCTGAAGCCAGGTGATTGTGTAGGGTCTTGATGTATTTCCATTTACTGTACTGTGTACCTTGCACAGTTGCACCAACAGTATACAGTAGCTACGTGAAGCCAGGTGCTTGTGTAGGCTGTTTGAAGTATTCCCCGTTACTGTACTGTGTACCCGGCACAGTTGCACCTACAGTAAAGCTACCTGAAGCCAGGTGCTTGTGTAGGCTCTTTGAAGTATTTCCAGTTAATGTACTGTGTACCCTGCACAGTTGCATCTACAGTAGAGCTACCTGAAGCCAGGTGCTTGTGTAGGCTTTGACATATTTCCAGTTACTGTACTGTGTACCCTGCACAGTTGCACCTACAGTATAGCTACCTGAAGCCAGGTGCTTGTGTAGGCTCTCTGAAGTATTTACAGTTACTGTACTGTGTACCGTGTACAGTTGCACCTACAGTATAGCTAACTGTAGCCAGGTGCTTGTGTAGGCTCTCTGAAGTATTTACAGTTACCGTACTGTGTACCGTGTACAGTTGCACCTACAGTATAGCTACCTGTGGCCAAGTGCTTGTGTAGGCTCTTTAAAGTATTTCCAGTTACTATACTGTGTACCCTGCACAGTTGCACCTACAGTATAGCTACCTGAAGCCAGGTGCTTGTGTAGGCTCTTGACATATTTTCAGTTACTGTACTGTGTACCCTGCACAGTTGCTTCTACAGTATAGCTACCTGAAGCCAGGTGCTTGTGTAGGCTGTTTGAAGTATTCCCAGTTTCTGTACTGTGTACCCTGTACAGTGGGACCTACAGTATAGCTACCTGAAGCTAGGTGCATGTGTAGGCTCTTTGAAGTATTTCCAGTTACTGTACTGTGTACCCTGCACAGTTGCACCTACAGTATACCTACCTGAAGCCAGGTGCTTGTGTAGGCTCTTGACATACTTCCAGTTACTGTACTGTGTATAACCTGCACAGTTGCACCTACAGTATAGTTACCTGAAGACAGGTGCTTGTGTAGGCTTTTGACATATTTCCAGTTACTGTACTGTGTACCCTGCACAGTTGCTTCTACAGTATAGCTACCTGAAGCCAGGTGCTTGTGTAGGCTGTTTGAAGTATTCCCAGTTTCTGTACTGTGTACCCTTCACAGTGGGACCTACAGTATAGCTACCTGAAGCTAGGTGCTTGTGTAGGCTCATTTAAGTATTTCCAGTTACTGTACTGTGTACCCTGCACAGTTGGCCCTACAGTATAGCAACCTAAAGCCAGGTGCTTGTATAGGCTCTTGACATATTTCCAGTTACTGTACTGTGTATAACCTGCACATTTGCACCTACAGTATAGCTATGTCAAGCCAGGTGCTTGTGTAGGCACTTTGAAGTATTTCCACTTAGTGTACTGTGTACCCTGCACAGTTGCACCTAGAGTATAGCTACCTGAAGCCAGGTGCTTGTGTAGGCTCTCTGAAGTGTTTCCAGTTACTGTACTATGTACCCTGCACAGTTGCACCCACAGTATAGCTACCTGAAGCTAGGAGCTTTTGTAGGGTCTTTGAAGTATTTCCAGTTACTGTACTGTGTACCCTGCACAGTTGCACCTACAGTATAGCTACCTGAAGCCAGGTGCTTGTGTAGGCTTTGATGTATTTCCAGTTACTGTACTGTGTACCCTGCACAGTTGCACCTATAGTATATCTACCTGTAGCCAGGTGATTGTGTAGGCTCTTTAAAGTATTTCCAGTTACTGTACTGTGTACCCTGCACAGTTGCACCTACAGTATAGCTACCTGAAGCCAGGTGCTTGTGTAGGCTCTTGACATACTTCCAGTTACAGTACTGTGTATAACCTGCACAGTTGCACCTACAGTATAGTTATCTGAAGACAGGTGCTTGTGTAGGCTTTTGACATATTTCCAGTTACTGTACTGTGTACCCTGCACAGTTGCTTCTACAGTATAGCTACCTGAAGCCAGGCGCTTGTGTAGTCTGTTTGAAGTATTCCCAGTTTCTGTACTGTGTACCCTTCACAGTGGGACCTACAGTATAGCTACCTGAAGCTAGGTGCTTGTGTAGGCTCTTTGAAGTATTTCCAGTTACTGTACTGTGTACCCTGCACAGTTGGCCCTACAGTATAGCAACCTTAAGCCAGGTGCTTGTGTAGGCTCTTGACATATTTCCAGTTATTGTACTGTGTATAACCTGCACATTTGCACCTACAGTATAGCTATGTCAAGCCAGGTGCTTGTGTAGGCTCTTTGAAGTATTTCCACTTAGTGTACTGTGTACCCTTCACAGTTGCACCTAGAGTATAGCTATTTGAAGCCAGGTGCTTGTGTAGGCTCTTTGAAGTGTTTCCAGTTACTGTACTGTGTACCCTGCACAGTTGCACCCACAGTATAGCTACCTGAAGCTAGGTGCTTTTGTAGGCTCTTTGAAGTATTTCCAGTTACTGTACTATTTACCCTGCACGGTTGCACCTACAGTATAGCTACCTGAAGCCAGGTGCTTGTGTAGGCTTTGATGTATTTCCAGTTACTGTACTGTGTACCCTGCACAGTTGCACCTACAGTATATCTACCTGAAGCCAGGTGCTTGTGTAGGCTCTCTGAAGTGTTTCCAGTTACTGTACTGTGTACCTTGCACAGTTGCACCCACAGTATAGCTACCTGAAGCCAGATGCTTTTGTAGGCTCTTTGAAGTATTTCCAGTTACTGTACTGTGTACCCTGCACAGTTGCACCTACAGTATAGCTACCTAAAGCCAGGTGCTTGTGTAGGCTTTGATGTATTTCCAGTTACTGTACTGTGTACCCTGCACAGTTGCACCTACAGTATATCTACCTGTAGCCAGGTGATTGTGTAGGCTCTTTAAAGTATTTCCAGTTACTGTACTGTGTACCCTGCACAGTTGCACCTACAGTATAGCTACCTGAAGCCAGATGCTTGTGTAGGCTCTTGAAATATTTCCAGTTACTGTACTGTGTACCCTGCACAGTTGCACCTACAGTATAGCTACCTGAAGCCAGATGCTTGTGTAGGCTCTTGACTTATTTCCAGTTACTGTACTGTGTACCCTGCACAGTTGCACCTACAGTATATCTACCTGAAGCCAGGTGCTTGTGTAGGCTCTCTGAAGTATTTCCATTTACTGTACTGTGTACCGTGCACAGTTGCACCTACAGTATAGCTAACTGTAGCCAGGTGCTTGTGTAGGCTCTTTGAAGTATTTCCAGTTACTGTACTTTGTATTCTGCACAGTTGCTCTTACAGTATAGCTACCTGAAGCCAGGTTCTTGTTTAGGCTGTTTGAAGTATTCCCAGTTACTATACTGTGTATCTTGCACAGTTGCACCTACAGTATAGCTACCTGAAGCCAGGTGCTTGTGTAGGCTCTCTGAAGTATTTCCATTTACTGTACTGTGTACCGTGCACAGTTGCACCTACAGTATAGCTAACTGTAGCCAGGTGCTTGTGTAGGCTCTTTGAAGTATTTCCAGTTACTGTACTGTGTATCCTGCACAGTTGCTCCTACAGTATAGCTACCTGAAGCCAGGTTCTTGTTTAGGCTGTTTGAAGTATTCCCAGTTACTATACTGTGTATCTTGCACAGTTGCACCTACAGTATAGCTACCTGAAGCCAGGTGCTTGTGTAGGCTCTTGACCTATTTCCAGTGACTGTACTGTGTACCCTGCACAGTTGCTCCTACAGTATAGCTACCTGAAACCAGGTGTTTGTGTAGGCTGTTTGAAGTATTCCCAGTTACTGTACTGTTTACCCTGCACAGTTGCACCTACAGTATAGCTACCTAAAGCCAGGTGCTTGTGTAGGCTCTTGACGTATTTCCAGTTACTGTACTGTGTACCCTGCACAGTTGCTCCTACATTATAGCTACCTGTGGCCAGGTGCTTGTGTTGGCTCTTTAAAGTATTTCCAGTTACTGTACAGTGTACCCTGCACAGTTGCACCTACAGTATAGCTACCTGAAGCCAGGTGCTTATGTAGGCTGTTTGAAGTATTCCCAGTTACTGTACTGTGTACCCTGCACAGTTGCACCTACAGTATAGCTACCTGAAGCTAGGTGCTTTTGTAGGCTCTTTGAAGTATTTCCAGTTACTGTATTGTGAAATCTGCACAGTTGCACCTACAGTATAGCTGCAGGAAGCCAGGTGCTTGTGTAGGCTCTTGATGTATTTCCAGATACTGTACTGTGTACCCTGCACAGTTGCTCCTACAGTATAGCTACCTGAAGCCAGGTGATTGTGTACGCTGTTTGAAGTATTCCCAGTTACTTTGCTGTGTACCCGGAAGTGTTGTACCTACAGTATAGCTACCTGAAGCCAGGTGCTTGTGTAGGCTCTTTGAAGTATTTCCAGTTACTGTACTGTGTACCCTGCACAGTTGCACCTACAGTATAGCTACCTGAAGCCAGGTGCTTGTTTAGGTTCTTGACGTATTTCCAGTTACTCTACTGTGTACACTGCACAGTTGCACCTACAGTATAGCTACCTGAAGCCAGGTGCTTGTGTAGACTCTTTGAAGTATTTCCAGTTACTGTACTGTGTACCCTGCACAGTTGCGCCTACAGTATAGCTACCTGAAGCCAAGTGCTTGTGTAGGCTCTTGACGTATTTCCAGTTACTGTACTGTGTACCCTGCACAGTTGTGTCTACAGTATAGCTACCTGAAGCCAGGTGCTTGTGTAGGCTCCCTGAAGTATTTACAGTTACTGTACTGTGTACCCTGCACAGTTGCCCCTACAATATAGCTACCTGATTCCAGGTGCTTGTGTAGGCTCTTGATATATTTCCAGTTACTGTACTGTGTATAACCTGCACAGTTGCACCTACAGTATAGCTACCTGAAGCCAGGTGCTTGTGTAGGCTCTTGACCTATTTCCAGTTACTTTACTGTGTACCTTGCACAGGTGCACCTACAGTATAGCTACCTTAAGCCAGGTGCTTGTGTAGGCTCTTTGAAGTATTTCCATTTAGTGTACTGTGTACCTTGCACAGTTGCACCTACAGTATAGCTACCTGAAGTGAGGTGCTTGTGTAGGCTCTTGACGTATTTCCAGTTACTGTACTTTGTACCCTGAACAGTTGCTCCTACAGTATAGCTACCTTTGGCCACGTGCTTGTGTAGGCTCTTTAAAGTATTTCCAGTTACTGTAATGTGTACCCAGCACAGTTGCACCCACAGTATAACTACCTGAAGCCAGGTGCTTGTGTAGGCTCTTGACATATTTTCAGTTACTATACTGTGTACCCTGCACAGTTGCTTTAAAGTATAGCTACCTGAAGCCAAGTGCTTGTGTAGGCTCTTTAAAGTATTTCCATTTACTGTACTGTGTACCCTGCACAGTTGCACCTACAGTATAGCTACCTGAAGCCAGGAGCTTGTGTAGGCTCTTGATGAATTTCCAGTTACTGTACTGTGTACCTTGCCCAGTTGTGCCTACAGTATAGCTACCTGAAGCCAGGTGATTGTGTAGGCTCATGATGTATTTCCAGTTACTGTACCGTGTACCTTGCACAGTTGCACCTACAGTATACAGTAGCTACCTGAAGCCAGGTGCTTGTGTAGGCTGTTTGAAGTATTCCCCGTTACTGTACTGTGTACCCGGCACAGTTGCACCTACAGTAAAGTTACCTGAAGCCAGGTGCTTGTGTAGGCTCTTTGAAGTATTTCCAGTTACTGTACTGTGTACCCTGCACAGTTGCATCTACAGTAGAGCTACCTGAAGCCAGGTGCTTGTAAAGGCTCTTGATGTATTTCCAGTTACTGTACTGTGTACCCTGCACAGCTGCACCTACAGTAAAGCTACCTTAAGCCAGGTGCTTGTGTAGGCTCTTGACTTTTTTGCAGTTACTGTACTGAGTACCCTGCACAGTTGCGCCTACAGTATAGCTACCTGAAGCCAAGTGCTTGTGTAGGCTCTTGACGTATTTCCAGTTACTGTACTGTGTACCCTGCACAGTTGTGTCTACAGTATAGCTACCTGAAGTCAGGTGCTTGTGTAGGCTCCCTGAAGTATTTCCACTTACTGTACTGTGTACCCTGCACAGTTGCCACTACAGTATAGCTACCTGATTCCAGGTGCTTGTGTAGGCTCTTGACATATTTCCATTAACTGTACTGTGTATAACCTGCACAGTTGCACCTACAGTATAGCTACCTGAAGCCAGGTGCTTATGTAGGCTCTTGACGTATTTCCATTTACTTTACTGTGTACCTTGCACAGTTGCACCTACAGTATAGCTACCTTAAGCCAGGTGCTTGTCTAGGCTCCCTGAAGTATTTACAGTTACTGTACTGTGTACCCTGCACAGTTGCCCCTACAATATAGCTACCAGATTCCAGGTGCTTGTGTAGGTTCTTGATATATTTCCAGTTACTGTACTGTGTATAACCTGCACAGTTGCACCTACAGTATAGCTTCCTGAAGCCAGGTGCTTGTGTAGGCTCTTGACATATTTCCAGTTACTTTACTGTGTACCTTGCACAGGTGCACCTACAGTATAGCTACCTGAAGTGAGGTGCTTGTGTAGGCTCTTGACGTATTTCCAGTTACTGTACTTTGTACCCTAAACAGTTGCTCCTACAGTATAGCTACCTTTGGCCACGTGCTTGTGTAGGCTCTTTAAAGTATTTCCAGTTACTGTAATGTGTACCCTGCACAGTTGCACCCACAGTATAACTACCTGAAGCCAGGTGCTTGTGTAGGCTCTTGACATATTTTCAGTTACTATACTGTGTACCCTGCACAGTTGTTCTAAAGTATAGCTACCTGAAGCCAAGTGCTTGTGTAGGCTCTTTAAAGTATTTCCAGTTACTGTACTGTGTACCCTGCACAGTTGCACCTACAGTATAGCTACCTGAAGCCAGGAGCTTGTGTAGGCTCTTGACGAATTTCCAGTTACTGTACTGTGTACCATACCAAGTTGTGCCTACAGTATAGCTACCTGAAGCCAGGTGATTGTGTAGGCTCATGATGTATTTCCAGTTACTGTACCGTGTACCTTGCACAGTTGCACCTACAGTATACAGTAGCTACCTGAAGCCAGGTGCTTGTGTAGGCTGTTTGAAGTATTCCCCGTTACTGTACTGTGTACCCGGCACAGTTGCACCTACAGTAAAGCTACCTGAAGCCAGGTGCTTGTGTAGGCTCTTTGAAGTATTCCCCGTTACTGTACTGTGTACCCGGCACAGTTGCACCTACAGTAAAGCTACCTGAAACTAGGTGCTTGTGTAGGCTCTTTGAAGTATTTCCAGTTACTGTACTGTGTACCCTGCACAGTTGCACCTACAGTATATCTACTTGAAGCCAGGTGCTTGTGTAGGCTCTTGATGTATTTCCAGTTACTGTACTGTGTAGCCTGAACAGTTACACCTACAGTATACCTACCTGATGCCATGTGCTTGTGTAGGCTCTTGACTTTTTTGCAGTTACTGTACTGTGTACCCTGCACAGTTGTGCCTACAGTATAGCTACCTGAAGCCAAGTGCTTGTGTAGGCTCTTGACGTATTTCCAGTTACTGTACTGTGTACCCTGCACAGTACAGTACACCCTGCTATTACAGTATAGCTACCTGTGGCCAGGTGCTTGTGTAGGCTCTTTAAAGTATTTCCAGTTACTGTAATGTGTACCCTGCACTCTTGCACCCACAGTGTAGCTACCTGAAGCCAGGTGCTTGTGTAAACTCTTTGAAGTATTTCTAGTTACTGTACTGTGCACCTTGAACAGTTGCAACTACAGTATATCTGCCTTAAACCAGGTGCTTGTGTAGGCTCTTGATGTATTTCCAGTTACTGTACTGTGTACCCTGCACTGTTACGCCTACAGTATAGTTACCTGAAGTCAGATGCTTGTGTAGGCTCTTTAAAGTATTTCCAGTTACTGAACTGTATACCCTGCACAGCTGCACCTACAGTATAGCTACCTGTAGCCAGGTGCTTGTGTAGGCTCTTTGAAGTATTTCCAGTTACTGTACTGTGTACCCTGCACAGTTGCACCTACAGTACATCTCCCTGAAACCAGGTGCTTGTGTAGGCTCTTGACGTATTTCCAGTTACTGTACTGTGTACACTACACAGTTGCGCCTACAGTATAGCTGCCTGAATCCAGGTGCTTGTGTAGGCTCTTTAAAGTATTTGCAGTTACTGTACTGTGTACCCTGCACAGTTGCTCCTACAGTATAGCTACCTGAAGCCAGGTGCTTGAGTAGGCTCTTGACATATTTCCAGTTACTGTGCTGTGTACCCTGCACAGTTGCACCTACAGTATAGCTACCTGTAGCCAGGTGCTTGTGTAGGCTCTTTAAAGTATTTCCAGTTGCTATACTGAGTACCCTGCACATTTGCACCTACAGTATAGCTACCTGAAGCCAGGTGCTTGTGTAGGATCTTGCCGTATTTCCAGTTATTTTACTGTGTACCGTGCACAGTTACTCCTACAGTATAGCGACCTGAAGCCACATGCTTGTGTAGGCTCTTTGAAGTATTTCCAGTTACTATACTGTGTACTGTGCACAGTTGCACCTACAGTATAGCTACCTGTAGCCAGGTGCTTGTGTAGGCTCTTTGAAGTATTTCCAGTTGCTGTACTGTGTACCCTGCACAGTTGCACCTACAGTATAGCTACCTGAAGCCAGCTGCTTGTGTAGGATCTTGCCGTATTTCCAGTTACTTTACTGTGTACCGTGCACAGTTGCAACTATAGTATATCTACCTGAAGCCAGGTGCTTGTTTAGGCTCTTTAAAGTATTTCCAGTTACTGTACTGTGTACTGTGCACAGTTGCACCTACAGTATAGCTACCTGTAGCCAGGTGCTTGTGTAGGCTCTTTGAAGTATTTCCAGTTGCTGTACTGTGTACCCTGCACAGTTGCACCTACAGTATAGCTACCTAAAGCCAGGTGCTTGTGTAGGCTCTTGACATATTTCCAGTTACTGTATTATGTACCCTGCACAGTTGCGCCTACAGTATAGCTACCTGAAGCCTGATGCTTGTGTAGACTCTTTGAAGTATTTCTAGTTACTATACTGCACACCTTGAACAGTTGCACCTACAGTATATCTGCCTGAAACCAGGTGCTTGTGTAGGCTCTTGGCGTATTTCCAGTTACTGTACTGTGTACCCTGCACAGTTGCGCCTACAGTATAGCTGCCTGAAGCCAGGTGCTTGTGTAGGCTCTTTGAATTTTTTCCGGTTACTGTACTCTGTACCTTGCACAGTTGCTCCTACACTATAGCTACTTGTATCCAGGTGATTGTGTAGGCTCTTTAAAGTATTTCCAGTTACTGTAATGTGTCACCTGCATGGTTGCACCTACAGTATAGCTACCTTAAGCCAGGTGCTTGTGTAGGCTATTGACGTATTTCCAGTTACTGTACTGTGTACCCTGCACAGTTGCGCCTACAGTATAGCTACCTGAAGCCAGGTGCTTGTGTAGGCTCTTTGAATTTTTCCCAGTTACTGTACTCTGTACCCTGCACAGTTGCACCTACAGTATAGCTACCTGAAGCCAGGTGCTTGTGTAGGCTCTTGATGTATTTCCAGTTATTGTACTGTGTACCCTGCACAGTTGCACCTACAGTATATCTGCCTGAAACCCGGTGTTTCTTTAGGCTCTTGACATATTTCCAGTTACTGTGCTGTGTACCCTGCACAGTTGCACCTACAGTATAGCTAACTAAAGCCAGGTGTTTCTGTAGGCTCTTGACGTATTTCCAGTTACTGTACTGTTTACCCTGCACACTTGCACCTACAGTATAGCTACCTGAAGCTAGGTGCTTGTGCAGGCTTTTGAAGTATTTCCAATTACTGTACTGTCTACCCTGCACAGTTGTGCCTACAGTATAGCTACCTGTAACCAGGTGCTTGTGAAGGCTTTTTGAACTATTTCCAGTCACTGTACTGTGTACCCTGCACAGTTGCACCTACAGTATAGCTATCTAAAGCCAGGTGCTTGTTTAGGCTCTTCACATATTTCCAGTTACTATACTGTGTACCCTGCACAATTGTGCCTACAGTATAGCTAGCTGAAGCGAGGTGCTTGTGTAGGCTCTTGAGGTATTTCCAGTTACTGTACTGTGTACCCTGCACAGTTGCACCTACAGTATAGCTACCTTAGGCCAGGTTGTTGTTTAGGCTCTTTGAAGTATTCCCAGTTACTATACTGTGTACCCTGCACGGTTGCACCTACAGTATAGCTACCTGAAGCCAGGTGCTTGTGTAGGCTCTTGACTTATTTCCACTTATTGTACTGTGTACCCTGCACAGTTGCACCTACAGTATATCTACCTGAAGCCAGGTGCTTGTGTAGGCTCTCTGAAGTATTTCCATTTACTGTACTGTGTACCATGCACTGTGGCATCTACAGTATAGCTAACTGTAGCCAGGTGTTTGTGTAGGCTCTTTGAAGTATTTCCAGTTACTGTACTGTGTATCCTGCACAGTTGCTCCTACAGTATAGCTACCTGAAGCCAGGTTCTTGTTTAGGCTGTTTGAAGTATTCCCAGTTACTATACTTTGTATCTTGCACAGTTGCTCCTACAGTAAAGCTACCTGAAACCAGGTGTTTGTGTAGGCTGTTTGAAGTATTCCCAGTTACTGTACTGTTTACCCTGCACAGTTGCACCTACAGTATAGCTACCTAAAGCCAGGTGCTTGTGTAGGCTCTTGACGTATTTCCAGTTACTGTACAGTGTACCCTGCACAGTTGCTGCTAAAGTATAGCTACCTGTGGCCAGGTGCTTGTGTAGGCTCTTTAAAGTATTTCCAGATACTGTACAGTGTACCCTGCACAGTTGCACCTACAGTATAGCTACCTGAAGCCAGGTGCTTATGTAGGCTGTTTAAAGTATTCCCAGTTAGTGTACTGTGTACCCTGCACAGCTGCACCTACAGTATAGCTACCTGAAGCTAGGTGCTTTTGTAGGCTCATTGAAGTATTTCCAGTTACTGTATTGTGAAATCTGCACAGTTGCACCTACAGTATAGCTGCAGGAAGCCAGGTGCTTGTGTAGGCTCTTGATGTATTTCCAGATACTGTACTGTGTACCCTGCACAGTTGCTCCTACAGTATAGCTACCTGAAGCCAGGTGCTTGTGTACGCTGTTTGAAGTATTCCCAGTTACTTTGCTGTGTACCCGGAACAGTTGCACCTACAGTACAGCTACCTGAAGCCAGGTGCTTATGTAGGCTCTTTGAAGTATTTCCAGTTTCTGAACTGTGTACCCCGCACAGTTGCACCTACAGTATCGCTACCTGAAGCCAGGTGCTTGTTTAGGTTCTTGACGTATTTTCAGTTACTGTACTGTGTACACTGCACAGTTGCACCTACAGTATAGCTACCTGAAGCCAGGTGCTTGTGTAGACTCTTTAAAGTATTTCCAGTTACTGTACTTTGTACCCTGCACAGCTGCACCTACAGTATAGCTACCTGAAGCCAGGTGCTTGTGTAGGCTCTTGACTTTTTTGCAGTTTCTGTACTGTGTACCCTGCACAGTTGCGCCTACAGTATAGCTACCTGAAGCCAAGTGCTTGTGTAGGCTCTTGACGTATTTCCAGTTACTGTACTGTGTACCCTGCACAGTTGTGTCTACAGTATAGCTACCTGAAGCCAGGTGCTTGTGTAGGCTCCCTGAAGTATTTCCAGTTACTGTACTGTGTACCCTGCACAGTTGCCCCTACAATATAGCTACCTGATTCCAGGTGCTTGTGTAGGCTCTTGATATATTTCCAGTTACTGTACTGTGTATAACCTGCACAGTTGCACCTACAGTATAACTACCTGAAGCCAGGTGCTTGTGTAGGCTCTTGACGTATTTCCAGTTACTTTACTGTGTACCTTGCACAGGTGCACCTACAGTATAGCTACCTTAAGCCAGGTGCTTGTGTAGGCTCTTTGAAGTATTTCCACTTAGTGTACTGTGTACCTTGCACAGTTGCACCTACAGTATAGCTACCTGAAGTGAGGTGCTTGTGTAGGCTCTTGACGTATTTCCAGTTACTGTACTTTGTACCCTGAACAGTTGCTCCTACAGTATAGCTACCTTTGGCCACGTGCTTGTGTAGGCTCTTTAAAGTATTTCCAGTTACTGTAATGTTTACCCTGCACAGTTGCACCCACAGTATAACTACCTGAAGCCAGGTGCTTGTGTAGGCTCTTGACATATTTTCAGTTACTATACTGTGTACCCTGCACAGTTGCTCTAAAGTATAGCTACCTGAAGCCAAGTGCTTGTGTAGGCTCTTTAAAGTATTTCCAGTTACTGTACTGTGTACCCTGCACAGTTGCGCCTACAGTACAGCTACCTGAAGCCAGGAGCTTGTGTAGGCTCTTGACGAATTTCCAGTTACTGTATTGTGTACCATGCCCAGTTGTGCCTACAGTATAGCTACCTGAAGCCAGGTGATTGTGTAGGGTCTTGATGTATTTCCATTTACTGTACTGTGTACCTTGCACAGTTGCACCAACAGTATACAGTAGCTACGTGAAGCCAGGTGCTTGTGTAGGCTGTTTGAAGTATTCCCCGTTACTGTACTGTGTACCCGGCACAGTTGCACCTACAGTAAAGCTACCTGAAGCCAGGTGCTTGTGTAGGCTCTTTGAAGTATTTCCAGTTAATGTACTGTGTACCCTGCACAGTTGCATCTACAGTAGAGCTACCTGAAGCCAGGTGCTTGTGTAGGCTCTTGATGTATTTCCAGTTACTTTACTGTGTACCCTGCACAGCTGCACCTACAGTAAATCTACCTTAAGCCAGGTGCTTGTGTAGGCTCTTGACTTTTTTGCAGTTACTGTACTGTGTTCCCTGCACAGTTGTGCCTACAGTATAGCTACCTGAAGCCAAGTGCTTGTGTAGGCTCTTGACGTATTTCCAATTACTGTACTGTGTACCCTGCACAGTTGTGTCTACAGTATAGCTACCTGAAGTCAGGTGCTTGTGTAGGCTCCCTGAAGTATTTCCAGTTACTGTACTGTGTACCCTGCACAGTTGCCCCTACAATATAGCTACCTGATTCCAGATGCTTGTGTAGGCTCTTGACATATTTCCAGTTACTGTACTGCGTATAACCTGCACAGTTGCACCTACAGCATAGCTACCTGAAGCCAGGTGCTTGAGAAGGCTCTTGACGTATGTCCAGTTACTTTACTGTGTACCTTGCACAGTTGCACCTACAGTATAGCTACCTTAAGCCAGGTGCTTGTCTAGGCTCTTTGAAGTATTTCCACTTAGTGTACTGTGTACCTTGCACAGTTGCACCTACAGTATAGCTACCTGAAGCCAGGTGCTTGTGTAGGCCCTTGACATATTTCCAGTTACTGTACTGTGTACCCTGTACAGATGCACCTACAGTATAGCTACCTGAAGCTAGGTGCTTGTGTAGGCTCTTTGAAGTATTTCCAGTTACTGTAATGTGTACCCTGCACAGTTGCACCTACAGTATATCTACTTGAAGCCAGGTGATTGTGTAGGCTCTTGATGTATTTCCAGTTACTGTACTGTGTAGCCTGCACAGTTGCTATTACAGTATGGCTACCTGTGGCCAGGTGCTTGTGTAGGCTCTTTAAAGTATTTCCAGTTACTGTACTGTGTACCCTGCACAGTTGCTATTACAGTATAGCTACCTGTGGCCAGGTGCTTGTGTAGGCTCTTTAAAGTATTTCCAGTTACTGTACTGTGTACCCTGCACAGTTGCTATTACAGTATAGCTACCTGTTACCAGGTGCTTGTGTAGGCTCTTTAAAGTATTTCCAGTTACTGTAATGTGTACCCTGCACTCTTGCACCCACAGTGTAGCTACCTGAAGCCAGGTGCTTGTGTAGGCTCTTGACATATTTCCAGTTACTGTACTGTGTACCCTGCACAGTTGCTCCTACAGTATAGCTACCTGAAACCAGGTGCTTGTGTAGGCTCTAGATGAATTTCCAGTTACTGTACTGTGTACCCTGCACAGTTGCTATTACAGTATAGCTACCTGTGGCCAGGTGCTTGTGTAGGCTCTTTAAAGTATTTCCAGTTACTGTAATGTGTACCCTGCACTCTTGCACCCACAGTGTAGCTACCTGAAGCCAGGTGCTTGTGTAGGCTCTTGACATATTTCCAGTTACTGTACTGTGTACCCTGCACAGTTGCTCCTACAGTATAGCTACCTGAAGCTAAGTGCTTGTGTAGGCTCTTTAAGGTATTTCCAGTTACTGTACTGTGTACCCTGCACAGTTGCACCTACAGTATAGCTACCTGAAGCCAGGGGCTTGTGTAGGCTCTTGACATATTTCCAGTTACTGTACTGTGTACCTTGCACAGTTGCACCTACAGTATAGCTACCTGAAGCCAGGTGCTTGTGTAGGCTCTAGATGAATTTCCAGTTACTGTACTGTGTACCATGCACAATTGTGCCTACAGTAAAGCTACCTGAAGCCAGGTGCTTGTGTAGGCTGTTTGAAGTATTCCCAGTTACTGTACTGTGTACCCTGCACAGTTGCACCTACAGTATAGCTACCTGAAGCCAGGTGCTTGAGAAGGCTCTTGACGTATGTCCAGTTACTTTACTGTGTACCTTGCACAGTTGCACCTACAGTATAGCTACCTTAAGCCAGGTGCTTGTCTAGGCTCTTTGAAGTATTTCCACTTAGTGTACTGTGTACCTTGCACAGTTGCACCTACAGTATAGCTACCTGAAGCCAGGTGCTTGTGTAGGCCCTTGACATATTTCCAGTTACTGTACTGTGTACCCTGTACAGATGCACCTACAGTATAGCTACCTGAAGCTAGGTGCTTGTGTAGGCTCTTTGAAGTATTTCCAGTTACTGTAATGTGTACCCTGCACAGTTGCACCTACAGTATATCTACTTGAAGCCAGGTGATTGTGTAGGCTCTTGATGTATTTCCAGTTACTGTACTGTGTAGCCTGCACAGTTGCTATTACAGTATGGCTACCTGTGGCCACGTGCTTGTGTAGGCTCTTTAAAGTATTTCCAGTTACTGTAATGTTTACCCTGCACAGTTGCACCCACAGTATAACTACCTGAAGCCAGGTGCTTGTGTAGGCTCTTTAAGGTATTTCCAGTTACTGTACTGTGTACCCTGCACAGTTGCACCTACAGTATAGCTACCTGAAGCCAGGGGCTTGTGTAGGCTCTTGACATATTTCCAGTTACTGTACTGTGTACCTTGCACAGTTGCACCTACATTATAGCTCTGAAGCCAGGTGCTTGTGTAGGCTCTAGATGAATTTCCAGTTACTGTACTGTGTACCATGCACAATTGTGCCTACAGTAAAGCTACCTGAAGCCAGGTGCTTGTGTAGGCTGTTTGAAGTATTCCCAGTTACTGTACTGTGTACCCTGCACAGTTGCACCTACAGTATAGCTACCTGAAGCCAGGTGCTTGAGAAGGCTCTTGACGTATGTCCAGTTACTTTACTGTGTACCTTGCACAGTTGCACCTACAGTATAGCTACCTTAAGCCAGGTGCTTGTCTAGGCTCTTTGAAGTATTTCCACTTAGTGTACTGTGTACCTTGCACAGTTGCACCTACAGTATAGCTACCTGAAGCCAGGTGCTTGTGTAGGCCCTTGACATATTTCCAGTTACTGTACTGTGTACCCTGTACAGATGCACCTACAGTATAGCTACCTGAAGCTAGGTGCTTGTGTAGGCTCTTTGAAGTATTTCCAGTTACTGTAATGTGTACCCTGCACAGTTGCACCTACAGTATATCTACTTGAAGCCATGTGATTGTGTAGGCTCTTGATGTATTTCCAGTTACTGTACTGTGTAGCCTGCACAGTTGCTATTACAGTATGGCTACCTGTGGCCAGGTGCTTGTGTAGGCTCTTTAAAGTATTTCCAGTTACTGTACTGTGTACCCTGCACAGTTGCTATTACAGTATAGCTACCTGTGGCCAGGTGCTTGTGTAGGCTCTTTAAAGTATTTCCAGTTACTGTACTGTGTACCCTGCACAGTTGCTATTACAGTATAGCTACCTGTGGCCAGGTGCTTGTGTAGGCTCTTTAAAGTATTTCCAGTTACTGTAATGTGTACCCTGCACTCTTGCACCCACAGTGTAGCTACCTGAAGCCAGGTGCTTGTGTAGGCTCTTGACATATTTCCAGTTACTGTACTGTGTACCCTGCACAGTTGCTCCTACAGTATAGCTACCTGAAGCTAAGTGCTTGTGTAGGCTCTTTAAGGTATTTCCAGTTACTGTACTGTGTACCCTGCACAGTTGCACCTACAGTATAGCTACCTGAAGCCAGGGGCTTGTGTAGGCTCTTGACATATTTCCAGTTACTGTACTGTGTACCTTGCACAGTTGCACCTACAGTATAGCTACCTGAAGCCAGGTGCTTGTGTAGGCTCTAGATGAATTTCCAGTTACTGTACTGTGTACCATGCACAATTGTGCCTACAGTAAAGCTACCTGAAGCCAGGTGCTTGTGTAGGCTGTTTGAAGTATTCCCAGTTACTGTACTGTGTACCCTGCACAGTTGCACCTACAGTATAGCTACCTGAAGCCAGGTGCTTGTGTAGGCTCTTTGAAGTATTTTCGGTTACTCTACTGTGTACCCTGCACAGTTGTACCTACGGTATAGCTCCCTAAAGCCAGGTGCTTGTGTAGGTTCTTGACATATTTCCAGTTACTGAACTGTGTACCTTGCACAGTTGCACCTACAGTATAGCTACCTGAAGCCAGGTGCTTGTGTAGACTCTAGATGAATTTCCAGTTACTGTACTGTGTACCATGCACAATTGTGCCTACAGTAAAGCTACCTGAAGCCAGGTGCTTGTGTAGGCTGTTTGAAGTATTCCCAGTTACTGTACTGTGTACCCTGCACAGTTGCTCCTACAGTATAGCTACCTGAAGACAAGTGCTTGTGTAGGATCTTTAAGATATTTCCAGTTACTGTACTGTGTACCATGCACAGTTGCACCTACAGTATAGCTACCTGAAGCCAGGTGCTTGTGTAGGCTCTAGATGAATTTCCCATTACTGTACTGTGTACCATGCACAATTGTGCCTACAGTATCGCTACCTGAAGCCAGGTGCTTGTGTAGGCTCTTGATGTATTTCCTGTTACTGAACTATGTACCTTGCATAGTTGCACCTACAGTATAGCTCCCTGAAGCCAGGTGCTTGTGTAGGCTCATGACATATTTCCAGTTACTGTACTGTGTAGCCTGCACAGTTGCACCTACAGTATATCTACCTGAAGTCAGGTGCTTGTGTAGGCTCCCTGAAGTTTTTCCAGTTACTGTACTGTGTACCCTTCACAGTTGCCCCTACAGTATAGCTACCTGAAGCCGGGTGCTTGTGTAGGCTGTTTGAAGTATTCCCAGTTACTGTACTGTGTACCCTGCACAGTTGCACCTACAGTATAGCTACCTGAAGCCAGGTGCTTGTGTAGGCTCTTTGAAGTATTATCGGTTACTCTACTGTGTACCCTGCACAGTTGTACCTACAGTATAGCTACCTAAAGCAAGGTGCTTGTGTAGGCTCTTGACATATTTCCAGTTACTGTACTGTGTACCGTGCACAGTTGCGCCTACACTATAGCTACCTGAAGCCATGTGCTTGTGTAGGCTCTTGACGTATTTCCAGTTAATGTACTGTGTACCCTGCAAAGTTGCGCCTACACTATAGCTACCTGAAGCCAGGTGCTTGTGTACGCTGTTTGAAGTATTCCCAGTTACTTTGCTGTGTACCCGGCGCAGTTGCACCTACAGTAGGTACCTGAAGCCAGGTGCTTGTGTAGGCTCTTTGAAGTATTTCCAGTTACTGAACTGTGTACCCTGCACAGTTGCACCTACAGTATCGCTACCTGGAGCCAGGTGCTTGTTTAGGTTCTTGACGTATTTCCAGTTACTGTAGTGTCTACCCAGCACAGCTGCACCTACAGTATAGCTACCTGAATCCAGGTGATTGTGTAGGCTCTTGACTTTTTTGCAGTTACTGTACTGTGTACCCGGCACAGTTGTGTCTACAGTATAGCTACCTGAAGCCAGGTTCTTGTGTAGGCTCCCTGAAATATTTCCAATTACTGTACTGTGTAACCTGCAAAGTTGCCCCTACAGTATAGCTACCTGAAGCCAGGTGCTTGTGTAGGCTCTTGACATATTTCCAGTTACTGTACTGTGTATAACCTGCACAGTTGCACCTACAGTATAGCTACCTGAAGCCAGGTGCTTGTGTAGGCTCTTGACATATTTCCAGTTACTGTACTGTGTATAACCTGCACAGTTGCTCCTACAGTATAGCTACCTGAAGCCAAGTGCTTGTGTAGGCTGTTTGAAGTATTCCCAGTTACTGTACTGTGTACCCGGCACAGTTGCACCTACAGTATAGCTACCTGAAGCGATTTGCTTGTGTAGGCTCTTTGAAGTATTTCCAGTTAATGTACTGTGTACCCTGCACAGTTGAGCCTACAGTATAGCTACCTGTAGCCAGGTGCTTGTGTAGGCTCTTTAAAGTATTTCCAATTACTGTACTGTGTACCCTGAACAGTTGCATCTACAGTAGAGCTACCTGAAGCCAGGTGCTTGTGTAGGCTCTTGATGTATTTCCAGTTACTGTACTGTGTACCCTGCACAGTTGCACCTACAGGATATCTACCTGAAGCCAGGTGCTTGTGTAGGCTCCCTGAAGTATTTCCAGTTACTGTTCTACGTACCCTGCACAGTTGCCCCTACAGTATAGCTACCTGAAGCCAGGTGCTTGTGTAGGCTCTTGACATATTTCCAGTTACTGTACTGTATATAACCTGCACAGTTGCACCTACAGTATAGCTACCTGAAGCCAGGTGCTTGTGTAGGCTCTTGACGTATTTCCAGTTTCTTTACTGTGTACCTTGCACAGTTGCATCTACAGTATAGCTACCTTAAGCCAGGTGCTTGTGTAGGCTCTTTGAAGTATTTTCACTTAGTGTACTGTGTACCCTGCACAATTGCACCTACAGTATAGCTACCTGAAGCCAGGTGCTTGTGTAAGCTCTTGACCTATTTACAGTTACTGTACTGTGTATCCTGCACAGTTGTGCCTTCAGTATAGCTACCAGAAGCCAGGTGCTTGTGTAGGCTCTTTACGTATTTCCAGTTACTGTACTGTGTACCCTGCACAGTTGCTCCTACAGTATAGCTACCTGTGGCCAGGTGCTTGTTTGGGCTCTTTTAAGTATTTCCAGTTACTGTACTGTGTACCCTGCACAGTTGCACCAACAGTATAGCTACCTGAAACCAGGTACTTATTTAGGTTCTTGACGTATTTCCAGTTACTGTACTGTGTACACTGCACAGTTGCTCCTACAGTATAGCTACCTGAAGCCAAGTGCTTGTGTAGACTCTTGACTTTTTTGCAGTTACTGTATTGTGTACCCTGCACAGTTGCACCTACATTATAGCTACCTGGAGCCAGGTGCTTGTGTAGGCTGTTTGAAGTATTCCCAGTTTCTGTACTGTGTACCCTGCACAGTAGCACTGTACTGTGTACACTGCACAGTTGTGCCTACAGTATAGCTACCTGAACCCAGGTGCTTGTGTAGGCTTTTTGAAGTACTCCCAGTTTCTGTATTGTGTACCCTGCACAGTTGCACCTACCATATAGCTACCTGTACAAGGTGCTTGTGTAGGCTCTTTTAAGTATTTCCAGTTACTGTACTGTGTACCCTGCACAGTTGCACATACAGTATAGCTACCTGAAGCCAGGTGCTTCTTTAGGTTCTTGACGTATTTTCAGTTAATGTACTGTGTACCCTGAACAGTTACACCTACAGTATAGCTACCTGAAGCCAGGTGCTTGTGTAGGCTCTTGACTTTTTTACAGTTACTGTACTGTGTACCCTGCACAGTTGCACCTACAGTATAGCTTCCTGAAGCCAGGTGTTTGTGTAGGTTGTGTGAAGTATTCCCAGTTACTGTACTGTGTACCCTGCACAGTTGCACCTACAGTATAGCTAACTGTAGCCAGGTACTTGTGTAGTCTCTTTGACGTATTTCTAGTTACTGTACTGGGTATCATGCACAGTTGCACCTACAGAATAGCTACCTGAAGCCAGGTGCTTGTGTAGGCTCTTGATGTATTTTCAGTTACTGTACTGCGTACCCTGCACAGTTGCTCCTACAGTATAGCTACCTGAAGCCAGGTGCTTGTGTAGGCTGTTTGAAGTATTCCCAGTTACTTTACTGTGTATCCTGCACAGTTGCACCTACAGTATAGCTACCTGAAGCCAGGTGCTTGTGTAGGCTCTTTGAAGTATTTCCAGTTACTGTACTGTGTACCCTGCACATTTGCCCCTACATTATAGCTACCTGTAGCCAGGTGCTTGTGTAGGCTCTTTTAAGTATTTCCAGTTACTATACTGTGTACCCTGCACAGTTGCACCTACAGTATAGCTACTTGAAGCAAGGTGCTTATTTAGGTTCTTGACGTATTTCCAGTTTCTGTACTGTGTACACTGCACAGTTGCGTCTACAGTATAGCTACCTGAACAGGAGCTTGTGTAGGCTCTTTGAAGTATTTCCAGCTACTGTACTGTGTACCCTGCACAGTTGTACCTACAGTATAGCTACCTTAAGCCAGGTGCTTGTGTAGACTCTTGACTTTTTTGCAGTTACTGTACTGTGTTCTCTGCACAGTTGCACCTACAGTATAGCTACCTGGAGCCAGGTGCTTGTGTAGGCTGTTTGAAGTAGTCCCAGTTTCTGTACTGTGTACCCTGCACAGTTGCATTGTTCTGTGTACACTGCACAGTTGTGCCTACAGTATAGTTACCTGAAGCCAGGTGCTTGTGTAGGCTTTTTGAAGTATTCCCAGTTTCTGTACTGTGTACCCTGCACAGTTGCACCTACAGTATAGCTACCTGAAGCCAGGTGCTTGTATAGGCTGTTTGAAGTATTCCCAGTTACTGTACTGTGTACCCTGCACAGTTGCACCTACAGTATAGCTACCTGTAGACAGGTGCTTGTGTAGGCTCTTTGAAGTATTTCCAGTTACTGTATTGTGTACCCTGCACAGTTGCACCTACAGTATAGCTACCTGTAGCCAGGTGCTTGTGTAGGGTCTTTGAAGTATTTCCAGTTACTGTACTGTGTACCCTGCATAGTTGCACCTACAGTATAGTTACCTTTAGCCAGGTGCCTGTGTAGACTCTTTGAAGTATTTCTAGTTACTGTAGTGGGTATCCTGCACAGTTGCACCTACAGTATAGCTACCAGAAGCCAGGTGCTTGTTTAGGCTCTTGACGTATTTTAAGTTACTCTACTGTGTACACTGCACAGTTGCGCCTACAGTATAGCTACCTGAAGCCAGGTGCTTGTGTAGGCTCTTTGAAGTATTTCCAGTTACTGTACTGTGTACCCTGCACAGTTGCATCTACAGTATAGCTACCTGAAGCCAGGTGCTAGTGTAGGCTCCTGACTTTTTTGCAGTTACTGTACTGTGTACCCTGCACAGTTGTGCCTACAGTATAGCTACCTGAAGCCAGGTGCTTGTGTAGGCTGTTTTAAGTATTCCCAGTTACTATACTGTGTACCCTGCATAGTTGCACCTACAGTATAGCTACCTGTAGCCAGGTGCTTGTGTAAGCTCTTTGAAGTATTTCCAGTTACTTTAGTGTGTACCCTGCACAGTTGCACCTACAGTAAAGCTACCGGTAGCCAGGTGCCTGTGTAGGCTCTTTGAAGTATTTCTAGTTACTGTACTGTGTACCCTGCACAGTTGCACCTACAGTATATCTACCCGAAGCCAGGTGCTTGTGTAGGCTCTTGACGTATTTCCAGTTACTGTACTGTGTACCCTGCACAGTTGCACCTACAGTATAGCTACCTGTAGACAGGTGCTTGTGTAAGCTCTTTGAAGTATTTCCAGTTACTTTACTGTGTACCCTGCACAGTTGCACCTACAGTAAAGCTACCGGTAGCCAGGTGCCTGTGTAGGCTCTTTGAAGTATTTCTAGTTACTGTACTGTGTACCCTGCACAGTTGCACCTACAGTATATCTACCCGAAGGCAGGTGCTTGTGTAGGCTCTTGACGTATTTCCAGTTACTGTACTGTGTACCCTGCACAGTTGCACCTACAGTATAGCTACCTAAAGCCAGGTGCTTGTGTAGGCTCTTTGAAGTATTTCCAGTTACTGTACTGTGTACTCTGCACAGTTGCACCTATACTATAGCTACCTGAAGCCAGGTGCTTGTGTTGGCCCTTGACGTATTTCCAGTTACTGTACTGTGTACCATGCACAGTCACACCTACAGTAAAGCTACCTGTAGCCAGGTGCTTGTGTAGGCTCTTTAAAGTATTTCCAGTTACTGTACTGTGTACCCTGCACAGTTGCGCCTACAGTATAGCTACCTGTAGCCAGGTGCTTGTGTAGGCTCTTTGAAGTATTTCCAGTTACTGTACTGTGTACCTTGCACAGTTGCACCTACAGTATAGCTACCTGAAGACAAGTGCAGGTTTTCTCATAATAATTATAATAATACTACAGGCAGGCAGTTGTTTCTGCTAGCTGCAGTATAATCGGTGTATATATACATCCCAGTTTTGTACAGCTACATCTCACTGCAGGCCATTAGTATGTCTGGAAGGCCAACAAGGAGAAGCAGACAGTCACAATCCAATAAAAGAGGGCAAGCAGGCTCTGTGTCTAGAGGCAACAGTGCTGGTCATGGACACGGTGCGTCCTCATTAGCACATGGCCGTGGGACACAGCCAAGCAGATGACCAAGCCTTCCTCATCCTCCTCATCCTCTCTCACCCTGGCTCAGGGTACTTTGTCTGGCAAAGCAGCTGCCAAGGCGGCCTCTTCCCTCGGCTCAATGGCATCAGTAACTCCTACCCTAGCCCCACCATGTCCTCCTGAGGAGTCCCTCGAACTGTTTGACCACAGTGTTGGGTACATGCTCCAGGAGGATACCCAGCGTTTTGAAGTCTCCGATGATGGTAGTCAGCTAGAGGAAGGCAGTAGCGTAAGCCCAGACAGAGAGGGTGCCCAAGAAGGACAGCAATCTGGCAGTCATGTTCCCCCTGCTGCAGCATACTGCCAGGTTTGCTCCAGTGATGAGGAGGGAGGGGATGATGAGGTCACTGACTCCATGTGGGTGCCTGAAAGGAGAGAGGAGGAGGAGGCACATTACCAACGAGACAGGATGCCCTCCAGGGGCCAGCCTAAGGGCAGCACACCGCAGAGCTCCGCATGTGCAGGGCGCTGCTGTCTCTCCACATTATTCCAAAAGTTCTTTGGTGTGGGCTAGGGATGAACTTCGAGTTTGAGTCGAACTCATGTTTGACTCAAACATCGGCTGTTTGCAAGTTCGCCGAACAGTGAACAGTTTGGGGTGTTCGCGGCAAATTCGAATGCCGCGGAACACCCTTTAAAAGTCTATGGGAGAAATCAAAAGTGCTAATTTTAAAGGCTTATATCCATGGTATTGTCATAAAACATGTTTGGGGACCTGTGTCCTGCCCCAGGTGACATGTATCAATGCAAAAAAAAGTTTTAAAAACCACCGTTTTTCAGAAGCAGTGATTTTAATAATGCTTAAAGTGAAACAATAAAAGTGTAATATCCCTTTAAATTTTGTACCTGTGGGATGTCTATAGTATGCCTGTAAAGGGGTGCATGTTTCCCATGTTTAGAACAGTCTGACAGCAAAATGACATTTCAAAGGAAAAAAAGTAACTGAAAACTCCTTGTGGCTATTAATGCATTGCTGCTCCGACAATACACATAGAAGTTCATTGATAAAAACGGCATGGGAATTCCCCACAGGGGAACCCCGAACCAAAATTAAAAAAAAAAAATGACATGGGGGTCCCCCTAAATTCCATACCAGGCCCTTCAGGTCTGGTATGGATATTAAGGGGAACCCCGGCCAAAATTTTTTAAAAAATGACGTGGGGGTCCCCCTAAATTCCATACCAGGCCCTTCAGGTCTGGTATGGTTATTAAGGGGAACCCCGCACCAAAATTAAAGAAAAAATGGCGTGGGGGTCCCCCCAAAAATTCATACCAGACCCTTATCCGAGCACGCAACCTGGCAGGCCGCAGAAAAAGAGGGGGGACGAGAGAGCACCCCCCCTCCTGAACCGTACCAGGCCACATGCCCTCAACATTGGGAGGGTGCTTTGGGGTAGCCCCCCAAAACACCTTGTCCCCATAGTGATGAGGACAAGGGCCTCATCCCCATAACCCTAGCCGATGGTTGTGGGGGTCGGCGGGCAGGGGGCTTATCGGAATCTGGAAGCCTCCTTTAACAAGGGGACCCCCAGATCCTGGCCCACCCCCCTGTGTGAAATGGTAAGGGGGTATGTACCCCTACCATAAAAAAGTGTAAAAAATGTTAAAAATGACAAGAGACAGTTTTTGACAATTCCTTTATTTAAATGCTTCTTCTTTCTTCTTTCTTCTATCTTCCTTCATCTTCTTCTACTGGTTCTTCTGGCTCTTCTGGTTCTTCCTCCGGTGTTCTCATCCAGCATCTCCTCCGCGGTGTCTTCTTCCCTTCTTCTCCTCGGGCC
The DNA here is from genome assembly GCF_042186555.1 of Aquarana catesbeiana. Taxonomy (NCBI): domain Eukaryota; kingdom Metazoa; phylum Chordata; class Amphibia; order Anura; family Ranidae; genus Aquarana; species Aquarana catesbeiana. The sequence goes on from NC_133329.1 coordinate 162,820,568, forward strand.
GCTCCGCATCCATGGCATGGAGGGAGGCTTCCGCTCTTCTCTTCATCTTCTTCTCTTCTTCATCTTCTTCTCTTCTTCATCTTCTTCTCCGGGCCGATCTGCATCCATGCTGGCATGGAGGGAGGCTCCCACTGTGTGATGCTTCTCCTCTTCTGATGGTTCTTAAATAACGGGGTGGCGGGGCCACCCGGTTACCCCGCCCCCTCTGACATACAGGGACATGTCAGGACTTCCCTGTGGCATTCCCCGTGATGCCACAGGGAAGTCCCATCAAGTCACCGTGCGTCAGAGGGGGGCGGGGTCACCAGGTGGCCCCACTCCCCCATTATTTAAGAACCATTAGAAGAGGAGAAGCGTCACACAGCGGGAGCCTCCCTCCATGCTAGCATGGATGCGGAGCGGCCCGGAGAAGAAGATGAAGAGGAGAAGAAGATGAAGAAGAGAAGAAGATGAAGAGAAGAGCGGGAGCCTCCCTCCATGCCATGGATGCAGAGCGGCCCAAGGAGAAGAAGGGAAGAAGACGCCATGGAGGAGATGCTGGACGAGAACACCGGAGGAAGAACCAGAAGAGCCAGAAGCATGGACAGGGACGTTACCTAAGTTTCACTGAGCATTGGGTGACTTTGCTGGCAGCTGGGAAGGATGCAAGACAAGGTGCAGTAGTGTTGGAGGTTGTTCCACCACCACGCCTCCAAAATGCCACTACTGGTTATTCTGACACAACTCTCTCCTCCACCCCCTCCTCTTCTTCTTTACCCCTGGCCTCTTCCTGTGCTTTGTCCTCGGAACCAGCGGTACTCTGTAGGCGTTCAAGGGGCTACGCAAGTACGCAGGCCAAAAGATGCCATGCGGTGCTTGAGCTGGTGTGCTTGGGGGACAGGAGCCGCACTGGGGCAGAGATTATGTCAGCTCTGCAGGGGCAGGTTAAGAGGTGGTTGACGCCATGCCAACTTAAGCCAGGAATGGTGGTTTGCGACAATGGCACCAACCTCCTCTCCGCCCTCCGACAGGGACAACTGACCCATGTGCCCTCTGTGGCTCACGTCTTTAACTTGGTGGTGCAGCGGTTCTTGGGTAGGTACCCAGGCTTACAGGATGTCCTGAGGCAGGCCAGGAAATTATGTGTGCATTTCCACAGGTCATACAATGCCAGTGCTTGGCTGGCAGACCTCCAAAAGGAATTTAACCTGCCCAAGAACTGCCTAATCTGTGACATGCCCACCAGGTGGAACTCAACATTGGCCATGCTGCAGCGGCTGCACACGCAGCAGAGGGCCATCAATGAGTACCTGTGCAACTTTGGCACCAGGACAGGGTCAAGGTTTTTTTCCCCATGCCAGTGGGCCGTGATCAGGGATGAATGCACTGACCTGTCACCATTACGAGGATGGTGAGCAGTGACAGAGCATGCATCAGTGACACTGTCCCCCTTGTCCACCTGTTGGAGCACACACTGCGTGGAATAATGGACAGGGCACTTGAGGCAGAACAGAGGCAGGAAGAGGAGGACTTCCTTATCTCTCAAGGCCCCCTTTATCCAGACAGTGTTCTTGCATGCCTACCAATCACACAGGAAGAGGAGGAGGAGGATTGTGTCAGCATGGATGTGAAGCCTGGCACTCAGCATCAGCAGCAGTCTTTAACCACTTGACATCAGCGCTATGGCCATATGACGGCCACAGCACGGACCTGAATTCCCAGGAGGCCGTCATATGATGGCCTCCCCTGTGCACGCGCCCTACATTGCGTGCGCTGAGCGCATTGTGATCACTGAGTCACTGAGACTCGACCGTCCCAGCCCCTTACCATGTGATCAGCTGTCAGCCAATGACAGCTGATCACATGATGTAAACAAAAGATCAGTAATCATTTTTTTTTTCTACTCATGCTCATAGCGTGAGTAGAAAAAAAAGCTGATCACCGGCTCAGATGGGAGGGACAAAGGTCCCGAAGAGGAAGAGGCACATCTGCCTTATCTTTGCCAGCTAACGGTGCCACCTAACAGTGCCCACAGTGCCACCTAACAGTGCCCACAAGTGCCACCTATCATTGCCCACAAGTGCCAGCTATCAATGCCCACCAGTAGTGCCAATCAGTGCCACCAAGCAGTGCTGCCTATCAGTGTAACTGATCAGTGCCCATTATTGCCACCCATCAGTACCCATCACTGCCACCCATCAGTGCCCATCACTGCCGCCTATCAGTGCCCATCAGTGCCGCCTCATCAGCGTACATCAATGAAGGAGAAAAATTACCTGTTTTAATTTTTTTATAACAAAATACAAAAAAAAATGCAGTCTTTTTACATTTTTTTAACAAAAAATAAAAACTGCAGAGGTGATCAAATACAATCAAAAGAAAGCTCTATTTGTGGGGAAAAAATGATAAAAATTTCATTTGGCTACAGTGTTGTATGACCACGCAATTGTCATTCAAATTGCGTCAGTGCTGAAAGCTGAAAATTAGTCTGGATAGGAGGGGGGATTAAGTGCCCAGTAAGCAAGTGGTTAAGGGATCATTTACAGTCCCAAAAAACCCATGGACTTGTACGTGGCTGGGAGGACGTGGCAGCGGATCATGTCGTCCTTAGTGACCCAGAGGACTCCGGACCAAATGCCTCAGGAAACCTACGCTGCATGGCCTCCCTGATCATGCAAAGCCTGCGGAAGGATCCTCGTATTCGTGGTATCAAGGAGAGGGATCGTTACTGGCTGGCAACCCTCCTTGATCCACGTTACAAGAGTAAAGAGGGAGCAGAGGATGAAACATCTTTGGGAGGCCTTGCAGAATGGTCTGTGCAACACGTTCCCAGAGACTGGGAGGTTACAAACTCCTGTTCCTGGACAACATGTTGCCAAGGCTTCAGTCAGTCAAAGAAGGAATGGTGGAGAAGATGACCGTCTGACCGATGCATTCAGACAATTTTTCAGTCCGCAGCCCCAAGGTATGATCGGTTCCAGCAACCATTGCCAGTGTCTGTTTTACATGGTACAGGAATACCTAAGGGCAAGATCTGACTTGGACACCTTTCTCACCGAAAATTCTCTGCGTTACTGGGTCTTGAGGATGGATCACTGGCCAGAGCTTGCACAGTATGCAATTGAGCTACTGGCCTGTCCTGCATCCAGCATTGTTTCGGAACGCACATTCAGTGCTGCTGGAGGCTTTGTAACCGATCACAGGGTGCGCCTGTCCACCGACTCTGTCGATCAACTGACCTTCATAAAAATCAATCAGTCTTGGATCACCACCAGCTACCAAGCAGCTGATGCTGATGTAACCGAATAATTTTTTTTGAAATGTCAGATCCCTTCAAGACTGCCTATGCTGATGCTAAGTGACTATCCTGTTATGCTGAGTGACTATTCTCTTCCTCCTCAATGATCATGCTGATAGCTTGTAAGACTATTTTAGTTTCTGGGCACTGCCACCAGTGCCTAAGTCCCAATTTTTCAGCCCCTGTTCAACAGGGGCGTGTAATTACAATTTTTGATGCAATTCTTTTGCAGCAGGGCTCCTTCCTGTGCTCCAACTAGAGTATCTGTGAGGGGTTGCAGTGTTGTGGCACCAGTGCCTAAGGCCCAATTTTTCTGTCCATGTTTGACAGGGACATGTAATTACAATTCTTAATCTAATATTTCACAGCAGGGCCCATTCCAGCTCCCACCAAGAGTAACTGTGAGGACCAGCACCACCACCATCACCAAAGGCCCAATTTTTCTGTCCCTGTTGAACAGGGCCATGTAATTACAGCTCTTGATCTAATATTTCACAGCAGGGCCCTGTGAGGGCTTACAGTGTTGTGACAACACCAACACCTAAGGCCCCAATTTCTGCAGAGTATATAGGGCAGGCCCCTACTTTCAAACATCCAAGTTACAAACAACTCCTACTTGCAAACGGAAGGAGACAACAGGAAGTGAGATGAAATCTACCCCTAGGAAGAGAAATTCTGTAAGAGTTAATATGGGAAAAACATTTCTCATTTCCACTAATGCTTTATCACCAATCCTTGCTTCACTAAAAACCCCAAATTTTCTAAAAACATTTGTCATTGTGACAGAAAGTGAGGTGAAATCTTCTGAAGAGGAGCACAGAAAGCAAAACAAATATCACAGGGGTGATAACCCTTCCCTATGTTTTACAAAAAGCTTAAAAATAGATTTTTTGGCTGGAGCTGCACTTTAAAAATGTGGCAGTTCAATATTACAAACAGATTCTGCTTAACAACAAACCTACAGTCCCTGTCTTGTTTGCACCGCCTGTATACTGCTGTTCAGAGTATATAGGGCCTGGGGTCCCCACGCCTTTCCTTTTTTTTAATTTGGGTGCGGGGTTCCCCTTAATATCCATACAAGACCCAAAGGGCCTGGTAATGGACTGGGGGGGTACCCATGCCGTTTGTCTCACTGATTTTCATACATATTGCCGGGACTCGACATTACATTAAAGCGCAAGCAGTTTTAAATGACTTTTATTCCTTTAAAAATGTCATTTTGTGCAGGGAATGTTCTAAGCACGGGAAACATGCTCCACTTTACAGGCATACTATAGACACCCCCCCAGGTATAATATTTAAAGGAATATTTCACTTTTTTTTTCACTTTAAGCATCATTAAAATCACTGCTCACAAAAAAAGTCCGTTTAAAAAAAAAAAAATTGCATTGATACAAGTCCCCTGGGGCAGGACCCAGGTCCCCAAACCCTTTTTAGGACAATACCATGCAAATTAGCCTTTAAAATTAGCACTTTTGATTTTGAACACAAAAAAGGATAAATGGCGCTAGAACATACAAACATGCATATAAAGAGTCCAAAGTAAATGTGAAAAAACATCCAGGGTGTGATAGTCAATAAAATTATATATATATAGAAAAATTGTATGTATATATATATATAAAAAAAGTCACTGAAATTAAAGATCTGATAAAAAGCACCAGCGGCAGCTCACTTGAGAGTGGAAGCAGGCAACTCTGAAAAAACAATGTAAAAAACAGCAAGAAGCGCCAATCTAAGTGCAGTATCATGAAACTTTAATGAGATAATTATAAACGGACAAACAGCCAAATGGCTACTCACAAAGATGAAATAGGTTAAGGCAAGGACAAGTAATGGGTCCAGGGACGTCCTCCTCAGATGTGGGCAAAGTGCATGGTGCAGGTTCTCCTGGAAGCGCTGTCCACGTTAGGATGTGCAAGTAGTCACCGGGGTCATCGCTGGGTGCTGGGCTTGTCTTCCGGTTCCTGTCTACTGCGACGGCTCTGGCTCTCCATGTCCACTTAGACGCTGGTTGTCTTTGCGGACACCTCCATTGTTTTGCAGCCCAGCACCCAGCGATGACCCCGGTGACTACTTGCACATCCTAACGTGGACATCGCTTCCAGGAGAACCTGCACCATGCACTTTGCCCACATCTGAGGAGGACGTCCCTGGACCCATTACTTGTCCTTGCCTTAACCTATTTCATCTTTGTGAGTAGCCATTTGGCTGTTTGTCCGTTTATAATTATCTCATTAAAGTTTCATGATACTGCACTTAGATTGGCGCTTCTTGCTGTTTTTTACTTTGATTTTGAACATTCGAGTCCCATAGACTTCAATGGGGTTCTAACGTTCGTGCAAATTTTCGGTCCGTTCGCAGGTTCTGATGCGAACCGAACCGGGGGTGTTCGGCTCATCCCTAGCCATGAACAAGGAAAGAGGCCAACTTTCATTTTGAAGACTAGATCTTACGAGGATTAACATATTTAGGAAATTAGTTTATATGTAGTTTGGTAGTATGGTAGCTGGTAGAGAAATTCATTTCTGAGACACATCTGGTGTTCCTGGGTTATATTTTTGCGATTCATAAATGATACATTATCCAACTGTTAGTGTCATGCCAATTTTTTTTGCAAACTATTGTTAAGTGTAAGTGCACTAACTGAATGTATTAATGGCTTACACAAGATTATGTAGATCATTGGTGACCTTGGAGAGTCAAAGGCTGCTGAAAAGTACAATTTAAGCAGGGGCATCTTTTTTGTTAAAAATAAATAAATAAATAAATAAATAAATAATTCAATGAATAGTTAATGATGAACAAAATATTATTTTTGAGTAATTCCCATTAGTTTTTTTATAAAGGAAATAATGAAAAGTCCATGAAAAAGTAAGGTTTATCAGTGTTTGTTTTAAATTACATTATTCAAATAAAACAATCTGTATAGAGCTTTTTCTTAGAAGTGTTTTTTATGACAATGTCCAAGTGTCTATTGGGCTTCAGGTGATTTGGCAGCCAAGAAATCCATTATGTCCAATTTACTTGTGTTGGACACACATTGAAAGGTCAAGCAGAGTTGAGAACCTGTATTTCTGAAACACTAAGGCTGAAACACACGAATCCTCTGTCTGCCAGTCGGACACCATATTGATGAGATTAGCTAGTAATTAAAAATGCAGCCAAGCCAGGCAGAGGACGATGACTCAATTAGAAGGATGTCACTGAATCTAATTTACTTTCCTTATCATAGATTTATTCACTAATGAATTAGAAAGGAAGAACAAGACACCTTCATTGGGAGAACTAGAGGCTTAAAAGCTCAAATTATTTTACATAATATCCTTGGCCAACTGTTCAGTTCACTTGGCTTGAAAGTATGCTGATACTGTTAATTACAAAGTGTTTGAGCTCCAGCAAATATTTTTTAATTCGCTAACAGAGTGAAAAAGTGCCTTCAGCTTGTATATGCCTGTGTTCACTTTTAGGTTTCATTTACAATAGTTCAAAGGTACAGATTTATCATTGAGTTCATGAATAGGGTTGCTGTTTGTGATTGGGAAAAGGCTACATTTGTCCCAAACATTGTAGATTCAGTTCTGGAAGGCTAGAACCCAACAGCTACGATGTTTGATTTTACTGAATTTGGCTCAAGTAAAAGTTCTAAAAGCCATGCAGCATGCATAATTATACAAGCATTTTGATAATTATGCACATATAATTATGCAAACAGCTCTTTAAAGTCAGCTGGAATCTATTTGCATGGTAATTTAAAAACCAGTACAGGGTTGGTTTATAATTTGACAATCTATTCTCAACAAAATAAAAGAGAAATCCATCTACAGTTGGCAGCTGTTGGGGTATGCAGTAATTATTCCTATACCTTACCAGATCACATACCTTTTAACATTGGGAGGGGGGTACCTTGCAAGAGGCGTGCAAAACACCTTTGTTCCAATGGTGAGGGATAAGTTCCTATTTCCCACTTCTGTGTGCCCCCTAAAAGTTGAAGGCAAATACTTTAGAGGCTTACGGTATAATCTAGAAGCCCCTACTTTATTATAAGTGGGTGGCCAGATATCCATCCCATCCCATAAGTATGAGTACAGCGTACATTTGTACCCCTTACTCTTGTCCACAAAGAGGTAAAAGTAGAAAAAAAATCAACACCAATTTAAAAATAATGTAATAAGATAAAACACAAACATACTGGCTTCTAAAATAAGGTTTATTAATATCCACAGAAATAAATCCAATATAAGTCACAAAATCTAGAAATGTATTTATCAAATAGGTCACCCAGTGAGGTAATTCCCATGGATTACGATGACCCAATGCCCACTGGTCTGCACACATCATACAGGTTCTCTCCTGCAATAATGTAAATATAGTGCCAGAAATCCCAAGTGAAGTCATTGATCAAATTTGGTCAATGACATCATCCAGGATTTCCAGTGGTATTATCGCTTCCAAAAATCCATGCAGAGTGTACAGTCCACTTAAATTTCATCAACATTGACTTCAATGGTGTTCAGATTTCATTTTAGGTTTTTGACGATATTTGACCTGTTAGGTGAAACTGCTGATGGATTGAACATGGACATGTTCGAGCAGCACTATTAACAAGTGCACACAGACATGAATGCTTGTGACTGATGTGCATGCATATAAGCAATGGTAGACATTTTGCTATGAGAATAAAAAAAGATTTTGACAAGTAGCAACACATTTAATAATACTTTAGGAACAACAGTAAAAACTGTAAATTCTTTTTAATAACATGCCTTGGGGTGGGGGCGGGCGACACTATAACCTGTCTGTGAAGTAACGCAACTGTACAATGTATACAACCTGCTGACACATGCTTCAGTGGTGGACTGTTCTTTGGCATCCTCATGTCCAGTGGAGGGCTATGGACCAGGCATTGGTCTTGATGACGTTAGGTGCATCCTACCACCAGAGCATAGGTAAGCAAGGGTTAATCATTTATTTAGGTCTAGCAGACAGGAAAAGCAGTTTTTCTTACTTGATCCACTTCTTCCTTGGCAGATGCCACTCTCCTACACTCCAGTGATGTACTGTTATTCTGCATCCTCAAACCCTATGGACCCTGCATTGGTTTTGATGACATTAGGTGCATCTGACCAGTTTGGATTTTGGAGGAGCCTGTGGAAGCTAAGGATCAGGTAAATAAAATAGATTTTTTTTCTTCTAGATGTAATCAAGAATCTAAAGCAGTATTAAACCCAAGACACAAAATTGAATATATTGCAACTTTCTAATCCTTAAATGTGTGTGTCATGAACCTTGGAATACTGGATTGTCATGAAGCTTGGAATACTGAAGTATTTCTCCTCTGATTCATAATGCTGGGACAAATACTGTTAGGAGATGCTGATGTCAATTCCAGCCACCTGTCTGTCTGTTGCCTGCTAGAATGTGTTTATTGTAAAGAAGTCTAGTATGGGATCTAAGTGTCATTAGATCCCGATTGTTGTTTGTGTTAATTAACTCTGCTATTGTGTGAAGAAGAGTCCTGTGTTGATTTGTGATAATGTTGATTGTGTTTTCTGAGCTACAAGATGGCCAGTCTGGCCTAAAGGTCATGACTGAGTCATCTAGGTTGTCTAAAGGGATTAGTTAATTAGCCCATGTTAATTAAGTGTCTGGTCACAGGTGTATGTTCAGAGTAATATGAGCAGGAGGTATGCACCTCCTCTTTTACTGTATAAAAGAGCCTGTATTCCTTTCAATAAAAGAGATTCCCATTTGAACTTACATACAGCCTGCCTGGTGTTTGTTCTGAGCTATCACAACTGGATTTGATCGGCACATAGCTGTAGTTCGAATCCCAGAGCATTGGATGACCGAACCATCAGATGTTGTGATCTGCAATCTGATTCTATAGCCGCAGAGGAGTGTGAGGAGAGTGGAACCAAGCAAGCAGGGGCTCGTTACGTTGGTTGGCAGCGGTGGGATTTGCTCTCCAGTTACTGGGACACTCCAAACCACCTCAGTGAATGGCCAGCTATGCAGCCTGCAGGAGAGCCATGCTGAAAGACTTACTTGAGAGCCGTGGAGGGACCGGTGGGACAAAGAACAAGGCCACTGTCGGTAAAATTCCATTCTCTCACTGATCAGTCAACTCCGGTCATGTTGATTAGAAGACAGATTTATTACAAATGTACCGATACATAGGGGTGAGCTCTGTACACAGCAAGGAGTTTCAGCAGAGTCACACAGGAACCCTTTTACACATGTCATTTTATAACAGTATTTGGCAAGCTGCCATTGGCTAAGGCACACTGGTGACTTGTGATGCATCGTCAGCTTTATTGTCAAAAACAGTGCCCTTTCACAATATGCCCTAATATGGTAAACTTTTGCTAGTTCTTTAAATATTGTTGTAGGTGTTGGTCGGAACTAAGCAGATTGCATAAACAATAAGTCAGCGCCACTTTAGCTAGAAAAAAGCATATAAGGAACAAGGCAAATGTTGATATCACTTGTAATTCTTTACATATTTCTTATCATTCCCTCCTCTGATATCTATATTTGTTTCCTCAATTTATTACTTCAGTGCAGGTCCGTTCCATAACTGGGTTTTCAGACTTTAGCAAGTCCTTGACCTTGGCAAGTTCAGTCCATTTTCCAAACCAACCTTCAAGCCAATTTGTGAATGGATCATCAGTACCTGAGTTTTCCGCTAATTCATTCGATAAAGCTGTCAATCCTTCGAGGGCTTTAGTAACGGTTCTTCCAGGAGCTGTAATGTTAGAAATAAAGGTGCAACACATACCACCAAACATTTTACAGACCCCTCCTCTTTCTGCTAGGACCATATCTAATGCCATCCTATTCTGCCATGTCGTCAGAGAGGTAGGGGCTAATTGCTCTGTCAATCCCTTAACTGCATCCCTGGTGTAGTTTACAAACCTTTGTTGGTTATAATATATATAGTTAATCCAGTCAACATTTTTTGTTTACTGTCACCCACCAGGGAAGAGACTCAAATCCAGCTGCCACTTGGTTCCTAGCCTTAAACTCGCTCGGCACTCCACGCGGAACCCCAATCTCATCTATGTAGATCTGGGGGTCAAAAGACCCCGCAGGAGAGGTGTCCCTTCTGCTCCTCCAGTGACCCGTCTTCCAAGGGGACTCTGACAGTAAGCGCAGAGGCATTGCCAGCTGTACCAGGGCACAATCCCCTCGGGAATTGGCTGGGATGCTCGCTCTGAGCCTCTTGTCTCCGCATAACCACCAGACGTCCGCCCTCTGGGTGTCGTGCTCAACCCAGTTGTCACCCTCTCCCTTTACTATTTTGTTAATCCTCTCCATGCAGTAGTCATCCGGTAAAGACCCCAAATCTTTGCCACTCTCATTCCCCGGAAGTGCAAAACAAGTAAAGTTGTCAGGGTATACCGTGACAGCGGGGGGTATCTGAGGTCTCTGAACCTGGGGAAACAACAAACTTAACGTGTGACAGGGAGTGTTGGTGTCAGGTTTGTATGTTTTTTGATATAGCTTTAGCATACACCCTAAACCGTCTGGATCTATATTGTTATTTAAGGGAAAGGGCACTGTAGTCAGCTGGGGTCTGGCCCCGGCACAGACCAAGCAGTTCTCTTTTTTTTTTTTAGGATGTTAGCAGTATAGATTAACCATTCAAGCCATTCATTCTTATCCTGGTATCCTGTTTCTAATGTTATAGCTTCTTCCACTGTGAGATTGGTGAATCTCACTGTGCTTCCTAATACCTCTACTTTAAATTGGTCCTCATTATCTAATTCTTTCTTCTTGTTTGTCTCATTCTTTGGTTTGACTTCAAGAAAGAATTTTCCCAAAAGGTCAGTTCCTGATATCCAAGCTCCTACACGGTATAACCTCTGATCTTCTAGTTTGGGGTCCTTCAGGGAAATCAATAATATATTGCAACTCTTTGGTTCTGTACAGGGAGAGTGGGCCACTTTAGTTATGGTTAATCTATTCTTTAAATCTCCTGCTGCTGGGATCTCATATCCCCAATCCTGGGCTGCAGTTGTCCACATGACTGAATCCCAAGTAGTACACCCGGTAGTTCCAGCCAGGTAGCACACGTATTTGTCTGCCCAGGTCAGCTTACTTGCTTCTACCTTATCTCCACAATCTGTCATCTGGCAGAAATTGACCTGTATAGTACTTTCGGTTCCTTCAACAAAGGTGAGGTTCAATGCTCTTCCTGTCTCTTCCCAATTGATTGGTTCCACTATCCTCCCGTGTCTCCTACCTCCCCGTTTAGAGGCCTCTCTGTCACAGACCTAGCCGGGACAGAGGCTGTTGGAGAGGACTGTATGCAAGCCTGTTGCCTTTTGATTATGGGCCCTGGATTTTCAATGGATTCATTCTGTTGGGACACATCCTGTGAGGAGATGCTGGTGTCATCAACCTGTGTTTATGTTAATTGAATGAGCTAATGACATTGTCCTCTATACAATGTAGGAGACGGGACGACTGCCATTGTGTTGATATAACTGTGTGAAGCTCGGTGACCACAAGTCTGGGCGAAAGGTCATGTCTCAGTCACCTAGGCTGTATAAAGGATTAGATAATTAGCTCATGTTAATTAGGTTACGTTTGTATAGTTAGAGTAATCTTCTCCTGTGTATATAAGACTGTATTCTGGTTCTGAATAAAGTCAGTTCTTGGTAGCAACAAGCAAGTGTTGCCTTGTTTGTGCTCAGAGAGGTTGGGATATCTGTATACAGACTGGGAGGAAGTGGTATATGACGGAAGCACTCAAGCGGAGTGTGGGACGTTCCGTGACACTCTCCTAGAGTCACCAATACTCCCACGAGGAACAAAATCCCTACCATCCTATCTGAAGTGAGGGGGGCCTAGATAGGGTCTTTTCTTTACCAAGGTTGAGACAAGCAGACCTTTTATCTGCCTCCCTTTGTAGTTGGACTTTCCCCCTCCTTCAGTCTTTCTGTCCCTACTCTGCTTATGTTTACCTTTTTACAGTGGGATTGGTGAATCCAGATACTCCTTTCAGCAATTCTTACTGCAGTGGGAGTAGTAAGGAGTACTTGATATGGCCCGTCCCACTTAGGGGAGTGCCAATGCTTCTTTCTGATCACCTTGATGAGCACCCGATTTGTACTTTGTCTTCTCCTATGGGCTCTCCTTCTGAAATGGAACACTCTTGGTTAATTTGTTTCTGTTTTAATAACCTTGACATGTATTCTGCTAAGGTTCTCTCCCCTTCCTCTGTGTGGCTTTCATTTGGTAATAAAGGTGTTTTATAAGGTCTACCATACATCATTTCAAATGGACTCAGCCCCTCTTTAGTAAGGGTGATGTGCATGCCTAAAATAGCTAGTGGAAGACAGTACATCCAATTTTTCCCTGTCTCTTCCATAGCCTTTTTTAGCTTGCTCTTTAATATCCCATTATGTCTTTCTACGAGCCCTGCTGACTGAGGGTGATATGCACAGTGATTCTTTACTTCTATACCCATCACTTCTGTTAGGTGTTTTATAGTCTGATTTACAAATTGTGGACCATTATCGCTATAAATCTTCTCTGGTATCCCAAATCATGCAATGATATCTTTTAGTAAGGCTTTGGATACTGTTAAGGCGTCAGCACTTCCTGTGGGGAATATCTCTACCCATGTGGTCAATGCATCAATGATTTCCAAACAATATTTCTTCCTTTTCACATTTGTCTAATTCAATAAAATCCATGCAAATATGTTGGAATGGATATTGCGGTGTGGGGAACTTCCCTTTCCGTGGTCTTATGCCTCCCTGAGCATTGTGTCTTGCACATATAATGCATTGAAAACAAAAAGTTTTTTTTTTTTTTTAGTAGTTTGTGAAACCATAGGCTGTACATACCTTATTTAACATCTCAGTCATCCCCCTGTTTGACATATGAGTTACTCCATGTGTCAATACTGCTGCATACCTAAATAAGGATTTTTTGCAATACCAGCTTTCCTTCAGGTGATGTGTAGATGTTATCTATTATTGTGCAACCTTTTGTTTTCCGATATTGTTTCTCCCCAGGGGATACATTCTGCTGTATATCAGTAAGGACTGTATGATCTATCCCAATGATTTCCTGTTCTGTCATGTGTCACTTCTGCATATCCAGTTACACTTGTGCCATCTGGATTTTTCGTACTGGAGCCATCAACAAAAAGTGTCATGTCAGGGTTAGATAACGGTACATCTTTCCAATCACTTCTTGGCAGTACCTTTTCAGCGATGGCAGCAGTACAGTCATGTTTATGACCATCAGTAGGAAGTGGTATTAGTGTGGATGGGTTTAATGTAGTACATCTCTGTATTGTTAAGTGAGGTTGTGTCAAAAGTATTGTCATACAGTAAAGGTGTCGTGCTGGGCTCAAATGTATGGACCAACGGGGCGCGGTCAGTATTAAATACCCAGAAATCCACGTTCTACAAAAATTTGTCATGCCCAAAAAAGATATCATTTTTTTCTTTGTTTCTGGCTTCGGCACCTGGTGGAGGGCTCAAATTCTCTCCTCATCCAGGTGTCGACCTTCTTTTGAAATATTATACCCTAAGTATTTGACCTGCTGTTGCCACAACTGGAGTTTAGTTTTATTTACCTTATGCCCTTGGTATAACTGCCTCGTTAACAGCTTGTAAATCCTGTACCATTCTCCAGCCTGTGGAAGGCGGAGCCTTCTTAACAGGAAAAAGAGAGGTATTGCAGGGACTATACCCTCCTCTGCTTCCTTCTTAAGGGGGTATCTCCTTCATCACCTTGCAAAAAAACTTTACTTTCACATTTTTTTTCCATCACTTTCAAATACTTCTCAGAATGCTTAACATATTGCAAAACATCTAAAACTGATGCAATTTGGTAAGTAACCATGTTTTTAACAATGTAATCCTGTTTTAATCCATTAACAAAAGCTATCTTTAGCTGTTGTTGATATGCACTATTCACATCCTCAGCTTTGGGGAGCCCAGAGAACACTTTAAAAACTTCTCGTAGTTTATTTAGATAATCACTGACACTTTCCTTGTCTTCCTTTACAGTCATATTAATCTTTTGCCAGTCAGTTCGTTATACCCATCGGAGATTGCATCTCTGATAGAAGGCAGTCAATCTGTCTGTCAAATCTTGGCTATCATGGGCCAGTGGTTCCCCTCTTTGTTGAGGGGGCACTGTGGCTACACAGGGGTCCCAATTTCCCTTTACTGATACCCAATCTGATCCTAGAACCCTCCTTAAGGCCCTTTCCACTTTGACCCCGTTTAGCCTATAACTGTTCCTCACACCTTCCATATTTTGAATGATTTCTGGGGCCCCAAACTTAGGATGTTTAATATGCTCGGTAGCCTTCTGCACGCCACTCTCAGTCCATGGTCTAAAAACAGTCATAGTTAGGGGCTGACCATTTTGTCTGCCTCTTTGTCCACTAGGGGCAGTTGGGCTTGGCATTTCTCTTTTGTTCTCCTTCCTTCTACTCTAATAGGGCGTACACACGGTCGGACTTTGTTCGGACATTCCGACAACAAAATCCTAGGATTTTTTCCGACGGATGTTGGCTCAAACTTGTCTTGCATACACACGGTCACACAAAGTTGTCGGAAAATCCGATCGTTCTAAACGCGGTGACGTAAAACATGTACGTCGGGTCTATAAACAGGGCAGTGGCCAATAGCTTTCATCTCTTTATTTATTCTGAGCATGCGTGGCACTTTGTCCGTCGGATTTGTGTACACACGATCGGAATTTCCGACAACGGATTTTGTTGTCGGAAAATTTTATCTCCTGCTCTCCAACTTTGTGTGTCGGAAAATCCGATGGAAAATGTCCGATGGAGCCCACACACGGTCGGAATTTCCAACAACACGCTCCGATCGGACATTTTCCATCGGAAAATCCGATCGTGTGTACGGGGCATAATTCTAGCGTGCTCAAACCAGTATTCCACCATTTCTAATCCATACTTCTCTTTTTTTTTTTTTTTTTATCTTTGGGTCCTAACAATTTAAGCTTATCCACCAACTCCTGCCACCCTTTCACAGTTAGTTTACCATTGAATCCCAACTTCCTTTCCCACTTAGCACAATATTTAACAGATTTTGGTTATTTGCTATGCATACATTTCTTATCTCCTTCTAATGGGGAAACTATTCCCCATGTCTCTGTTTTTTTTTCCTTGAGTTTAGAATACAAGACTGGTAATTCTACTCTCGAACTTTGCCAAAATCTATATAAAACAGCAAACAAAGTGCAAACTCTCCAAACAGGAAATAAACATATATATATATACACATATACATACACGTACACATACACACACACACATACATATAAAACAACTTATACCTTTACCTTATTTACTACAAAGTACAGTTGGTCAAAACAAACAGTATTCTTAACGTTCTGATCAGAATTTTTTTTTTTTTACACACACTCACACAAAAGAGGAAGTGCACTGAGAGAAAAAAAGGGGACACTCAACGTACAAAAAGTATCAGGGCTGCGCACCCCATACGATGCATTGAAAAAAGACGAAAAAGACCCCCTAAGCGGGGCTTTAATGCAGCCAATGATAAAAAATGATAAAAAAGAATAATGTGATAATCAAGTTAATTTATTAATACAAAAAATTATTGCACAGGGTTGATGACCTCTGACATTGGAAGTCAAGACATGAACTGTGGTACAACAAATTGTTAAAAAGCCGGCAGCAGTATACAATACAATATATCCAAAGCAACAAGATCAAGTATACTATTGATGTCCTGATGCGTTTCGACTCTGGGGGGTCTTCTTCAGAGGACAGATGTTAACAGCTGTGGAAATGTAAACATATATCACAAGATTTTTAGAAAAACCAACAACATACAGCTCAGTGTGACGTTATCAGTCAAGAAGTGGTAAAAAATATACATATGATAGTATACAATAGATACATGGCATTTATATTTGTACATGTTGCATTTCTGTGTATTATATATTTACCAATTAAGTTGCTTCTGATGGTCGGCCGTGGTGTGGGAAAGTCAGTACCTCCCCCCCTCTCTCCTTCTCTCCGTCCCCCAGACGGTGAACTAACCCCCCCGGGGGAAGCGAGCATCCAGTCACCGCACCTTGCAAGGGATCACACAAAAACTCCCCCTGAAAGATGGGGAGGAGGGGGAATGCCCCCACTGCACCTGTGGTCAAGTAACAATAGTATTGGGTTGGAACCAGGAACGTAACAGGGATTTCTTATTCCCAAAGTAAAAGAGAAGGTATTTAGTTCACAGTAAAAAAACTAAATGTGCGTCAGGGTCTATAGACAGGTCCATAGATGTGCAGGAGGGAAAAAAAAAAAAAAAGGGAAAAAAAGAGGGGGGGAGGGGAAGGGGGAAATGAAGGAGTGAGGGATGAGTGTGGGGCAGGGAAGGAAAGAAGGGGGAGCGGGAATGAAAGGGTCCTGCAAACAGGTATGGACCGTCCACTGCCAAAAAGGGGTATGTGGAGGGAATGCCAGTGATCAGACTAGGAAAAGGATGAAACAGTTTTAAAAGTGAAAAAAAGATCAGTCTAAATAGCTGAAGAAAAAAAGATTAGACTAGGGAAAAGTGAAAGAAAAAGGTGATGGGGAGGAAGGCCAGGTATGTGATGTTATGGGAAGGTGACACAGCAAGGTGAACAGACAAATAGCTGAAGAGGAAAAAGTGAAGGAAAGAGGTGATGGGAGAAGGGGGAGACCAGGGATGTAATGATATGTGAAGGTGACACAGCAAGGTGGACGGACAGAAAAAGACCACAAAACAAGTGACAAGTAAAAAACCAAACGTGATGAGTGTGAGTGCAAAAGGAAAGAATGTAGTGAGAGCAAACAAAATTACCTTAAATAGGAAGTAATGATGAAATAAGAATGCCAGCAACTCTGAAAAATTATGAGCACGATGGCATTATTAGAGGAAACAGTCAAAATAGCAGATAAAAGGTAAAAGGTAATCATCATAAAAGACAGCAGGGAATCAGTGAAGCACAGCCTAAGTTACTCACCAATCAGCCTATATCAGTAGTGTGCAAACGTTCGGCGGCATGTGGAGGTTGAAATGAATCTCCTCCGCCGCCCGATTACTTTATCTAGGTGCTGATTGGTATTCATTACTTGTAGGTGCTGACCTTAACCCACTCCTTAACCGACCCCCCAGCCAAAGGAAGGGGTGGCGCCTATGGGCGCCTGCAGTGTGACCCCCCGGCGTTCCGGAGAAAGAATCCTTCCGGGAACACCCGACACCTCTGCCACAACTGCGGGGCACCATGACGTCATGCGCATGCGCCGAGCGTTATGCGTACGTGAGCACGGCGCCCAGAGGGGATCCGGGACGCCGCTGGCAGGGAAGAGGAGAGCGTCCACCATGGGTGCTGCCACCCAGTGGATGCATCAAGGAGGCGCAGGGCCCTTGTGCCAGCCCTCTTACCCTGCCAGGAAGGCGAGTGTGACTGGAGCCCGCCCCCCGGACCAGGGACACCGCCTAGCATATCCTAGAACCATCTGAGCATCTTCCCACCAGGGGGACGGACAGATGGAAGGAGACTGTGGGAGGAAAGAGGGGAGAAAGGGGGAAGGGAGGACCATCCACATGTCCCACGCCATAGACAACAACAGAGATCCACATTCAAACAAATAACAAAACATTCCTGCTGCCTTTAGAGCATGCACTGTCTACAAGTTGCCACTGCCAACAAGAATATATTAATATTACATAATTGATAAAACATTACATAATTTATTATAATAGACATAAAAAATAAAAAATCAAAGGTAAATAAGGCACAAACAGCGAACTAGCTTTTTGTTAAAAAGCAAAACTCCTATGGAAATATCGAGATGATTATTGATTATTAAACAGCAGGCACAGGCTCCTCTTCAGTTTTCTACCATTTAAATTAAGGGATAAAAATGTGACTGGAACATTACAAATAATCCAATCTCATTATCATCGCCAACATATGGAGTGGGGATATTCCATGGGGGACAATATTTGAGCAGATTTCCTCGGGCTGACATCAGGGCTACATAAGGAGATAGGTGAAACTGAGAGCCAATCCCAGATTTATTATTTCCGGTGGTTTGTACACCAACGCAAAAATTAAATGAGGGATAGGATTCCTCCTAGTTTATAACACCATTGGGTGATGTACTTCTCAACATTGGACCAGAATCCAGAATATCTTTGGGATGGATTCCAAGCTCCATCATTATCTGATTCATCTAGTGTGTCTTGCCAGAGGAAAACCCCTGCAAGAAGGGAGCAAATGAAATGGATTAGTTTAGGCCTGGAGGGGAGGTGGCCTGTAACAGAAATATCCATCTCTGCTCTTTCTGTAGCAAGGCTTTGCTCCAATCACCGCCTCTGTGGGGAATATGCATTCTACTGAGAGCCATGAAGGTCACTTTCGGAACTTTGTAGTTGTGTGCTGAGATAACATGTCTCCCAATCGGGAGATAGGGATTTCCCACCTGCATACTGTATATGTGTTGGGAGATGCGTTTCCAGAATTCCTGCCTAGTTTTCCCCACATAGTAAGAACCACATTCACATTCCATGAGGTAAACCACTCTGCGCGTGTAGCAATTTACGAAGTGTGTGGGTGAGAATGTGTTTCCATTGGAGAGAACGGGAGTTTTTTCTTTCTTAATGACTGGGCAATAAGAGCAGTGTCCACATGGGAAGGAGCCAACTGCGGGGCAGTGTTTGTGTCTTATGGTTTCGTTCTTATATTCGCTCTGGACTAATCTGTCCTTTAGTGACACGTCTCTTTTGTAATGGCTGGTTGTTCAAAAACAAAGTTTCTCAGTTTGGGATCATCCGTATGAATGCTTCAATGATGTTTCAAGATCTTTCTAATGGCTAGGTGTTGTCGTGAATATCGCATTATTATGCGAGTGAAGCTGCATTCGGGCTTTTGGAGGGTTTCTGTTGGAATAACACCTGAGATCTTGGTTGTCTAATTGCCTGGTTATAAGCTTTTTAAGGCAAGATCGACTGTATCCCCTTTCTAGTAATCGGGACTGAAGCTCTCCAGCTTCTTTTTTGAAGAAAACATCATTTGAGCAGTTACGGCAGAGGCGCAGGTATTGCCCGTAAGGGATCGAATTTTTGAGTGGTGTGGGGTGGAAGCTATCTGCGTGAAGAACCGTATTTCCAGCGGTTGTCTTACGGAATAGAGTGCTGGATAGTCTCCTTTCCGCAGTGACAAGGATGGAGACATCCAAAAACGTGACCTTGTGGGTGTCATAGCTCGCTGTGAATCTGAGGTTTCGGTCATTCAAGTTGATCAAACTCAAGAATTCCAGCAGTTTAGCCTCAGATCCCTCCCAGACGACGAAGACGTCGTCAATGTACCTCAGCCACTTGGATATGTGGCCGGTGTACACGACGAGGTCCTCGTCATCTAGGAGGGATTTCTCCCACTCCCCCAGGTACAGGTTGGCATATGAGGGGGCACAGCATGTGCCCATAGCCACACCCTGTACCTGGAGGTAGTGGGAGTTATTGAAGCAGAAGTGGTTGTAATTCAATATGTACTGTAAGCCCCTTAGTATGAAATCATTCAATGCTGAGTCATAATGTGAATGTTGCTGGAGAGCCCTCTGTACAGCAGATAAGCCAAGAGAGTGGGGAATACTGCTGTACAGGACCTCAACGTCAATCGTGACCAAGATGGCACCCTCTGGTATTTGTAGATCATTGATCAGTTGTAAAAATTGTATAGTGTCCTTGACAAATGATGGCAAGGAGGCCACGAGAGGTTGGAGATGGGCATCTATAACACGGCTTAAGTTTTCAGATATGGCCCCATTGCCAGAGACAATGGGGCGGCCTGTCAATTTAATAGAGTTTTTATGAATCTTGGGCAGACTGTAAAAGGTGGCTATCCTGGGATGTGGAGTCCTGATGAATTCATAAGTGTCCTTCGGGATTGCGCCAGTAAAAAATGCGCGATCAACCATATTGTAAAAAATGGAATTGTACTGGTTGATACTTAGGACCGAGATTGGTTTATACCACTCCTTATTCTTAAGGATGTCCAGGCACATTGCAGTGTAGTCGTCATTGTTCATGACGACTACATTGCCTCCTTTATCTGAAGGTTTTATTACAACTTTACCGTTTTTTGCAAGATGGTTGAGAGCTTTATTTTCATCGAATGATAGATTAAGGGGCTTAGACTTAGGTTGAGATAGTTTACATATGTCACGGATGGTCTGCTTCAAAAACACAGCTACATTGGGGTTGATGCTAGAAGAAGGAAATGTAGCGGAGGCTTTTTTAAACATTAACAGCGGATTTGGAATTGACTCGTCAGCCTCCTGCAGTAAGGCGTCTAGGTCAATTTGATCGATTAAATCTACTGTATTGTTTTCTTCGTAAAGAAGAGTTAGATCACGTAAGGCCCTACATTCCTTCATAGAATATGTAGGACCTTCCACAGTGTCGGGATGGGGATCATCCTTGGTATGTAAGTATTTCAATAGTAGCTTGCGTGCAAAAAGCTGTATGTCTGTGATGGTTTCAAAAATATCAAAATCCTGTTCGGGGCAAAATGTTAGCCCGCGAGATAGAAGTTGTGTTTCCGCTCGGGTTAGTTTTAGAGAGGATAGATTAATTATGCTTAGGTGGTTTGCTGAATCCGAACTATGAAGGGGTCCAGGCCCTTGCCTATTTTGTTGGTTTTCAGGGACCCTGGTCCCTGGACCAAGTTTAAAGCCTTTTGTGGAACTGCTTTGATGGAATTGGACGATGGGTGAGGGTCTTTAGAAGTCTCCTGCAGTAGAGAGGTATCAGTGTTGACCGCAGGAATAGGTGCCTGGTCTGTGTCAGTAAAAGAATTGTTGGACATTACAGCATCAAATTGGGCAACATGGGAAACTGATAGAGAATCAATGTCCATTGTCCGTTTTTTAGGATCTTGTTCAGGTGAGTTCCTATGACTACGGTCTCTTTTTTGTTGCTTATTACGTCCTTGACCACGTTGGGGGGGATTTTTTAGTCGTTGAGGATCAGAAGTAGAGGAGATCCTAGACTTCAAGGTTTTAGGTTGAGTATTTTTTGATTCATGACGCGAATGATTGTTTGATTGGGCCGTATGGGTATTCCATCGGTAGGCTCGTCCCTCCGAAAAGGCATGTTTGTCTCTCCAGAATTGGATTTCTTTGTTCTGTAATAAGTTTTTATTGAAAGCTGATAGCTTCTCATTTAGGAGGGTCTGTGATTCGCTAAATAAGGGGTGTTGGGCATAAGGGACCAACGCCTGTTCTAAATTGTTGATCACTATGTCCAAAAGGACAATCTGCCTGTTGTATTCCCTGGACAAGATCGACATCATCTCCCGGGAGCACAGTTGGAGATTAGCTTCCCATTCTGCTTTGAACTCATTACTTATTGGGTCACCATTGGGAAAAATTTGGACATGTAGTCTAAAGGGATTGATCTGCTCCTCCTCTACCAAAAGATTTGATATGCCAAAAGAGGGCAGACTTTCTTTCAAGTACTTTAGTTAACTTCTGAAATAATGATGAAATGAATAGGGTTTTTTGGTCTCCTTGTTCAAAAGAATTCTCATATTGGGACATCAAAGTCGCCCAATCTTCACCTGTAAATTCACTCATCCTACTTGAAACAATCAAGACCTTAGTACAATTGAGATGAAGTCAACAGGACAGATGCCAGAGTTATGGACAAGACATAGGAGATTTCACAGTTCATGTCTATTACTTGAGTGTCAGTAAACAGCGGGGGAAGGGTGTTTAACCACCCAAATTACAAGAAGAGAAAAAAAGGGGACACTCAACGTACAAAAAGTATCAGGGCTGCGCACCCCATACGATGCATTCAAAAAAGACGAAAAAGACCCCCTAAGCGGGGCTTTAATGCAGCCAATGATAAAAAATGATAAAAAAGAATAATGTGATAATCAAGTTAATTTATTAATACAAAAAATTATTGCACAGGGTTGATGACCTCTGACATTGGAAGTCAACTGTGGTACAACAAATTGTTAAAAAGCCGGCAGCAGTATACAATGCAATATATCCAAAGCAACAAGATCAAGTTTACTATAGATGTCCTGACGCGTTACGACCCTGGGGGGTTTTCTTCAGAGGACAGATGGTTAACAGCTGTGGAAATGTAAACATATATCACAAGATTTTTAGAAAAACCAACAACATACAGCTCAGTGTGACTTTATCAGTCAAGAAGTGGTAAAAAATATACATATGATAGTATACAATAGATACATGGCATTTATATTTGTACATGTTGCATTTCTGTGTATTATATATTTACCAATTAAGTTGCTTCTGATGGTCGGCCATGGTGTGGGAAAGTCAGCACCTCCCCCCCTCTCTCCTTCTCTCCATCCCCCAGATGGTGAACTAACCCCCCCGGGGGAAGCGAGCATCCAGTCACCGCACCTTGCAAGGGATCACACAAAAACTCCCCCTGAAAGAGGGGGAGGAGGGGGAATGCCCGCACTGCACCTGTGGTCAAGTAACAATAGTATTGGGTTGGAACCAGGAACGTAACAGGGATTTCTTATTCCCAAAGTAAAAGAGCAGGTATTTAGTTCACAGTAAAAAAACTAAATGTGCGTCAGGGTCTATAGACAGGTCCATAGATGTGCAGGAGGGAAAAAAAAAAAGGGAAAAAAAGAGGGGGGAGGGGAAGGGGGAAAGGAAGGAGTGAGGGATGAATGTGGGGCAGGGAAGGAAAGAGGGGGGAGCGGGAATGAAAGGGTCCTGCAAACAGGTATGGACCGTCCACTGCCAAAAAGGGGTATGTGGAGGGAATGCCAGTGATCAGACTAGGAAAAGGATGAAACAGTTTTAAAAGTGAAAAGAGATCAGTCTAAATAGCTGAAGAAAAAAAGATTAGACTAGGGAAAAGTGAAAGAAAAAGGTGATGGGGGAGGAAGGCCAGGTATGTGATGTTATGGGAAGGTGACACAGCAAGGTGAACAGACAAATAGCTGAAGAAGAAAAAGTGAAGGAAAGAGGTGATGGGAGAAGGGGGAGACCAGGGATGTAATGATATGTGAAGGTGACACAGCAAGGTGGACGGACAGAAAAAGACCACAAAACAAGTGACAAGTAAAAAACCAAACGTGATGAGTGTGAGTGCAAAAGGAAAGAATGTAGTGAGAGCAAACAAAATTACCTTAAATAGGAAGTAATGATGAAATAAGAATGCCAGCAACTCTGAAAAATTATGAGCACGATGGCATTATTAGAGGAAACAGTCAAAATAGCAGATAAAAGGTAAAAGGTAACCATCATATAAGACAGCAGGGAATCAGTGAAGCACAGCCTAAGTTACTCACCAATCAGCCTATATCAGTAGTGTGCAAACGTTCGGCGGCATGTGGAGGTTGAAATGAATCTCCTCCGCCGCCCGATTACTTTATCTAGGTGCTGATTGGTATTCATTACTTGTAGGTGCTGACCTTAACCCACTCCTTAACCGACCCCCCAGCGAAAGGAAGGGGTGGCGCCTATGGGCGCCTGCAGTGTGACCCCCCCCGGCGTTCCGGAGAAAAAATCCTTCTGGGAACACCCGACACCTCCGCCGCAACTGCAGGGCGCCGTGACATCACGCGCATGTGCCGAGCGTTATGCGTACGCGAGCACGGCGCCCAGAGGGGATCCGGGACGCCGCTGGCAGGGAAGAGGAGAGCGTCCACCATGGGTGCTGCCACCCAGTGGACGCATCAAGGAGGCGCAGGGCCCTTGCTCCAGTCACACTCGCCTTCCTGGCAGGGTAAGAGGGCTGGTGCAAGGGCCCTGTGCCTCCTTGATGCGTCCACTGTGTGGCAGCACCCATGGTGGACGCTCTCCTCTTCCCTGCCAGCGGCGTCCCGGATCCCCTCTGGGCGCCGTGCTCACGTACGCATAACGCTCGGCGCATGCGCATGACGTCATGGTGCCCCGCAGTTGTGGCAGAGGTGTCGGGTGTTCCCGGAAGGATTCTTTCTCCGGAACGCCGGGGGGGTCACACTGCAGGCGCCCATAGGCGCCACCCCTTCCTTTGGCTGGGGGGTCGGATAAGGAGTGGGTTAAGGTCAGCACCTACAAGTAATGAATACCAATCAGCACCTAGATAAAGTAATCGGGCGGCGGAGGAGATTCATTTCAACCTCCACATGCCGCCGAACGTTTGCACACTACTGATATAGGCTGATTGGTGAGTAACTTAGGCTATACTTCACTGATTCCCTGCTGTCTTATATGATGGTTAGCTTTTACCTTTTATCTGCTATTTTGACTGTTTCCTCTAATAATGCCATTGTGCTCATAATTTTTCAGAGTTGCTGGCATTCTTATTTCATCATTACTTCCTATTTAAGGTAATTTTGTTTGCTCTCACTACATTCTTTCCTTTTGCACTCACACTCATCACCTTTGGTTTTTTACTTGTCACTTGTTTTGTGGTCTTTTTCTGTCCGTCCACCTTGCTGTGTCACCTTCACATATCATTACATCCCTGGTCTCCCCCTTCTCCCATCACCTCTTTCATTCACTTTTCTCAAGACTAATCTTTTTCTTCTTCAGCTATTTGTCTGTTCACCTTGCTGTGTCACCTTCCCATAACATCACATACCTGGCCTTCCTCCCCCATCACCTTTTTCTTTCACTTTTCCCTAGTCTAATCTTTTTTTCTTCAGCTATTTAAACTGATCTTTTTTTCACTTTTAAAACTGTTTCATCCCTTTCCTAGTCTGATCACTGGCATTCCCTCCACATACCCCTTTTTGGCAGTGGACGGTCCATACCTGTTTGCAGGACCCTTGCATTCCCGCTCCCCCCTCTTTCCTTCCCTGCCCCACATTCATCCCTCACTCCTTCCTCCCCCCCCTCTTTTTTCCCTTTTTTTTTTTTTTCCCTCCTGCACATCTATGGACCTGTCTATAGACCCTGATGCACATTTAGTTTTTTTACTGTCAACTAAATACCTGCTCTTTTACTTTGGGAATAAGAAATCCCTGTTACGTTCCTGGTTCCAACCCAATACTATTGTTACTTGACCACAGGTGCAGTGCGGGCATTCCCCCCTCTTTCAGGGGGAGTTTTTGTGTGATCCCTTGCAAGGTGCGGTGACTGGATGCTCGCTTCCCCCGGGGGGGGTTAGTTCCCCGTCTGGGGGACGGAGAGAAGGAGAGAGGAGGGGAGGTGCTGACTTTCCCACACCACGGCCGACCATCAGAAGCAACTTAATTGGTAAATATATAATACACAGAAATGCAACATGTACAAATATAAATGCCATGTATCTATTGTATACTATCATATGTATATTTTTTACCACTTCTTGACTGATAACGTCACACTGAGCTGTATGTTGTTGGTTTTTCTAAAAATCTTGTGATATATGTTTACATTTCCACAGCTGTTAACCATCTGTCCTCTGAAGAAGACCCCCCAGGGTCGAAACGTGTCAGGACATCAATAGTAAACTTGATCTTGTTGCTTTGGATATATTGTATTGTATACTGCTGCCGGCTTTTTAACAATTTGTTGTACCACAGTTCATGTCTTGACTTCCAATGTCAGAGGTCATCAACCCTGTGCAATAATTTTTTGTATTAATAAATTAACTTGATTATCACATTATTCTTTTTTATCATTTTTTATCATTGGCTGCATTAAAGCCCCGCTTAGGGGGTCTTTTTCATCTTTTTTCAGAGGAAGTGCACTTAGGTGTCGGTGAGGGGGGGGAGGAGTGAGTGAGTGAGTCCAGTTTTTTTTTTTAACCACAAGTTTGCAGCCAGACAGATCATAAAGCAGGCCTTTTATCAACCATTAAACCACCAGACTAGCAACCCTTGGATCACAGTAAAGCAAAAATATAAGACTCCCCACACAAAGTTAGCAGTTGTCATGGAACGTCCCACACTCCGCTTGAGTGCTTCCGTCATATACCGCTTCCTAAGTTCTGGAACACGAATCCAATGGATCTGGCTATAGGAACCCCCAAGAACTAGACAACACCAGTCTTGGAGTTCGTCAGGATTAACTCTTTATTTGAGATCTCACACACATTTATACAGCAGGCTGACTCAAAGCTAACCTAATTAACATGAGCTAATTTACTAAAACATTTACCCAGACCAGATGACTCAGAGACATGACCTGCAGGACAGACTTGTGGGCACCGAGCTTCACACAGTAGTATAAACACAATAGCTGGAGCTAATTACAATTAACAATACAAACAACAATCTCCCCCCCTCCTCAGCCTATTCATCAACAGTTCGTCTCCTAGCCAGTGCTGGAGGCTAATGTGATCAGCTCACTCAATTAACAGGTTGAGTTCAGAATCAACCAAACCAATAATAGTCTCTACATACATCCTGGGAGATATTGTGGACAAATATTACTGTCCCATTTTAAGTAGTCCAAGATATATTTCTCACTCACCCTGTGCCAGGATGGCACAGGGTGACTTAGACATAAGATGTATTCTGAGTTCCACAGGCCCTCCCATCACATCTCTCCCCTTTCGACAGAAGACTAACACAGGAGGAGACCCCAGACGGATTGACTCCAAAGTTAGTAAGTAGCTCCAGTCCTCTAATGCCTGTACCCACACAGTACCCCAAATAAATTGTTCCAAACAAAGCATTACTCACCCAGCCAACCTCTGCCTCTCTCAGAGAACATATCTGGCGCTGGGGAGAGGCCTGGACTGGCCCTTCTCCCTGGAGTCCTTTCTGCCGCTGGAGAGAAGACAGGGTGTCTGGGCTCACTGTGTCATGCTGTTGGGGATCTGGGCCCACTGCCCAGCATCCCTGGGGTATACAGGTGGAGACTGAAGTCCCATCCACCTTCACAGGAAATCCATCCTCTGTTAGTTGAGGGCAGAGTCCAGCAGTCCTCGGCCCTGTTGCCAGCCCTTCTGCTGGAAACCCCACACCATCTGTTCCGGCTAACTGTTGGGGAGGGAGGCCGACTGCCCCACCTCCCTGGAACTCTGTAGTTGTTGCCGGTGCTGGGCAGAGGTTGGTAGCACTCTGCCCTGTTGCCAGCACTTCTGCTGGGGACTCCGCATCCTCCGCTCTGGCTAACCGTTGGGGCAGGAAGCTGGCTTCCTCCACTCCCAAACTGTGTAGCTGCCATTGGGGAGGTGAGCCGGCTGCTTCCTTTTCCATTCCCTCATCTGGTTGCTTGGATGACATGTCTATGGTACTGTCTCCCAGGTGCACTGATCTTTGCTGGGGAGGGAAGGCCGCTTCCTCCACCCTGGCCAACTGTTGGGGAGGGACAACACACACCTCCTCTCCCTTCTCCCCCTATATCTGCTGCTGGGAAGTGATTGCCACCTTCTCACCCTGGGCCTCCGAAACTGCCACTGGTGTGGGGCAGAGGTCTTGGACCCTCTGTCCGGTTGCCAGCACTTCTGCTGGGGGTTTGCTAGGTGGTTCCTCCTCTACAGAAACGTCTATTAAATCCCCAGTCTCTGGAATTGGTAAAAGTGTGGGACAGAGGTCTTGGACCCTCTGTTCAGTTACCAGATCTTCAGCTGGAGAAGTTTGTTTTAACTCCATAGATGCTGCTGGCAGAAAATCACATGTCCCTGTCAGTGTTGTGGGAGAAAGGCCGACTACCTCTTCTCTCAAGAAGGCCGAAGCCACTGTTGGTGCTGAGCAGAACACAGTGGACTTTGGCCCTGATAGCAGCTCTTCTGCCGGATGCTCATCAGGTTGTTCTTCCTCAGCAGAAAAGTCTATCAAATCCCATGTCTCTGCAACTGATGTCTGGGGATAGAGGTTCACCATCTCCTGTCCATGGAACCCAGAAGATGCTATCATTTCTGGGCAGAGGTTAGCAGAGCTCTGCCCTGTTGTCAGCACTTCAGGTTTGGGGACGGCAATCTCCGGATTTTCCACTGCCAATTCTCTGGCATGCTGCTGAACTTGTTCTAGCAGTTTCCTGTATGCCCTTTCCAGATGATGTTCCTTCCTTAGCAAATGGTCCAGATCAGGTTTGAGCTCTGAGACCCCTGCAAGACCGAGCATAGACTCTCTATATTCTCTCAGGTCCTCAAGGTCAGGTTCCCCTTCATCGCCAAACATAAAATGATCTGTAAGGCTCTCCCACAGCAATCCAGGGCCGCCAAAGTCATATCCCTCCGGAGAGCATTCTGTTGTCTCCCCTAAATATCCCTCCTCTGCGTGTCATTGCAGAGCCCGATAACGATTGTCCAGCTATATCTCCTGCTGGACCAACCTGTCCAACTCAGTCACCCATTGCTCCTGGGCCGCTCTCCCAGGAATGCCATCCGTAATGCCCGTTGGTCACTGGCCCGTTGCTCTTGGGTTGGAAAGCACTTGCCCTGTTTTATACCAGCGAGCTGGAGGGCTCCGATCCAGAGCCCCACCCGAATCTGCTGTCTGAGCTCCAGGTATTCATCCTTAGACACAGTCCTGGTGTATGTTGAAAGGATGATCCGCAGCAGCACCGGGAACTCTGATGCCAGGTCCATATTTCCGCTGGGGTGACTGAAGTCTGCTAAGCTGATCTTAGATCCAGTTGGAGGTTTGGATGTCCCAGACTGCAGGAAGCTTTCCCGCTGCTTGCCACCAATGTCACGGAATGTCCCACACTCCGCTTGAGTGCTTCCGTCATATACCGCTTCCTAAGTTCTGGAACACGAGTCCAATGGATCTGGCTATAGGAACCCCCAAGAACTAGACAACACCAGTCTTGGAGTACATCAGGACTAACTCTTTATTTGAGATCTCACACACATTTATACAGCAGGCTGACTCAAAGCTAACCTAATTAACATGAGCTAATTTACTAAAAAATTTACCCAGACCAGATGACTCAGAGACATGACCTGCAGGACAGACTTGTGGGCACCGAGCTTCACACAGTAGTATAAAAACCAATAGCTGGAGCTAATTACAATTAACAATACAAACAACAATCTCCCCCCCTCCTCAGCCTATTCATCAACAGTTTGTCTCCTAGCCAGTGCTGGAGGCTAATGTGATCAGCTCACTCAATTAACAGGTTGAGTTCAGAATCAACCAAACCAATAATAGTCTCTACATACATCCTGGGAGATATTGTGGACAAATATTACTGTCCCATTTTAAGTAGTCCAAGATATATTTCCTCGCTCACCCTGTGCCAGGATGGCACAGGGTGACTTAGACATAAGATGTATTCTGAGTTCCATGGGCCCTCCCGTCACAGCAGTAATGTTAAACATGAGGAGGAAAGAGTGAGAGTTAGTCTCATGATTTAACAAATGCAGCAAAAGGAACAGTGCAGGAAATGTTGCTCTCGAGAGAAAAAGAGAAAAACAATCGATCTATGGGGGAAGTGTTTCTTTTCCTGCTCGTACATTCACTTCCTGTTTGTACCAACCACCACTCAGTTAGAAAAAAACCTGAAATGGCCACTGTGACTCTCTGTAATCTATCCAGATTACTTGTAGTCACTATTCACAACAATTATCAATCATCTATCATCTTTCGGTACCTTAAAATTTTTTAATCTGTCTCGGACAGCGGGCTACGTCTATTTACCATAGGCAACGTCCCCAAGTGCCTCTGTCTTTGGCCCCTGTGTCACCCAGATCTTTTATAATCAATACAGTGCCGGCATACTTAATAAAAACCCAAATTACCTCGAGTAGAAGAGAAAAAAAGAGAAAAGAAAAGATCTGTCTTACCTTTCACAGACTTGGAGGACTGAATCAGAAGTCCAGGAGTAGAAGTCAGGTGTGGATCCCGGAACCGACCAGCCTCTTTTTACCACTTAACTTGAGTGGGAGGACCTAGGTCTCGGCGAGAGGTAGTCTGATACTCACCGATATTTTGGATGGAACCGTTCGATCCACCACCTAATCCTTACTTCCGGCTCGAAAGGACCATGGTGTCGGTAAAATTCCATTCTCTCACTGATCAGTCAACTCCGGTCATGTTGATTAGAAGACAGATTTATTACAAATGCACCGATACATAGGGGTGAGCTCTGTACACAGCAAGGAGTTTCAGCATAGTCACACAGGAACCCTTTTACACATGTCATTTTATAACAGTATTTGGCAAGCTACCATTAGCTAAGGCACACTGGTGACTCATGGTGCATCATCAGCTTTATTGTTAAAAACAGTGCCCTTTCACAATATGCCCTAATGTGGTAAACTTTTGCTAGTTCTTTAAATAGTGTTGTAGGTGTTGGTCGGAACTAAGCAGATTGCATAAACAATAAATCAGCTCCATTTTAGCTAGAAAAAAGCATATAAGGAACAAGGCAAATGTTGATATCACTAATTCTTTACATATTTCTTATCACCACCCTGATCAGTGAGCTAGCCAAGATGGATCAGAGGGATGGTGATGCGGGACCCCGGTCAGTTGAAAACTTGTTTCAGCAACGAGTTTGAGAGCGGTTGGCATTATATGGTGCTAACCCATCAGAGACTGCCATACAGAATGTCATTAGAGACATCCAGCTGCAGGATGAGCGACAAGAGAGAGAACTAGAGCGGCAACATGAGCAGAGAATGGTGGAAATACGGCAATTGGAGACAACACCTAAAGATACAGCGCCTTTCCGTAAGTTGCCCTTTCGGGCGTTCAAACTGTTTAAGGAAGAAGAGGAGGAAATTGAAGCATTCCTGCAGGACTTTGAGAGACTATGCCAGATACATAATGTACTGTCCCAAGATTGGGTTGCCTTACTGGTGAGTAATTTGACTCACCTGGAGGTGAGCCCTGGAGGACGAGGACGCTAAAGATTATGACCGGGTAAAAGAAGCTCTGCTAGCCCGATTTGCCATTACACCCGAAGTCAGTCGGATTAAGTTTAGAGAATCCCGGAAACAAGCCAACATAACATACGTGGAGTGGGCACATCGTCTACAGCGGAACCTTAAGGGCTGGTTCCAGGGAAGCCACGCTCATACCATAGAGGACATCACCCAGCTAATACTCTTAGAACAGTTCTTTAACCACACCCCTCCGATAGTACGGGATTGGGTGCGAGATAAGCAACCACAGACTGTACAGCAAGCGGCTACTTTGGCTGATGAATATCTGGACTCTCGGAGGTCAGGCGAAAGCGAGCGCTATCCACTATCTCGGCCCAGTTTACCAGCCTCTAACCCAACTTCAGTACCTCAGTGGTCTGCCTCTAGACACCCAACCCGACCCAACCCTCCTAACGGACCTAAGTGCTATACCTGTAACCAAACCGGTCATCTGCAGCGATATTGTCCTACCCGATCCACGAGGTACCGAGAGACTTCTCATCCATCCAGACCAGTGGCTCATTGCTTCCAGAACGAGCCCAACCATCGAGATGTTCAGGAAGAGTGTGGCGAACTTTTTAAGGCTGATCCCGTCCAAGCTGCTGCCAGAGATAATTGGCAGCACCATCATCAGGCAGTATGGGTTAATGGGCAGCCAGCCCAGGGACTCCGCGATTTTGGGGCTACGATTACCCTTATCCATGATTCCCCAGTCGCCCAGGACTGGCCAGACTGTTGCAGTCAGGGTAGCAGGGGGCAAGGTGCTAAGTTTATCCACCGCCCAAGTCTTCCTGGATTGGGGCTCAGGGGAGCGACAAGTGCGAGTGGGATTACTATGTGAGTTACCCACGGAAGTACTTTTGGGGAACGATTTGGGGCATTTGACTTCCTCATATGCCCCAGAGGCCGCCATGGCCATGACCACATCAGAGCCAACTTCAAGGCAACTCCACTCCTATGGGGACCCAGGTAAGACCAAATCCTCCTACATTACCCCGACTTGACAACCCTGTGTCCTGGGATTCTCCCTCCGACATTAGGCAAGAGACTCAGAATGACCCAACATTAGCTGGTTATTGGGACAGGGCGGGCAAGGATTCAGGGGGGTTGGGGGAAGACAGAATAGAGTGGGAGGGAGGGTTTCTTTATCGTTACACTGAGGGAATGGGTACCAGGAAGCGACAGGGTCCCCACAAACAGCTAGTAGCACCCCAGAAATACAGACAGGAGCTATTGCGGCTGGTTCACGACATCCCCTTGGCCGGACATTTAGGGATAGCTAAGACCCGAAGTCGGTTGTCCCATGCGTTCTTCTGGCCCAGGTTAAATGCTGAGGTGCGAGAATACTGCCGGACCTGTAAGACTTGTCAGAAAGTAGGGAAGACAGGGGATCACCCAAAAGCCTCGCTGCAACCCCTGCCGATCATTAGAGAATCCTTTAGCCACATAGCGGTTGATATTATAGGCCCACTGACCCGCCCCAGTGCCACTGGGAAGAAGTATATTCTTACGGTGGTGGATTACGCCACCCGCTACCCGGAGGCCATTCCCTTATCCAATATCCAGGCTGATACAGTAGCAGATGCCTTACTGCAGGTATTCACTAGGGTAGGGTTTCCCCAGGAGATATTGTCCGATCAGGGTACCCAGTTCACAGCTGAGCTGACGCAGCAGCTCTGACGTCTCTGTGGGATTAAACCCCTCCAGAGCGCCCCCTACCACCCTCAGACTAACAGGCTGTGTGAGAGATTTAACAGGAACCTGAAGCAGCTGCTTCGGGCCTTCGTGGAGAGTAGGAAGGATTGGGAGAAATATCTTCCCCATCTACTGTTCGCCTATAGAGAGATACCTCAAGAGTCCATGGGGTTTTCCCCATTTGAACTGTTGTATGGGCGAAGGGTTAGGAGGCCCTTAGACTTAGTGAGGGCCCAGTGGGAGGGGGTAGAGGATCCAGAAGGCCTCCCCATCCTTAATTATGTCTTGGAACTCAGGGAGCACCTGCAAGAACTTACCGATCTAGTCCATGAGAATATGCAATCGGCCCAGAGTCAGCAGAAGGTTTGGTATGATCGGTCTGCGCGGAATCGCACCTTTTATATTGAACAGAAAGTCCTGGTACTAAAACCCCTGAAGCAAAATAAATTACAGGCCTCCTGGCAGGGCCCCTATCAGGTGGTAAAACAGCTGTGCGATACCACCTACGTGGTTGTCAGCTGTGCAGACACAAAAATTAAGAGGACGTTCCACATTAATATGAGGAAGGTCTATCATGAGAGGACTGAGGCCGTAGCCGCCATATGCACTCCTGCCACCAGGGACTCTGAATATCTACCGATGCTGGAGCTTCCCGAAATCATTAACTGATCCAGGGGTGTGGAAGATATACGGCTAGGAGATAGATTAGGATCCCAAGAACGAGAACAGGCCAGAGAATTACTCCAGGACTGGCAGGAGATGTTCTCGGCACTCCCTGGGTACACTCACATAGCTGTGCCTCAGGCAGAAGCCCCTGAGACAACCAGCCTATAGGATTCCCAGAGCAGTGCAAGAAGGGATGAGAGCAGAGATTAGGGAGATGCTCAAGTTAGGGGTGATTGAACCATCGGCAAGCCCCTGGGCTTCCCCTGTAGTATTAGTCCCAAAATGGGATGGCAAGATCCGATTTTGTGTGGACTATAGGTGACTGAATGACTGTACTGTGACAGATGCCTACCCTATGCCCCGAGTGGACGAATTGCTGGACAAAATAGCTCAGGAACATTATCTGATGACTATTGACTTATGTAAGGGCTACTGGCAGATTCCCTTGGAACCAATTCCATATCTTGATGACATCGCAATCTATAGACAGACATGGGAGGAACATCTTAGACACCTGAGAATAGTGCTAGATACGATCCGAGCCACTAACCTGACCCTGAAGCCAGACAAATGTAATATCGGGATGTCTGAGGTGCAATATCTGGGACATAGAGTGGGATGTGGGAAGCAGAGGCCAGAACCTGCAAAAATTGAGGCCGTCCTAAACTGGCCAGTTCCCAGAACCAAGACCCAGGTACTTGCATTTTTAGGGACAGCAGAGTACTACAGGAAGTTTGTACCCCACTATAGTGACATAGCCAAACCCCTGACGGACCTGACCAAAAAGACTCTCTCTAGACAGGTCCTGTGGTCCCCGGAGTGCGAGACAGCGTTTCATCAGTTAAAAACTGCCCTAACGCAAGCTCCCATACTGGCGGCACCCGATCCTAACAAATGCTTTGTCATTCATACAGATGCCTCCATGTTCGGACTGGGAGCCGTACTAAGTCAAGTTGGCGATGATGGGAAAGAGCACCCGGTAGCGTATCTCAGCCACAAGTTGTTACCCCGTGAAGTTGGATATGCTGCCATGGAAAAAGAGTGTTTGGCCTTAGTCTGGGCTTTAAAGAAATTGCAACCCTATGTTTTACCGTCATGACGGACCACAATCCCTTGATATGGCTTAACCGGGTGGCGGGAGAGAACGGCCGATTACTAAGGTGGAGCCTGGCTTTGCAACCGTACAATTTCACTATACAATATCGGCCAGGGCCTCAAAACGGGGAATGAGGATGGGTTATCCCGGCAGACGGACCTGGAACCTTAAGACTACTTTTCCAACATCCTCGAGTTGGCCTGTTCGGGGTCCCACTGTGGCTGTTGGACTGTTTCCCAGGGGGGAGTAGTGTCATGAACCTTGGAATACTGAATTGTCATTAAGCTTGGAATACTGAAGTATTTCTCCTCTGATTCATAATGCTGGGACAAATACTGTTAGGAGATGCTGATGTCAATTCCAGCCACCTGTCTGTCTGTTGCCTGCTAGAATGTGTTTATTGTAAATAAGTCTAGTATGGGATCTAAGAGTCATTAGATCCCCATTGTTGTTTGTGTTAATTAACTCTGCTATTGTGTGAAGAAGAGTTCTGTGTTGATTTGTGATAATGTTGATTGTGTTTTCTGAGCTACAAGATGGCCAGTCCGGCCTAAAGGTCATGACTGAGTCATCTAGGCTGTCTAAAGGGATTCGTTAATTAGCCCATGTTAATTAGGTTTCTGGTCACAGGTGTATGTTCAGAGTAATATGAGCAGGAGGTATGCACCTCCTCTTTTACTGTATAAAAAAGCCTGTATTCCTTTCAATAAAAGAGATTCCTGTTTGAACTTACATACAGCCTGCCTGGTGTTTGTTCCGAGCTAT
This sequence comes from Aquarana catesbeiana, assembly GCF_042186555.1. Taxonomy (NCBI): domain Eukaryota; kingdom Metazoa; phylum Chordata; class Amphibia; order Anura; family Ranidae; genus Aquarana; species Aquarana catesbeiana. The sequence continues at coordinate 162,855,852 of NC_133329.1, forward strand.
CACAACTGGATTCGATCGGCACATAGCTGTAGTTCGAATCCCAGAGCATTGGATGACCGAACCACCAGATGTTGCGATCTGCAATCTGATTCTATAGCCGCAGAGGAGTGTCGGGAGAGTGGAACCGAGCGAGCAGGGGCTCGTTACAGTGTGGTTACAGTAGTCTTTTTTTTTAGGCTTTTTCCCTTTATTTTCACCTGGTGATTTGGCCAGTAACACATATCCTATCTTACGGTGTCTCCGCTCTGGATGGAGGAGTAATCCTGCTTGGATAGCAGGATTGTCAGTCTGGGGAGAGGGTAGTGTTATGCCTAGTACACATGATGAGAAAATCAGACAAAAAATACCTCTTTGGAGTGATTGTACAATTATCTGATCATTAGTACACAGATTTTGAGAGTCGATCATGACAGTAGTAGAGGGTAGCGATGAATGGGGAGTATTCAGGATGGTCCAATGTGGAAAGTGGGGTCCCTCAGGGTTCTGTCCTGGGACCAATCCTATTTAATTTATTCATAAATGACCTGGAGGATGGGATAAACAGCTCAATCTCTGTGTTTGCAGATGATACTAAGCTAAGCAGGGCAATAGCAGGATGTGGAAACCTTGCAAGAAGATCTGAACAAATTAATGGGGTGGGCAACTATATGGTAAATGAGGTTTAACCACTTGCCGACCGCCGCACCCTGATATACATTGGCACAATGGCAGCGGTGGGCAAATGGGCGTACCTGTATGTCCCCTTTAATTTGCGGGGCTAATGGGCGTGCGCACACCCACCGCGTACAGTGTGACCGTGCCCGCGGGTCCCGTGGACTCAATGTCCACCGGTGTCCCGCGATCATGTCACGGAGCGGCAGAACAGGGAGATGCCTATGTAAACAAGGCATTTCCCTGTTCTGCCTAGTGACATGACAGGAATCTACTGCTCCCTGTCATCGGGAGCAGTGATCGCTGTAATGTCAGTGGTAGCCCATCCCCCCCAGTTAGAATCACTCCCTAGGACACACTTAACCCTTGATCGCCCCCTAGTGTTTAACCCCCTGCCTTGTCAGTGTCATTAACACAGTAATCAGTGCTTTTTATAGCACTGATCGCTGTATAAATGACAATGGTCCCAAAATAGTGTCAAAAGTGTCTGATGTGTCTGCCATAATGTTGTAGTCACGATAAAAGTTGCAGATTGCCGCCATTACTAATAAAAAAAAAATAAAGCAGGGGTTCTCATTAAAAGAAAATTAAAAGGCAGCAGCTACAAATACTGCAGCTACTGACTTTTATTTTGACACTTACCTGTCCCGGGGTCCAGCGATGCGGGGGATCGAAGCTCCACTCGTCCCCCCCTCCGCTCGGCGTTGACAGCATTTTAACTGTTGGTGCCCGGCTGTGGCTTCACAGCCGGGCACCCACTGTGCATGCACAAGCCGCGCTGCACATCTTCACTGGCCACGCAATCATCTGGGACTGGTCATGTGTCCAAGATGATTGACAAGAGGGAGGGTGATCTCCCTTCCTGCGCCGAGGGAAGTGATTTTTTTTTTAAGCACTTCACTAATTATTTTTTTTTTGAGGTGGAACTCCACTTTAATAATAAAAATGCCATAAATCTATCCCCTATTTTGTAGACGCTATAACATTTGCGCAAACCAATATACGCTTATTGCGATTTAGAATACATATCGTGCGCCTGGACGACGTAAGTTATTACGAAACGCGTAGGACAGAGCGACGCGCTGACGTCACCTCGTACTCCATTCGTGAATCCAGTGGGAACGGGCTGTCTGTTTGTGCTCCGGCCGGCGCAACAGACTTTCTGAGTTTTTACATCCACCATTGTGTAAGTGCATTACCTATAAAATTAGTTGTTGGTTTTACACTATTGGAGCATCTTTCTCTTCTATGCACCGCGGCATTGCCTTGCTGAACCAAGCTGTTGTGAAGTGACCCCCCACCATCTGGAGTTTACCTGCTTTTCCATGGAGCCGGTGTATAATAAAACACACGCTTTCCCTGATCCTCTGTGATGGGGGATCATGGTATTCTGGTAAGAGCGCATTCCTGTTGATTGTGGTGGTGGATTTCACTCAACATTCGGAGACAAGAATTCATTTACAGTTTTTTCACTCATTGATGGACTTTAATTTATCACTCACCAGTGTATAGCATATTACATTGTGCATTGATTACTGAGTTTTTGATGATGTCAAACATTTATTTTATTTTGACGTTCGTATTATCTGCACTGTTTATTAATTTACCAATTGTTTTTATATTGCTTTTTGCTCGCATTCATTAATCACTATATAGATTTTGGTTTAGTTTTGGGTAGCGCAATTTTTAAAAAATTTTAGAATACATATCGGCCTAAACTGAGGAAAAAAAATTTTTTTATATATTTTTGGGGATATTTATTGTAGCAAAATAAATGAATAAAATGATTGTTTTTTTTTTTCAAAATTGTTGCTCTTTTTTTGTTTATACCGCAAAAAATAAAAATGCAGAGGTGATCAAATACCACCAAAAGAAATCTCTATTTGTGGGAAAAAAGGACATCAATTTTGTTTTGGTGTAACATCGTACAGCCGTGCAATAGTCAGTTAAAGCAACGCAGTGCTGAATCAAAAAGAGTGCTCTGGTCAGGAAGGGGGTGAAATCTTCTGGGGCTGAAGCAGTTAATGTAGAAAAAATTGAAATAATGCATTAGGGTGGCAAAAACATGAATGCAATCTACTTACTAGAGGGAGAACCTCTGGGGGAATCTAGGATGGAAAAGGACCTGGGGGTCCTAGTAGATGATAGGCTCAGCAACGGCATGCAATGCCAAGCTGCTGCAAGCAAAGCAAATAGAATATTGGCATGCATTAAAAAGGGAATTACCATATTTTTTGGCGTATAACACGCACATTCATTTTAAGAGGGAAGTTTCAGGAAAAAAAAAGTAACTTTGAAGCAAAATAAGGGTCAGTGCCCATCTGAGGCCTAATCATTGCCATCAATGCAGCCTGATCAATGCCCATCTGCTGCCTCACAAGTGCCATCAATGCAGCCTCATCGGTCCACATCAATGCAGCCTCACAAGCGCCATCAATGCAGCAGCCTCACCATTGCCATCAATGCTGCAGCCTCACCATTGCCATCAATGCAGCAGCTTCACCATTGCCTTCAATGCAGCAGCCTCAACATTGCCTTCAATGCAGCAGCCTCAACATTGCCATCAGTTCAGCCTGATCGATGCCCATCTGCAGGCTAGAGGGGACAGGGAGGGGGGCAGGATGAGAGCTGACAGATTACATATAGTGAGAATCTCCTATGATAGACAGAACAGTGGTCCAATGGTGGCCCAGGAGATGGGACTTCCTATTACAGAGGCTGCCAAGTAAACAAGAGACAGGAGAGTTTCTTCATAGTTTCTGTACTTCTTTTATCGACTGCAGAAACCCCTCACAGATGTCCCTGAAATCGCCCCCAAAGTCGGGACTGACATGCGGGAATGAAATCGCTCAATTTCATTCCTGCTGTCATTGTGAACCTAGGCTAAGGGCTAGTTTACACTTGCTTCAAAACAAGGCTTTGGACACGCTTTGTTAAAGTTCTCTGAACGCTAGTCAATGCTCCTGTCACTAAATAAAATGGTTAGCTTACAGTCCTGTGTACACCTTTCTTTTGCTTTGTTTCAGCTTCGCTTCAAAAATTATACCCCATGTCACTTTAGTTGTGCTTCAAAGCATCTTCAAAGCCTCCATAGAAGTCTATGGCAAAGCTCACTTGAAGCTCCACTGAAGCCCCACTGAAGCCTCATCGAAGCCCCACGAAGCCTCACCAAAGCCTTATCGAAGCACCACCAAAGGCTCATCAAAGCTTCACCGAAGCCTCATCAAAGCCCCATTGAAGCCCCACCAAAGCCTCATGGAAGCCTCATCGAAGCCCCACAGAAGCACCAAGCAAAAGCAAGGTGTAAACAGGACTGTAAGCTAACCATTTTATTTATTGACAGGAGCTTTTTACTGGCATTCAGAGAGCTTTAACAAAGCCTGTCCAAAGCCTTGTTTTGAAGCAAGTGTAAACTACCCCTAGGGTCAGTGTGTATTAGGTATAATCTACCCAGATACACTAAGTAGTTGCTGATATGATGATATGTACAGTTTTACAAACATATGTCAAAGTTGCAAAATTGATGGGTGTTAACCACTCTTTCTGAGATTTGGTGTTTACAAGTTAAAAACATTTTTTTTTGCTAGAAAATTACTTAGAACCCCCAAACATTAGATATTTTTTTTCTAACACCCCAGAGGATAAAATGGTGGTCATTGCAATATTTTCTGTCACACTATTTGCGCAGCGGTCTTACAAGTGCACTTTTTTTGGAAAAAATACACTTTTTTAAATTAAAAAATAAGACAACAGTAAAGTTAGCCCAGTTTTTTTATATTGTGAAAGATAATATTATGCCGAGTAAATTGATACCCAACATGTCACACTTCAAAATTGCGCCCGCTAGTGAAATAGTGTCAAACTTTTACCCTTAAAAATCTCCATAGGCGACGTTTAAAAAAATCTTGAGTTACAGTGGAGCTCTAGGGCTAGAATTATTGCTCTTGCTCTAATGATCACAGCGATACCTCACATGTGTGGTTATAACACCATTTTCATATGAGGGCGCTGCTCATGTATGCGTTCACTTCTGCGAGCTTGGCGGGATGGGCCGCGTTTAGAAAAAAAAATATTATTTTACCTTTTATTTTTTATTTTTACACTTTTTTTTTTTTTTTTTTTAAGTGTCACTTTTATTCCTATTACAAGGAATGTAAACATCCCTTGTAATACAGCGATACCTCACATGTGTGGTTATAACACCGTTTTCATATGAGGGCGCTGCTCATGTATGCATTCGCTTCTGCGAGCTGGGTGGGATGGGGCGCGTTTAAAAATAAAAAATCATTTTACCTTTTATTTTTTATTTTTACACTGTTCTTTTTTTTTTTTTAAAGTGTCACTTTTATTCCTATTACAAGGAATGTAAACATCCCTTGTAATAGAAAAAAAGCATGACAGGACCTCTTAAATATGAGCTCTGGGGTCAAAAAGACCTCAGATCTCATATTTACACTAAAATGCAATAATAGAAAAAATATATAAAATGTAATTTGAAAAAAAAAAATAAAAAAAGTCTCTTTAAGAGCTATGGGCGGAAGTGACGTGTTATGGAGACGGGTGAGGGCCATCTTCCCCTCACTCTTCTCCATACCACACACGGAAGATGACCCGATCACCTCCGCCGCTACCGACGGCTCCGGTAAGTGGCGGAGGGCACTGGAGCGTGGTGGGAGGGAGGGGCCCCTCTCCCGCCACTGATAAAAGTGATCTTGCAGCGAATCCGCCGCAGAGACCACTTTTATCTGAAAGTGGACCGCCCGCTGAAGAAGAGGAAACCAGGGTTATGGTAGCTAGCTGCTGCCATAACGATATCCCTCTTCAAAGTACCGACATATAACGATGGCAGCGTGGTCCGTAAGTGGTTAACCGCTTCCCGACCGCCTCACGCAGATATACTGCGGCAGAAGGGCACGTACAGGCAGATTAACGTACCTGTACATTGCCCTTTAAGAGGCGGCTTGCGCGCGCGCCCAATGTCCGCGGGGATACCCGCGATCGTCTCACGGTGAGGAAGAACGGGGAGATGCTAATATAAACAAGCATCTCCCCGTTCTGCCTAGTGACACTGTCACTGATCTCTGCTCCCTGTGATCGGGAGCGGCGATCAGTGTAGTGTCACTCACAACCCCCCCCCACAGTTAGAAACACTCCCTAGGACACACTTAACCCCTACAGCGCCACCTAGAGGTTAACACCTTCACTGCCAGTGACATTTTTACAGTAATCAATGCAATTTTTTAGCATTGATCGCTGTATTAATGTCAATGGTCACAAAAATGTGTCAAAATTGTACGATGTGTCTGCCATAATGTCGCAGTCATGATAAAAATCGCAGATCGCTGCCATTACTAGTAAAAAAAAATTATTAATAAAAATGCTATAAAATCCCCTATTTTGCAGACGCTATAACTTTTGCGCAAACCAATCAATAAATGCTTATTGCGATTTTTTTTACCAAAAATATGTAGAAGAATACGTATCAGCCTAAACTGAGGAAAAAAATGTTTTTTTTATTATATTTTTTGGGGATTTTATTATAGCAAAAAGTAAAAAATAATGCGTTTTTTTTCAAAATTGGCACTCTTTTTTTGTTTATAGCGCAAAAAATAAAAACCGCAGAGGTGATCAAATACCATCAAAAGAAAGCTCTATTTGTGGGAAAAAAAGTATGTCAATTTTGTTTGGGAGCCACGTCGCACGACCGCGCAATTGTCAGTTAAAGCGACTCAGTGCCGAATTGCAAAAAGGGCTCTGGTCTTTGGCAGGCAAAATGGTCCGGGGATTAGGTTTGTTTTGAGCCTGGTCATGAAGGGGTTAAAGTGAGGGCTCCACTAGAACTAGACATAGTATCCTAAATAATACCTCTATAGGCTCTATATGGTAGAATCAGGACCTCCTTCCAGATGCTGGTGATCTCTTTAGTAATGTCCCCCAGAATTCTATTTGCTTTCTCCGCTGCCTGGCTTTTTTACAGTAATCTAAAAATCAACATCCCTAATTTTTTTGTTGTACCCGCAACATACTCTATTAAAGGATCATTTTTCCTTTAGTACATTATTTTGCAATTAGAAATAAAGAACCTAGTTTCCACTGCTTTGGCCAATTTTCCAGTCATACTAAATCCTGTTCTGTGTTACAGCCACCTCCAAGAACATCGGACCTATTAAGCACCTATGTGTCATCAGTAGGGATGAGCTTCGAGTTCGAGTCGAACTCATGTTCGACTCGAACATTGGCTGTTCGCAAGTTCGCCGAACAGCGAACAATTTGGGGTGTTCGCGGCAAATTCGAATGCCGCAGAACACCCTTTAAAAGTCTATGGGAGAAATCAAAAGTGCTAATTTTAAAGGCTTATATGCAAGTTATTGTCATAAAAAGTGTTTGGGGACCCGGGTCCTGCCCCAGGGGACATGGATCAATGCAAAAAAAAGTTTTAAAAACGGCCGTTTTTTCAGGAGCAATGATTTTAATAATGCTTAAAGTCAAACAATAAAAGTGTAATATCCCTTTAAATTTCATACCTGGGGGGTGTCTATAGTATGCCTGTAAAGGGGCGCATGTTTCCCGTGTTTAGAACAGTCTGACAGCAAAATGACATTTCGAAGGAAAAATTCCATTTAAAACTACCCGCGGCTATTGCATTGCCGACAATACACATAGAAGTTCATTGATAAAAACGGCATGGGAATTCCCCACAGGGAAACCCCGAACCAAAATTTAAAAAAAAAATGACGTGGGAGTCCCCCTAAATTCGATACCAGGCCCTTCAGGTCTGGTATGGATATTAAGGGGAACCCCGGCCAAAATTTAAAAAAAAAAAATGACGTGGGGTTCCCCCTAAATTCCATACCAGACCCTTATCCAAGCACGCAACCTGGCAGGCTGCAGGAAAAGAGGGGGGGCGAGAGTGCGCCCCCCCCTCCTGAACCATACCAGGCCACATGCCCTCAACATTGGGAGGGTGCTTTGGGGTAGCCCCCCAAACACCTTGTCCCCATGTTGATAAGGACAAGGGCCTCATCCCCACAACCCTGGCCGGTGGTTGTGGGGGTCAGCGGGCGGGGGGCTTATCGGAATCTGGAAGCTCCCTTTAACAAGGGAACCCCCAGATCCCGGCCCCCCCCTGTGTGAAATGGTAAGGGGGTACTTACCCCTACCATTTCACTAAAAAACTGTCAAAAATGTAAAAAAATGACAAGAGACAGTTTTTGACAATTCCTTTATTTAAATGCTTCTTCTTTCTTCTATCTACCTTCATCTTCTTCTACTGGTTCTTCTGGCTCTTCTGGTTCTTCCTCCGGCGTTCTCGTCCAGCATCTCCTCCGCGGCGTCTTCTATCTTCTTCTCCTTGGGCCGCTCCGCACCCATGGCATGGGGGGAGGCTCCCGCTCTTCTCTTCATTTTCTTCTTCATCCTCTTCTCTTCTTCCTTCTTCTCTTCTTCTCTTCTTCATTTTCTTCTCCGGGCCGCTCCGCATCCATGCTCTGACGCACGGGACATGACGGGACTTCCCTGTGGCATTCCCCGTGACGTCACAGGGAAGTCCCGTCAAGTCACCGTGCGTCAGAGGTGGCGGGGTCACCAGGTGGCCCCGCCCCCTGTTATTTAAGAACCGTCAGACGAGGAGACTCTGTCACACAGCGGGAGCCTCCCTCCATGCCAGCATGGGTGCGGAGCGGCCCGGAGAAGAAAATGAAGAAGAGAAGAAGGAAGAAGAGAAGAGGATGAAGAAGAAGATGAAGAGAAGAGCGGGAGCCTCCCCCCATGCCATGGGTACGGAGCGGCCCGAGGAGAAGAAGATAGAAGACACTGCGGAGGAGATGCTGGACGAGAACACCGGAGGAAGAACCAGAAGAACCAGAAGAAGAAGAAGATGAAGGAAGATAGAAGAAAGAAGAAGCATTTAAATAAAGGAATTGTCAAAAACTGTCTCTTGCCATTTTTAACATTTTTGACAGTTTTTTAGTGAAATGGTAGGGGTAAGTACCCCCTTACCATTTCACACGGGGGGGGCGGGATCTGGGGGTCCACTTGTTAAAGGGGGCTTCCAGATTCCGATAAGCCCCCCGCCTGCAGACCCCCACAACCACCGGCCAGGGTTGTGGGGATGAGGCCCTTGTCCTCATCAACATGGGGACAAGGTGTTTTGGGGGGCTACCCCAAACCACCCTCCCAATGTTGAGGGCATGTGGCCTGGTACAGTTCAGGAGGGGGGGCTGCACTCTCGTCCCCCCCTCTTTTCCTGCGGCCTGCCAGGTTGCGTGCTTGGATAAGGGTCTGGTATGGATTTTTGGGGGGACCCCATGCCGTTTTTTTTGTTTTTTTTGGCGCGGGGTTCCCCTTAAAATCCATACCAGACCTGAAGGGTCCGAGGAGAAGAAGATAGAAGATGCTGCGGAGGAGATGCTGGACGAGAACGCCTGAGGAAGAACCAGAAGAGCCAGAAGAACCAGAAGAAGAAGAAGATGAAGGAAGATAGAAGAAAGAAGAAGCATTTAAATAAAGGAATTGTCAAAAACTGTCTCTTGTCATTTTCCGCCCCCCCCATTTCACACGGGGGGGCCGGGATCTGGGGGTCCCCTTGTTAAAGGGGGCTTCCAGATTCCGATAAGCCCCCCACCTGCAGACCCCCACAACCACCGGCCAGGGTTGTGGGGATGAGGCCCTTGTCCTCATCAACATGGGGACAAGGTGTTTTGGGGGGCTACCCCAAAGCACCCTCCCAATGTTGAGGGCATGTGGCCTGGTACGGTTCAGGAGGGGGGGCTGCACTCTCATCCCCCCCTCTTTTCCTGCGGCCTGCCAGGTTGCGTGCTCGGATAAGGGTCTGGTATGGATTTTTGGGGGGACCCCACGCCGTTTTTTTTTGTTTTTTTGGCGCGGGGTTCCCCTTAAAATCCATACCAGACCTGAAGGGTCTGGTATGGAATTTAGGGGGAACCCCACGTCATTTTTTTTTTTAAATTTTGGCCGGGGTTCCCCTTAATATCCATAATAAAAATAAACTGCGCTAAGTGTCCTTTAGTAGAAAATGACATAAATATGGGGTATAAATGGTATAGTCCAGATATCACTTAAAGTGAGAGAAAACTCCCCAAATCCTCCACGTGGTACAACATGTATGGGAATGACTATGACCTGAAGGGCCTGGTATGGAATTTAGGGGGACTCCCACGTCATTTTTTTTTTTTAATTTTGGTTCAGGGTTTCCCTGTGTTGAATTCCCATGCCGTTTTTATCAATGAACTTCTATGTGTATTGTCGGCAATACAATAGCGGCGGGTAGTTTTAAATGGAATTTTTCCTTCGAAATGTCATTTTGCTGTCAGACTGTTCTAAACACCGGAAACATGCGCCCCTTTACAGGCATACTATAGACACCCCCCAGGTATGAAATTTAAAGGGATATTACACTTTTATTGTTTGACTTTAAGCATTATTAAAATCACTGCTCCTGAAAAAACGTCCGTTTTAAAAACTTTTTTTTGCATTGATTCATGTCCCCTGGGGCAGGACCCGGGTCCCCAAACACTTTTTATGACAATAACTTGCATATAAGCCTTTAAAATTAGCACTTTTGATTACTCATGTTCGTGTCCCATAGACTTTAACGGTGTTCGCGTGTTCAAGCGAACTTTTTTCCTGTTCGCATGTTCTGGTGCGAACCGAACAGGGGGGTGTTCGGCTCATCCCTAGTCATCAGCAAAAATACAACACTTGCTTTATTTATATGACTGATAAACAGATTAAACAGAATAGGACCTAATACAGATTCTTGTGGTAATTTGCTAGTGACTGCTTTCTGTTTCAAATGAACCCACTCTTATTTTTGTATTTATTAACAAAAAAGAAAAAAACTAAAATATAAATAAATGAAAAACTAAAACACATATCTAATTACATATGTAGTTCACAAATTTAAGAAAGTTGCAAAATCATCAAAAAACGATCTAAGGAGAAAAGAGGGAGAAAGGTATTAAAGAGATTCTGTCACTGAACTGTTATCCACTCATGTGCAAGCAAAAAAGCTTTTTTTTATTTACCTTGCGTGTGATTTGGTATTCTTTGTGAAATGAAGACTTTACCACATTCACTAAGCTCTGGGGAAAATTCTACTGCAAAGTGCAAATTCCCCTGCAAAGTGAACACCCTATTTGCCTTTAGTAAATTAACCACAATATTTGGATTTTATATATTTACCAATAAATCCTCCTTTATTTGGACATCCAAAAGCCTTGAGACCAATGGGGGATGTGGATGTGGTGTCATCAGCTCCGGCAGACTTAGAGTTGTCACTCCTATAATTCTCTATATGTGTTCTCATTTGCTTCTCCCCCTGGTAGCTATATAAAATAGTAATGTAAAGGGAGGGGTGGATGACCTTGGCCAGCAAATAGTGTATTCAGACACTCCTAGAAGAGGAGAGGGCTATGACATGCAAGGACAAAGAGTACTGTGCCAAGGGATTGACTGGTCATATTTTCAAGCAACTTCAAAGGCACCTTGCAGCTGAATAAATCCTTATTCATGGAAAGAAAAAAACACTATAAGTTAGCATTTAAAATATTTTTCTTTGCTTTTACCTGCATTTTTATGCTGGTGACAGTTTTTCATAGCAAGACCACTTACTGTTATCTCACATATATATTATTATTCTTATTAAGTATTCTTGCATAGCAAGACCACTTACTGTTATCTCACATATATATTATTATTCTTATTAAGTGTTCTTGCATAGCAAGACCACTTACTGTTATCTCACATATATATTATTAAGTGTTCTTGCATAGCAAGACCACTTACTGTTATCTCACATATATATTATTCTTCTTCTTCTTCTTCTTCTTATTATTATAGCCAAATTTACCACCCTAATTCGTCCCACAGTTTTTACACTACATAGACAAGTAATATACCGAAACGTGCGGAATGTTCCCGAATGGTGTGCTATTATTTTGTGGAACGTTTCGCCGAATGGTTCACGAAATATCGTTGTTTTTGCGGCGAAATTGGTCCCATAGGAATGAATGGGGAAACTAGAGTGGGAGGTGACAAAAGCTGAAAAATTGTGTAGCCCACCTACACAAATCTTATATCAAAACGTTCAGCTATCCCTGCTGCCACTAAACATGTCCACGGCTAAGCCATAGTCCTGATAGTTTTCACAATATGACCATTTGTTTGCAACTCACACCGTCCATTGACATTCATTGAAACTACACTCTAGCCCCTTCAAATTTGAAGGGCAATTTCTAAACTGCGACTGTGCCTTCATTTTTAATATTTCAGAGACATACTATATATCAAAATCTAGGTTTGGGTCTTGTGATTCTCACAATATAAAGATCTTTGCTGTAGGATTTATAGTTTTTAAAATACAGCCATTTGAATTATTGCAGTTTCTACATCTATCATGGTCCTGTCTATTGTGTATTGAGCAGTATTTGTGAAGCATAAACAGGGCATGAGCGTTGCTAGGAAACAGTGGTTGTAAACACAAGATGCTGAGACCCCCCAACTGCATGTGACTTCATCTGCTAGACTTGATAATGCTTGTAGACTCCTCCCACCGTTTTTAAACTACAGACACAAGTAATTGTTCCCGATTGGTGTGCTATTACTTTGTGGAACGTTTCGCCGAATGGTCCACAAAATATCGTCGTTTTTGCGGCGAAATTGGTCTCATAGGAATGAATGGTGAAATGTTCAATGTCATTTAATTGTTGTGCTATTACCTTGTGGAACTTTGTGAAAAGCTGAAAAATACCAGTGTGAATCCAGCCTCAATGTCATTTAATTGGTGTGCTATTACTTTGTGGAACGTTTTGCCGACTGGTTCACGAAATATCGTCGTTTTTGCGGTGAAATTGGTCCCTTAGGAATGAATGGCGAAATGTTCAAAACTAGAGTTGGAGGTGACAAAAGCTGACAACCCCATGATCAGCCAAAACATTATGACCGCCCCATGAGAAAAAAAAATATTTTGTGGAACGTTTCAGCGAATGGTTCACAAAATATCGTCGTTTTTGCGGCGAAATTGGTCCCATAGGAATGAATGGTGAAATGTTCAAAACTAGAGTGGGAGGTGACAAAAGCTGACATTATGACCCCCCCCCCCCATGATCAGCCAAAACATTATGACCACCCCATCAAAAAAAAAAAAAAATTTGAAAAAAAAAAAATCATTTAAAAAAAATAAATAAATAAAAAACATTTTTGTAAAAATATTTAATATTTTTGAAAAAAAAAATCATTTAAAAAATCTTTAAAAAAAATCATTTTTGAAAAAACAAAAAAACAAAATCATTTTTGAAAAAAAAAACATTTTTGAAAAAAAAAATCACAAAGCTCTGAGGGGAATTATAGCTCCTCTCACACAGCTCTAAGGACAATTATAGCATTATAGCTCCTCCCACACAGCTTGGAGGGAAGTTATAGCTCCTCCCACACAACTCTGAGGGAAGTTATAGCTCCTCCAATACAGCTTTGAGGGGAATTATAGCTCCTCCCACACAGCTCAGAGGGGAATTATAGCATTATAGCTTCTCCCACACAACTCTGAGGAGAATTATAGCTCCTCCCACACAACTCTGAGGGGAATTATAGTTTCTCCCACACCGCTGTGAGGTGAATTATAGCTCCTCCCACACAACTCTGAGGGGAATTATAGCTCTTTGAACAAAGCTCTGAGGGGAATTATAGCTCCTTCCACAAATATCATCATGCCATCTAAAGGAAAGAGATCTAAAGCTGCAAAGATACGCTGAACTAAACTGGATCCGGAGCCCCACAGCAGCATAGTGGATATGGAGGTTTGTGAATGTGCCCAGGAGGTACATAGTGAACCTGTGGTGTCATTTTCATGTTCAACTCAGTGTCAAGTTCAAGAGCACAGTGACAGTGTGATGGGCACTTCTGAAAACCATGGCATGCAAGAACCATGTGTACCAAGTGAGATTTCTGTGCAGGCATCATTTCATCAGGGTCATCATGGCTTTGGAAGGTTAATGAACAAACAGTGTACATGCATGTCTCTGACATTTTTGGCATACCACAGTGAGCTTGATGATGTGAGAAAGGGTGATCTTGATCAAATACTGAAGAAGGGCAACAGCTTGTATGGCTCAACAATAAAACAGCTAAAACAAAGAAGTGCCCCTCAGACTCAACACTGACAAATACGAGTATAACGTTGTTAAATCTCCAGTGTTATCGGGATGTATGAGAGCCACGGTAGACGGTGACAACCAAGGTTGGTTTGTTGACCTCTCTACAAGATTTCAGTGCCTCAATGCAGATGTTACACATGCACTTTTTATAGTAGTGCCATATTGCATTGCATTGTTCAGAGACAAGTCTGGGAGATATGGACTGTTTGATTCTCATAGTCAAAATAAGGATGGACTTCCTGCTACTGGAAAAGGAAAAGCTGTTATGATCACTTTTACACATTTGAGTGATATGGGGGCAAGGATTTATAAGTTGTATGAATTGCTCCTTACAGACACCACAGGCCCTATTGATGGACTGCAGTATGACTTCATGCCAGTCTAATTTCATCTTGCAAGACGTCTGTCAGATGGTTTGCTGTCCCCACTGGTGCAATCTGACAAACCACATAATGCAAAGCATGTGGAGAACAAAGTGACACAGATGACCAAAGATGCAACACACACTGGATTCCCAGCCAGCTAACATTCTCCACGGTCACTTGATGCAAAATCCTCACAGGGCATATGGAAGGACAATAAGGCATTTTCCAAATTAAATGCACAGAGACAACAAAAACTGAAGACAAGACACAGAAATGAAAGAAGGCGTGATTCCAAGGCTACAAAGATGTCTGTCACCAATAAGAAAAGGACATATATCACCAGCCGATACAGAGCAGATGCTGATTTTAAGTTGAAGCAGAAGCAATATATCATTCGCAAATATGCAACAGATGCCAATTTCAACTTGAAGCAGAAGCAATACATCACCAGAAAATATGCGACAAATGCAGATTTCAACTTGAAGCAGAAGCAGTACATCACCAGAAAATATGCGACAAATGCAGATTTCAACTTGAAGCAGAAGCAGTACACCACCAGAAAATATGCGACAAATGCAGATTACAACTTGAAGAAGAAGCAATACATCACCAGAAAATATGCGACAAATGCAGATTACAACTTGAAGAAGAAGCAATACATCACCAGAAAATATGCGACAAATGCAGATTTCAACTTGAAGCAGAAGCAGTACATCACCAGAAAATATGCGACAAATGCAGATTTCAACTTGAAGCAGAAGCAGTACACCACCAGAAAATATGCGACAAATGCAGATTACAACTTGAAGAAGAAGCAATACATCACCAGAAAATATGCGACAAATGCAGATTACAACTTGAAGAAGAAGCAATACATCACCAGAAAATATGCGACAAATGTCGATTTCAACTTGAAGCAGAAGCAATACATCACCAGAAAATATCATAATGATCCTGCTTTCAGAAAACGTCACTTGCAACATTGCATGAGTTACATGAAAATGAAGCGTCACACTCAAGCAGATTTTCGCATAACCCATAAGATGCAATGTGCCTTCAAAATAAGAATGAAATACAGACGATGGACTCGTGTCATGCGGGAATGCAGTCAACCAGTGGACAACAGCCTAATGCAGACAGCTATATCCACTTTCCATGAATGCATTAAAGCTGGGCCAACATTGGTGTGCACGATGTGTCATCGCACCCTTTTCCCTAACCAAGTGAAACATTGCATTCACAGCAATTACAAGAAGAATCTACACATTGTTGCTGCCTGTTTGACAGGGAAATATGTCCATGTGTGCAACAATCACTGTCAAGGACCTGAACAATGCACCGTACCAGATGAAAGGACCAAAGAATGGATTTGTCACAACTGTGACTCACATTTAAAAGCAGGACACAAATCATCCATCGCTGTGGCTAACAACATGGAGCTGGCGCCCATTCCCCCAGAGCTCTGCGATTTGAATGTGCTGGAAAGACAACTTTTGGCCAAAATACTGCCATTTGCCAAGATCATCACACTTCCCAAAGGTCGACAGGCAGCTATACATGGCGCTGTAGTGTGTGTGCCATCCGAGGTGGAAACCACGGTCAATACTCTACCAAGATTGCACAGCACATCCCAGTTACACAGAGTGAAGCTGAAAAGACGTCTGACTTACAAAGGCCACCAGCTGTTTCATAATGTCAACATGGGAAATGTAGTAGCAGGTCTGTCAAAACTCATTGACACACACCCCGACTACAGTGACATTTCAATCAGAGTGGATGAGACAATCGCTGATGATGATAATGATGATGATGATGGGATGGAACTCGACAGTTGTGACGAAACTGAAATGATGGAGATACTTGAACGCATTGAAAATTGTGATCCATCAGAGGTACAGTCTGCATGTTTACCGGCTGCTTCTGAGCAACAGGAAGGCCATGACCAACAACCTCCCAATGTAGAGGATGAGAAGGATACACTAAGACCTGGAATTGGCCTAGACAGTTGTTTGCAGCCATCTGACCTTGGAGAGGAAGTACTGACACACGGTGATGGAATATTCAGCATTGCACCTGCACAAGGAAACACACCTGTCAGCTTCTTTAAAGTTCCTAGGCTTGAGGCAATGGCTTTCCCTGTTCAGTTCCCTACTGGACAGAATACATTGGACCAGGCAAGACAAGTCAAACTGTCCCCGAGCATGTATTTCAATGCAAGGCTTTTTTGTGTTGATACTCGTTTTGCAAGAGACACAAGCTACCTCTTCTTTGCGCAGTTTGTCACAGAAACACACATGGCCAAAAGCAGCATGTCCATCCAGTTAAGGAAAGGAAAACCCAATACCAGGGACGGACGGAAAATATCCAACAAGCTGCTACAGGACAAGTGTGAGGTTGAGAGGTTGGTGCGAAACCGAGATGCCACAAGGTTCATGCAACCACTGAGAGGGAGTCCAGCTTACTGGGATAAAAATCTTAAGAATTTGCTAGCCATGGTCAGACAATTGGGTAAGCCAACATTTTTTCTTACCTTCTCTGCTGCAGAATTCAGATGGCCAGAGGTAATAACGGCAATAAAGGCACAACAAGGTCAAAAGGTGGATTTTGCGGGGCTAGACTGGGCTGAAAAGTGTGACATTCTTCGAGGCAACCCAGTGACCACCATGCGCATGTTTGACAAACGGGTTGATGCTCTGATGCGAGAGCTGCTGTTGGGTCCTGCACAGCCAATTGGTGAAGTTATCGATTACTTTTACCGGGTTGAATTTCAGGCGAGAGGGAGCCCTCATATACATTGTCTCTGTTGGGTAGCAGGAGCTCCTATATTTGGACAAGACAGTGATGACAAGGTGTGTGCCTTTATAGATCATAACATCTCATGCCAGCTGCCTGATGAAGCCAAACAGGCCTTACTTCACAGATTTGTAACAGAACTTCAAATGCACAGCAGATCTCATTCAAAATCATGCAAGAAAGGTAACAGAGTATGCAGATTTGGATTTCCAAAGCCACCTATTAGAAAAACGAGGATAACTTACCCGATGCCAGAAGAACAAGGAGATTGTGCAATGAAACCACAAGCAGCCAAAAACAAACTGAAACCAGTCTGGGATTTGCTTAATAACCCAAAAGTGCAGCTTGAAGACATGTCACAGCTACTGGCACAGTGTGATATGACTTTGAATCAGTACAACTCGTACATTCAGGCATTGACCTCCTCAAGCGTGATTCTAATGAAGCGTGATGTCAAGGACTGCTGGGTGAACAACTACAATCCACATTTGCTGACGGCCTGGAACGCCAACATGGACATCCAATACATTCTTGATGAGTATGGTTGCATCATGTACATGTTGTCCTACATATCCAAGCCAGAACGGGAGCTGAGTGACTATCTCAAAACAATAGTCAAAGAAATGAGCCCAGAAACAGCGACAGAACGAGAAGAAATGAAAGAGGTTCTTCAGGCTTATTCAAAACACAGAGAGGTCAGCGCCCAGGAGTCTGTGGCCCGTACGTGCAGCCTGAAAATGAAGTCTTGCTCACGTGAGGTTGTTTTTCTGCCAACTGGTGACAACGCACTGAAAATGAGTCTCCCGCTCAGTGCATTGCAGAACAAACCAGCCGATTCTCTTAATGTGTGGATGACGAGTTTTGTCGACAAATACAGAGCCAGACCCGAAACACCAGAGTTTGAGTCCATGTGTCTGGCAGACTTTGCATCCCATTACAGGGTTGTCTATGGCAAGCAGAAGGAAGATGGCAAGCAAAAGGAAGACAGCAAGCGTGTCAGCCTATTGAATGAAATGGGAATGATTCAAAAACGCACGAGAAGGAAGCCTGCAATCATCAGGTATGCACGCTTCTCAGAGAAGAAGGACCCCGAGAACTACTACGGCAGACTGCTTAAACTCTACCTCCCCCACCGTTCAGAGTCATCACTGAAAACTGTAAGGTTCCCAACACACCAGGATTTTTACAAAGGCGCCTGTGTGAGCTTACCAGGAGAAGAAGCAATCCGAGCAGTGTCTGCAATTGTTACCAGCAACTAAAAGAAGTTCGAGCAACACAACAAAATTGTGGAACAAGTCTTGGATGACTTTGTAAAAAACGGCCCTGTTGAAGATGCTTGGAACACCTTTGCCCCAGAAGCTGAGTTGGATAGGTTGGAATGTATAGAGGAACGCAAAGAAGGGGAGCCACTTCATGAGAATGAACAAGATGATGTTCCGGAGTATACACGTCACAAACAAACAGGTGGAATTGCGCTTACTGTGAAGGCCCCACAAATGTGCCCTGATTTCCTTCGGAAAATGTACAGAAACCTTAACCGGACACAAGCTCAGACATTCTACTCAGTTTGTGACTGGTGCACTAACCGTGTGCGTGGCCTAAATCCTGACCCATTCTATTACTTTGTCACTGGTGGTGCAGGGACAGGCAAATCACACCTGATAAAGTGCATCTATGCTGAGGCGACAAAGATACTCTGTAAACTTACCAGACTACGTGAGGAAGCAGACATATCCATGCCCAGCGTTTTACTAACTGCATTTACAGGAACAGCAGATTTCAACATTTCAGGCAACACTTTGCATTCTCTGCTGAAGTTGCCAAGAAGCTTGAAGCCACCCTACCAAGGACTTGGAAATCTAATAGATGAAGTGAGGGCACAGCTGTCAAATGCGGAGATCATTGTTATTGACGAGGTGTCAATGATTTCAAAGCCCCTGATTGCCTACATCAACTGGAGATTACAGCAAATCAAAGGCAGTAAGAAATCTTTTGGTGGTATGTCAGTACTAGCAGTAGGAGACTTTTACCAGGTCCCCCCGCTGGGAAAAAGTAAGCCACTCTGCGTGTTTGAGGAAAATACCAATGACGTCTGGAAAGACAACTTTCAGATGATCACGCTGACAGAGATCATGCGACAGAAGGATGACATTTCATTTGCTGAGCTTTTGAATAGAATCAGAGTCAAGCAGAAGACTGGCACCTTAAGCAATGATGAAAAAGCTCTGCTTGCTCAGGCTTTTACAGATCCCACCCACTGCCCTAATGACGTGCTACACATATTTGCCACCAACAAAGAGGTTCACAAACATAATGCTGCAACTGTGTCTGTTCTCCATTCAAACATCACCAACATAGATGCCGACGATTACAGAAAAGACCCTAAGACAGGAGTGATGCTGAGGCAACACCAACCTTTCAAAGGACACAAAGACAATCTGATTGACACACTGCAAGCAGCTGAAGGTGCCCGTATCATGATCACAAGAAACATTGATGTAGAAGACGGGCTTGTTAACGGGACATTTGGCAAGATTGCAAGAATAATCATCCAGACTGAGAATGGTGCTACTACGGTAAACAAGCTTGGACTTATGCCGGACAAATGCAGGACAGAGATACCGTAACAAGTCGTCTTGTGATGCTGACAAGTTGGTGTACATAGAAAGGGTAGAGGAAAACCTGAGACAGAAAGGAGTTGTTCGCAGGCAGTTCCCCCTGAAGTTGGCTTTTGGATGTATGATTCATAAGTGTCAGGGGATGTCGATACAGTCGGCAGTGGTCTCATTGAAACGGGTCTTCCAACCGGGAATGGCCTATGTTGCTCTGAGTAGAACGACTACACTACAAGGACTGTACATAACCGACTTTGATGAGAAGAAGATCTTTGCTGATCCTGAAATCACAGCTTCCCTGGATTCAATGAAGAATGCATCACTGGAAAGTGTTATGCCCCTCTTAAAGTTTCTACAGACAACAGACAAACAGCAAACATTAACAATTATCCATCACAACACGGAAGGATTACCAGCTCACATTGAAGATATCAAATCTCACCATGAGTTGACACTTGGAGATGTTTTATGTTTCACTGAAACTCATCTCTCAGGCTCTTCTGTTGCTGAAAGTCTCCAGCTGGAGGGCTACAACCTGTTCAAACGCAACAGACACATCTCGTACACGAACCTTCCTGACATTGCAAGTAAAAGTGGCGGAGGTGTCGCCTTGTATGTCAGAAACCATTTCAAGGCCTATGAAAAGCAGTATCATCACAATGTGACTGACTTGGAGTTCTTGGTTGTCAAACTGGAGTCCCCTGTACAAGCTTTGATCGCTGTCGTTTACAGGCCACCGGATTACAGTATTGGCCAATTCCTTACTAACCTGCTGGGCCTCTTGGAATCTTTGGAAATAATGGATTGCCAACCTATAATACTCTGTGGAGATTTCAATGAAGATTTTCTGTGCAGAGAAAAGAAGCCAATATCTGACCTTCTTCACTCAAGAGGATATACCCAACTGGTCTGGGCAGCCACCACAGAAAAAAACACACTGTTGGATCACATTTACATCTCCAGGGTGCAGCAGTGTCTCCAGTCAGGAGTACTGCACAGTTATTACAGTTATCATGATCCTGTGTATTGTGTTTTGAGCAGTGGTTGTGAACACGCTTAGAGCCTGCATAAACAGGGCATGAGTGTTGCCAGGAAACAGTGGTTGTGAGACAGTGGTCATCAAACAGATAATAAAGTGGCAATGAGGGTCAGTTTATGTGGCCATAGTTTTGTGGGACCATTTACAATTAGCTAAAAATCATTCTCTATATTTCATGTTCGGTGTACTTGTTAGACACTGAACTCACTTACTCCCCCCCATCCATCACAGACATCTGTCCTCATCATATAGTAAGAGGAATACCGCGCTGTAGTGCACCCAAAAAGGGTACCTGTTCGTGAAATATTGTGAATGACCAAATAGGGGATAACCAAAATAGTGATGAAAATAACTTAGTGAAAAAAAAAACAAAAAAAAAACTACATAATAACAAAAGCAGCCACTTTATGTGAGATACACACACTAATACAACAATATAACAAATATAGCAGCGCTGTAAATAGGAGTAAATACTAGTACCAGTGTTGAATGGGACTAATTGGTTAGAACCCAAATTAAATAACTAACACAGTTCTTGAAACCTAAATCAATAAGTGTTCACTGGACAGTCCTAACACAGTGAATAAAGTCCAAATAAATGTTGTGAAAATACATAGGCTCAGACCCCATTTTTTTAAAGCAGGAAATGTAAAATAGAAAAAATTCCTCCACCGCACCACTGTGGTAGCTGAAAATAAAATGCGCGCTTACCAAACGGCAAGCACAAGGGGGCCCGGTCAGGGCCTTTCATTGGATGAGCTTGTAGGAAATGACATGCCACTTCATACAGCCAAAGGGTGATGATACCGCTAGTCCACCAAGTCACAGGAAATCACTCTTATCATGGAGATTAATAAAAGACTCCTAGCTGGGGGGTTGTTCTCATTTAGGGGTACCCCGGGAAAAGAGAGGGAAACAACATAGCGTAATCCTGGTTTTGAGGTTTATTAAAAGAATTAAAATAACACTTACAGTGTAGCAGATTCAAATAAGCATAAGAAGCCGGCCGGCTAAAACGATCACCCGTCCTGCAGACGGTAGATGCAGCACGTCAGCTCGCCCTATCACACTGTCCTCATCACACTCACCCTCTCCTTCCTGTGCTATAGCCTGCTTGCTGATTAGTAAGACAAAGAAACAGCAAGGAACAAAACTGCAGAGAAACTGAAAATTTGTAAGGGTTTAAAGTATATGTATCCAAAAAGTTCAAAAAGTTGACTGTTCAAAATGTTAATACAATGTATAACGGAAATATACCGCCAGTTCGCTTGTGATGCAATATATTGAAATTATATGTACACTGTGTAAACTGTTTTTGACACACTTGATTTTGGGACGCGAGTCCGTCAGGTGCTACGCTTTGGCTGGGGCGGAATAAATCCTGGTAACCCTTAAGTCTGTGTCCGACAAAGTCATTTACTGATATTTCTACCTTCTACATCATTAGCACTTGTGCACTTTTTAAATTTGATCAATCAATTGGTTAGTGTAATGTTTACTATCTTTACTCACTACAAACACTCCACACAGTTACTCTGCCCATCTGCCCAGTTCAACCTTTCCATAGTTACTCCAACCACACAATAGTTACTCCAGGCACTCCCCCCAGTTACTCCGCCCACTCCAGATGTAGAGGCAAGAACACTTTTCACAATTTCCCCAGAAATTGTAGCTTTTCTAGTTAAGTGTTCTTGCATAGCAAGACCACTTACTGTTATCTCACATATATATTGTTAAGTGTTCTTGCATAGCAAGACCACTTACTGTTATCTCACATATATATTATTCTTATTATTATAGCCAAATTTACCACCCTAACTCCTCCCACAGTTTTTACACTACATAGACAAGTAATATACCGAAACGTGCGGATTGTTCCCGAATGGTGTGCTATTACTTTGTGGAATGTTTCGCCGAATGGTTCACGAAATATCGTCGTTTTTGCGGCAAAATTGGTCCCATAGGAATATATGGGGAAACTAGAGTGGGAGATGGCAAAAGCTGGAAAATCAGAACATGATTTCTAAACTGCCACCACTCCCTCATTTTCAAGCCCACCTACACAAATCTTATATCAAAACGTTCAGCTATCCCTGCTGCCACTAAACATGTCCACGGCTAAGCCATAGTCCTGATAGTTTTCACAATATGACCATTTGTTTGCAACTCACGCCGTCCATTGACATTCATTGAAACTACACTCTAGCCCCCTCCAAATTTGAAGGGCAATTTCTAAACTGCGACTGTGCCTTCATTTTTAATATTTCAGAGACATACTATACATCAAAATCTAGGTCTGGGTCTTGTGATTCTCACAATATAAAGATCTTCGCTGTAGGATGTATAGTTTTTAAAATACGGCCATTTGTTTAGAGGTCATTTCAGGAAATTTTAGCCATTAATCAGAGTGTACTGTTAGTGTTTGTTTTGTTGCCATGGTTACCAAAGCTTCTGTTATACACGGGGGGGAGGTGGCTGGAGCATCTCAGCTCTGATTACAGAGCCCGGGGGAGGGGACAGACACACCATGTACTGATTTATAATAGAGGAATATGATGGGGCAGTTTTGATGGGGTAATTCTGATGGGGCAGTTTTGATGAAGCAGTATTTGGGAAGCATAAACAGGGCATGAGCGTTGCTAGGAAACAGTGGTTGTAAACACAAGATGCTGAGACACCCCAAATGCATGTGACTTCATCTGCTAGACTTGATAATGCTTGTAGACTCCTCCCACAGTTTTCACACTACAGAGACAAATAATATACCGAAACGAGCGGATTGTTCCCGATTGGTGTGTTATTACTTTGTGGAATGTTTTGCCGAATGGTCCACGAAATGACGTTTTTGCGGCGAAATTGGTCCCATAGGAATGAATGGCGCAATGTTCAAAACTAGAGTGGGAAGTGACAAAAGCTGACAACCCCATGATCAGCCAAAACATTATGACCACCCCATGATCAGCCAAAACATTATGACCGCCCCATGTAAAAAAAAAAATATTTTTGAAAAAAAAAAAAAATTTTTGAAAAAAGAAAAAAAATAATTTTTGAAAAAAAAAAATCATTTTTGAAAAAAAAAAAATATATTTTTGAAAAAAAAAATATTTTTGAAAAAAAAAAAATTATTTTTGAAAAAAAAAAATATTTTTGAAAAAAAATTTCTTTTAAAAAAAAAATTATTTTTGAAAAAAAAATATATTTGAAAAAAAAAAATATTTTTGAAAAAAAAAATTATTTTTGAAAAAAAAATTACTTTAAAAAAAATAATAATTTCGAAAAAAAAATTATTTTTGAAATAAAAAAATTCATTTTTGAAAAAAAAAATTACCTTTGAAAAAAAAAATTACTTTTGAAAAAAAAAATCATTTTTGAAGAAAAAAAAATCATTTTTGATTAAAAAAAATTAATTTTTGAAAAAAAAAATTACTTTTGAAAAAAATGTTCAGCTCTTTCAGCGAATGATGGAACTTTTTTACTACTATTTATACTTTTTAAAATATTAAGCTTTTTAACACTTTTCACAGTTACTCAAGCCACTCCACCCCACCCAGTTACTCCGCCCACTCCAGTTGTAGAGGCAAGAACACTTTCACAATTTCCCCAGAAATTGTACCTTTTCTAGTTATTAAGTGTTCTTGCATAGCAAGACCACTTGCTGTTATCTCACATATATATTATTCTTATTATTATAGCCAAATTTACCACCCTAACTCCTCCCACAGTTTTTACACTACATAGACAAGTAATATACCGAAACGTGCGGATTGTTCCCGAATGGTGTGCTATTACTTTGTGGAACGTTTCGCCGAATGGTTCACGAAATATCGTCGTTTTTGCGGCGAAATTGGTCCCATAGGAATGAATGGGGAAACTAGAGTGGGAGATGACAAAAGCTGGAAAATCAGAACATGATTTCTAAACTGCCGCCACTCCCTCATTTTCAAGCCCACCTACACAAATCTTATATCAAAACGTTCAGCTATCCCTGCTGCCACTAAACATGTCCACGGCTAAGCCATAGTCCTGATAGTTTTCACAATATGACCATTTGTTTGCAACTCACGCCGTCCATTGACATTCATTGAAACTACACTCTAGCCCCCTCCAAATTTGAAGGGCAATTTCTAAACTGCGACTGTGCCTTCATTTTTAATATTTCAGAGACATACTATACATCAAAATCTAGGTCTGGGTCTTGTGATTCTCACAATATAAAGATCTTCGCTGTAGGATGTATAGTTTTTAAAATACGGCCATTTGTTTAGAGGTCATTTCAGGAAATTTTAGCCATTAATCAGAGTGTACTGTTAGTGTTTGTTTTGTTGCCATGGTTACCAAAGCTTCTGTTATACACAGGGGGGAAGGTGGCTGGAGCATCTCAGCTGATTACAGAGCCCGGGGGAGGGGACAGACACACCATGTACTGATTTATAATAGAGGAATATGATGGGACAGTTTTGATGGGGTAATTCTGATGGGGCAGTTTTGATGAAGCAGTATTTGAGAAGCATAAACAGGGCATGAGCATTGCTAGGAAACAGTGGTTGTAAACACAAGATGCTGAGACACTCCAAATGCATGTGACTTCATCTGCTAGACTTGATAATGCTTGTAGACTCCTCCCACAGTTTTCACACTACAGAGACAAATAATATACCGAAACGAGCGGATTGTTCCCGATTGGTGTGTTATTACTTTGTGGAATGTTTTGCCGAATGGTCCACGAAATGACGTTTTTGCGGCGAAATTGGTCCCATAGGAATGAATGGCGCAATGTTCAAAACTAGAGTGGGAAGTGACAAAAGCTGACAACCCCATGATCAGCCAAAACATTATGACCACCCCATGATCAGCCAAAACATTATGACCGCCCCATGTAAAAAAAAAAATATTTTTGAAAAAAAAAAAAAATTTTTGAAAAAAGAAAAAAAATAATTTTTGAAAAAAAAAAATCATTTTTGAAAAAAAAAAAATATATTTTTGAAAAAAAAAATATTTTTGAAAAAAAAAAAATTATTTTTGAAAAAAAAAAATATTTTTGAAAAAAAATTTCTTTTAAAAAAAAAATTATTTTTGAAAAAAAAATATATTTGAAAAAAAAAAATATTTTTGAAAAAAAAAAATTATTTTTGAAAAAAAAATTACTTTAAAAAAAATAATAATTTCGAAAAAAAAATTATTTTTGAAATAAAAAAATTCATTTTTGAAAAAAAAAATTACCTTTGAAAAAAAAAAATTACTTTTGAAAAAAAAAATCATTTTTGAAGAAAAAAAAATCATTTTTGATTAAAAAAAATTAATTTTTGAAAAAAAAAATTACTTTTGAAAAAAATGTTCAGCTCTTTCAGCGAATGATGGAACTTTTTTACTACTATTTATACTTTTTAAAATATTAAGCTTTTTAACACTTTTCACAGTTACTCAAGCCACTCCACCCCACCCAGTTACTCCGCCCACTCCAGTTGTAGAGGCAAGAACACTTTCACAAT
The DNA here is from genome assembly GCF_042186555.1 of Aquarana catesbeiana. Classification (NCBI taxonomy): domain Eukaryota; kingdom Metazoa; phylum Chordata; class Amphibia; order Anura; family Ranidae; genus Aquarana; species Aquarana catesbeiana. The sequence continues at coordinate 162,881,976 of NC_133329.1, forward strand.
TTCCCCAGAAATTGTACCTTTTCTAGTTATTAAGTGTTCTTGCATAGCAAGACCACTTACTGTTATCTCACATATATATTATTCTTATTATTATAGCCAAATTTACCACCCTAACTCCTCCCACAGTTTTTACACTACATAGACAAGTAATATACCGAAACGTGCGGATTGTTCCCGAATGGTGTGCTATTACTTTGTGGAACGTTTCGCCGAATGGTTCACGAAATATCGTCGTTTTTGCGGCGAAATTGGTCCCATAGGAATGAATGGGGAAACTAGAGTGGGAGATGACAAAAGCTGGAAAATCAGAACATGATTTCTAAACTGCCGCCACTCCCTCATTTTCAAGCCCACCTACACAAATCTTATATCAAAACGTTCAGCTATCCCTGCTGCCACTAAACATGTCCACGGCTAAGCCATAGTCCTGATAGTTTTCACAATATGACCATTTGTTTGCAACTCACGCCGTCCATTGACATTCATTGAAACTACACTCTAGCCCCCTCCAAATTTGAAGGGCAATTTCTAAACTGCGACTGTGCCTTCATTTTTAATATTTCAGAGACATACTATACATCAAAATCTAGGTCTGGGTCTTGTGATTCTCACAATATAAAGATCTTCGCTGTAGGATGTATAGTTTTTAAAATACGGCCATTTGTTTAGAGGTCATTTCAGGAAATTTTAGCCATTAATCAGAGTGTACTGTTAGTGTTTGTTTTGTTGCCATGGTTACCAAAGCTTCTGTTATACACAGGGGGGAAGGTGGCTGGAGCATCTCAGCTGATTACAGAGCCCGGGGGAGGGGACAGACACACCATGTACTGATTTATAATAGAGGAATATGATGGGACAGTTTTGATGGGGTAATTCTGATGGGGCAGTTTTGATGAAGCAGTATTTGAGAAGCATAAACAGGGCATGAGCATTGCTAGGAAACAGTGGTTGTAAACACAAGATGCTGAGACACTCCAAATGCATGTGACTTCATCTGCTAGACTTGATAATGCTTGTAGACTCCTCCCACAGTTTTCACACTACAGAGACAAATAATATACCGAAACGAGCGGATTGTTCCCGATTGGTGTGTTATTACTTTGTGGAATGTTTTGCCGAATGGTCCACGAAATGACGTTTTTGCGGCGAAATTGGTCCCATAGGAATGAATGGCGAAATGTTCAAAACTAGAGTGGGAAGTGACAAAAGCTGACAACCCCATGATCAGCCAAAACATTATGACCACCCCATGATCAGCCAAAACATTATGACCGCCCCATGTAAAAAAAAAAATATTTTTGAAAAAAAAAAATAATTTTTGAAAAAAGTAAAAAAATAATTTTTGAAAAAAAAAAATCATTTTTGAAAAAAAAAAAAATATTTTTGAAAAAAAAAAATATTTTTGAAAAAAAAAATATTTTTGAAAAAAAAAAATTATTTTTGAAAAAAAAAAATATTTTTGAAAAAAAAATCACTTAAAAAAAAAATTATTTTTGAAAAAAAAATATATTTGAAAAAAAAAAATATTTTTGAAAAAAAAAAATTATTTTTGAAAAAAAAAATTACTTTAAAAAAAATAATAATTTCGAAAAAAAAATTATTTTTGAAATAAAAAAATTCATTTTTGAAAAAAAAAATTACCTTTGAAAAAAAAAATTACTTTTGAAAAAAAAAATCATTTTTGAAGAAAAAAAAATCATTTTTGATTAAAAAAAATTCATTTTTGAAAAAAAAAATTACTTTTGAAAAAAATGTTCAGCTCTTTCAGCGAATAATGGAACTTTTTTACTACTATTTATACTTTTTAAAATATTAAGCTTTTTAACACTTTTCACAGTTACTCAAGACACTCCACCCCACCCAGTTACTCCGCCCACTCCAGTTGTAGAGGCAAGAACACTTTCACAATTTCCCCAGAAATTGTACCTTTTCTAGTTCTTATTATTCTTATTATTATAGCCAAATTTACCACCCTAACTCCTCCCACAGTTTTTACACTACATAGACAAGTAATATACCGAAACGTGCGGATTGTTCCCGAATGGTGTGCTATTATTTTGTGGAACGTTTCGCCGAATGGTTCACGAAATATCGTAATTTTTGTGGCGAAATTGGTCCCATAGGAATGAATGGGGAAACTAGAGTGGGAGATGACAAAAGCTGGAAAATCAGAACATGATTTCTAAACTGCCGCCACTCCCTCATTTTCAAGCCCACCTACACAAATCTTATATCAAAACGTTCAGCTATCCCTGCTGCCACTAAACATGTCCACGGTTAAGCCATAGTCCTGATAGTTTTCACAATATGACCATTTGTTTGCAACTCATGCTGTCCATTGACATTCATTGAAACTACACTCTAGCCCCTTCAAATTTGAAGGGCAATTTCTAAACTGCAACCGTGCCTTCAATTTTAATATTTCAGAGACATACTATGTATCAAAATCTAGGTCTGGGTCTTGTGATTCTCACAATATAAAGATCTTCGCTGTAGGATGTATAGTTTTTAAAATACGGTCATTTGTTTAGAGGTCATTTCAGGAAATTTTAGCCATTAATCAGAGTGTACTGTTAGTGTTTGTTTTGTTGCCATGGTTACCAAAGCTTCTGTTATACACAGGGGGGAGGTGGCTGGAGCATCTCAGCTCTGATTACAGAGCCCGGGGGAGGGAACAGACACACCATGTACTGATTTATAATAGAGGAATATGATGGGGCAGTTTTGATGGGGTAATTCTGATGGGGCAGTTTTGATGAAGTAGTATTTGGGAAGCATAAACAGGGCATGAGCGTTGCTAGGAAACAGTGGTTGTAAACACAAGATGCTGAGACACCCCAAATGCATGTGACTTCATCTGCTAGACTTGATAATGCTTGTAGACTCCTCCCACAGTTTTTACACTACAGAGACAAGTAATATACCGAAACGAGCGGATTGTTCCCGATTGGTGTGTTATTACTTTGTGGAATATTTCGCCGAATGGTCCACGAAATATCGTAGTTTTTTGCGGCAATATTGGTCCCATAGGAATGAATTGCGAAATGTTCAATGTCATTTAATTGATGTCCTATTACCTTGTGGAACTTTGTGAAAAGCTGAAAAATACCAGTGTGAATCCGGCCTCAATGTCATTTAATTGGTGTGCTATTACTTTGTGGAACGTTTCGCCGAATGGTTCACGAAATATCGTCGTTTTTGCGGTGAAATTGGTCCCATAGGAATGAATGGTGAAATGTTCAAAACTAGAGCGGGAGGTGACAAAAGCTGACAACCCCATGATCAGCTGAAACATTATGACCGCCCCATGAAAAAAAAAAAATATTTTTGAAAAAAATATATATATATTTTTGAAAAAAAAAAATATTTTTGAAAAAAAAAATTATTTTTGAAAAAAAAAAATTATTTTTGAAAAAAAAAAAAAAATTTTTGAAAAAAAAAAAAATATTTTTGAAAAAAAAAATTACTTTAAAAAAATAAATAATTTCGAAAAAAAAATTATTTTTGAAAAAAAAAAAAATATTTTTGAAAAAAAAAAAAATTATTTCTGAAAAAAAAATTACTTAAAAAAAAAAATAATTTCGAAAAAAAAAATTATTTTTGAGAAAAAAAATTACTTTTAAAAAAAAATCATTTTTGAAAAAAAAAATCATTTTTGAAGAAAAAAAAATCATTTTTGAAGAAAAAAAATCATTTTTGAATAAAAAAATTCATCTTTTGAAAAAAAAAAATTACTTTTGAAAAAAATGTTCAGCTCTTTCAGCTAATGATGGAACTTTTTTACTACTATTTATACTTTTTAAAATATTAAGCTTTTTAACACTTTTCACAGTTACTCAAGCCACTCCACCCCACCCAGTTACTCCGCCCACTCCAGTTGTAGAGGCAAGAACACTTTCACAATTTCCCCAGAAATTGTAGCTTTTCTAGTTCTTATTATTCTTATTATAGCCAAATTTACCAACCTAACTCCTCCCACAGTTTATACACTACATAGACAAGTAATATACCGAAACGTGCGGATTGTTCCCGAATGGTGTGCTATTATTTTGTGGAATGTTTCGCCGAATGGTTCACGAAATATCGTTGTTTTTGCGGCGAAATTGGTCCCATAGGAATGAATGGGGAAACTAGAGTGGGAGATGACAAAAGCATTAAAAATCAGACCATGATTTCTAAACTGCCGCCACTCCCTCATTTTCAAGCCCACCTACAAAAATCTTATATCAAAACGTTCAGCTATCCCTGCTGCCACTAAACATGTCCACGGCTAAGCCATAGTCCTGATAGTTTTCACAATATGACCATTTGTTTGCAGCTCAGGCCGTCCATTGACATTCATTGAAACTACACTCTAGCCCCTTCAAATTTGAAGGGCAATTTCTAAACTGCGACCGTGCCTCCATTTTTAATATTTCAGAGACATACTATGTATCAAAATCTAGGTCTGGGTCTTGTGATTCTCACAATATAAAGATCTTCGCTGTAGGATTTATAGTTTTTAAAATACGACCCTTTGAATTACTGCATAGTTGTTACAGCTATGATCCTTTGTATTGTGTATGAGCAGTGGGTTTGAAGCATAAACAGTACATGAGTGTTGCTAGGAAACAGTGGTTGTAAACACAAAATGCTGAAACCCCCCAAATGCATTTGGTCATACCTTCCTCTGATAGACTTGATAATGCTGATAATTTACCACCCTAACTCCTCCCACAGTTTTTACACTACATAGACAGTAATATACCGAAACGTGCGGATTGTTCCCGATTGGTGTGCTATTACTTTGTGGAACTTTTTTCGCCGAATGGTTCACGAAATATCGTCGTTTTTGCGGCGAAATTGGTCCCATAGGAATGAATGGTGAAATGTTCAAAACTAGAGTGGGAGGTGACAAAAGCTGACAACCCTATGATCATACCACCCTAACTCCTCCCACAGCTTTTAAACTACATAGACAGTAATATACCGAAGGTGCGGATTGTTCCCGATTGGTGTGCTATTACTTTGTGGAACGTTTCACCGAATGGTTCACGAAATATCGTTGTTTTTGCGACGAAATTGGTCCCATAGGAATGAATGGCGAAATGTTCAAAACTAGAGTGGGAGGTGACAAAAGCTGACAACCCCATGATCAGCCAAAACATTATGACCACCCCATGATCAGAAAAAACATTATGACCACCTAATAAAAAAAATATACATTTTTTTGAAAAAAAAAAATCATTTTTGAAAAAAAAAATAAACAAAATTAATTTTTCAATTACACTTTTCACAATTTCCCCAGAAATTGTACCTTTTCTAGTTATTATTATTATAGCCAAATTTCCCACCCTAACTCCTCCCACAATTTTTACACTACATAGACAAGTAATATACTGAAACGTGCGGATTGTTCCCGAATGGTGTGCTATTATTTTGTGGAACGTTTCGCCGAATGGTTCACGAAATATCGTCGTTTTTGCGGCGAAATTGGTCCCATAGGAATGAATGGGGAAACTAGAGTGGGAGGTGACAAAAGCTGAAAAATCAGAACATGATTTCTAAACTGCCGCCACTCCCTCATTTTCAAGCCCACCTAAACAAATCGTATATCAAAACGTTCAGCTATCCCTGCTGCCACTAAACATGTCCATGGCTAAGCCATAGTCCTGATAGTTTTCACAATATGACCATTTGTTTGCAACTCACGCCGTCCATTGACATTCATTGAAACTACACTCTAGCCCCTTCAAATTTGAAGGGCAATTTCTAAACTGCGACCGTGCCTCCATTTTTAATATTTCAGAGACATACTATACATCAAAATCTAGGTCTGGGTCTTGTGATTCTCACAATATAAAGATCTTCGCTGTAGGATTTATAGTTTTTGAGAAAAAGCTTTTTGTTTAGAGGTCATTTCAGGAAATTTTAGCCATTAATCAGAGTGCACTGTGTTTGTTTTGTTGCCATGGTTACCAAAGCTTCTGTTATACACAGGGGGGAGGTGGCTGGAGCATCTCAGCTCTGATTACAGAGCCTGGGGGAGGGGACAGACACACCATGTTTTGATTTATAATAGAGGAATATGATGGGGCAGTTTTGATGAAGCAGTATTTGGGAAGCATAAACAGGGCATGAGCGTTGCTAGTAAACAGTGGTTGTAAACACAAGATGCTGAGACACCCCAAATGCATGTGACTTCATCTGCTAGACTTGATAATGCTTGTAGACTCCTCCCACAGTTTTTACACTACAGAGACAAGTAATATACCGAAACGTGCGGATTGTTCCCGATTGGTGTGTTATTACTTTGTGGAACGTTTTGCCGAATGGTCCACGAAATGTCGTTTTTGCGGCGAAATTGGTACCATAGGAATGAATGGCGAAATGTTCAAAACTAAAGTGGGAGGTGACAAAAGCTGACAACCCCATTATCAGCCAAAACATTATGACCGCCCCATGTAAAAAAAAAATATTTTTGAAAAAAAAAAATCATTTTTGAAAAAAATAACAAATTCATTTTTGAAAAAAAAAAATATTTTTGAAAAAAAAAAATTATTTTTGAAAAAAAAAACTCATTTTTGAAAAAAAAAACATTTTTGAAAAAAAAATCATTTTAAAAAAAAATAATAATTTTTGAAAAAAAAAATAATTTTTGAAAAAAAAAAATAATTTTTGAAAAAAAATATATATTTTTGAAAAAAAAAAATATTTTTGAAAAAAAATTTTTTTGAAAAAAAAAAATATATTTTTGAAAAAAAAATCATTTTTGAAAAAAATGTTTGTGCTCTTTCAGCTAATGATGAGACTTCAACTCTTTTACTACTATTTATACTTTTTAAAATATTAAGCTTTTTAACACGTTTCACAGTTACTCAAGCCACTCCCTCCAGTTACTCCGCCCACTCCAGTTGTAGAGGCAAGAACACTTTTCACAATTTCCCCAGAAATTGTACCTTTTCTAGTTATTCTTATTATTATAGCCAAATTTACCACCCTAACTCCTCCCACAATTTTTACACTACATAGACAAGTAATATACCGAAACGTGCGGATTGTTCCCGAATGGTGTGCTATTACTTTGTGGAACGTTTCGCCGAATGGTTCACGAAATATTGTCGTTTTTGCAGCAAAATTGGTCCCATAGGAATGAATGGGGAAGCTAGAGTGGGAGGTGACAAAACCTGAAAAATCAGAACATGATTTCTAAACTGCCGCCACTCCCTCATTTTCAAGCCCACCTACACAAATCTTATATCAAAACGTTCAGCTATCCCTGCTGCCACTAAACATGTCCACGGCTAAGCCATAGTCCTGATAGTTTTCACAATATGACCATTTGTTTGCAACTCACACCGTCCATTGACATTCATTGAAACTACACTCTAGCCCCCTCCAAATTTGAAGGGCAATTTCTAAACTGCGACTGTGCCTTCATTTTTAATATTTCAGAGACATACTATACATCAAAATCTAGGTCTGGGTCTTGTGATTCTCACAATATAAAGATCTTCGCTGTAGGATTTATAGTTTTTGAGAAAAAGCTTTTTGTTTAGAGGTCATTTCAGGAAATTTTAGCCATTAATCAGAGTGTATTGTGTTTGTTTTGTTGCCATGGTTACCAAAGCTTCTGTTATACACAGGGGGGGAGGTGGCTGGAGCATCTCAGCTCTGATTACAGAGCCCGGGGGAGGGGACAGACACACCATGTACTGATTTATAATAGAGGAATATGATGGGGCAGTTTTGATGGGGTAATTCTGATGGGGCAGTTTTAATGGGGCAATTATGATGGGGCAGTTTTGATGGTGGCAATATGATGGGGCAGTTTTGGTAGGGCAATTATGATGGGGCAGTTTTGATGGTGGCAATATGATGGGGCAATTCTGATGGGGCAGTGTTGATAGTGGCAATATGATGGGGCAATTCTGATGGGGCAGTTTTGATGGTGGCAATATGATGGGGCTGTTTTGATAGGGCAATTCTGATGGGGCAGTTTTGATGGTGGCAATATGATGGGGCAGTTTTGATGGTGGCAATATGATGGGGCAGTTTTGATGGGGCAATTCTGATGGGGCAGTTTTGATGGGGCAATTCTGATGGGGCAGTTTTGATGGTGGCAATATGATGGGGCAGTTTTGATGGGAAAATTCTGATGGGGCAGTTTTGATGGCAGTTTTTGAAAAAAAAATTATTTTTGAAAAAAAAAATTTCGTTTAAAAAAAAAAAAAAAAAATCATTTTTGAAAAAAAATAATTCATTTTTGAAAAAAAAAACTTTTGAAAAAAATGTTCAGCTCTTTCAGCTAATGATGGGACTTCAACTTTTTTACTACTATTTATACTTTTTAAAATATTAAGCTTTTTAACACTTTTCACAGTTACTCAAGCCACTCCACCCCACCCAGTTACTCCGCCCACTCCAGTTGTAGAGGCAAGAACACTTTCACAATTTCCCCAGAAATTGTAGCTTTTCTAGTTCTTATTATTATTATAGCCAAATTTACCACCCTAACTCCTCCCACAGTTTTTACACTACATAGACAAGTAATATACTGAAACGTGCGGATTGTTCCCGAATGGTGTGCTATTATTTTGTGGAACGTTTCCCTGAATGGTTCACGAAATATCATTGTTTTTGCGGCGAAATTGGTCCCATAGGAATGAATGGGGAAACTAGAGTGGGAGGTGACAAAAGGTGAAAAATCAGAACATGATTTCTAAACTGCCGCCACTCCCTCATTTTCAAGCCCACCTACACAAATCTTATATCAAAACGTTCAGCTATCCCTGCTGCCACTAAACATGTCCACGGCTAAGCCATAGTCCTGATAGTTTTCACAATATGACCATTTGTTTGCAACTCACGCCGTCCATTGACATTCATTGAAACTACACTCTAGCCCCTTCAAATTTGAAGGGCAATTTCTAAACTGCGACTGTGCCCCCATTTTTAATATTTCAGAGACATACTATACATCAAAATCTAGGTCTGGGTCTTGTGATTCTCACAATATAAAGATCTTCGCTGTAGGATTTATAGTTTTTGGGAAAAAGCTTTTTGTTTAGAGGTCATTTCAGGAAATTTTAGCCATTAATCAGAGTGTACTGTGTTTGTTTTGTTGCCATGGTTACCAAAGCTTCTGTTATACACAGGGGGGAGGTGGCTGGAGCATCTCAGCTCTGATTACAGAGCCCGGGGGAGGGGACAGACACACCATGTACTGATTTATAATAGAGGAATATGATGGGGCAGTTTTGATAGGGCAATTCTGATGGGGCAGTTTTAATGGGGCAATTATGATGGGGCAGTTTTGATGGTGGCAATATGATGGGGCAGTTTTGGTGGGGCAATTATGATGGGGCAGTTTTGATGGTGGCAATATGATGGGGCAGTTTTGATAGGGCAATTCTGATGGGGCAGTTTTGATGGTGGCAATATGATGGGGCAATTCTGATGGGGCAGTTTTGATGGTGGCAATATGATGGGGCTGTTTTGATAGGGCAATTCTGATGGGGCAGTTTTGATGGTGGCAATATGATGGGGCAATATGATGGGGCAATTTTGATGGGGCAATTCTGATGGGGCAGTTTTGATGGGGCAATTCTGATGGGGCAGTTTTGATGGTGGCAATATGATGGGGCAGTTTTGATGGGACAATTCTGATGGGGCAGTTTTGATGGCAGTTTTTGAAAAAAAAATATTTTTGAAAAAAAAAATTCGTTTAAAAAAAAAATAATAATTTTTGAAAAAAAATAATTCATTTTTGAAAAAAAAAACTTTTGAAAAAAATGTTCAGCTCTTTTAGCTAATGATGGGACTTCAACTTTTTTACTACTATTTATACTTTTTAAAATATTAAGCTTTTTAACACTTTTCACAGTTACTCAAGCCACTCCACCCAGTTACTCTGCCCACTCCAGTTGTAGAGGCAAGAACACTTTTCACAATTTCCCCAGAAATTGTAGCATTTCTAGTTCTTATTCTTATTAAGTGTTCTTGCATAGCAAGACCACTTACTGTTATCTCACATATATATTATTAAGTGTTCTTGCATAGCAAGACCACTTACTGTTATCTCACATATATATTATTATTATAGCCAAATTTACCACCCTAACTCCTCCCACAGTTTTTACACTACATAGACAAGTAATATACCGAAACGTGCGGATTGTTCCCGAATGGTGTGCTATTACTTTGTGGAACGTTTCGCCGAATGGTTCACGAAATATCGTCGTTTTTGCGGCGAAATTGGTCCCATAGGAATGAATGGGGAAACTAGAGTGGGAGATGACAAAAACGGAAAAATTAGAACATGATTTCTAAACTGCCGCCACTCCCTCATTTTCAAGCCCACCTACACAAATCTTATATCAAAACGTTCAGCTATCCCTGCTGCCACTAAACATGTCCACGGCTAAGCCATAGTCCTGATAGTTTTCACAATATGACCATTTGTTTGCAACTCAGGCCGTCCATTGACATTCGTTGAAACTACACTCTAGCCCCTTCAAATTTGAAAGGCAATTTCTAAACTGCGACCGTGCCTTCAATTTTAATATTTCAGAGACATACTATGTATCAAAATCTAGGTCTGGGTCTTGTGATTCTCACAATATAAAGATCTTCGCTGTAGGATGTATAGTTTTTAAAATACGGCCATTTGTTTAGAGGTCATTTCAGGAAATTTTAGCCATTAATCAGAGTGTACTGTGTTTTGTTTTGTTGCCATGGTTACCAAAGCTTCTGTTATACACAGGGGGGGAGGTGGCTGGAGCATCTCAGCTCTGATTACAGAGCCCAGGGGAGGGGACAGACACACCATGTACTGATTTATAATAGAGGAATATGATGGGGCAGTTTTAATGGGCCAATTATGATGGGGCAGTTTTGATGGTGGCAATATGATGGGGCAGTTTTGGTGGGGCAATTATGATGGGGCAGTTTTGATGGTGGCAATATGATGGGGCAGTTTTGGTGGGGCAATTATGATGGGGCAGTTTTGATGGTGGCAATATGATGGGGCAGTTTTGATAGGAATTGTATTGTGTAGAAATTACATTGTGTTGTGTATTGAGCAGTGCGTGTGAAGCATAAACAGTACATGAGCGTTGCTAGGAAACAGTGGTTGTAAACACAAGATGCTGAAACCCCCCAAATGCATGTGGCCATACCTTCATCTGCGAGGCTTGATAATGCTGATAATTTACCACCCTAACTCCTCCCACAGTTTTTACACATTCGCCGAATGGTTCACGGAATATCGTCGTTTTTGCGGCGAAATTGGTCCCATAGGAATGAATGGCGAAATGTTCAATGTCATTTAATTGGTGTCCTATTACCTTGTGGAACTTTGTGAAAATCTGAAAAATACCAGTGTGAATCCGGCCTCAATGTCATTTAATTGGTGTGCTATTACTTTGTGGAACGTTTCGCCGAATGGTTCACGAAATATCGTCGTTTTTGCGGTGAAATTGGTCCCATAAGGAATGAATGGTGAAATGTTCAAAACTAGAGTGGGAGGTGACAAAAGCTGACAACCCCATGATCAGCCGAAACATTATGACCGCCCCATGAAAAAAAAAAATTATTTTTGAAAAAAAAAAAATTTTTTTTTGAAAAAAAAAAAAAATTTTTTTGAAAAAAAAAAATTATTTAAAAAAAAAAAAATTATTTTTGAAAAAAAAAAAATTATTTTTGAAAAAAAAAATTATTTTTGAAAAAAAAAATATTTTTGAAAAAAAAATTACTTTAAAAAAAATATATTTTTGAAAAAAAAAATATTTTTGAAAAAAAAAAAATTATTTTTGAAAAAAAAAAATTATTTTTGAATAAAAAAAATTCATTTTTGAAAAAAAAAATTCATTTTTGAAAAAAATGTTCAGCTCTTTCAGCTAATGATGGAACTTTTTTACTACTATTTATACTTTTTAAAATATTAAGCTTTTTAACACTTTTCACAGTTACTCAAGCCACTCCACCCCACCCAGTTACTCCGCCCACTCCAGTTGTAGAGGCAAGAACACTTTCACAATTTCCCCAGAAATTGTACCTTTTCTAGTTAAGTGTTCTTGCATAGCAAGACCACTTACTGTTATCTCACATATATATTATTATTCTTATTAAGTGTTCTTGCATAGCAAGACCACTTACTGTTATCTCACATATATATTATTCTTATTATTATAGCCAAATTTACCACCCTAACTCCTCCCACAGTTTTTACACTACATAGACAAGTAATATACCGAAACGTGCGGATTGTTCCCGAATGGTGTGCTATTACTTTGTGGAACGTTTCGCCGAATGGTTCACGAAATATCGTCGTTTTTGCGGCGAAATTGGTCCCATAGGAATGAATGGGGAAACTAGAGTGGGAGATGACAAAAGCTGGAAAATCAGAACATGATTTCTAAACTGCCGCCACTCCCTCATTTTCAAGCCCACCTACACAAATCTTATATCAAAACGTTCAGCTATCCCTGCTGCCACTAAACATGTCCACGGCTAAGCCATAGTCCTGATAGTTTTCACAATATGACCATTTGTTTGCAACTCACGCCGTCCATTGACATTCATTGAAACTACACTCTAGCCCCCTCCAAATTTGAAGGGCAATTTCTAAACTGCGACTGTGCCTTCATTTTTAATATTTCAGAGACATACTATACATCAAAATCTAGGTCTGGGTCTTGTGATTCGCACAATATAAAGATCTTTGCTGTAGGATGTATAGTTTTTAAAATACGGCCATTTGTTTAGAGGTCATTTCAGGAAATTTTAGCCATTAATCAGAGTGTACTGTTAGTGTTTGTTTTGTTGCCATGGTTACCAAAGCTTCTGTTATACACAGGGGGGAAGGTGGCTGGAGCATCTCAGCTGATTACAGAGCCCGGGGGAGGGGACAGACACACCATGTACTGATTTATAATAGAGGAATATGATGGGGCAGTTTTGATGGGGTAATTCTGATGGGGCAGTTTTGATGAAGCAGTATTTGGGAAGCATAAACAGGGCATGAGCGTTGCTAGGAAACAGTGGTTGTAAACACAAGATGCTGAGACACTCCAAATGCATGTGACTTCATCTGCTAGACTTTATAATGCTTGTAGACTCCTCCCACAGTTTTCACACTACAGAGACAAATAATATACCGAAACGAGCGGATTGTTCCCGATTGGTGTGTTATTACTTTGTGGAATGTTTTGCCGAATGGTCCACGAAATGACGTTTTTGCGGCGAAATTGGTCCCATAGGAATGAATGGCGAAATGTTCAAAACTAGAGTGGGAAGTGACAAAAGCTGACAACCCCATGATCAGCCAAAACATTATGACCACCCCATGATCAGCCAAAACATTATGACCGCCCCATGTAAAAAAAAAAAATATTTTTGAAAAAAGTAAAAAAATAATTTTTGAAAAAAAATATATATATTTTTGAAAAAAAAAATATTTTTGAAAAAAAAAAAATATTTTTGAAAAAAAAAAAATCATTTTTGAAAAAAAAAATATATTTTTGAAAAAAAAAATATTTTTGAAAAAAAAAAATATTTTTGAAAAAAAAAAATATTTTTGAAAAAAAAATTTCTTTTGAAAAAAAAATTATTTTTGAAAAAAAAATATATTTGAAAAAAAAAATATTTTTGAAAAAAAAAAATTATTTTTGAAAAAAAAATTACTTTAAAAAAAATAATAATTTCGAAAAAAAAATTATTTTTGAAATAAAAAAATTCATTTTTGAAAAAAAAAATTACCTTTGAAAAAAAAAATTACTTTTGAAAAAAAAAATCATTTTTGAAGAAAAAAAAATCATTTTTGATTTAAAAAAATTCATTTTTGAAAAAAAAAATTACTTTTGAAAAAAATGTTCAGCTCTTTCAGTGAATGATGGAACTTTTTTACTACTATTTATACTTTTTAAAATATTAAGCTTTTTAACACTTTTCACAGTTACTCAAGCCACTCCACCCCACCCAGTTACTCCGCCCACTCCAGTTGTAGAGGCAAGAACACTTTCACAATTTCCCCAGAAATTGTACCTTTTCTAGTTCTTATTATTATTATAGCCAAATTTACCACCCTAACTCCTCCCACAGTTTTTACACTACATAGACAAGTAATATACCGAAACGTGCGGATTGTTCCCGAATGGTGTGCTATTACTTTGTGGAACGTTTCGCCAAATGGTTCACGAAATATCGTCATTTTTGCGGCGAAATTGGTCCCATAGGAATGAATGGGGAAACTAGAGTGGGAGATGACAAAAGCTGAAAAATCAGAACATGATTTCTAAACTGCCACCACTCCCTCATTTTCAAGCCCACCTACACAAATCTTATATCAAAACGTTCAGCTATCCCTGCTGCCACTAAATATGTCCACAGCTAAGCCATAGTCCTGATAGTTTTCATAATATGACCATTTGTTTGCAACTCACGCCGTCCATTGACATTCATTGAAAGTACACTCTAGCCCCTTCAAATTTGAAGGGCAATTTCTAAACTGCGACCGTGCCTTCAATTTTAATATTTCAGAGACATACTATGTATCAAAATCTAGGTCTGGGTCTTGAGATTATCACAATATAAAGATCTTCGCTGTAGGATTTATAGTTTTTAAAATACGGCCATTTGAATTACTGCATAATTACTACATCTATCATTATCCTGTGTTCTGTGTATTGAGCAGTATTTGTGAAGCATAAACAGGGCATGAGCTTTGCTAGGAAACAGTGGTTGTAAACACAAGATGCTGAGACACCCCAAATGCATGTGACTTCATCTGCTAGACTTGATAATGCTTGTAGACTCCTCCCACTGTTTTTACACTACAGAGACAAGTAATATACCGAACCGTGCGGATTGTTCCCGATTGGTGTGCTATTACTTTGTGGAACGTTTCACCGAATGGTTCACGAAATATCATAGTTTTTGCGGCGAAATTGGTCCCATAGGAATGAATGGCGAAATGTTCAATGTCATTTAATTGGTGTGCTATTACTTTGTGGAACTTTTTTCGCCGAATGGTTCACGAAATATCGTCGTTTTTGCAGCAATATTGGTCCCATAGGAATGAATGGTGAAATGTTCAATGTCATTTAATTGGTGTGCTATTACCTTGTGGAACTTTGTGAAAAGCTCAAATATACCAGTGTGAATATGGAATCAATGTCATTTAATTGGTGTGCTATTACTTTCTGGAACGTTTCGCCAAATGGTTCACGAAATATCGTTGTTTTTGCGGCGAAATTGGTCCCATAGGAATGAATGGGGAAACTAGAGTGGGAGGTGACAAAAGCTGAAAAATCAGAACATGATTTCTAAACTGCCACCACTCCCTCATTTTCAAGCCCACCCACACAAATCTTATATCAAAACGTTCAGCTATCCCTGCTGCCACTAAACATGTCCACGGCTAAGCCATAGTCCTGATAGTTTTCACAATATGACCATTTGTTTGCAACTCACACCGTCCATTGACATTCATTGAAACTACACTCTAGCCCCTTCAAATTTGAAGGGCAATTTCTAAACTGCGACCGTGCCTTCAATTTTAATATTTCAGAGACATACTATATATCAAAATCTAGGTCTGGGTCTTGTTATTCTCACAATATAAAGATCTTCGCTGTAGGATTTATAGTTTTTAAAATACGGCCATTTGAATTACTGCATAGTTACTACATCTATCATGTTCCGGTGTTCTGTGTATTGAGCAGTATTTGTGAAGCATAAACAGGGCATGAGCGTTGCTGGGAAACAGTGGTTGTAAACACAAGATGCTGAGACACCCCAAATGCATGTGACTTCATGTGCTAGACTTGATAATGCTTGTAGACTCCTCCCACAGTTTTTACACTACAGAGACAAGTAATATACCGAAACGTGCGGATTGTTCCCGAATGGTGTGCTATTACTTTGTGGAACGTTTCGCCGAATGGTCCATGAAATATCGTCGTTTTTGTGACGAAATTGGTCCCATAGAAATGAATGGTGAAATGTTCAAAACTAGAGTGGGAGGTGACAAAAGCTGACAACCCCATGATCAGACAAAACATTATGACCGCCCCATAAAAAAAAATATTTTTGAAAAAAAAAAATCATTTTTGAAAAAAAATAATTCATTTTTGAAAAAAATAATTCATTTTTGAAAAAAAAAATAATACATTTTTTAAAAGAAAAAAATATTTTTGAAAAAAAAAAATCATTTTTGAAAAAAAAAAATTATTTTTGAAAAAAAAAATCATTTTTGAAAAAAAAATTCGTTTGAAAAAAAAATTCATTTTTGAAAAAAAAAATTATTTTTGAAAAAAAAAATTTCATTTAAAAAAAAAAAAATCATTTTTGAAAAAAAATAATTCATTTTTGAAAAAAAAAAAACTTTTGAAAAAAAATGTTCAGCTCTTTCAGCTAATGATGGGACTTCAACTTTTTTACTACTATTTATACTTTTTAAAATATTAAGCTTTTTAATTCAATCTGATTTTATTGAAAAAGAAAGAACATACAAGAAAAAGTACTTCACATAGACATCATTAGTAGTAGTAGTGTTGATAACAATAGATCCAATGTAGTCGCAGGATACATATTGTAGTACGTTATGTGTGCAGATCACAAGGAAAAAACATTGTTTAATTAGCATAATGAAATATAACAAGGATAATCAGAGAGCCCTCACTATATACTGGAGGGGATTACAGGTAAACTTCGTGTGTGTTTACAATCAACTTATTCCAGGAATCTGTTACGTTGTATAGGATTAGCTTGTGCGGGCCGTATTCTGCGTCTAAATTTTAAGGAATACATTGCTATGCAAAGGAGAAGGGTTTGGGGGAAAGTAGAGAAACAGAAAGGTTAGGAACTGGAGTCGCTCCAGCATGGTCATGGGGCGGTACCGTCCAGGTTGCCCTCTGCCCAGGGGATGAAGTCCGATGAGTATCGGAACATGGACCACGAAGTCCATGTAAGAGAGAACTGGTTGTCTTTATTAGATTCCTCAGCCAACAGGCGTTCAAGGTCCCTGATGCGGTCCACCTCAATAGCCCACTCCCCCAGGGAAGGTACAGTTCTTGACTTCCAATATCTTGGGATCACCATTCTAGCAGCAGCCAGGAAATGGCGTAATACATCTTTTTTAATGGATTTGAGTGTGCCCGGAAGTATGGACAAGAGAGCTATCTCGGGTGAAGGAGAGAGAGCCGTCGCCATCAGCCTGCAGTATAGTAGGAAGATCTGTTGCCAGAATTTTTGTATGGGTGGGCATTCCCACCAAATGTGGAGCATGGTGCCCCTGGAGTTTAAACATCACCAACAAGTATCTGGATTTGTCAAGTTGAAGCGATGTACTGTCGAAGGGCATCTATACCACCTCGTCACCAGTTTAAACCCCTTTTCTTGTGTTTTAGTGGCTAGGGAGAGCTTGTGTGTTAGAATAAAGCATTTTTGCCAGTCAATGGGGGAGATGGAGTGTTGGAGATCTTTTTCCCAAGCCTTTGTGTAGGGTGGGAGATCAGGGTG
Source organism: Aquarana catesbeiana (assembly GCF_042186555.1). NCBI lineage: Eukaryota > Metazoa > Chordata > Amphibia > Anura > Ranidae > Aquarana > Aquarana catesbeiana. Next base: position 162,899,478 of record NC_133329.1, read on the forward strand.
AAGAGCATTCAACAAAAGGGAATAAAGCTGTGATACCATGTGTGTTGGAGGATCGTTTTGGAGGAGCATATCCTCGAATCCTGTGGGTTCAGCTAGAATATCTTGTATTGAATGGAAGGTTTGGATATAGGAAGTCAATTGTTGTTTCTGAAGCCATTGCATAGGGTATCTAGAGAGCGATTCGGGGGGAGTATCTGGCATTAGAGTGGGGTCTGTACGGAGAACCTGAGAAAGCCTCCTATGGTCTTCTTTCCGCCAAGGTCCAAAGCTTGTCACGTGCATAGCCGGTGGGAAGGCTGGGGTCCCAAATAGGGGGGTCATAGGTCCCGAAGGATTGGATATGTTACCTCCAGAGTTTAGGCGATCCCAAATTTGGATCGTTTGGCGGGTGAGGTCACAGAGGGGGAGTGAACCCCTACGAATTGCGGGTGTGGTCCATGGAAGAGCTGAGAGATCAATGGAGTTCATATGGCTTTCCAAGTGAACCCAGAGCTTAGTCGTATGGTTATGGAACCAGCCCAATATGCGAGTAAGTATTGCTGCCTTATGATACAATGAAGCGTCCGGGGCCCCAGCTCCCCCTCTCGCTTTCGGAAGAGATAAAGCGCTGCGTAAACTGTTGGCGCTATATAAATCCTGAATAATAATAATAATAATAATAATAACGTTTTGTATCTAATTCTAGGACGAGCTGAATTCCAAATAAATTTAGAGAACAGCTGGCGCAATTTCCGAAAATAGGAGTTAGGTATGTATATAGGGATTGTCTGAAATAGGTACAAAAATCGGGGAAGGACATCCATTTTCAGGGTGTTCACCCTACCAAGCCAGGAGAGCCGTTTAAGTGTGTAGTTAGACAAATCGGCCTGAGTTCTGAGGAGTAAGGGGGTAAAATTCTTGGAAAAGAGTTGGGATACATCCTCCGGTATCTGAATACCGAGGTATCTGATGGAGGTGGATCCTGTTTTAAAGGAAAAGGCAGTAGAAAGCCTGCGTAGGTCCGACTTTGGCAGAGAAATATTGAGAATTTCCGATTTGTTATAGTTTACCTTAAAGTTACTGACTTCCCCGAATCTCTGGAACTCCTGCATCACCGAGGTTAAGGACAAGTGTGGACGTGTCACAAATAGAAGAAGGTCATCTGCAAACAGAGCAAGTTTAGTTTGAGTGGGTCCGACTGTTATTCCGTGCACAGAGGGATTGTTTCGCAAAGCAATGGCTAAATGTTCCATGGTGAGAACATACAGGAGGGGAGATAGGGGGCATCCCTGTCGTGTCCCGTTAGAAATAGAGAATGCCGACGACAAAGTACCGTTCAGTCTTATCCTAGCAGATGGAGAGGAGTATAGGGACATTATCCTTGAGATCATGTGGGCTCCCAGTCCTATTTGTTGTAGAGATAACCGAAGGAATTGCCAATCTACTCGGTCGAATGCCTTCTCTGCATCGACTGTTAAGAGGCATAAGGGAATATCGTGGGTTCGGGCATAGTTGGATAAAAGAAGGGTTTTCAGGGTGTTATCCCTTGCTTCTCGGCCACTCACAAATCCTACTTGATCCAAGTGGATCAAACTGGGCAACAATGGTTGTAACCTGTTGGCTAATACTTTAGCAAAAATCTTTAAATCCACCCCGATCAAAGATATTGGCCTATAATTTGTACATAAAGTCGGGTCCTTCTCTGGTTTTGGAATAAGGGAAATATGAGCCTCAAGTGTTTGTGGGGGAAACACTGAGCCCTCTGATACAGAATTGAATACTTTAGTGAGGAAGGGAATAAGGAGGGGAGCAAATAATTTATAAAACTTTGGGGTAAAGCCGTCCGGCCCTGGGCTCTTGCCAGTTGGTGTACTTGCAATGGCTTTCGCAACTTCATCTGCTGTTATAGGTGTTTCAAGTTCGGTAATGGTGTCCTCATCCAAAGTGGGGAGCGCGGTTTCCCTGATATAAGAGGACTTGTGCTCCTCTGTAGTAGAGGGGGAGCCTGACGATTGGGCCACAGGTATGTTGTATAGGGATTGATAAAAATCCCTGAATGTCTGCGCAATCTTAGAAGGTGAGGAGATTAATTCTCCATGTGGTCCTTGGATATGGGGGATGAAGGTAGAGGATTTTTTTGGGTGTAGGGAGCGGGCCAGTGACCTGCCACACTTGTCTTGGAATTTATACTGATGGAAAGCAAGTTTGTCCGCAAATGTACGTGCAGATGTCTCATATAGTCCTCTGAGGTGTAATCGGGCTTTGGAAACCTCAGTGAGCGTTTCGGTTGTTGGGGAACGCTTATGGTCAGTTTCCAGGTTTCGGAGCTTCTGGATTGCATCCACTATAGCGGCTGAGTGTTCCCTTTTCAGACGAGATCCTAATTGAATGAAGGTTCCACGTAATACTGCTTTCAGTGCCTCCCATTGGATGGGGAACGACGTGGTATCTTGTGCGTGGTCCCCAAAAAAGTTAGAGATTGTTTCCGAGATATGTGTAATACAGTCCGAGTTAGCTAGCAGTGAGTCATTTAAGCGCCATGTCCACTCCTTGATAGGTGAGGAGGGGAGCGAGAATGTCAAGTATATAGGGGAGTGGTCTGACCAGATCATAGAATCTATTTCACACTCGGGAGACCAGTCTAGGCAACTGTGGTCACTCAATAGATAGTCTATGCGACTATAGGTCTGGTGTACCTGAGAAAAATGTGTGTAGTTACGAGTCTTGGGGTATAATACCCTCCAAACGTCTACAAGGCGTAAGTCGTATAGTACTCGTTTCAGGGCCCTCAATTTGGGGAATGAAATATGTGACCTTGAAGTGGAGGAATCTAAGGCTGGCTCCAGGGGAGTATTAAAATCTCCACCGAGGATGAGTTTGCCCTCCATGAATTCAGATAGGATCCTCAGATACTGCAAAGCTGATGGAACTTGGTTAACATTTGGCAAGTATATATTAGCTACCGTAAATTTGACTCCCCACAGCAAAAATTTCACAAAGACATACCTTCCCTGAGGGTCGGAGAGGTGATCGAGCAATTCAACGGGGAGGCTTTTGTGGAAAGCTACAGATACTCCCTTAGTTTTCTGAGATGGATTAGTACTATGGATCCATCTGTTAAAATATCTGTTAGAGCAAGGGGTGGAGGCTGATTGAAAGTGCGTCTCTTGCAAGAGGAGTACATTAACTTGGCATTTATGCATTTGGTATAGTATTTGTCCCCGTTTAGAGACAACATTGAGTCCATTTACATTGTATGAACATAATTTAAGTCGAGGGTGAGACAACACTGTATAGGCCATGGTGGAGCGAAGAAATAGGAAAGAATTTGAAAGTCTAGAACAAGAGGGGGAGGCGGTTGGGGAAGATACGGAAAAGAGAAGGTAGTTGCAAAAGGGGAAGAGGAATGGAGAATGGCTAGTTAGAGGACACCTGGGAAAGGTGTCTCAAAACAAAATCTAATGTGTTCGCAACAGCAAAACACTCCGTGAGATATCACGTGCTAGGCACAAATCGTGCCAAACCTATTTGGGGGGGGGGGTCGGATTAGAGAGGTCTGAGTTGTGATCCCGACAACATAGCAGGCATATATAACGTATATGTATGACACCCGTCAATCATAGTATATTGAATACTTGATATTTTAGGTTATAGAAGAACATGTCATATATCTAATCAGTGTTCAAAAAAAAAACAAAAAACACTTAAACACCCATAATCAGTCAGCAAGCAATAGTATGTATAATAAACATTTAAATGATGTAACATTGAGGAATTCAACTAGTTCTATGGTGTAGGATAAGTTAGGCCCTGGACTGAGAGGAGACCAAGAAGCCCATAACAGGTAATAAGGTATCTTCTGGAAGACTCCCAGTCAGTCAGCGGGTCCCCAGGCCCAAAGAGCTAGAAAGGCACATTGGTTACAGGTATCACCCCAGAGACTTAGTGGTGGGCTCCACTCGGGCCAGGCCGCATCCCAAATAAAAGAATCATAGGGTTCTGGAGAATTGTATAACAGAGCAAGGTCTCTTAAGGAAACTATGCTCCTAGCTAGGGATGAGCTTCGAGTTCGAGTCGAACTCATGTTCGACTCGAACATTGGCTGTTCGCAAGTTCACCGAACAGCGAACAATTTGGGGTGTTCGCGGCAAATTCGAATGCCGCGGAACACCCTTTAAAAGTCTATGGGAGAAATCAAAAGTGCTAATTTTAAAGGCTAATATGCAAGTTATTGTCATAAAAAGTGTTTGGGGACCTGGGTCCTGCCCCAGGGGACATGGATCAATGCAAAAAAAAGTTTTAAAAACGGCCGTTTTTTCAGGAGCAGTGATTTTAATAATGCTTAAAGTCAATCAATAAAAGTGTAATATCCCTTTAAATTTCGTATCTGGGGGGTGTCTATAGTGTGCCTGTAAAGGGGCGCATGTTTCCTGTGTTTAGAACAGTCTGACAGCAAAATGACATTTTGAAGGAAAAAACTCATTTAAAACTACCCGCGGCTATTGCATTGCCGACAATACACATAGAAGTTCATTGATAAAAACGGCATGGGAATTCCCTAAAGGGGAACCCCGAACCAAAATTAAAAAAAAAAAATGACGTGGGAGTCCCCCTAAATTCCATACCAGGCCCTTCAGGTCTGGTATGGATATTAAGGGGAACCCCGGCCAAAATTTAAAAAAAAAAATGACGTGGGGTTCCCCCTAAATTCCATACCAGACCCTTATCCGAGCACGCAACCTGGCAGGCCGCAGGAAAAGAGGGGGGGACGAGAGTGCGGCCCCCCTCCCTCCTGAACCGTACCAGGCCACATGCCCTCAACATTGGGAGGGTGCTTTGGGGTAGCCCCCCAAAACACCTTGTCCCCATGTTGATGAGGACAAGGGCCTCATCCCCACAACCCTGGCCGGTGGTTGTGGGGGTCTGCGGGCGGGGGGCTTATCGGAATCTGGAAGCCCCCTTTAACAAGGTGACCCCCAGATCCCGGCCCCCCCCCTGTGTGAAATGGTAAGGGGGTACATAAGTACCCCTACCATTTCACGAAAAAAGTGTCAAAAATGTTAAAAATGACAAGAGACAGTTTTTGACAATTCCTTTATTTAAATGCTTCTTCTTTCTTCTATCTTCCTTCATCTTCTGGTTCTTCTGGTTCTTCTGGCTCTTCTGGTTCTTCCTCCGGCGTTCTCGTCCAGCATCTCCTCCGCGGCGTCTTCTATCTTCTTCTCCTCGGGCCGCTCCGCACCCATGGCATAGGGGGGAGGCTCCCGCTCTTCTCTTCTTCTTTTCTTCTCTTCTGTTCTTCTTCATTTTCTTCTCCGGGCCGCTCCGCAATCCATGCTGGCATGGAGGGAGGCTCCCGCTGTGTGACGGCGCTCCTCGTCTGACAGTTCTTAAATAACGGGGGGCGGGGCCACCCGGTGACCCCGCCCCCCTCTGACGCACGGTGACTTGATGGGACTTCCCTGTGGCATTCCCCGTGACGTCACAGGGAAGTCCCGTCAAGTCACCGTGCGTCAGAGGGGGGCGGGGTTCACCGGGTGGCCCCGCCCACCCGGTTATTTAAGAACTGTCAGACGAGGAGCGCCGTCACACAGCGGGAGCCTCCCTCCATGCCAGCATGGATTGCGGAGTGGCCCGGAGAAGAAAATGAAGAAGAACAGAAGAGAAGAAGAGAAGAGCGGGAGCCTCCCCCCTATGCCATGGGTGCGGAGCGGCCCGAGGAGAAGAAGATAGAAGACGCCGCGGAGGAGATGCTGGACGAGAACGCCGGAGGAAGAACCAGAAGAGCCAGAAGAACCAGAAGAACCAGAAGATGAAGGAAGATAGAAGAAAGAAGAAGCATTTAAATAAAGGAATTGTCAAAAACTGTCTCTTGTCATTTTTAACATTTTTGACACTTTTTTCGTGAAATGGTAGGGGTACTTATGTACCCCCTTACCATTTCACACAGGGGGGGCGGGATCTGGGGGTCACCTTGTTAAAGGGGGCTTCCAGATTCCGATAAGCCCCCCGCCCGCAGACCCCCACAACCACCGGCCAGGGTTGTGGGGATGAGGCCCTTGTCCTCATCAACATGGGGACAAGGTGTTTTGGGGGGCTACCCCAAAGCACCCTCCCAATGTTGAGGGCATGTGGCCTGGTACGGTTCAGGAGGGAGGGGGGCCGCACTCTCGTCCCCCCCTCTTTTCCTGCGGCCTGCCAGGTTGCGTGCTCGGATAAGGGTCTGGTATGGATTTTTGGGGGGACCCCACGCCGTTTTTTTTTTTTTTTTTGGCGCGGGGTTCCCCTTAAAATCCATACCAGACCTGAAGGGTCTGGTATGGAATTTAGGGGGAACCCCACGTCATTTTTTTTTTTAAATTTTGGCCGGGGTTCCCCTTAATATCCATACCAGACCTGAAGGGCCTGGTATGGAATTTAGGAGGACTCCCACGTCATATTTTTTTTTTAATTTTGGTTCGGGGTTCCCCTTTGGGGAATTCCCATGCCGTTTTTATCAATGAACTTCTATGTGTATTGTCGGCAATGCAATAGCCGCGGGTAGTTTTAAATGAGTTTTTTCCTTCAAAATGTCATTTTGCTGTCAGACTGTTCTAAACACAGGAAACATGCGCCCCTTTACAGGCATACTATAGACACCCCCCAGGTACGAAATTTAAAGGGATATTACACTTTTATTGTTTGACTTTAAGCATTATTAAAATCACTGCTCCTGAAAAAACGGCCGTTTTTAAAACTTTTTTTTGCATTGATCCATGTCCCCTGGGGCAGGACCCAGGTCCCCAAACACTTTTTATGACAATAACTTGCATATAAGCCTTTAAAATTAGCACTTTTGATTATTCATGTTCGTGTCCCATAGACTTTAACGGTGTTCGCATGTTCGAACAAACTTTTTTCCTGTTCGCATGTTCTGGTGCGAACCGAACAGGGGGGTGTTCGGCTCATCTCTACTCCTAGCATTCAATTTGGTCGTAGTATGGTCCATGTGTGGATAAGTGTACATTTAAAGCTAGGGACGTCCGGTGTCGAGTGGAGCTCCCACGCAGCCATAAAAAGCAGTAACATTACCACCGTCTAATCTACACCCTTTTTTAAATGTAACTGTAACTGTCCCATTAAGGGCAACATAGCACCCCCCCACCTCCTGAGCTTAGTAGACTTCTATACTATCCCTGTAAATGGAGTGGTATAGTTAGTATGAGTTCATAGGAGGGTACAGAGAAAACACGGTATCATTGCAAACCTGGACCAGTCCCTTAATGAAACTGTGGAGTGAAAGGTGTAGATCCATTGTAAAACATTGAACAGGTAGAACAAGTAACAGTGTTGACTCACGTGGGGAGCCAAATCAGTCTTCCGGGGATGTTGGACGTCTTGCTCTAGGACCAAAAGAAGCAGATCTAGATCTTGAGCGTCTGCGACGTTGTGGGAGAGGGCCCTGTAGTCGTTGACGATCCTCTGGAGGGTCTAGCCAGTTCGGGATGCTGATAGGGTCTTGTGCGAGGAAGGTGAAGAAGGCAGGAAGTTGTTCAGGGTCTGACAGAACAAACTTACAGTTGTCGTCTCGGGTTACCTTGATACTGAATGGATGGCCCCAGGTGTAGGAAGCCCCTGCTTGACGTATCAAATCCAAAAGTGGGCGGACCGCCCGTCTCATGTATAAGGTGTTGCGGGAGAGGTCCGGATAGAGGTGTACTGTAGATCCATCGAATTCTACAGGACCTAAGCGCCAGGCCTTACGCATAATCTCTTCCTTGAGGGTATAGTAATGGACCCGGCATAGGACATCGCGGGGGCGGTCGCTGCGGTCTCCCCCCATGCCTCCCACTCTATGTACTCTGTCCAGTTCAATAGGGGATGTAACTTCCCTGCCCAGGACCTGGTTGAGGATAGAAACGACAGTGGGTTTTAGATCAGTACCTGAGGTTGCTTCCGGCACTCCCTGTATCCTAATGTTGTTCCTGCGGCTCCTGTTTTCGCTGTCCTCTATGCGGAGTTGGTGTTGCCGCAAGCGGGATAAATGTGAGGTGGTTGCAGATTCGAGGGCCACAATACGAGCCGCATGGTCATCTTGGGTAGTAGCCAGAACGGATACAGCATTCTCTGTCGTTGAAACCCGATGCTGAAGGGCTTGTAGTTCTACATGGAGGGAGGCTTCCATCTTGGACGCCCAGGATTCAAAGTCCGCCCTAAAGGCAGAAAGAAGGGCTGTAGTCGCAGAGCCGGCTGATCCGCCCGAGGCCGGAGGAAATAGCTCCGCAGGGCCATCTTCGGAGGGGGTGTCAAGGGGCATGGCGGCCATTGAAGGGGCCGAGGGCTCACCCGTAGCGTCCTTGTATTTTGAGGAGTCCATGCGAGCCAGAGAAGGAGGTTTAGGCTTGCCTGGGGTGCGACTGGCCGCCAGCTTGTCTTTTCCCGTGCGGGAGTCGAGCGATGATGTACGTAGTAGGTAGCGCTGGATTGTACCTTGCTGCAGCTCAGCGGAGTCAGAGGAGTGAGAGCTTGAGGATGACATAGAGATTCCGGGTGTAGGTAATTTGCAACACAGCCTGATAATGTCGGGAGAGCACAGAGCTCAGTAGCCCATTTCTTCAGCCGTCCATCGTCAGCCAGTAAACATGATATCTACTATGGGGGATAGGACGGTCGCCACCTGCGACTCTGGAGCCAGGACTGCTGGTTTTTACACCACAGTATGAGATGGAGATGTGTTGCAGAACTATGGCGAGGTAGAAAACTGTCAGCCAAGGAGTATTTATTCTGGGAGAAGGGTTACAGGTGGCACCTGGGTCCTCTGGGCAGTTCTTGTGACAGTGTAGATACACAGTGATCCAGGAGCTGTTTAAGGAACAAGTGCCTACACTGCAGCAGGGTGAAGCAAGATGGCCGATCCACGTGGCCTCAGGGTTATTGTTATAATCCACCCCACGAGTGGGGGTAAATATTAGTTTAGTCCCTTTCTGAGGTCACAGTCTGCTATATCAGGGCACCCTGGTGTTTAGATTGGCCCTGGATTGAGCACAGGAGAGATGAGGAGGCTACTGAGGTGTAGTAAGATGGCCGCCACTTACTGTGTGAGATGGTAGTCTTCCAGGCTGGCATGCAGGAGTGGCACAGGGGAGAGTGCAGGCTTCGGTCAGTAGGCTGGGCTGCTCTGGTGTCTGTGTGGAGGTAGATCCAGGTGCGGAGTAGCCAGGAAGGCCTGGATGTGCAGGCCGGGTGCACCAATATGGCCGCCGCTCCCCCTGCCAAGGCCGAAGCCGCGGCCTGTAGTTAAAACGGCCGGACCACGGGACCACCGTGTCAGCGGCCCCAGGCTAAGCCGTCCCGGTGTTCGTGTAGGGGGAGAGCTAAGCGTTGTGCGGCCAGGAAGATCCGGATGCGGCCTGTGCGGGCCGGGTGTACCAATATGGCCGCTCCCCTTGTGAAGGCCGAAGCCGCGGCCTGTAGTAGATTCGGCCGGCTCTCGGGATCGGCGTGTTGGCGGTCGCAGGTGACACCTCGGTGTGCAGGGGGACCCCCGGTTCAGTGGCAGTGGTGAGGTGGTCCTGCTAGGGGGAAAAGGATGAGGTTATTCCCCAAAACGGCAGGAGCTCTCACTGGGCACGTCTGATCAGGTCTCCAGCCGGCCACGCCCCCCAAATATTAAGCTTTTTAACACTTTTCACAGTTACTCAAGCCACTCCACCCAGTTACTCCGCCCACTCCAGTTGTAGAGGCAAGAACACTTTTCACAATTTCCCCAGAAATTGTACCTTTTCTAGTTAAGTGTTCTTGCATAGCAAGACCACTTACTGTTATCTCACATATATATTATTATTCTTATTAAGTGTTCTTGCATAGCAAGACCACTTACTGTTATCTCACATATATATTATTATTATTATTATTATTATTATTAAGTGTTCTTGCATAGCAAGACCACTTACTGTTATCTCACATATATATTATTAAGTGTTCTTGCATAGCAAGACCACTTACTGTTATCTCACATATATATTATTATTAAGTGTTCTTGCATAGCAAGACCACTTACTGTTATCTCACATATATATTATTAAGTGTTCTTGCATAGCAAGACCACTTACTGTTATCTCACATATATATTATTATTCTTATTAAGTGTTCTTGCATAGCAAGACCACTTACTGTTATCTCACATATATATTATTAAGTGTTCTTGCATAGCAAGACCACTTACTGTTATCTCACATATATATTATTATTAAGTGTTCTTGCATAGCAAGACCACTTACTGTTATCTCACATATATATTATTATTATAGCCAAATTTACCACCCTAACTCCTCCCACAGTTTTTACACTACATAGACAAGTAATATACCGAAACGTGCGGATTGTTCCCGAATGGTGTGCTATTACTTTGTGGAACGTTTCGCCGAATGGTTCACGAAATATCGTCGTTTTTGCGGCGAAATTGGGCCCATAGGAATGAATGGGGAAACTAGAGTGGGAGATGACAAAAGCTGGAAAATCAGAACATGATTTCTAAACTGCCACCACTCCCTCATTTTCAAGCCCACCTACACAAATCTTATATCAAAACGTTCAGCTATCCCTGCTGCCACTAAACATGTCCACGGCTAAGCCATAGTCCTGATAGTTTTCACAATATGACCATTTGTTTGCAACTCACGCCATCCATTGACATTCATTGAAACTACACTCTAGCCCCTTCAAATTTGAAGGGCAATTTCTAAACTGCGACCGTGCCTTCAATTTTAATATTTCAGAGACATACTATATGTCAAAATCTAGATCTGGGTCTTGTGATTCTCACAATATAAAGATCTTCGCTGTAGGATGTATAGTTTTTAAAATACGGCCATTTGTTTAGAGGTCATTTCAGGAAATTTTAGCCATTAATCAGAGTGTACGGTGTTTGTTTTGTTGCCATGGTTACCAAAGCTTCTGTTATACACAGGGGGGAGGTGGCTGGAGCATCTCAGCTCTGATTACAGAGCCCGGGGGAGGGGACAGACACACCATGTACTGATTTATAATAGAGGAATATGATGGGGCAGTTTTGATGGGGTAATTCTGATGGGGCAGTTTTGATGAAGTATTATTTGGGAAGCATATACAGGGCATGAGCGTTGCTAGGAAACAGTGGTTGTAAACACAAGATGCTGAGACACCCCAAATGCATGTGACTTCATCTGCTAGACTTGATAATGCTTGTAGACTCCTCCCACAGTTTTTACACTACAGAGACAAGTAATATACCGAAACGAGCGGATTGTTCCCGATTGGTGTGTTATTACTTTGTGGAATGTTTCGCCGAATGGTCCACGAAATGTCGTTTTTGCGGCGAAATTGGTCCCATAGGAATGAATGGCGAAATGTTCAAAACTAGAGTGGGAGGTGACAAAAGCTGACAACCCCATGATCAGCCAAAACATTATGACCACCCCATGATCAGCCAAAACATTATGACCGCCCCATGTAAAAAAAAAATAATAATTTTTGAAAAAAAAAAAAAAATTTTTGAAGAAAAAAAAAAAATTTTTGAAAAAAAAAATCATTTTTGAAAAAAATTAAAATAAAACCATTTTTGAAAAAAAAAATCAATTTTGAAAAAAAAAATCATTTTTGAAAAAAAAAAATCTTTTTTGAAAAAAAAATTCATAATTTTTGAAAAAAAAATCATAATTTTTGAAAAAAATGTTCAGCTCTTTCAGTTAATGATGAGACTTCAACTTTTTTACTACTATTTATACTTTTTAAAATATTAAGCTTTTTAACACTTTTCACAGTTACTCCAGCCACTCCAACCACACAACAGTTACTCAAGCCACTCCACCCAGTTACTCCGCCCACTCCAGTTGTAGAGGCAAGAACACTTTTCACAATTTCCTCAGAAATTGTACCTTTTCTAGTTCTTATTCTTATTATTCTTATTATTATAGCCAAATTTACCACCCTAACTCCTCCCACAATTTTTACACTACATAGACAAGTAATATACCAAAACGTGCGGATTGTTCCCGAATGGTGTGCTATTATTTTGTGGAACGTTTCGCCGAATGGTTCACGAAATATTGTAGTTTTTGCGGCAAAATTGGTCCCATAGGAATGAATGGGGAAACTAGAGTGGGAGGTGACAAAAGCTGAAAAATCAGAACATGATTTCTAAACTGCCGCCACTCCCTCATTTTCAAGCCCACCTACACAAATCTTATATCAAAACGTTCAGCTATCCCTGCTGCCACTAAACATGTCCACGGCTAAACCATAGTCCTGATAGTTTTCACAATATGACCATTTGTTTGCAACTCACACCGTCCATTGACATTCATTGAAACTACACTCTAGCCCCTTCAAATTTGAAGGGCAATTTCTAAACTGCGACCGTGCCTCTATTTTTAATATTTCAGAGACATACTATACATCAAAATCTAGGTCTGGGTCTTGTGATTCTCACAATATAAAGATCTTCGCTGTAGGATTTATAGTTTTTGGGAAAAAGCTTTTTGTTTAGAGGTCATTTCAGGAAATTTTAGCCATTAATCAGAGTGTACTGTGTTTGTTTTGTTGCCATGGTTACCAAAGCTTCTGTTATACACAGGGGGGGAGGTGGCTGGAGCATCTCAGCTCTGATTACAGAGCCCGGGGGAGGGGACAGACACACCATGTACTGATTTATAATAGAGGAATATGATGGGGCAGTTTTGATAGGGCAATTCTGATGGGGCAGTTTTAATGGGGCAATTATGATGGGGCAGTTTTGATGGTGGCAATATGATGGGGCAGTTTTGGTGGGGCAATTATGATGGGGCAGTTTTGATGGTGGCAATATGATGGGGCAGTTTTGATAGGGCAATTCTGATGGGGCAGTTTTGATGGTGGCAATATGATGGGGCAATTCTGATGGGGCAGTTTTGATGGTGGCAATATGATGGGGCTGTTTTGATAGGGCAATTCTGATGGGGCAGTTTTGATGGTGGCAATATGATGGGGCAGTTTTGATGGGGCAATTCTGATGGGGCAGTTTTGATGGGGCAATTCTGATGGGGCAGATTTGATGGTGGCAATATGATGGGGCAGTTTTGATGGGACAATTCTGATGGGGCAGTTTTTGAAAAAAAAATTATTTTTGAAAAAAAAAATTTCGTTTAAAAAAAAAAAAATCATTTTTGAAAAAAAATAATTCATTTTTGAAAAAAAAAAAAAAACTTTTGAAAAAAATGTTCAGCTCTTTCAGCTAATGATGGGACTTCAACTTTTTTACTACTATTTATACTTTTTAAAATATTAAGCTTTTTAACACTTTTCACAGTTACTCAAGCCACTCCATCCAGTTACTCCGCCCACTCCAGTTGTAGAGGCAAGAACACTTTCACAATTTCCCCAGAAATTGTACCTTTTCTAGTATTCTTCTTATTATTATAGCCAAATTTACCACCCTAACTCCTCCCACAATTTTTACACTACATAGACAAGTAATATACCAAAACGTGCGGATTGTTCCCGAATGGTGTGCTATTATTTTGTGGAACGTTTCGCCGAATGGTTCACGAAATATCGTAGTATTTGCGGCGAAATTGGTCCCATAGGAATGAATGGGAAAACTAGAGTGGGAGGTGACAAAAGGTGAAAAATCAGAACATGATTTCTAAACTGCCACCACTCCCTCATTTTCAAGCCCACCTACACAAATCTTATATCAAAACGTTCAGCTATCCCTGCTGCCACTAAACATGTCCACGGCTAAGCCATAGTCCTGATAGTTTTCACAATATGACCATTTGTTTGCAACTCACACCGTCCATTGACATTCATTGAAACTACACTCTAGCCCCTTCAAATTTGAAGGGCAATTTCTAAACTGCGACCGTGCCTCTATTTTTAATATTTCAGAGACATACTATACATCAAAATCTAGGTCTGGGTCTTGTGATTCTCACAATATAAAGATCTTCGCTGTAGGATTTATAGTTTTTGTGAAAAAGCTTTTTGTTTAGAGGTCATTTCAGGAAATTTTAGCCATTAATCAGAGTGTACTGTGTTTGTTTTGTTGCCATGGTTACCAAAGCTTCTGTTATACACGGGGGGGAGGTGGCTGGAGCATCTCAGCTCTGATTACAGAGCCCGGGGGAGGGGACAGACACACCATGTACTGATTTATAATAGAGGAATATGATGGGGCAGTTTTGATAGGGCAATTCTGATGGGGCAGTTTTAATGGGGCAATTATGATGGGGCAGTTTTGATGGTGGCAATATGATGGGGCAGTTTTGGTGGGGCAATTATGATGGGGCAGTTTTGATGGTGGCAATATGATGGGGCAGTTTTGATAGGGCAATTCTGATGGGGCAGTTTTGATGGTGGAAATATGATGGGGCAATTCTGATGGGGCAGTTTTGATGGTGGCAATATGATGGGGCTGTTTTGATAGAGCAATTCTGATGGGGCAGTTTTGATGGTGGCAATATAATGGGGCAGTTTTGATGGGGCAATTCTGATGGGGCAGTTTTGATGGGGCAATTCTGATGGGGCAGTTTTGATGGGGCAATTCTGATGGGGCAGTTTTGATGGTGGCAATATGATGGGGCAGTTTTGATGGGACAATTCTGATGGAGCAGTTTTGATGGCAGTTTTTGAAAAAAAAAATATTTTTGAAAAAAAAAATTCATTTAAAAAAAAAATTCATTTTTGAAAAAAAATAATTCATTTTTGAAAAAAAAAATCATTTTTGAAAAAAAAATATTTTTGAAAAAAAATAATTTTTGAAAAAAAAAATTCATTTTTGAAAAAAAATAATTCATTTTTGAAAAAAAAAAAAACTTTTGAAAAAAATGTTCAGCTCTTTCAGCTAATGATGGGACTTCAACTTTTTTACTACTATTTATACTTTTTAAAATATTAAGCTTTTTAACACTTTTCACAGTTACTCAAGCCACTCCATCCAGTTACTCCGCCCACTCCAGTTGTAGAGGCAAGAACACTTTCACAATTTCCCCAGAAATTGTACCTTTTCTAGTATTCTTATTATTATTATTATTATAGCCAAATTTACCACCCTAACTCCTCCCACAATTTTTACACTACATAGATAAGTAATATACCAAAACGTGCGGATTGTTCCCGAATGGTGTGCTATTATTTTGTGGAACGTTTCGTATTTGGTTCACGAAATATCATCGTTTTTGTGGCGAAATTGATCCCATAAAAATGAATGGGGAAGCTAGAGTGGGAGGTGACAAAAGCTGAAAAATCAGAACATGATTTCTAAACTGCCACCACTCCCTCATTTTCAAGCCCACCTACACAAATCTTATATCAAAACGTTCAGCTCTCCCTGCTGCCACTAAACATGTCCACGGCTAAGCCATAGTCCTGATAGTTTTCACAATATGATCATTTGTTTGCAACTCACGCCGTCCATTGACATTCATTGAAACTACACTCTAGCCCCTTCAAATTTGAAGGGCATTTTCTAAACTGCGACCGTGCCTTCAATTTTAATATTTCAGAGGCATACTATACATCAAAATCTAGGTCTGGGTCTTGTGATTCTCACAATATAAAGATCTTCGCTGTAGGATTTATAGTTTTTAAAATACGGCCATTTGAATTACTGCATAGTTAATACATCTATCATTATCCTGTGTACTGTGTATGGAGCAGTATTTGTGAAGCATAAACAGGACATGAGCGTTGCTAGGAAACAGTGGTTGTAAACACAAGATGCTGAGACACCCCAAATGCATGTGACTTCATCTGCTAGACTTGATAATGCTTGTAGACTCCTCCACAGTTTTTACACTACAGAGACAAGTAATATACCGAAACATGCGGATTGTTCCCGATTGGTGTGCTATTACTTTGTGGAACGTTTCGCCAAATGGTCCACGAAATACCGTCGTTATTGCGGCGAAATTGGTCCCATAGGAATGAATGGCGAAATGTTCAATGTCATTTAATTGGTGTGCTATTACCTTGTGGAACTTTGTGAAAAGCTGAAATATACCAGTGTGAATCCGGCCTCAATGTCATTTAATTGGTGTGCTATTACTTTGTGGAACGTTTCGCCGAATGGTTCACGAAATATCGTCGTTTTTGCGGTGAAATTGGTCCCGTGGGAATGAATTGCGAAATGTTCAAAACTAGAGTGGGAGGTGACAAAAGCTGACAACCCCATGATCATACCACCCTAACTCCTCCCACAGCTTTTAAACTACATAGACAGTAATATACCGAAGGTGCGGATTGTTCCCGATTGGTGTGCTATTACTTTGTGGAACGTTTCACCGAATGGTTCACGAAATATCGTCGTTTTTGCAACGAAATTGGTCCCATAGGAATGAATGGCGAAATGTTCAAAACTAGAGTGGGAGGTGACAAAAGCTGACAACCCCATGATCAGCCAAAACATTATGACCACCCCATGATCAGAAAAAACATTATGACCGCCTATTAAAAAAAAATATATATATTTTTGAAAAAAAAAAAAAAATCATTTTTGAAAAAAAATAAATAAAATTAATTTTTGAAAAAAAATAAAATTCATTTAAAGAAAAAAAAATTAAAAAAAAAAAATTTTGAAAAAAAAATTATTTAAAAAAAAAACAATTTTTGAAAAAAAAAATTCATTTTTGAAAAAAAAAATTCATTTTTGAAAAAAAAAAAAATCATTTTTGAAAAAGAAAAAAAAAATTTTTGAAAAAAAAAATCATTTTTGAAAAAAAAATCATTCTTGAAAAAAAATAAATAAAATTCATTTTTAAAAAAAAAATAAAATTCATTTAAAAAAAAAAAAAATTTTTGAAAAAAAAATAACATTTAAAAAACAAAACAATTTTTGAAAAAAAAAATTCATTTTTGAAAAAAAAATCATTTTTGAAAAAAAAATAAAATTCATTTTTGAAAAAAATGTTCAGCTCTTTCAGCTAATTATGGGACTTCTTCAACTTTTTTACTACTATTGATATTTTTTAAAATAGTTACTAAAGCCACTCCACCCAGTTACTCCGCCCACTCCAGTTGTAGAGGCAAGAACACTTTTCACAATTTCCCCAGAAATTGTACCTTTTCTAGTTAAGTGTTCTTGCATAGCAAGACCACTTACTGTTATCTCACATATATATTATTAAGTGTTCTTGCATAGCAAGACCACTTATTGCTATCTCACATATATATTATTAAGTGTTCTTGCATAGCAAGACCACTTACTGTTATCTCACATATATATTATTATTATAGCCAAATTTACCACCCTAACTCCTCCCACAGTTTTTACACTACATAGACAAGTAATATACCGAAACGTGCGGATTGTTCCCGAATGGTGTGCTATTACTTTGTGGAACGTTTCGCCGAATGGTTCACGAAATATCGTCGTTTTTGCGGCGAAATTGGTCCCATAGGAATGAATGGGGAAACTAGAGTGGGAGATGACAAAAACGGAAAAATTAGAACATGATTTCTAAACTGACGCCACTCCCTCATTTTCAAGCCCACCTACACAAATCTTATATCAAAACGTTCAGCTATCCCTGCTGCCACTAAACATGTCCACGGCTAAGCCATAGTCCTGATAGTTTTCACAATATGACCATTTGTTTGCAACTCACGCCGTCCATTGACATTCATTGAAACTACACTCTAGCCCCTTCAAATTTGAAGGGCAATTTCTAAAGTGCGACCGTGCCTTCAATTTTAATATTTCAGAGACATACTATGTATCAAAATCTAGGTCTGGGTCTTGTGATTCTCACAATATAAAGATCTTCGCTGTAGGATGTATAGTTTTTAAAATACGGCCATTTGTTTAGAGGTCATTTCAGGAAATTTTAGCCATTAATCAGCGTGTACTGTGTTTGTTTTGTTGCCATGGTTACCAAAGCTTCTGTTATACACAGCGGGGAGGTGGCTGGAGCATCTCAGCTCTGATTACAGAGCCCGGGGGAGGGGACAGACACACCATGTACTGATTTATAATAGAGGAATATGATGGGGCAGCTTTGATGGGGTAATTCTGATGGGGCAGTTTTGATGAAGTAGTATTTGGGAAGCATAAACAGGGCATGAGCGTTGCTAGGAAACAGTGGTTGTAAACACAAGATGCTGAGACACCCCAAATGCATGTGACTTCATCTGCTAGACTTGATAATGCTAGTAGACTCCTCCCACAGTTTTTACACTACAGAGACAAGTTATATACCGAAACGAGCGGATTGTTCCCGATTGGTGTGTTATTACTTTGTGGAACGTTTCGCCGAATGGTCCACGAAATGTCGTTTTTGTGGCGAAATTGGTCTAATAGGAATGAATGGCGAAATGTTAAAAACTAGAGTGGGAGGTGACAAAAGCTGACAACCCCATGATCAGCCAAAACATTATGACCACCCCATGATAAGCCAAAACATTATGACCGCCCCATGTAAAAAAAAAAATATATTTTTGAAAAAAAAAAATAATTTTTGAAAAAAAAAAAATTTTTGAAAAAAAATAAAAATAATTTTTGAAAAAAATAAAAATAAAATCATTTTTGAAAAAAAAAATATTTTTGAAAAAAAAAAAATTTTTGAAAAAAAAAAAATATTTTTGAAAAAAAAAATCATTTTTGAAAAAAAAAAATCTTTTTTGAAAAAAAAATTCATAATTTTTGAAAAAAAAAATCATAATTTTTGAAAAAAAAAAATCATAATTTTTGAAAAAAAAAAATCATAATTTTTGAAAAAAATGTTTAGCTCTTTCAGCTAATGATGAGACTTCAACTTTTTTACTACTATTTATACTTTTTAAAATATTAAGCTTTTTAACACTTTTCACAGTTACTCCAGCCACTCCAACCACACAACAGTTACTCAAGCCACTCCACCCAGTTACTCCGCCCACTCCAGTTGTAGAGGCAAGAACACTTTTCACAATTTCCCCAGAAATTGTAGCTTTTCTAGTTCTTATTATTATTATAGCCAAATTTACCACCCTAACTCCTCCCACAGTTTTTACACTACATAGACAAGTAATATACCGAAACGTGCGGATTGTTCCTGAATGGTGTGCTATTACTTTGTGGAACGTTTCACCGAATGGTTCACGAAATATCGTAGTTTTTGCGGCGAAATTGGTCCCATAGGAATGAATGGGGAAACTAGAGTGGGAGATGGCAAAAGCTGGAAAATCAGAACATGATTTCTAAACTGCCGCCACTCCCTCATTTTCAAGCCCACCTACACAAATCTTATATCAAAACGTTCAGCTATCCCTGCTGCCACTAAACATGTCCTCGGCTAAGCCATAATCCTGATAGTTTTCACAATATGACCATTTGTTTGCAACTCACGCCGTTCATTGACATTCATTGAAACTACACTCTAGCCCCTTCAAATTTGAAGGGCAATTTCTAAACTGCGACCGTGCCTTCATTTTTAATATTTCAGAGACATACTATGTATCAAAATCTAGGTCTGGGTCTTGTGATTCTCACAATATAAAGATCTTCGCTGTAGGATGTATAGTTTTTAAAATACGGCCATTTGTTTAGAGGTCATTTCAGGAAATTTTAGCCATTAATCAGCATGTACTGTGTTTGTTTTGTTGCCATGGTTACCAAAGCTTCTGTTATACACAGGGAGGAGGTGGCTGGAGCATCTCAGCTCTGATTACAGAGCCCGGGGGAGGGGACAGACACACCATGTACTGATTTATAATAGAGGAATATGATGGGGCAGTTTTGATGGGGTAATTCTGATGGGGCAGTTTTGATGAAGTAGTATTTGGGAAGCATAAACAGGGCATGAGCGTTGCTAGGAAACAGTGGTTGTAAACACAAGATGCTGAGACACCCCAAATGCATGTGACTTCATCTGCTAGACTTGATAATGCTTGTAGACTCCTCCCACAGTTTTTACACTACAGAGACAAGTAATATACCGAAACGAGCGGATTGTTCCCGATTGGTGTGTTATTACTTTGTGGAACGTTTCGCCGAATGGTCCACGAAATGACATTTTTGCGGCGAAATTGGTCCCATAGGAATGAATGGCAAAATGTTCAAAACTAGAGTGGGAGGTGACAAAAGCTGACAACCCCATGATCAGCCAAAACATTATGACCGCCCCATGTAAAAAAAAATATATTTTTGAAAAAAAAAAATAATTTTTGAAAAAAAAAAAAAAATAATTTTTGAAAAAAATAAAAAAATAATTTTTGAAAAAAAAAAAATCATTTTTGAAAAAAAAAAAAATATTTTTGAAAAAAAAAAATATTTTTGAAAAAAAAAAAAATTATTTTTGAAAAAAAAAAATTATTTTTGAAAAAAAAATTACTTTTAAAAAAAAAATTATTTTTGAAAAAAAAAAATATTTTTGAAAAAAAAAAATTATTTTTGAAAAAAAAAATTACTTTAAAAAAAAAATAATTTCGAAAAAAAAATTATTTTTGAAATAAAAAAAATCATTTTTGAAAAAAAAAATTACCTTTGAAAAAAAAATTACTTTTGAAAAAAAAAATTCATTTTTGAAGAAAAAAAAATTCATTTTTGAAGAAAAAAAAATCATTTTTGAATAAAAAAAATTCATTTTTGAAAAAAAAAATTACTTTTGAAAAAAATGTTCAGCTCTTTCAGCGAATGATGGAACTTTTTTACTACTATTTATACTTTTTAAAATATTAAGCTTTTTAACACTTTTCACAGTTACTCAAGCCACTCCACCCCACCCAGTTACTCCGCCCACTCCAGTTGTAGAGGCAAGAACACTTTCACAATTTCCCCAGAAATTGTACCTTTTCTAGTTATTATTATTATTATTATAGCCAAATTTACCACCCTAACTCCTCCCACAGTTTTTACACTACATAGACAAGTAATATACCGAAATGTGCGGATTGTTCCCGAATGGTGTGCTATTATTTTATGGAACGTTTCGTCAAATGGTTCACGAAATATCGTCGTTTTTGTGGCGAAATTGATCCCATAGGAATGAATGGGGAAGCTAGAGTGGGAGGTGACAAAAGCTGAAAAATCAGAACATGATTTATAAACTGCCACCACTCCCTCATTTTCAAGCCCACCTACACAAATCTTATATCAAAACGTTCAGCTATCCCTGCTGCCACTAAACATGTCCACGGCTAAGCCATAGTCCTGATAATTTTCACAATATGACCATTTGTTTGCAACTCACACCGTCCATTGACATTCATTGAAACTACACTCTAGCCCCTTCAAATTTGAAGGGTAATTTCTAAACTGCGGCCGTGCCTTCAATTTTAATATTTCAGAGACATACTATGTATCAAAATCTAGGTCTGGGTCTTGTGATTCTCACAATATAAAGATCTTTGCTGTAGGATGTATAGTTTTTAAAATACGGCCATTTGTTTAGAGGTCATTTCAGGAAATTTTAGCCATTAATCAGAGTGTACTGTGTTTGTTTTGTTGCCATGGTTACCAAAGCTTCTGTTATACACAGGGGGGGAGGTGGCTGGAGCATCTCAGCTCTGATTACAGAGCCCGGGGGAGGGGACAGACACACCATGTACTGATTTATAATAGAGGAATATGATGGGGCAGTTTTGATGGGGTAATTCTGATGGGGCAGTTTTGATGAAGTAGTATTTGGGAAGCATAAACAGGGCATGAGCGTTGCTAGGAAACAGTGGTTGTAAACACAAGATGCTGAGACACCCCAAATGCATGTGACTTCATCTGCTAGACTTGATAATGCTTGTAGACTCCTCCCACAGTTTTTACACTACAGAGACAAGTAATATACCGAAACGAGCGGATTGTTCCCGATTGGTGTGTTATTACTTTGTGGAACGTTTCGCCGAATGGTCCACGAAATGACATTTTTGCGGCGAAATTGGTCCCATAGGAATGAATGGCGAAATGTTCAAAACTAGAGTGGGAGGTGACAAAAGCTGACAACCCCATGATCAGCCAAAACATTATGACCGCCCCATGTAAAAAAAAATATATTTTTGAAAAAAAAAAATAATTTTTGAAAAAAAAAATAATAATTTTTGAAAAAAATAAAAAAATAATTTTTGAAAAAAAAAAAAAATCATTTTTGAAAAAAAAAAAAATATTTTTGAAAAAAAAAAATATTTTTGAAAAAAAAAAAATTATTTTTGAAAAAAAAAAATTATTTTTGAAAAAAAAATTACTTTTAAAAAAAAAATTATTTTTGAAAAAAAAAAATATATTTGAAAAAAAAAAATATTTTTGAAAAAAAAAATTATTTTTGAAAAAAAAAATTACTTTAAAAAAAAAATAATTTCAAAAAAAAAATTATTTTTGAAATAAAAAAATTCATTTTTGAAAAAAAAAATTACCTTTGAAAAAAAAATTACTTTTGAAAAAAAAAATTCATTTTTGAAGAAAAAAAAATTCATTTTTGAAGAAAAAAAAATCATTTTTGAATAAAAAAAATTCATTTTTGAAAAAAAAAATTACTTTTGAAAAAAATGTTCAGCTCTTTCAGCGAATGATGGAACTTTTTTACTACTATTTATACTTTTTAAAATATTAAGCTTTTTAACACTTTTCACAGTTACTCAAGCCACTCCACCCCACCCAGTTACTCCGCCCACTCCAGTTGTAGAGGCAAGAACACTTTCACAATTTCCCCAGAAATTGTACCTTTTCTAGTTATTATTATTATTATTATAGCCAAATTTACCACCCTAACTCCTCCCACAGTTTTTACACTACATAGACAAGTAATATACCGAAACGTGCGGATTGTTCCCGAATGGTGTGCTATTACTTTGTGGAACGTTTCGCCGAATGGTTCACGAAATATCGTCGTTTTTGCGGCGAAATTGGTCCCATAGGAATGAATGGGGAAACTAGAGTGGGAGATGACAAAAGCTGGAAAATCAGAACATGATTTCTAAACTGCCGCCACTCCCTCATTTTCAAGCCCACCTACACAAATCTTATATCAAAACGTTCAGCTATCCCTGCTGCCACTAAACATGTCCACGGCTAAGCCATAGTCCTGATAGTTTTCACAATATGACCATTTGTTTGCAACTCACGCCGTCCATTGACATTCATTGAAACTACACTCTAGCCCCCTCCAAATTTGAAGGGCAATTTCTAAACTGCGACTGTGCCTTCATTTTTAATATTTCAGAGACATACTATACATCAAAATCTAGGTCTGGGTCTTGTGATTCTCACAATATAAAGATCTTCGCTGTAGGATGTATAGTTTTTAAAATACGGCCATTTGTTTAGAGGTCATTTCAGGAAATTTTAGACATTAATCAGGGTGTACTGTTAGTGTTTGTTTTGTTGCCATGGTTACCAAAGCTTCTGTTATACACAGGGGGGAAGGTGGCTGGAGCATCTCAGCTGATTACAGAGCCCGGGGGAGGGGACAGACACACCATGTACTGATTTATAATAGAGGAATATGATGGGGCAGTTTTGATAGGGCAATTCTGATGGGGCAGTTTTGATGGGGCAATTATGATGGGACAGTTTTGATGGGGTAATTCTGATGGGGCAGTTTTGATGAAGCAGTATTTGGGAAGCATAAACAGGGCATGAGCGTTGCTAGGAAACAGTGGTTGTAAACACAAGATGCTGAGACACCCCAAATGCATGTGACTTCATCTGCTAGACTTGATAATGCTTGTAGACTCCTCCCACAGTTTTCACACTACAGAGACAAATAATATACCGAAACGAGCGGATTGTTCCCGATTGGCGTGTTATTACTTTGTGGAATGTTTTGCCGAATGGTCCACGAAATGACGTTTTTGTGGCGAAATTGGTCCCATAGGAATGAATGGCGAAATGTTCAAAACTAGAGTGGGAAGTGACAAAAGCTGACAACCCCATGATCAGCCAAAACATTATGACCACCCCATGATCAGCCAAAACATTATGACCGCCCCATGTAAAAAAAAAAAATATTTTTGAAAAAAAAAAGTAATTTTTGAAAAAAGTAAAAAAATAATTTTTGAAAAAAAAAAAATCATTTTTGAAAAAAAAAAATATATTTTTGAAAAAAAAAATATTTTTGAAAAAAAAAAATTATTTTTGAAAAAAAAAAATATTTTTGAAAAAAAAATTACTTTTAAAAAAAAAATTATTTTTGAAAAAAAAATATTTGAAAAAAAAAATATTTTTGAAAAAAAAAAATTATTTTTGAAAAAAAAAATACTTTAAAAAAAATAATAATTTCAAAAAAAAAATTATTTTTGAAATAAAAAAATTCATTTTTGAAAAAAAAAATTACCTTTGAAAAAAAAAATTACTTTTGAAAAAAAAAATCATTTTTGAAGAAAAAAAAATCATTTTTGATTAAAAAAAATTCATTTTTGAAAAAAAAAATTCATTTTTGAAAAAAAAAAATTACTTTTGAAAAAAATGTTCAGCTCTTTCAGCGAATGATGGAACTTTTTTACTACTATTTATACTTTTTAAAATATTAAGCTTTTTAACACTTTTCACAGTTACTCAAGCCACTCCACCCCACCCAGTTACTCCGCCCACTCCAGTTGTAGAGGCAAGAACACTTTCACAATTTCCCCAGAAATTGTACCTTTTCTAGTTAAGTGTTCTTGCATAGCAAGACCACTTACTGTTATCTCACATATATATTATTCTTATTATTATAGCCAAATTTACCACCCTAATTCCTCCCACAGTTTTTACACTACATAGACAAGTAATATACCGAAACGTGCGGATTGTTCCCGAATGGTGTGCTATTACTTTGTGGAACATTTCGCCAAATGGTTCACGAAATATCGTCGTTTTTGCGGCGAAATTGGTCCCATAGGAATGAATGGGGAAACTAGAGTGGGAGATGACAAAAGCTGGAAAATCAGAACATGATTTCTAAACTGCCGCCACTCCCTCATTTTCAAGCCCACCTACACAAATCTTATATCAAAACGTTCAGCTATCCCTGCTGCCACTAAACATGTCCACGGCTAAGCCATAGTCCTGATAGTTTTCACAATATGACCATTTGTTTGCAACTCACGCCGTCCATTGACATTCATTGAAACTACACTCTAGCCCCCTCCAAATTTGAAGGGCAATTTCTAAACTGCGACCGTGCCTTCATTTTTAATATTTCAGAGACATACTATACATCAAAATCTAGGTCTGGGTCTTGTGATTCTCACAATATAAAGATCTTCGCTGTAGGATGTATAGTTTTTAAAATACGGCCATTTGTTTAGAGGTCATTTCAGGAAATTTTAGCCATTAATCAGAGTGTACTGTTAGTGTTTGTTTTGTTGCCATGGTTACCAAAGCTTCTGTTATACACAGGGGGGGAAGGTGGCTGGAGCATCTCAGCTGATTACAGAGCCCGGGGGGAGGGGACAGACACACCATGTACTGATTTATAATAGAGGAATATGATGGGGCAGTTTTGATGGGGTAATTCTGATGGGGCAGTTTTGATGGGTTAATTCTGATGGGGCAGTTTTGATGAAGCAGTATTTGGGAAGCATAAACAGGGCATGAGCGTTGCTAGGAAACAGTGGTTGTAAACACAAGATGCTGAGACACTCCAAATGCATGTGACTTCATCTGCTAGACTTGATAATGCTTGTAGACTCCTCCCACAGTTTTCACACTACAGAGACAAATAATATACCGAAACGAGCGGATTGTTCCCGATTGGTGTGTTATTACTTTGTGGAATGTTTTGCCGAATGGTCCACGAAATGACGTTTTTGCGGCGAAATTGGTCCCATAGGAATGAATGGCGAAATGTTCAAAACTAGAGTGGGAAGTGACAAAAGCCGACAACCCCATGATCAGCCAAAACATTATGACCACCCCATGATCAGCCAAAACATTATGACCGCCCCATGTAAAAAAAAAAATATTTTTGAAAAAAAAAATATTTTTGAAAAAAAAAAATTATTTTTGAAAAAAAAAAATATTTTTGAAAAAAAAATTACTTTTAAAAAAAAAATTATTTTTGAAAAAAAAATATATTTGAAAAAAAAAAATTATTTTTGAAAAAAAAAAATTACTTTAAAAAAAATAATAATTTCGAAAAAAAAATTATTTTTGAAATAAAAAAATTCATTTTTGAAAAAAAAAATTACCTTTGAAAAAAAAAATCATTTTTGAAGAAAAAAAAATCATTTTTGATTAAAAAAAAATCATTTTTGATTAAAAAAAATTCATTTTTGAAAAAAAAAATTACTTTTGAAAAAAATGTTCAGCTCTTTCAGCGAATGATGGAACTTTTTTACTACTATTTATACTTTTTTAAAATATTAAGCTTTTTAACACTTTTCACAGTTACTCAAGCCACTCCACCCCACCCAGTTACTCCGCCCACTCCAGTTGTAGAGGCAAGAACACTTTCACAATTTCCCCAGAAATTGTACCTTTTCTAGTTATTAAGTGTTCTTGCATAGCAAGACCACTTACTGTTATCTCACATATATATTATTCTTATTATTATAGCCAAATTTACCACCATAACTCCTCCCACAGTTTTTACACTACATAGACAAGTAATATACCGAAACGTGCGGATTGTTCCCGAATGGTGTGCTATTACTTTGTGGAACGTTTCGCCGAATGGTTCACGAAATATCGTCGTTTTTGCGGCGAAATTGGTCCCATAGGAATGAATGGGGAAACTAGAGTGGGAGATGACAAAAGCTGGAAAATCAGAACATGATTTCTAAACTGCCGCCACTCCCTCATTTTCAAGCCTACCTACACAAATCTTATATCAAAACGTTCAGCTATCCCTGCTGCCACTAAACATGTCCACGGCTAAGCCATAGTCCTGATAGTTTTCACAATATGACCATTTGTTTGCAACTCACGCCGTCCATTGACATTCATTGAAACTACACTCTAGCCCCCTCCAAATTTGAAGGGCAATTTCTAAACTGCGACTGTGCCTTCATTTTTAATATTTCAGAGACATACTATACATCAAAATCTAGGTCTGGGTCTTGTGATTCTCACAATATAAAGATCTTCGCTGTAGGATGTATAGTTTTTAAAATACGGCCATTTGTTTAGAGGTAATTTCAGGAAATTTTTGCCATTAATCAGAGTGTACTGTTAGTGTTTGTTTTGTTGCCATGGTTACCAAAGCTTCTGTTATACACAGGGGGGAGGTGGCTGGAGCATCTCAGCTCTGATTACAGAGCCCGGGGGAGGGGACAGACACACCATGTACTGATTTATAATAGAGGAATATGATGGGGCAGTTTTGATGGGGTAATTCTGATGGGGCAGTTTTGATGAAGTAGTATTTGGGAAGCATAAACAGGGCATGAGCGTTGCTAGGAAACAGTGGTTGTAAACACAAGATGCTGAGACACCCCAAATGCATGTGACTTCATCTGCTAGACTTGATAATGCTTGTAGACTCCTCTCACAGTTTTTACACTACAGAGACAAGTAATATACCGAAACGAGCGGATTGTTCCCGATTGGTGTGTTATTACTTTGTGGAATATTTCGCCGAATGGTCCACGAAATATTGTAGTTTTTTGCGGCAATATTGGCCCCATAGGAATGAATTGCGAAATGTTCAATGTCATTTAATTGGTGTCCTATTACCTTGTGGAACTTTGTGAAAAGCTGAAAAATACCAGTGTGAATCCGGCCTCAATGTCATTTAATTGGTGTGCTATTACTTTGTGGAACGTTTCGCCGAATGGTTCACGAAATATCGTCGTTTTTGCTGTGAAATTGGTCCCATAGGAATGAATGGTGAAATGTTCAAAACTAGAGCGGGAGGTGACAAAAGCTGACAATCCCATGATAAGCTGAAACATTATGACTGCCCCATGAAAAAAAAAAAAATATTTTTGAAAAAAATATATATATATTTTTGAAAAAAAAAATATATTTTTGAAAAAAAAAAAAAAATTTTTGAAAAAAAAAAAGTTATTTTTGAAAAAAAAATTACTTTAAAAAAAAAATAATTTAGAAAAAAAAATATTTTTGAAAAAAAAAAAATTATTTTTGAAAAAAAAAAATATTTTTGAAAAAAAAAAATCATTTTTGAAAAAAAAAATCATAATTTTTGAAAAAAAAAATCATAATTTTTGAAAAAAATGTTCAGCTCTTTCAGCTAATGATGAGACTTCAACTTTTTTACTACTATTTATACTTTTTAAAATATTAAGCTTTTTAACACTTTTCACAGTTACTCCAGCCACTCCAACCACACAACATTTACTCAAGCCACTCCACCCAGTTACTCCGCCCACTCCAGTTGTAGAGGCAAGAACACTTTTCACAATTTCCCCAGAAATTGTACCTTTTCTAGGTCTTATTATTCTTATTATTATAGCCAAATTTACCACCCTAACTCCTCCCACAGTTTTTACACTACATAGACAAGTAATATACCGAAACGTGCGGATTGTTCCCGAATGGTGTGCTATTATTTTGTGGAACGTTTCGCCGAATGGTTCACGAAATATCGTCGTTTTTGCGGCGAAATTGGTCCCATAGGATTGAATGGGGAAACTAGAGTGGGAGGTGACAAAAGCTGAAAAATCAGAACACGATTTCTAAACTCCCGCCACTCCTTCATTTTCAAGCCCACCTACACAAATCTTATATCAAAACGTTCAGCTATCCCTGCTGCCACTAAACATGTCCACGGCTAAGCCATAGTCCTGATAGTTTTCACAATATGACCATTTGTTTGCAACTCACGCCGTCCATTGACATTCATTGAAACTACACTCTAGCCCCTTCAAATTTGAAGGGCAATTTCTAAACTGCGACCGTGCCTTCAATTTTAATATTTCAGAGTAGAGACATACTATGTATCAAAATCTAGGTCTGGGTCTTGTGATTCTCACAATATAAAGATCTTCGCTGTAGGATGTATAGTTTTTAAAATACGGCCATTTGTTTAGAGGTCATTTCAGGAAATTTTAGCCTTTAATCAGAGTGTACTTTGTTTGTTTTGTTGCCATGGTTACCAAAGCTTCTGTTATACACAGGGGGGAGGTGGCTGGAGCATCTCAGCTCTGATTACAGAGCCCGGGGGAGGGGACAGACACACCATGTACTGATTTATAATAGAGGAATATGATGGGGCAGTTTTGATGGGGTGATTCTGATGGGGCAGTTTTGATGAAGTAGTATTTGGGAAGCATAAACAGGGCATGAGCGTTGCTAGGAAACAGTGGATGTAAACACAAGATGCTGAGACACAACAAATGCATGTGACTTCATCTGCTAGACTTGATAATGCTTGTAGACTCCTCCCACAGTTTTTACACTACAGAGACAAGTAATATACCGAAACGAGCGGATTGTTCCCGATTGGTGTGTTATTACTTTGTGGAATGTTTCGCCGAATGGTCCACGCAATATCATCGTTTTTGCGGCGAAATTGGTCCCATAGGAATGAATGGCGAAATGTTCAAAACTAGAGTGGGAGGTGACAAAAGCTGACAACCCCATGATCAGCCAAAACATTATGACCACCCCATGATCAGCCAAAACATTATGACCGCCCCATGTAAAAAAAAAAATATTTTTGAAAAAAAAAAAAAATCATTTTTGAAAAAAAAAATCATTTTAGGAAAAAAAAAAGATTTTGAAAAAAAAAATATATTTTTGAAAAAAAAAATATATTTTTGAAAGAAAAATTTATTTTTGAAAAAAAAATTATATTTTTGAAAAAAAATATATATTTTTGAAAAAAAATATATATTTTTGAAAAAAAAAATTTTTTGAAAAAAAAAAATATATATTTTTGAAAAAAAAATCACTTTTGAAAAAAAAAATCATTTTTGAAAAAAAAAATGTTTGTGCTCTTTCAGCTAATGATGAGACTTCAACTTTTTTACTACTATTTATACTTTTTAAAATATTAAGCTTTTTAACGCTTTTCACAGGAGCTCCAGCCACTCCAACCACACAACAGTTACTCAAGCCACTCCACCCAGTTACTCCGCCCACTCCAGTTGTAGAGGCAAGAACACTTTCACAATTTCACCAGAAATTGTACCTTTTCTAGTTAAGTGTTCTTGCATAGCAAGACCACTTACTGTTATCTCACATTTATATTATTATTAAGTGTTCTTGCATAGCAAGACCACTTATTGTTATCTCACATATATATTATTAAGTGTTCTTGCATAGCAAGACCACTTATTGTTATCTCACATATATATTATTCTTATTATTATTATAGCCAAATTTACCACCCTAACTCCTCCCACAGTTTTTACACTACATAGACAAGTAATATACCGAAACGTGCGGATTGTTCCCGAATGGTGTGCTATTACTTTGTGGAACGTTTCGCCGAATGGTTCACGAAATATCGTTGTTTTTGCGGCGAAATTGGTCCCATAGGAATGAATGGGAAAACTAGAGTGGGAAGTGACAAAAGCTGAAAAATCAGAACATGATATCTAAACTGCCGCCACTCCCTCATTTTCAAGCCCACCTACACAAATCTTATATCAAAACGTTCAGCTATCCCTGCTGCCACTAAACATGTCCACGGCTAAGCCATAGTCCTGATAGTTTTCACAATATGACCATTTGTTTGCAGCTCACGCCGTCCATTGACATTCATTGAAACTACACTCTAGCCCCTTCAAATTTGAAGGGCAATTTCTAAACTGCGACCGTGCCTTCAATTTTAATATTTCAGAGACATACTATGTATCAAAATCAAGGTCTGGGTCTTGTGATTCTCACAATATAAAGATCTCCACTGTAGGATGTATAGTTTTTAAAATACGGCCATTTGAATTACTGCACAGTTGTTAAATCTTTCATTATCCTGTCTATTGTGTATTGAGCAGTATTTGTGAAGCATAAACAGGGCATGAGCGTTGCTAGGAAACAGTGGTTGTAAACACAAGATGCTGAGACACCCCAAATGCATGTGACTTCATTTGCTAGACTTGATAATGCTTGTAGACTCCTCCCACAGTTTTTACACTACAGAGACAAGTAATATACCAAAATGTGTGGATTGTTCCCGATTGGTGTGCTATTACTTTGTGGAACGTTTCGCCGAATGGTCCTCGAAATATCGTCGTTATTGCGGCGAAATTGGTCCCATAGGAATGAATGGCGAAATGTTCAATGTCATTTAATTGGTGTGCTATTACCTTGTGGAACTTTATGAAAAGCTGAAATATACCAGTGTGAATCCGGCCTCAATGTCATTTAATTGGTGTCATTTAATTGGTGTGCTATTACTTTGTTGAACGTTTCGCCGAATGGTTCACAAAATATCGTCGTTTTTGCAGTGAAATTGGTCCCGTAGGAATGAATGGCGAAATGTTCAAAACTAGAGTGGGAGGTGACAAAAGCAGACAACCCCATGATCAGCCAAAACATTATGACCCCCCCATGATCAGCCAAAACATTATGACCACCCCATGATCAGCCAAAACATTATGACCGCCCCATGTAAAAAAAAAATATTTTTGAAAAAAAAAAAATATTTTTGAAAAAAAAAAATATTTTTGAAAAAAAAATTCATTTTTGAAATAAAAATCATTAAAAAAAAATCATTTAAAAAAATCATTTTTGAAAAAACAAAATCATTTTTGAAAAAAAAAAAAAAAATCACAGAAATGTTCAATGTCATTTAATTGGTATGCTATTACTTTGTGGAACTTTTTTCGCCGAATGGTTCACAAAATATCGTCGTTTTTGCGGCAATATTGGTCCCATAGGAATGAATGGCGAAATGTTCAATGTCATTTAATTGGTGTGCTATTACTTTGTGGAACTTTTTTCGCCGAATGGTTCATGAAATATCGTCGTTTTTGCGGCAATATTGGTCCCATAGGAATGAATGGTGACATGTTCAATGTCATTTAATTGGTGTGCTATTACCTCGTGGAACTTTGTGAAAAGCTGAAATATACCAGTGTGAATTCGGAATCAATGTCATTTAATTTGTGTGCTATTACTTTCTGGAACGTTTCGCCGAATGGTTCACGAAATATCATCGTTTTTGCGACGAAATTGGTCCCATAGGAATGAATGGCGAAATGTTCAAAACTAGAGTGGGAGGTGACAAAAGCTGACAACCCCTTGATCAGCCAAAACATGACTGCCCCATAAAAAAAAAATATTTTTGAAAAAAAAAAATCATTTTTGAAAAAAAATTCATTTTTGAAAAAAAAAAAAATTCATTTTTGAAAAAAAAAATTCATGTTTGAAAAAAAAAAATACATTTTTTAAAAGAAAAAATCATTTTTGAAAAAAAAAATCATTTTTGAAAAAAAAAAATCATTTTTGAAAAAAAAATTCTTTTGAAAAAAATGTTCAGCTCTTTCAGCTAATGATGGGACTTCAACTTTTTTACTACTATTTATACTTTTTAAAATATTACGCTTTTTAACACTTTTCACAGCTAATCAAGCCACTCCATCCAGTTATTCTGCCCACTCTAGTTGTAGAGGCAAGAACACTTTTCACAATTTCCCTAGAAATTGTAGCTTTTCTAGTTCTTCTTATTATTATTAAGTGTTCTTGCATAGCAAGACCACTTACTGTTATCTCACATATATATTATTATTAAGTGTTCTTGCATAGCAAGACCACTTATTGTTATCTCACATATATATTATTCTTATTATTATTATAGCCAAATTTACCACCCTAACTCCTCCCACAGTTTTTACACTACATAGACAAGTAATATACCGAAACGTGCAGATTGTTCCCGAATGGTGTGCTATTACTTTGTGGAACGTTTCGCCAAATGGTTCACGAAATATCATCGTTTTTGCGGCGAAATTGGTCCCATAGGAATGAATGGGGAAACTAGAGTGGGAGGTGACAAAAACTGAAAAATCAGAACATGATTTCTAAACTGCCACCACTCCCTCATTTTCAAGCCCACCTACACAAATCTTCTATCAAAACGTTCAGCTATTCCTGCTGCCACTAAACATGTCCACGGCTAAGCCATAGTCCTGATAGTTTTCACAATATGACCATTTGTTTGTAACTCACGCCGTCCATTGACATTCATTGAAACTACACTCTAGCCCCTTCAAATTTGAAGGGCAATTTCTAAACTGCGACCGCGCCTTCAATTTTTAATATTTCAGAGACATACTATATATCAAAATCTAGGTCTGGGTCTTGTGATTCTCACAATATAAAGATCTTCGCTGTAGGATGTATAGTTTTTAAAATACAGCCATTTGTTTAGAGGTCATTTCAGGAAATTTTAGCCATTAATCAGAGTGTACTGTTATGCCGCGTACACACGGTCGGACTTTTCGTCTACAAAAGTCCGACAGCCTGTCCGACAGACTTCCGACGTACCTTCGGCGGACTTGCGGCAGACTTTCTTACGAACGGACTTGCACACACACGACCACACAAAAGTACGACAGCCTAGTACGCGGTGACGTACACCAAGTCCGACGAGACTATAAAACGGAAGTTCAATAGCCCGTATGACACCCTTTGGGCTCCTTCTGCTAATCTCGTGTTTATCTCGTGTTAGTAGAAGTTTGGTGAGAGACGATTCGCGCTTGTGAGACTCGTATTTTTCAGTTCGTTTTAACTGTTGTTCAGTCTGTGCTTGTGAGGTTTGTATCTGCTTTTCAGTGCGTTTGGTCAGTTGGCATTGAGAAATCTTTGTTTTATTGGCCGCTCGTTCCTGATTTTCAGGTCGTTCTTCACAGGCCTTGCTGTTCTTCAGTGCGTTCTGTTTAGTGCGTTCTGACCAGCCGACCGTTTTGAAGCCATGTTACCTGTACGTACTCGTCGTAGAGCTCGTGCATTGTATGTGCTTGGTGCTGTAGTTTATTCTTCAGCCCAAGACCAGTCCATGAACAGGGCGAGGAGGAGTTCATGGACCAAGAATTGGTTGCTTCAGCGTGACCAGTTCTGTCACATGCCTTTGCTCCGTGAGATCCGTGAGAATAATCCTGAGGATTTCAGGAACTTTCTCCGGATGACGGACCCCGTTTTTGACCGTTTGTTGGCTTTGCTGACCCCCTATATCAGCAGGCAGGATACCTGCATGAGGCAAGCCATCACTCCGGAGCAGAGGCTGGTCGCTACCTTGCGGTATTTGGCCACAGGGAGAAGCCTGCAGGACCTTAAGTTCTCGACAGGCATCTCCCCCCAGGCTCTGGGGATCATTATCCCAGAGACCTGTTCTGCCATCATACAGGTCCTGCAGAAGGACTATATTAAGGTAAGATATTTTTCTTTTATTAGCATCACATGTTCTTTTATGTAATCTTTGATAATGTGATGTATTTCTTGCTTCAAACACTACTTACCATCATTGCAATATAGTGTGAATGTCCCCTTTTTATCCTCACACATGCTGGAATTTTTTACTGTTATTTTTTGTCATGCATGTATATTTTCCTTCAATAACCTTCCCAGCATGAAGTGATGGGAACATATCCACCTAGTCTACTCATTTGGAATGTATTTTGTTTGAGTGTATTTAGTGTGCTGCTAATGAGCAATTATCTAGATTTCACAACCCCCCCACCCCCCCCCACCACCTAAACTCACTCCAAATAGTGTGCTGCTAATGAGCAATTATCTAGATTTCACAACCCCCCCACCCCCCCCCACCACCTAAACTCACTCCAAATAGTGTGCTGCTAATGAGCAATTATCTAGATTTCACAACCCCCCCACCCCCCCCCACCACCTAAACTCACTCCAAATAGTGTGCTGCTAATGAGCAATTATCTAGATTTCACAACCCCCCCACCCCCCCCACCTAAACTCACTCCAAATAGTGTGCTGCTAATGAGCAATTATCTAGATTTCACAACCCCGCCCCCCCCCCCCCACCTAAACTCACTCCAAATAGTGTGCTGCTAATGAGCAATTATCTAGATTTCACAACCCCCCCACCCCCACCCTCGTTAAAATTTGCTGGAATGTTCTGTGGTGTTGATTTGTCTAAAGCAAATATATGTTGCACTTTGCAAAATGCATGTGCACTCTACAAGTGCATTTGTTCCAGTGCTTTAGTAAATGAGCAGAAGCTCTGCTGATTTCCATCATCAAATCATATGCAAGCCTCAAAGTGTTTTCATTAATTGCCCTTGCATGTGATTGTGTACTCCTTGCAACATGAATGCCTTTTTACATTACCTCATTTACTGTAAGCTGGTTAGCAACTGCACCTGCAGAGTGCGACAACTGCAGTCTTGTAGCCTTTTTAGTCCCTAAATTCCTGCGTGTCCTAAAAGTAATTTTTTTTAGGGATTTCACAACCCCCTAAAATGTAATCAATGTTCCATCAGAGGGGGTGAGCAATCTGATAAGTGTGCCTTTCCATATTAGTTATTCCAGAACAATTAAATTATTGAATGTTATACTGATGCTGGGGAATAATGTTTTTAATTGTCTAATTTTCTTGCAATGTTAGCTTCCAAATTAATTGATTTTGGTTTTCTTGTTTGATTTCCCAGTTTCCTTCAACGCCACAGGAATGGCAGACTGTGGCATCCCATTTTGCCAGCCGTTGGGACTTTCCCAATTGTGGAGGGGCTATAGATGGGAAACATGTCCACATTGTGCCACCACCCCATTCGGGGTCATATTATTTTAATTATAAGGGGTTCCACAGTATTGTTTTAATGGCGGTGGTGTCGGCACACTATGATTTTTTATATGTGGACGTGGGGAAGAATGGCCGGATGTCGGATGGAGGAGTATTTGCCCAGACGGAGTTCTGCCAGCGTCTCCAGAGTGGTGGCCTGGGATTGCCACCTGATGAGGATAACGTGGAAGGACTCCCCTTTGTCTTCATTGCCGATGAAGCCTTCGCTCTCAGCAAGCACCTCATGAGGCCATTCCCCCAAAGAACCCTCACCCCGGAGAGGAGGGTTTTTAATTACCGGCTGGCCAGAGCTAGAAGAGTGGTTGAGAATGCGTTTGGAATTCTGGCCAGCCGGTTCCGCCTGTTTCAAACAGCCATTAATTTGGCGGAATACAAACTTAATTTTATCGTTTTATCGTGCTGCATTCTGCACAACTTTTTAAATAAGCATTCTCCAAATTATATAGGCACAGTTGGGCCTGAGGCCGGACAAATAGAAGCCAACCTTACAGGCCTGGATACTGTCCGTACTGGCTTGGCCCCCCAAAGTGCCCGTCAAGTTAGACAGCAATATGTTAATTATTTTATGGGTAGGGGGGCCATTGCAATGGGCCAGGATATATAATTTTTGACAATAAAAAAATTATTGATGAAATCTTGCATTATATTTATTGCTTGCCTTTCTTTTGGGCTGTCTCCTAGGTTATGGTCGAGCAGTTGTAGTGCCAACTGTATTGTAATTTTAAATGTCTAAATAAGCTCCATTGCCACTGTAAACAACTTTTTTACAATTATAACTAAAATGATACTGAGCCTTGAAATAACAAACCACACATTTATTTAATTCCTATAAGGAGATGTTTTTATTAATGGTTGTTATGCATTCCGTTCTGCATTTAGTATAAAATGTTCATAGACAAAAATAGAATGATATCTTAATAATGTAGCAAAATATAATTATATCTAAATATTTATACCTAATCCACAAAAAAATATTTTTGGCTTTTTGATTTTCACAAACAGGCTTTTTTTTTTGTTTTGGGAAAATCAAGTTTTGTTTTTTTTTTTTTTTTTTTTAAAGCAATTTTTTTGTTTATGTTTTTTTTTTTTTATCAAGTTATTTTTGTTTTTATTATTTTTTTTAATAAAGTTTGTATATTAATTTTTTTTGGTTTTTTAAAATCAAGTTTTTTAATTTTTTTGGTTTTTTAAAATCAAGTTTTTTAATTTTTTTGGTTTTTTAAAATCAAGTTTTTTATTTTTTTTGGTTTTTTAAAATCAAGTTTTTTATTTTTTTTGGTTTTTTAAAATCAAGTTTTTTATTTTTTTTGGTTTTTTAAAATCAAGTTTTTTATTTTTTTTGGTTTTTTAAAATCAAGTTTTTTATTTTTTTTGGTTTTTTAAAATCAAGTTTTTTATTTTTTTTGGTTTTTTA